>NC_079190.1:270716919-272138169 GCF_029499605.1 Hyla sarda | reverse complement strand
TAATTGCGGCATCCCGAACAGCTGTACTTCAGGAGGAAGGTCTCTTACCTTCCTTCCTGCAGTCCGATCGCCGAATGAATGCTTCAAGCCTGAGATCCAGGCTTGAGCATTCAATCGCCGAAAACACTGATTGATGCATTCCTATGGAGATGCACCAATCAGTGGTAAAGATCAGTACATGCAATGTTATAGCCCCCCCTAGGGGCTATAATATGGCATAAGAAAAGTGTAAAAAATCACTAACCCTTTCAATTATCCCTTCCCCTAATAAAAGTTTGAATCACCCGGCATTTCCAAGAATAAAAAAAAACAAAAAACAGTGTAAATAAAAATAAAAATAAACATATGTTGTATCGCCGCGTGCTGAAATGTCCGAATTATAAAAATATACCGCTAAATAGCGTATTTTTGATCACTTTTTATATCATGAAAAGATGAATAAAAAGCGATCAAAAATGGTACCGACAAAAACTTCAGATTACGGCGCAAAAAATGAGCCCTCATAGCGCCCTGAACATGGAAAAATAAAAAAGGTATAGGGCTCAGAAAATGACAATTTTAAACGTATAAATTTTCCTGCATGTATTTATGATTTTTTTTCAGTAGTAATACAAAATCAAACCTATACAAGTAGGGTATCATTTTAACCATATGGACCTAGAGAATAAAGAAAAGGTGTCATTTTTAATGAAAAATGTACTACGTAGAAACGGAAGCCCCCAAAAGTTACAAAATGGCATTTTTTTTTTCAATTTTGTCGCACAATGATTTTGTTTTCCGTTTCACTGTAGATTTTTGGGAAAAATGACTGATGTCATTACAAAGTAGAATTGGTGGTGCAAACAATAAGCCATAACACAGATTTTTAGGTGCAAAATTGAAAGACTTATGATTTTTTAAAGGTAAGGAGGAAAAAACGAAAGTGCAAAAAACGAAAACGCCTGTCCTTAAGGGGTTAAAAATAATAATGTGTAATTTCAACCACAAAATGCACTGCATAAAACATAAGCCCCCCCTAAAAAAAAAGTAGCAAAATTATATTTTCTTTATTTAATTTAGCCGCCCCCCCCCCCCCCATTTTTATTTTTGCTACACTGTAGATTTTGTAGTAAGTGATGTCATTAATTTACAAAGTAATATTGTTTATGCATATAAAAAGCTCTCATATGGGTCTGTAGGTGAAAAATGTTAAGACTTATGGCTATTTAAAGGCAAGAAGGAAAAAAAATGAATACGCAAAAATGGAAAATTATGTGCTGAAAGGCTTTAGTGTACACAACAATGATATTAGTAAATGCCCTCTCCCCCAACCACAACATAAACTCCATCGTTTGTCTGAATGCCTGCTTTTCCTTTGTATATAAGAAACATTTAAATTGCACATTCTTATGAGCTTCCTAAATGGGCAGTATAAGTTGCAAAAACTTTTAATGCAATATACATAATAACACTATGTGTATATTTGGTTAAAAATTTGTAAAAAAAACAAAATAAAGGAAGTGCGGGTCGGACAAGCAGGGCTCTGTGCATGCTCACAGCTTGTAGTTCAGGCTGTCATGTGAGCCAGGGGCGTGTCACAAAGCTTATGTGCACAACCAGTTGTCAGCTCTGGGGAGTGAGGGAGGAAGTCTCCACATGAGATGTAAGGGCAAGCAAGGGAACACCCTCTCCTTCTCAGTAAACTGTATGTAGTGTGAGCAACATAAACACTGGTTTTAAGAGCCATAATGGAAAACTGGATTTAAAGCAGTACTCCAGGATAGGGGATACATTTCAGATCGCAGGGGGGGTTCCGACTGCTGGGACCCCCCCCCCCCATGATCTCCCATAGGGGACCCCAGCTCTCCGGCCAGATAACGAGTGTTGACCACCGCTCAGAGCGGCAGCTGACACGCCCTCTGAATGCAGCACTATGGCAGAGCCAGAGATTGCCGAAGGCAGCACTCCAGCTCTCCCATAGAGATGTACTGAGGGGGCATGCCAGCCGCCTCTTTGTGCAGTGGTCGACACGCCCCCTTCCCGCGGACTGCCAGGCCTCCATACGGGAGATCGCGGTGGGGTCCCAGTGGTTGGACTCTCAGCGATCTGAAATGCATCCCCTATCCTTACAACATAACAAATCTTTGATGCAACAGTGACAAAAATTTTGGTCGCATTACAAGTCAAAAACAACCTCCATTTGGCTATTGTTTAAACAGCAAAATTTTTACTTTAATAAAATTGTGTAATCGCAGACAAGTCACACAAATATTTTGGTCCCGCGATTCAGGTGCATTTTGCCAGTGCATAAAACATGTCACTGTGCAGCCCAAACAAAGTCTAAAGGTCCCTGACTGCCTGGTTCACGTTGTTATCAGACACAATTTTCTTTGCTTCCTGTGTTACATTGTCTCATTGAATCATATTTTTTAATTATTTTTCCTTATTGTGCAATAAGCATACACTTAATTCAATTACAATTAATTCAATTGCATCCTTTTGTTTACAGCTATTGTATTGTTTAAATCACATCTACACCCTCATTATTCCTATAATCCATTATAGATGAGTTCAGTGATTCAGCCAATTTGTAAATTAATTCACATTATTTACAATGTGTTGTGCAATCAATAAAATGTTCACATTGCTTATAGCAATCTCCGCCAACACCGTTACGAAAAATCAGGGGGGAATTCATCAAGCCCTGCATTTCTTTTTCACGCTGGTCTTGATGAAAAGAGCGCTTGTCTTGGATGCACCAAATTCATTAAGAAGTGCAAGCCTCTTATTATATTTGGCGCATCTTTCATTGTCCATGCATCTGCAGTAGAAATACATGCCAGCCATGTGCTGGCATAGAATTTAGGCATGATTTATACCAGTTCGTGTTGTAGGCCCAGCATTTTTGGCTTAACTCTGTCCACTTTTTTTATTATTAAAAAGGTGAATAGCAACACAGTTATGTACACACCAAAATGTGCCACTTTTATACACCAGAAAAGTGGATTACAGGATCATTAAATTCCCCCTTCCTTATTTCAGTAAACTTACTCGTGACCTCCAATCTTCCTTCACCCAGGTGGGCAAACACATGATTTTAATATAGAAAATCAAGATAAATCCCTATAAAATCTAACTTTTAAATCAACTTATATTAGAAATAGCCTCTATTGCTCATTGCCATGTCAAATAAATAATTAAATAATAAGCATAGATTACTACAATGAGTGAAAGTATAGTGACCAAGATACGTAGCAGTATAATCACCATACCGTCACCCATTACCAGATTGTACATAAAGCTATGAAAATAGATGCACATCCAGGTACACAATGTGCTTTTTCAGTATTAAATCATATATGCCTTCTTAGCATATTAAAGGGGTACTCCACCCCTAGACATCTTATCCCCTATAGAAAGGATAGGGGATAAGATGTCTGATCGCTGGGGACCCCCGCAATATAGCATGCGGCACCCACCTGTTTCTGCTCCGGAAGCACTGGAGGGTCTGGGTCCCGACCACCGGAATGGAAGTCTGTGACATCACGACTCCGCCCCCGTGTGACATCACGCCCTGTCCCCTCAATGCAAGTCTATGGGAGGGGGCGTGATTGCCGTCACGCCCCCTCCCATAGACTTGCATTGAGGGGATGGGGTGTGATGTTACACGGGGGCGGAGTCGTGACGTCACGGACTTCCATTCCGGTGGTCCGGACCCAGACCCTCCAGCGCTTCTGGAGCAGAAACAGGTGGGTGCCGCATGCTATATTGCGGGGCTCCCCAGCGATCAGACATCTTATCCCCTATCCTTTGGATAGGGGATAAGATGTCTAGGGGTGGAGTACCCCTTTAACAGATATTGTATATTGTTTGAATATCTTCTGTATGTACTACCAAATATACATATCCAAATAACTTTTTACATGCACACCTACAGCTTACCAGGTTAGGAATGCTATACAACTATTCTTACAAAACATAGACCATACTCATTTCCATGACTTTTGGGGAATTGTTCACCAGGGAAATTGTCAAGAAAGTACAAATACAGCTTGATCCTAATTTGGTAACATTTCTTCAATATGGTAAAATAGAGGTTAATAATTTCCATCCAACAAATATCACATTTCAGTTGCATTCAAAAGTAATAACTTAAAATATCTCCTTGTGAACTTCAATCTTACTGTATTGTATAGCTTTCCCAATTTTGATATCCCATAGATACTGTTACGCCTAGCGCTCCGGGTCCCCGCTCCTCCCCGGAGCGCGTACGGCGTCTCTCTCTCCGCAGCGCCCCGGTCGGTCCCGCTGACCGGGAGCGCTGCACTGTCATGGCCGTCGGGGATGCGATTCGCACAGCGGGACGCGCCCGTTCGCGAATCGCATCCCAGGTCACTTACCCGTCCCGGTCCCCTGCTGTCATGTGCTGGCGCGCGCGGCTCCGCTCTCTAGGGCGCGCGCGCGCCAGCTCCCTGAGACTTAAAGGGCCAGTGCACCAATGATTGGTGCCTGGCCCAATTAGCTTAATTGGCTTCCACCTGCTCCCAGACTATATCTGATCTCTGCCCCTGCACTCCCCTGCCGGATCTTGTTGCCTTTGAGCCTAGTGAAAGCGTTTCTGTGTTTGTCCATACTGTGTACTTGACCTCCAGCTATTACCTTATTGACTACGATTCTTGCTGCCTGCCCCGACCTTCTGCTACGTCCGACCTTGCTTCTGTCTACTCCCTCGTACCGCGCCTATCTTCAGCAGTCAGAGAGGTTGAGCCGTTGCTAGTGGATACGACCTGGTCACTACCGCCGCAGCAAGACCATCCCGCTTTGCGGCGGGCTCTGGTGAAAACCAGTAGTGACTTAGAACCGGTCCACTAGCACGGTCCACGCCAATCCCTCTCTGGCACAGAGGATCCACCTCCTGCCAGCCGGCATCGTGACAGTAGATCCGGCCATGGATCCCGCTGAGGTTCCCCTGCCTTATATCTCTGATCTCACCACGGTGGTCGCCCAGCAATCCCGACCGATCGCCCATCTAACTCACCAGCTGTCGGAAGTGTCCACCATGGTGCAGCAACTTCAGTCGCAACTTCTGCCTCTGCTACAGCAGCAACCATCTCCTCCGCCAGCTCCTGCACCCCTTCCGCAGCGAGTGGCCGCTCCTAGCCTCCGCTTGTCCTTGCCGGACAAATTTAATGGGGACTCTAAGTTTTGCCGTGGCTTTCTTTCGCAATGTTCCCTGCACTTGGAGATGATGTCGGACCAGTTTCCTACTGAAAGGTCTAAGGTGGCTTTCGTGGTCAGCCTTCTGTCTGGAAAAGCTCTGTCATGGGCCACACCGCTCTGGGACCGCGATGACCCCGTCACTGCCTCTGTACACTCCTTCTTCTCGGAAATTCGAAGTGTCTTTGAGGAACCTGCCCGAGCCTCTTCTGCTGAGACTGCCCTGCTGAACCTGGTCCAGGGTAATTCTTCTGTTGGCGAGTACGCCATCCAATTCCGTACTCTTGCTTCTGAACTTTCCTGGAATAATGAGGCCCTCTGCGCGACCTTTAAAAAAGGCCTATCCAGCAACATTAAAGATGTTCTGGCCGCACGAGAAACTCCTGCTAACCTGCATGAACTCATTCATCTAGCCACTCGCATTGACATGCGTTTTTCTGAGAGGCATCAAGAGCTCCGCCAGGAAAAAGACTTAGATCTCTGGACACCTCTCCCACAGTCTCCATTGCAATCTACGCCTAGGCCTCCCGCCGAGGAGGCCATGCAAGTGGATCGGTCTCGCCTGACCCAGGAGGAGAGGAATCGCCGTAGGGAAGAGAATCTTTGTCTGTACTGTGCCAGTACTGAACATTTTTTGGTGGATTGCCCTATCCGTCCTCCACGTCTGGGAAACGCACGCTCGCACCCAGCTCTCGTGGGTGTGGCGTCTCTTGATGCTAAGTCGGCTTCTCCACGTCTCACGGTGCCTGTACGGATTTCTCCTTCAGCCAACTCTTCCCTCTCAGCCGTGGCCTGCCTGGACTCTGGTGCTTCTGGGAATTTTATTCGGGAGTCCTTGGTGAATAAATTCCGCATCCCGGTGACCCGTCTCGTCAAGCCACTCCACATTTCCGCGGTCAACGGAGTCAGGTTGGATTGCACCGTGCGTTACCGCACGGAGCCCCTCCTAATGTGCATCGGACCTCATCACGAAAAAATTGAGTTTTTGGTCCTCTCCAATTGCACTTCCGAAATTCTCCTTGGACTACCCTGGCTTCAACACCATTCCCCAACCCTGGATTGGTCCACAGGGGAGATCAAGAGCTGGGGTACCTCTTGCTTCAAGGACTGCCTTAAACCGGTTCCCAGTACTCCCTGCCGTGACCCTGTGGTTCCCACTGTATCCGGTCTCCCTAAGGTCTTTATGGACTCTGCCTGCCATAAGAAGTGCCTCTCCCCCCCTCCCAGTCCAGTCAGGCAAGCCTCGGTGCCTCCTCATGGCCCTCGTCCTGGTGTCACACTGCCCCGTGCCAGGCCTCGCCCTCTGCCCTCCCTCCCCATTCCCACTCCTGCTGTACTGCCTGCCGTTGAGGAATCCCTCCATTCTTTCCCGGTGTCCTCATCCCAGGGGAGGCAGTTACCGGACAAAGAGAAGGGGAGACCTAAGGGGGGGGGGTACTGTTACGCCTAGCGCTCCGGGTCCCCGCTCCTCCCCGGAGCGCGTACGGCGTCTCTCTCTCCGCAGCGCCCCGGTCGGTCCCGCTGACCGGGAGCGCTGCACTGTCATGGCCGTCGGGGATGCGATTCGCACAGCGGGACGCGCCCGTTCGCGAATCGCATCCCAGGTCACTTACCCGTCCCGGTCCCCTGCTGTCATGTGCTGGCGCGCGCGGCTCCGCTCTCTAGGGCGCGCGCGCGCCAGCTCCCTGAGACTTAAAGGGCCAGTGCACCAATGATTGGTGCCTGGCCCAATTAGCTTAATTGGCTTCCACCTGCTCCCAGACTATATCTGATCTCTGCCCCTGCACTCCCCTGCCGGATCTTGTTGCCTTTGAGCCTAGTGAAAGCGTTTCTGTGTTTGTCCATACTGTGTACTTGACCTCCAGCTATTACCTTATTGACTACGATTCTTGCTGCCTGCCCCGACCTTCTGCTACGTCCGACCTTGCTTCTGTCTACTCCCTCGTACCGCGCCTATCTTCAGCAGTCAGAGAGGTTGAGCCGTTGCTAGTGGATACGACCTGGTCACTACCGCCGCAGCAAGACCATCCCGCTTTGCGGCGGGCTCTGGTGAAAACCAGTAGTGACTTAGAACCGGTCCACTAGCACGGTCCACGCCAATCCCTCTCTGGCACAGAGGATCCACCTCCTGCCAGCTGGCATCGTGACAGATACACATTAGTGGGGTGAAATTGCGTGTAATTCAGCCAAGACCCAGGCAAAAATGGACTCTGCAGAGAACAAAGAAATAAAGATAACACCACTTTAATAAAGCACCAACCGGCATGGAAAGATTTCCTATCTGTGGTCCTGGGTATCTATATAATGTAATATACCTATTGTAGGCATATGACATGCCTTTAGTCAATTTCTATAGATAAGGGACACTTGGATTAAAGGCAATAGGGACCAATAGTACAGGATACATGTTGAATGGTAGACAGATGAGATATCTTACATCACCTGCTTTCTGTGCCAGTTTGTGCTCTATTGAAGTGCTGTTATCTTTATCTCTTGGTTCACTACAGGGTTCATTATTGTCTTGGTCTTGGCTTAATTATATACAAAATTTCAGCTGGGACCCCTGACAATCAGTTGTTTGGTGTCCGCACAACTCAATGAAGGGGGCTAGAAGCAGTTTGTTCCATTCACTACATAGTGGCTGAGCCTGGTTACTGCAGCTCAGATTTCATTTAGCTGAAGCTAAGCCATAGTTACGTGACGCCGCAGCAGGAACAGTTGTGTTCTTCAAAGCTGAGTAATATACATTCCTAGAACAAAATCACATGAATGCATATGCAGAAATATAGAATACCATCCCATCCCCTTCATTCACCCATTCCTCTTCCCTCTTTGGTTGAACTTGATGGACATATGTCTTTCATTCAACCATACTATGTAACCACTTCACAATAAAATGAGAAAGCTGCTTCCATCCCGTTTACTGTGTAGTGCTCCAGTGCTTGTTTCATAGACAGTAAACACTGCCTATATAAATGAGCATCCTGGTGCTTTAAGTACAAAGCGGCCAGGTAAACTTACGTCTTTTGTCATCTAGGGAAATTCTCCTCCTTAAAATGATTGGTTACAGCTAGATTTGTGTCATTATCTGTATTACCTGTTAATAATTGTTAGACCTGGAGACCACACCTCCTGTGTAGACACCACGCCCACTGTTCTTGGAACTTTTCAAATCAGGCGAGTGCCAATAAAATCCACAATTCCTAATGTAACAAGGCATGTCACCAGTCATGGCCTAGTAAATATAGGCTCCACTGTTTAATCATAGGCTTATTTTTAGACTCCCCCACTTGTGTTAAATAGACCAGTCAGTTAAGTAACCACCCAAGGGAATGAACTCATTAACAACACAGATCCTTAGAAAGTAATGTACATTAGGCACATGGAAGATGAAGAAAAGACGACCATTGTTAATATGAAAGGTCCATCAATCTCTTAAAATAAAACATGGTTTTGAAAAAATAAAATAAAGATACATTATGCTATATCCCAGAGTACATACATGCTATAGAAGAATTAGATCAAGAGAGCATTTAACCAGGAGCCAGTCTAGTGATTCTGTATCAACCAATCCCAATAGTTACAATGGAGAGATAAAAGACCTAAATTATTCTAACCGGCCATCATCAGACCATAAGAAAAAAGAGGCATGAGTCAGAATTGTAGAAAGGTGTCCTGACCAGACACAATCCCTCAGCTGGACTGTGTCAGTGTGATGTCGCTGGGGCAGAGGTTTCCAACCTCATTAACACATGCACATTTGGAAAACCATTTTTCTATTTTCAGATATTCTGATTCTGAAAAACAAATTCACACTTATAATTGCCTTGTAGTTTGCCAGGAAATGCAGAGATGTCATAAATTGATTTCGGTTTTGTCTCTATGAAGTAATCAATGCATTCTTTCCTTTTGTTAATGAAGGTCGGAGAAATCAGCTCTTTCTGATCCCCGAGATCATAGATGGGTCTGGACTGTAGCGGGGACATGACCTTAGTTTATTCAACAAACTTCTAGGAAGTCAAAAGATGAGATAGCATGGACTTGTTGTTTAGTAAACGGAACCAAAAAAGCAGTCCTTCTTAACACAATAACCACATTTTAAATATTTTATTAAAAATGTATATTTTTTTTAGATTTTTATTTCAGATAGTTTTTTCTTTCACAATTTCTTCACACATGTCAGCAAACTTTTATCAGCAGTTGCAACAAAGGATTCGGAGATTGCGGAGACTGCTGTGAACATACTCCGTGTCACTGCGCATCGCTGTCATCCTATGTAAGTATTACGATACTGTGACGTCTGTCACTAGTCTATGAGCAGTTACACAGTATTTCATACATCAGGTTACTCTACCAATACCTGGCACACAAGATGGATGTCTAAACAGCAGGATGGACTATACTTGGTCACTATTCCTTGAACAACAAAGATTAGGGGCAGTTATCATATCTACCATAATTTTATCCGTAATAAGCAGTCAGGAACAGGCACCTAGGTAGGAGGCTCACTTCCTTTCATGGGTGGTATACCTTAATCTGTATATCAGAAGTTTTAACTGCTACATTTAAAGTGTCCCTGCCATGTAAAATAAATAAATACATTATTTTTACATGTCACAGAGACATGTGAAACATTTTGATTGGTTGGGGTCTCAGTGCTAAGACCCCCACCAATCAGGTGAAGGAGCAGGGATTGCTTTACTAAACTATCTTTGTCTTGCTGCTCCATTATAAGTCTGTGGGGCAGTGAGACAAAGATTGCTGAGAGCCAGGGAGTAAATCAAGTATATGTAAGACACAAAAACAGACAGACCGATGCACATCTAAGCGCAATTATCCTTATTAAAGGAGAAACAGATGAAAAATAGGTGAAATTTGCTCACCTATAAGTGTTGCGCTATGAGCACAACACCACAGCTCGCTTGTTCTCACAGTGAGTGGTATATGGAGGAGTGCATCCTGCACTGGTCCCGTTTCCAGCAAGTGGAGGACGGTGGGATAGATACAGGTAGAGGAAGAAAGTTCTCCCGTTGTAATGTGCAATCAGCGGCGCTCTCCTCACAGTAAAGTAGGGTTGGTAAATAATACCCGGCAAGGTACGGACGTATCAGTAAATGTTAGATGCCAGTGAGCAAAATGTCCTTTGATAATGTTATGGCCATGTGATCACTCACATCAAGGGAGTAAAGCAAGATATCCTCTGCTTATCCCTTTTCATTCTCTTGATCAGTGGGGGTCTCAGAGACACAGACAATCAAAACGTTTGATATGATTCTATGACATGTCAAACGTTTTTTAATGACAGGTATACTTTTTAAAATGACTTTTTATCTCAAAGTTACATTCAACTTTACCATTAAAGAGTATAGTGCCAAGTTTAAAAGGGATAAGGGATACGGTAAAACTCTTGTTCGTGTGATACTTAGAATAAGAACCAATCCTTATGGTACACTTAAAATTTAAGATTTGCCTTTCTGACTAATACAATTTGGGTTGGGGTACTCAGTTAGCCCCAGGACTTTAGTGCCCTAGCCTACTGTTTAACATCTACAGTAGATTAAAAGTAACCAAAATACACAGAGATAGTTTGAAAGTGCCAGGTGTAATAAAAACAAAAGGTTAATGCAGAAACATATCAGATAAAGGAGATCAGACAGAATTAGGATGTGGTAATATGGAGTAAGTAAGTTAAAGAAGCTGTTAGTATTAGTAGGTTATGTAGGTAATTCTGAATTGGTATGTGGTACCATTAAGGAATCTGAAGGTAGTCAGGCAAGCATGCAATAATGGGTCAGATCAAGGTATAAGCAGAAGAACAGCAAACTAGTACTGGCACATAGGCTAGTGAGAAACATTGTTAAAGAGTTTACCTTCACCTGGTGAATTGGTAGATAGCCTTGCATAACACATACCGTATATACTCGAGTATAAGCCGACCCGAATATAAGCCAAGGCCCCTAATTTCACCCCAAAATCCCAGGAAAAGTTATTGACTCGAGTATACGCCTAGGGTGAGAAATACATCATCCCCCCCTGTCATCATCCAGACCCCTGTCATTAACACCCTCATCATCATCACCCTGTCATCATCCTCCCTTCATCATCACCGCCTGTCATCATCCCCTTCATCATCCCCTTGTCATCATCCCACACACCCCTTCATCATCCCCTTGTCATCATCCCACACCTCCCTTCATCATCCCCCTGTCATCATCTCACACCCCCCCTTCATCATCCCCTTGTCATCATCCCACACACCCCCTTCATCATATACTTGTCATCATCCCACACCCCCCTTCAACATCCCCTTGTCATCATCCCCTTGTCATCATCATCCCCTTGTCATCATCCCACCCCCTTCATCATCCCCTTGTCATCATCACCACATGTCATCACCCCCCCCCTTCATCATCACCGCTTGTCAATTTCTGATACAGTGGTCTTCAACCTGCGGACCTCCAGATATTTAAAAACTACAACTCCCAGCAAGCCCGGGCAGCCATCGGCGTCGTCGTCAAGGCAACGTGACTATTCCGGGGCCGAAGCGTGGAGAAGAGGCCCCCCCAGTGAAGATGGACAGCCCGGAACGACTATCCCACCGGATGACCTCCCCACCGGACAGTCTTGCAGCACCGGACCAGCGCACCCTAACGTCCCGCCGAGCGGAGGTGAGTACAGAACTAAAGGGGGTGGGGGGTCTGGATGATGTCGAAGGCCGCAGTGGTCTTCAACCTGCGGACCTCCAGAGGTTTCAAAACTACAACTCCCAGCAAGCCCGGACAGCCGATGGCTGCCCAGGCTTGCTGGGAGTTGTAGTTTTGAAACATCTGGAGGTCTGCAGGTTGAAGACCACTGAGGGCGGAGAGTTCACTCGAGTATAAGCCGAGGGGGGTGTTTTCAGCACAAAAAATTGTGCTGAAAAACTCGGCTTATACTCGAGTATATACGGTATATGCCATTTGATATCACACATCACTGGAGCCCAGACAGATGAGTTTATCACAGGTACATATGCTCATCATTTACCTAAAATAGCAATTATAAAAAAAAAAATAAAAAAAAAAAATAAAATCAGCTTATTCTTAGTTCATCACATGATTAGGGAAAATCAACAGAGGAATATTTATTTGTGTTATAGAATTAGGCAACCATAACTATATTTGTTTAAATTGTCATATAAAACTCATTTTCTTTTAACCAGCCTTTTAAAGTGATGATTTTTATTTTTATTCTTTATTATTATTATTATTTGTTTTTTTAAATCAACCGGTGCCAGAAAGTTTAAAAGATTTGTAAATTACTTCTATTAAAAATTCTTAATCCTCCCAGTACTTATTAGCAGATGTATACTACAGAGCAAATTCTTTTCTTTTTTGATTTCTTTCTGTTATGACCACGGTGCTCTCTGCTGACACCTCTGTCCATTTTAGGAACTGTCCAGAGCAGCATATGTTTGCTATGGGGATTTTTCCTGCTCTGGACAGTTCCTGACATGGACAGAGGTGTCAGCAGAGAGCACTGTGGTCGTGACAGAAAAGAAATCCAAAAAAGAAAAGCATTTTCTCTGTAGTATACAGCTGCCAATGAGTACTGGAAGGATTAAGCATTTTTAATAGAAGTGATTTAAAAATCTGTTTAACTTTCTGGCACCAGTTGGTTTAACTTAAAAAAAAAGTTTTACACCGGCGTACCCCTTTAACCTCCTAAGGACCAAGCCCATTTTCACCTTAAGGCCCTGGGCATTTTTTGCACATCTGACCACTGTCACTGTAAACATTAATAACTCTGGGATGCCTTTACTTTTCATTCTGATTCCGAGAATGTTTTTTGTGGCATATTCTACTTTATGTTAGTGGTAAAACTTTAGCAATACTTGCATCATTTCTTCGTGAAAAATTCAAAAATTTGATGAAAAATTTGAAAACTTAGCATTTTTTTTACTTTCAAACTCTCTGCTTGTAAGGAAAATGGACATCCCAAATACATTATATATTGATTCACATATACAATATGTCTACTTATGTTTGCATCATAAAGTTGACATGTTTTTACTTTTGGAAGACACCAGAGGGATTCAAAGTTCAGCAGCAATTTTCCAATTTTTCACATTTTCAAAATCAGAATTTTTCACAACCAGTTGAGGTTTAAAGTGCAATTGAGGGGACTTCATATTAGAAATATCCCATAAATGACCACATTATAAAAACTGCACCCCTCAAAGTATTCAAAATTATATTTAGTAAGTGTGTTAACCCTTTAGGTGTTTCACAGGAATAGCAGCAAAGTGAAGGAGACAATTCAAAATCTTCATTTTTTACACTTGCATGTTCCTGTAGACCCAGTTTTTGAATTTTTTCAAGGAGTTAAAAGAGACAGAAAAAAAAACACACCTGGTATACTATTTTGAAAACTACTACTTCAAGGAACATAGAAAGGGGTCCAGTGAGCCTTAACATCTCACAGGTGTTTGAAGACTTTTCGTTAAAGTTGGATGTGTACATGAATTTAAGTTTTTTTCTTTTTCACAAAAATTTATTTTTGGTACCAGAACAGCAAAAAAAAAAAAAAAAAGCCCCACATGGCCTTCAATTCCGACAAATTTTCTCTCCAAAATCCCAATGGCGCTCCTTCTCTTCTGAGCATTGTAGTTTGCCCGCAGAGCACTTTTCATCCACATATGGGGTATGTTCTTACTCAGACGAAATAGGGTTACAAATTTTGGGGGGCTTTTTTTCCTATTTTCCCTTGTGAAAATGAAAAATTTTAGTTAAAACTTTTTTTTTCATTTTCCCATCCAACTTTAATGAAAATTTGTCAAACACCTGTGAGGTGTTAAGGCTCACTATACCCCTTGTGCTGTTCCGTGAGGGGTGTAGTTTCCAAAATGGATTCACACATGGGTATTTATTTT
The DNA here is from genome assembly GCF_029499605.1 of Hyla sarda. Taxonomy (NCBI): domain Eukaryota; kingdom Metazoa; phylum Chordata; class Amphibia; order Anura; family Hylidae; genus Hyla; species Hyla sarda. The sequence goes on along the minus strand of NC_079190.1, from coordinate 272,124,062 downwards.
TTGCAGTTATGTCAGAACCACTGTAAAATCAGCCACCCCTGTGCAAATCACCAATTTAGGCCTCAAATGTACATAGTGCGCTCTCACGCCTGAGCCTTATTGTACGTCCGCAGTGCATTTTTCGCCCACATATGGGGTATTTCCGTACTCAGGAGAAATTGCGTTACAAATTTTGGGGGTCTTTTCTTCCTTTTACCTCTTGTGAAAATTACAAGTATAGGGCAACACCAGCATGTTATTGTAATTTTTTTTTTTTATACAATAACAGGCTGGTGTAGCCCCCAACTTTTCCTTTTCATAAAGAGAGAAAGGAGAAAAAGCACTGCAAATCCTGTAAAGACTAAATTAGGGATTGCATAGCGGTGGACATAGGGGTATTCTACGCCAGTGATTCCCAAACAGGGTGGCTCCAGATATTGCTAAACTCCCAGCATGCCTGGACAGTCAGTGGCTGTCCGGAAATGCTGGGAGTTGTTGTTTTGCAACAGCTTAAGGCTCCGTTTTGGAAACACTGCCATACGATACATTTTTCATTTTTATTGGGGGGGACAGTATAAGGGCGTGTATATGTACGGTTTTACCCTTTATTGTGTGTAAGTGTAGTGTAGTGTTTTTAGGGTACATTCGCACAGACGGGGGTTTACGGTGAGTTTCCCGCTAGGAGTTTGCTTTGTGGCGGAAAATTTGCCGCAGCTCAAACTTGAAGCAGGAAACTCACTGTAAACCCGCCAGTGTGAATGTACCCTGTAAATTCACATGGGTGGCAAACCTCCAGCTGTTGCAAAACTACAACTCCCAACATACACTGACAGACCGTGCATGCTGAGAGTTGTACTTTTGCAACAGCTGCTGACACACTGGTTTGAAAACCTTTAGTTATGCTCTGTTATCTACCTCAGTATTTTGCAACCAGTGGGCCTCCAGCTGTTGCAAAACTACAACTCCCAGCATCTACTGATCGTTGAAGGGCATGCTGGGAGATGTAGTTATACAACAGCTGGAGGTACGTAACTACAACTCCCTGCATGGTGAGACATCCGTTTGCTGTTCATGCATGCTGGGAGTTGTAGTTTTGAAAGATTTAGAGGACCACGATTTAGAAACAACTGCGCAGTGATCTCCAAACTGTGGCCCTCCAGATTTTGCAAAAATACAAATCCCAGCATGCCCAAACAGCTGTATGGGTATGCTGGGAGTTGTAGTTTTGCAACATCTGGAGGGCTACAGTTTAGAGACCAGTGTATAGTGGTCTCCAAACTGTAGCCCTCCAGATGTTGCTAGGCAACAACTCACCGACTTCAGTAGCCCGTAGTCGCCGCACCAGGGAGATGATCGCTGCCCGCCACAGCCCATCACGGCCGGTAAGTGGACCTCCACCGTCACTGCCAGTCACAGGACAGTTCCCCAGTTCTGCCTGGATTACCGTGGGTGGGCAGAACAGAAGAACCCCCCACCCCGCTCCCGATCTGCTATTGGTCGGTAGCTTCTGACCAACCAATTGCAGGGATAGGAGGGGTGGCACCTCTGCCACCTCACTCTTATCTCTTCAGGGGGATTGCAGTTGTCTTGGACAACCCCGATCCCCCTTATTTTCCAGGTCACCGGAGATCCGTATGACCCAGAATTGCTGACATGGGGTTGGGGTCTCAGGACCCTCCCCAGGGGTTTGCACAGGGTGCCTCCTAATAGATATACAGGTATGCCCTGGTTCCTTAAGTATCAGGGCGTCGGGGCTAAGTGGTTAAAACAGCGGTTATCATTAGTTTTATTCAGCATTTATTCGCAATGTTCTGGCCTCTTGGCTCCGCTGCCCCTATTAAACCACACACCTCCATTGTTCTGCCATTATGCAAACGTTTTGATAAGAGATAAAAATGGTTAGCAACACGAGAGGGAGAACAGAAGACTCATTCCAGTCAGTCTATGCTGATTAATAGGCTTCAGCCCTATTCAGATTGAAACTTCGTTTGTTAGGACGAAAAAGAAATGAATGATGATGTATAATTAAAGAATCCCATTGGGAACAGAACATCTATTGTTACAAGTTCTAAAGTGGGAATTCTTCACTGAGTAATCTATGTAAGGGCTTGGCAGGGCAATGAGGAATGGATAGTAGAATATAACTACGTAGTATAGTGGGGCAATGGTCCTCCATTGTACAATTTGCATGGACATTTCAGTAATAGATAGCCTGAGGCTGCAAAATCATTATTATAATAAATGTATAAGAAGGACTCCTAACCATATATGTTAACATCAAGGTCTCGCTACATTTATTTCTATCAATTCTGCAGTATTGTTTTTGTATAATATTAAAAAAAATGCGTGTAGTCAATGTTAGAAAAGCATCAAAGCCTATTTGTGGTGCGGTCTGAAGCGATGTCTTATAATTCTAGAGGCATTGATACTGTGGTTAAGACTACAGTGAAAAAAAGATGCAGACTCTTGACAGGTAGAACAAGGCTGCAATGTACGCAACAGCTCTTTATAAATTAAAAGAAGAAAGTGTCCAGCATCCAAGGGGTGGAGTAAAAACAGGGTATTTCTTTATTGGAAAAGTTGTGTCAACACAGTAAAAACCCTGACGCGTTTCACGCTTTTGCGCTTAGTCATAGAGTGACATAATATTACAGACTAATATTATAAGTAAAAAAACAAGATTTCTCAGTCCTCAGTTTACCATTGGTCACAAGTACTGATGTATGGTGGATGTCTGAATACCCACAGTAGACCAATATATGAATAATTGGTTATATTTATTAAAATTGACAATTAATGTTATAGACAAACAAAAATATATAGTGGTTTCACAGACCGCAAGGCCCTACGGCTGTGTAGTTAAAACAAAAATTAAGATGATATTTACACCCCTATTTCACACATGAGTATATCGATACCCATCTATGAACCTTATCAATAGCAATATATTATAGAACTATATGCTTGCGATCAGCTGACCGCTACAAGTCATACGCCACAGAGAACCAGCTGACCATTACACACGCCACTGGGAACCCCGCTGGAGTGAGTGGCTGCACCGAGTGCGCTATCACTGCCACCCCCAACCAGAGGAACGTGGCAAAGCTACACCAGCAATCAGAACTTACACAGGTGTGAGTCAGGAGTGTAAAGTGGCACTTGGTGCCAACATTACTCTTTTCAGAAACTAAGCAGAGTTGGATCTCCCTCTAGTTCTGATATATAAAGGCATATAATTGACATCCATTTGTTACCTATAGAGTGTCACATAGAAGGAACATTGCGCATTATTTTTTACAGGATCTGCAGACAATTTCTTTTTTACAGGATATGTGGACACTATAGACGATTATTTATAGGTTTGTGGATAACAACTAGAGAACATTGCTTCTTTTGCTTACAGGATTTGTGGACATTCGACACTAGACCTGCATATTAGGAACCACTGTATCTCTTTTTTTCCATAGGAATCATCAATACTAGTTTTCATACATATATACAACATATTGAGGTGGTCTATATCGATGTAACAATGATGAACATCAAGCTAACGTGTGTTGGAGAAGTATATAGTGCTATAATATATTGGCCTTATTAATAAGGCTCATAGATGGGTATCGATAAACTCATGTGTGAAATAGGGGTGTAAATGTCAACTTAATTTTTGTTTTAACTACACAGCAATAGGGCCCTGCGGTCTGTGAAACCACTATATACTTTTTGTATTTCTATAACATTAAGTTTCAATTTTAATAAATATAACCATTTGTTCATATATTGGTCTACTGTGGGAATTCAAACATCCACCATACATCAGTACTTGTGACCGATCGGTAAACTGAGGACTGAGAAATCTTGGTTTTAACATTACTCTCTGGGTATGAGAGTATCTCAGTTAACATTGTTTATTATTTGTTGTGATCTGCACATACACATTTTTCTAATATTATTAGTGACTGTAATACTATATGTCACTCTATAACTAGGCGCGAAAGCATGAAACGTTTCAGAGTTTTTACCGTGTTTATGCAACTTTTTTAATAAATAAAGACCCTGTTGTACTCCACTGCTTAGATGCTGGACATTCTATCTTCTTTGAATTGCTGTGCAGTGAATCCAGAGGTGGGACCGGGCACAGGTGTGGAAGTTAGTCCGGGAGAGCTGTTGCCACTACTTGATCTTTATAAATTAAAGGGGTATTTTAATCTTGTAAAGGAACGGCACATCATCAGGATATGCCATCACTTTATGAGACCTCCAATGAGACCTCCAGGTAAATAGTCCTGGGAGGTGTGTGTTTCCCAGCTATAAATATTCTCAAACACCCAAACATAGCAGAGTAATTTATAGTGGGTTGGAATTGCGCTGTCTTCACCAGTTTTATGGTGCCAGCAGTTTGGGCTGCATAAAAGAAGTGACAGGTTCCCTTTAAGTTTTTAGAAGCAACATTCTTACCCACTCATAAGGTGTGTTGATGTGCAAAATTTGTAGGAGTTTCCATAATTATTCTTAAAACTGTACACTTACGCTGTGTAGAAAAAAAAATCACTTGCTACATAATAAAGAATGTAGCAGAGCAGGGTAAATCATGTTTCTACAAGAACATAAGTTTAAGATTCTATGGACATGATGGCCCTATGGACCAATATTACAAAACTTCAAAAATGCCACTGTTTTGTGATTCTGCAAGGCATTGTATTTTACCCTAAGGCTATATTTACACATTGTAAAATAATAATTAAAAAAGCGGCCAAAAAGTAGGTATAAAAAGGAGTGCACATGTAATGTCCTATAACAGGTTGTCCTGGATGGTGAATAAACCCTTGCGAGAAATAGCAGAAATAGTGAGAAAAACTTGTCTTTTTGTGTGTACTGAGTGCTGGGCCTTATTTTACATTGATCTCTACTTGCCACGTGCACCACCACCAGCTATGGAAGTAGCTGCTGCCTAAACATTGAGGATAACTGACAAACTGGACCATGGATCGAGGGTAGGTAAGAATTATCATCATCAGTACAAGCCTGTACCAACAGTTTAGTGCAGGTGACAATGATGACAGATTCCTTTTAAACTCTGAAAAAGATGTATAGAGGAGGGCTCAACCTATTCATAAGAATCCTATGGGTGCTGCTAGTCACCTGACTAGATTCCTTTTAAACACTTTCCCTCATTTGTATTTGCCTATATTTACCTTTACCATTTGCCATTACAGATGGATTAGGAACTAAATTCGAAATACCTAACCAGTGTAAAAGGTTAAGTAAATGAATTAGCAAAAATATAGCATTTCTCTATTTGTCTTCAGAATTTGTAGTATATTTAAAGGGGTTATCCACCATAAGGGGATTTTAGTATGTACCTGGCAGACAGTAATGGACATGCTTAGGAAGGATCTGTGCTTATTTTGGGGCTAAATGGCTATATTGTGAGATTTCCAGAACACTGTGGCTAGCTTTTTGTGAACTGTTATTTCCTGTTTGAGTTTTCTTTTTTTGCCTAAAAATCCCATAATTCCATTTTCCTCCCTCCCACACATCAGCCACCCCACCCATTGAAACATAAATAAGCTGCATCCATTCAAAAGACCTGTGGTTTTCAATCAGGGTGCCTCCAGCTGTTGCATTAGTTGCAGATTGATCCCTCCACCCATTGAAGCAGACAGGCTCCCTGTCATCAGCTGACTAGTGAGTCAGGTCTCGGCCGCATTGCAACCTGGGAAAAATCTGAGACAACAGTCATTTGTATGCTGTTAAAAATAAATATTGGGGTGAAAATCACAGAAGAATGAATGTATGTATGAAAATTGTCACACTATATTATGAACTACACTAACTTTACAGCCCCTCTAGCATAGTAAAAATAAAAAATTAATCCTGAAATACCCCCTTTAAGCCTATGCCAATGTATTCAGATATTGAGAGCACCAAGCAAGACATTCTCTAATGCCTTTTATATAATCAAGTGCTTTCATTTTTTCCCTAGGAAGACAAATCCCATCTATTTAAATGGGAATGTATCCACTTCACTACGCTGGCGCAGAACTACCTTTGGATCATTGGGCCCTGACAGTTGTTTATTTACACCATGCAAACTCTTACTGGCAAAGAGCGGTTAATAGCCTATTATATTCCCATCCACATCACGAAGTGATACAGAGGGTAACCTCCCACCACATAATAGAGCTGAATAGCGCATAGCGTATGGGGTGGTTAGATGACCTTTCCGATCTGTGCCAAATCATGATTTATACAAAGGCAACCGAGCAGAATCTAAGGACAAGGCTCTATTCATTACAAAAGCACCACGAAAAGAACAACAAAAATCATACCCCATCAAGTCTAAATGAAATGTAATATTACACCATAGGCAAGAATTAACTCTTTTTCTCCTTGAATGGGTCCTGAAGTGCACCACCTTACAACATCTTATGTATTTTAGTCATGTTTCCACTATTACACAATAATATATAACATTAAAATACATTTTACCACCTAAGAGTCAACATTGCAATAAAAATATCTATAAATAAAATACTCCACATAACTTTCTTTAACTCCTTTAAAATGCAGCCAACTTGTGTGTGTGTGTGTGTGTGTTTGTAGTTATTTTCCCTTTGCATTCTAAGAGCAATTACTCTTATGGTTTTTCCCATTGACAGAGCCATATGAAGGCTTGTTTTTTGAGGGGAAAGTCTTACATTACATTGACACCTAATTTTTTAAAATAAAATGTAATAAGTACAGGTCTGTGCATATGAAGACAGTAGAAAAGCACACAAAAGCTGCCCAAGTCTTTCAAGTGTAGTAAAAAAGTAGTTTTTTTTTTGTAACAATTCCAGACAAGGTAATATATCCATGGTTTATAATTCTCACCACATTAAGTTACAAAAGTACAAGAGAAAACAAAAAAAAATTAACAGTCCTGTTAGGTTGAGGCTAAATGGGTACTCCGGTGGAAAACTTTTTTCTTTAAATCAACTGGTGCCAGAAAGTTAAACAGATTTGTAAATTACTTTTATTAAAAAATCTTAATCCTTCCAGTACTTATTAGCTGCTAAATACTACAGAGGAAATTATTTTCTTTTTGGAACACAGAGCTCTCTGCTGACATCATGAGCACAGTGCTCTCTGCTGACATCTCTGTCCATTTTAGTAACTGTCCAGAACAGCATATGTTTGCTTTGGGGATTTTCTCCTACTCTGGACAGCTCTTAAAATGGACAGAGATGTCAGCAGAGAGCACTGTCCTTGTCATTCAGCAGAGAGCTCTGTGTTCCAAAAAGAAAAAAATTTCCTCTGTAGTATTCAGCAGCTAATAAATACTGGAAGGATTGAGATTTTTTAATAGAGTACCCCTTTAAAAAATTGTATGGGAGATTGCTTCCCATTGGAATGAGGTCTCACTAAGAGGGCCAGAGATGTGAAATTAAAGTCCTTCCACCATATGTAGTAACAGGATGATGTCGGTTTTAAGTAGCGCTCCCAACCAACATTTTTTTCTCTGTTGAGTTACAAAAGTAGTTAGAAAAATTATGAAAACATTTATGCTAAAATAAGTTTTATCCTTGTGTCCAAAGGTCCAATAATTTAGAAACATATTTAGAAATTAGAGAAAAAAATAGGCTATGGTACATGATATCAACATTCTTCTTACCAATGTCTATGGGATTCCTATATTGTACATTAAAAATAAGGGGGGAGAAAGCAATATTTTAATATTTGGAATATGTGTATATTTTTTTAAGGAATAAATTACCTAAAATCTATTGTGACTATGAAAGCTTTATCATATTTTACAAATAAATCAGACAAAAAGTATGTCTTGGTGCAAGGTGTCCTTCCCACCTCAAAGTCACTTCTGTCCTACTTCCTCTGTGGCCACGTGCAGTGGGACTGCAGATTAATGGGAAGGTCTTATAGGAGTGAGGCTTCTCCTATTTCTAGGTCACACAAGACTAGAATCTAAATTACAATCTCATGTAAGTCATTCCATTCCCCACAGCCTGTCACTGAAACATGGCCAGTGCCTTCATTAATAGATTTTGGCTCTAATAATCACCAGAAGTCATAATATCTAATGCCCAGAGCTACTTTCTGGAGCAAGAGAAAACAGATTACAAGGACAAACCAAATGCAGGAGACAGTATGAACCTTTTAACTAGTTCTCTCAAGCTACTGAATAGTATAGAGTGATTTCAATTAAAAGTAAAAAAAGGTAGCCAAGTAAAAGTAAAGGATATATATATATATATATATATATATATATATATATATATATATATATATATATATATATATATATATATATATATATATATATATATATATATATATATATATATATATATATAGCAGAGAACAGTCTTAGCACATTCACAAAAATTGAAGAGTTGAAGAAAATATACTGGTGCATATTGCTGATACAGCACACATACAGATCAGCCATAATATTAAACCATTGACTATTCAAGTAAAAACAATTCATCATTTCATTATAATGGCACGTCTCTAGGTGTTGGATTTATTATGCACAAGTTCTTAATGTTAAAAGCAGGAACAAATGGAATTTGAGCAACTGTGCCAAGGGTCAAATTGTGATGGTAAGTTAAGCCAGTCAAGTCTGATCCTACAGAAGAGCTACTGGACAACACATTGCTAAAAATGTTAAATGGTCATTGTTGTTTCAAATACCTTACCACCACTGATGTGATTCCTAACATTTAGACATTTACCAAAATGTATTCTTATTGCAAAAAACAGGTCATGGACACTAGGTGTCTCACTTCCTGCAATCTGCAGTCCACTGCCTGTTATTAGGTTTGAAATGTCTCTAGTAACAGCCTCAGGAAGACAGATTACAGGAAGTAGGATGAGTAATGGCATGTGCTATGTGCAGGAGTGAGGAAGAGAGCCTTAACTGTGTACTTGCATCGGTGTCCAGAGAAGCTTCACTGTCCATACAAGAAATATCAAAGCTTCCCTTTTATCTCAAAAGCATCAAGTTGCTCTGCCCATAGCACCTGGCAAAGCCAGTGCACCAATAATGTCTTCTCCCTCCACATGCTTTGCACAAAGACAAGGTGGATCTGATAATGACGTCTTTTTCTCACTCCCTGCATGTCGGTGAACGCTGAAAGAGGGAAACTGCTTTACAAAGCTAATGAATGATATTAAGACAAATAAATAGGTCAGTTAGAGGGAAAGGATGATCTATGGGTTTAGTTGCCCGTAGTCCCCCTTTAAGGTAAGCAAATCAGGTATTTCACATATAAAATATGTATATTAATGTGCAGAATCATTAGATGGCCAATAACTACACCAGCTTCAGCATTTTTGAACTAAATATAGTAAACCTTTAAGCTCTATAATGACATGAAGACTATGATAAAATAATGGAGTATCAGGTCATTTACAGTGGGGATCAAAAGTTTGGGCACCCCAGGTAAAAAATTGTATTAATGTGCATAAAGAAGCCAAGGAAAGATTGGAAAAATCTCCAAAAGGCATCAAATTACAGATTAGACTTTCTTAAGATATGTCAACAAAAGTTAGATTTTATTTCCATCATTTACACTTTCAAAATAACAGAAAACAAAATGGTGTCTGCAAAAGTTTGGGCACCCTGCAGAGTTAATATCTTGTAGTGCCCCCTTTGGCAAGTATGACAGCTTGTAAACACTTTTTGTAGCCAGCCAAGAGTCTTTCAATTCTTGTTTGAGGTATCTTTGCCCATTCTTCCTTACAAAAGTCTTCAAGTTCTTTGAGATTTCTGGGCTGTCTGTCACGCACTGCTCTTTTAAGGTCTATCCATAGATTTTCAATTATGTTGAGGTCAGGAGATTTTGAAGGCCATGGCAAAACCTTCAGTTTACGCCTCTTGATGTAATCCCCCGTGGATTTTGAGGTGTGTTTAGGATCATTATCCATTTGTAGAAGCCATCCTCTCTTTAACTTCATCTTTTTCACAGATTGCATCAAGTTAGCATCCAAATTTGCTGACATTTTATTGAATCCATTTTACTCGTGAGATGTTCCCTGTGCCACTGGCTGCAATACAACCCCAAAGCATGATTGATCCACCCCCATGCTTAACAGTTGGACAGAGGTTCTTTTCATTAAACGTTCTTCTCCAAACGTACCTTTGATCATTCCAGCCAAAAAGTTCAATTTTAACCTCATCGGTCCACAGAACTTGTTTAAAAATGCATCAGGCTTGTCTATATGTCCATTTGCAAAGTTCAAACGCTGATTTTTGTGGTGATGACGTAGAAGAGGTTTTCTTCTGATGACTCTTCCATGCAGACCATATTTGTACAAGTATCTCTTTATAGTGGAGTAGTGTACCACAACTCCAGTGTCTGCCAGATCTTTCTGGAGGGATTGTGCAGCCAAACGTGGGTTTTTAATTGTTTTTCTCACAATTCTGTGAGCTGTTCTGTCTGATATTTTTATTGGTCTTCCAGATCTTGCTTCAACTTCCTCTGTTCCTGATGACTGCCATTTCTTAATTACATTCTGAACAGAGGATATTGACATCTGAAAATGTTTTGCTAACTTCTTATAGCCTTCTCCAGCTTTGTGAGGATCAACTATTTTCAGTTTCAGATTTCTAGAAAACTGCTTAGATGAACCCATAGTACTGATTGTTGGGGAAAGGTCAGATGAGTCTGGGCATTTAAAACCTTTGAGACTGACATCACCTGGTCTTCCCAGAGGATGATTGAGAACAATCCATGACACTGGCAGGTCTCAGCTTGCAAAGGGGGCAGTGCATGCTATAAATTCCGCAGGGTGCCCAAACTTTTGCACACACCATTTATTTGTTTTCTGTTATTTTGAAAATGTAAATGATGAAAATAAAATCTAACTTTTGTTGACATACTCTAAGAATGTCTAATCTGTAATCTGATGCCTTTTGGAGATTTTTCCATCTTTCCTTGGCTTCTTTATGTACATTAATACAAATTTTTACCTGGGGTGCTGTACTACAATATAAAATAATTCTGAAGGTGGACGTTTTTTCTTCACCCCACTGACCATTAGACCCCCCCTCCCCCGCTTTATATTATTCAACCTCTCTGTTGTCTGTGTTTTGTTGTCTCAAAATTTACACTCTCAATTGTGACCCCTTTGTGCCCCCCCTCACATACGCACGCGGCCTGCCCCTGAATCTGCTCTTAATTTTATTTTACTTTATTTTCTAATTATATTTTTTTATTACATTATAGTAGAGTGAAGTGCAGTAAAACGCTGCACTGTAATATACCCTATTCTCAATGCTGTGAATCCACCCCCCTCCCCCCCTGAAAAGAAAAAAAATGGCTTAAAAATGTGCCTATGTTCTCACATACTGACCATGTAGAGGTAGATACCAACAGGCACTTTGCAGCCTGCATGTTGGATTTCACTTACATTTAGCGGCTCACACAGGACATCTTCTCTGATTGGAGTCACTATCCGGCCTGGGCCATCATTAAGACTTCTCCCAGTGAAGACTCGTCTGCACAGAACCTGTTAGTGCAGCCAGACAGACATTTTTGGCTTCTTTCTCCATGTGCTCCTATGCATAGTGCACAGTTTGTGCCGCCATATATAGTTTAAGGTCCTCATATATAATTTTAGTCCCGGCTGTGCCCCCATTCATATAATAGGCCCCCTCTTTGCCTCCATTCATAATTATGGCCCCCTCTGTGTACCCATTCGTAATTATAGGCCCCTTCTGTGCCCCTATTCAATTTTTGATAGGCTCCCTCTGTGCCCTCATTTATACTTATAGACCCCCTCTGTGCCCACATTCATAATTATAGACCCCATGTGCCCCCATTAGTTGGTGTAGGACCCCTGTGCCCCCACAGACATACTGCTTTCATCCATATACAGCATATGGCTAAAGGTAGTACGTCTGAGTGCTATTCCCATTCAGTGCTCCCATTACTGCTTCTCCGGTCCAGGGCCTATAGTAGTAGGTCCCTGGACCAGAGGAGCAGTGGTCAGAGCATTGGAGGCAGTGTACTGTGCAAGTATAATTACCTGGCCGGCCGTGCATTTTCCTTCTTCGCCGCGCTCCTTTGCTCCTTCTGTCCGGGAATTCACAGGCATGTCAGTGATGTGCCTGCGTGCGCCACCTCCTGGCAGCCTTCACAGATTTATTGTGGCCACGTGGCAGAATGTCAGGGACATCCATCTGTCCTGAAAAGATCTTTCAGGACACAGAGATGTCCCTGTTATAATGGCAGTGACAGTGAGTGGCAAGATACATAAGTCGCTGGGCCCCCCCTGGAAGCTTGGACCCCTTACATAGGTATGGTCTGTACCCCCCTGATGGCGGCCCTGACCATGAGCTCTCTGGCCCCACCTTCTGAAATGAACTGGTCTTGGGAGTGAAGGGATGGTCTGCCAGTCACCAGCTACAGCGATGTGTCACCTTAGCAGATGATTAGCAGAGTGGGTCATCACTCCTGAGATCAGTTTGGCTTGGAAGGTGGGGACCAAAGTGCTCAGAGGTAGGTAGAGGCGAAGTTCTGGAGATCATGGAGGGTCCCAGCAGCCAGACACCCCTCGTTAAAACATTTAACCACTATTCTGAAAATGGGGTATACATTTTGCATAACCAGAGTACCCTTTAAGGAGAACTCAGCACCAGAAATGATACTGAGTCTGCATTAGACTGTGTCTACCCAATCGGTCTTGTCATTAGCCTTTAGAGAGTCTGTATAGGACACAATTGTAATTCCTACACCGACTACAAGGTACATATTGACAGTGCCACTTGAATAATAACTTCAGAATAGGTTGAAACTTTTGACATGTTGTCCAGACATATCAACAGTTTAGTTTGCACCAAGTCTCAGTCCTGAGACCAGCTGAGATCATGAGTTAATGTTGGGTGACCACCTGGCCAGCCACCTGTTCGGTAGGATCGGGTGACTGGCCGGGACAGTAAGACGTGCCACCACTAGCTTCACCCGGCTATAGCTTACAATGGCAGCAGGACTAAGAATTGGTAAAATGTAAACTTTTTACATTTCTGGATGTGACAAATGTTTATACAAATGACAACAATGCGATGGAGTTCTCAGAATTGATAGCAATGAGTACATCTAGTGAAACTTTGGATCAAGTGCTTGTAGATATGTAACAATAAAAAGTAGAGAACATTCAGTAAATATAGTTATAACATTGTATTAGTTTCAGGTCATGATATCCAAAATATTTTGCATAGTTAATTTATTTTTTATACACACCTCCTATTATTCTCTACTTCATTGCTTTTCTTGCCTATTGAAACAATTCACACAAAGATTCCACTGCTCTTAGGCCCCTTTCACACTACAGGTATCATCCTGTAAAAAAAAAGTCCTGAAAACGGGCATCAAAAAATCCCATTCATGTCAATGGGATTTTTCAATATCCTTTTGCAACAGGCATGTCCGTTTTTACTAATGTCAGTTATTTTTGTTGACACAAAAGACAGTAGATGCACAAATTTTTCGTCCGGCAAAAAAAATTGGTGAAAAACAGGATGTTAAAATTTAGTATTGAAGCCTATTAGGAACCGGATGTTAAAAAAAAAAAAAAAAACATCCGTTATCATCAGTTATTGTCATGTTTTTTAACATCCATTTTTTTGTACTGAGCATGCTCAGTACAGCTTTACAAAAAAAAGGGTTAAAAACCTGATTAAAAAAAAAACTAGATGTAACTGGTAATAACGGATGACAATGGATGATAACGGATGAACAACATCAGATTTTTAAGAAAAAAAACATTAAAAATAACAGATGATGGTCATCAGTTATCATCCATTATTACCAGTTATTGCATCCGTTTTTTCCCATCTGTTATTGTCAAATAAAAGCAGTAAAAAAGCATGATGATACCTGTAGTGTGAAAGGGGCCTAAATACTTACTGTAACCTTGTACTAGAGAGTTATCACCCTGTCCTTCATCTCAAATAAACCTATAGTACCTAACTAAATAGAATCCTGACTGTGTCTAAAAACATATGACAGTAACAAAGGCATGCTAATGTGATATTATACAATATAATGCATTCATACATTGGGTTTCAGTTAAGTACCTTGCATACAACCTGTACAATGTAGATTTATAAGTGTTAGTAAGTGAACTCATAAGTAATTGTATTCCATTGTAGAATGTTCATGATCATGGAAAAATATTTTCACTGGGAATTATTTATTTTTGAGGACTCTTTACTGTTGTACAATGAGCGTTTCCATCTGAACAAAAAATTTAAGGGGTTATACAAAATAAGGTCATCCACTCTTGTTCTCAGTTTGTTTTTGGTATTTCAACTTGCTGACTTGTAATACCACACACAACCTGTGGACAGATGTGTTGCTGTTCTTTGCTTATCTTTTTCTTATCCTTTGCAGATGACATAGCACAATTGTTTATTCAACCCAACAATGTGTTTACACCTAGCATCTTTTGATATTTTACTGAACTTAAGCTAAAGGGGTACTCCACCCCTAGACATCTTATCCCCTATCCAAGGATAGGGGATGAGATGTCCGATCGCAGAAGTCCCGCTGCTGGGGACCCCATTTATCTCTCCTGCAGCCCCCCGAGTCATCAGCTAGGTTTGCTCTGTGGTTGATGACTTACGATACAGGGACCGGCGGTTTGTGATGTCATGGCTCCACCCTCTCGTGACATCATGCCCTACCCCCTTAATGCAAGTGTATGGGAGGGGGCGTGAATGTTACCATGCCCCCTCCCATAGACTCACATTAAGGGGTGGGGCATGAATAATGAGTGGCGGGGCAATGACGTCATGAACCTCCAGCCCCAGTCATCAGCCACAGAGAAAACTTAGCTCCGGAGAGCTGATGACTTGGGGGGCTGCAGGAGAGATCCATGGATAGGGGATAAGATATTTAGGGGCGGAGTACCCCTTTAAGTCCTTTCTTTATCCCACATATAATACACAATGGCCGGCATTATCATTGTAGGTTGAAGTGAAGCATTGTTTTACACCTTTTTTTTGTGCTAGTAAGTGAAATAGCACCATGTGTAAGAGCACCAAATGTATTAAATGGTCACAGAGCATTTGATAAATTTTGTGCAGGTCACATTTTCTGACATTTCTCTTTTCACATACACCACAAACCTAAACTAAGTCTGGGCTGGTGTAGTTTTAGAGACTTTTCAATGGATTTGTGCCTTTTTTGCACCTTTTCACAAAAAGGCGCAGTTCATAAAACCATTCAATATCATGTGTATTGCCAAAATCAGTGGATTACAACTCAAAATCAACAAAATGTGTAAACTAAGAGGTGCAAAAAAGGCGCAAATAAACCCTGCTTGCGCCTTTTTTGCGACTATTGTACAAATAGGTATCACTTTGAACAGCACAAGGGGGGCCTGTGGGCCAGATGTAAGACAGTGAGAAGGCAAAGGTCGTAGAGCTGTAGTTTAAATAGACCTTACTGTTGTTGAAATAGGGAGGGGGGCCAGACCTCCTATCTCAAATTCGTGAATAATTTGAGTGCCGCTTTTGTGGAATTGTTGTTTTAATAGAGCCTACATTAAAAGTGAAGCTCTAATTAATACTGCAGAAAGATACTGCAACATTTTTTGATTTGCATCTGAAGTTATGAAATATATATGTCCACTGTTTGAAATTGAGTATGTTCATAATACATGTATACCTAATGTGATATACCTATATATTCTACATTACATTTATTTGAATAACATCAGTTGTAAGTGGATAACTTTATAAGGATAATTTAGTGTAATATGAATATGCTGAAAAAGAAAACTGCTCTTTGGTAGCTTTGCTATTCTTAGAGTATGATTAAATTGTCTTGAACTTATGAGGTTAAGAATTTAAGAGCCATAATAAGATATTAGAGAATCCATGGTTGATGCTGAGTTGTAAATGTAAGCTTGCTCCAAGTGATGCAAATATGTAATACATAAGGCAGGATATATGGTGACCAAATGCAGAATGAAGTTCTACTTCAATAAACCACTCAATCTGAGTGGTTCAGAAAGTGGAGGTGAAGATATTGACTGAGTTGTGTAAGATATCTGAAGGTAAGACATAATGAGTACTGGTACACTTTTATTACCGCCCACAAGTATGGGCCTATTGGAGTAACAATTTTCTTGAATCCTTGGGCAAACCAATCTGTAGTTTGTAATTCAAGTGTTCAAGTCCTAGAGCTGCCAGAGAAGGTGGCCATCATGGAGATCAGACCCACATGAAAGAAACAACCCCAGAAGCCAAGGGGACTAGATGATGGAGGAGGCTGCCAAGGCTGCAGTGCTCCTGTCCTCCCACAGTTATGGTACAGAGTATACAGGTGGATGGGGAGTGTGGATCTGTCTGGTTAGGTCTCTTGCATGAACCAGCAATGCATGTTAAGAGAGACCAATGGAAGAAGAAAGAGGTGGTACAGGGCAAAGACTGCATCTTGAGTGTTGGTAATAAATTGTGTGTTCCAACAGTCTTGTACCCAATGGTAACATATATGGCCCCATACATTAAGTAGAAGGAAGCTATGTGTTTAGTAATGTCCGTATATTGGGTGGCCTCAGGATTCAACAATGCAGAAAGAAGGTTTGCACAGACTTCATTATTTGCTTCTGTTATGACCTAGGTAAACAATAAAGGTACCTGACCAACACACTCCATAATCATCTTATCTGTTTCAGAGACTATGACTAGACTTCATCTAACTGCCTAAGGTGGACCAATATAAGTATGGCCTTGTCTGACTGTACTGATTCCTTACACATAGATACAGTAAATTATATAACTAAGAACCTTCTGTAAAGTTTGGACTGGTTCAGATTCTGTAATTGTTACCCAGTTCCTTAAACCCATGATTGAGTGTGTGTCAGGGAACATGTTAGGAAAGAGATGTCTAGATATGATGATCCAGTACAGATGTATCTAACCACTGTAGAGATGAAGCTAGAGGAGTATGCACCGGATTGTTAGGATGTGACATTGTATGGGGAGAATCAGTGGGTGAACATTGGTGTCCTGTACAAATAGCAGGGTAAAATAAGCATCATAGTGGGTGATAATGTTATAAGTAAAAGGAATACTTGGTGCCTAGCCTAAAAGTTTTCCCAAAAAATCTAACATAGAAAGCATACCTTATATGGTATGCCAAAGCTATACTCACCTCCCTAGTGAGGGTGGTAACTTATGCTAATTGCAATGTCCATATAAGATGGATGATTGCCTATACACTTTAATCTGATAAAGATACAAAAAATTTGTCTGGGAGTTAGATATTTACTAGGTCACTGATAAAATCCATGTCACTGACAGGATCTACCCAGTAGATCCTGCACCACTGAGAGGGAGGACAAACTGACACACTACTCTGTCATTGTGCCGCTCGGCAGCCTACATAGGATGCCGCCATCTCCAGACTGTGTAATTGTGCAACATCCAGGCTCTACCATAGTGCCGCCCTATGGTCTCATCATACCGCTGCCACCTCTAGGCTCTGTCATTGTGCCACAATGTGATCTCCTTGTTTTTCAAAGTAAACGTTTAAGGCACCCAGGACACTCAGTCATGAGCATCCGGGGGGGGGGGGGGGAGGATGCTGAGAGGCAGGGGCTGGGACAGGTGGTTGCTGGCCTCGCGGTGGACCGCCAGCTCGATTTTAAGATACAAGTACAATATTTTTCACTGCAGCAACTTACAGCAGTATGCGCCCACTCATCCAACAGCTCAGAAGCTGAATGTGATCCTGTCCAAGTTGCTGGTGCTGCAGTCCCTCTCTTTTCAAGTGGACACTCAGTCATGAGCATGGGGGTGCGCTGAGAGGCAGGAGCTGGGACAGGTGGTTGCTGGCCTCATTGCAGACTGCCAGCTCGATTTTAAGATACAAGTACAAGCTTTTTCACTGCAGCAACTTATACACTGCAGCAATTATACACTGTTGGAGCTAAAATTACCGAGGATGCTAGAACCAGACTTGCCCTCCAATGAGTCCTCAAAAAAGGATTTAAAGTTTGCTCATTCCAATTACCAGGCTCTGTCATTGTGCCGCTCTGTGGCAGTGATTCTAATAGTGATGCCTGTAATCTCCATGTCATACTGAATAACAGTATTATTTCACTAATACAGCATGCTCTCAATGCGTGTTAGGACAAGGCAAAGTGTTCTACACCCCTATTGAGGCTCTCCGTAGCCCGGAAATAGCCATTTTTAATAGCGGATCAAACCAAATTTTTTCGTAAAATTCAGCTAATCGTTCGAATCAAGTTTTTAAAAATGTGCTCATCTCTACTTATAAGCCTCATTTGCATAATACCTAAAGGCTTATATGTTGAAAATTGGAAAGACATATAGGGATAAACAGGTATGCCTGTCATCAAGATGAGGAGCTCTATATAGCTATAAAATATGATTACTGTCATGCTTTTCTGTTGACAGGTCTGCTTTAAGCATCAATGGTGACAAATATATTGAACTCTCTTTCGCCTTTTGTACTCTAAGCTTCAAAGTAATATTTGTACACTTTTGTGTATGGCTGAATTACATTAAAGGACAACTGCAGCGGTATGACACATCCCCTATCCACAGGATAGAGGATAAGTGTTTGATTGCGGGGGTCCGACCGCTGGGACCCCCGGAGATCTCCCTAACGGGGCGCCGCCATTAGTGCTCATGGTGAGAGCTAAGGCGTGTAGCGTCGAGCTAGAGGTCGACGGCGATGCCCCGTCTCCTCCCCGTCCCCATACAGTTCTATGGGGGAGGTGGGGAGGCACGAATGCTGCCTCCCCGCCTCTCCCATAGAGATGTATGGAGGAGGCGTGCCGGCTGCAACGTCATGCTGCGGCCAGCACGCCCCCTGCACGGGACAGCCGTGGCCCCGTACAGGAGATCACAGGGGGTCCCAGCGGTCGGACCCCCCTGCAAGCAAACACTTATCCCCTATCCTGTGGATAGGGGATAAGTGTTAATCACGCTGCAGATGTCCTTTAAGTAAACAAAGGACAAGCTTAAAAAAATTTACTTATATGTTTACAAACATGTACAAATATGTGTTAACAATACATGGGTGTTCAACATTTTATTTTAAAAGTAGCAAAAAATAAAAGTAACAGCAATACTCAGTGTGATCATTTTAGGAAATTGCTACAACCGGTACTTGCTAACACTCCATCCGCAGGCTTTTATGCTATAGTCGCCTACGCTAGCCCTTTATTTTTAGACTCAGTAGGTATCAATCCTTTTCACTTAGAGCCTGTTGTAGTATAGCACAGCTTTGAGACAAATATACAGGTAAAATAACCTTTTTTACTTAATATGCCACTGGTGGTATGGGATCTACTGGCAATGGCAAGGAAATAACTCACCATATTGAATTATGACCGCGATAAAAGTGCTGAACACCTTCTAGAAGACTACACTTCTATCTGAAATAATGGAGCAGATCTGAATTTAGCCCAGTCATTTTTATTTACTTTTATTTTATTTATTTATTTATTTATTTTGTGCTTGGCAATAACACATTCAAAACATTTACTTTCAGCTCCACCAGAAATCTATTTATATTGAAATGTGATATCATTGTTTGCTCAGATTACTAATGCATTTCAGCAGCAGCGATGATCTCAGCTCTGCTACACCTTTCTAAATCCTGAAATAACATGTAACACTGGTTTTCATATCCTTTGCACACAGACTTTCTTTGTTCAATTCAGTGAAGTTCACTGCAATGTCAACTCCCTAGGTTGTGTTTTTGTTGTATAGGCTAAAGCTGATAACATGCAGACCTGCTGATCTATTGATTGCCGACTGCATAGGGTACCCATCTTAATGAGGGGCTCAACCATCCAGCACACTTGAGTTATGAGCCTTGTTCTTTCCTAACCTATTGCGAAAATAAATTGGCCCTTCTGTCATCAAACGTACCGGTTGCATGTGTTTGCTATGCCAAGATCTTTGCTTGGGCATGCCAAGCAGTTCATTTTGCCCTTCTGCTCTCCCTCATTGGATTGACACAGGCAGAGTATGTGAGGGGTGGCAGAAGATCAGCAGATGCAGCTGGTAATCAGGTTCATAGTGCTTTATCTTCTGGGAGCTGAGGAACAGACTTTATACACACACACAGCATATTGTGATCAGACACTGCACTCCGTCACCGGGATTCTGCTTAGCAAAGGATTTTGCCCCTGACTTGCCAACTTTTAAAAATATCACTTCTGGGAAACTTTCCTGGCTATGCAAAATGAAGTAGTCATGGTAGCAAAATAAAAAATAAATAAAAACAACACAACAACAACAGGAATTGCACTTATATTCCTTCAACGTCTAAGGCCAGGTAATGTAGCGACCTAATTCAAGTAGTTGCAGAGCTACAGTATATTCACATCTGTCTGTTTCTTACAGTACATTAAAAGGAAAATTAGAATGGATATATTGGCAAACATAGCATAGTTGAGCAGATGTTTTTACAGTCTGATGGCTGTATTTGAAGGAATAATTGACTGTTGTGCCCTACTTCACTCAAAATTCAGTGGTGCTATTATTATAACATATGAATCACATAAACACAATTTTATATATCATTTGACTTACCCTCCAGAGCACAGGAGATTGCGAGGGGGAGGTCTGACCACTGCGAGGGGGAGTTCTGACCACTTGGATCGGAGAAACATTTTTCTAAGCTGGATAAGCCCTTTAATGTGATCTTCCCAGTAATAACTTGGATTTTGGTGTGATAAAATGAGATGCACATTAAAACTATGTCCATAATTTAATTCAGTGAGCATGTTAGTTATAACAAAACACAATAAATAAACTTTACCATAAAGGCCACAGCTCATTAAAGAGGTTATCCAGCGTTACAAAAACATACGGCTTTCTTCTAGAGACAGCGCCACTCATGTCCTCCATTTGTGCTTGGTATTAAAACTGGGCTCCATTCATTTCACATCAATTGTCCTGAGCTCCCATTTCCATTAACAATTTAAACAGTATATTGGATATTGGGTGGTTTTTTATTCCCATATGAAATTACATCAATAACAAAACAAAAAGCATGTTAATTTGTATGAGCAATTGTCTCAGATCTGTGGCACTGGTTTTGCCAGAGCTGTAATAGCTGTAGCTGTCATGCACAGTGAAACATAGCAGGAAGCAGACAGTGCCATACATTGTGTAGTGGCCTTGATGGGTTACTGCAGCTCAGCTCTCATTAAGGTAAATGAAAACTGAACTACAATAAGCCAGAATGGCCGATATGCAATATATAGAGCTGTCTGCTTTGTGCTCTGTTTTTCTGTTTATGGCAGTGCTACAGATCTTGCAAACAGCTGATCGGCAGGGGTGCCAGGTGTAAAGCCCCCACTAATCTGACATTGATGACTTATCTTGAGCATGGGTTATCAAATAATTTTCCCCAGGAAACTGTAGTGTTTGTCAGGTCAGACCAACAGGCCAAGGTTAACCTGGCCAAACCAAAAGGTGAGCACAGCTGAAGTCCTTCTATCACTCACAGTACAAGTTAAGGGCATAAAAGGGGTACTCCCACCCTAGACCTCTTATCTCCTATCCAAAGGATAAGGAATAAGATGTCTAATCTCAGGGGTCCTGCCGCTGGGGACCCCCGCAATATTGCATACGGCAACCACCGGTTTTTTGTTCGGAAGCGCTGGAGGGTCTTAGTCGTGACTATGGTAACGGAAGTTCGTGACGTCAGGACTCCGCCCCCGTGTGAAGTCACGCCTGTCCCCTCAATGCAAGTCTATGGGAGCGGGCGTGATGGCCGTCATGCCCCCTCCCATAGACTTGCATTGAGTGGACGGGCGTGATGTCACATGGGGCGGAGTCCTGACGTCACGGACTTCCGTTCCTGTAGTCGAAACTCAAACCCTCCAGCGCTTCCGGGCAAAAAACACTTGGGTGCCACATGCAATCCCCAGCGGCGGGACCCCCGAGATCAGACATCTTATCCCCTATCCTTTGGATAGGGGATAAGATGTCTAGGGTGGGAGTACCCCTTTAAGGGCATAACAAGATTAGAATGGGAAATATTTTTGACTTCCTGTTATAAATCAGTCAAAGCAATGTTGACTCATTTTGTTCCTTTTCAGCCTCACAGTAGTAATTTTAACCTTGAAATTTAACAGCATTGAGTAAAATTAGTTCATCCCAACTCCAAATACTACCCGACCCTTTAAAGCAATGTAGAATGGCCCAAGTGCATTGTATGTTCACTAACCAATATTTATATTTATGTTATTGTTTGAATCAAACCTAAAACAGCATATTTTAAAAACATTAATTACTGGGACATCAATAGTTGCAGTGTATGTAACAGAAGCAGACTCACAGTAACAGCTGGAAGTACGGGAGAAGTGTGATTTTAATATAACGTCTCATTGTAGTGTCCCCAGTGTTACAGATCAGAGCTACGCTTGATCACTTGGCAACTTTGTCTCATTTTTGTCAACTAAGGACATTTAGAAGTCAAATTACATTGTGACAATGTGCTTACTATATAAGACAAGTCCTTTCTTAGAGCTGGGGGATATTTTTCATACAGAACATGAATTGTGGCTTGTTAAATGGCCATAGACTGTTAGAAAGATAACAGGGTTGCCTCTTACTTAAAGGGGTACTCTGGAGACTTATCAAACTGTTTAGACCACTTTAGATGGTCTATGTTTGTCTTAGTCTTTTTAGTTGAGACTTTTGCTTTAGAGCCCTTTTGCAGAAATAGTATTGTGGTCTACAATAGAGGATGAAATGCAGTGGTCAGGGATTTATCAACTGAGACTTTTATTGGAAAGTCTCAAAAAAGTCTCATCAACAGAAAATACGCCAGAATGTCAGACCATGTCAGACCCGGTGGGAATCCAATCTAAATAGCTATTAGGAAGCCTTTTAGCAATTTTTTGGACCATAAGGTGACACAGTGCAGTTTACGTTTCAAATGCCATTTTTATTTGAATCTGAAGGGTGATCTTATCTAATAATATATGAAATTCCAAAATGATACAGTTAAATCTCAATGATCCCTAATTTTTAAATGTTATGGTTATTTTTGTTATCTATGTAGATGTCTGATGCTAATTTTTTGTTGTTTTTGTTTTCTATATTTTAGTGCTCCAATTTCACTTTTGAAGAAATTTGAAGAAAGCATATGAATTTACGCCATGCGCATGGTGCTACTTAGTCTCTGGAGAATTCTGAAAACATGTGTAGTAGAAGCACGGTGCAGTTTTCCATGGCAACCAATAAGATGCATTCTTAATTTTTTTATTTTGTTGAGACCTGGGAAAAATTGAAAAAGCAATCTGATTGGTTGCTCTGGTCACTGCAACACTCCTCCTCTACACATGTTGTCATCAATCTCCCCCTTATCAATTCCACGACGTGCTCCATACAGCACGTGCAGTGGCAGAATCTTCCGGCACTTGGACCACACAGGAATGTGCTGTCTCATAGACAGTTATGCATTCTGTGAGGCTTTCACACAAAGAATGACCGCGTTCATCCTGTGCAGACACGGACAAAGGAGTCACTTTGAATTTAACATGACTATGCTGCAATGGAATCTCCATCCCGATTTCCTATCCGGAATTTAGAATTGAATTTCCATGGTGTGAACCTAGTCTACGATTCTAGCCACTTACAATATGGATTCATCCTCCTTCTGAATTTAGTCTAACAGAGTTGAGGGCTAACTTAGAATGCTTAAAAAAAATTATAAAAAATTATAAACATTAAAGAATAGATAGAGAAATACATGGTTTGGAGAGGTTAAATGTATTGTACAAATATTAGAAACTATGAGCGAAAGCAAGTGGAACCAGCCGGCACCTCACAGAAGACATACAGATGTTCGCTTTATAGTATACCTTCTGTGTGGCGGGAAGTCCGTGATAATAAATAACTACGTGCAACTTTTTATATATTTTTCTAAGGCTCTGCGACTTTTATGAGACTTTTCTCATCTATTTGTCTCAGGCTCTGAGACTTTTATGCAACTTTTCTCGTCTAAAGTGCTGCGGAGAATAGGCAATAATGTCCATTCGCAAGATTTACTAAATGCTGTGCAACATTTGATAAATTGCACGGACAATAGACCCATGCTCAGAGACTTTTCTTGGCTAAAGTACTGCGGAGAATAGAAAATGATAGTAAATCTTCCCCCTATTTCTCCTATCCAAAGGATAGGGGATAAGATGTCTGATCGCAGGGGTCCAGCCTCTGGGACTCTTCTGCGATCTCCGCACAGAACCCGGCACCCTGGTTGGGAAACATTGACATAGGTGATGTATACATTTACTTTTACACAATAACCTTGTAGCACAGTGGTGAGGGTGGCCATGGTCATGATGTCAGGCCACACCTTTGTGATGTCATGTCACTCCCACTCCATTCGTATATATGGGAGGAGACATTACTGGAGGGGGTGTGTTGTGACATCACGAGGGGGGAGTGGTGTGATATCACAACCACCACCGCCTAGATTAAGCATTCTGAACATAATGCTCAGAAAACTGGGTGCTGCATGGAGATCGCGAGGGGTCCCAGAAGTCGGACCCCTGCGATGAAACATCTTATCTACTATCCTTTAGAAAGGGGATAAGATGTCTAGGGGCGGAGTACCCCTTTAAAGAAATCTGATTTGATTGGTTTCTGTTAAAAAGAAACAGCACTACTCTTGTCTGTGAACTACTGGACTGTGGACTATGAATAAGGACAAACTCAATGTGAGCTCTAGTAACCAGGCACATTTCCCCCCCCCAAAAAAAAGCTAGTTTAGAATATATTACTATGAGCATGCAGAGGGCTGTAGTTTTGCAACAGCTGGAGGCACCCTGGTTGGAAAACATTGACTTAAGTGATATATAAATATATATTTGCTTTTACACAATTACCTTGTAGCACAGTGGTCTCAAACTGTGGCCCTCGAGGTGGTGCAAAACTTCAACTACCAGCATGCCGGGACAGCCATTGGCTGTCCCGGCATGCTGGGAGTTGAAGTTTTGCACCATCTGGAGAGCCACAGTTTAAGACCACTGTTGTAGCAGATCCTTTGAGTTTTACCAGGCATCATACACTTGAAGATTTCCTTTTTCCTCTATTATTGAATTGCATTTCCTTAAATATTTCAGTTTTATCATACGCTCTAAAAGTTTATTGCCTTTGGCCCTAGAAATGTACAAAACTGAGATAAGGAATTTATATTGGAGCCCTAGTGGGGCTCATAAGGAAGACTATATGCTGTCTACATGAGAGAAGATTAACGGGAAATGGAGGAAATCTACTAAGAAATTACATTGAATCTAAGTATTTATATTGCAATGAAACAGCCAACATTTTCCAAATAATGCACGTCATGGGTACGGACCTGAATGCATGCAGGTACTAACATATCTCAGTTATAATTCTTGCACATCAATGTTGAATTATGATGGATAAACACTGTGTTCTTTCCCAAAGGGGATTAATAGGAAATGTTAGATGTTAGGTAAACAAATACACAAGCATAAGTATGAATAGAAGAACAGAGTGATCAATATTTAGTGTCTCTCCTGCAGGACCGCATGTGTCTTTATGATTTATGCAACTCATACTATCCTACATAAAGGAAGCAGCAGGCCCAATAAACTGGAAATAAGGTTAAAATATAGCCATTTGTACACACTTCAGAATGTGCAGAAAGCATTATATTATTCAGGATTCTGAACTATGAAAGACCAATAGTATTGGTTTATTTAACAATGTTCAATTGTTTACATTTAACCTACAAAAAAATCCACTAAAACAATATTAAGGGCTCGTTGACACAAGCAAATTACTTTTCAAACTCGCAGTGGATCTCCCACTGCGAGTTTGAAAAGGGGCGTGGTCACCGTGCGTTACCCGCAGAAGAATTTCGCCAACGGAATCTCCTCTGTTAAAAATCCACTGCAGGCTCTATTGACTTCAATGGAGTCTGCAGCAGATTTTCAACAGCGGATTCCGCTGGCGAAAATCTGCTGCGGGTAGTGCATGGAGACTCCACCCCTTTTCGAAGTCGCAGAGGGAGATCTGCTGCGAATTTGAAAAGAAATCCACTGGTGTGAACGAGCACTTAAAGGGGTTATCCAGGACAAACTTTTTTTTATATATCAACTGGCTCCAGAAAGTTAAACAGATTTGCAAATTACTTCTATAAAAAAAATCTTAATCCTTTCAGTACTTATGAGCTGCTGAAGTTGAGTTGTTCTTTTCTGTCTAAGTGCTCTCTGCTGACACCTGTCTTGGGAACTCTCCAGAGTAGAAGCAAATCCACCATAGCAAACTTCTTCTACTCTGTGCAGCACCCGAGACAAGCAGAGATGTCAGCAGAGAGCACTGTTGCCAGATAGAAAGGAACAACTCAACTTCAGCAGCTGATAATTATTGGAAGGATTAAGATTTTTTAATAGAAGTAATTTACAAATTTCTTTATCTTTCTGGAGCCAGTTGATATAAAAAAAAACATTTTTTTTCCTGGAATACCCCTTTAATGTGTAAAAAAAAAAAAAAAGTGTGGAGTGTGTGATTTTTTCTTCTTGGGCTTTACAATCAAGAAAGAGGAGGATCAACACTTATTAACGTTTTTTTCTCGAAGGTTTTTCTGAATGCAAAATGAGGCTACTTGCTAAATACATTTTTATTAGAAATTTCCTGGCACTTAGCTGCTACTCTAAGAAAGATAAGAGAAAACCATCAGATGAACTTTCTGTTTCCTATATTATAGATTTTCCCTCCTTTCCTTTTGCACCTTAAAATCCATATGATGGCTTATTTTTTGTGCCATACAACAAAAAACACAAATAGCCAGCATAACTACATGATATACGAGTGCATGCTGCTGTGGCAAATGCAAACTATACAAACAAAAAATTGCAGCGGAACATTTTATCAAAAAAAAAATATTAAATATTTTTTAAAAGGCTCTCAGCGCACTTTTTGATCAAAAAATGTCCCCCATCCGCCACGTGGAGGCGGCCATTTTAGGATGGTCCCCAACATACGTTATGAGTCTAATACTCACAACTCTCACCTCTGCTGTGCATATAGCCTTTTGACTGGGTTATATACTAGATCAACCATCAATTTGAACATTTAAACTCGCTCCTGGGAAAGGGGGAGGGGTGCATGGCTGGAGAGGGTGCCATTCCCTCAAAGTATCATACAACAAAAAACACAAATAGCCAGCACAACTACATGATATACGAGTGCATGCTGCTGTGGCAAATGCAAACTATACAAACAAAAAATTGCAGCGGCACATTTTATCAAAAACATTTTTAAAATATTTTTTAAAAGGCTCTCAGCGCACTTTTTGATCAAAAAATGCGCTGAGAGCCTTTCAAAAAATATTTTAAAAATGTTTTTGATAAAATGTGCCGCTGCACATCGCCCTTGCGATCTGCGGCGATACCGGGCTGATCGGGTCTCTGGGACCCGACCGCCCGGTAATTTTGCATGATCCCAGCTGTCACAGACAGCCAGGACCATGCTAACGTATAGGAGCGAGGTGGCAAGCCTGCGATCCGTCGGTTAGTTAACCGACCAATCGCAGGGGGGGGGGGGGGGCGGTTACTTCCTCCCGTCCTGCCCGGCCCCTGAAAGTCCGGAGAGGACGGGAGGAAGACCGGAGGACGCGGCGGGGGACGGGGGAGTGCTGGGGCCTGGCCCCGGTACTTACCTCGTCCCTGAAGACCCAGATCCCGGCAATGAAGACGGTGGCGGCAGCGACAGGTAAGTTGATCTTCAGCCGCGGTCGGGCCCTTTACAGCAATGCACGTCGCCGTAAAGCGACATGCATTGCTGTAATGGGACCCTGTATACTACAACTCCCAGCATGCCCAGACAGCCCTTGGCGTCTGGGCATGCTGGGAGTTGCAGTTTTGCAACATCTGGAGGTCCACAGTTTGGAGACCACTGTGCACTTCCAGATGTTGCAAAACTACACATCCTCAGCATGCCCTTACTGCCCAGGCATGCTGGGAGTTGTAGTTCTGTAACATCTGGCCCTTCAGATGTTGCAGAACTACAACTCCCAGCATGCCTGGACAGTTTTGGCATACTGGGAGTTGTAGTTTTGCAACATCTGGAAGGGCACAGATTGGGAACCACTGTATTAGTGGTCTGCAAACTGTAGTCCTCCAGATGTTGCAAAACTACAACTCCAAGCATGCTGGGAGTTGTAGTTCTGCAACATCTGGCTCTAAAGATGTTGCCGAACTACTTCTTCCAGCATGCCTGAGAATGTTTGGGAGTTGTGGTTTTGCAACAACTGGAGGCACACTGGTTGGGAAACATTGTCTGTTTCCTAACTCAGTGTTTCCCAACCCGTGTGCCTCCAGCTGTTGCAAAACTATAACTACCAGCATGCACTGATAGACTGTACATGCTGGGAGTTGTAGTTTTGCAACAGCTGGAGGTCCCCCCCCCCCCCCCTGTGAATGTACAGGGTAGATTCACATGGGCAGGGGCTTACAGTGAGTATCAGGCTGCAAGTTTGCGATGCAGCAAATTTTGCGCGGCAGCTCAAACTCGCAGCGGGAAACTCGCTGTAACCCCCCGCCCATGTGAATGTACCCTAAAAACACTACACTACACTAACACAAAATAAAATAAAAAGTAAAAAAACATTACATATACACATACCCCTACACAGCCCCCCTCCCCTCCCCAATAAAAATGAAAAATGTCTGGTACGCCACTGTTTCCAAAATGGAGCCTCCAGCTGTTGCAAAACAACTCCCAGTATTTTCGGACAGCTGTTGACTGTCCAAGCATGCTGGGAGTTTTGCAACAGCTGGAGGCACCCTGTTTGGGAATCACTGGCGTAGAATACCCCTATGTTCACCCCATGCAAATCCCCAATTCAGGCCTCAAATGCGCATGGCGCTCTCACTTTGGAGCCCTGTCGTATTTCAAGGCAACAGTTTAGGGCCACATATGGGGTATCGCCGTACTCGGGAGAAATTGCCTAACAAATTTTTTCTCTTTTCACCCCTTATGAAAAGGTGAAGTTGGGGTCTACACCAGCATGTTAGTGTAAAAAAAAATTTTTTTACACTAACTGCTGGTGTTGCCCTATACTTTTCATTTTGACAAGAGGTCAAAGGGAAAAAAGTCCCCCAAAATTTGTAACGCAATTTCTCCCGACTACGGAGATACCCCATGTGTGGGCGTAAAGTCCTCTGGGGACGCACAACAAGGCCCAGAAGGGAGAGTGCTCCATGTACATTTGAGGTGATTTGCACAGGGGTGGCTGATTGTTACAGCGGTTTTGACAAACGCAAAAAAAAAAAAACACACATGTGACCCCATTTCGGAAACTACACCCCTCACAGAATGTAATAAGGGGTGCAGTGAGAATTTACACCCCACTGGTGTCTGACAGAGCTTTGGAACAGTGGGCTGTGCAAATAAAATTTTTTGTACAGCCCACTGTTCCAAAGATCTGACAGACACCAGTGGGGGGTATATGCTCACTGTACGCCTTGTTACGTTCCTCAAGGGGTCTAGTTCCCAAAATGGTATGCCATGTGGGGGTTATTTTGCTGTCCTGGAACCATAGGGGCTTACTAAATGCGACATGCCCCCGAGCAAAATTTGCTCTCAAAAAGCCAAATATGACTCCTCTTCTGAGCATTGTAGTTCGCCCGTAGTGCACTTCAGGTAAACTTATGGGGTACCTCCATACTCAGAAGAGATGGGGTTACACATTTTGGGGGGTATTTTCTGCTATTAACCCTTGCAAAAATGTGAAATTTGGGGGGAAACACACATTTTAGTGAAAAAATATTATATATTTTTTTACATATGCAAAAGTCAGGAAACACCTGTGGGGTATTAAGCCTCACTTTATTCCTTGTTACGTTCCTCAAGGGGTCTAGTTTCCAAAATGGTTTGCCATGTGGGGGGGTTTTGCTGTCCTGACACCATAGGGGCTTCCTAAATGCAACATGCCCCCCAAAAACCATTTCAGAAAAACGTACTCTCCAAAATCCCCTTGTCGCTCCTTCGCTTATGAGCCCTCTACTGCGCCCGCCGAACACTTTACATAGACATATGAGGTATGTGCTTACTCGAGAGAAATTGGGCTACAAAAATAACAATCCATTTTCTCCTTTTACCCCTTGTAAAAATTCAAAAATTTGGTCTACAAGAACATGCGAGTGTAAAAAATGAAGATTGCGAATTTTTTCCTTCACTTTACTGCTATTCCTGTGAAACACCTAAAGGGTTAAAATGCTGACTGAATGTA
Organism: Hyla sarda; assembly: GCF_029499605.1. Classification (NCBI taxonomy): domain Eukaryota; kingdom Metazoa; phylum Chordata; class Amphibia; order Anura; family Hylidae; genus Hyla; species Hyla sarda. The sequence continues at coordinate 272,093,808 of NC_079190.1, read as the reverse complement.
ATTTTGAATACTTTGGGGGGTGCAGTTTTTATAATGGGGTCATTTGTGGGGTATTTCTAAGATAAAGACCCTTCAAATCCACTTCAAATCTGAACTGGTCCCTGAAAAATTGTGATTTTGGAAATTTTGTGAAAAATTGGAAAATTGCTGCTGAACTTTGAAGCCCTCTGGTGTCTTCCAAAAGTAAAAACACGTCAATTTTATAATGCAAACATAAAGTAGACATATTGTATATGTGAATAAAAAAAAATATTTGGAATATCCATTTTCCTTACAAGCAGAGAGCTTCAAAGTTAGAAAAATGCAAAATTTTCAAATTTTTCATCAAATTTGGGGATTTTTCACTAAGAAAGGATGCAGGTTACCACAAAATTTTACCACTAAGTTAAAGTAGAATATGTCACGAAAAAAACTATCTCAGAATCAGAATGATAACTAAAAGCATTGCAGAGTTATTAATGTTTAAAGTGACAGTGGTCAGATGTGCAAAAAATGGCATGGTCCTAAGGTGTAAAATGGCTGGGTCCTTAAGGGGTTAAAGAAGATATCCCATGCAGCAAAGAAAAAAAAATACATAGCCATTCTATAGTATATTCACCTACCACCTCTCTGACATGTTTGTGATTTTTTTTTTTTCAGCCCCCATTTATCTACTATTCAGCTCATACATTCCAGTTACTTCCTGGTTATGGTGGCTATGCCTGTGATCTCAAAGACTACATTTCCCTGCATGCACTGCTCACATTTCCTGCTTTCAGCTGCCTGAGCAGAGAGCTTATTACCACCTCTAACTTATGTTAGTCACTCCCACAGCTCTGCTAGCTCACTCCCACATAACACTGAGCTCCAGTCATAGCCCTATACAGCAGGGTGGCCACGAGGAAACAAAATGTAATCTCAGTGCTCAGAGAAAGGGACCCTGGAGTTGAAGCTGCAGTTTTACACTGTAAAATAACTCCCTCCCCCTCCTCCTCTCAGTGAAACAGCTTTACAGCGGCACAATCACTTCCCCCTTCTCTGCCCTGCACTCCTCTCTTCCCAGTGCTCAGTGTGACAGCTCTACGCTGGCAGCTCCCTCCCCTCCCCCCTCTCCTTCGTTCTCAGTGTAAAAACATTAGCAAGGAGAGGGGAGAGAATCAGCCTGTTTGCTGGGGCTGCTATGATCTGAATCAGCCGGCATATAGGCAGTGCTGCTTAGCCAATCACTGCCGAACAGAGGGAGCACAGTTCGAATATTCATCAGATGGGAGGGGCTAAGGCCGAGCACAGGGAGCTCTCTGCAGCCCAGGGGTTTTCTGGGTAATTGTCACGGCCTTGGGATGCTGCTGATAACAGCCTGAATAGGGGGTCGCAAGTCTTGAAAACCTGGAGCAGCTGAATTTCCTGTCAGACAGAAAAATGCAGAAAAAGCTTGTTTCTAAGCAGCATTGGTAATGGAAGTGATTTACAAACCTATATAACTTTACCTTCTGCACTAAAAGCTGAACAATTTTTTACTGTGAGACTTGTCCTTTAAGGACATTTTATGGTAAAATAAATATAAAGGAATGCTCGTTCAGACAATCACTATCTAAGGCGGGTCATCTCTATGGCCAGTAATTGGAGTGGGCATTTCCTGCATGTGGGCAATATCATAAATAGTGTTTTGTAGTGGCAACTGGGTACCATCGGGGCAACAGCAATAGTGGATTGATCAAGTAAGTATGTTTTCTTTTTTTTATTTTTAAAGCACCTTCACCTCTTTTACACTTTTTCCCCTCATACAGGTCAATTTTTATTCTTTGCTAAATTTTTCATAAATCTCTGCATAGTTACAACATTTTAAGGATTGACCAGAAATGTAAAAAAAAACTAAATGTTTACTCCTGGCTGTGAACATGAGAATCCTGCAAAGCTTTGAACCTTATTTAGTGCAAGATCCTATTAAATCACATTATTACAATCTCACTAATGGTTAGTTCCTTAGGGTAAGGCCTTGTAGGGAAACACATAACACCTTTAGGCAAGACAGGAACTTCTGGTAGGACTGTTTAATGGCAGCTATATTGCAATAGTTTGAGCATGACAGTGTCATTATATTATATTTCAATACTGATACATTGGAACTTTTTTCAAATTAATAATATTTAATATGTATTTATTTATTTATTTATTTATTTTAAATAGTCAATTTTGTATCAACCTTTAATGAATCTTTGCTAGGATACAGTAGTTGGTTAATGTCTCTTGCAGCAATTTCCCCAACATACTCCAATCACTTGCTTTATTTGCATGAGGAATTTGATAATAGAGGAGGATAGAGGTGAAAAATGAGGTAAATAAAACTTCATGCCACTGCCCTGCAAGTCTTTAACAGAATCCCATCATTTACTGAACTCTGCATTCTGCATATGGCACAGTTGGCACGCTTTGCCATGATACAGCCTTTGTCTGTTGGGGGAGGGGGGCTGCAGGGAAGCCATGGGTAATTTCATTTCTGAACCTTTCCTGTTGTATTATCAGGCTACTTCTGCTCCTAAAGGGATATTAGATGTATAGATAGGTGAATATTAGTATCTGCATTGTTCTGTAAACATTCAAAAGTAAGTAGAAGATTTTAGTTTACCCTATGTGCTGTTCAATATAATTGGTAGCCAATTACCAGGCTGGCGGGCATCTGTCTAAATATCTACTTACTTAACTCCCACTTACTCGACTTTTTTATTCTCGAGTATTTATCAGCTGCTGAAGTTGAGTTGTTCTTTTCTGCCTGACAACATTGCTCTTTGCTGACACGTCTGTCTGTCTCAGGATCTGTCCAGAGCAGGAGAGGTTTGCTATGGGGATTTGCTCCTACTCTGGGCAGTTCCTCAAACAGACAGAGGTGTCAGCAGAGAGCACCGTGATCAGACAGAAAAAACACAACTCACCTTCAGCAGCTGATAAATACTGGTAGGATTAAGATTATTTAAAAGAAGTAATTTACAAATCTGTTTAGCTTTCTGGAGCCAGTTGATTGTTTTTCACTGGAATACCCCTTTAAAAACAAAATCCAATGGCAAACCTGCCAAGAACATTCTAAAAAGACATTCATTTTGCCATACACTTAAAGGAGAACTCCAGTGAAAATGTACTTATCTCCTATTCACAAGTAGCTGTTGGACCTCCCGTGATCTCCAAGATGGGAGCCCGGCTCTCTCAGTGAGGAGGGTGTGTCATCTACCGGTAGACGGCACGCACTCCATTCATTTCTATGGTAGAGCCAATGAGGCCCAAATGCTGTACTCGGGTGGTTTCGGCACTCTCATAGAAATGAATAAAGCGCATGCTGTCTACAGCACATGCTCATCACTGAGCGTCGGGGGTCCGTTCAGGAGATTGCGAGGAGGGGGGGGGGGGGGGGTATGTGATAATAGGATCAGCTACCTATCCCTATCCCCCATATAGCATATTTCTTGGATATTGCATGGAATGCCTAGATCCTATGATGTTCTTTTTTTAAATGGTCTCTCTAATTTAGGGCTCCTTTAAACTGTGAATGGTTTGGAGCTGTCCATGACAGCAGTGGTGCTGATAAAATTGCAGACAACCTGGCCTCACAGTCGTGACATTTATTACCGTGGGCTATGTCCCATTTTTGCCGGTCTCTGCTGCCAGGTGGAATGAGATTTCGGACACCATTTGTCTCAGTATGCCACTCCATTTCTCACAATTAAATGGCCATGTTTTGAAAATGTTATTACTAAACATTCACAGCTGCCTTTAGAAAATGCTCCTTTGCCCTGAAATGTTGGCAGTTCCGCACTGAATTTGCTAAGCCCTCTTGACTTTTTAAAAAGGTAGATTTATTTTGCTTTCCTTGTTTACTTCTGCTTTGTGCCAATTGCTATGATTAGGTTTGAAAGATTTCGGCTTCTTGACTCTGAAGAAATAACTCCCTTTCCTGTTCCAAGGAACAAAATGAGATTGTAGGTTTAATTGGGGAATAAAAACCTTAGAAAATCTTTTTACAATTAGCACTCGCTCTCTTACTATCACGCACTCTCAGAGACCGAAATTAACGAAAGACTATATTTTCTATACCATAATGACCATCAGTAAACTTCTAGCAAATTTGACTTTCATGTTGCACTTTCCAGCATGTTTTCTGTTATGCTTTTTTGTTATGGAAAAACCACAGCAGACACATTTCAGGGAACAAAATTATATGGACACTGTTATTTAGTGCCATAGTTATTGTTAATCAAAATAATGTATTTCCCTCACATTTTTGTTGCCAATAAAAGTGTAGAGAATAGTTAATGGGGGAGATGGGATAGGAGACTGGGACATAAGGACAGCATGTGAGGTGGGGATAGATTAGAGTGTCATTGTCGCTTTTCCTCTGACACAAAGTTTAGGTGCAAAAAAGATATCCTGAAAATCAGGACTGGAGAGAATTAACCAGTATAACACTGGAGCAAAAGTAAGGGCTCACAAAATATCAGAATAGTATTAACTTAAATGATGGCAGTGCAAGTGCACATAACAAGTAACAACAACACATAACATAGTGACAAATACATGATAGATATTTCACAATATAGATACCAAGTGGCTGGAGAAGTAATAGCTTATGAGCCCTTACTGCCCAATGTTTCGCCAGGGGACTGGCTTCTTCCGAGGCGTTTTATTCTTCATTAATAAAGATTATATTTGGTAATCCTATAAACACTTTTTTTCTTGTATATACATGCTTCTATTTGGCATAGGATTCATTATTTGCATGAGGGATCTAATTTGTGGTTATTACAAAGTTTAGGTGGGAAGACTGGGCAACACTGCATACTTAACTAATCTGTATATAAATTTACACAACTAGCACTGAACACAACATGTGGTGCATAAATCTGTATGCTATGAGTTACCTCTAGTGGGATCAGGCACTGTGTTGCAACTTAAGCCACGTCTGGAGACGTGGCTTCAAGTTAACAGACCCAAACAACAAATATATTAAATAAGGAAACTATTTGACTTGGGAGATATTATATTTCCTCTATTTAGGATCTATGGGGGAGTTTTATTAAGCCCTTAAGGGCTCAGCCCATTTGGGCCTTAAAGGGGTGCTCACGTGGAAAACTTTTTTTTTTTTTTAATCAACTGGTGCCAGAAAGTTAAACAGATTTGTGAATTGCTTCTATAAAAAAATCTTAATCCTTCCAGTTCTTTTTAGGGGCTATTTACTACAGAGGAAATGCTTTACTTTTTAGATTTTTCTGATATCATGACCACAGTGCTCTCTGCTGACCTCTGCTGTCCATTTTAGGAACTGTCCAGAGCAGGAAAAAATCCCCATACCAAACACACGCTGCTCTGGACAATTCCTAAAATGGACAGCAGATGTCAGCAGAGAGCACTGTGGTCATGACATCAGAGAAATCTATAAAGTAAAGTATTTCCTCTAGTATATAGCCCCTAAAAAGTACTGGAAGGATTAAGATTTTTTAATAGAAGTAATTTACAAATCTGTTTAACTTTTTGGCACCAGTTGATTTAAAAAAAAAAAAAAAAAAAAAAAGGAGTACCCCTTTAAGGAGCATGCTGTCAATTTGTCTCCTTGATAAAGCCACCAAAGTGGCGAAACATGTCGGGGGTGACAGTTCCGTATTTTAATTAGCAACCCCACTGTACGTCATGTCTCCTTAAAGTTACTGTATAAAATTCAGTTTTATAGCACACACCTGCAGTGCATGGCTGGTGGTTGGTGCTGAGGTTTGGGACCATCCCTATACCTCATTGAGGGGAGATTCAAGATCTTAATACTACCACATCCATTAGTGGTTTAACTGAGTTTATTGTGACCATTGTAATAGGTACCACTCTTTGAGTGACCTTGAACTGTCACCTCAGGGATCTAATGTCATATGAGACCAGTTTCAACATATAGCCCTAAAAAATAGGGTAGTCCCACCCACAACTGATAGGCTTATATTATAGACATATATGAGTACAGTGGAGCTGTGATTTTAGTACTTTTTGTTCCTCACAGTATTATTTTTGTTCACAATAAAAGCTAAGTTTTAATATTTAGTGTGACACATGTAACATAGAGACTTTTTTCTTGACCCATAGGGGCCAATTTGTTGTAGAATATATTACCTCTACATGTGTCATTGGGCCGTTAGGTAGTTCATTTGTAGACTCTATAGGAATCTCCTGCTTTATTTTTCAAGTTGTTATTACTATACAAGATTGTAAATAGCTTAACATTTTATGTTCATTGTAACTAGTTTTTCACCATTCATCCTACATACGCTCACATATTTGATTCAATTCCTTAAAATCATCTTCTTTACGAAAGCAATTGTAGTAGTATAATACCAGCTTTAGGAATGTCAATGTTTAACACTTCTGGAAAAAGGTTATTTTTCAGTGGTTGGAAAAAGAGCAATTAAGTTTTATACAGTGTTTGTCTTTCATCTACTCTAAAAAAAAAAAAAAAAAAAATTCAGTTTTTCAAAGCCAGGAACACATTAACACTTTCTGAGGCAATCTATAAAACACATCTGTTCAGCAGCAATACTAACTCTCCAATCAAATTTCCATCCATTATACAACAGCTTGAAGGCTAAAGCACACCTCATTTGATACTTACTTTTAGCAAGACCAGTCTAAATGGACCAATCCTACCTTAAAGGGGTATTCCAGGAATTTTTTTTTATTTGACTATGCTACAGGAGTTGTGAAGTTAGGGTAGTTCAAAATATAGTGTCTGTACCTGTGTGTGACGGTTTTCTCCCAATTCTTCTGTGATTTTCTCCCCACTATTTATTTTTAACAGCATACAAAATGACTGTTGACTGTTGTTTTTCCCAGCTTGCAATGCGGCCGAGACCTGACTCACTAGTCAGCTGATGACAGGGAGCCTGTCTGCTTCAATGAGTAGAGCGATTGCTTTGTGGGAGAGGGATCAATATGCAACTAATGCAACAGCTGTAGGTCCCTGATTGGAAACCACAGGTCTTTTTTTTCAATGGGTGGGCTGGCTGATGTGTGGGAGGGAGGAAAATGGAATTGTGGGATTTGTAGTCAAAAAAAGAAAAGTCAAACAGGAAATACAAGTTCACAAAAAGATAGCCACAGTGTTATGGTAATCTCATGACATAGCCATTTAGCCCCAAGACGAGCGCAGATCCTTCCTAAGCATGTCCATTACTGCCTGCCAGGTACATACTAAAATCACCTTATGGTGGATAACCCCTTTAAGGAAATGTATTCAATACATGGCAATACAAACTTTGATATAAGTCTACCACAAATTTTCTTTAATATACTTTTAGCATACAGTTATATTGAAGAGTGCAGTTGGCAAACAATTGAGATGTAGGAGTCTGACACACAAGGGTCATTTACTTTAACTGTCAAATACGTAGAGAGTCCCACCTTATACGGATTAATAAATATGGCACATCTATAGACTGTCTATTCTACAGGCATGTATGTCAGAGGTGGCACATGTGTCCCTGTTCTCAGTAAAATGTAACCGCTTCCCTATCCATAATATGGTCACTCTGCCTTCTCCACTACGCTTGCGCTTCTTGCTTGAGCACAGTGCACTATAATGCTATTGAGGAAGCAGAATGCTGTTTATGTGACATGCCCCCCTTATAGGATGCTATGTTATGGGCAAGGGAGTGGCATGAAGCTACATTTTACAGACAGGGAGCAGGATAAATTAGTGCTGTCAGTCCTAACTACCTACAGGGGCAAATTCACAGGGGGTTCTTATATACAGGGGCAAATTACCGACAGGGGGTCCTATACACTGGGGGAAACTATCTACAGGTAGTATTACATACAGGGGCTAACTAAGCCAGGCTGTACTAAAAAGCACTGATAATACTGATCAATGCTGTGCTATGGCATAGCATTGAACAGTGTTTGCAATGAACAGATTGTATGTTATAGTCCCCTATTGCCTTATTGGAACTAGGAAATAGTGAATAAATTTTTTTTTTTTAAAGTGTTAATAAATGTGAATTTTTTGGGACTCCCCAAAAAATAATAAATTAATTAATCACTGCCTATTCCCAATTTTTATATACAAAAATGTAAACAAAAAAATAAACATAAACATAGATGGCATCACTTCACGCAGAAATGTCCAAACTATTAAAGTATAATGTTAATGAAACTGCATGGTCAATTCTGGTGCATTTAAGGACACAATTTTGGAACAGCCTTAGTAAATCTGGGCCTTAGTATCCTTGCACAAATTATGTCAATATAATCTTTTTTATCATATTGTTTGTGGAAGTTGGCAGTGATGGTGAGACATCAGACATGAAAGTGAATGTGCAAAATAACATAATAGCACTATAAATATATTTATTGAATTTTGTCACCTTAACTCAGTCTCCACTGTGTCCTGAATTTTATAGAAATAGCTTCCTACAACCAAGGTCAACTAAGGGGCAGTTAGTCAATGGCAAAAGCTCTTAAATTGTTTGATTTCCAAAATCATGAAAATATCAAAGTGAAATTTTGTTTCCTACCAAGAATAATTCCGCCTAAGCCAGGTATTTCTACAGATATATCAGAGTAAGACATATTTTCTGTGATTTGTATAATCAGGATGCCTAAAAAGTCTGGCATAATTCTTTAACCCCTTAAGGACGCAGGACGTAAATGTACGTCCTGGTGAGGTGGTACTTAACGCACCAGGACGTACATTTACATCCTGAGCATAACCGCGGGCATCGGAGCGATGCCCGTGTCATGCGCGGCTGATCCCGGCTGCTGATAGCAGCCAGGGACCCGCCAGCAATGGCCGACGCCCGCGATCTCGCGGGCGTCCGCCATTAACCCCTCAGGTGCCGGGATCAATACAGATCCCGGCATCTGCGGCAGTTCGCGATTAAAATGAACGATCGGATCACCCGCAGCGCTGCTGCGGGGATCCGATCATTCATAACGCCGCACGGAGGTCCCCTCACCTTCCTCCGTGCGGCTCCCGGCGTCTCCTGCTCTGGTCTGTGATCGAGCAGACCAGAGCAGGAGATGACCGATAATACTGATCTGTTCTATGTCCTATACATAGAACAGATCAGTATTAGCAATCATGGTATTGCTATGAATAGTCCCCTATGGGGACTATTCAAGTGTAAAAAAAAATGTAAAATGTAAAAAAAAAATCCCCTCCCCCAATAAAAAAGTAAAACGTCCGTTTTTTCCTATTTTACCCCCAAAAAGCGTAAAAAACATTTTTTATAGACATATTTGGTATCGCCGCGTGCGTAAATGTCCGAACTATTAAAATAAAATGTTAATGATCCCGTACGGTGAACGGTGTGAACGAAAAAAATTTTAAAAAGTCCAAAATTCCTACTTTTTTAATACATTTTATTTAAAAAAAAATTATAAAAAATGTATTAAAAGTTTTTTCTATGCAAATGTGGTATCAAATAAAAGTACAGATCATGGCGCAAAAAATGAGCCCCCATACCGCCGCTTATACGGAAAAATAAAAAAGTTATAGGTCATCAAAATAAAGGGATTATAAACGTACTAATTTGGTTAAAAAGTTTGTGATTTTTTTTAAGCGCAACAATAATATAAAAGTATATAATAATGGGTATCATTTTAATCGTATTGACCCTCAGAATAAAGAACACATGTCATTTTTACCAGAAATTGTACGGCGTGAAAACAAAACCTTCCAAAATTAGCAAAATTGCGTTTTTGGTTTTAATTTCCCCACAAAAATAGTGTTTTTTGGTTGCGCCATACATTTTATGATATAATGAGTGATGTCATTACAAAGGACAACTGGTCGCGCAAAAAACAAGCCCTCATACTAGTCTGTGGATGAAAATATAAAAGAGTTATGATTTTTAGAAGGCGAGGAGGAAAAAATGAAAACGTAAAAATTAAATTGTCTGAGTCCTTAAGGCCAAAATGGGCTGAGTCCTTAAGGGGTTAATTTGGGTATAAGACATACTCCACCTCTACTAGAGGTTGTTCATTTATTAAAGCCATCAATCACCAATTGGAACATGGAATGGATGGAATGAAGAATCACTCAGACACATATGGAGTCGTGGACCCAAAGACATTTCCCTTTACCTTCTCCATAATGTAAATAATGTAAATCTTTCCAAACCTTATACTTACCTCGTCTCCTCATAGGTCCTGCTTTAGCTACTGTTGCTGCTCCTTATGGTCCTGCTTCTTCATCCCTTCTTGGAAACAGGCAGAAGTGTTGAGCATTGGGGGGGACTAAGGGGGGGGGGGGGGGGGGGGTTGTGAGCTGCAGCACCTGTGGTGGACCAGTGGAGGTAAGTATTAAATTTTTCTTTTTCCTCCAGCCCCAGAAAAAAAAATTTGACACACCAGAATACCCCTTTGATATTTTAAATGTGTTTAGCTTTTCGGGTATATGGATGTTATAGATGGGGAATCCCCAATCTTGACCCTGTCTATGACCCAAAACCAGTTTACCCAACCGTACCAGGTTTTGGGAGAATTTTATGACCATGATACCTATATGCTAACCTAAATCCATAATAAAAAATATAGTGTAAAATTTTAATGCACAGTAAAGCCCTCTGGAAAAAATGGTTATTGAACAACCACATTATTGCGCTATTTTATTAACATTGGTCATCCAGGTTTAGAAAAAAAACCTGGCGACTTTCTTCTAGAAACAACTCTTAACCTCATGGGTCGTTGATTTTTGCATTGGAACTCAGTTATACTAAAATGAATGAAGCTGAGCTGTAATACCATGCACAACCTTTGCACATGTGCACCACGTTTTTGGAAGAAAATAGCCACCTTTTTAATAGAAAATCTCAGAATAAATGTAGCTTTACTATGTATTTTTTTAATATGTGGTTATCTCTTTTACCTTACATATTTAGCTTGCATGATATTACGTGATGCTGGGGTATGAAGGACCATGGTCTTGAAAATAGATACAAATACAATTGTGTAGCTGACCTGCAACTTGAAACTCAATGCGGCTACATATTTTCAGTGGAAAATGACAGCATTCCTATGAATGGCTCTCATTTGTAGGGCTGTATTTACCAGTCCTATACTTTGTCCCTTGCTTCCTGACATTTGACATTTTTTGCTGTGATTAATTCCTTTCCCTGCCAAGTCTTCCTGCCAAAGTGACACATTGATAATCCCCTGCCTACACAACTAATGTGCAAAAATTGTGTTCTTTCCAGTCCCAGCAATCATCACATTTCCAAATTACCATCTGCATTGGTTCCCTCTTTGTTTTTTTTATCTGCTATTTGCATCAGCACAGTTAACCCTCTCTGATGCCAGATGTTTTAAAGAGTAGCACCTGCAGTATAACAAATGAAAAGATGCCAGAGATGACTCTGGTTAATGAGCAGTAAATTCACTTGAGCTTTTCACATGCTACATAAACATTAAGCATTCTTTCATTATATGCCATTTGGTTTGATTTAGTAGTACTGCTTGTATGTGCATGACATTTGCAATACGTATATTTCAACATTAACCCCTTAAGAACACAGGGTTTTTCCAGTTTTTGCATTTTTGATTTTTCCTCATCACCTTCTAAAAATCATAACACTTTCAATTTTGTACCTACAGACCCATATGAGGGTTTTTATTTTTTTATTTTTTTTGCCCCACCATTATTTTGTAATGAAATCAACAATTTCACCACAAAATGTACGGCAAAACCAGAAAAAATATTTGTGGGGCAAAATTGTAAAAAAAAAAAAAAAAAAAGCAATTTTGTAACTTTTGGGGGCCTCCTATTCTTTGCAGTGCACTTTTTGGTAAAAATTACACCATATCTTTATCCTGTAGGTCCACATGGTTACAAGGATACCTAAGTTATATAGGTTTTATTTTATTTTACTACTTAAAAAAAAATTATAACTACATGCACCAAAATTAGTATGTGTAAAATTGTCAATTTCTAACCCCAATAACTTTTTTTATTTTTTTGAATACGTAAATATGTGAGGTCTCATTTTTTGCACCGTGATCTGAAGTTTTTATTGGTACCATTTTTGTCTTGATGGGACTTTTATTCACTTTTTATACATTTTTTTTAGGGTATACAAAGTGACCTAAAATACACAATTTTGGACTTTGGAATTGTTTTACATGTAAGCCATTGACCCTGTGGTTTTTATTAACATTAGAGTTTTATAGTATAGGCAGTTATGCACGCGGGGATACCACTTTTTTTTATTCACATTTTTTTTTTTAAAGGGGTGGTTCAAACTTTTATTAGGGAAGGGGTTAAATCACATTTATTAACTATTTTTGTACACTTCTTTTTTGCAATGTTATAGCCCCCAAGGGGGACTATAACATGCAATACCTTGATTGCAGACACTATCCCATAGCATTTTATTGATCAGTGTTATCAGTGCTCTGCTGCTGCTCCAGCCTGGATCTCAGGCATTGGGCAGCAGAACGACAATTGGACGGCGGGAGACAAGGTAAGAAGCCTTCCACTGTCCTCTCAGCTGTTTGGGACGCCTCAATTTCACCGTGCTTTTCCCAAACAGCCCACTGAGCTAACCGGCAACACTTTTCTCCCGTTTCAGCCCAATCAGCGATGTCCGGTATTAGCCGCGGGTCCTGGCTGCTGATAGCAACCAGGACCTGCTGGGTATGAAGCACACTCAGATCCTGAGCGCACTTCACATAACGGGAGCATAATGAGCGTAAATATACGCTTGTGGTCGTTAAGGTGTTAAAGTACGATGGGACATCATAGCAAGTATACACTTTTTTATAAAACTAGAACAATTAATCAGATGACTACATTTGAAGGTATTGATTTCCAAGAAACAAGTAAAAGCATTAAAAAAAAATAAAAAAAAACATTGCTAACATGGGTATACAAGGTCAAATTATATTAATCTTTAGTATAAAATAGACACAGTTTAATCAGTACACCCCACACATGACTAGCTGAGCATGGAAACCGGAAGTCGGATGGAATATAGTAAATAGAGAAGGGGTACTTTTTTCAACTTGTGCTAGAAAGTTAAACAGATTTTTAATTGAAGTAATTTACAAATCTGTCTAACTTCTGAAGCCATTTAATAGTTGAAACCCCACCCCACCCCCACCCCCACCCACACCGAACTACCCCGGCGGTGGAGACAAGTGGAAAACAAATGTTTTCAAATCATCTGGTACTGGAAAGTTAAACAGATTTGTAAATTACTTCTATTTCAGAACTGTCCAGGTTAGAAGCATATCCCTATAGAAAACATATCCTGCTCTGGACAGTTCCTGACATGAACAGAGGTCTCAGCAGAGAACTGTGGTCAGACTGGAAAGAATTTCACCAATTTTTCTGTAGTATATCTGTAGTATACAGCAGCTGATAAGTACTGGAAGGGTTAATATTTGTAAATAGAAGTCATTTACAAATCTGTTTATCTTTCTGGCACCAGTTTATTTGAAACATTTTTATTTCCACCAGAGTGACCCTTTAAGTCAATCAGAGATTTACAGAACATGAAGATACAGGCAATGTGTTTCAGTGGGAATATGCATCCTCAGTCATATTAATATATATATATATATATATATATATATATATATATATATATATATATGGATGAAAGTGACAAAAATGCCATTGATCAGTATGATAATGCAGGCCAACAAGACCTGTGGAATCCTGGCAATTGTAAAGAACAGTGTGGTGCCTTATTTTAATATCTCCACCAATGTAATGCTCCTGGTCCAGAGCAGCAGGACTTGTCTAGGGACTTTAAATCAGTTTGACATGTATATGTGGAGACATACAACATGATTGAATGTGGAACTGCTGCCTGCACTTATGTTGTACAACATGTTTAGACTGATTTGAATTGCGCTATGAAATACGGTTGGGGTAGAAATAATACCAATATTTAACCGGAGCACTGCACGGAGCCTACACAAGTCTCTAATGCTATCAGTTTCCTGACAGTCTAAAGCTTATCTTACATATTAGATAAAAGTCTGCAGAATTGTTCGACAGTTTGGGTGCATTACATGGCCAATACACTGTGTGATCTTACACCTTTCTATAAAAGCCAACATTTAATTTTTCAACATTTTGCAGCATAGGTTAATACCTACCAAAACTTGTATCTTGGTAGGTATTAACCAATGCTTACCATGAATACTCTATAAGATCTGACATTTTGGAAGTACTGGCACCTAGCTGTCCAGTCAAGACAATTTGGTCAAGTTTGCTTAGATCCACATCGGCAAAGTACTCCATCCAAATGATTGGAGTTGAGCAGGGGAAAAAAAATATTACTGGTCCAACACCGGATGGAATCCAAACAGACACCATTCAAAGTCAATGAAACCTGTTGTTTGTCAATGGCATGGACTCGGCAATGAAGCTCCTCTGAATGGAGCTTGACCCTGATATTAACCTGGTCATATAGTTGTTCATCTTTCCTGCTTTTGACACATTAACATCAGGGGCTTACTGTCCAATTGCTTCATAATATACCCCACCCCTTGACACTTGCAAAATTATCAATGTTATACACTTCACCTGTCAGTTGATATGTGGCATGAAATACTTTCTGTGTAATGTACTGAGTTACTGTACATTGCACAAACTAAGAGGTGGAAGGGACACATATGACTTAATTGCTGGCACCTTTCTTTGGTGGTAGGCCATCATCTATTGTGATGAGTAGAGATGAGCAAACTTTTAAAAAATTTGATTCGGCCAATTCACTGAATTAAAAAAAAAAATTGGTTTGATCGGAATTTATTCGAGCCAAATCTATATTAAAAATGGCTATTTTTGGACTACTTTGTTCTAACACGCATATGGAGTGTGCTGGGGTAGTGAAATAATAATGTTTTTCAGTATGACATGCAGATTACAGGCATCACTTTTAGAATCACTGCCGCAGAGCGGCACAATAACAGAGCCTGGAGGTGGCCTCAGGATGAGGAGACCATATAGTGGCTGAATGACACAGCGTGGAGGTGTTGGCAGCATGAGGAGACCATATATATATATATATATATATATATATATATATGTTTTCCAGGGGAGTACCCCTTTAAGGCCTAAACAAACCTGGTCATTAGAGGGTTAAGCAATTTGAGAAACAGATAGCAATATTATCTGGTTGACGACAAAGTCCGCAAGGTGTCAGGTGACTAAATTATGCAGATGTGTACAGAAAATTAAATTGTAATCTGTTTTGTCAGAAATGTTATGCATCACTTAGCTGTGATTCTTTAATGAAATCTCTTTAATAAAGTCAAGCCATGGCCTTATTTTGTAGATTACACCTGACCTGGATTAAGCTGTCTTGTAGGGGAAAACATGACAACGATATTAATAATGATTACTTTGTTAATGCTTGGGGAATACAGAATGAAGTTGTGTCTGTACTAAGATTATGTCACCCATCATTTCCGCAGCTCCTGAATTACGGGGCATCACTCTAGCCTCCAGGCTTCAGCCTCCACAGCCTATCTGCATTTCAGATATGCTTCATTTAAACTCCTGTCTGCTTCCATGCAGCAATAATTCATTACTTATCTGCCCTCTGGTTATGCAATATACACATGTCAAGAGGAGTCCTGTATAACTCCACAAAGTAGCTGGATGATACCACAAGCCAGATGGACAATTTCATAGTATGCATTTGTTTGACAATTCTTAGTTGAGCAGACTCATAAGTACTGTATGCCATGCTTTACACGCATAAGTGTTCTTCTCATAATTATTGTCAATTTGATAAAAATACAGAGAAATGTCATTAAGAAGGTCACCTCCTTACCCAGAGTGGAATATGCAAGGAAACCTTCCCAAATGACTACTATGAGAAAACCATAGACATGGAATTTATTTTATTTCATTCCAAATTTTGGAGAAAAAACAATAATGTTTTAGCAAGATGAAGACTTCCTGACATGATATCCCATAGGGAGTTTAGTTTCTATTTGAATTGAACATTCTGAGGGTTCCCAAGCCATTGAAGTAATTAGTATTCACATTGATACTATTGTTGCAGATGTGTCAGTTTGCAGCCAAAGCATTCTAGGAGAATTATCCTGATAAATATAGAAACCAGTAAGTACATAACAACAAGATGTAGGAAATAGGATGGAAGATACCTCATAACCAGAGAGAGTAGTATGTTCCCATTAAAGGGGAACTGTGTAAATCCTATATGCCTTGGATGCTGGAATAAAAATATTAAACTTTGACTTACCTTCCAGCATTTCCCAGGTGCCTCTGGAATTGGTGTCCTATTTCTTCCATCTTTTGGTGCCTGACATATCGCACTCCGCTCAGCTAATCGCTGGCTGCCGCAATGTCCCTCATTGGTCGGTGATAGGCTGAGCAGCAGTGGGATATAATGGCCCGGGCTTCTTCCTGGTGCTCAGGCCCAGGCACATAACTTCACATTGATGCTCACCGGCCAAGGTGGGACATCGTGTTAGCTGGTGATTAGTGCAGTGTAGCGTGTCGGGTACCAAAAGCTGTAAGAAGGTTAGGGCCATAGGACTAGAGACTCGTTTCAGCATCATCAGGAAAGAGGAGGAAGGTAAGTCAAAGTTTATTATTTTTATTCTGTATATGGGGAAAATAAAAATGTTTTACCTTTTAATAGGTAATACAGAAACATCTACTGTCCATTTAATCTACTATCTCTGTTTTAGCATGTACTTTGTATTATCTGGTTTTAGCCAATGTTATGTGGCATGCTCTTAATAGATTTTAAGCTGTCCTTGTTAAGTCTTTTTTAGGATTTATATGTTCTTTTTTTCTATGTGTCTGTTCACACTGTGTTTTCTCTTGTATCCGTTTATATGAAGTTCTGTGTTTTATATTTCTACTGGGCCATATATTTCTACAGGGTCAGTTTAGGGTCAGTTCTGTTTCCTACTGGGCCAGCTTCTGACCACACTGTGGAGTGTGCCACTGACCAGTAGTCTATTTGGATTTATTATTAAAGGAGTACTCCAGTGGAAAACTTTTTATTTTAATTAACTGGTGCCAGAAAGTTAAACAGATTTGTAAATTACTTCTATTAAAAATGTTTAATCCTTCCAGGACTTATTAGCTGCTGAAAACTACAGAAGAAATTATTTTCTTTTTGGAACACAGTGCTCTCTGCTGACATCTCTGTCCATTTTAGGAACTGACCAGAGCAGCATATGTTTGCTATGGGGATTTTCTCCTACTCTGGACAGTTCTTAAAATGGACAGATATGTCAGCAGAGAGCACTGTGCTCGTGATTCAGCAGAGAGCTCTCGGTTCCAAAAAGAAAATAATTTCTTCTATAGTATTCAGCAGCTAATAAGTACTGGAAGGTTTAAGATTTTTTAATAGAAGTCATTTACAAATCTGTTTAACTTTTTGGAATCTGTTGATTTAAAAATAAAAGTTTTCTACTGGACTACCCCTTTAATGGCTACTTTGTTAGTGGAGTGGAGTGTCCAGTTTGTTTGTCAAGTGGGAACAGTGTCCTATGTTGCATCTCTGTTACCGCTCCATGGGGACTCCTTGTCTACTGGAGGTGTTTTGAGGGATTGCAATTTATCCTGTCTTGTGTTCAGTGTGAACAGTGTTCTATTATTATATCCTGTTGTATCTGTTTTTCTGAGTTGTACCATGGCATCCCTGTTACCTGTTCATGGGGACTCCGTGTCTACTCGAGGTGTTTGGAGGGATTGCAAATATTCCTGATTAGCGATAGATCCCTGTTACTGGTCCATGGGGACTTTGTGTCTACTGGAGGTTCTGGGGGGCTATGCTATATTCTTGTCTGTTCCTAAAGTCTGTTCAGACTCATCCGTTTTCCTGTCCGGTGTTTTGAACTCTACATGTTTATTAGTTCTTGATTTTAGATCTTTTGAGTTCTGTACATGACTACTGATCTATAGTGTCCTCTGTTCATGGCCACGGATCTATAGTGTCCTCTGTTCATGACCACTGAGTCCTCTGTTCATGTCCGCTGATCTATAGTGTCTTCTGTTCATGACCGCTGATCCATTGTGTCCCCTGTGCTGCTCACTGATCTGTGTCCCCTGAACTCAATCATTTATAGAGTTCTATGTTCCTGTTATGTTTCTGGTTTGTGACCGACTATTTATTAGTATGTGTTTTTATTAGACCCCAGCACTTTAGTTCAGGGAGGGACCGGCGCCCAGTTGTTGATCAACTGGTTAGGGTGGATGGGCAAGTAGGCAGGGAGAGTGGTTTTAGGGTCAGTTTAGGGCTCACTCTCCCTGTCCCCCGGTCAGTCCCTGACTATACAATTAAGATAGGAAACAAATGTTTTGAACTGTAAATAAGTTTGGCTACCTAATTATAGTTGGTCAATGTAGCACCTAAAAAGATGATTAAACTTGAGGTAATTATTTTAAGGAAAAAAAAAGACACCTTAAGGGTCATATAAAACCATATATAAATATTTGAAAGGAAAATACAGAGATATGTTTAATTATTTCTCTATACCTAGGCCTGTAACCATGACAAGGGGGCATCCTCTACTTTTTCAAGAAACGGTTTCACAATAATCACAGACATGGATTTTTTTTTCTGTAAAGGAAATGAGACTATGGAACTGTTATGCATAGAATATTGTAGTGGTTATACTTAAAGAGCCTAAAAACCTTTATTGATGAAATATTGATATATTTACATTATTATCACCGAATTGAATATGTATATGTATTAATATTACAGGTTTCTGTACATTAGATTGCTGGAAATTGGTAATTGACCTAGCAAAGTCAGGCTAGAATTTTAATTCTGACAACGTCTCATGCTCTGCCCCTTTCCCCCAATAGTCTGTTGTACTTTGAACTCCATGTTTATTAAAAAATAAAGTCAACTTTGGCATTCATCCTTTGGTTTTAAAAATACAGTAACTAAATTGTGATTATGATCAAATTATAATGCAATCTATATAATATAGTACATACCAAAAACAGACACATACACATTATATAGAGACTTATATTTATGAAAGATGTGTAAAAAGTAGAAAGAACTTCTGAATAACAGAAGAGCAGAAACACAGGATGTTTGTGAGAGAATATCCAGGATATAATTAGTCAGACTTTTGGCTCTGATTACAACAATGATCATATACGGAATAAATGAATCACTAATCTTGTCTACAAAGTGGATTCGTTGTTTTATAATCTTCACATTACACATGTTATCTCTCCCCTGACAAAGAAATGTATTTCATTGCTATTATGTATTAACTTTTTATTTATACCATGATACAAACTGCCAAACTGCTAGCATCTTTTAGTTTGTGTTGGTGGGTTACTGTAGAGCTTTACTTTTTACCGCTCACTACTATATGGTGAAACAGATCTTGACAGCTGTTTTTTTTTTTTGGTGGGGTATTCTGGTGAGAATAAAATTTCACCTATGAACAGAAGCTTGCTATTAAAATAAAAACAGCTTATTCATACCTTCCTGGCTCCCTGCAGGTTTCCTCGTCTGCCGGCTGGTGTCTGCCAAATCATGTCAGACACTCTTCTTCCCATCATTGTAGATGTGACGTTAAAGTGTCACTCCACCAATCACTGGCCACAGTGGTGTCCGTCAGTTAGTGATTAGGAAGCGGCATTGTGAACTATGCTCTTCAGCTCTGGAAGAAGAAATACTAGCCTACGGATGGGATGTCCCGACACCAGAGACCTGCGGAGAGCCAGGAAGGTGTGTTTATTTTAATAGCAAGCCTCTGCCAACAGGTGACATTTTTTACCCACTCGACAACTCATTCAAGTGTTGGCCAGAGCAGGTGCTGCTTTTACAGCCTCATACTCATACTTAATGTTAGGGATATGCAACTGTTTCTACTCATAATAGAGATATAGCGGGAGATTTATCAAAACCTGTCCAGAGGAGAAGTTGCTTAGCTGCCCATGGCAACCAATCAGGTTGCTTCTTTTATTTTTCAGAGGCATTTTTCTAAAAGGAAAGAAACAATCTGATTGGTTGTTATGGGTAGTGTTGGGCGCGAATATTCGCATATCAAATATTTATCCAGAATATCGCAAATTCACGAATATTGCAAATATATTCGCTATATATTCGAAATTACGAATATTCCCTTTGTTTCCGCATATGCACAACATCGCATATGTGAATATTCGCATATTCCTTCTTTTCACTTGTGGGCCAATTAGAATGATGCAAATACACTTTTCAGAGGTTATCAACAACATCCCTAGCAACTAATAGTAAAGTTGTGAATATGCGAATATAACGAATACGTGAATTTGCGAATATAGGACGAATATTCGTCTATATATTTGCGAAATATTGCGAATTCGAATATGGCCAATGCCACTTATAACTAGTTATGGGCAACTCAGCAACTTTTCATAAAAACAAATTATTTTCTCCTTTATCCCTTGCTACATTTTTCCTCTATACATAACAGTCTGTGTATGCCGCCTTCTCTGAACCAGCTGCCATTCAGAATAACTTTTGTATACAGATCAGATTAACTTAAAGGGGTATTCCAGGCAAAAACTTTTTTTTAGTTATCAACTGGCTCCGGAAAGTTAAACAGATTTGTAAATTACTTCTATTAAAAAATCTTAATCCTTCCAATAGTTATTAGCTTCTGAAGTTTTCTGTCTAACTGCTCAATGATGATGTCACGTCCCGGGAGCTGTGCATGATGGGGAAATATCCACATAGGAGCTGGACAGCTCCCGGGACGTGAGTCATGAGAAAGCAGTTAGACAGAAAACAGCAACTCAACTTCAGAAGCTAATAACTATTGGAAGGATTAAGATTTTTTAATAGAAGTAATTTACAAATCTGTTTAATTTAACTTTCCGGAGCCAGTTGATATATAAAAAAAAAGTTTTTTCCTGGAATACCCCTTTAATGATACTGATCATAGTAGCCTTTCTCACTTATTCATCCTTTCTTTAATCTTTTGGGTTTTCACCTCCTCCCTACTTGTAATTACTTGAATGGGCACTGTTATTTTCATCTAAGGCCTATTATAAACTTGCTTTTTTAAATTGTGACAATTCTTAAAACTTTCGAATTCACGATCAGTCCAGAAAGCTAAAAGACTTTAGTCAGAATCCATATCTGTTGTGGATTTTTTTAGGCTGAAAATGCTTGTATACGTTCTTGTGATTGTAGTTGTCATGATAGTAAGGTTCACAGTAAGTTCACAGTAATATAAGGATAAACTAATGTGTTCTGATATTATGGCCAATCTAAAGCTTGAAACATTTCAAGACTTAATATTTGTTGATAAGAATAGACTAGAAGGGCACAAAACTGATAATGGAGATAAGTAAAATAAAACAATAAATGTTACTGTATTGGTCATAATAAAAACCTTTATCTATCACATGACCTGTACAACTTACACTAGTTAATATGAATTAATCAGTAGATATCATCTTTAGAATATGTTCACATGTAGCAGATTTCTAATGCAGATTTGTGCAATACAATTCTGCAACAACTAAACATCCAGTTTTTTTTTTCACAGCATTCTTTTTCAATTCCTAAATCTACTTTTTATCTAAGTGCATTAATTGGGCATTCAATTTCTCCATTTATTTCAATGGGGAAGAAGAAATCCACAGTCAAATCTGGGCTACAGATTACCTGCACATGTCTAGACCAGTATACTCCTAGATCCTCTGGTGCTACTGGGCCAATGCTCAGGACTGATGCAAGTATTTTTGCCACCCTAGGCAAAAGCTAATTCTGTCACCTCCTCGACTCAGTCCATTAGCTCCGCCCCTTTAAATGCCCCTCCTTACTTCAGGGGTGACACATTAACAATCTAACCTCCTCCTCATGTGATCACATTACTACTGGGGTGAGTGGTTGCTCTCAAGACCTGGAGACAGTGTGCAATAACTTTCTTGCAGTGGACAGAGTGGTGCCCTCATCAAAAAGGTGCTCTAGGCGGCTGCCTATTTTGCCTTCATGTGGAGCCGGGCCTGCCAATGCTGCCTTGACCCTCTGCTACTCTTTAAACACTTATACACCATCACAACATGGGTCAATACATCATCACTGGATGCTGTGGTAAACATAGTCCAGTGGGGTATGAAAAAACGTGAGTGACAGGGATTCAGTATGTAAAAGTACTTCTATTTTGATCATCAGAAGTTTAAATCTGTTATTATTTGTCAATCTTATTCCTGCACATGTGAACAAAGTCTTAAAAAGAGATAATGGTATAGATTTATATATACTGTCTAAAAGGGGTGCATTCCCCAGACACAGATGCAGTGAAGTAGAGAGGCAGAGCAGAAGCTGTAAGTTCCCTGCTCCACCATTTAGGCCTGCAGCCTATGAGCTGCTGAGACACGGTCAGGGGGACACATTATTACTGAGTAAATTATTACTGAATGGTATACTAATGGGAGCACAATACTGAGATGAGTTGCAGTTGGAAGTCAGTGTCAGAGGGAGAAAAATGGAAAAGAAAATGACTCCAAACAGAGAAGAGGTCACCTGTGAGTCACAAGATGTAACTGCACTGTAATCACTTATACTGTCTACAGAGCATATGTAATACTAGCATCTACTACTATATGGATATATATGGGGGTAATATTGGTTATATTGATATTAACAATGCTATAATAGTGCCCTGTGGTGGTTCCAAAATGTTTTCAAGGGTTATATTTATGTTCCTGTACTTTCTACGGGTCTAAATAATTTTATGAACATTTTAAAGGAGAAGATAATCCTCCTGCTGGTCATGGGGAGGTAAATGCTGCTCCAAAATAGGAAAGAAATTATAAGTGTACTCTACTTGTGTAGCAAACGAAAGCTGGAGACAAGTTACTAGGGACTCCTTTTAAAAAGGAAACTAACAGCTGGTTCACCCACACTAAACCCAATACACAGGGTTATAGTGCAAGTGAACCAGCTGTTAGTTTCCCTTAAGCCAGCTTCTTAGCCCATCACTTAAATAAGCTTCTTCAATTCTGTGGGTTTGTACTAAGCAGATAAACTTTTAACTGCAAATGAATTTAACATGGAATATCCCTTTAATGTTTATCATCCTACCAATACATTCTGAAAACAGTTGTGACATTTGATATATGTAAAATAATTCAGACCTATCAAATAACCATAACAAAGCCTTTTAAAAAGCAATGGCATTAGACAGCAGTCACAATAAGAGCAGACATTGCATTTTAAGAAGGTGATTAAAATAAAAGATGATTAAATATGTATTTGTCTATTTCTGCATGACAGTGATGTGCAGGTTCAGTTCTTAGTAGCCGATGGATAAAGCATATTTCCTTCCCATTTACTGTCACATGTAATCATTCTGTAAGACCGCATTTGTGAAGCTTCACTTCTAACTGTTTGCTCTTATTCTTTCCAAAAATACAGCCACCCCCAAAACCTTTGCTCCAAAATTAATTGGGTTTTGGATGCATAGCAGAAAAAAAAGGTTGAAGCTGCTAAGAGGATGAAGAGCTTCCAGTAGGATTCACAACGCTGTTACTACCGAATCCAGATTAGTATTACAATGTGCAACATGGTTGTAGGCATCAAGGATGGATTAGCAGTTTCTGTGTCTGCGAGACCCTAGAATTTGTTTAGATGTTACTTGCAGTCTGGTACCGCAGAGGATTACAGTGCACAATATACCACTTACAATATATGTAAAAGTACAGATTTAGAAAAGCTCAATTTCTTAGTGCAGCAGGGCTCATGTTGTCATTTAAAACAATTCATTGTGTTATCAAAAGGTGGTATTCCATAGGACTGCAGGGAACATTTCTGGGCTGTAATGTACAAAGTGAGCAGCTCAATGCAGAATCTGCTTAACTACATTTATATATTAGTATAAAAAGATCTTACAACTATTGTAGATATATCAAAATTAGTTCCTTGTCTGTAAAGGGAATGGTTAGACCTGAAAATGCATGGTTAAGCATGAAAATATATCATTTATAGGGTGTCTAACTCTATTACTCTTTCTACAACTAAAAATCTAATTAAGACTTGGGATGTACAGAGTTTTTGCCTTCTGTTAGAAGTGAATGTAGGGAAGGTTTCTGAGGTATGCCGCTGATGAAGATACATTGTCCACCCCCAAATCAGGATGCCCACCGAGGAGACTCTGGTAATAGTGTTCAAAAATTGAGAGTAAAATCATTGGAGTTACCTGAGGTCTATACTTAATTGATGCATGTCATAGATGTCAAGCTTTGGCATTTGTCATATGCTAATATAATGTCTATGTAAGGGATATTTTTTTAAAGGTGTACTCCAAAGGATAGGGGATAAGATGCCTGTACGCGGGGGTCCCGCCACTGGGGACCCCCGTGATCTTCCACGTCGCACCCCGTTAGAATATGTCCCCGGAGCGTGTTCGCTCCAGGTCTGATTACTGGCGATCACTGGGACGGAGCACAGTGACATCACGGCCCCGCCCCCATGTGATGTCCTGCTCCGCCCCCTCAATGCAAGCCTATGGGAGGGGGCGTGACAGCTGTCACGCCCCTCCAATAGACTTGCATTGAGGGGGTGGAGCGTGACATCACACGGCGCGGAGCCGTGACGTCACTGTGCTCCGTCCTCGTGGTGGAGATGGACTCAGCCTGAGGACCTCCAGCGGTTTCCCGGAAGCCACTAAAGGTGGTTGCTGCATGGTAGATCCCGGGGGTTCACAGCAGCGGGACCCCAGTGATCTGACATCTTATCCCCTTTCCTTTGGATAGTGGATAAGATGTCTAGGGGCTGAGTACCCCTTTAAGCATCCCATTGGCTGTAACAGCGTGGTCTACTATGCTTTTTTATCCTTTATTTTTTAGGTATACTTATGTATATTGGCTTATGTAATGCCAAAAGAATGATGTCTTATTGTCTGTCTGGAAGCCTATGGACACATATAGCGAGTCGGTATGAGCTTTCCCAACTTGCTAACTGTGTGGAACAAATGCTGCATAAACCCAGTCCTAGCCACTTTTTTCTGAATATTACCCAACCACTGGACTGTGTTTGTATAGACAGAGTTTTATACAGCTTGTTAAATAGTTAGTGCCCTCGGTACAGCATAAATGAATGTGATGCCCTTAGACTCAGGATTGTCACATCTTTCTCATAAAGCTAGAAAATGCTGGCAGCAATGAAGCTATAGGGGGAAGGCACAGTAACCAGTCAGTGTGGATGGAAGCCCCTGTGATGTCATTGTCCGGTAGGTATCTCTGGATTGGCTGGTGCTCCAGTACAGCAATCTCATAATCGTTTTTATTATAAATACAAAAAGGACAATGTACATTGCAAAAATGGATCACAAAGACCAACAGGTAAAATGTCATTTATAGATGGCATTTTGATGTTTTCAACGTAAATTCTCATCCCCTGTTCTTCTCTGCACATATTGCTATATTTTATATCCGTCCTCTTGTCATATGATAAGTCTTGGGGCAGATAGCTGCTATTTTAGACAGAACACCTTGGGCTGTAATTATGATTTTTCTCTTCTAAAGGGCATGTCATTTTCTATTCTCTGGGGCTATAATTCCACGTCCCTTGTTTTTCAGCCATGTATTTCTGCAGGCTGAACATGCTCATCCTCCTCTTATTGCTGCTTGTCAATGGCTCAGTATTTTTCACCTAAGGAAAATGAATTTTAGGAGTAATGAAATTTTCTACTCAACCCAGTTACAATGTGTTGCCAAGCCCCAAGGCACCTCTGGGGTCAGTCAACTGTGTTATTCAAAGAAACATTGAATCTGACAGCATATAAGACCCGCCTGTCACACTTTATATGCCATTTATGTACCTGTGCAAATAGGAATCATAGTTCCATGTTGTCAAAAACTGAACTGCAGTTCAGTTTTTGACAACATGAAACTATGATTATTAATAGAGTACAGCTGTTAGGGACAACCGCACTGGTCAAGTGATCTAGGGGATGACACTGTCTAGAAACCTAGACTAGTATGTTATGATTGACTTCCCACTTCCTCAGTTGAGCTTCTTTGTAGCATACAGGAATACATCATTTAACACAGGGGTGGGGAACCTTTTTTGTGCCCAGGGACATTTGTAGATTTATAAAAATCATTTGCAGGTCTATCAACTTTTGGAGGGGAAACCACACCCACAAACCATGTCCAGGTAGTGCCAGTGCAGATGGAGACCTGGAAAATCAGATGAAAGCCCTCCATCTGTGCCCGGTGTGCACCCTAGGGTCAGAGGGCACAGCGGCAGTACAAGTAACAGCCTCAAAGTAAAATTGTCACAAAACTCCCCCGCACTAACCAGAGGTACTGTCTGGTAGTGTGGGGGATGCTGATCAAGATGCTGCCTTCCATGCCGGGATCTGTCCAGCCATTTGCTCGTTGTCTTAATTATTCCTGTTATGCAAATGATCTTCTAACTGGCACGGGCGGGGTTACATGCCTTCATCTGGCACTGTGACGTCAGAGCAGCTCATCCACAGCACCGCCCGCCTTATGAATATTTATCCCCTCCCTCCGCCTCACCCTCTCCTCCCCACTCTGTGTACACCCGGAAGCAGCCTCAGCGCAGTGGAGTCCTGTACAGAGCAGGGAAGAGACGGGGCGGAGGGAGGGGAAGAATATACTTAAGCCAGGCAGTGCTGCGGCCGGGCAGCGCTGATGTCACAGTGCAAGATGGAGGCATTTAACCCCGTCCGTGCCAGTTGGAAGATCATTTTCATATCAGGAATAATGAAGATAACAGGCAAACGGCTGGACAGATCCGGGCATGGTAGGCAGCATCTTGATCAGTTTTCTTCCAAGCACCTGCTCTTTGGCTTAAGGCTGGCTAAACAGTAGGAACACAACTGCATACACACATATATATATATATATATATATATATATATATATATATCCCTCTGTGGTGCAGCTGGAGTGACTGGACAGACAAACTCCCAGTGGAGAGGACAGGGAGTGGGAAGGCAGATTGAAGACATCTTCCAACAGCAGAAAAGCAGGGTGGTAGGCTCAGACAAAACTCCTGTTCCTGGGCTTTGCCTGATAAAGAAGGCATTTTTGCACCAGAAATGCATAGCCATGTTTGTATTTTTACTGTAACTTTGAGAGCTGAATAGAGTTAAGTACCTTAAATGTCTGGTATTATCTAACTGATATGGGACTATATAATTGTCCTTCTCCCACAGGGGAGTAAGTATACATATTTGATGGTAAAATTGTTGAATAGAATAAACTGATTACAGTATAAGCTGTTTAATTTGTCTATGATACCAATTCAACCCAACATCAGGATTCATGACATCCTCTCAGAACACTCAAAATGCTTTATTTTTATCACACTCACTCGGTGTCCAGACCAACACAGCACACTGTGATCTCACACTATAGATCTCAAGAAGTGTTGACTTTAGAGATACATTAAGAAAGGATACATCTGTACTGTAGGGAATTTTGTTATGCATTTTAATCTTCATCAATATCAATTTTATAACCGTTTTAATGATTATGTCTATCATTTGTTTTTGTTTTTAACCTGTGCACCATCTAATCCTATTATCTCATTAATAGTATTCCTTTGGTTATGCTTATTTCTACATTTTAGACATATTAATAGTAACACATACAAATGCAGCTTTACATCCTTGTTAGTTTTATCCATGGTTGAAAAAATTATACAAATATATGGGAGCAGATTTCTGCAAGACTGGATCTGTCTAATATATTTTTGGCCTACAGTGGAAGTTCTATAATGTGACATGGCAGTTCAAAGCCCCAAGTGTCTCTTATTCTAGAAGGCAGATTATAAACAGATTTGAAATGGATTATTGAAATTTGTTTTTGTTTTAGAACAAATTTTGTCTCTTTGTTAGAGCTTAACTATGATGTGCTATTTTTCAGCAACTTAGATACTACATCTAGATTTTTAAACTTTTTTTTAACAAAACATTTCTTTTACAATTATTTAGCTCTTAGAATGCATTTTTGTGTAAAGTCTAAGAATTCCCAGACAAATAGGGTCCAAAATTTTTTTCATTAAATTGCCACTAATCTTTCAACAAGATTTGCATAAATAAATAGTATAAAAATATGAAACTTTGTATCTTATCAGACAAAAATGTGTTTTTCTCCACCTATCCAGCTAATTTTCTCCAAATGTACCCTTCTAAACTCATCATTCCTAGCGATAAACTGCAAAAAAAAACTGTTTTACACTGTAACAGGTCAGCTAACTAATAAGTCAGATTACATGATACATCTAGTCCATAAAAATGGTAAAGCTGTAGAGTGAAACAGAGATAGAGAAAAGCACAAACATGCTACTTAAAGATCCAGTACACATTGCTAAGTGGTGCTCTTTAATGTCTTCATGTTGCTGCTTCTTCTAAAGGTGTGCTATATTAAAAAAAAGGGAGCAGGATCTCGTTGTCTGTGTGTGTCCAGCATATGGGAAGCATTAGAGCAGTTAGTCTCCTTTCAGTAGCTCAGGGATAACTGGAAATTAGAGATGGAGCCTGAAAAAGGGAAAACTGGAGAAAGCTGCCATAAACAAGTTCTGTAATGGTCAGAAATATTGCAACTCATTTGTGAACACCCACATGCACCATTTAGGAGTATGCTTAGACTGTGTGTCCATCTCATTGACATATTTAATAGTGGACACTAGACTGAATTAAGTAACTGATTAGAATTATTTACATTTCTTTTAATTTACAGGCATTATGTTTAAAGGGGTACATTTTCTTTTTAAATGAACTGGTGCCAGAAAGATTTGTAAATTACTTCTAATTAAAAAATCTTAATCATTTCAGTACTTATTAGCAGCTGTATGTTACAGAGGAAATTATTTTCTTTTTGAATTCCTTTTTGTCTTGTCCACAGTGCTCTCTACTAACACCTCTGTCCATGTCAGTAACTGTCCAGAGCAGCATAGGTTTGCTAAGGGGATTTTCTCCTTCTCTTGACAGTTTCTGATATGGGCATCAGGTTTCAGAAGAGTGCACTGTGGACAAGACAAAAAAGAAAAAAAAAGAAAAGAATTTCCTCTGTAGCATACAGCTGCTAATAAGTACTAGAAGGGTAAAGTTTTTATTTAGTAGAAGTAATTTACAAATCTGTTTAAGCGGAGTGCCCCATTAAGCTCCAAGGTGTCCACATCCTCAGTATGGGTCCACCTTGTTCTTTAGTATACCTCTGAGTTTATACAGATGCTGTTTTTTAGAATTGTGTAAAATCTGACAAAAAAAATTGTGCCATGATCTGTCATGCTACAAAATGATTATCTTCCTATTTCCTCCAAGTTAACTTTTCATCCTAGAAAATATTCGTTGGCTTACACCAAATAAGAATCATGCATCAAAGTTTTGACACATTGTTGGAGCATTCAGGCCACAACCTTTTTTTTTACTTAAAGGGGTTATACACCATAAGGTTATTTTAGTACTTACCTGCAAGGCAGTAATGGACATGCTTAGGAAGGATTTGCGCTTGTCTTGAGGTTAAATGGCTATGTTGTGAGATTGGAGAGTTTCCACAGCCTGCGGCGGTGTGACAGAAAAAAGGACACTTTTTTGGCGCTTGTTGGATGTAGGTCCGCAATGAAGAGTTCAGATTTCAGAGTGGTGAAGATAAATTGCGTTTATTTGGAACAAATGGAGTGAAAATGCGTTTGGAGGGGATGGCTCCCCTCTTCATCAGGTCATGGGGGAAACATAATATGGCTACCTTTTATAATGCAGGCTAGTGAAAAAGCCCGAGAACAGACTTGCAGGGCCCGGGGGCTGGGCTGGGTGAAGTCATCGGTAACCCACGTGGAGTCCCATACAAAGTAAACAAACTAGACACGTGTCACTACACAGTACATATGTTAATAAAACAAACAATGGCCCTAGAGATTATATTCAGTGTTGACATCTAGTAACGTTGCAGTTTGTTTAGTGTTATTACTAGTGTTGAGCGGCATAGGCCATATTCGAATTCGCGAATATTCGCGAATATATGGACGAATATTCGTCATATATTCGCGAATATTCGCACATTCTCGTTTTATTTTCGCATATGCGAATATTCGCGTATGCGAAAATTAACATATGTGAAAATTAGCAAATACAAAATTAACATATGCGAAAATTAGTATATGCTAATTTTCACATATGCGAATTTTCGCACGCCAGTCTCACACAGTAGTATTACAGCCTTCTTTACACCACACAAGCTGGAAGCAGAGAGGGGTGATCACTGTGATGTGTACTGTGAAGAAAAAAAAAAAAAAAAAAAAATACGAATATTCGTAATTACGAATATATAGCGCTATATTCGCGAAATTCGCGAATTCGCGAATATGCGATATTCGCAAATAATATTCGAATTGCGAATATTCGCGAGCAACACTAGTTATTACTGTTGTGAGATTACCATAACACTGTGGCTAGCTTTTTGTGAACTGGTATTTCCTGTTTGAGTTTTCTTCTTTGCCTGCAAATCCCATAATTCCATTTTCCTCCCTTCCACACATCAGCAACCCCACCCATTGAAACATAAATTAGCTGCATCGATTCAAAAGACCTGTGGTTTTCAAACAGGGTGCCTACAGCTGTTGCAAAAATACAGTTAGTTGCAGATTGATCTCTCTCCCACCAGGCAATCCCTCCACCCATTGAAGCAGACAGGCTCCCTGTCAACAGCTAACTAGTGAGTCAGGTCTCGGCCGCAGTGCAACCTGGGAAAATTTGAGACAATTTTGTATGCTGTTAAAAATAAATATTGGGGTGAAAATCACATAAGAATTATGAGAAAACCATCACACACAGGTACAGACACTATATTATGAACTACACTAACTTTACAGATCCTGTAAGTTACTGTAGCCCCTGTAAGTTACTGTAATTCCTGGAAAAAACCTTTAAAGCGCAACTGT
The DNA here is from genome assembly GCF_029499605.1 of Hyla sarda. Taxonomy (NCBI): domain Eukaryota; kingdom Metazoa; phylum Chordata; class Amphibia; order Anura; family Hylidae; genus Hyla; species Hyla sarda. The sequence goes on along the minus strand of NC_079190.1, from coordinate 272,062,930 downwards.
CATGGAAATTATAGCCCCCAGAATAATAACATGATAGTATAGATGATGATACGTGTAATGCAGCTGTACTTTTGGCTGCTGTTTATCACACTTTATCAGCAGGAAAATAGTTTTATCGTGCGGTCAGCAACAGTCGGATAGGCGTGGCTGGGGATCGTAATGCCCCACCTCCGCCACGCCTATCCCCTGTAAGTGAGCGCTGGACCACTGTGTGATTGACACACAGGTCCCCACCCCCCAATGTCCATGATGTGCAGGCCGGCGTGACTCCACTGAGCCTATACATATAATGTGCACCTTTATGTTATATGAAATACGGTGCCAGTACTCCTCTTCTTTCTTCTCATGGTGCCGGGGACGCGCTGCTTCTGCTTTCACTACAGGCAGTGAGCTCACTCCCTGCCTCTAGCACTGCGCAGGCGCACTGAGCTGGCGGCAGACAACGGGAGCGAGCTCACTGCCTGTAGTGAAAGCAGAAGCAGCGCGTCTCCGGCACCATGAGAAGAAAGAAGAGGAGTACGGGCACTGTATTTCATATAACATAAAGGTGCACATTATATGCATAGGCTCAGTGGAGTCACGTCGGCCCACACATCATGGACATTGAGGGGTGGGGACCTGTGTGTCAATCACACAGTGGTCCAGTGCTCACTTACAGGGGATAGGCGTGGCGGAGGTGGGGCATTACGATCCCCAGCCACGCCTATCCGACTGTTGCTGACCGCACGATAAAACTATTTTCCTGCTGATAAAGAGTGATAAACAGCAGCCAAAAGTACAGCTGCATTACACATATCATCATCTATACTATCATGTTATTAGTCTGGGGGGTATCATTTCCATGACAGTTGCACTTTAAAGGGGTACTCCGCCCCTAGACATCTTATCCCCTATCCAAAGGATAGGGGATAAGAAGTCAGATCGCCGCGGTCCCACTGCTGGGGAGCCCCAGGATCGCCGTTGCAGCACCGCAATATCATTACAGCACAGAGCGAGTTCGCTCTGTGCGTAATGATGGGCAATACGGGGAACGGAGCAGCGTGACATCATGGCTCCGCCCCTTGTGACATTGCGGCCTGTCCCCTTAATGCAAGTCTATGGGAGGGGGAGTGAACACCGCCACGCCCCCTTCCATAGACTTGTATTGAAAGGGGCGGGTTGTGACGTCACGAGGGGCAGAGCCGTGACGTAACGATGCTCCGGCCCCTGTATTGCCTGTCATTACGTGCAGAGCGAACTCACTCTGTGCTGTAATGATAGCGCAGTGCCGCAGCGGGGATCCCAGGGCTCCCCAGCAGCAGGACCGCGGCGATCTGACATCTTATCCCCTATCCTTTGGATAGGGGATAAGATGTCTAGGGGCGGAGTACCCCTTTAAGGCATGCCCCTTTTGTGGGACCCAGTAGAATGGTGACTAAAGTGTCTGTAACTTTAGAAATGTGATGAACGTCATGTAAGACAAGTTTTTTTTTAATACAAATTGGCAAAAAAAATTCTGAGCAAATTATATTTCATTAGGATTGATTCTCACTAATTTTATTCTATTGGAAATCAAACCTTAGAAGCTGGATCGGTTAAGTTTTATACAGTAAAATAGAGCGGTGTGACTTATAGCTCTTAGCTACAATTGATTAGAAAAGATCAGTATATTAAAGCAAAGGCTACTAGCTATTCTAAACTACTTTGCAGAATCATGACTCTTGAGTACATTGCTGGTGTGAAAATTTGCTGTAAAATGTAAGAGATTTCTTTGGAAATGCATTTGCCATGGTTCCTATTGCCAGAGCTATAGAAGTATTGGCACCAGTCATGCCATTATCCTTATACAATTATATATGATAGCATCTCTACGAGCTCCATTTTTTATACCAGTACTCAATTTGCCTTTGCATACATTTTGTTGGAATATATTTTTTGTCACAAAGTGGTTATCACATTTCTGATATTGAAGGTGCAAAACTAAAAAAGTGTAAGTTTGCTAATGCCAGAAATCTGGTAGGCAAAATAGGGAAGCTTGAGGCCATGGTACTGGAGGAACAATGTTCTGTCCTCCTTATTTGTGAGTGGACATAACTTGACAGACAGATAAACTTTTCCCCTGCAATGCATTGACAAAGTCCAACTTCAGCTTTTATTGCAAGGATGTATGTGGTGAAACAGCGATACTACCATGAGCTTGGATGAAGAGGATGGCTCAGGATCCTTCTAAGCCATATGGTTACCTTTGGAATGCTGGTTGTAAAATGAGGAAATAGCTGCTGAGCTAAGCTGATGATGCCATCAGAGTTTATAGGCTACAGGCTATGAAAGGTATAATGGGTCAAACTTCTAATGTAAAGAGCTGCAATGTATACAAATGACCACTAGATTGTGCTGTTACACCATGAACAGAGAAATATACACTATAAATGAAAAGCATAGTAATCCATATACAGTGACCCCCCCGACCTACAATGGCCACGACATATGATCATTTCAACATACGATGGCCTCTCAGAGGACCTCGCATGTACAAGGCAGCATCAACATACGATGCTTTTGTATGTCGGGGCCATCGCATAAACGGCTATCCGGCAGCGCAGACTGCTTCAGCTGCCACCGGATAGCCGTTTAAGGTGCCCCGTGTGGTCCGTTGACGATCACTTACATGTCCCCGGCGCTCCGGACTGTCCTCTTCGGGATCCACTGCATTGCCGTCGCTCTCCATCGTCATCTTCACGTCGCCACGCATGCCGTCCCGTCATCCAATAGGAGCGGCATGCGCGGCAACGTGATGACGGCGATAAGGAATGACGATCCCGGGCAGCGGAGACGGTCTGGAGCGGCGGGGATGCCACGGGGACGCGGCGACAGCGATGGACGGCGACATCCAGTGCAGTGGTGACGGCCCGGAGCAGCGGGGACAGGTGAGTATACCTTCCTATATTTAACATTGCACGGATCCCTCAACATATGATGGTTTCATTTGGAACGAATTACCATCATATGTTGAGGGACCACTGTATTAATAACAAGTAACAAAACTGCTGAAGGCATATGACAAACACATTGATCTAGTTGGGGTTTTGAGACCTGGCTAGACTCCTCACATGACTAGGCTGTCAATCTGCAGGGTTCTACGTTGGGTCGAAAGGATAGGGTAAGCAGGAAAGAGGAAGAGTATGTCTGTATGTGATATAAAAGTCAGTGTGAAGATGCAATAGTGAGGTATGACTGTGAGGATGTGGAATCCTTGCGGGTAGAATTACAAAAGGAGGCATACACTGAAAAAAAATTTTTTCATGTAATATATAGACACACATCACTGAGGAGATCGAAGGTCAGCTGCATACACACATAGAGAGGGCTGCCCAAAAGGGTACAGTGGTAATAATGGGAGACTTTAACCATCCAGATATTGAGTGTGGTCATGGTTTAGCTAAAACTGCGAATGGGAGAACATTCCTATATTTATTGCAGGATAATCTCATGGGCCAATTTGTTGAGGACCCAACAAGAAGTGATGCCCTGTTGGATGCAGAGCTGGTTGGGAATGTAACTGTGTGCAGACACCTTAGTAAGAGCAATCACAATATAGTCACTTCTAGCTAATAGTGTAAAAGACAAAAACATGTTGGGAGGGCAAAAACATATAATTTTATAAAGGCAAATTTCTCTGGGCTAAGAGCTACTCTTCAGATATAGACTGGGAGGAACTGTCAAATACTGATGCAGATGATAAATGGGAGATTTTTAAATCAACACTAAATAACTATATAGCCATATGTATCCCTGTGGGGTTAACCCCTTCCCGCTATGGGACGTATGCATACGTCCCCGCATCCGACACGTTTGCGCACTGGGACATATGCATACATCCTAGCGATCTCCTGCACTGCCGCGGCCAGCGTAGTGGATCGATGGCTGGACCTGGCTGTCAATCACAGCAAGTGTCCTGCCGCAGCTGCTGGGGCCACGTTTGCGCTGGTCCCGGCAGCATTGACCCCATCAATCCTGATCACACATCTATGGTGCTGACAGGGGGAGCTCTCTCCCCTTGTTCACCAACGGCGGCACCGTGATACGATTGCGGGTCGCTGCTGGTTGCTATGGCAGCAGGATGTCAGATCATGACCTCCTGTCTGCCTGCTACGGAAGCCTGTGAGATCCAGCCAGAGGCTGGTTTGCACAGGCTATACTGTATGCAGCTGATCGGGTCATACTGTGCTACAGTACAAATGTATTGCAGCATAGTATAACCTGTAAAAAGTGTAAAAAATGTAATAAAAAGTTCTTAAATAAAAGTATGAAGTGTAAAAAAACAAAAAAAATGCCCCTTTCCCAATAAAAGCCATGTATTATCACCAAAAAATATCAAAAACACAAATCATGTACATAATAGGTATTGCCACGTCTGTAATGACATGTACTATAAAATTCTAATGCAAATTATCCAGTACGAAGAACACCGTAAAAAAAAACAACAAAAAAAGCGCAAAATTTGCCAATTTTGGTACAAATAGCAGAATAAAAAAGATCAAAAGGTAGAACGTATCGCAAAAATGATACTAATGAAAATTACAGCTCATCCCATACCATTTTTGTATTGATTTTTTTTTTTCATGATATAAAAAGTGACCAAAAATACGCTATTTTGGACTTTGGAACTTTATAATTCGGACATTTCTGCACGCGGCAATACCACATATGTTTATTTTTAGTTTTATTTACACTGTTTTTTTTTAAATGGGAAAAGGGGGGGGGGGTGATTCAAACTTATTAGGGGTTGGTTTAAATGATCTTTATTCCCTTTTTTCACTTTTTTTTGCACTTATAACACTGCACATACTGATCTTTTACATTGATCACTGGTTTCTCATAAGTAACCACTGATCGATGATTCTGCCGCTTTACTGCTCATGCCTGTATCTCAGGCACTGAGCAGTCATTCGGCGATAGGACAGCATGGAGGCAGGTAGGGATCCTTCGGCTATCTTGTAAGCTGTTTGGGATGCCCCTATTTCGCTGCGGCGATCCCGAACAGCTCCCTGAGCTAACCGGCATTGTTTTACTTTGACTTTAGATGCGGCGTTCAACTTTGAACACTGCGTCTAAAGGGTTAATAGCACGTAGGACCGCGATCATTGCTGCGCGCTATTAACCACGGGTCCCGTCCCGACCCGCTATGATGCGGGGCCACGCCGTGCCCCCGTGTTATAGAAAGGGAAAGGACTCCGGATGTACCGGTACGTCGTTGGTCTTTAAGAGGTTAAAAAATACAAATCTTAGGGGTCAGCTTTAGCCTTTAAAAACTACAAAGAGCTTAATAAAATCTGTAAAAAAATAAAAATCTGCAGGAATTAACAATAAAAGGCAGATGGCCAAATAAATGAGAGGATGGCATTCACAGCTCTATTTTTATATTTGCAGATGACACCAGTCTTTTTAGTATGGTACAGTCTATGGAAGACATGCAAAAATGACTTTGTATTAGCTGACTTGGACACACTGAGTGTCTGGGAATCCACTTGGCAAATGAGGTTCAATGTGGATAAATGTAAAGTTATGCATCTGGGTGGTTAAGACATGCATGCGTCGTATGTCTTGGGAAGGAGGGGTAGAACTGGGAGAGTCACTGGTAGAGAAGTATTTGGGTGTACTTGTAAATCATAGACTCCAAAATAGCATGCAATGTCAAGAAGCTGCTTCTAAGGCCAGTAGGATATTGTTGTGAAGTTGTGGTATGGAAGCATGGACCCATGGGGCATTGGCATAATACTACCTCTTTATAAATCACTGGTGCGGCCTTACGGGGAATATGATGGAGCTTAATAAACTTGATGGAGATTTGTCTTTTTTTGACCATACTATTTAATTATGATACATTTTAAAATAGTATCATGTGTACGATACATGTAATGATGGAGATGTCCATCCAATGCCCATAACAATATTGAACAGTGTTCTAATTCATTGGCATTTATGACTCAAGCAAACACTCATGCTTCCTTTGAGTACAGTAAGAGCACATATACTTACGCTGATACCATATTACGGCTCCATACAACTTAAAGGACTGTGGCATGTTTTTGAATTCATACTACAATTCTGCAAAAATATGTGGGGTTAAAGTGTCCTTTGAATGTTTCTCTATGGCCTGATCGTGTGTCGAAATATTCAACTCCATGGTGGGCAGTTGGATTGTTTAGGCAACCGTAAGATGCCAAGCAAGTTTTGTGCACAGATCCTATACGGGATAATAGAACCCATGAAGCTCCCAGGGCCTCAGCAACCCACGTGCCTAGCAAGGAGATGAATATTTATCTACCTGATCTGAAGGTTAGCTAGGGAGTAACATTGGTAGGACCCTTTTAATGGGTCCTACCAATAACTGCAAGAAAAGCAAAACTCCAAAACAATGTAAAACTTTAACAATTAACTCCCATGAGCCTTTCCACTCATATATATATATATATATATATATATATATATATATATATATATATATATATACAGTGGTCCCTCAACATACGATGGTAATCCGTTCCAAACAGACCGTCGTTTGTTGAAACCATCGTATGTTGAGGGATCCGTGCAATGTAAAGTATAGGACAGTGGTCTACAACCTGCGGACCTCCAGATGTTGCAAAACTACAACACCCAGCATGTCCGGACAGCCGTTGGCTGGGAGTTGTAGTTTTGCAACATCTGTAGGTCTGCAGGTTGAAGACTACTGGTATAGGAAGTTGTACTCACGTGTCTTCGGACCGTCACTGCTGCCCTGGATGCCACTTTTCATCGCTTTCGCCGCGTCCCCAACGATCCGGCAAGGCCTCTGCTTCCCCAGCATCCTTGCTCTCCATCGCCGCCATCACGTTGCTACACACGCTGCTTCTATTGGATGACGGGACGGCGTGCGCATCGACGTGATGACGACAATGGAGAGCGCCGACGATGCAGGGGATCCAGAAGAGGACATGCCGGAGCCCCAAGGACAGGTAAGTGATCGTCAGTGGACCACACGGGGCACCGTAAAAGGCTATCTGGTGGCAGCTGAAGCAGTCTGCGCTGCCGGATAGCCGTTTATGCGATGGCCCCGACATACAAAAGCATCGTATGTTGATGCTGCCTTCAACATGCGATGGCCTCTGAGAGGCCATCATATGTTGAAATGATCGTATGTCGGGGCCATCATAGGTCGGGGGGTCACTGTATATATATATATATATATATATATATATATATATATATATATATATGTGTGTGTGTAACATAAAGCTGAAATGGCAATGCTCTTTTGTACTGTTACCTATTTTTGTAACTGGGTTGCTTGATGTTTTATTTTCTAGCGTAGAAAACTTAGTAGCTGTGTTATAACAAAGCAATAATTTCTTATATTGGTCTGTTATATTTACCCCCTGCTTCATACTTTAACAGAACAATGAAATGAAAAAATAAGATAGACAATGACAGTACATGAATAAAGAGCCGGAAAAATCAGAGGAGCTCTCTGGGCTGTTATTATTCTCCCCTTCACACGGCTCTATGCAATAACTTTGGGAAAAATAAATTGCCACATGCTTGCAAGGTTAATAAACTCAACTGTTAACTTGATAACATGCCATCATGGCTGAGCTAGCGCTTCAGCTTTCTTAAAGGAATATTCCAGCATTTTGCAAGTAGCATGCTCCTGAAACGTAGATAATAGAAAAAAGATAACGTGAATACAACCTGATATTATTATTTATATTATTTATACTATTTTTAGTTCTATGAAAAATAAGATTATACTTGTATCTGGTATGGCAACCAACTGTATTGATTAGAATACATTTCCATATAAGCCTAGGTAAGTCTAGACTTTATATAACTGCAAAAATAGCAATTTTCTTATGTAAAGTAAAGCAGAGGCATAAGCTAGAAGGGCTTTTGGAAATGTAAATTATTGGCAGGTAGGATTTTTGAACTCCCTTGTTCTTTTACATCAAATAATAACTCTCCCTTGTTTACCTATTATTTCCTTAAAAGAGCTGCTTAGGATTTTAAGGAAAGTGCGCCTAAGAACAGAAAATGTGAGAAAATAAAAATAACAACAACCATTAGTCACTAATTAAATCCCACACCTCTACAGCATTGCTGCCTGGTGGTTCCTCTGAGGCCTGCAGCAGTGACATCACATATTATGACACAACAATCATTGGACAGCTTCAGCCAATCACTGACCTCAGTGGTGTTAGGCTGTACATCAGTGATAATGTTGACTTAGTTTTAGTCATACAGTACTTAAGTCACTTGCATTGTTTTAGTCTCGTTTTTAGTCAATTAACTGCCATAGTACTTTAATTGACTAAATCTACAGTAGACTTGGTCGAATAAAATCTAATGGGTTAAAGGGGTATTCCAGGAAAAAAAACTTATATATATATATATATATATATATATATATATATATATATATATATATATATATATGTATATATATATATATATATATCAACTGGCTCCAGAAAGTTAAACAGATTTGTAAATTAATTCTATTAAAAAATCTTAATCCTTTTAGTACTTATGAGCTTCTGAAGTTAATGTTGTTATTTTCTGTCTAAATCCTCTCTGATGACACCTGTATCGGGAAACGCCCAGTTTAGAAGAGGTTTGCTATGGGGATTTGCTTCTAAACTGGGCGTTTCCCGAGACACGTGTCAATAGAGAAGATTTAGACAGAAAAGAACAACCTTAACTTCAGAAGCTCAAAAGTACAGAAAGGATTAAGATTTTTTAATAGAAGTAATTTACAAATCTGTTTAACTTTCTGGAGCCAGTTGATATATAAAAAATAGTTTTTTCCTGGAATACCCCTTTAAGTTTAACCCCTTAAGGACACATGACGTACTGGAACGTCCTGTGTCCACTCCCGATCTATGACGCGGGGCCACGGCCCGTGGCTAATAGTGCGCGCCATTGATCGCTGTTAACCCTATAGACGCGGCATTCAAAGTTGAACGCTGCGTCTAAAGTGAAACCGAAAGCATGCCGGTTAGCTCAGTGGGCTGTTCGGGATAGCCGCCGTGAAATCGCGGAATCCCGAACAGCTTACAGGACAGCGGGAGGGCCCCTGCCTGCCTCCTCGCTGTCCGATCGCCGAATGACTGCTCAGTGCCTGAGATCCAGGCATGAGCAGTCAAGCGGCAGAATCATCGATCACTGGTTTCTTATGAGAACCAGTGATCAATGTAAAAGATCAGTGTGTGCAGTGTTATAGGTCCCTATGGGAGCTATAACACTGCAAAAAAAGTGAAAAAAAAGTGAATAAACATCATTTAACACCTCCCCTATTAAAAGTTTGAATCACCCCCCTTTTCCCATAAAAAAAAAAACACATTGTAAATAAAAATAAAGATATATGGTATTGCCGCGTGCGGAAATGTCCGAATTATAAAAATATATCGTTAATTAAACCGCACGGTCAATGGCGTGCGTGCAAAAAAATTCCAAAGTCCAAAATAGTGCATTTTTGGTCACTTTTTATATCATGAAAAAATTAATAAAAAGCGATCAATAAGTCCTATTAATGCACCGTTAAAAACTTCAGATCACGGCGCAAAAAATGAGTCCTCATACCGCCCCATACATGGAAAAATAAAAAAGTTATAGGGGTCAGAAGATGACAATTTTAAACGTATAAATTTTCCTGCATGAAGTTATGATTTTTTCCAGAAGTACGACAAAATCAAACCTATATAAGTAGGGTATCATTTTAAATGATAAAGATAAGGTGTCATTTTTACCGAAAAATGTACTATGTAGAAACGGAAGCCCCCAAAAGTTACAAAATGGCATTTTTTTTTTCAATTTTGTCTCAGAATGATTTTTTTTCCGTTTCACCGTAAATTTTTGGGCACAATGACTGACGTCATTACAAAGTAGAATTGGTGGCGCAAAAAATAAGCCATAATATGGATTTTTAGGTGCAAAATTGAAAGAGTTATGATTTTTTAAAGGCAAGGAGCAAAAAACAAATGTCACGATGCCGGCTGGCAGGTAGTGGATCCTCTGTGCCAGAGAGGGATTGGCGTGGACCGTGCTAGTGGACCGGTTCTAAGCCACTACTGGTTTTCACCAGAGCCCGCCGCAAAGCGGGATGGTCTTGCTGCGGCGGTAGTGACCAGGTCGTATCCACTAGCAACGGCTCACCTCTCTGGCTGCTGAAGATAGGCGCGGTACAAGGGAGTAGGCAAAAGCAAGGTCGGACGTAGCAGAAGGTCGGGGCAGGCAGCAAGGATCGTAGTCAGGGGCAACGGCAGAAGGTCTCGAAACACAGGCAAGGAACACACAAGGAACGCTTTCACTGGCACTAAGGCAACAAGATCCGGCAAGGGAGTGCAGGGGAAGTGAGGTGATATAGGGAAGTGCACAGGTGAACACACTGATTGGAACCACTGCGCCAATCAGCGGCGCAGTGGCCCTTTAAATCGCAGAGACCCGGCGCGCGCGCGCCCTAGGGAGCGGGGCCGCGCGCGCCGGGACAGAACAGACGGAGAGCGAGTCAGGTAGGGGAGCCGGGGTGCGCATCGCGAGCGGGCGCTACCCGCATCGCGAATCGCATCCCGGCTGGCAGCGGAATCGCAGCGCCCCGGGTCAGAGGACGTGACCGGAGCGCTGCCGCGGGGAGAGTGAAGCGAGCGCTCCGGGGAGGAGCGGGGACCCGGAGCGCTCGGCGTAACAGTACCCCCCCCTTGGGTCTCCCCCTCTTCTTAGAGCCTGAGAACCTGAGGAGCAGACTTTTGTCTAGGATGTTGTCCTCAGGTTCCCAGGATCTCTCTTCAGGACCACAACCCTCCCAGTCCACTAAAAAAAAATTTTTCCCTCTGACCTTTTTGGCAGCTAAAATTTCTTTGACCGAGAAGATGTCCGAGGAGCCGGAAACAGGAGTGGGAGGAACAGATTTGGGAGAAAAACGGTTGAGGATGAGTGGTTTGAGAAGAGAGACGTGAAAGGCATTAGGGATACGAAGAGAGGGAGGAAGAAGAAGTTTATAAGAGACAGGATTAATTTGACACAAAATTTTGAAAGGACCAAGATAGCGTGGTCCCAACTTGTAGCTAGGGACACGGAAGCGGACATATTTAGCGGAGAGCCATACCTTGTCTCCAGGGGAAAAAACGGGGGGAGCTCTTCTTTTCTTATCCGCGAACTTCTTCATGCGTGATGAAGCCTGTAAGAGAGAATTTTGGGTCTCTCTCCATATGATGGAAAGGTCACGAGAAATTTCATCCACAGCGGGCAGACCAGAGGGCAAGGGAGTAGGGAGGGGGGGAAGAGGGTGACGGCCGTACACCACGAAAAATGGGGATTTGGAGGAAGACTCAGAGACCCTGAAGTTATACGAGAATTCGGCCCATGGGAGGAGATCTGCCCAGTCATCCTGGCGGGAGGAAACAAAATGTCGCAAATAATCACCCAAGATCTGGTTAATCCTTTCTACTTGTCCATTGGACTGGGGATGATATGCAGAAGAAAAATTTAATTTAATCTTGAGTTGTTTACAGAGAGCCCTCCAGAATTTAGACACGAATTGGACGCCTCTATCCGAGACAATCTGCGTAGGCAACCCGTGAAGACGAAAAATGTGTACAAAAAATTGTTTAGCCAACTGAGGCGCAGAAGGAAGACCAGGAAGAGGGATGAAATGTGCCATTTTGGAGAATCGATCAACGACCACCCAAATAACAGTGTTGCCATGGGATGGGGGTAAGTCAGTAATAAAATCCATACCAATCAGAGACCAAGGCTGTTCGGGGACAGGCAGAGGATGAAGAAAACCAGCGGGCTTCTGGCGAGGAGTCTTATCCCGGGCACAGATAGTGCAGGCTCGCACAAAGTCCACAACATCCGTCTCCAGAGTCGGCCACCAATAGAAGCGGGAGATGAGTTGCACAGATTTCTTGATACCCGCATGACCTGCGAGATGGGAGGAGTGACCCCATTTGAGGATTCCGAGGCGTTGGCGAGGAGAAACAAAGGTCTTTCCTGGAGGAGTCTGCCTGATGGAGGCAGGAGAAGTGGAGATCAGGCAGTCAGGTGGAATGATGTGTTGCGGAGAGAGTTCAACTTCTGAGGCATCCGAGGAACGAGAGAGAGCATCGGCCCTAATGTTCTTATCGGCAGGACGAAAGTGAATCTCAAAATTAAATCGGGCAAAGAACAGAGACCACCGGGCCTGGCGAGGATTCAGCCGTTGGGCAGACTGGAGGTAGGAGAGGTTCTTGTGGTCGGTGTAGATAATAACAGGAGAACTTGATCCCTCCAGCAGATGCCTCCATTCCTCAAGTGCTAATTTAATGGCTAGAAGCTCTCGATCCCCGATGGAGTAGTTCCTCTCCGCTGGAGAGAAGGTCCTAGAGAAAAAACCACAAGTGACAGCATGCCCGGAAGAATTTTTTTGTAGAAGAACAGCTCCAGCTCCCACTGAGGAGGCATCAACCTCCAATAGGAAGGGTTTGGAAGGGTCAGGTCTGGAGAGGACGGGAGCCGAAGAAAAGGCAGACTTGAGTCGTTTAAAGGCGTCTTCTGCTTGAGGGGGCCAGGACTTGGGATCAGCATTTTTTTTGGTTAAAGCCACGATAGGAGCCACAATGGTAGAAAAATGTGGAATAAATTGCCTGTAATAATTGGCGAACCCCAAAAAGCGTTGGATAGCACGGAGTCCGGAGGGGCGTGGCCAATCTAAGACGGCAGAGAGTTTGTCTGGATCCATCTGTAGTCCCTGGCCAGAGACCAAATATCCTAGAAAAGGAAGAGATTGGCATTCAAACAGACATTTCTCAATTTTGGCATAGAGTTGGTTGTCACGAAGTCTCTGAAGAACCATACGGACATGCTGGCGGTGTTCTTCTAGATTGGCAGAAAAAATTAGGATATCGTCCAGATATACAACAACACAGGAGTATAACAGATCACGAAAAATTTCATTGACAAAGTCTTGGAAGACGGCAGGGGCGTTGCACAGTCCAAAGGGCATGACCAGATACTCAAAGTGTCCATCTCTGGTGTTAAATGCCGTTTTCCACTCGTCCCCCTCTCTGATGCGGATGAGGTTATAGGCGCCTCTTAAGTCCAATTTAGTGAAGATGTGGGCACCTTGGAGGCGATCAAAGAGTTCAGAGATGAGGGGTAAGGGGTAGCGGTTCTTAACCGTGATTTTATTAAGACCGCGGTAGTCAATGCATGGACGTAGGGAGCCATCTTTTTTGGACACAAAGAAAAATCCGGCTCCGGCAGGAGAGGAGGATTTACGGATAAAGCCCTTTTTTAGATTCTCCTGGACATATTCGGACATGGCAAGAGTCTCTGGGGCAGAGAGAGGATAAATTCTGCCCCGGGGTGGAGTAGTGCCCGGGAGGAGGTCGATAGGGCAATCATAAGGCCTGTGAGGAGGTAGAGTCTCAGCTTGTTTTTTGCAGAAAACATCCGCGAAGTCCATATAGGCCTTAGGGAGACCGGTTACTGGAGGAACCACAGAGTTACGGCAAGGGTTACTGGGAACCGGTTTTAGACAGTTCTTGGAACAAGAGGACCCCCAACTCTTGATCTCCCCAGTGGACCAATCCAGGGTAGGGGAATGAAGTTGAAGCCAGGGAAGTCCAAGGAGAATTTCCGAGGTGCAATTGGGGAGGACCAAAAGTTCAATCCTCTCATGATGAGATCCGATGCTCATAAGAAGGGGCTCCGTGCGGAAACGTATGGTACAGTCCAATCTTTCATTATTTACACAATTGATGTAGAGGGGTCTGGCGAGACTGGTCACCGGGATGTTGAACCTGTTGACGAGAGAGGCCAAAATAAAATTTCCTGCAGATCCAGAGTCCAAGAAGGCCACTGTAGAGAAGGAGAAGGCAGAGGCAGACATCCGCACAGGCACAGTAAGACGTGGAGAAGCAGAGTAGACATCAAGGACTGTCTCATCTTTGTGCGGAGTCAGCGTACGTCTTTCCAGGCGGGGAGGACGGATAGGACAATCTCTCAGGAAGTGTTCGGTACTAGCACAGTACAGGCAGAGGTTCTCCATACGGCGTCGTGTCCTCTCTTGAGGTGTCAGGCGAGACCGGTCGACCTGCATAGCCTCCACGGCGGGAGGCACAGGAACAGATTGCAGGGGACCAGAGGAGAGAGGAGCCGAGGAGAAGAAATGCCTCGTGCGAACAGAGTCCATATCTTGGCGGAGTTCCTGACGCCTTTCGGAAAAACGCATGTCAATGCGAGTGGCTAGGTGAATAAGTTCATGTAGATTAGCAGGAATTTCTCGTGCGGCCAGAACATCTTTAATGTTGCTGGATAGGCCTTTTTTGAAGGTCGCGCAGAGGGCCTCATTATTCCAGGACAATTCTGAAGCAAGAGTACGGAATTGTACGGCATACTCGCCAACGGAAGAATTACCCTGGACCAGGTTCAACAGGGCAGTCTCAGCAGAAGAGGCTCGGGCAGGTTCCTCAAAGACACTTCGGATTTCCGAGAAGAAGGAGTGTACAGAGGCAGTGACGGGGTCATTGCGGTCCCAGAGCGGTGTGGCCCATGACAGGGCTTTTCCGGACAGAAGGCTGACTACGAAAGCCACCTTAGACCTTTCGGTGGGAAACAGGTCCGACATCATCTCCAGATGCAGGGAACATTGGGAAAGAAAGCCACGGCAAAACTTAGAGTCCCCATCAAATTTATCCGGCAAGGATAAGCGTATCCCAGGAGCGGCCACTCGCTGCGGAGGAGGTGCAGGAGCTGGCGGAGGAGATGACTGCTGAAGCTGTGGTAGTAACTGTTGTAGCATAACGGTCAGTTGAGACAGCTGTTGGCCTTGTTGCGCTATCTGTTGTGACTGCTGGGCGACCACCGTGGTGAGGTCAGCGACAACTGGCAGAGGAACTTCAGCGGGATCCATGGCCGGATCTACTGTCACGATGCCGGCTGGCAGGTAGTGGATCCTCTGTGCCAGAGAGGGATTGGCGTGGACCGTGCTAGTGGACCGGTTCTAAGCCACTACTGGTTTTCACCAGAGCCCGCCGCAAAGCGGGATGGTCTTGCTGCGGCGGTAGTGACCAGGTCGTATCCACTAGCAACGGCTCACCTCTCTGGCTGCTGAAGATAGGCGCGGTACAAGGGAGTAGGCAAAAGCAAGGTCGGACGTAGCAGAAGGTCGGGGCAGGCAGCAAGGATCGTAGTCAGGGGCAACGGCAGAAGGTCTGGAAACACAGGCAAGGAACACACAAGGAACGCTTTCACTGGCACTAAGGCAACAAGATCCGGCAAGGGAGTGCAGGGGAAGTGAGGTGATATAGGGAAGTGCACAGGTGAACACACTGATTGGAACCACTGCGCCAATCAGCGGCGCAGTGGCCCTTTAAATCGCAGAGACCCGGCGCGCGCGCGCCCTAGGGAGCGGGGCCGCGCGCGCCGGGACAGAACAGACGGAGAGCGAGTCAGGTAGGGGAGCCGGGGTGCGCATCGCGAGCGGGCGCTACCCGCATCGCGAATCGCATCCCGGCTGGCAGCGGAATCGCAGCGCCCCGGGTCAGAGGACGTGACCGGAGCGCTGCCGCGGGGAGAGTGAAGCGAGCGCTCCGGGGAGGAGCGGGGACCCGGAGCGCTCGGCGTAACAACAAAAATGCAAAAACGGAAAAAACCCCGTTCCTTAAGGGGTTAAAGGGTACCTCTCATCAAAAAAACTATTGATATATTATAGATTAATGTATGCAGAATAACTTCACAATTGCATGTTATTAAAAATTTGCTTCTTTCTATTTAATTTTCCACTTTGAAGAAATGACCACTAGGGGTCTCCCTACCAGTCCTGGCAGCAAGCATTTCAGACTCACGCTGGAGTCCTAAACACTACGAGCTGCCAGTCTGCTTTGTTCACAAAGGAGAACATTCAGAGCTGCCAGCCTGCTTTGTTCACAGCCTGTTTGGCTATGAACAAAGCAGGCTGGCAGCTCTGAGTGTTTAGGACTCCAGCCTGAGTCAGAAATGCTTGCTGACAGGACTGATCAGGAAAAATACAATAGAAAGAAGCATATTTTTCATTAACATGCTATTGGAAAGTTATTCAACATTCATTAATCTAAAATATATCAAAAGTTTATTTGATGAGAGGTACCCTTTAAGTGTAATGGGTTAAGTTTAAGTTTAAGGCAAATTCTAGAGCAATGCCTCAATGGGCACTGTCATGTGCAAAAACCTTTTTTTATATTAACATTATATGTATATTTGCGTTATATATTGGTAAAAAAAAAAAAAAGTGTTTTGGGCAAAAAAAAAGAAAGAATGCTGTCCCTGCAGCTATTGCTTGTGTGTCTCTGTAGAGAGACCATATTCAGGAAGTGTGGATGGGCAAGCAGGGAAGTGCAGGTGTACTAAGGACAAGTAGGGATCTGTGCACTGAGGCTCCATTACACACTTCCGGCTCACACAGAAGGCTGATAGACAAGCCAGGAGCCTGCACAGAGCCCTGCTTGTCCTGCCTTCACTTCCTGTATTTTGTCTCTGCACAGGGACACACAGACAATAGCTGCAGGGATAGCATTTCACCCATAAATATACACATTTTCTAACCAATGTATATTACAAATTAACATATAATGGTATTATATACAATATATAAACTAATTTGCAAATGTCAGTGTCCATTTAAATAAAGCAAACACATTAAATACTCCTAAGGTAAATAGCTTTTAACTTTCCAACACCCTCTAAAACTATTCTGATGTTAACTAAGATTTATTTTATTCAACCTTATTGGAGTTTAGCATGTGGAATCTGTATACTATTTTACATAGTATTATTTTTTAACTAACAACTTTTGTTTGCTATTTTTATAAATAGGCTCACAAATTCTATTAGAACACAATCCAGACTAAAGTCCATTCCTACTTCACACGTACAGGAACCGGTGCAGATTTGATGTGCAGGATTTGTAACTGCAGATTAGAAATTGTGCTCAGTCATTTTGTTTACATTGAAATCTGCAGCAGATAATCCTGTGCATCAAATCCTGCACATCAAATATTCGTACGTGTGAACATACCCTTAACCCCTTAAGGACAGCATGTTTTTTCCATTTTCGCACTTTCATTTTTTTCCTCATCACAATTTTGCACCTACAGACTCATATGAAGGCTTAATTTTTGCGCCAAGATTTTGTACTTTGTAATGACATCAATCATTTCACCACAAAATTTACAACAAACCCAGAATTGGGGGGGGGGGGGGGGGCAGATTGGAAAACAAACACCATTTTGTAACTTTTAGGGGCTTCCGATTCTACAGAATGCACTTTTCTGTAAAAATGACACCATATAATTATTCTGTAGGTCCATACTGTTACAATGATACCCAATTTATATAGGTTTTCTTTATTTTACTACTTTAAAAAAAATTATAAATATATGCACCAAAATTAGTATGTTTAAAATTGTCCTCTTTTTATTTTTTTATTTTTCCGTATACGGGGTGGTATGAGGGCAAATTTTTTTGCGCTGTGATCTAAAGTTTTTATGGGTACCATGATTGTTTTGATCTGACTTTTTGCAAATTTTTGATAAATTTTTTAGGGTAAACAAAGTGACCAAAATACGCAATTTTGGACTTTGGAATTTTTTTTACGTCTATGCCATTTACTGTGCGGTTTAATTAACCTTATATTTTTATAGCTTGGATATTTACACATGCGGCAATACCACATATGTTTATTTTTATTATGTTTTTTTATTTTTTTTATATGGAATTTGGGAAAAAGGGGTGATTAAAACTTTTAATAAGGAAGGGATTAATGTGTGAGTTTTTACACTTTTTTTTAAACTTTATTATTTTTACACTTTTAGTCCCCTTAGGGGACTTTTAGGAGGAATCATTTCATTCCTCATACAGATCAATGTGGTTCCATAGAACCACATTGATCTGTGTGCTCTGTGCTCGATTGATAAATCTGGCCCTGCTAGGCTTTATCATTCACAGCACAGCAGCCGACACAGGAACAGATGTAAGCTTTCCAGCTACCTCGGAAGTGGATCGCCCCCGCCATTGTGCTGCGGGGGGGGGGCAATCCCACCAATCCCACCCACTGGACCACCAGAGAGCAGTTAAAGGTACCTTTAGAAGCCACTGTCAGCTTTTATAGGGACAATCTAAAGGGTTAATAGCCGGCCGCGGCGATCGCCGCATGTCAGCTATTAATTCCGACCCTCAGCTACAAGCATCAGCTGAGGGTCGGCCGGTATGACATGCCATACCCCGTTAACGGCACAAGGACATGTATACACGTCCTTGGTCATTACCCAGTTAAACAGTCATTTTCAACTTAGATATTTATGACTTATCAACAGGATAGGGGGCAAACACATTTGGGGGGCATGGACGTTGCTTAATCCTCAAACTGACTAGTGAACCAGTTGCTAACTGCCACATCCAGTCATACAATGAATAGACAGGTGGCTGTGCATGCGTGTACGCTTTTTACTGGAGTTTTAGGAATAATGGCGGAGATTTATGAAAACCTGTGCAGAGGAAAAGTTGCCCAATTGCCCATAGCAACCAATAAATTGCTTCTTTTATTATTCAGAGGTCTTTTTTAAAAATGAAAAAAGCAATCTGATTGGTTGCTATGGGCAACTGGTCAACTTTTCTTCTGTACAGGTTTTCATAAATCTCCCCCAGTGTCCTTTGAGACAGAATGCCCAATTTAGACAACATATTTTCAGAAACTGTAAGAAAAAAATAAAAATAAATATCTGATTGAATAGAAGATGCCTTATCTTTTGGTCAGAGAGCAGATAGCAAATTAAAAAAAAACATCTCTGGATGACCAGTCCTGAGTTAGACAGACAATCCATTGGGTTGAATGGACACCATTTCATTCTTTATTTCCCCTGTGGTGAAGCTGCAGTGAAATTAAATGATTACTGTCAAGTTTTCCCACAGAAAGATTTCCTATCTTTATAGGATTTAAGGTTGTCAATCTTTCCACTCACCAAAAAATGCTTTTAACAGTGTTTAATATAAAGGATCTTGCTACGTTCAAAATATAATGACCAAAACCAGAAATTTAACCTAAAGAAGTACTCCAGCATATATCTACAAAAGTTAAATAAATGTATCAAACATTTTAAGGTATATCTATGTTTACCTCTATGTGTTGCTCACCAAAAGTATTGTAGTTCTTTTGATTCCTGCTGACAGTCAGACCCCATGTTAGCCATGCTGTGGCCATATTCAGCCCCAAACATTGCTTTGTCATGTGACTTGGGCAGTTTCCCTCCTTCCATTCCCATAGTCAGCCCATTCCACCTATTACATATATGTTACGTGGCCATGCTAAGCCGCGTTTGACTGTCTAACACCCATTTACCTGGCTTGAATAGGATGTGCACAGCGCTGCCGAAGCATTTCTGAACAGAGGGAAAAAGGGTCTCCGGGTTGTCTAAAAAAGTGAATTTTGCAATGAAAACAGTTCACACGACATGGTAACAGGGAAACTGTCTCCAGTTTTCTTTTTTTACCCCCTACCAGATAACCCCTTTAAAATCTTAAATGGTCACTGTCAGTATTAAAAACCATGGTAAAGTGTTTTTATAATATAAATAAAATAAATAAATTCAGTAAATTTTTAATTCAGTAAATTTTTTTTCACGGACTACAAAATGTTGCATACTGATGACCGAATAAATGAGACAAACATTCCTATTTTCTATCCAAACTGGTAGAATAGGCATACTGATGTTCTGGACTTAAGATATGAATACAATTTACATACTGCAAACAGCCAAGAACACAGCACAATATGAATCAGGTTTGGCAGAAGCGTTAGCCTCTCTGTAATCCAGCTCAGTATTTGTTCAAGAGTTGGGAGAAATAAATGTGAAAAGGAGATGGAGAATAGAACAATGAGGACTGCTGATAAACAGGGAACAAAATATCAGCAATTTCCATCACCAGCATATTACTTTTAGCCTCCATATGTTTGTCAATCTTGTAAAACACTATCTCTGGGCACTGGAACAGAAAGAGACAAACACACAGCTAATATTGGCCAGAGATAAGAGGTGTGCTGTATCAGCAAGGGACATGCTGCTTCTTCTTGTCGTGTTGACCTCTTTAGAATGAAAGAGGTGAGAAAGGTAGGTGTATGACAGATTTCATCATTTTAGCCATCCTACTATTTAGAGGTTACATTCATGGGTGTCACACAGGGCTGTGAATTTACAAAGTGCCATAAAAACACTCAAAGTCTTGTTTAACAGATCATTATTTGTGAAGAAAACCGGATTCATTCCACATAAGAAACTGACCTTATGGATACAATTTATCTGTATTTCTTATCCCATGTATCTTGACTTAACTATTTGTATTATTCTCTATGTCAATCTCTTTCACAGTGTGTTTTTATTCCTTCTATTTCATACTATATTCTTTCTACACCTTGAATTTTCACGAACCATCGCTACAAACACCATTGAGGAGCAAAACGTGTTCCTAAAGGGGGACTGTCACGATTCGGCAGGCTGGAGGTGGATCCTCTGTGCCAGAGAGGGATTGGCGTGGACCGTGTCAGTGGACCGGTTCTAAGTTGCTACTGGTATTCACCAGAGCCCGCCGCAAAGCGGGATGGTCTTGCAGCGGCAGTAGCAACCAGGTCGTATCCACTGGCAACGGCTCAACCTCTCTGACTGCTGAGATAAGCGCGGTACAAGGGAGTAGACAAGAGCAAGGTCAGACGTAGCAGAAGGTCGGGACAGGCGGCAAGGTTCGTAGTCAATGGTGGAATAGCAGGAGGTCTGGAACACAGTATGGGTAACACAGTAAAGCTTTCTCAAGGCACAAGGCAACAAGATCCGGCAAGGGAGTGCAGGGGAAGTGAGGTATAAGTAGGGCAAGGAACAGGTGCAAGCTAATCAGGGTGATTGGGCCAGGCACCATCATTGGTGCACTGGCCCTTTAAATCTTAGAGCGCTGGCGCGCGCGCGCCCTAGAGAGCGGATCCACGCGCGCCAGAGCATGACAGCCGGGGACCGGGACAGGTAAGTGACCTGGGGTTCGATTCGCAGGCGGGCGCGTCCCGCGATGCGAATCGCATCCCCGCAGGCCATGTAAGTGCAGCGCTCCCGGTCAGCGGGTCTGACCGGGGCGCTGCAGGGAGAGAAACGCCGCAAGCGCTTCGGGGAGGAGCAGGGACCCGGAGCGCTCGGCGTAACAGTACCCCCCCCTTAGGTCTCCCCCTCTTTTTGTCGGGATGTCGCTCCACAGAGGACGAGGACATCGGGAGCGACTGTAGAGTCTCCTTCTGGGGGACAGTGAAGTCCTGGGTTTTAACATGAATGGCAGACCGGTCAGAAGGAGTGGGAATGGGGAGGGGGGGCAGAGGGTGAGGCTTGGCACGGGGCAGAGTGTCACCAGGACGGGGACTATGAGGGGGCACGGCACAGTCCTGACAGGCCTTGGGGAGACCAGGCACAGGAGGAGACACTGAGGACCGACAGACGGGGCTGGAAGCAGATGTGAGGCACTCTTTGCGGCAAGCAGGGCCCCAATTCTTGATCTCCCCGGTGGTCTAGTCAAGGGTGGGAGAATGGTGCTGGAGCCATGGCAGACCGAGGAGGATTTCAGAGGTACAGCCGGGCAAAACCAAAAATTCAATTTCCTCGAGATGTGGTCCAATGTTCATAAGCAGGGGCACTGTGCGATAACGCACAGTGCAGTGCAGCTTGACCCCGTTGACCGAAGAAATATAGAGCGGCTTGATGAGACGGGTGACCGGGATGCAGTACGTATCAAGCAAAGAGGCCAGAATAAAATTTCCAGAAGAACCAGAGTCCAAGACGGCCACAGCAGAGAAGGAGGAGTTGGCAGAAGGAGAAATCCGTACGGGCACAGAGAGAGATGGAGAAGCAGACTCCGTACCCAGAGACACCAGGCCCACATGAGCAGGTTGCGTGCGTGCATTTTCCAGACGTGGAGGACGAATAGGGCAATTCACCAACAAATGTTCGGTACTAGCGCAGTACAGACATAGATTTTTATCCCTACGGCGAGACCTCTCTTCAATAGTCAGGCGAGACCGATCTACTTGCATAGGCTCCTCAGCGGGAGGCACAGGGGTAGATTGCAAGGGATACCGAGAGAGAGGTGCCCAGGGATTAAGGTCTTTTTCCTGGCGGAGTTCCTGGTGTCTTTCCGAAAAACGCATGTCAATGCGGGTGGCCAAATGGATAAGTTCATGCAGGTTGGCAGGAATCTCTCGTGCGGCCAGCACATCTTTGATGTTACTGGATAGGCCTTTTTTAAAGGTCGCGCAGAGAGCCTCATTGTTCCAAGATAATTCGGAAGCGAGAGTACGAAATCGGATGGCGTACTCGCCTACTGAAGAATTACCCTGGACCAGGTTCAGCAGGGCAGTCTCGGCAGAAGAAGCTCGGGCTGGTTCCTCGAAGACACTGCGCACCTCAGAGAAGAAGGAGTGTACAGAGGCGGTGACAGGGTCATCGCAGTCCCAGAGCGGTGTGGCCCAAGACAAAGCCTTCCCAGACAGGAGACTGACCACGAAAGCCACCTTCGACCGTTCTGTAGGAAATTGGTCCGACAACATCTCCAAATGAAGGGAACATTGTGACAGAAAACCACGGCAGAGTCTAGAGTCCCCATCAAATTTGTCCGGCAGGGACAAGCGGAGGTTAGGAGCGGCCACTCGCTGCGGAGGAGGTGCAGGAGCTGTTGGAGGAGATGGTAGTTGCTGTTGCAGATGCTGTAGCTGCGACTGAAGTTGCTGTACCATGGTGGACACTTCCGACAGCTGGTGACTTAGATGGGCGATCTGTCGGGATTGCTGGGCGACCACCGTGGTGAGGTCAGAGACAACTGGCAGGGGAACCTCAGCGGGATCCATGGCCGGATCTACTGTCACGATTCGGCAGGCTGGAGGTGGATCCTCTGTGCCAGAGAGGGATTGGCGTGGACCGTGTCAGTGGACCGGTTCTAAGTTGCTACTGGTATTCACCAGAGCCCGCCGCAAAGCGGGATGGTCTTGCAGCGGCAGTAGCAACCAGGTCGTATCCACTGGCAACGGCTCAACCTCTCTGACTGCTGAGATAAGCGCGGTACAAGGGAGTAGACAAGAGCAAGGTCAGACGTAGCAGAAGGTCGGGACAGGCGGCAAGGTTCGTAGTCAATGGTGGAATAGCAGGAGGTCTGGAACACAGTATGGGTAACACAGTAAAGCTTTCTCAAGGCACAAGGCAACAAGATCCGGCAAGGGAGTGCAGGGGAAGTGAGGTATAAGTAGGGCAAGGAACAGGTGCAAGCTAATCAGGGTGATTGGGCCAGGCACCATCATTGGTGCACTGGCCCTTTAAATCTTAGAGCGCTGGCGCGCGCGCGCCCTAGAGAGCGGATCCACGCGCGCCAGAGCATGACAGCCAGGGACCGGGACAGGTAAGTGACCTGGGGTGCGATTCGCAGGCGGGCGCGTCCCGCGATGCGAATCGCATCCCCGCAGGCCATGTAAGTGCAGCGCTCCCGGTCAGCGGGTCTGACCGGGGCGCTGCAGGGAGAGAAACGCCGCAAGCGCTTCGGGGAGGAGCAGGGACCCGGAGCGCTCGGCGTAACAGGGACATTTTCAGAAAGTTGGTGTTTTTTTAAGTTATCAGTCTAAGAGCAAAACTTTTCTCAACCCAAAGTTTGTAGCTTTTTTTCCTCGGACATGAGCATATTTTGAAAAATTCAAAGAAATCTGTCATCAGTGTCACCTCCACTAACTTGTTGGTACAGGTGACACTGATGACACGATATTTATCTGGTCCCGTTCCGTGATTCTCCGGCAATCCTTTCGGTATCTTCAGCTCCAGGCCCGACTTGGAGCATGGGCGGAGCTTAGTGACATCACCGCTGCTGTTTGCTAGCAGTGGGACCCAACATAGAACAGCAGTGGTGATGTCACTAAGCTCTGCCCATGCTCCATGTTGGGCCCGGAGCTGAAGATACAGAAGAGGAATGCCAGAGAACCCCAGCACGGAACGGGACCAGGTAAGTACCGTTGACATTGATGACAGATTTCTTTTACGGGGAGATTTAATGAAAACCTTTGTAGAGGAAGAGCAGTGCAGTTACCCAGAGCAACCAATAAAATCCTCTACATAGGTTTTGATCAATCTCCCATGTTGATCATTCCTCTACATCTTTCAACTCCAGCACGTTTCTAAAGATGCCTTTAATATATTGCTGAGACCATTTGCTGCCCTGTCTCCTCACTGAAATTCAACATTGTTCACAAGAATCCTAGTCTTACTGCTTATGTAACATACGACCAAAATGACTTTATTCCTTGCTGTGAGGCATGTGATAACCCAGCAGGGTAATAGAAAAAATAAAGTAGACTTCTTCAGACTTTCTTTTCACTTCTCTCAATTGACATTGAGACCTTTGACAGAGTAAGGTATACATTCCTCATAGAGACCCCATCCCATAGAAGTCTGAGGACTGAAATGCTTAATGGGATCTTCTCTCTTTACTCTAGCCCCTTAGGCCTGTGAAAAAGTCTATTGTCCTCACCCTTGCCTTTCTTATTAATCTGAATGAAAGCAAAAGGCAATAAATATTAAGCAGGAGATTTATAAAACCTTGTGCCGAGCAAAAGTGGAGAAGTTGCCCATTACAACCAGATTTCAGCTTGGTTGCTATGAAAAACGTATCCACTGTGCATAAGGTTTGATAAATCTCTCCCTAAATGTTTCATGCTCCCCTTTTCCCCTTTTAGTTTATGTTCCAACTCACTTTCTGGGCCATTTTTTGAGATAACAAATAGACGGAAAAAAAAAAAAACATCCAAAATATGTCTGTTTGTCTTTTATTACACATTCAGTTTAATTGTATGTGCATAATTGTTATCAATATAAAATTTAGCACAATAGACTTCTTTTGGGCTCTTCATGTGCCAAAATATGTCAGTATTATATGGCATATATTTTGAAACATCGCAATAAAAAATATTCTTTGCAAAAATAATTTTTTTTCGGGGCTATAGATTTGCCTGGCTATTAGGGAGTGAGCACACATCTAGTGTGAGCTCTTGCCGTTGGACCCACACTTACTGTCATTCCGATTCCCCCACACCTGATCCTTGACCTCATGTTGCAGGGGAGACAGGCTACTACGCCAAGACCCCTATCCCATTTCTCAGTATCCCTGGAGAGCATGTAGAGTTTCTGGTCTGGCTGCAGAAAATGCAACCTAGTTACTTCCAGGGCCCAAAGAGCAGCGTGCCCAATGACCGCCCCTCCATGCTTCCATCCTCACAGCGTAGTAGTGCAGACAAGGCAGGTGAGCAGTTTGTGCCAACGGTGCTCTCCAGGGTGTCCTCTCCTATTGCTACCCATCGGTTCTTAGGCATGCCTGCTATCCAAGGTTTGCCAAAATGAGCTGCGACTTCACAAAATAATTTTCCTCCTCCATCAGCGCTATAGCTCCTTCATTTAACGTTTCTCAGGGGTATGATGCATCAAGCTCCTTTCTCTGATACCCCTTCCAAGCATTGGAACTGGAGAGACTATATGAATATGCTGAAAGTTTATTTGGAGGATTAAGCTGATGTTCTGTCCGCATCAAAAACAGCCTAAAAACTTGTGGGAGCAGAAGCTTAGACATTTATTTTCAATCCTAAATAAAGCTTTGTTTTATTTTAATGTTTGCCCATAATTATCATGTTCCATGCCACTTATCAGTTGTGCCATTTGTATTCTTTTACAACTTCTGGGCATCCTTTCTGTGAACAGGTGCCCGGAACTGAACTGTATATCCAAGATCAGGCCGCACTGAGACCTTATAGAGCAGTAAGATCTATCAAGTGAGTCCATGCCTTTTTTTTGGTAAATGATGGTATCCTGCTGGCCCATGATGCAGATGGTTGTAAGCTGCTAAGATACAAGTACACCCAGAGAGTGAGGGAGTTTCTGAGTTTACCTCTGTTTTACCTCCTCCTAGGACATACTGTATAATAAGTGCCAACTCCCGTCAGCTCATTTTTGACTATATATGTTTTTGTTGCCGGACTGAAAACCGTAGTCTGCTGTGGTTCCAGACCGGCAGCAAAAACTGATATGGTTCAAAATTGAGCTACCTGGAGTCACTACTTGACTCCACCCGGTTCACTGAAATGAATGGAGTGCAGCACGGAGTCGGCAAGGTTATGGCAGCAGCGAACTTTTAAATTCTGCCACCAGATCCCACTACTGTATGCCCAAATTGTGGTGTAAATGCACACTTAAGTAGATTCCCAAATGCTCAGTGTGTTTTACAGTCAGTGACCCTGTACTAAACCTACAACAGTCCTTCAACATGAATATGTTATTTTTAAAACTAATAGTTAACTATCAAACACAAAAGCCTGTGACTGTTGTGAAGGAATTGTTACTGCAATTGACTCTAAGGTTAGTTGCATCATTGGGAATTGAGCTGACAACGATCCTCTATTTCTTGCTTCTTTAGACGTCTTATATTTAACATCAGGATAATATTGCTGATCAGCTTCAGGCCATCTCCCAAAATAGCACAGTGACACGTGCCTCCATTTGCCATCTGCATCTGTCACCAGAGATGTCCCATGTTGTTTTCTACCTGAGATGATCGGAGAGACAGTCAGTCCAACCAAATGTAAAAAATCATTGTTTTCTATCACAGAATGTTCTGTAGTTTTATAGTATTATACTAAACTTTTATTGGAATTTCTGTATTCCTCATTTTGTATTTGTCTTTGGATAAATGGGGTGAAATCTAAAGATACAGCCTCTGTTATCCTTCTATGTTTTATTCTTCCATCCTATATATACATTTATGGGAGGTTTAGAGCTGGAGTGTATTATCCTGATTTTATATTTGGATCACATTGAATATGTGTATTTTGTGACAACAGTAGAGGAAAGCCTGACAATACAGTAGTGTGAATTAAATGTTGCATCAATATTGTACCTTTACCATTGTATATACCAGTTGTCAGGGATCAGTTTAACCCTTTGAGCATACCAACTTTTTTTTTTGCTATAAAAAAAACACAGTGAAACTCCCCTTCTTTTTTCCCTCCATGATGCAATTTTTCTCTATCCCCTGCCCCCAAATACTGTGTATTAGTATAGGTTTTTATGTGGTCTTTTTTCCCCCATGTGTC
The DNA here is from genome assembly GCF_029499605.1 of Hyla sarda. Taxonomy (NCBI): domain Eukaryota; kingdom Metazoa; phylum Chordata; class Amphibia; order Anura; family Hylidae; genus Hyla; species Hyla sarda. Next base: position 272,035,761 of record NC_079190.1, on the reverse strand, counting down.
ATTGCTACTGAGCCATAAAACACACAAAAATGCCAAGCAGGTTTGGCCTTTCATGTTTTCTATGGGTGCCTAGCTAATTTCATGCTTCAGTTTTTTTGTGTTTCGAAGGGGCCACAAAAGTGGGAAACATTACTGCATGGGACATTATCAGGAGAATTATTACTGTTCATGGCCACAACACAGGCCACACGACCAAAGACTGCAGTGTTGAGATCCCTGAATCATTGCAATTTAAAATGTAAAGGTTATGTACCGTATATATATATATATATATATATATATATATATATATATATTTAATTTTTTTCTCTTACATATATTAATTGAATACACAGTTGTGTGCTGCCTTACCTTTACCTATGTGTCAATATATCCTAATATGTGTGTCACGAGATTACAATCTTAGAAAAAAAACTTATTTCACAATAATGTGTCAGGAGATGTCTATGTCTAAAAATTCGATTCGGACGATTCACCGAATTTTCCCCAAAAATTTGATTCAGCCTGAATTTATTTGCCGCAAATCGCTATTAAAAACGGCTACTTCTGGCCTACAAAGAGCCTCAATAGGGGTGTAGAACACTTTGCCTTGCTGTAACACGCATAGGGTGCGTGCTGGGTTAGTGGAATAATACTGTTATTCAGTATGACATGCAGATCAGAGGTGTCGCTATTAGACTCACTGTCGTAGAGTATGGAGATGGCATCGGTATGAGGAGACCATATAGTGGCTAAATGACACAGCGTGAAGGTGGCGACAGCATGAGGAGACAATATAGTGGCTGAATGACACAGCGTGGAGGTGGCGGCATCATGATGAGACCATATAGTGGCTGAATGACACAGCCTGGAGTTGGCGGCAGCATGAGGAGACCATATAGTGGCTGAATGAAACAGCGTGGAGGTGGCGGCAGCATGAGGAGACCACATAGTGGCTGAATGACACAGCCTGGAGCTGGCATCAGCATGAGGAGAACATATGGTGGCAGAATGAGACAGCTTAGAGACGGCCTCAGCATAAGGAGAACATATGATGGCAGAATGAGACAGCCTGGAGGTGGCAGCAGCAGCATCAGGAATCCTGAAAGTGAAACGGTGAAGTGAGTGGTGCGGTGCGTGGCAATACCAGTACCCGGTGACGAAGGTGGTTGAAAAAAAGAGAACTTGGCATCAGATGTGTAGCATCAGGCAGGTGGCAGGATCAGAATAGTAGCTGAGGCAGGTATGCAGAAGAAAACTGTCTCTTTTGTAAAAGTGTTAGTGTGCACAAGTAAGTATTGAGGATATGCATTAAGTAAAACTTTTCTTTTACTAATACGCTTAGGATAAAATATATGCACCCAAAATACATATTTTTTTAATCAAACAAAAGGTAAGAAGTGCAAAAAACACCATGTGCCACCTACACCACCAAGTATTGATGGGATGCATAGACCTCTAAAAGGTGGAAGGGAACAACGTATGATCCATTGAAACCGGTTGGGGTAAAAACTTCCCCTGTAAGGCCTTACTCTCGCATTATTAATTCCCTTCTTGGCAAGCGTTGCTCGTCCTAAAAAGGGCGGCCCCACACAGGAACCTCTCCCTATTTCCACCTACAAATACTTCCATTTCCCAGGGTTTTAGGTGTAAATAGGGATTGGTTCCTGTGTGTGGCCACTCTTTTTAAGGCGACTAACACTTTCCTCAAAAAGGTGGAAGGGAACAACGTATTGTACATTGTAGCAGCTGGGGGTAAAAACTTCCTTTGTAAGGCCCTACTCTCGCCCTATTAATTATCTTCTTGGCAAGTGTTACTCACCCTTAAAAGGTCAGCCCCACATAGGAAACTCTCTCTATTTCCACCTAAAAACCTTGGGAAACCTTGGCAGTGTTTGTAGGGGGAATAGGGAGAGGTTCCTGTATGGCGCCGCAGTTTTTAGGACGAGTAACGCTTGCCAAGAAGGGAATTAATAATGTGAGTGTAGGGCCTTACAGGGGAAGTTTTTACCCCCACCAGTTACAATGGACCATACATTGTTCTCTTCCACCTTTTAGAGGTCTTTGCATCACATCAATACTTGGTGGTGTAGGTGGCACATCTTTCTTTTTGTTTGATAAAAAAAAAATTGGGTACATATATTTTATCCTGAGAATATTATTAAAGGTTAAGTTTTACATAATGCATATCCTCAATACTTACTTGTGGTCTGATGTGGAGGAATGTCTGTAAATGGGGAGCAGTGCCTTAAATATGTTTAGCACTATACATATTTGTTTGTTAAGTGTTGGTGTGGCACCATGGTCAATCTAGTCTGATGCATCAGGCACTGGTGGGTGGAAATCCTGGCTGATCCATGTCTGATTCATCTTAACAAAGGTCAGTCTCTCCACATTTTTCGTGGACAGACGAGTTTGCCTTGGGGTTATTATGACCACCGCCGCACTAAACACACGCTCTGATGGCACACTACTGGACAGACAGGACAGATTTTCCAGGGAAAACTCTGCTAGTTGCGGCCACAAATCAAGGTATGCTGCCCAGAAGTCCAGTGGATCTTCAAGGTGTGTTGGCATGGTCATGTCAAGGTATGCCACCACTGCTGGTTCAGGTCCTGCCCAGGTCTACCTGCTGCTGATGAGTTGCTTCACTATGTGGGTGAAGAAAGCTACTCATCAGCGACTGTAGACTCAGGCTGCTGCTGATGGAGCTGGTACTGCTTCTGCCACCCCACCCTTCCCTAGCAGCCATGGCAGTGGAATGTGAGAGCAGAGGGCCCTCCAAGTCAAACCTGTGAGAGGATGGATGATGGCATAGATAGGCATTGGCCAACTGACTACGTAGGATGTCTCTGTAGTAGGTCAGTTTGTCCTTCCTCTCAGTGGGTGTAAAAAAGGCCCCATTTTTTTACTGGTAGCGAGGTTCCAATAAGGTGGAGAGCCAGAATTATCCCGCTGACGAATGGTGACAATTCGGCGGTCACTACGCAAGCAAGTGAGCATGCATCGTGTCATTTGTGCAAGTGACTCAGAGGGACTCCCAGCCTCCATCTCCACTGAATACTGCCACTGTGTGTCTGGGTCCTCTGTCTCGCCTTCCTGATAACCCTCTAGCTGCTCCTGCTCCTCCTCTTCTGTCAGATGACTAGAAAATCCTCCCATCTCTTGAAATCTTACCTGTGCTCCACTGTGCCCCTCATCCTCCTCCTCCAGTTCCACCCCCACAGGGCTCATGTGGCCGTGAGATGTAGGCGCCATGCCTCCAGTGCCCTGACCAGCCATTGTTTCCTACACGTGTTGTAGTAGAGGAAGTAGTGGAATGATGTTGTTCATCCCGTAATCCTGGCGTCTGACTAATAATGTGGCTTTCTCAAAGGGCCTGAGCAAATGGCAGGTGTGACGGATGAGCTACCACTGGTTGACATTGAAATTACACAGGGGATTCCCCCTATCTGCTTGGATCATAAAGAAATCGGTGATGGATTTTCTCTGTTCGTATAGTTGGTCGAACATATGGAGGGTGGAATTCCAACGCGTGGAAACAACGCAAATCAGACTATGTTGGAGGATGCCGTTCTGACTCTGCTGCTCAAGGAGGGTGTGCTTTGCGGTGTACGAGTGGCTGAAGTGCATGCAAAGTTTCCTTCCCATTGTTAGGATGTCTTGCAAAGGGAAGGAACACTTCAGGAACTGCTTGACAACCAGATTGAACATGGTTCCCATTTCCAGTTTTCGTGGAGTAAGCCATGATTCGATTTCTTGATGAATGACTTTTAGCAGTTCCTCCCCTGTGTGACTCCATCCCCAAGGCAAACCATGTGAAGAACAGCGTGACACCGCCATGCCCTGCACATATTGTATGCTGGAGGGGCACTGAGACTTGTCGGTGCAATGGAGGCTGAGGACACGGTGGAGGATGAGGAAGCGGAGTCGCACATTGTCACAGGACCAACGGCCTGAAAGCGTGGAGGCAGAAGCGGCATGACCTGTCCAAGTTGCTCTTGTGGCTGTGCCGGAACCACATTCACCCAGTGGGCCGTAAAGGACATGTATTGTCCTTAAGCGTAGTTACAGCTCCAAACGTCAGCGCAGCTGTTCACTTTGGTACACACTGACAGGCTCAAGGACTGGCCCACCTCCTGTTCCACAAAATTGGGCAGGACTGTTACTGCTTTCTTCGCAAAGAGATAACAGCTTGGGACTCTCCACTTCTGCTGGGCACAAGCCTTCAGTTCTCTGAAAGGTGCAGAGTCCACCGCTTGAAAAGGGAGGGACTGCAGCACCAACAACTTGGACAGGAGCACATTCAGCTTCTTCGACGTTGGATAAGTGGGCGCATACTGTTGTCTCTTGGACATGGCTTCGCTGATGGATTGCTGGCGGAAAGACTGACTTAGGAGCAGGAGCATCTGGAGTGACAGAAGATTGGTATGTCACACAGCTTCCTTCGGCTGAGGTGGTGGAGTTTTGGCTGGCTGAAACAGGGAGCGATGTGCCACAGGGTGATGCAGCAGGCTGGACCACCACATCAGAGCCACGGTTCTTCCAGGCTGTTTTATGGTGACACAGGGCCGTGGTGCCAACATTGGGACCCTGGCCACGCTTCACCTTCTGCTGACACATCTTGCATGTTAACATCCTCCGGATGCTTGATGAAAAATTGTCACACCGTCTCCAGGAACCCCTGTTCCACTACTTCCTGGGAAGATAGGCTGCTGCAAAGAAGGTGGTCTACCCCGGGCACATTTGGCTCCAGACTTTCCACTTCTGCCACCATGCTGACTGCCAACCATACTACCACCTTGCTGGCTTAGCTGCTGCCTCACGGGCAGCCTGCAACCCTCTTCTCCTGAGGATGATCAAGCCCCTTCTGCACCCAGCTCCCAAGTGAGATCAGCTTCATCATCATCGAGTTGTGTCTGGACATCACTAATATCCTCTACAGGTTCCTCAACAGTGTCTGCTTCAGGAGCCTGAACGCTCCCAACACCACCTCCCACACCACTCTCCTCATCACTACTTGCCCGCCTAGCAGAGGACGCGGTGGATGTCTCCTCCACTTCTTGGCTGGGCAGTAGCTGCTGACCGTCCTCTAGTAGATCAACCCCACTAAATAGTGGAGTGGAACCCACAGCATAAGATACTTCTGTGGGGGAGGGAACAACATAGGACAGAAGCAATGGGAGGACAGGGACTGCTCCCGGGCCATGCCAACTGAGGGTTGTATTTGAGGAACCCACTGACAGTTGACTGGGGGTGTCAGATGTCACTTGTGATGAAGTGGATGACCATGTTAACCAATCGATGATGGCAGATGTGTTGCTGGTCGAGATACAAAAACTAGCTGATACCGGGAGCTCAAGCCTCTCACTGTGACTCCAGCTGCCACTTGCCCCTAGTCTGCTGCATCCTCTACCTGATGAATTTAGGACTCCTCTGTGCATGTCCTGGTACTTTTCTGCTTGACATACCTAGTGCATACATGTGGGGAGTACAATATGCTCCACTAGGCTTAAAACAGTATTTGTCTACAACACTAGCAGGTGTGTACTTTTGGCTGGCCTTTCACAGTATCTAGGCCCTTAAGACTTTTACAGGAACAAAATGGTACACTCTTTAGATGTAAGTATGTGGTATGCACTTATGAGTAGAGCACAATGTGCTCCAGTACGCTTTAAACAATATTTGTCTACAACACCAGCAGGTGTGTACTTTTGGCTGGCCTTTCACAGTATCTAGGCCCTTAAGACTTTTACAGGAACAAAATGGTACACAACTTAAATGTAAGTATGTGGTATGCACTTGTAAGGGGAGCACAAAGCGCTCCAGTATGCTTAAAACAGTATTTGTCTACAACACCAGCAGGTGTGTACTTTTTCCTGGCCTTTCACAGTATCTAGGCCCTTAAGACTTTTACAGGAACGAAATGGTACACCCTTTAGATTTAAGTATGTGGTATGCACTTATGAGGGGAGCACAATGTGCTCCAGTACGCTTAAAACAATATTTGTCTACAACACCAGCAGGTGTGTACTTTTGGCTGGCCTTTCACAGTATCTAGGCCCTTAAGACTTTTACAGGAACAAAATAGTACACCACTTAGATATATATATGTGGTATGCATTTATAAGGGGAGGAGAATGCGCTCCTGTACGCTTAAACAGTATTTGTCTACAACACCAGCAGGTGTGTACCTTTGCCTGGCCTTTCACAGTATCTAAGCCCTTAAGACTTTAACAGGAACAAAATGGTACACCACTTAGATGTACACACAGGTTCCACTTAAAAGAGGATAATACGCTTTTAGTGCTCTGCTCATCTTAACTGGCTGGTTACTATTAGCTTTTCAGTTGTTGTACACACCAGTGCTGCAGACCACAGTCACTGTGTGCTACACCCAAAATTGCACTTTCTCTCTCAATCTCACTCCCTTCCCTATCAGTGCTTCTAGGCTGGATTTGGGCTTGAGGTGAATCACTGGTGCAAAAAAGCTTTTCTGTGCAAGACACACTGCTGTTTGTCCCTGTCTCTCTCTCTCTCTGGAATAAAAGGCTAAAGTGACTGTCTGCAAGATGGCTGCTGATTATATAGGGCTGTGACATTATATAGGGCTGTGACACAGGGGTGGCTGGCTGCTGATAGGCTGCATGCTGCATGTGATTCAGGGTCATCTCGTCGACCCTTGTTCCCTCCTTCCCATGATTCCTTGCCCCATGTCCTTACATGTGGATCCGCCATTTTAGATGCTTTGGAGCCTGGACCGCACTAAATTGAATTTAATTAAGTGATTCACGCATTCAAATTGCAGCGATATTCGCATTCTTGAAATCCGTAATGAATTTGGATTCGGCAGATTCGATTCACTCATCCCTACTATATATGTATTAGGCCACCCAGTGGTTGTGATGTGGTTTTAGGCCTGTTTGAGAGATTGCATACAAATGTTATCATAAAAATTGTAATCCTGAAATCTTTAAATTAAAAGAAGGGTAAGTGTGAACAAATCTGTACTGTAGTCATTCTGTAGATCTTAGAATCCATAGTGATGTTCTGCAGTATATTCACATTTACTTGAGTTGTTCATCTTGGGTTATGCATTTGTCTGTTGCCATGACTTGTGACAGCAGGGGTCTGTCTGTTGAAAAAAGGACAGCTCCACTTTCCTATCCAGCTCAATTTCATTAACAGCAATGTATCCCCAGGACAAGACATATTCAGAAAGCCGCCCGTCATTGAGAAAGTCATTTATCTCAATTGTATCCTGTGGACATTACTGAAAAATGAAATAGTCAATTCAATTACGTATATATCTCTTTAATATGGAAAATGATTGGTCATCAACATCAACATGAGTCTTGTTATCTTACTTCTGTCCAAATAACATTCGTCCATTACACATATATTTCTTACTTTTTATTATATAGATGTACAACTGGAAATTACATGAATTGAGGGGTGAATATATAGGGCACCAAGAGGATGAGACGGGGTTCTCTGTCACAAAAGGACTGGAGAGCAGAAGATAAGCGTTCCTATAATTTATTAACCCTAGTAGATGGTGTACCTTAAGAGATGTGTGTGTGTGTGTGACGTAGGTGGTGATAACACTGCATTTACATTGAATGTATACATTTAATACTCTTGCAGGGGATAAAAATGTATATGTTAATGGCTGCTAAAAATTTATGCTTCTCCATGCCATACAAAATGAAAAGTAGTAAAATAGAAACAGTGAACCATAAACACAAAGCATAGTGTAAATTCAGCCTTAGAGAATTGGCAGAAGGCCCAGATTAAAATTGTCTGATTTGTCCATATCCACCAATCACAGCTCAGCTTTCGTATCTAACAAGCTCTGGTAACATGAATGCTGAGTTGTGATTGGTTGCTATGGGCAAATCAGACAGTTGTTGTCTTTAGACAGATTGAGAAATCATGAACCATGACTTTGTGATTTCTGTGTAGTGGGACAGTGTGACGTGATGTATGTATGTGGGGCATGTGTTCATCCTATGACTATTGTATGTGCCAATGGGGGGCATTTATCAATGCTGCTCTATTCTAGAGAGAGTTGGAGATACACAAATGCTGTATGTCAAACTCTCCCATAGAGATGCATGGAGGGGGGGTGTTGGCCATCGCCGGAGCGCTGTGCAGGAGATCTCGGGGGGTCCCAGCAGTCGAACATCCCACGATCAGAAACAGGAATAAGTTATCCTGCACCACAGTACTCCTTTAAACATCCTTGTGTGAATCTGGCCTTTTAACCAGTATTAATTGAGGGTGAACATTGAAAATTTCATTTCTGTGTTCACAGACGAGTCAAACTTTCTTTCAATGCTTCCTCCCAAATAAGACTGCATTATATTCATCAGTTAAGCTCCTTACATTCTCGGATGGGTTAATATTAAAATAAAATAAAAAAAGAAAAGATTTTGAGACGATCTTCATATTGATAATGGAAACCATTTTCCTGTAGCCAGCTGCAGGTACAGTGGAGACCATAATCTGTCTCTGCTGGTGGTAAACTAATTAAATGCAATTAGATAATAAAGCAACGTTGACATAATTAAAATAACAGGTGAATGATCAAATCTATTAGCAGTCCAAAGGCATTTAGAGCTGATTAATGCTAATACGGAATTGTGCGCGGTGTTAATAGGACACAAGGTAACCCCTTGAGTTAATTTAATGCCAGTACGACAACATTACACTAATAGGAGATGATCATTTCATTAAATTGCATTGTAACCCAATGTACTGCACAATTACTGGCACACAGGAATGTACTGTATAGAGCTGTGTTAATCCAGAGGTGATAATATTCCGCAATATTGTGGCAAAACAATTAACCTGTGTCTCAGAATAACCTAACAGAACATTCCTGCAAGGTTTTATCCTTAGTACTGGTGGCTATGTCTAACAAAGCCTGATATGTAATTAATATACTAATAAACTGAGTAAATATACTGTTAAGAACAGAAGTCATCCCATTTAAGTACTGTAAATAGATATCACAAGGCCAGGATTTAAAATGTGCATATATTATTTTATAGTAAGAATTTAGACCCAATAAAGTCCTGGATGAAATTGTCTTTGTCAGATAAGTCACATCACTGTCAAATACAGTCATGGCTTCATAGGACGCCATCAGCACGTGCTAAATACTGTTAGGATTACAACTGCAAGTGTTCTCGGGCTCAAGAAACACTTGAAACATTACTCTGTTTGAAACATGTATTTATTTACTTCTTTTAGATTTTACATTTTATAATTCACAGTATGTTCATTATTGCAACTAAAAAGTCATGGATTAGCTGCATTAGCGCATGCACTCACATGACCAGCGCCCATGAATATTCAAGTTCACCCGGCAGGCCCGCCTTCTATGCGCAATTTCCCGAATAAAGAAGCAGGCCTTCAGAGGGACACCGCTCCGGGCTTCAGGTACTTATCTTAGTCAGAGACCCCGCATCGGTCTCCTGTTCACCCGCTAGTGTGGGTGAACAGGATGACCATTTTCCTTTAAGATCATTGTGGTTTAAACCACAGCTGATCTTTCATTTTGGTGTAGAAGGAAAAATAGCCTTTTCTACCCTTAGTCCAAAGATTAATCTGTACCCGTGTGATGTCACCTAATCCTTCCTACCAGCAATGCTAATACAGCATCTGTTGACTTCTAGTTTTATGAGGCTAAAAATATTTAGGTAATGGGCATTTTATTCTGGATTTATGTGATACAGATCCCCAACAATCTTGAAATCTTTTTCTTACTACCTGACATAAAATAAATGATTTACCTTTATTTCAAATGCATTTGCTTTTAGGGAGGGATATCACTAAAGGTGCCTGGATCTACATATAAATATAAATTGAAATCAGTTGAGGCACTCCCACATTATTCCTATCCTCTCTCTGAATAAATCACACACAGAAATATCTTCTACTATACATGTCACCATTCATAGTCTTGTTCACCTGCACATGCAGCGTTATTGGGGGGCATTTATTATTGTCTTTAGAGTTGTTTTTTGTGTGTAGGTTTGTCTCACAGTTGGTTATACCTGTATGCCCATGGGAATTCTGGTCCCCGCCACTCACCGAGCAGGGACCTGAATGGGATGCCTGCTGAAATCCTAAGACCCCCCCCCCCCCATGTCGGCAATCGCCACAAATCACCAATCAATTCAGATCCGCAATTTGTGGCGATTCCAGGTCAATCGGGTCACCTACACATTACCAGCACACAAAAAAGTGTAGAAAAATGCTTCACTTACACCTACAATGATAAATGCCCCCATTGTACCTACTAGTGCATTTAAGTTCCTGGTACATGACACTATTGCTACATAACTGGGTCAGAGATTCTAAAACATATACAAGCTTAATATTACTTATGTAAATAAGTTGACAAGACGGCACTCACCATACAGTAGGATACTTTAATCTTCAGTTGCAAAACATACAACACAGGTCAGGGAGTCAAACAGACAGAAGGAGAGACATCGGTCTGCATCTCCCACTGTCTGTTTGACTCCCTGACCTGTGTTGTATGTTTTGCAACTGAAGATTAAAGTATCTTACTGTATGGCGAGTGCCATCTTGTCACCTTATTTCCATATTCATCCATACTGCAATTCTCCAGACTGAGCACCATCTAAAGCAGAACAGTTGCGCTGCCGATGCAGCATCTTCCGCTCCATGTGGTTACCAGAGCAGTCTATCATCAGTTTCAGCAGTGCTGGTAAGCTGTTTTCTATAGAGTGCACGAGCTTATACATACTGTTTGCTGTGTTTCAGCTTTTAGTGACAATATTACTTTAAAAATGAGCGTTGTGCTTTTATCCAACATGCACGTTGATGACAGGAGATTACTGTGCATCTCAGCAATGTAAATGATGCCTTACTTTGAATCAAATGTGATTATTTATGTTCCCTTGATTCAAGCAGTGTGCATACAATCTTTTCAATGGTTGGGTACAATCACGCAGTAATCTCGTCTGCTCAGAACACTTTAAGCCTTCATATCCATAATTATTGTTTTGTTATTCTTTTCCTCACTGTTTGAAAATACAATTATGTAGCCATCACTGGTAGAGCAGATAATAGAGGGCGCTGATCAGTTTATAGTCAATGGACAATGAATTACACAAATACGCCTTTCCCAAAATGTAACTCTTTGTGGCTAACATTTTTTTCTATAATAATTGTACAAAAGAAAATATTTTTAAATTCACAGCATTTCAAACAGAACATGGGAAGCGAATGCACCATTTTGTTCTTTAAAGCTACAATATATAGGTTTTATATTTTGTGCTGATTAATGTCTTAATGAATTTTATAGCAGTCTTTGTTTGTATACACTTTGCATAAACATGTACCTAAAAGAGGCTAAACACCTGCTGATATACACGCAGCTGCCAGTAGAGTCTATAAACTTTTTGTTTACTATAGTTAATTATTCACTCAGTTATGTATGCAATTTAGCTCCTGAGCTCCAACTAGTGGTGGCTGCAGGTAGCCTGCATGTTATATATCAAATGTATGTATATGCTGGCGGATTAAGAAAACTGAGCTCGGGATTATCCAGGAATAGAAAAACAGAGCTAAAGTCTTCCAAAAACCACTCCCCGTCTGTCTCCAGGTTAGGTGTGGTTCGGCAGCTCAGTTCCATTGAAGTGAATGGAGCCAAGTTATAATACCACAGCAAACCTGGGGACAGACATGGAGCTGTTTTTAAAATAAATTAGCTCTGTTTTTCCTGGGTAACCCCTGTAAGTATATATCAATCAACAATGATTTTTGTGGATCTAAGGTGACATAAGCTTTTGTTGTTGCTGAAATTACCAATGTTTTTCTTCTTTTTAAGAATGTATGAAATTGTTCATTTGTCCATTTGGCCATCCGAAACATACTTTTTTGGTGGAATAAAGCTTTTTGAAGTGAAGATTGGTGCTGCAGTTTCTCTTTTCTTGTGCAAAAGTAATAGGTCAATTGAATGATATGCAGCATAATCCTGGCCTGTTCCTTATTTAATGATGGGTCAAAGAGACAGGGAGAGATTTATCAAAACCTGTGCAGAGGAAAGCTGCCCAGTGGCCCATAGCAACCAATCAGATTGCTTCTTTCATTTTTTTAACAAGAAGCAATCTGATTGCTTGCTATGGGCAACTGGGCAGCTTTCCTCTGCACAGGTTTTGATAAATCTCTCCCTGTCTCTTTGACCCATCATTAAATAAGGAACAGGCCAGGATTATGCTGCATATCATTCAATTGTCCTATTACTTTTGCACAAGAAAATAGAAACTGCAGCACAAATCTTCACTTCAAAAAGCTTTATTCCACCAAAAAAGTATGTTTCGGATGCCACATACTGCTTAGTTTTTTCCCCATAAACATCAAAAGTTTTTGTGAAATAACTCCTTTGTAGAAAGAAAGATGGCACTCACCACATAGTGTTGCATATTCCTGTTTTATTCTGACACCATGGGTCTCAGATACAAATTTGCATTTGTATCTGAGCATTTGTATCTGAGACCCATACTTTCTGAATAAAACAGGAATATGCAATGCTATATGGTGGGAAGGAAGACGGCACTCCAGTATTGGTGCCCAAATATAACAAGTGGTTTATTGATCCCAATACATACAGGAAATGATGCAACGTTTTGACCTAACAATAAGGTCTTTATCAACGATGCTTGATAAAGACCTTATTGTTAGGTCGAAATGTCGCATCATTTCCTGTATGTATTGGGATCAATAAACCACTTGTTATATTTGGACACCAATACTGGAGTGCTGTCTTCCTTTCTTCTGTGAATACTTCAGCCTTGGTCAAGCTACAAGACTGGCACCCTTTCCCCTCGCAAGGGGGTTTCTTCACTGTTCATCCACTGGAAAAACTTTTTGTTCTGGACAATGTTATATGGTGAGTGCCATCTTTCTTTCTACAAAGGGATGATTTTCCAGTACTGTATGTGAGCACCACTTATTTGGGACAGAGGAGTGTGATACTGCATGGTCAGTAACACACGGTGTGTAGAGCGGCAGCATTGTCTGGATTCTGCCTTTGGATTGTGTTTTTGTGAAATAAAGCTATTTTTTGATTAGTGTTGCAGGTTTTTTTCTTTCTATTATTAATAAAGTGAGTGGGTCCATCGAGGTCCAGACATTGCCAGCACTTAGACCTGATGCCCCATTTGTGAACGGACTATTCTTTTTGGCGGTGCTGCTGATCTCTGTAGACTGTGAGAATATAGAAATTATGTTAAAAATGGTAATAATTCCTAAATGGTTATTGAAGCTGAACAATTATTAAATGCTTCAGGGCCCAAATGTATATAAATATCAGAAGCAGTCTGATAGGGGTGCAAAGAATTTACTTAGCCCAAACACTGCTCATCTATGGGGACATTTATCATTGTTGCTTTGGTAAGAGAGTTCTGTAGGCATTTTTTTTTTTGCTTTTGGTTTTGTTTATGTGTGACATATTAATCATACTATCACAGGGGGGTTGATAAATTTGGCTTTTAAAAGCAAAAAACAATAAAACACTTTTAAATACAATTTTTTTAAGCACATAACCAAAAACCAATAAATGACTTCAGAACAGCACTTTATCACCCCACCTCAAGTCGCAGCTGTGAAAAAAATGTGCAGTACATGTATAAAATGTGTGTTTATTACATTTTTTTACAACTTTTTTCCGCCTGAATGTACTAACCCATTTTTTCTTCTTCTCATTTCAGATCCGTGTATCCTGTGGACTTCTTCAGATTCAGTGAACTACGATGTACTACGTTTTTTTTTGTTTAATATTAATAAAATGTTTAACGAGGGCTTGTGGGGGAGAGTATTTTTGGAATAAAAGTTTTTTAAACGTGTTGCGGTTTTTTTTAAATTTACTTTACAGGCTTAGTAGTGGAAGCTGTCTTATAGACGTTATCCATTACTAAGCCGGGGCTTAGCTTAGGCCCAAAAACAGCGCTAACCCCCAAATATTACCCCGGTACCCACCGCCACAGGGGTGTCGGGAAGAGTGGGTACACACAGGCCCAAAGGGTCAAAAATGGTGCTCCTGTGCCTAGGTGGTAACAGGCTGGCGTTATTTATTCTGGGGAGGGCAAGTAACAATGGTCCTTGACCACCCTGGTAATGTCAGGCTGTTGATGCTTGGTTGGTATCTGGATGATACTGAAAATACAGGGAACCCTATGTGTTTTTTCTTTTAACTATTTTATTTTTGAAAAACGCATAGGATTTCCTGTATATTTATTTTCAGCCAAATAGCAACCAAGCAGCAACCAGGGTGAGCAAGGACCATTGTTACTGGCCCTCCCCAGCCTAAATAACGCCAGCCTGTTACCGCCTAGGCACAGGAGCACCATTTTTGACGCTCTGGGCCTGTTGGTACTGGCTCTTCCCGGCACCCCTGTGGCATTGGGTTCCAGGGTAATAATTGGGGGTTAGCGCTAGATGTTTTGGGGGCTAGTGCTAAGCCCCAGCTTAGTAATAGACTCCGTCTGTAAGACGACTTCCACTACTAAGCCTGTAAAGGAAATTAAAAGAAACAACAACACTTGTTAAAAACTTTTATTTCAAAAAACACTCCCCCACAAGCCCTCGTTAGCCATTTTACTAATATTTAATAAAAAAATAAAATAAAAAAAAACGCTGGTCATCGAGGTAATCCACCGAATCCAAAGAAGTCCTCTGCATACACGGATCTGAAATGAGAAGAAAAAAACACGGAAATTGGTTTGTACGTTTATGGACCCCTTCCTTTGGGAAAACATCCAAAAACCAGTGTTTCCAAACAAAGGGCCTCTAGCTGTTGCAAAACTACAACCCCCATCATCTGTAATTTAACAACAGCGAGCCTCCAGTTTAGCAACAGCTGTAGCCTTGCTGGGAGTTGTAGTTTATCAACAGCTGGAGGCACCCTGTAGCTAAACTACTACTCCAGTGATGGGAGTAGTTAAGCAACAGCTGGAGGCACCCCCACCCACCTGCTCATCTCCCCCAGCTCATTTTTCCTCCCCCCCAGCTCATCTCTCCTCCCCCTAGCTCATCTGTCCTCCCCCAGCTCATCTCTTCTCCCCCAGCTCATCTCTCCTCTTCCCCCCCAGCTCACCTCTTCTACCACAGCTCATCTCTCCTCCCCCAGCTCATATCTCCTTCCCCCCAGCTCATCTCCCCTTCCCCCAGCTCATCTCTCCCCCCCCCTGAGCTCATCCCCCCTCCAGCTAATCTCCCCCTGCCAAGTGGGGAGATGAGCCGCTTGCTGTTACAGGACTGCAACTCCATGCATGTCCTTTCAGTGAGGACATGCTGGGAGTTGTAATTACAGCAGTGTGTGGGCCGGTGGTAGATGCCGGCTGGCTCCCCGGAATATGAAACTACAGTGTAATCTCATATTTCCTGGTCTGAGCTGTGATTGGCTGGTTGGTTCTGTAACAGCAAGTGGGGGTTTGCAGGAGATTACCGGGCAGGGGGGAGACAAGCTGGGGGGACCGGCGGCAGAGGAAAGATAAGGGGGGGGGGTTGCGGGAGATGACCAGGCAGGGGGAGATATGAATGAGCAGGGGGGGAGAGATGACCAGGGGGAGATGAGGGGGTGGGGAAGTCGGCACAGATGACTGTGGGGTGGGGGGGTAAGATGGAGCCTGGGTGGCTGCACAATGATGCCAGCCCAGCTCCTTTGTATAGCCATGGTCTCGGCTCCCAGCGGGAAATATGAAATACCACTCCAGGCTGGCTTACATTTACACTGCTTTGGAGGTGGTTGCGACTTTTTGTACGACTTTCACATTTGATAAATCCCTGACAACTGCAAAGTGAAAACTTAAATTTGCTTTGGTAAGCTCATTTGTTCATTTTTGTTTACAGCCAAAAGTCGCACAAAAATGTGCTTAGGCGCATGTGCGACTTTTTGTGCGACTTTTGTAAGCAAAAAAACTGCTCAAATCCCTTAATACATCTCCCCCTTAATGCCTAGTACAAATGAATCCCTAGTCACACACCAAAATTAATAAACCTCTGACTTAGACACCCCCAAAGATTAGATTTTAGACCTCAAAATGTATATGAAAGTTGAGCACAGTATTGTTTTAGTTTGAACTTGAGTGAGTTTTTTTTCAACCTTACAAACTATTCAACTATGTAAGTTTAATCTCAAAATAAAACAGACCTCTGCGCACAAAATGTACATAGCATTTGTTCAAATAATGCACATTCAGCTCCCAGTATCCTGGTGGTAGTAGTGGCAGGGCTGGTCAGCCTATCAGGTGTCAGGCATGCCAGGCCAATCAGACATCGGTGCTGATGTTCCATGCTTGGTGGCACATTTAGCCTTTGTATCGCTGAACTGGCATGCATTTTATATTGTCTCCATTACCCTTACCCTCTGTCTACCTCTGGACCTTGCTTTCTGTTCTACCTATGATAATATCTCTTAGCATTGTCTCTAGTCCTGACCTCTGACCTTGATGCTGTTTTGTCATTGTCTCCCATTGACATGAATGGAGGGGGCGTGGCATGACGTCACAAATGCAAAAGCTGCTAACTTCCACGTTCCTGATGCCGCTGCTGCCAGCACAGAGATCACGCGGGTCACCAGCGGCAGGACTCCCGCGATCTAACATCTTATTCCCTATCCTTTGGATGTTTACGACAGAGTACCCTTTTAAGTACCAGGGCCTGAGGAAGAGACTGTTGCTGTGAAACACATAGCATGCTGGGTAATAAACCTGTTGCTTCTCATGACTTTGTTGTGGAAGCTGTCTTGGCGCCCGTTGTGATCCCATCATCTATACGGATGAATAGTCTGCTTTACCCTCAAGTACCAGGGTCTGAATACAATTGTTACCCCTCCACCCCCCACATAGGTTTGTTCATAGCACGATTTTCCCTATGTGGTAAAGACGCACCTATCTCACATATAGTAGCAAATCCCAATGTAATTAAAGTAGCTGCTTTTATTTACAGCAAAGCTTTCTGCTAACTGCCCAGAGTTTTGACAACAGAGATTACCATGGTTGGAACAGATTTGCAAACATTCACGGCTCGACTAATTGGGAAAGAAAGTGATGTAGAAGGTTTATGCTATAGAATCTGGTTCTGCCGCATATTCTGTATGCAAATTCCATTTTAATTTGAATCAATTTGGAGAGCAGATGTGAAGATAAAAAAAAATAAATAAATAACAGGTTCTGTCTAGCAAAGGAGAAATGTTTTGCTCCAGTTCTTAAGCACATTTCAAATCAGGCTAATTATGTCTATTTCCTTTTATCTGGGTGTAAATTATATTGTACGAGCAGCTGGCAATGCAACTGTGTTTGACAACTATAAACAAAAGTCATAATTAACTATTTTATTTCAGCTCCCAACGACCAAAAGTTCCACGCTGTGCATTCTTAGCAGAAAAATGTCAGCCTTCAAATGTACAAGATATGTTTTCCTTGCCTTCCTTTCTAATGTTCACCTAGTATGCCCTTTTTGTTTCTTGTATACACAATCCAACAAATCACAAAGCTCCATAATTATAACTTATCAGGACAAATCTGTGTCTTTTATACTAAACATGATGGATATTGCTTTCTGTGAAGAATATATTTAAAAATGCACTTCATGTGTTAATATTGGAATGGTGGCTCAAATGGTACAGAGGAGACACATCTCTTTTGGTGCTTGTACATACCCTTGTACGCTATCATTGGCCAAAGTGAAGAACCCATGTATAGATTCAACTAGGACCAACTAGGCAACTCATATGCCAGGCTTTTATGTGGAGACACTGTTGCACAGCCAAAGTAAGAAAATTGTGGTTCTGACTGCTGGTAGATGCTGCTAGGGGTATATTACAGCATTATGATTTATACAGCTCAAACTGAGTTTAATGGGAGGTATATTAAGCTATATGTACCTTTAACCCCTTAAGGACCAGGCCAATTTTCACTGTAGGACCAGAGCATTTTTTGCACATCTGACCACTGTCATTTTAAGCATCAATAACTCTGGGATGCTTTTACTTTTCATTCTGATTCCGAGTTTTATTTTCGTGACATATTCTACTTTATGTCAGTGATAAAATGTTGTCGATACTTGCATCATTTCTTGGTGAAAAAATCCAAAATTTGATAAAAAAAATTGAAAGTTTTGCATTTTTCTAACTTTGAAGCTCTCTGCTTGTAGGGGAAATAGACATTCCAAATAAATTATATATTGATTCACAAATACAATATGCCTACTTTATGTTTGCATCATAAAGTTGCCACGTTTTTACTTTTGGGAGACATCAGAGGGCTTCAAAGTATGGCAGCAATTTTCCAATTTTTCACCAAATTTTCAAAATCTGAATTTTTCAGTGATCAGTTCAGGTTTGAAGAAGATTTGAAGGGCTTTGTTATTAGAAATACCCCATAAATTACCCAATTATAAAAACTGCACCCCTCAAAGTATTCAAAATGACATGCAGTAAATGTGTTAACCCTTTAGGTGTTTCACGGGAATAGCAGCAAAGTGAAGGAGAAAATTCAAAATATAAATTTTTTACACTCACACGTTCTAGAAGACCCACTTTTTTATTTTTACAAGGGGTAAAAGGAAAATACCTCGTATGTGTATGTCAAGTGTTCAGTGGGCACAGTAGAGGGC
This sequence comes from Hyla sarda, assembly GCF_029499605.1. NCBI lineage: Eukaryota > Metazoa > Chordata > Amphibia > Anura > Hylidae > Hyla > Hyla sarda. The sequence continues at coordinate 272,017,125 of NC_079190.1, read as the reverse complement.
TCAGAACGGAAGGACCAACAATGGGATTTTGGAGAGTGAGTTTTTCTGAAATGGTTTTAGGGGGGCATGTCACATTGATTTTTTTTCACTAAAATGCTGGTTTTCCCCCAAATTTTACTTTTTTACAAGGGGTTATAGGAGAAAATCCCCCCTAAAATGTGTAACCCCATCTCTTCTGAGTATGGAAATACCCCATGTGTAGACGTCAAGTGCACTGCGGGCGCACTACAATGCTTAGAAGAGAGGGAGTCACATTTGCAAATTTTGCTGAAATTGGGGGGGGGGGGGGCATATCGCATTTAGGAAGCCCCTATGGTGCCAGAACAGCAAAAAACACCCAACTTGGCATACTATTTTGGAAACTACACCCCTAAAGGAACATAACAAGGCATACAGTGAGTCTTAACACCCCACAGGTGTTTCATAAATGTTCATTAAAATGTGATGTGAAAAGGAAACATTTTATTTTTTACACTAAAATGCTGGGGTTACCCCAAATTTTTCATTTTCACAAGTGGTATTAGGAGAAAATGTCATCGTAAATTTGTAGATACATTTATTTGGAGTAAGGACATACTTCATATCTGGATGTTAGCAGTTCTGAGGGTGCACACTAGGTTTCGGAGGAGCAGGAGTGCAGTCAGGGGCCTTGATCTTCTGCACAGCTGCCTATGGAGCCAGAACAGTGGGACCCCCCTCAAGGAGCATTACATGGGGTAAATAACTAACAAATGGTACAGTGGGACATAAAATTATAAAACAGGTTATGTTCCCAGAAAGATGACCCAGAGCATAGCCAAAACAAAAAAATATGCCCACCCCAAACCCTAAGCTCTCAATCATCATTCTGGGAATATGATGTGTGTGGCCTTCCCTAACCTGTTGCCTCAAATGTGCACCCCACTCAGGTGGAAAGAGAGCGCTGCACATTTGAGGCAACATAAAAAGTCCCCGATGACAGTGACTCAGTGACCCATTTTTGGAAAAAATACCCCCAAAGGTCTTATCAGGTTCATTTTATAAAAGTTTTTTGGGCAATTTAGTTTTTTTTATGGGGTTAAAACTTGGAATGTACTCTGGACTTGGTACATTGGGGTCAAATTATGGAAAATTAAAATGAAGAGGGAACATTTAGTGCTCCATGGAAGTGTGATACTTCCTGAAGCAATCTTTAATGCAGAGGCCCGGATGATCGGGCAAGTGTCACATTAGGTGGTGGTGTCCTTCTGTATCCCCGTCTTGTAACACACTCTGCATCTTTTCTGGGATTGTCCCTTCTTTCTAGTGTGGGAGACTTCCCCTGGAAAGTGTTGGCGTGGGACGATCCTGGCACCTATAACTTCAGTTCCTTGGGAAGTCTGGCCTGCTCTTTCCCGGTCGCCAAAGATCAGGACCTTTAGGACTTCTTCTTGGAACTGAAGGTATGTCCCTGTGTTGCCAGCGTTCTGGTACAGTACAAAAGAGTTGTACATGGCAACCTGTACCAAGTAGACCGCTAATTTTTTGTACCATATCTGTGTTTTCCGCATGGCCATGTATGGTTTGAGGATTTGATCAGAAAAATCAACTCCCCCCATATACCGATTGTAGTCCAGAATACAATCGGGCTTGAGGACCGTTGTTGTACTACCTCGCACAGGGACAGGTGAGCTGCCATGAATAGGGGTCAGCATAAGGACATCCCTCTTATCCTTATACCTGACCAGCAACAGGTTTTCATGGGTAAAGGCACGGGACTCACCCTTGGGCATAGGTGTCAGGATCAAATTTATGGGAGGCATCTCTGGTTCTTCCGCACGGTCTCACAAGCGGATGTGGATCTGGCGGCAAGGGATGTGAACAGAGGATGCTGGTATAAAAGTTATCCACGTATACGTGGGAACCCTTATCCAGCAATGGGTCACAAGGTCCCAAACGATTTTCCTGCTGATACCCAGAGTGGGGAACATTCTGGGGGTTCAATATGGGAATCTTGTCCCTCATATACTCTAAACTTGCAAGTGTACCCGGAGGTACTCTCGCAAAGTTTGTTGAGCTTCACACCATACCGCGTCCGCTTCAAGGGAATATACTGGTGGAAGATGAGTCTCCCCTTAAGACTGATAGGAGACTCATCTACCGAGTGCTCCCTGAGGAGTAAGTAGGCCTTCAAAAATTTGGCCCCAAAGTGATCTATGACTGTCCTCACTTTGTAAAGCTGGTCATAGGTGGGATCATCTCAGGGGGACATGCCGCATTATCTGCATAATGCAGGCATTTCCGAATAGCCTCTAACCGCCTCCGTGTCATGACCATACTGTAAAGCGGGGTCTGATAGGATGTCCCCGCTCCAGTACTGTCTGACACTGGGCACGGGGAAGTATGTAGTGTGTGTTTGGTGTAACTTTAGATATTACAGTGTGTGATTAGAAATCACACACCGTTATATGGAGGGGGGGGGGGGAAGGCTGCGGCCCAAAAAATGCAGACCCTTGAGGACCTATTAGGGGGGTCAACTTTTTTTCACTTTAACTTTTTTCACTCCTACCTTTCCTTTTTCTTTATTTTGTCCCTGCTCTAAGGTGGCTTCTGCTTCTGATGACCCCCCCTCCCCCGGGCGTTTGCACAGGGTGACTACGTGGCAGGGACCGAAATTCCCACGGACGTATGCGTACGTCCTTGACTACCAGGGAGCTTAGATGTACGCGTACATCCTTGGTCCTTAAGGGGTTAAGGGTAGGGTCACACACAGTGCATCTGCAGTGTATTTAATGCTGCAGATTTACTGCCAGCAGTCACAGAGTGACTGAAGAATGAGCTCCCTGCTGCGGCCAGGTAGCTTTGTGTGTCAGCTAGTGACTTCCGGTGTAATGAAGAAAACTGTGTCTCTGTAGCTGAATGTGACTCGTGCAGTGATTGGCTGAGGTTTGCGCACACCCACCGTGCACCCTCCACACACCCTCAGCTACAGGGGCACAGTTTTGTTTTTGGATACGCAGAGCTACAGAGAGCAGGAAGCGCACTCTGCCATCACTCTGTGACTGCCGTCTGGGAATTCACAGCGTTAAATATGCTGCGGATGCGCTGTGTGGGACCCTACACTAAGCAGAACTTTATAATTTTGTGTCCAAGTAAAGTACACGTTCTGTAAACATATATAGTAAAACCAGCAAACCCTGTCTCTCAAAGAAGAGATTAAAAAAAATCAGACCAAGGGATACATCTCAGACTAGATATGGTACACAGAAGGCCTGACAATTTATTTGTATGGGGCACTGAAATTTCTAATGGCCACCCTCGGAAGATTAGGGTCAACCTGAACTTGAACCCCTCTGTCATGATATATGTAGAATCTGCCTTTATAATAGGTAGTGCCTCTCAACTCACAAAATTCAGAGTGGGACGGAAAATGCTACCTAGTAAATTTAAATGAATTAACAGCATTGGTTAAAAAATATATATTGATGCTTCTTTTTTTATCTTGTTATATGTGCTATAAAAGTACAGAAATAAAAAGAACAACAAAAACACCTCTTAGCAGTCTGAATCATAAGCTTTGCCTGTCTTTGCAAGCATGTTTAACAATATTTACGTGACCCAAGGTCTTAAGAACTGTATGTAGTCTTAGATATTCTCTCATACAGCAGATAAGAAAGAAGGCAAACAAACAGCTTATACTCAGCAGCCAACATCAGCAATAGTATGATCAGCAGTGTACAAAGTCACAGCACAAGGGAATGGATGAAGTGGAGGTCAAGGGAAGTGGCTATCCATCAAGGCATGAAGCAAAGCTGGAAATAGAACACAGAAAGAGCATTCAAGGCACATTCTTAGACCTATTATTGACAATAAAGAAGTACCAGGACCAAACTTCAGGCTCATATTAATGTAAGTGCTGGGTGTTCATATAGGTTTTTGATCTAGAGTACTATATATGTTTCTAAAATGTATTATTTTTTTACATTTTATTGTAAATATTTTATCCCTGAAGAGAAGTTTAACCCCTTAACGACGAAGGATGTATATTTACGTCCTCCGCCGGCTCCCGCGATATGCCGTGGGGTCACGCAGTGACCCCGCATTATATTGGGTCGGTCCTGGCGGACATCATCGGCCCGGGACCTGCGGCTAATACAGTACATCACCGATCGCGGTGATGCTCTGTATTAACCCTTCAGACGTGACGATCAAAGCTGATCGCCGCGTCTGGAACAAAAGTGAAAGTATCCCGGCTGCTCAGTCGGGCTGTTTGGGACCGCCGCATTGAAATTGCGGCATCCTGAACAGCTTACAGGACACCGAGAGGGACCTTACCTGCCTCTTCGGTGTCCGATCAGTGAATGACTGCTCCGTGCCTGAGATCCAGGCAGTAGCAGTCAAGCACCGATAACACTGATCACAGGCATGTTAATACATGCCAGTGATCTGTGTAAAAGATCAGTGTGTGCAGTGTTATATGTCCCTATGGGAGCTATAACATTGCAAAAGAAAAGTAAAAAAAAGTGTTAATAAAATCATTTAACCCCTTCCCTAATAAAAGTTTGAATCACCCCCCTTTACCCATAAAAAAAAAAAATGAAACAGTGTAAAGAAAAATAAACATATATGGTATCGCCACGTGTGTAAATGTCCGAACTATAAAAATATATCATTAATTAAACCGCACGTTCAAAGGCGTACACGCAAATAAATTCCAAAGTCCAAAAAAGCGTATTTTTGGTCACTTTTTATACCATTAAAAAATTAATAAAAAGTGACCAAAAAGTCCGATCAAAACAAAAATGGTACCGATAAAAACTTCAGGTCACGACACAAAAAAATGATCCCTCATACCGCCCTGTACGTGGAAAAATAAAAAAGTTATAGGGGGTCAGAAGATGACATTTTTAAACGTATAAATTTTCCTGCATGTAGTTATGATTTTTTCCAGAAGTACGACAAAATCAAACCTATATAAGTGGGGGCCATTTTAACCGTATGGACCTACAGAATAAAGATAAGGTGTCATTTTTACCGAAATATGCACTGCGTAGAAACGGAAGCCCCCAAAAGTTACAAAATGGCGTTTTTTCTTCGATTTTGTCGCACAATTATTATTTTTTTTTGTTTCGCCGTGAATTTTTGGGTAAAATGACTAATGTCATTACAAAGTAGAATTGGTGGCGCAAAAAATAAGCCATAATATGGATTTTTAGGTGGAAAATTTAAAGGGTTATGATTTTTAAAAGGTAAGGAGGAAAAAACGAAAATGCAAAAACTGAAAAACCCTGCGTCCTTAAGGGGTTAAAACTCCCAGGTCCCAGGTTAACTTGTTATAGATGTTTGCTTTACTTATACTAATATATATACCATATCAAGTATTTTAAGGTATAAGCTATCCTTTTACATGTATATTAAACACCAGATTTAATATCTTACAATGAGAGCAGTGCATTGTGGGTTATACAGGTAGCTGAAAGGAGAATAAGGTCCCATTGTCTGTTTTACTTAACTTAACGTCTCAGAAAATGAGATCACCAGGAATCAGATATTGTTTCTCTCATTGGACAACCATGAACCAGATTCTATTTTTGTTACAAAGGATAAAGCACTAGATTCAAATATAAACAGATAGCAATAAAAATGCAGATTTGTGTAATATAACTTTCTTAGGTATAAGACTGTGTGGGGATTTCGAAGGTTTTCTCCCACTAATGCTCTTTTGTCTTATGTGTGACAAGCACCTGATCATTATTGTTTTCTCATTAGTGGATTAATAGTGTGTACTTTATATTCATTCTGTAATTGTTACAATACGAAACAGCTCTGTATGCACTGATATCCTGGTGAGCCCACAATTGGCTTGTTTTTATACATAGGCATAGCTGCATGGAGGAGAAAAAGTATTGGCCAAAGTTTTCTTTAGTAAATACACCTGAATTTTGGTGCAGTTTTAGCAAACCTCATGCCAAAAACTGTCTAAGGGTGCGTTCACACGCTAGTAACTAGCAGTGGATTTTCCGCTGCGGGAAATCCGCTGCGAGTTATGCTACCATTGATTTAAATGAGCCCACAGACAGTCCGCAATAGTGTCAGATTTGCGGACTGTCCGCGGACCCATTCAAACGAATGGTAGCGTAACTTGCAGCGGGTTTCCCGCAGCGGAAAATCCGCTGCTAGTTACTAGCGTGTGAACGCACCCTCAAATGACTTCTGCCACATTTATTGTCCCCACTTTTTGGCCAATTTTTTTGTCCCTCTCGCCAAAGGGGGTGTATTTTTTTTTAAGAGACTGTGACTTCATGGAAAAATGGGTGTGGCTTGAGAAATGCCAAAAATTGCACTACATTTTAGTTTACACTCTAAGGTACCTTTAAAGGGGTACTCCCACCCTAGACATCTTATCACCTATCCAAAGGATAGGGGATAAGATGTCTGATCTCGGGGGTCCCGCCGCTGTGGACCCACGTAGTATTGCATGCGGCACCCACCTGTTTTTTGTGCGGAAGTGCTGGAGGGTCTGAGTCGCAACTATGGGAACGGAAGTCCGTGATGTCAGGCTCCGCTCCGTGTGATGTCACGCCCGTCCCCTCAATGTAAGTCTATGGGAGGGGGCGGAGTCCTGATGACACGGACTTCCGTTTCCTTAGTTGCGACTCAGACCCTGGATAGGGGATAAGATGTCCAGGGTGGGAGTACCCCTTTAAGAAGAAAAATAGTTGGTGTAAACTTACATTTTCAGTCTTCAGATTCATCAGATTCATCAATCTTAGACACTTTGATGAATCTTGTGAATTTATAGTCTGTCCATCTAAGTTTGTATTGTCTGTTTTCACAGACAGATTGTGGGCCATTGTGATCACATACATGCTCAGCCCTAGAGTACATGTATATAGGGGGATCGAGAGAAATACAGATTTAGCTATCATGCTGCAGACCTTGCACCCTCCCGAGGACTCTTGGTGAGATTCAAAACCCACACACTGTACTGTGTGATCTATGTTTACTTTAGTACATTCACTGGGCTATTGCACATGGCCAAGCAAGCATTTATGGAATCTATGAAGTGAATAGTGGTACTGTATACATTGCCACTAAGTGTAGCATATATTTGGTGGATACCTATCTAATGATGTTAAGTGAGCGGCAATGCATACAGTATTATATGCATCATCCCTGAGTGAACAGAAACAGAAAGTCTGGCCTTTGAAAGGAGTCCCTGCTCCTGTACATACTTTCCGTGGAGGGATAGGAAAAGAGCATTGCACTACTGATGTGTTTTGGTGGCAATATCTGTGGCTTTTTTTGTTCAAGTCTTATATGTATGGCCAGCTTAATATTTTGGATTTTCTGGACTTCATCTAGAATTATCCTTTTTTGTCTCTCGAATTCAAATACATATAAACTGTTGGCCTGGTGGAGGCAGAAAGTAGCAGCTCGTGCTCGAAACAGAACTGAGCAAAATGAACAACCACATTCAGGGGAGGGGAGTTCCTCTCTTGAGATTGTCCTACTTCGGCCTTTTCCACATAAGAGAGTTACTTTTAACCTTTCTTGTGCATATTAGGAAGGACGGTTTTGCTGTGTTTCATTTTTTTTAGAAGACACAGTAAACAGAAAAATATGTTTAATCCCTTTCTGTTGGCAGCATAAAAATATTATGAGCCATTAAACAGCAACTTTCATGCCAGCTGAATTGAAATGTTTTCTACGGTGGACTGCAGGTGGGCGGGGTAAAGTCTGACCCTTCCGTGCATAGCTCCATTTAATGAACAACTGCAGGGCAGTGTCTCCTATTAAAGCCCAAATGAATGCATTATCTCTTTGTTATGCTAATGCCATACCCCAAGTGCAATTTAGAACAGCACTTCCAGGGAAATTAAGTATGTTCATTGACACCGTGAAATGTTTTCACCCTCGCAGTAACCTTCACAGGCTTGGAACATCTATCAGTCTTTAAACTATTCATCTGAAAAAATAAAAAGGTAAAGAAAGGGAAAGAAACAGCTTACCAATTATTATGCTAATGCATTTCAATATGTTTCTCTGGATTTCCTAGGAGATGCAATAAGTTGAGTTTACAGCTTCGAAACTAAAATATTATCCAAAATTTAAGCAAGCATATTCTAAGCGTGCACCCGGCCTATTCATAATAACAATCATAATTATACATTGATGAAGCCCTACAAGACAACAGAGATGACCTGGAACAGTTAGTGCAATGGGCAATGTATTTTAAGTACATCACCTGTTTATTTCAACTGCCTCTATATTATCCAGGAGAAGCAGTCCACTTCTACCTCGGTCCCATCTCAGAAATAAAACTTTCAAAACAGGGATTACTGCATTGTGATCAACACACACAGGAAAAACCATGCCTGTATGTGGGGATCGATGGCCACATGATATTACCGACATTGTACAGCCATTGGCCATTCCATATGGGCATGCTTTCATCCATATGCAATGACCACAATGCAGCTCCTGCTCCCCCATCTCAGAAGTCATACTGGGATCAAGGCAGAAGTGGATCTCTGGAAACCTTTATTTAACCCCTAACAACACACAATGTAAATGTACATCTTGGTGTCCTGGTACTTAACGCACCGGGACATACATTTCTGTCCTGTACATGACGCAAGCACTGGGGCAGAGCTCACTTCATGCACGGCAGGTCCCAGCAGCTATCAGCAGTCAGGGACCTGCCGGTAATGGCAGACATTAGCAAATGCGCTGACACCCCCCCATTAACCCTTCAGATGCCGCCGTCAACACAGATGACGGCATCTGCAGCAGTGCGGGCATTTGAGTGGATGATTGGATTACCCGCGGCACTGCCGTGGGGATACGATCATCCAACATGATGGCCAGAGGTCCCCTTACCTGCTCTGGACATCTTCTTCTCTGGTCTAACATCGAGGAGACCACAGAAGAAGATTGCTGATAATACTGATCAGTGCTAAGCCTATGCATAGCACTGTTCGGTATATGCAACCTAAGGATTGCAGTAAATAGTTTATTTATGGATTGTTTCCCATTTTATCCCAAACATAAACAAAAGAATTAATAAATATTTTTTAGTATCACCGCGTAGGTAAATGTCTGAATTATCAAAATATCATGTTAATGATCCATTATGGTTATTGGCGGAAATGTAAAAAAGTCCAAATGGTCACATCATATTCCCAAAAATGTATAAAAAGCTTTAAAAAGTTACATATATGCAAATGTGATATCGTTAACAACTACAGCTCACAGCACAAAAAAATTGCCCTCATACAGCCCTGTATTCAAAAAAATTAGAGAATTATAGGTCGTCAAAATAGAGTTATTTTGTTAAAAAAGTTTGCATTTTTTTAAAGCTATACAGTAATAGAAAAGTACTAAACATTTATATCATTTTAATTGCATTGACCAACAGAATAAAGAAAATATGTCATTTTTACCGTAAAGTGTAGGATGTGAAAACAAACCCTTCCAAAGTTGACAAAATTGTGATTTTCTTTTCAATTTCTCCACACAAATAAAAAAAAAATTGGCTGTGCTATACATTTTGTGGTGAAATGAGTGATGTCATTAAAAAAGACAATTGGTCGTAAGTTCTCATATTGGTCTGTTGATGGAAATACAAAAAAATATAAATTTTAGAAGGCGAGGAGGAAAAAACGAGAACGGTTTGGTCAGGAAATAGTTAATGTCTCTGGCTTTTTCAGCCAATAACCTTTAAGGTGTGTCTACTTAAGATCAGCTCATCCTAGCTTCAGGACTGGTGATACTTCATTTACAGGGGAGTGTGCCGCTGGCCAGAAGTCTATTAGGATTTATTATTAAAGGGGTATTCCAGGCAAAACCTTTTTTTTATATATATCAACTGTCTCCGGAAAGTTAAACAGATTTGTAAATTACTTCTATTAAAAAATCTTAATCCTTCCAATAGTTATTAGCTTCTGAAGTTTTCTGTCTAACTGCTCAATGATGATGTCACGTCCCAGGAGCTGTGCATGATGGGAGAATATCCCCATAGGAACTACACAGCTCCCGGGACGTGAGTCATCAGAGAGCAGTTAGACAGAAAACAACAACTCAACTTCAGAAGCTAATAACTATTGGAAGGGTTAAGATTTTTTAATAGAAGTAATTTACAAATCTGTTTAACTTTCCGGAGCAAGTTGATATATAAAAAAAGTTTTGACCTGGAATACCCCTTTAACCCCTTAAGGACCGGGGTTTTTTCCGTTTTTGCATTTTCGTTTTTTGCTCCTTGCCTTTAAAAAATCATAACTCTTTCAATTTTGCACCTAAAAATCCATATGATGGCTTATTTTTTGCGCCACCAATTCTAATTTGTAATGACGTCAGTCATTTTGCCCAAAAATCTACGGTGAAACGGAAAAAAAAATCATTGTGCGACAAAATTGAAAAAAAAAACGCAGTTTTGTAACTTTTGGGGGCTTCCGTTTCTACGTAGTACATTTTTCGGTAAAAATGACACCTTATCTTTATTCTGTAGGTCCATACGATTAAAATGATACCCTACTTATATAGATTTGATTTTTTAAGACTTCTGGAAAAAATCATAACTACATGCAGGAAAATTAATACGTTTAAAATTGTCATCTTCTGACCCCTATAACTTTTTTATTTTTCCGTGTATGGGGCGGTATGAGGGCTCATTTTTTGCGCCGTGATCTGAAGTTTTTAACGGTACAATTTTTGCATTGATAGGACTTATTGATCGCTTTTTATTCATTTTTAAATGATATAAAAAGTGACCAAAAAAGCACTATTTTGGACTTTGGAATTTTTTTGCGCGCACGCCATTGACCGAGCAGTTTAATTAATGATATATTTTTATAATTCGGACATTTCCGCACGCGGTGATACCATATATGTTCATTTTTCTTTTTATTTACACTGTGTTTTTTTTTTTATTGGAAAAGGGGGGTGATTCAAACTTTTAATAGGGGAGGAGTTAAATGATATTTATTCACTTTTTTTTTTCACTTTTTTTTTGCAGTGTTATAGGTCCCATAGGGACCTATAACGCTGCACACACTGATCTTCTATGCTGATCACTGGTTTCTCATAAGAAACCAGTGATCAACGATTCTGCCGCATGACTGCTCATGCCTGGATCTCAGGCACTGAGCAGTCATTCGGCGATCGGACAGCGAGGAGGCAGGAAGGGGCCCTCCCGCTGTCCTGTCAGCTGTTCGGGATGCCGCGATTAGCCGCGGCTATCCCGAACAGCCCGACTGAGCTAGCCGGCCACTTTCGGTTTCACTTTTAGCCGCGCGGCTCAGCTCTGAGCGCGCGGCTAAAGGGTTAATAGCGCGCGGTGCCGCGATCGGCACTGCGCGCTATTAGAGGCGGGTCCCGGCTTCACTATGACGCCGGGCCCGCCATGATATGACGCGGGGTTACTGTGTAACCCCGCGTTATATCAGGAGAGCAGGACCAAGGGCGTACCTGTACGCCCTTGGTCCTTAAGGGGTTAATGGCTACTCCTATAGTGGAGGGGAGTGTCCAGTTTGTGTGTCCAGTGTGAACAGTGTCCTATGTTTGCATCCCTGTTACAGTTCCATGGGGACTCCTTGTCTACTGGAGGTGTTCTAGGGATTGCTTTTCCTGTCTTGTGTTCAGTGTGAACAGGGTTCTATATTTATATCCTGTTGTATCCGTTTTCTGTGTTATCGCTCCATGGGGACATTCCTGTACCTGCTGGAGGCTCTGATCTAGATATCCCGTTTACCTTTGTCCGTGGGGACTCAGATAGTATTGTTAATACTGTGTCTACCAGAGTTGTTTTCTAGGGGATTAAGTTTATACCTGTTTTGTTCTGGAGTTTGTTCAAACTAATCTGTTTTCCTGGCTGGTGTGTTGAACTCTATATGTTTATTAGTTTTTTTTTCAGATCTTTGGAGTTTTGTTCATGACCGCTTATCTATAAGTCCTCTGTTCATGTCCGCTGATATAGTGTCCTCTGTGCTGCTCACTGATCTGTGTCCTCTGAACTTATACTATAGAGTTGTATGTTCATGTTATGTTTCTGGTTTGTGACCAACTATTTATTGGTATGTATTTTTATTAGGCCCCTGCAAGTTAGTTCAGGAAGGGACTGGCGCCCAGTTGTCGATCCACTGTTTAGGATGGATGGGCAAGTAGGCAGGGAGAGCGGTTTTAGGGTCAGTTTAGGGCTCTCCCTCCCTGTCCCCCGGTCAGTCCCTGACCCCATAGTATCACAGTGAATACTGGGAGAACAAGTATTGTACAATATTTAGTTAGGAAACATATACAATCACTATGCCATTGTTTTTTTTGTTATTGTTATTATTGGGTGATAATTCCCTTTCAGCCTCTTAGACTTTAATATGCTGATTAAGATGCTAATCTTTAAAGCTTTCTCAGTCAGTGTGCAGTAAGTACTTGGGCTATATGCAAATATGTTCACAGCTATTAAGAAATTCTGCTTTATCCCAGAGAGAGAGAAAGGTTGATATTTGATGTTACAATTTCACAGTTTTTATTGAAATAATATAAAGAACAAGTATACTCATGGTCCACAATAAAGAGCTTTACAGTGTAACCTTACACAAACCGGGATTGGGGTTGATTCTCTGATTAAAATCCCTCTATGGGCTATAGATGAGGCCGACTGCAATATCAAGCTGACTTTATAAAAGTCCTCTTCGATTTTAAAGGAGTTGTCTGATGCAAAAAAAATGTATCCCCTATCTGCAGGATAGGAAATAAGTTTTAGATTGTTCGGGGTTCGAGTGCTGGAAACCCCCACAATCACCATTACGGAGCCCCGACTCGCCCCTCAATATATTTCTATGTTCGGCCGTTCGGCTCCTCCATAGAGATATATGGAGGGGGCGTGGTGGACCCCACTTCGGGTGGGGGTCATGATACGCCACTCCAAGCCTCTCCGTACAGGAGATTGGGAGGGGGGGGTCGCAGCGACATCAAACAACCAGCAAGTTATTAGTTCTGTAGCCTATTTTGTAAATCCATTAAAGTTACTATGTTCTTAGTAAAAATAAACATAAAAACATGTGTTAGAGGTAAATATGGAACAGCTAATGTGCGCACGCCATCTGAGAGGTGAGCAGTAGTGAAGGGAAAACATATGCCTCCTATTTTACTGTGAGCAAGACACATGCATCATACATTCTGTTGAATGATGGTCTCTTATTAGTTTAAGTAACACAGACGTTTTATATTTCGATTCCCTTTTATAGTTATGGCGGGATGTGAGGTGCAGGGCAGATGTAATTACCCTAGGGGCAGATGGCATCAACCCCTTGTGTTTGTGACGCCAGGGTCTGATTTATCATTAACCACCCAAAGGTATACTGCTGGATTCTGAGCTAGGGCAATGAAGACACTGATGCCAAGTTATTGACAATGGTAGCTTTACTGAGGGTAGACAGGAGTTACAATCTATGCAGTACAGCCAGGGCCCAAGGAGATTATCAGTGACACAGAGACTTCGCAGGTTTGCTGGGACTTGTAGTTGGAATGGAGAATTCAGTTCAGGCCACGCTGGGTAGACAGATGACTTGACTGAGATTCATATGACTTTGTGTATTTGCACCCTCTGAATAGGGGACACTCCCAATAGAAGATACATACACACCCAATAGGGGACAAAACACTGCCAATAAGGGACAACCAGGCTTTTGTGTCTGCTCTACCTTGTACACAGGGCCACCGTTAGGGGGGGAACAGACATTACCCCAGTAAGGGGGCCAGGCTCACAGGGGGCCCTAGATTCCGCTGTACCCCATCTGAGACTCCTGTGCCCTTTCGTTCCACCTTTATTCTTCTGTGCTACTTTATTCCCCCTGTGCCCTGTGCCAAATCACTTGTCACTGTTTGCAGTCACCGCTGCCCACAGCCTTTAGTGAGTGCAGTGAAACAGGGGGATAAAAGGGGAAAGAAGTGGCACAGGGGAATGAAATGATACAGGGGGGTGATAAGGAGTGATTACACAGCACTGGGAGATTCTACTGTAATATTGCTTTTTATCATGTTTTATAGGTAATTACATTTTAGGGTGAGTACAGTACAGTGATCGCTGATATAGAAAAATTGTTGAGCCTTTTTTCCCAACAGAGGACATCTCTCAATAATGGACACTTTTTTTTCCCAATGAGTGTCCACTATTGGGAGATTCTACTGGTATCAATGTTGTCACATCATTGCTGTGCTATGGCACATGGGAACAATGGGTATTAGGCTGTATAAGTGGGTAACTTGGCTGAAAATTTTAACGGTCATACAAGTCCATTTAATATTGAAAATGCATGTTTGCCATCTAGACCTAGTATACAGTTTTATTCTTCTTAACCAAGTGAGATGGTCAGCAGAGCTGCACCCAGCTACAAGCTGAAGGGTTGTAGAACATTTGTATGGCTCTCTCCACTGATGCCCGTATGTGTTATAAGAATAGCCATGATGTCAGTGTCATGATGTTGCTCAGTGGCGTAAAGTGGGTCAGGGCATTCACCCAGTCAGAGGCTATATGCCCAGCAGAGGTGGGTATATTGAGCGTGTTAGAGTCCCATTCGAAATGAGGCCATTTCCAGTCGGTGGATGGGGGATACTTTTTGATCAAAAAGTGCGCTAAGAGCCTCAATGTTTGATCTCTAGTGCTGCCGCAACCTATTTTTTTTTGTGGTTTTGTTTCTGGCACTGTGGCATGCACCATGTATTTAGTTGTTGTGCTGGCTATCTCATCTACAACTGGGTCGGGGGACATGTGGTATTATGTGGGCATGGTGCTAAAGCTACACTATGGATGCTATAATGTGGCTTTACTAAAGCTATGTGATACCATCCTCAGAATGGAACCCGGTGAGTTGAAAAATGGAGACCTGGCAGTGTTCAGTGGTCCTAGCAATATGTAACTATCCATTTCCATTTGCTATACATCTGGTTTCATAACAAACCTTTTCTTCTCTCCTCCAGCTGGATGTATTAACTGTTTTCTATGTCTTCACTGTTAATGTTTTGAAGCAAAGTCAGGAGCATAAAGAATTTTTACTAACTGCCAGATTCCTGCCTCAGGCACATAACTGTACCGCATATCCGACATTAATAAGTCTAGCTCTAAGCTAAGTAGAAGCATGAGCTTGCAGATCTGAACTGAGGCCAGTTGTACAGAAACCTGTCCCTCCTCAATAAAGGGCTCCTCACGTCTCCTTGCAATTGCTTCAAAGGCATTCCTTGCGTTGGCCACCTCACAGAAGGAGATTTCAGACAAAGACGCCCTTGACAAATCTCCTTTTGTTTTTTTCCCTCTTCCTGCTGCATACAGAAAGACTTTCAGGGAGGCTCAATGGAGACTACACATGTTTACAACTGAACCTCTGTCCCGATGCTGTTTTGCTTTTATTTTGTTTTAATGCCATGCAAATACATGCTTTGTAGGATTTCTTTTGTGATAGGGTGCAGTTTTTGTCTAATTCTCCCACTTTGTTCTGTCCACAGAGTATGCCAGGAGAACCTGTCAGCGACTAAACCTCCATAGAAGAGAACATACACATTCAGCTGAGTGACAACATCTATTTACTAGAGGGACTGCACTAATAACTGCTGTGGTTTGCTTTTAGCGACTGTAGCTTGCAAGGTATGCACTTCTTATATGAACAATGTGGTCACCTTTAAACAATAAAAATAGTTTTATGATGATGATAGGAAAATTTCCTGTAATCGTTCTTAGAATTTCTATTTCACAAGAAAATTAGTCTAAAAGGAACTTAATACTTGAAGGGAATATTTTCTGCTAACTGCTGTTAGGGTATAGAAGCAAAGTGGGAGATTTATCAAAACCTGTCAAGAGGAAAAGATGCCCAGTTGCCCATAGCAACCAATCAAATTTCCTCTTTCATTTTTAACAAGGCCTCTGAAAAATGAAAGAAGCGATCTGATTGGTTGCTATTGGCAACTGGGCAACTTTTCCTCTGCACAGGTTTTGATAAATCTCCCCCAAAGAGTTCCTTTCCTGGAGCCAATTGCCTTTTTACTTCTCAGACAAGTGTCAAGGAGGCGGAGCTGAGCTTCAAATAACTTTCTAGCCCTTCCTTCATTAACATGCAGAGTCTTGTATGTCAACCAGGTAAGAAAAACTTAAATGAGTCCTTAAGTTTGAATATAATATTTTGAACAGCTAAAAATGGAACACAATGGCCCAGATTTATCAAACTGTGTGAGAGAAAAATAGAGGGATTTTCCCACAGCAACCAATCACAGCTCAGCTAATGAGCTGTGGTAAAGTGAAAGCTGAGCTGTAATTGGCTGCTGTGGGAAAATCCCTCTATTTTTTTCTCTCACACAGTTTGATAAATCTGGGCCAATATGTGCACATGTATGTCCTAAGCGGCGGTCCAGCCATGAAGCGAGATCAGGCGCTAAGCCTACTTCATAGACTGTAAGTGACAGCTTCTATGAGCAGCCGTGCACATACAGTCAATAAAAAAGAGCGGCAATCTCGCCGTTCTCCATCGTTAACCTTCTAAGTTTCTAAGGACCTAAGTGATCAATAGTGATCAATAGTGATCACTGCAGTTATGCATTGCTATGACCGTCCCATTAACTGATCGACAGCTCTGCATACCTGCTCTGATCGGTTTGTTTGCTTGCCTGAGGTCTACTCACCTGCTCTGTGTAAGTCCCAGGTTCAATATGCCAATCAGTAGTTCTCCGATAACACTATTTCAGTTAGGAATCTGAATATTGCATAGTAAATGAGTCAGAATATGCCAACTTTAAATATACTATTTTGTTTAAAAAGTTGAATTTTTTTTAAAGCAGAACAATAATAGAAAATGTCACACATGGGTATCTTTTTTAACCCCTTAAGTACACAGCTAGTTTACATTTTTGCATTTTTTTTCTCTAAGCCTGCATGTAATTATAATTTTTTTCAGAAGTACGACAAAATCAAACCTATATAAGTAGGGTATCCTTTTAATTGTATGGACCTACAGAATACAAAGGTGTCATTTAGAGGCATAACTCTTTTTTTCCATCCACAGAGTCATGGGAGGGCTTGTTTTTTGCACAACCATTACTTTATAATGGTACGGCTCTACAAAAACATTATTATTTATGGGGGAATGGAAAAGAAAATACAATTGTGAAACTTTTTGTGTGTGTGTTGGGAGGGGTGTTGATTTTTATGCAATGCTTGTTATGGTAAAATTATGTTCTTTTCACTTGAAATCATTTTTATTCAGTGTTATTATGTATGTTAGTTTTATAGTCAAGAAACATGTCAATAATCGACATAAACATCATTATACATAATAACAGGGGAAAGAACCAAAGAATGTGAAAGTGTTCTAAAGCCTAACTTTGACTTGAACATGAACACAAAGCAGTATAGTAATGTAATACATTAACCATTTGACATGCTCTTTTTATCCGATGGGCCAATACAATAAAAATGATACCCATGTTTACATGTTTATGTGTTACTGTACTACTTCTGAAGAAGTCAAACTTTTTGGAAGAAAATTATGCTTAAAATTATCCTATTCTGACCCCTATAACACTCTTATTTTTCCAGATAAGCTGCTGATGGCTAAATGTTTGCACTGTGATCTGTAGTTTTTACCACTCCTCGTATATGTGGCTTTTTGATCCCTTTTTTTCTGTGATGTAATATAAACAAAAATCAGCAATTGGGGACTTTCTTTTAAAATATTTTTTACATTCACGCTGTCCACCCTATGGGATCATTAACATTTTATTCTAATAGTTCAGACATTTCTACACACGCTGAAACATTATTATTTTTTTTTTTTTTATTAGTAAAATTGGAAAAAAATGGTCATTACATTTTTATTGGAGGAGGGCTTATTTCCATTTATATTTTTTTTTGATAACTTTTTTTTTTTTAAATTTTTTAACCCCTTAATGACCATGGATGTATATTTACTTCCGTGGCTGGCTCCTGCGATATAACCCGCGGTCACGCGGTGACCACATGTCCTATCAGATCAGTCCCAGCATGTAACTGAAGCCGGGACCCGGGGCTAATAGTACGCGGCAGCAATCACAGTGCCACGCGCTATTAACCCTTTAGACACGGTATTCAAAGTTGAACACCGTGTCTAAAACAAAAGTTAAACCTTCCTCAGTGGGGCTGATCGGGACCACCGCAGTGAAAATGCGTTGTCCCGATCAGCTAGGACGCCAGAGGAGGGTCACTCACCTTCCTCCGGCATGTCCCTTCAGCGATTGATTGCTCCAAGTCTGAGATTCAGGCTTGAGCAATCAACCGCCAATAACACTGATCAATGTAAAGCTGTGGCTTTGCAGTGAACAGTGCTGGCAATCAGTGTATGCAATGTTATAACATTGCAAAAAGAAAGTGTAAAAAGAAAAGTTAATAAATGGGATTTAACCTTTTTCCCTAATAAAAGTCCAAATCACCCCCCTTTTCCCATTAAAAACAAAACAAAACATGTAAGTCAAAATGAATATAAACATATGTGGTATCGCCGCATGCGGAAATATCCAAACTATAAAAAAAATATAATTAATTAAACTGCAGGGTCAATAGCGTATTTTTGGTCCCTTTTTATATCATGAAAAAAATGAATAAAAAGCAATCAAAAAGTGTGGTCAATACAAAAATGGTGCTGATATAAACTTCAGATCATGGTGCAAAAAATGTGCTCTCATACCGCCCCATATGCAGAAAAAAAAAAAAAAAAAAAAGTTATAGGGGTCAGATGAAAATTTTAAACGTATACATTTTCCTGCATGTATTTATTATTTTTTTCAGAAGTATGACAAAATCAAACCTATATAAATAGGGTATCATTTTAATTGTATGGACCTACAGAATACAAAGGTGTCATTTATACTGAAAAATGTACTACGTAGAGATGGGAGCACCAAAAAGTTACAAAATTGCATTTTTTCTTCAACTTCATCACACAATGATTTTTTTTTCCCTTTCGCCGTAAATTTTTGGGAAAAATGACTGATGTCACTGCAAAGTAGAATTGGTGGCACAAAAAAATAAGCCATCATATGGATTTTTAGGTGCAAAATTGAAAGGGTTATGATTTTTAAAAGGTGAGGAGGAAAAAACAAAAGTGCAAAAATGGAAAAACCTGTGGTTCTTAAGGGGTAAATTCCTATTCGGAACTATGTATATTAGACTTATGATTGCTAATACTGTTTAGTGCTATGCATAGTCATAGCACCGATCAGTGCTATTGGCGAGCTACTTCTATTACTGTATATAGGAGGTCACGAGAGCCAGCCAGGAGCTGTTGAGTGATTATTTAGCGACCATCTTGACTCATCAGACCCCTGCAACCTTGGGGTGGTCACTGATGTCTGCCATTACTAGTGGTTCCCTGGATGCTGATAGAAACCTGGAACTGCCGTACATGAAGCAAACACAGTACATAAATGTACATTCTGGTACTTTAGGTTCCAGGGCACAAGGATGTACATTTAAATCCAATGACCTTAAGATGTTAATGGTATTGACTCACAGAATAAAGATAACATTTCATTTTTTCCCATAAAATGCACTCTGTCAAAACAAAATCTACCGAAAGTTGCTATAATGCGGTCGCTGTACATTTTATGCTAAAATAAAAGGTGTAAATGCAAAGCAAAAAAGAAGCCATCGTACGGCTCTGTGGATGCAAAAATAAAAGTTATGTCTCTAAAAAGGCAAAGAGGAAAAACAAAAACACAAACATTTAAATGGGCTGTAGTCCTGAAAGGGTTAAACTTGGACTTGTAATTTCTTGTGAATAACAACACATCTGCTGCATAGAAACACTGAACTGTTTTCTACTCATTTTACTTCTATATTTTGTATATTAGAAGGGTATAGAATGTGCGGTGTCTGAAAAAAAAATCCAACACAAGCAAAGTATGTCCATTTATACAATAAACCTACTGTTCTCAAAGAGTTATAATAGGTAAATAAACACAAGAATAGTAACAACACTTTAAGAGTAGACACTTTGATTAAGGCCAATGACAAACTGCCACAGAGGGGGTAGTGGAAAGATGTCAGTAGGAGACATTTCATGAAAAGAGCAGCAATTCTGCAATTCCAAAGAAGACATCAGCAATGAGAAAACAATTCAGCTTAGGCTGATTAATGGAGGGGATTCTTGGAAACACTCGCCTTTTATCCAGCGCCAATGAAAAGACCCCACATGACTCTTAGCATTGTATCACTCTTTGGAGTATGCAGGCATGCAAATCCAACAATTTTCCTTTTGACTTTGATAATTTGTTTTGGGTGAAGTGGAGCTGGTCAAAAATGCCCTTGATAAGATTTTTCAAATGTTTTTTTTATTTTTATTTTTTCATTTAAAAGACATTTTTACATGTTTATTTGGAAACAAAAATCATGTCTTGCTAGATTGCTAGAACGAATATGGAGAACATATAGGAAGACTGGCTTAAAGGGTACAGATTTACATGTATTTTTTTTTTGTGGCCAAATTGTATTTTCCTGCTTGATACTTCTCTGCTGTTGATCCATTAGGTTATGGTCCCTGCTGCTCACCATTGCCTGGTCCCACCTAAACACATGGCAGCATCTGCTCAGTCAAAGACTGAAGGACAAGTAGCTGAGAGCAGAGAAGACCTGTCAGACAACCCTTTAAAGAAGCATTCCCAAAATGTATATATCCTCTGCCTCCCTAGATGTCTACATTATGTAGATGACATTACCTTTAATACTTGTAATAGTGCCTTTATTAGGAAGTTTTCAGCTCTGTTACAATACTCCCCTTTATCATGTAAACTCACTAAAACATACAATGCATTATGCTATTCAATCCAATGAGAATCCAATGAATTTGGGGCCATTCACAACTCATTGTAAGGTTCAACATGTTACATGGTGTAATAGAAGATCAGAACATAACTGCCTGAAATATTTACACTAGTAGGAACATAGATGCACTACAATTTGCATCTTGTACAGATGTAGTGTCTGTCAACCTTGTTCACAGTGGGTAGTATCAGGTAAAAGATTTTTGTGTGCTGAAAAAAACTGGTCCATAATGCAAAAAGTGGGAGCATTAAGATATATGGCAGTGCCATGCCCCCCTTTCTAGATTCCTGAAAAGTCCTAACAAGGCACAAAACACCTATCTTAAAGGCTTTATCCAGGAATAGAAAAACAGAGTTGTAATATCACACCTAACCTGGGGACAGTCGTGGAACTGTTTTTGTAAGAAATTAGCTCTGTTTTTCTATTCCTGGATAACCCCTTTGAGAAATGTGCCCCCTACAATACAACTGTTTCCCTGCTTTTGCTTTAACGTTTATGTTCCTTCCTTAATGCAAGAGGGTCTGCAGAATAAAACATAAAAGCATAATACATTAGGAAAATGCTACTCAAAGGAATTGTGTTAACCTGGTTTGCATGTGTTACAACTAATGTATGGTGGGGTCAATAAGGAGGTGTACCTATTATTGCCCAGGAGTTCTTGGTGAGGATCTAAGCATGCAGGGACATTTTAAATACAATCTTTCAATTAATGGATAATAAGGCTAAATCGGGTTATATCGCGTAGGGCAGTATTCACCAGCAACTCCTTGTATTTGGTAGATAGCAGCTTTGCTTTATTTATTCATAGTCCCGATCCTATACTGTACAGCCATAGTAAAAGAGGTAATCCACAGATTATGTTGATGTTGCTATTAGCAGGTGCTATTTGCCTTAAAGCGTACCCATCAGATCCAACAAAAAAGTTTTTTTTAAATATATCACTCAGTACCTCATCCTGACCATGTACATCATTTTTTTTATGCATCTAGCACCTTTATTATTTTTTTTATTACACTTTTAATTTAGCTCACTAGTCTGAATTCTTCTCAAATGGAGGGAGTGTGGCCTCACTGTGCAGGTCTCCTCCCCCTCCATCAGTATGCTGTCTGCTCACATCTCCCCTAGCATTAGCAAAACTACAACTCCCAGCTTGTCCTCACTGACAGTAGCGGGACACAAGCTGACAGTGGGATGATTTTTCCTCCAGCTATGAGCCCTGCGCTCACATCTGTCAATCAAGGAAGTGTGTCCATGACATGGTGATGATGCATGGACACAGCAGGACTAGTATGTGTCCAAGCAGGCAGGGGGGCAGTTGTTTGACTGGCTTTTTCAGTTTGAAATATTGAAAATTTTCTAATGAAAGCAATTGCAAAACCTATTGGTTTTACATGCTTTACAACATATCAAAAGTTTTTGTATCTGAAAGTGCCTATTTAAGGGGGATCAGCTTTTATTGTTGCCTGTGAATTAGACATTTTAAATACATTTATGGCAGATTTTTGAGTGGAATATCTTATTCGTATTGGATTTAAATTGTGCTTTCAATTTCTCCATACATTGTTTATTAAATGGCTTATGTACCGTGTTGGCTACGTTATGGCTTACACATTATTTTTGGCGAGAAATAATAGATCCGATTCTGGGAGACCAGAAAAGGTTTAGGGCTGCATTAATATGCATAAGATTTGTTGCAGACATTTCAGGGACTGCTCTATTCATCTGGTCTGGAAGACATCTATGTGCTTCCTGCAGAAACAACAACATTCAGATGTATGAAACTACATTTAAATGGTAAATTCCAAAGTGCTAAGGTATCCAGCTCTCCCTGTATAGCCCTCAGCGTCTCGGACCACAGCAGACCAAATCCAGATTATATGGAGAAACAAAATAGTCGGCTGCGTCACCTGGTCTGTACCTGTATGTAACTTGTCAATAAATCCTCTTTTATTCACCGACTTAGGTGCTGGACTATTTTGTTTATCCATACATTTAAATGGACATAAAAGCAAACTATCTTTCCTAGAGCTAATGGTGGTTGCCAAAAAAGCCTTTTTTTTCTCAGCCAGGTCGGGCCAAGTTACTCAAATTCGGCAACCCAGCACACTGTCTCATTTTCCCTGACAACCCAACCATTCCTTAACTAATGGACAGAGTGCTATTTGTCAGTCAATAAGGAGCTGAGAGTGAGCAAGGAGGTGTGCCAGGCTGTGGCACTTGAGCAGTTCTATTCTGCTTTTTTGACACTTGGCTGAGAAATAAAAAGCAAATTTAGGTATGGCAACCACCATCAGCTCCAGGGAAGGTAGAGTTTACTTTCTTAGCCTAAGACCTATCCAACAGTGTCTGCAGCTCTTAGCAGCAAATACAGCTGACAGATTCCTTTTAATGGCTAACTGGAAGAAATTATTACAAAATGTAAGCTTTCAAGATTATCTTGGCATTAAACATAGAGTAAATTGGTGTTTGTGTTTAGGGTTCATAGATTTCAAAATATAAAAATGAAATACTAAAAAAACACCACTTAAAGCCTAATTTCACTAAAGTAGTGTGTCAACCAGGTTCTAGAACAATGAGGACCTGCTATAATGGCTGCAAAGGCGCTTCAGTTATAAAGAAAAACCTTAAGCATTGGTGCCATCAGAAATTTTGGGACCCCTTTCACCGCTGATGGCCTGGTCCCCTGCCCCTCTTAAGGTACTATTAGCAGCAGCCCTCTTTGAGTAGTATTAGCAGCAGCCCCTTTAGATAGCAATAGCATCAGTCCCCTTTAGATATTATTAGCAGCTGCCCTCTTTAGGTAGTAATCGCAGTAGCCCCATTTAGGTGGTAATAGCAGCAGCCCCCTTTTGGTAGTAATATCAGCAGCCCCCTTTAGGTATTATTAGTAGCCACCCTCTTCAGGTAGTAATACACCTTTCCATACTATTGGCAGCATCCCCCTTTTGTTAGTAAAAGTGGCAATCCCTTTAAGTATTATTAGTAGCAGCCCCCTTTTAGGTATTATTAGCAGCAGCCCCTAATTTTTAGATTTCAAACAAATAAACATACTTACTTCTCTCTCACATAGTCCATAGCGTCTCTTCCTTTCTTCTATTCTTCCTTCTGTGCTCAGGTACATGATGATCATGTCAGTTATGTGCCGGAGCACAGAGGTAGTGATGATCGGCCTCTTATGGCCGTCTGCATGATATAGGAAGCCATAAGAGTGGTTGATAGGGCGAGGAGCAAATGGCTCCCCTTGGGAACCTTGGTCCCTTACTGTGGTACTGGTTGTACCTCCCTGACAGCAGCCTAAACCTTAAGTATACCTATATGATAAGGAATTGGTTAGTGGGGGTAAGCCACTGATCTAATTTTATACAGTGCATTGTCGCTTTAAGAGATAGTTTTGTATAAAATGATTATGTAATCAAAGCACATAGTAACTAATTATACATAAGGCTAATTTTACATGCTGATTAGTAAATTGTGCTGTGTAGCATGTTTAGCAGTTAGGCTACCTACCATACACATCATTATTTTATGTCACTGATTCATATTATGTGAGGTACCTTCCAAAGAAACACAGCAGTCTTTTTAACATGCTTTTAACATTACAAAGTGAGAACTCGGCTGACCCCAATATATTAAGCTTTTAATGTACTCTCCACTTAATTAACTTTGCGGCGAAGAGTCATCGCAGAAATCTCTCCGTTGGAAAATCTGCAGCCAACCAAATCATTGAAAAATATGTTTTCCCTGCTGCATTAAAGAGAGAAAAATCAACATTTTTATACACTGCACTAAAGCTGCCAGAGGTTTAATTCACAGCAGGGTCCGGATGGGAATGAGCAATGAGTACACAACATATCGTGTGTGGAAGCTGTAGGGAAATACATGTGCTTAGGCATTGTATCTTGCAGCTGCATTTATAAGATACACACTGCTCATTTTATTACTAAACCTACAATGATCTCACACAGCATACCTTAAAACTGTCTCCATTTATAAATGCTCACACCCCCATAATCAAAATCTCACACCCCCATATTCTTGCCAGTTAAAGCCTAAGAACAATAGCTTCAATTTATAGGCGATTGAGTCATATGTTATTAATAAAAGTGCCATTTTTATTTT
This sequence comes from Hyla sarda, assembly GCF_029499605.1. Classification (NCBI taxonomy): domain Eukaryota; kingdom Metazoa; phylum Chordata; class Amphibia; order Anura; family Hylidae; genus Hyla; species Hyla sarda. Next base: position 271,992,212 of record NC_079190.1, on the reverse strand, counting down.
AATTCTAAGTCATAGACACTGTTAAATGGATTGTCTATCTAAAAGTAAGACTAAAACTAACTAATATGTTGTTAGCTGCAGTGGAACTATGTGGGAGAGATTTATCAAAACCTGTGCAAAGGAAAAGTTGTCCAGTTGCCCATAGCAACCAATCAGATTGCTTCTTTCATTTTGCAAAGGCCTTGTTAACCCCTTAACGACCACGGACGTAAATGTACGTCCTGGTTTGGTGGTACTTCGCGCACCAGGACGTACATCTACATCCTGTGTATGACCGGGAGCATCGGATCGGTGCTCGCGTCATACATGGCAGGTTCCAGCTTCTATCAGCAGCCGGGGACCCGCCGGTAATGGCCGACATCCTCGATCACACGGATGTCCGCCATTAACCCCTCATATGCCATGATCTGTCCAGATCACGGCATCTGCGGCAACGCGCACGTTAATAATGATCACGTACGGTGAACGGCGTAAACGTAAAAAAAAAAAAAAGTCCAAAAATTATGCTTTTTTGTAACATTTTATTAAAAAAATTTATAAAAAATTATATTGAAGTTTTATATATGCAAATGTGGTATCGATAAAAAGAACAGATGATGGCGCAAAAAATTAGCCTTCATACCGCCCTATATACGGAAAATGAAAAAGTTATAGGTGATGAAAAGAGGGCGATTTTAGATTACTGATTTTGTACAACAAAGTTTTAGATTTTTTTCAAGCGGTACAAAAATATAAAAGTATCTAGCCATTGGTATCATTTTAATCATATTGACCCACAGAATAAATAACACATGTCATTTTTACCGTAAATTGTACAGTGTGCAACCGAAACCCTCCAAAATGTACAAAATGATGGTTTTCCTTTAAATTTCCTCCCTAAAAAAATGTTTTTTGGGTGGTAAAATGAGAGGTTTCATTACAAAGTACAATTGGTCACACAAAAAACAAGCCCTTATATGGGTCTGTAGATGGAAATATAAAAGAGTTGTGGATTTTAGAAGGTGAGGAGGAAAAAATGAAAATACAAAAAGAAAATTGGCCTGGTCCTTAGGGTGAAAATGGGCTTGGTCCTTAAGGGGTTAAAAATGAAGGAAAGGGAGCTGATTGGTTGCTATGGGCAACTTTTCTTCTGGACAGGTTTTGATAAATCTCCCCCTATGTGTATGAAGTGTTTGTAAAATGGCTTATGTCTACAATCACAACATATTCCGGGGGGGATACTGAATCAGTCACTGAACTTGACATATGACAGAACTTTCCATTCTTTATCAATGTGGAAGTAAAATCATTTTTTTGCATAGAGACATTTAAGTTTATTTACAACATTGTGGTGACCCATTCCTGACTTTGCATCAGGGCCATGAGAAATGTAAGTGCATCCCTGCACGGCATCATCCCTCATGTTTATAGACAATGGAGAGAATTCCCTTCTACATTACTTTATACCCCTGCCAAATGTATAATTATGGTTCGCATAGATTTTGCTTGTATAGAAGAGCCAAAAAATACCAGTTCTGTATTATTATTTCTTCCTAAAATGTCTGCAGGCACACTTTTACAGGGAAAGCTGTCAATCACTGATTGGGACCGCCCACTTGACTCCTAAGCCCAGACAAATCAAGGATTTAAGCAAATTGTAAGTTATATTGAATCCTTCACTACCAAAACGGTATATCAATATTCTCAGCTTCTCCTGCTTTAGAACAGAAGAGACTGCATTTTTAATTTGACATGTTTTCTTTAAGTAGAAACGTATCTCGACAGTACAAGGCATAACTGACATTTAAAAGTCTGGGAGTGCTGTACGATAACCCATTTGAGTCACACAGTTTTTATTTGTAAATTGTTTGTAAGTGCAAACATTTTTCTTGACAAATGGTAATAGACAAAATTGCATTACATTTTCTCTGGTATTATACGTTTCATTATATTGTTTCTTCCTTCTAAGTTTATAATCAATATAGTTCTTGTAATACCTGTAAATCAAGACTATTGTAGTACAGCGCCAGTCTATTCATGAATTGTTGGGCAAACACTACGTAGTGTGTAGGCTGGAATCAATGTTCATTGTCTTGGTCCTGATGGAACCACTCATCAAACTTAGGCATAAGCTATTAGAGTGGACACATGAAAATGACATTCTGAACTCTGTTATGTTCCAGCTGCTATTGTTTCCCTGAAACCATGTACAAACACATGCTCCCAAAGCCCTAATGTGCTATTCCGTATTGCATTGTATTTTTACCTTATTAGCTATTATCTTACTTTTGCTGTTAAGCAGAACTGAGTCGCAATCTATTCATTGGAGTGTTTCAGTTTCTCAATATTTTAGCGCAGGTTGTCATACTAATTTGAAAAATAATTTTTCAAGTACCTGGTTAGAAAATCCTAACTTAATAGAGTCTTTCTTATTTATGACCCTTATCTATTATATTTCCCTTTGGAGGAACCAACATATCTGTGCAATACATAAACAACCAATGGATTTCTGTTTAAATGATTTTTATTGAATTTTTGAGTAAACAATACAGAAAAAGACATTACAGCAAAATAAAAAAAATTAAATAAAGTATGTATGAATGAAACAAAGAGCAAATTACAAGTAATAAATGCATTATACATTGGTGAATTGCATCCTTGAGTTTTCTTAGTGTGTACTATTTTTGTGTACTCATTATATTTATTATTATTTATGAGAGTCATAGTACACAACCAATAGATTTCAATAAGCATTGTGTAGTACTTGATTTCCCCTGTAGAGGTGCTGCAGGTAAGCCAATTGTGGGGGATACCCTGTGATTAGAATTTTTTTTAACTTAAGTGTAGCTTGAGCTTTTATTTTCGGTGTAAACCCTAGAATGCATTAAACACAAATGTAGATAATATTTGCCTCCTTGGCATATAAATTAGGGTATTGTTCATTGTCTTTTTCTATTTTCATGTATTTAATGTAAGCTTTTATGTGAGTTCATTTCCTATAGTGAGTACTGTTCTATACTTTCTATGCTGGACTCTCTATATTTATTCTGCAGCTCTATCTGCTTGAAATACTATGCCAATGACTATAACCAAAGACACTAACAGGTCAATTCATCAAAGTCATAAAACCATGAGATAAAATTTGCATGTTGATTCGCAGTCAGCTCACATGTATTTTTCATCAAAGTGAGCTGTGAATATTTACGCGCAAGTGTGATATTTTCTTAACAAATGTGTAACTGTTTATGGATGAGGTTTGTATTTAAGCCAAGTCAAAGCTAAAATTATTCATTCAAATGTGTGCACACTGTGACAACTTGGGGCAAGTTAGCTCACACGATCGCCATCTCCAGGGTAAGATGTTTGGCACATGGAGAAATTTCTCACTTTAACATCATGGACTAGGATAACAACTGGTGCAACCAGATTTCTTTTTTCACAGTTGGTAAAACAGTATTACAAAATAGTACAATACAGAGCCCTCACTATAAGACCTTGGGCCTATTGCCCTGAACCTGAAACAAACAAGCATGTGTTCACCTGAATAATCTTACTCCAACAGGCCTTGACACAGTGTATCCTTTCCTGTAATGGTATTATTGACTAAGAGGCTTAAAACTGATCTAAATGAACTCTCAGGACTCTTAATGGGCAAATTTTATCAACACATGAGTAGAGTTGGAGCCAACCTTCTCTTCCCAACTCTAACAACTGGGGTTAATTCTCAGACATATACCTTTTTTCAGCTAACCTGGTGGTTAGAGATATAACACTTTAAAGGGATTATCCAGGAATAGAAAAACAGAACTACTTTCTTTCAAAAAACACTCCCTGTCTGTCTCCGGGTTGGGTGTGGTTCTGCAGCTTAGTTGCATTGAAGTGAATGGAGTTAAGTTGTAAAACCCCATCCAACCTGGAGACAGACGTGGAGCTGTTTTTGAAAGAAATTAGCTGTGTTCTTCTATTCCTGGATAACCCCTTTAATGACACAAATATGGTATATTAGCATCTCCACTGCCACACATATAATAAATAATAAAACCTATCGGTGACCATAGGTGAACATATTATTTTAATAAATCTTATCAGTATACTGTATGTTAGCAGTGGCTTGTATCTTCAAAGGGTCTTTATGGACTGCTATGTGCAATATAGGCTTTTAAGCATCCTTACTGTGCATGTAAATAAACAAGCTTTCAAGTAGCAGTCCTTGAGATTTTCTCTTGAAGATTATATTTCAACTTAAGCATATTATTACATTTTGTTTATTAAAACATGCTTATTTTCTATAGATTTTTTATTGAAACCTGCTTATTCTTCAAATGTCAAGTTTTATGTAAGGAAATATTGAGGTGTTATTACTTTGCACAGCATATTAACATATTAACTTAATGTGTTAATACACCAGGTCTGACTATTAACTCTACTGCATCTGTATTTAATGTTGCTTGGATATCGCTATGGTAGGACACCAATGTGTGACAGTGTGTGTTCAATTTCTGGAACCCCTACCACTTATAAGAAGGGAGTGATCACCGCACCTTTTTTTTCTATATAAGTAATGTGAGAGCCATGCCCAGGTTTCACTGTTAGTAGAACATTGTCCATTGTTGCTACAATAAATACATGGTGCACCACAAAATACCACAGGGCAGCATAAAATATGTCACCAGCGATATGAAACACCCAAGTGCAGCACAAATTATTTAAAAAAATCTAGATACATATTTACCTAGATGAACCAAACACCAATCAATTACAACAAAGAAGCACAAATTGTAACCCCAGAAACTTCAAAAACTTCTGTGCGGCACAAAATACCTCACCCGAAGTGCCAAATACCACAATGCAGCACAAAACAAAAAACAAGAAACAAAACACATCATCATACTTGCTAAATACCATTAACACAATAGTTCTAACTGGGTGGGGATTTGTATCATTTCTATCCATCATTATATATATTATATATGTCCCTCCCAGGATCCTCTATTGTGACATACATGTAGCTCCATTAAAGCTTGTATACAGTACGAAGAAAAGAAGAGCTTAACCATGAATTGTGAACTATAAAATCAATACTTTATTAATATTTCATTAAAACATAGGTACGCATATATCAAGTCTCAATATTGTAACAGTCCCAGTACTGAAAAAGTGCAAGAAGGGAGTGAGGTACAAGTCACTGCATCCTATATTATAATCTCAGATGCCAATACATATCACATACAAATACATAGTACTCCAGACAAAATGTATACTTAGGGTAGGATACAAGTCACTTATTATGAAGGCCCTAATCCCCAAACTACATAACGTCTCACATTAATCAGAGGTTGCGATATGCAAAGCATTGCTTACCCATTTCTTATTAGAAGTGATCTTCCGCACCTCCCCCGACCTCGACACACATTTCATGATGTTTTTCAAGAGGTTGCTAAATACCATGTAGCATTGTAAAATATCCCTCCCCTCAACTGAAGCCAGTTCAATGTGTCATCATGACATACTGCCAGATGACTAAAAAGGCATATTTTACATAACAATCACTATGTGTCCACACACAAAAAATTACAACATGTACATCTCCTTAAAGAGTGCCACCAACTCATGTTGTTGTGCAGAGCTGATAATCTCATACCACATGTGTGAAATTAGACCAATAAACCAGTGCTACCCTCTCTGTCTGAACAGGGCCAAACCACAAGATCCAGTCAGTGAAGGCATATGATGCTTAACACACTCAAGTATATTGCTAATCCAAGCATATATGAATAGTACATAAAGAAGAAGAGAGCAGCTACTCACCAATAGTCCTTCTGATGTCTTTATTTCATGAGAAGATAAAACAAATCCATTGTGAATCAACTCAGTGCAGATGCCTGGGTCTAGATAGCTCACTGCTCTTTTCCCAATGCAATCAGGTGACCGCTGTTTCAGGCTAAGTTTCAACTTGTTTTTTTTTCTGGCAGTTTTTGGAATCCTGGCACTGCAGTTTTTGAGCCAAAGTCAGAAGTGGATCCATAAGGTAGGAGAAGTATAAGTCCTTTCTTTATATGTCCTATTCCTTTTGAATATACTTCTGGCTTTGGCTCAAAAACTGCAGTGACAGTTTTTCAAAAACTGCCAGGAAAAAATAACAAATGGAAACTTATCCTTAAGCAATCTCGGCACTTCTATAGACCTTAGAATCTCATACCAAACCTACAGAATCTCATACAATATATATTAGCATATGTTAATGGGGTATTCCGGGCAAAAACATTTTATCCCCTATCCAAAGGATAGGAGATAAGAAGTCTGATCATGGGAGGCCCACTGCTGAGACCCCCCGTTATCTCCCTGCAGCACCCGCATTCTTTGCGGGTGCTGAATCTACAGTTTCGGAAACCTCCGGGTTTCCCAGACTGGGGACGTGATGTCACGCCACGCCCCCTCCATTCATGTCTATGGGAGGGGGCGTGATGGCTGTCACGCCCCCTCCCATAGACATGAATGGAGGGGGCGATCTGCAGGGAGATCGCGGGGGTCTCAGCAGCGGGCCCCCCGCGTTCAGACATCTTATCCCCTACCCTTTGGATAGGGGATAAAATGTTTTTGCCCGGAATACAACTTTAAGTTTAGTGGTAGTGTTAAGAAAGGACACATCTGTACCACAATGCAGCACAAAATACCACCACTTATAATCATTAAGCAAATGCAACAGTACAGCACAAAATAAGTCCCCAGAAGTGTCAAAAATACCTCCCCAGGAGCGCCAAGCATCGCAAAGCATTGTGAACTACCCCCAACAGCATTACATATCACAGTTACACCTGAGCAGATCCAACCATGTAAAGTGAGACAGCAAATTCATACCAGCAGAACCAAATATTTAGGGCAAGATACAGAAAGAGAAAAATGTAGAGATGATGGCATAGACAACTAAACTACTTACATTATTGGGGTTTATATAACACTAATGATCACTATAACACAGAGTAAGGAGGGTTAGTAACCTCCTAAAATCAATCAGATGTACTATATGGCTTCAATTCTTGTTTGTTGTGATTCCCAGCCCTGATGGGTAACTGCACCTCTCCAGCCAATAAGCTGTGAGCGTAGGTCCCATTCCGGAGATCGTGAGGGGTTCCCATGATCAGCTACTAATCCCCTATCCTGTGTATAGGGATAAGATAGTTTTCACCAGACAACCCCTTTAACAATGGAAGTGTAGTATATAGCACATAAACAGTGCTGTAAACATATTGTAGATGCTGTGACAGTATCACCAGTATATGGCACAAAGTATGAACACATTGTATACTTATTGCAGTGAATTTTATGTTTTGTTAATACATTTCTGAAAAACTTCTTTATTCCCTTATCATTTTTGGGTAAAATGTTTCCTTTATCAAAAAATGTGTAGAGGAAGAGTAGTACAGCCTATAGCAACCAATCAGATTGCGTCTTTCATTTTTCACATTCCTTTTTTGAAAAAAATGAAATAAGCACTCTGGTTGCTAGGGGCAACTGCACCGATCTTCCTCCACACAGGTTTTGATAAATCTCCCCATAATTCTTACTTTCTCATCTATAGAAAAATATGACTACATGTTTTTTGCAAGACACATTGTACTTTGTAATGACATTTTAGAGACGGGATTTATTTTTATGCCATTTGCCATTCACTCTGTGGTAAAACTGACATGCTATCTGTGTCCCTCACATTGGTACAAATACAAAAATATCCATTTTATTCTACTTTAAAAAAAAATGGTAGCATTTTAAATAGATATTACAATCCCCATATTCTGACCCCTATATTTTTTTTATTTACTTTTCTATCTACAAAGCTGTGCCAGGGCTAATTTTTATGTTATAAGCTGCAGTTTTTTATTGGTGTAATTCTGCTACTGATCAGACTTTTTTTTATTTCTTCTGATTCTATTTTTTGAGGATGTGATGTGACCAAAAAAAAACTCAATGTTCAGGTATTTGGTATTTTTTACATTTACACCATTTTCCGTGCATTTTTTTTTTGTTACAATTCATTTTATTATTTTTAAATCCTGCTAGGGGTTTTCTATAAACATTTAGTGAATTTCTATTGAATTGCATTGAATTGTTTAATCGGAAATCTGCTAGTTCTGCTAGGCTGTACCAGCAGATCAGTAATGACAGGCACCAAGGCCTTCAGAAGGCTTCGGGCTGGCATAATAATAGAACAGATCTGCTTGGAGTTGATCTGACCTCTGATGTGTCATATAAATGTTTAAAATATTAAAACTGTTCAGTTTTGACAGCGATGTCTAAACAGTTAAAAAAGCCAAAAGTGATGATTGTTCCATGTCAGCTATTAGCGGTGGCCCCCAGCTGCAGGAAACAGCTGGGAGCCGCCGGGTATTGACCCCAACTCCTGCAGTCAGATGGACTGAGCACCAAGCTATAGAGTGAGAAGGGCTGCCATGCACTTCACCGGGCTGTATCTATGGATCGGTGAGGGTCTTAGCACTAGCACTGACACCCTAACTTGTCTCAACTTTTCTCTGTGTGACATGTCAATTCTTTTTATAGGTGAGAGTGATGCTCTAAGTTGATAAGGTTGAGGTTAAGCATCAAAAGGTGAAAGTTTCATTTAGATTGCCTTATATCGGAATACAATATTGTGAGTTGCATATGTTTATGAGTTTAAATTGTATAACACATGTGTTATCCATGTCACGATTCGGCTTACAGGTAGTGGATCCTCTGTGTCAGCGAGGGATTGGCGTGGACCGTGCTGGTGGACCGGTTCTAAGAGGCTACTGGTGTTCACCAGAGCCCGCCGCAAAGCGGGATGGTCTTGCTGCGGCAGTAGCAACCAGGTCGTATCCACTAGCAACGGCTCAACCTCGCTGACTGCTGAGAAGGCATGGGACAGAAGGACTAGGCAGAGGCAAGGTCAGACGTAGCAGAAGGTCGGGGCAGGCAGCAAGGTTCGTAGTCAAGATGGATAGCAGGAGTTCAGGTAACACAGGCTTTGGACAACACTAAACGCTTTCACTGGCACAAGGCAACAAGATCCGGCAAGGGAGTGCAAGGGAAGTGAGCAGATATAGCCAGGGAGCAGGTGGAAGCCAATTAAGCTAATTGGGCCAGGCACCAATCATTGGTGCACTGGCCCTTTAAGTCTCCGAGAGCTGGCGCGCGCGCGCCCTAGAGAGCGGAGCCGCGCGCGCCAGCACATGACAGCAGGGGACCGGGACGGGTAAGTGACTTGGGATGCGATTCGCGAGCGGGTGCGTCCCGCTGTGCGAATCGCATCCCCGATGGCCATGTCAGTGCAGCGCTCCCGGTCAGCGGGACCGACCAGGGCGCTGCAGGGAGAGAGACGCCTTGAGCGCTCCGGGGAGGAGCAGGGACCCGGAGCGCTCGGCGTAACAATCCATATTAACAATATACTGTAGACTTTTTAAGAGTTAGCTATAGTAGCAAGGCGTTCACAGCTGAAAATCTTCCTTTAGTAATCAGATATGTCATTCATAGGAGTCATGGGTTCTGTGTATAAAGCTTTCAAATCATCTTTATGGACACCATTCACAAACACATGATCTGCTGACTCAGTTCCCCATGTAAACATGTTGCTGTCTGTGGTCCTGAAATCCCTCTAAATGTAAGTGTATGGTATAGAGTATGATATGAGGTTCTAGATTCAGATTAGTAACAACATGTACAGTCTCATTATTCTAGTAAATGATTGAAATGGTTAAGCTTAAATTTGTTGTTACTGTATCTAACATATACACAAGCATAAATAAATACATAGTGGCACACAAAATGATCCTTAGTAGTGACTATCACTGTAAACACTAAAAAATACTAATGTACGTATGTATGCAGAGCTATGATTTCTGATTATACTGTACTTAAAGTGTACCTATCATAATAATAAAAAAAAAAAAAGCCATATGTTACCCGGTACCTAATCCTGATCGTGTACATATATGTTTTATGTCTCTAGGATCTTTATTTCAAGAGATATAAGCATTTATCTGTTGCTCAGTAAATTTTTCATTGTGCAAACTGGAGGGGGCGTGTCTGTAAGTCTCCCTCACTGTGTCTGCTCTGAGTCGGGAGCGAGCATGAGCTGTCAGCCCACTCTACTCTGTAACCCTTTCCACTCTGGTTTCATGCGACATTATGGCGAGTTCATAACAGGATACAATGTATAAATTTAAGAATAGATCTTTATAAAATTAGTGCAAGGATTTTATAGATAAAAGTACAGCATTTTAATGAATACATATTCTATCTGTTTTATCTTTTCCTAGTAAAGTTGGATGCTAATGAACATAGCTGTCACTAGCTGTCACTGGAGTTCCCCCACAATAGGGACAGGCACCAGAGTTTCCCCACAGTAGCACAGTTTACCCACATTAGGTAGCATTTCCCCCACATTAGCATAGTTTACCCCACATTAGGTTGCAGGTCCCCCAACATTGGGTTGCAGGTCCCCCACATTGGGTTGCAGGTCCCCCACATTAGGTTGCAGGCCCCCCACATTAGGTTGAAGGCCCCCCACATAAGGTTGCAGGTCCCCCACCCACCTAACACACACAGAGACACACATACATACAGACACACACATATATACATACAGACACATACATACATATATACATACATGCGATCGTGGGTGCCGGCGGACACACGATCGCAGCTGAGAACGGGGGGGTGTAATGGCAGCCGAGTACGGGGGGGGGGGGTGGTTAGGGGCATAATGGGATACAGGATCGGGCGCAGCTGAGCTCGTTCACAGGCAGTGTGTGCCCGTGCATAGGCTATATGCATACAGCTGAATTATCCTATACTGGATACTGGCCTGCTTTACGGCCGGTATCTGGTGTACTGCAAAATCAACACTAATCTGTCTGGCTACAGACAGACGACCCCTAGTGGTGGCTATTTTTAGATGTAATTTCTGGGGGAAATTTTAATTTTTTCTAAAATAAATTTATATTGCAAAAAGCCATCAGTTCTATAACATATAAAAAGTTTTTAACAATGACAGTGCCTCTTTAAGGACCTTGTTGCAAGTCAGATTTTTGGCATTTCTGAATTATAAAGATAGATAAATAAATTAATTAATTAATTAATTAATGTACATGGAACACCTATGTAAAGCTACTATTGTTTATGTAAAATAATCTTTTATGTATCATCATCTTTCTATCTGAATACCTCTGTGGCCATCAATGTGACTACCTTGCAGCTTACTGTACACAAATGTCACAGCTTCTTAGATGATACAGTGATCTGAAAGAAATTGAGCACAACATATTTAGCTTGAGTGTTACTACCATAGAAAGTGTCATTTTCTCGAAAACGGCAGCGATTTTAATGAGGTGGGAGACTAGTGCAGAAAGATGGAAGGGGTAATGACATGCAAATTGCAATGGCTGGAAGATGGATCACTGCTATCCAATGACATTTACTATTTTGGTGTGAAACGGCTGATAGTTGTAAACGATTTATCTCTAGAAGTCTGCACCTGAAGAGTTAGGGGCATTGACTTCTCTGTATAAAACATGGGGGAAATGCATTTGCGGAAGACAGTCAGGAATTGTATATTTCAATGTTGAAACAGGTGCTATATACAGCGGTCCCTCAAAATACGATGGTAATCCATTCCAAATGGACCATCGTTTGTTAAAACCACCGTATGTTGAGGGATCCGTGCAATGTAAAGTATAGGAGAGTGGTCTACAACCTGCGGACCCCTAGATGTTGCAAAACTACAACACCCAGCATGCCCGGATAGCCAAGGGCTGTCCTGGCATGCTGGGAGTTTTAGTTTTGCAACATCTGGAGGTCCGCAGGTTGAAGACCACTGGTATTGGAGGTTATATTCACGTGTCCCCACTTCTCCAGACCGTCACAGCTCATCATCACTGCCCTGGACGTCGCCCTCCGTCGCTGTCACCGCGTCCCCGGGGTGTCCCCGACGCTCCGGTATCCTCTGCTTCCCCGGCATCCTCCCTCTCCGTCGACGCCATCACATTGCTACGCATGCCACTCCTATTGGATGACGGGACAGCGTGCGCAGCGACGTGATGATGACGATGGAGAGCGCCGACGATGCAGGGGATCCCCAAGAGGACGCACCGGAGCTCCGAGGACAGGTAAGTGATCGTCAGTGGACCACATAGAGCACCGTAAACGACTATCTGGTGGCAGCTGAAGCAGTCAGCACTGCCGGATAGCCGTTTATGCAATTGCCCCGACATAAAAAAGCATTGTATGTTGACGCTGCCTTCAACATGTGATGGCCTCTGAGAGGCCATCGTATGTTGAAATGCTCGTATGTCGGCGCCATCGTAGGTCAGGGGGTCACAAACAACAGGTAAGTAACTAGTAATATGTGCTCTACATGTACAGTAGATCAAATGAATTTTATAGTTTAAAAAAATATATATTTTGAAAAACCCTATGAAAGAATTCTGAGTCAATTAGCCAGAGTAGAAAGTCACTAGAGGCCCCAGCATTCTGTACTTTACATGGACAGGCCATTGATTTCACTGGGCACTCATGTGACACTTAATCTTTCCTGTCATGACACCTCAAGGGAATTGCTATTAGGATTTCCCATGGACTACAAGTGATCACAATAGGTCCTGGTAGCAGGAGAATCAGTGATCGGACTATTTTCTGGGCATTTTTTTTTATAACAACAAAGTATTGATTGTCAAAAGGGTACAAGCTCTTTAACCAATAAGCATCTGCAGGATTTTCACAAGCATTGTTTTCCAAGTATACATTGCAATGTAAACAAATAAAAAAGCACTCTCTTGTTTTCCAATAATTCCCTGCGACTCATGAAAGAGGAGGTTAACTGTGTCTATTTTATGTAGTATATACATGATTGATTGATGGGGTGGGCTATACTGTATCAGTCATTGTGTTCATATTGTTTGGTAGTATCCATTTATCAGATTTAGGAGAACCGAGTTAGTAATTTCACATAATTCATTGTATTACCTCAATGTATACACTGGACTGCAAATTGGACTGTAAATGACACATTTATCTCAACTAACTCTGTGGTTGGTCTCTTTATATTGCCACATTTCTTTATTCTTATACTGCTACTATAAAACAAAATTCACAACTAGGTCAATGTCATCACAATAAACCACATGGCACAAAATGATGAACTAAGGACATTCACAGATGTAATAAATCCATAATACTGAAAGAGATAATAGTAAATTCTGCATGGATTCTGTTGCAGATTTTATGTCGAAATCCTCACATGAAAACCAAATTCTATTGTCTCCAATTGGTATCTAAGGTGTAGATCTTTCTGGCGAAGATTTGTAAATTGATGTGCAGAGGGAAAAAAAGAAGTAATGTTTCACTCTGCAGGCTAGTCTGGATATTGATTCAATGCATTGTATAGGACTAATCTGCTTCTTAAAGGGGTACTCCGGTGCTTAGACATCTTAGACATAAGATGCCTGATCGCGGGGGTCCCGCCGCTGGGGACCCCCATGATCTTGCACGCCTCACCCTGTTAAAATCAATCCCTGGAGCGTGTTCGCTCTGGGTCTGATTACTGTCGATCATGGGGCTGGAGCGTTGTGATGTCACGCCCCCGCCCCGTGTGACGTCACGCTCCACCCCCTCAATGCAAGCCTATGGGAGGGGGCGTGGTGGCCGTCACACCCCCTCCCATAGACTTGCATTGAGGGGCGGGGCGTGACATCACACAGGGGCGGATCCGTGACGTCACACTCTTTCGCTCGCGTGGTCGGGATCCGAAGCATCCAGCATTGCCGGAAGCCGTTGAGGTGGGTGTTGCAGCCGAGATCCCGGTGGTCCTCAGCGGCGGGACCCCCCCAATCAGGCATCTTATCCCCTATCCTTTGGATAGGGGATAAGATGTCTAAGCGCCAGAGTACCCTTTTAAACCACCCCAATGTGAAGATGTGCAGCAGAAATCTGTGACTGTAGCTAAAGAGCCTTTAACAAGAGGTCAGTTAATGCCCAGTGTAAAAACCCAGTGATAAGCCAATGAACCAATGGTTGATCTTTGAGGTTGTGTGGTCCTTAAAAAATACCTGATACTGACCTTAAGAAGGAGGAAGTTGTTCCTCCAAAACGCGTCATCCTATTCTGCAGTCATTTTTCATTGTTTTAATTGTTTTATTTGTTACTATCTCCAATAAAACCATTGGGTTTACCATCATCACGTTGCTGAGATTGGATTTGATTATCCTGACAGCATTGTAGCAGCGCCTACCAAGTGAGATCCTATGTATTCACTTCTTCTACTAAATCTGAGACATAGGACCGACAATGATGCAGGTATAAGGAACACAAAAAAGATCTGGCCACTATTTGCACAGCCCTATCTGCACTATCATTAAAAATAAATAAATAATAATAATTTTGGTTTAGACCAGTCATATACAGTGACTTAAGCAAATAAATGTAGATATGCTGTATGTCAAAGGAGATATAACTAATTCCAGTAAAGGAGAGTATCATCTAAATCTGGCTTCATCTCTGACTTGTGTTGTAATATGTGTGTAGAGCACTTTCCAAACTCATGCTGTTTCTTAACAATTGAAATTATGAATATGGCACAACAAACTAAGATATTACCAGAGGTTTCTAGATATCATCAATTATCCGGTTGTAGTAGGTCCCAGGACAGACCTGTCACTATAGCTTAAGTTAAAATAGAGAATATCTGCCCAGAAAAACAGATCTATGTTCCAGTCCAGTAACAGCTGCACTGGGCCACAGTCCAGACCAGACAGGTGGGCACCACTGTTCTGACCAATGCCAAGATTTACTAATGCCTGATGCTGGCCACGTCTTTATTGCCGCAATCAATTATCACAGTATGATACTAACTTCCATATTCAGGTTTAATAATAACTCAAGAATAGTAATGCAGATACTTCCAGATATTCTGAGCTTAAATATACTATAAAATCAATGGTGTTTTAGTAAGCCGAAGTACACTTACAAATGGTTTACTGCTGAATTTATTTGTTTTTGCTTTTGTCTTCTTAATGTTGCATCATGGCCTTTAACACCACAGTCATTTATTACTGGCGTGGTACAGTGTCAGAGGTAAGAGAAAGACAATGGCATTGAAATATTATCCCGAAAAAACATTCTTGTGCTTGTTTTCTTTTTTACAAACCTTACAAAGGCCGATACATTTTGTGGAATGTCAGAGATAAAGAAAAGTAATTTATTCTTGTACATAAATACATGTGTTTATCTTAGTCTCACCACTATATGTGGTAAATGCAGGGCTACTTTTACAACAGGTTACATTGTTTGGACATTTTAGCGCATGTGGGCATTTCAAAGTTTATTACATGTTATGATGTTTGTTTTATTTTTATTCGCTTTTATTATTCAGCAAGGAGAGGTGCTTCAACTCATTATTACTTTCCTTTGTCAGGTACTTCTACACCTAGGTTATAGTGATCGATTAGAGGCTTTTACCACGTCTTACTTGTATCACAAGGCATAGGAGATTTAAATGTTTCTTAATATTTGGCAAAATAGGTCCACTGTTTAGAGTTTTGATGCCCTCTATATCTACCTCGCTGTTATGAGTCACGTACCCAATAAAGGATTCATAATGCTGTAATATGTTTAGCATACGCTAGACGGGAGTTGGTGTGAACAATGTAAAATGGCCAGTGATCAGTCACAATTTGATGGCTCATTGAATCTTTTTGTAGCCACTGAAATGATCGCTACTGGCCACACAGGGGATATATGATCAACAGTGTTGAATTTAAAGGGCCACAAGAAGAGTCTACCTGGTTGCACGATTAATAGAGCTCTGTGAAGGCTCTGTAAACAAGTGCTGATCACAGAGCCAGTCAGACTGTTTAATAGGTCCCAATGGGACATCTTGGTTTTACCCTGAACCACTCTAGGGAGGTATGGACTTTGGCACTACTAGAGCAGTAGAGTGGTCAGTTACAAAGACAGAGTTCCTAGAGAGTGTCAAGCAAGATGAGACAAAAAATAGTCAGGAGATAGCCAGGATTAAGGGCCAGAATTAGAACTATATTGACTAGGTATAGTGTTCAGAGAAGGCATGATCATATTCAGGAACAAGCCTTGGGGGAGATAGGATCTAGCCCTGAATGGAGGAAATAGTGCCAAGTTTCTGATCATCTAAGAGCCATGGATGACAGCCTGGAGCCAGAAGTGGTGGGTAACAAGTGCCAATAGATTAAATTAATTGGCTTGCTCTTTACCATAGGGAGCAAGAGATAAAAAAAAAACTGCCAGATACCCCTGGAAGCACTTTCTCCTGGTTAAATAATCTAACTTAAAGTGTTAATACATTTTTGACTGGCAGCAAGATACGGGTGAAACTAAAAATGCTGTCTTGTTGCCTGACACTCACGTCATCAGGCAGACTGCTTGATGTTCCATCCTGGAAGTCCCATAGACTAGTGATGAGCGGCACAGGCCATATTTGAATATTTGCCCTATATTCACGTATTTAGCATATTCATTCACTTTTTTTCATGCGAAATTCGTAATGAAATTTGCAAAATTATATCTTTCAACTAAATATTTTCCTATTGGTTGCTAGGGATGTTGCTAACCTCTGATAACTGTATTTGCATCCTTCTCATTTGCCCATAAGCTAAAAGAAGGGAGGGATCAGTGTCCTCTGGAAGTGCCGATATTCGCGAATATTCACATATTCACCTTCTTTGGACCAATAGCTGGAAGCAGGGAGGGCTAATCACTTTTTATTTATACAGTACACATCATTGTGATGTGTATTTGAAAAAAAAAAACAAATATTCGTCATAACGATTATATTTTGCTAAACTCTAAATATTGGCGAAATTGCAAAGTGCCGATATTCACAATAATAATTCACTCTTCGAATACTCGTGCTCAGCACTACCATAGACTTGAATGAGGCTTCCGGGATGGAACATCAGGCAATACGTCTGATGATGTGAGTATCGGCGCTAGTCTTGGCCATCAGAATACTGCTTTTAGTTTTACCTGTATCCTGCTGCTAGCCCAAACAATAGTAACACTTTAAGGTCCTTTTACTTGGGAAGAGAACTGCACAAAACTAAGCACTGATCAATAAGACCGCTGTTCAATCCATTGCATGCTAGCCCATATGAAGAATTGCTGGATTGTTTATGTGGCCCTTTAATTTTTATCATTGTCAGAACACATCATCCATTAACACAGGATGATGTACGACTGATATTCATGGCTGCACATTATTGGTCACACAAAGGATCCATTCAGCCAACAAGCAAGCCTTTTTAGTAATACTTATGATTTCTTATTATTAATAATAATAATATGTTACTCATCAAAAAAATATTTACACCAAGTGATGGAGACAAACTATCATCATACACTGTTGTTCGCAAGAAGAAGTAGAAGTTAAGTACCCTAGCATAGATTAATAGTGAAGTACGGTGAGCATACTCCAAAGCCTTCAAATAGGTTTTCCACTCCTCTACATTGCTACACTATAGGGATAAGTGTCTGTGATCTCCCGTATGGGGCCCAGCAACTCACGCGCCCTTGGAGTGCATCGGACCCCACCTTCTGAGATGAGCGGGATTGACAGCCCACTCAGCCAATCACATGCTGATAAAGAGGGCCTATGTTAGCGGGGACTGGCTAAGCGACCTTTCACTCCTGCTTATCTCTGGGTGAACCGGATTACAAGGAGGCATCACTTACCCTGATCCATGGTCTAGTTCTGGAAATAACAGTTGTATTGTCCTCCATTGCACAGAGGCGACTGTAAGCAATAAAGGCTTTTACTGTAGGTATCTCCAAAACCAGACCATGGATCTGGGTAACTGATACCTCATTATTATCCTGTTCACCCACACTATAACCCTGTGTATTGGGTTTGGTGTGACTGAACTGGCTATCAGTTTCCCTTCAATTATAACAAACCTAGAAATTCATATTTAACTCATTTGAATCATTTGACTTCACATTGCTTTCATAGTATATTTATACATGTTAAAACAGGAAATTTTTATGTAATTTGATGAGCGTCACTCCTGCTTTGAATGAGTAAAAAATGTATACAAGATACAATAAAATGATGCATGCTGTACTATATATAAAACCTCAGTGTAAGTTTGTGTTAGCTGTTCCATAGATTGCAATACATAAGTTTCATCTGATAAATTACAAAGAGAACTCTTATGACCTCACATGAAGCTGTCCACAGAAGATCATAAATCATGCCCGGATTACATTATACGTTCACAAACACAGGTCACAATGGAAAACTGAAACCTTGCATCCTAGTAGTACTCTATGTGATTACATTTACAGCAAGTCAAAGTAATTTTTAACCTGGTTACATTATCCACAAGTTCTGATATTACTTGAATACATTTAATTCAGGCAAACTTTAATCATATTGTGGTTGAAAAACAGAATGTAATTTTTTTTATTTATTCTTGCTATATTTGCTGCATTCAACCATACAATACACTACTTTTTATGTGTAGCGACCTGGAGCTGCGGGTGTTATAAAAATAAATAATAATAATGATAATAAATAGTTCACATGGTTGGTTACATGGACAGACTAGGGACAAGTCCATTGTAAGTGCAGAGAAGAGTTCATGAAATTGTCAGTGGCATGCTGACCATGCTAGGCATAGTTTCCCTTTTGGACTAGATTTCTGTCCATCTATAGAGTTTCACTGATGTATTACTTGTAGACAGACATTAAAGTGGTACTCCGGTGAAAAACATTTTTTTTTAATCAACTGGTACCAGAAAGTTAAACAGATTTGTAAATTAAAAAAGAGAAAACTATGTAGGTGTGTGCAGCTCACAACTATTACGCACCGAGGTTAAACTGGGCAAGCAACTATACCTTAATTGCTAGAAAGCGAAAAACCAAAAAATACAATGTAGCCCGGACCTTTTAGGTGAGTAAACAAAAATGGATATACGTGGATCGTGCTTCAATAATAATTATCATTTATTATAAAATATAGATAAGATTCCGACACTTCTCACAGGGCCCTTAATATGTATGTTCTTCTCACAAGGGCCCTGTGAGAAGTGTCGGAATCTTATCTATATTTTATAATAAATGATAATTATTATTGAAGCACGATCCACGTATATCCATTTTTGTTTACTCACCTAGAAGGTCCGGGCTACATTGTATTTTTAGATTTGTAAATTACTTCTATTAAAAAATCTTTATCCTTCCAGTACTTTTTAGTGGCTGTATATGGATTTCTTTTTTTTCTTCTTCTGTCCACAGTGCTGGCTCCAGCGTTCGGAACAGTTTGTTCCAGACGCTGAGCAATGGAGTACCCCTTTAAGGGAAGGACTGAAGCCAGGATCCCTCCTCTCAGTAAAGGTCTTTGCTAGGCAGCGACACCGTAGGGTGATCATAAGACATGTTGACAAGGCTGTGCCTACTTTTTTACTTTGTTGTAGTCATTTTGGCCTTCTTTGTATATGCCTATTTATAAAAACTTAAAGAGTACCTGTCATCAATCCATATTTCCTAAACTAACTCAGGCTATGTTCCCTAACTACTCCTAACACCCCTCCTGCCCTTAAATTTTTTTCCTGTATCATACCTTTCCACTTGCGCACATTGTGTGAGCTCCCAGCAGGAGAAAGTGGGCGCTCCCCAGCAGGCGCAACATCACTAAAGCCTGCAAGAGCTGTGCTTCGCCATGTACCGCACGCACTGCCAGGGCAGAGGAGACAAAACTTGCGCAGGGAACAGAACAGAACCACCTAGTGGCAGTTTTTTTCAATCATATTAAAAACATATGGTTGATAATTTTAACAGCAAGTAAAAGGCAAAGTGTCTTATAATTACACAAGGAACAATACATTAAAAGTATTGTTTGGTGACAGGTACTCTTTAAAGGGGAAATATGTTGGAAAACGTTTACCTTCCCCTGTGCCCAGGCTGCAAAAACCAAAAAAAAAAACTAAAAACTTTAGCTCTCCTTCCTGCGTTCCCCTGTTGTGGCGGTATCGGCGTCCCGTTCCTCCGGTGCTGCTTGGGTCCCTGCTTCTTATCCTCGGAACATCACACTGCGGTCAGCATATCGCCGGCTGCAGGGATGTCCCGCCTCAGCCAGTGATAGGCTGAGCGCACTGTCATGTAAGGAGCTCGGTAAGGAGCTCGGTCATCACCGGCCAAGGTGGGACATCGCTGCGGCCGTCGATACACTGAACGCAATGTGACGTTTCGTGCCTAAGAAACAGGGACCTGAGCAGCACCGAAAGAATGGTACGCGATACCGCCACAACAGGGGAACGCAGGAAGGTGAGCTAAAGTTTGTTTTTGCAGCCCATGCACAAGGGAAGGTAAAAGTTTTCCAGCTCATTTCTCCTTTAAAGAGTCCATTATTTGTTTGTTTGCAAACAAATAGATTTCAAGTATATTTATTTTCTACTTCTTACAACAAAAGTATATCTGTCATACAAAAAGCAGCACATATTATTGCACTGGTATTGGTTTCTTTTTTACTTCCATAAATATTGTCTTTCAATAACCACAGTAAGTTGTTGGAAAGAAAGAATCATGAGGATTACATTTTTGACCTAAAAACTGACATGACAAAAGCATTGTTGAAAGTACACATATATTTCAGCTTCCAGATTGACCTATTGCTCCAATTCATTTGTAAAATAAAATATTTCATATGGATAATTCCTATATCAGACAACGGAAATGAATTAAAAAAGACAGGCATTGCTAAGAAAGAATTCAGTCTCAATGGACTTTTCCCTGCTTGCTATTTTCTAGCAAGTAAAAAGAAAATTGATTTTCAGGTAATGTTTTTTTTTTTTTCTTTTTTGTTTTTTTTAATTAAATTAGCATTATGTATTGAATCCAAAAGTCTATGGAAAATGTAATCTTATTCTTAGAAAATAGAATTTTTGGGCAAATATATTTAGACCTGTATTCTCATTTACATTGTAGTATATATCATTTCCACAAATAAATTATCTCTCTCTCCACATGTTCTTGGGTATTCTCCCATGTTGATATGGCAGCCAACGGTTAACATAGAATGAAATAGTGACTTTAATGTCACTTGTTTATTATCTGCAAAGCACCATGTTGTAATGCTCTAAACATTTGCATGACCTTCGAAATATGAGTTTTTTTCAAAACAGATATAACAGAGATATAATCTTGGAAAACAGAGCCACAAGTACATATTTGCCTTGCCTGCCATTTTACACATCTGAAAAGTTGCCTAAAGTAATTTACCAGATAAGCTAATAACAATACTATGTGCAAGAGATTATGAAGCATTTGTCAGTCATCTTTTATTACAAACACTGTCTTGTTGCTTTATATGCATAATTATTTGATCTTTAAAAGTGACTTTCTTGTAACAAAAATAAGATGAACTTGTCCTGAACATTGGATCATTGCCTGTTTTATAAAAAAAATGTGTAACATAAACAACAAAATTATATATTTAATTTTTTTTTAACATGTTAAATTAACAAAAAGCTTACCATTCATATTTTACTATATGTGAATGGAATAGTTTGTATTATAAAGATCGAAGGTTTGAAATGGAATACATACATATTTTAAAATAAATTTATATTGGACTGCTCATGATCTCACATATTCTGTTTCAATATTACCTGTGACCGAAGACAAAAGCTGATACAGTATGAATAGAGCTGGATTACAGGTGAATGTCTTGGAGTCCTTCCCATTAGAAGTCTAACACATCTTGTCTGGAAGACTGTTAATTTAGAGTGTATAGTATTGTTTTTTTGAGCACTGTATGGTGGTATTTTAGAACTAAATGCCATTTTTATTTAGGCAATGCATAGTCAATGAATCTTAATGCATAAAGATAAGCAAATCTTTAGATAAGATAAGCAAAACTTGTTTTGAATCTATTTTGACTAATCTGACCATCAGATTATTTTCAGATTCAGATCCTGATTTGAAAGTGCCTTAATTTCCCTGCAATTTCAAAAAAGGAGCTGTAGAAGGGACACCTGTCAAAGGGAGGAGTCCCTGCTCCTCTACAGTACACTGCTGAACAGCTAAGCTGGATACAGGGTCACCAGCCCAGTAAAGGTAGTGGGTGGAAGTTAAGACACATCAGGGAAAAAATTTATCTGAAAAAAAAAAAAGCTAATAATTTCTAACCAATGTGAAATTTTTGTGAAATTTTGTGCCTAATTGAATCTTGAAAAAAATACAAGAGCTATCATGTGGTCTAGGAAACCTGATTGTGAGTCTCCCAATGGTAATGTTTCTTACAAATATCTGCTATGACCTGCTATGACTTGATGCACGATCCCCCATCCAACCCCTTCCGCCCTTCCCACTTCCCTCCTTCACATGAAAATATGTGGGCATTCAATGCAGTATTTATGAAGCTATTTGTTCTTGATGTCCCAACTGTATGTTATAAATATAGCTTTTGGCATTTTAACCTTTCTTTCCATAATTGATCTTTTGGTCTATTTATCTGATTATTTGTTATAGCATTTTGCTTTCTACATTGAGTAAAAAAAATTTTTAAGCTGAATCAACTTGCCTATCTCTAGTACTACTGTTATGATTTATGTGCTATATTCTGATATAATATTTGGCCTGTTAAAAAAATGTACATACAGTTTATTATTCTAATGTATATTCCTTTTCAAACCTTCAAGATAATGAGACTAGGATGTTTCATATAATGATATGCTGTCTACGCTTCTTAATCCCTTAAGGACCAAAATCCCTTTTGGCCTTAAAGGGGTATCAACTGGCCAGCGTTTAGTTATGAACGCTGTGTGCATGCTGCGGGGGTCAGCCATGCCCCCTCATTATGTCATGCAATGACCCCTCTCGGTAAGAATGCTACATTATTTTTATTCTGTAGGTCCATATGGTTACAAAGATAACCAATTTTTGTAGATTTTATTTAGTTTTACTACTTTAAAAAAATTGTAACTACATGCACCAACATTAGTATGTTTAAAATTGTCATCTTCTGACATCTATAGCTTTTTAATTTTTCTGCATACAGGGCTATATGAGTAAAATTTTTTTGTGCTGTGATCTGTAGTTTTCATCAGTACCATTTTTGTTTTCATGGGACTTTTTATTAATCTTTTATGGTATATAAAGTGACCAAAAATTTGCAGTTTTGGAATTTAGTATTTTTTTACATGTACACCATCGATCGTGCAGTTTAACTAACTTTATATTTTAATAGACCAGACATTTATGCACACAGCAGTACCATATATTAATTATTTTTATTTTTCATTATTTTATTTAAAAAATGGGAAAGGGGGGTGGGGGGTGGGTCACTTTTATTATGTAGGAGTTAATTCACTTTTATTAACTTTTTTTTCTAATTTTTTTTTTAGTCCCCATAGGGATATACCATGCAATCTGTAGATTGCATGCACTGCTCAATGCTGATCTTTGCCTTAGCACTGATCAGTGTTATTGGTGCTCTGCTGCTCCAGCTTCCTGTGATTTCCTGGAGATTATCCCGATTAGCTCTGCTGAGCTGCCGGTATAATTAACTCTGCATTTTAGACACCGCAATCAACTTTGATCATGGTGTTTAAACAGTTAATACTGAGCATCAGCCCAATCTGTGATGCCCGGCATTAACCGTGGGTCCTAGCTGCTGATAGAAACCGGGACCCACCAAGTATAAAGCGTGCTCAGCTCGTGAGCATGTTTCAAACACTGTAATGGGACGAGGATGTACAGGTACGCACTCTCTCCTTAAGCACCAAAGACCAAGGGTTTACCAGTATGCCCTTGGTGCTTAAGGAGTTAAATAAAAGTCTGTCTGATGTGGGTTTTATATGGCAATGTCAATAACAACCTGTTATTGCTAGAACACTCCTTTAGTATTTATTAAAGTTGACAGAGTGCATTATAGGTTTTAGTCTGTTGTAGTAATCAGCCAGCCAATGTAGAGTCATATAATAGAAGCAGATGGATATTCTATTGGAGTAAAGATAAGGGAAGAGGGCCCCCAGCAGCATTCAGTCCTGTGCAATGCTTTTATTTTTGAGTATAATAAGGAGTGTTTTATGAACAAATGTACATGACGTGCTCAGGCATAATTTGTATGCAAAGGATTTGTAAATTTACATATATGTCCAAAAAAGAGCACAGGAACTATATGGAAACCAATGAATTAAGAATAATAAAAAAAAAAACCTGAATGAAATGAAAAATGATGCACGCCCTTACCATCTCTCCCAGGACATGGCACAGAAACTGCGTTCTGCATTTCAAGCAAGATTGACTGCATGTCACTGATGGATCACTTCAAAGTATTAGACATATACAAGAATTGATTATCCAATAAATCAGCTTGTGGAGTTTAAAAGAATCCATAGAACACATATTATAAATCAGGATGTGAAGGAAGTTGAGGGTATTGCTCCTTTTTAATCATGTCATTTATATTTAACTGCTACTGTAAACCTTTTAGTTCTTGCAAAATGTTTGCAAAGGGTAAATTGGTCTTGCAAATAAAAATAAAGTAAGGGAACAGAGGTGATCCAACATTTTCTATGAACACCAAACATACCGTATCCAACACTTTTATTATAGAATTTAAATAAAGAAAAAATACATCAGGTTAAAAACTAATGTAGGTAAAAGATCAATTCCTAAGAAAGCTGTAACTATGTTGGCAATCTCACCTACATGTTTACCTATACTGTCAAGCATGCATGAACCAAAAACATGCCAGCATCAAACTCACAGAATGGTCTTACTTTGCTAATCATAAGTAATTGCTCATTGACAGAAGGTTGGCATGATGATGTCCGACTATGCCCAATATCTTCTGCTAGGCATTGAAAAAGACTGTTTTTTTATTATATCACATGCTGAGTTAATCCTTTTATGTCTTATTAGGGTACGTTCACATGTAAGCAGATTTGATGCAGAGGATTTTCTGCTGCAGATTTCAATGTAAACTAAATGACTGAGCACAGACTAATCAGCAGTTACAAGCCCTGCGCATCAGATATGCGGAGGATCCTGTATGTGTGAACGTACCCTTAAAGTGTACCTGTCATTGACAAAACTTTTTATATAATGTAGTTAATACCATTATATGTATATTCGTAATATACATTGGTTAAACAAAAGTGTATATTTTAGTCCCTACAGCTATTGCCTGTGCGTCTCTGTTAGGAGACCAAATACAGGAAGTATTGGTGGACAAGCAGGGCTCTGTACAGTGAGGACAAGCAGGGCTCTGTGCAATGAGGACAAGCAGGGCTCTGTACAGTGAGGACAAGCAGGGTTCTGTGCACTGAGGACAAGCAGGGGTCTGTACACTGAGGACAAGCAGGGGTCTGTACACTGAGGACAAGCAGGGCTCTGTGCAGAGAGGACAAGCAGGGCTCTGTGCAGTGAGAACAAGCAGGGCTCTGTGCAGTGAGGACAAGCAGGGCTCTGTGCACTGAGGGCAAGCAGGGCTCTGTGCACTGAGGGCAAGCAGGGCTCAGTGCACTGAAAACAAGCGGGGCTCTGTACACTGAGGACAACCAGGGCTCTTTACACTGAGGACAATCAGGGCTCTGTGCAGTGAGGACAAGCAGGGCTCTGTACACTGAGGAAAAGCAGGGCTTTGTGCACTGAGGGCAAGCAGGGCTCAGTGCACTGAGGACAATCAGGGCTCTGTGCAGTGAGGACAAGCAGGGCTCTGTACACTGAGGAAAAGCAGGGCTCTGTGCACTGAGGACAATCAGGGCTCTGTGCAGTGAGGGCAAGCAGGGCTCTGTACACTGAGGAAGAGCAGGGCTCTGTGCACTGAGGACAAGCAGGGCTCTGTGCAGTGAGGACAAGCAGGGCTCTGGGCACTGAGAACAAGCAGGGCTCTGGGCACTGAGAACAAGCAGGGCTCTGTGCACTGAAAACAAGCGGGGCTCCGTACACTGAGGACAACCAGGGCTCTGTACACTGAGGACAACCAGGGCTCTGTGGACTGAGAACAAGCAGGGCTCTGTGCACTGAAAACAAGTGGGGCTCTGTACACTGAGGACAACTAGGGCTCTGTACACTGAGGACAACCAGGGCTCTGTGCAGTGAGGACAAGCAGGGCTCTGTACACTGAGGGCAAGCAGGGCCCAGTGCACTGAGGACAATCAGGGCTCTGTGCAGTGAGGACATGCAGGGCTCTGTACAATGAGGAAAAGCAGGGCTCTGTGCAGTGAGAACAAGCAGGGCTATGTGCAGTGAGGACAAGCAGGGCTCTGTGCACTGAGAACAAGCAGGGCTCTGTGCACTGAAAACAAGCGGGGCTCTGTACACTGAGGACAACCAGGGCTCTTTACACTGAGGACAAGCAGGGCTCTGTGCAGTGAGGACAAGCAGGGCTCTGTGCACTGAGAACAAGCAAGGCTCTGTGGACTGAGAACAAGCAGGGCTCTGTGCACTGAGGACAACTAGGGCTCTGTACACTGAGGACAACCAGGGCTCTGTGCAGTGAGGACAAGCAGGGCTCTGTACACTGAGGGCAAGCAGGGCCCAGTGCACTGAGGACAATCAGGGCTCTGTGCAGTGAGGACATGCAGGGCTCTGTACACTGAGGAAAAGCAGGGCTCTGTGCACTGAGGGCAAGCAGGGCTCAGTGCACTGAGGACAATCAGGGCTCTGTGCAGTGAGGACAAGCAGGGCTCTGTACACTGAGGACAAGCAGAGATCTGTGCAGTGAGGACAAACAGGGCTCTGTGCAGTTAGGACAAGCAGGGCTCTTTGCAGTGAGGACAAGCAGGGCTCTGAGCAGTGAGGACAAGCAGGGCTCTGTACACTGAGGACAAGCAGGGCTCTGTACACTGAGGACAAACAAGGCTCTGTGCAGTGAGTACAAGCATGACTCTGTACAGTGAGGACAAGCAGGGTTCTGTGCACTGAGGACAAGCAGGGCTCTGTACACTGAGGACAAGCAGGGGTCTGTACACTGAGGACAAGCAGGGGTCTGTACACTGAGGACAAGCAGGGCTCTGTGCAGAGAGGACAAGCAGGGCTCTGTGCAGTGAGAACAAGCAGGGCTCTGTGCAGTGAGGACAAGCAGGGCTCTGTGCACTGAGGGCAAGCAGGGCTCTGTGCACTGAGGGCAAGCAGGGCTCAGTGCACTGAAAACAAGCGGGGCTCTGTACACTGAGGACAACCAGGGCTCTTTACACTGAGGACAATCAGGGCTCTGTGCAGTGAGGACAAGCAGGGCTCTGTACACTGAGGAAAAGCAGGGCTTTGTGCACTGAGGGCAAGCAGGGCTCAGTGCACTGAGGACAATCAGGGCTCTGTGCAGTGAGGACAAGCAGGGCTCTGTACACTGAGGAAAAGCAGGGCTCTGTGCACTGAGGACAATCAGGGCTCTGTGCAGTGAGGACAAGCAGGGCTCTGTACACTGAGGAAGAGCAGGGCTCTGTGCAGTGAGAACAAGCAGGGCTCTGTGCAGTGAGGGCAAGCAGGGCTCTGTGCACTGAGAACAAGCAGGGCTCTGTGCACTGAAAACAAGCGGGGCTCTGTACACTGAGGACAACCAGGGCTCTTTACACTGAGGACAAGCAGGGCTCTGTGCAGTGAGGACAAGCAGGGCTCTGTGCACTGAGAACAAGCAGGGCTCTGTGGACTGAGAACAAGCAGGGCTCTGTGCACTGAGCACAAGCAGGGCTCTGTGCACTGAAAACAAGTAGGGCTCTGTACACTGAGGACAACTAGGGCTCTGTACACTGAGGACAACCAGGGCTCTGTGCAGTGAGGACAAGCAGGGCTCTGTACACTGAGGGCAAGCAGGGCCCAGTGCACTGAGGACAATCAGGGCTCTGTGCAGTGAGGACATGCAGGGCTCTGTACACTGAGGAAAAGCAGGGCTCTGTGCACTGAGGGCAAGCAGGGCTCAGTGCACTGAGGACAATCAGGGCTCTGTGCAGTGAGGACAAGCAGGGCTCTGTACACTGAGGACAAGCAGAGATCTGTGCAGTGAGGACAAACAGGGCTCTGTGCAGTTAGGACAAGCAGGGCTCTTTGCAGTGAGGACAAGCAGGGCTCTGAGCAGTGAGGACAAGCAGGGCTCTGTACACTGAGGACAAGCAGGGCTCTGTACACTGAGGACAAACAAGGCTCTGTGCAGTGAGTACAAGCATGACTCTGTACATTGAGGAGAAGCAGGGATCTGTACACTGAGGACAAGCAGGGCTCTATACATTGAGGACAAGCAGGGCTCTGTACACTGAGGAAAAGCAGGGCTCTGTGCACTGAGGACAAGCAGGACTCTGTGCAGTGAGGACAAGCAGGGCTCTGTGCACTGAGAACAAGCAGGGCTCTGTGCACTGAGAACAAGCAGGGCTCTGTGCACTGAGTACAAGCAGGGCTCTGTACACTGAAAACAAGTGGGGCTCTGTACACTGAGGACAACCAGGGCTCTGTGCACTGAGGACAAGCAGGGCTATGTGCAGTGAGGACAAGCAGGGCTCTGTACACTGAGGACAAGCAGAGATCTGTGCAGTGAGGACAAACAGGGCTCTGTGCAGTTAGGACAAGCAGGGCTTGTTGCACTGAGGACAAGCAGGGCTCTGAGCAGTGAGGACAAGCAGGGCTCTGTACACTGAGGACAAGCAGGGCTCTGTACACTGAGGACAAACAAGGCTCTGTGCAGTGAGTACAAGCAGGACTCTGTACATTGAGGACAAGCAGGGATTTGTACACTGAGGACAAGCAGGGCTCTGTACACTGAGGACAAGCAGGGCTCTGTGCAATGAGTACAAGCAGGACTCTGTACACTGAGGACAAGCAGGGCTCTGTACACTGAGGACAACAAAGGCTCTATGCACTGAGGACAAGCAGGGCTCTGTGCAGTGAGGACAAGCAGGGCTCTGTATACTGAGGACAAGCAGGGATCTGTGCAGTGAGGACAAGCAGGGATCTGTGCAGTGAGGACAAGCAGGGCTCTTTGCTCTGAAGACAAGCAGGGCCCTGTGCACTGAGGACAAGCAGGGCTCTGTACACTGAGGACAAGCAGGGCTCTGAGCAGTGAGGACAAGCAGGGCTCTGTTCACTGAGGACATGCAGGGCTCTGTACACTGAGGACAAACAAGGCTCTATACAGTGAGTACAAGCAGGACTCTGTACATTGAGGACAAGCAGGGCTCTGTACACTGAGGACAAACAAGGCTCTGTGCAGTGAGTACAAGAATGACTCTGTACATTGAGGACAAGCAGGGATCTGTACACTGAGGACAAGCAGGGCTCTGTACACTGAGGACAAGCAGGGCTCTGTACACTGAGGAAAAGCAGGGCGCTGTGCACTGAGGACAAGCAGGACTCTGTGCAGTGAGGACAAGCAGGGCTCTGTGCACTGAGAACAAGCAGGGCTCTGTGCACTGAGAACAAGCAGGGCTCTGTGCACTGAGTACAAGCAGGGCTCTGTACACTGAAAACAAGTGGGGCTCTGTACACTGAGGACAGCCAGGGCTCTGTGCACTGAGGACAAGCAGGGCTCTGTGCAGTGAGGACAAGCAGGGCTCTGTACACTGAGGACAAGCAGAGATCTGTGCAGTGAGGACAAACAGGGCTCTGTGCAGTTAGGACAAGCAGGGCTCTTTGCACTGAGGACAAGCAGGGCTCTGAGCAGTGAGGACAAGCAGGGCTCTGTACACTGAGGACAAGCAGGGCTCTGTACACTGAGGACAAACAAGGCTCTGTGCAGTGAGTACAAGCAGGACTCTGTACATTGAGGACAAGCAGGGATTTGTACACTGAGGACAAGCAGGGCTCTGTACACTGAGGACAAGCAGGGCTCTGTACACTGAGGACAAGCAGGGCTCTGTGCAATGAGTACAAGCAGGACTCTGTACACTGAGGACAAGCAGGGCTCTGTACACTGAGGACAACAAGGGCTCTATGCACTGAGGACAAGCAGGTCTCTGTGCAGTGAGGACAAGCAGGGCTCTGTATACTGAGGACAAGCAGGGATCTGTGCAGTGAGGACAAGCAGGGCTCTATGATCTGAGGAGAAGCAGGGCTCTGTGCACTGAGGACAAACAGGGCTCTGTACACTGAGGACAAGCAGGGCTCTGAGCAGTGAGGACAAGCAGGGCTCTGTACACTGAGGACATGCAGGGCTCTGTACACTGAGGACAAACAAGGCTCTATGCAGTGAGTACAAGCAGGACTCTGTACATTGAGGACAAGCAGGGCTCTGTACACTGAGGACAAGCAGGGCTCTGTACACTGAGGACAAGCAGGGCTCTGTACACTGAGGACAAGCAGGGCTCTGTGCAGTGAGTACAAGCAGGACTACGTACACTGAGGACAAGCAGGGCTCTGTACACTGAGGACAAGCAGGGCTCTGTACACTGAGGAAAAGCAGGACTCTGTACACTGAGGACAAGCAGGGCTCTGTACACTGAGGACAAGCAGGGCTCTATACACTGAGGACAAGTAGGGCTCTGTGCAGTAAGGACAAGCAGGGGTCTGTGCAGTGAGGCTCTGTACTCCTGGCTCAAACATCAAGATGATTGACAAGCCAAGAGCCTGCACAGAGCCCTACTTGTCCTGCCCTCACTTCCTGTATTTGGACTCCTCATAGAGACACATAGGCAATAGCTGCAGGGACAGCATTTTGTTCACCTAAAAATATACAAATTGTTTAATCAATGTATATTACAAATATACATATAATAGTATTATATCGAAAGTTTTTTGTTAGGGACAGGTACACTTTAAAATAATGTGGGTATTTTTGCATATAATGAAAAAAATGGTCTCAATAACTTCATAACTTGGGAAATATACATTTACTGGTTCAAATATACAGTTATGTTAACCCTTCATTATATTAGATTGTTTTTGCAAGTCCAATTAACTTAAGCTTTATTTGAGATTGTCCAACCTTTCTCCATTGACAACCTGCTTCAATAAACACTTTTTCTTCCTGAATTATATTGTAGTTAATTGATTGATCGCCTGTCAACTAAACAAACCTCCATGTCTGGCTGCCAAGAAGTCTTTGACAATTAGGTTGGGCAGCCTTAGGTATAGATTGAAAAGGGACAACAAGTATTTGCACTTTCATTTGAATTTTGTCAACTCATCGCCTGCGTATTATAAATGGCTTTGAGAGGAGCAAAGGAAAAATTTGAATATGTAGCCCAGGTCAGATTAAAAATCCAGAACCACAGTGCTGCATGGCAACAATGCTAGCCACCATAAAACATACGATTGACATAGAGATAATCTCCCAATATTTATTTTGGGACCAATTTGGTGATGCCCCAAATGCCTTGTGATTTTTCTTGCAAAGTATGTACAGAAGCAGGGAAACCTGTCAAAAATAAGAGTCCTGTACAGCACACCCAGCATCTTAGTCATATACAGGGCACCCAAATAACAAGTCAACATTTTTTGGTAAGTTTGAACCTAATCCAATTTGTGCAAAACTATTCTCTCATTTCCACTGAATAATCAGTTGGTCCCCTATGTATTTAGTTGTAGTACAAAGATACCTTAGGTACTCCATGAACCCACACATAAAAACGTAGGCCTCTCTTTGAATGACCCAGCTCATAGACATGTAAATTGAGCTTAAGGATTCTCAAACCATTATAAAAAAAAATCAGTATATGAGACTTGAAACAAAACAATGTGATATTTCCATCTTCCATTAGAATTTGGAACCATGCCCAACACACAATGCTAAGAAGTGAGCATACTGCTAAACTCAAATAACATTCTGGTGTCCATCAATCTCTACACAGATTTACCCACTTTATTCTTCTTCTCGCTGACACCATGAGCTTCTGGTCTCTTTTTGGGTACTTGGGATAGAATAACGTACTTTCTACAACCGACCTAATAACATATACGTGTGGCCAAAAGGAATCATCTGAATTCTGACAAACGTATTATGATATTTCCAGATGATATGTAAAATGAAGGATTATTTTGTATGTTTTTTGGTAATAAGTGGACAAGCTGCCTAGATTGTGACAGTTCTAGGACGTTTTGATGACACAGCTGGACAGTCCCCAGCTGGCACCCTGTACACCACTGCAGGCATGTCATTTGCTGCTCTGTAGGGTAAGTGCTTAATTGCAGGCTACAAAATGGACTGCAACAGGACGGGTTACCTACGGCAGTCGTATTACCCTGTAATAATATCAGACAGATGAGGAGAAATGACATCTGCCCTGTTTGCTCATTTTATATTTCCACAAAAGGGGCTGTAATACAAGCCTTGGCATATTAACATCAAGAGGCTGATTTATTTTCCCTGATAGTGATATAGCCTGTGTGTAACACATCCCTTAGAGTATGAAATTCATTGCTTGTCATAGACATGATTGGAATAAATATCCAATTGGCCTCCTAAATTATAGTTATAGGACAAGATGGATTGGGGGGAAACACAGCAGCTCTCAAAGACAAAGCAGCATCTGCATCTGCAATTCAATGTAAAAAGAATTTATGAAATCATTCATTGTTGCAAAATTTATAACCCTAATTTATATATGTTTTTGTTTAGATTTACTTCCTTAAAATTTCTCTTATTTCAGTTTGTTTTGTTTATTTCTATGGCTCTTTGTTTCTAGGTTAGTTAGAAGGTATTTTCAGTCTATTGTCCACTACCACTATTCACCACTATATTTTTCCCATCAGTACTTGCTGCTAATTTTGCCTTAAATAAATAACAGATATTTAAAGATTTGTGTAAAATAGGCAACAGGCTTTCAAGCCATTAAAATGTACAATAGATTTAGAATGTTAAACAAATCCCTCTGGCAGCGAAGGAGGTTAACGCACATTGCTTGCTAGGATGAAAAATAAATTGCCGGCTCTTGCAGTAAAGCTTCAGGAAAAGAATAAGTGAACACAATCAGGACTCCATAGAGTGCCAGTCTCCATATGTGTGACTGATGGCATAGATTTCCGTGTACACTAGTCCAATCACGGCTCGATCAGCGATAATAACTCTCGGCATAAAAAACATGTGCGTTAGAGCTGACGTGAATCGTACCAAATAGAGCTATGTTTAAACCTCACACTGCCCCGGCTTAGTGAAAACACAATATAAACTATTAGGACAACAAATTGCTGGATAATTGAGTATTGCGGAGAATTAAACAAAAATAGGTTTACTTCATTATGTACATATACAATGCTCAAGAAACACCCATGGTGAAGCTTAAAGTCAACAAAGTATTCATTTTGTCTAATATAATGAGGGTATACAACGGTGATCCTAAAGGGTCACTATTCTTTTGCCACACTAGTTAAGGTTTCCAATAAAAAGAGAACTTAATTCATGTCATGCTTGCCAAGAATCACATTCCACCCACACAACTATTTTAAAGAGGACCTGTCAGTTCTTCTAGCATGTCTGTTTTAATAAGTACTTGCATTTTCGACAAAATAACAATTTACAAGTATCTTTTCTTAGAAAAACGCATTTGGCATTCCTCTGCCATTGACGACTGGATGTTACCATTGTCTTTGGTAACAGGAATTTGTCATCATTTTTAAGCTGCCAGAACCACAAATAATTTGATAGTCCCTAGTTTTTTTTTTTCACCTTGCCCTGCTGGCCTTGCTTGGTAGATCTTTTCATAAACCGAAACATGGAGAGATCTATCAACTAAGACTGGTGGGCAGGAGAAGCCATGGAGAACACGCCACTAACTTGTGTTTTGGGCAGCATGGAAGTAATGATAAGTTGTGGTGAGGCATGTATTGACAAGAGAAATGATAACGCCCAGTTTTCAATTCATTTCTCTATTTCTAAAAGTAATACCACAGGAATGACACAGTACTGACCGGTTTTCTTTAGATGGCAAGGAAAAGTGTTAATTAATTCTAAATGATCACACAATAGCTCATAAGAATACATTCATCCCTTTGTTATTTTGAAGTCCTTTAAAGGGGTACTCCGCCCCTACACATCTTATACCCTATCCAAAGGATAGGGGATAAGATGTCTGATCGTGGGGGTCATGCTGCTGAGGGCCCCTGTGATCTCGGCTGCCGCACCCGGCTGTCATTACTGCACAGAGTAAACTCGCTCTGTGCATAATGACGGGCGATACAGGGGCCGGAGCATCGTGACATCACAGCTCCGCCCCTCATGACATCACAGCCTGCCCCTTTAATGCAAGTCTATGGGAGGGGGTGTGATGGCCGCCATGCCCCCTCCCATAGACTTGTATTGAAGGAGTGGGCCGTGACATCACGTCACGAGGGGCAGAGCTGTGACGTCACAATGCTCTGGCCCCTGTATCAGGCCTCTGTATAGCGAGTTTGCTCTGTGCAGTAATGACAGAGGGGTGCTGCA
This sequence comes from Hyla sarda, assembly GCF_029499605.1. Lineage (NCBI taxonomy): Eukaryota > Metazoa > Chordata > Amphibia > Anura > Hylidae > Hyla > Hyla sarda. Next base: position 271,957,878 of record NC_079190.1, on the reverse strand, counting down.
GCCGATATCCGGGGGGTCCCCAGTGGTGGGACCCCCGCGATCAGACATCTTATCCCCTATCCTTTGGGACATATCTTGGAATGGCATTCAAATTTTTCAACAACCAGTTCTCAGTCTCCTGATGTTGGCCAGGTACCTCTTTAGAAACTTTGAGGAGGAGACAGCTGTCTCCACCCCTCACTGAATTATCACCAAAAAACTGCCAAAAGAACATAGGTGGGTGGTGGGAAGACACTGGACATTTCCTTCTCACAACAGTGGTATAGGATCACTATTTCGCCCCAGGTCAGCTGTCATTTTAACAATTTGTTCACGGAAACAGGTAAAAACAGGGGAACATTAAATAACACACCCTAGATCTGAATGAACAAACTAATCGTATGAAATACTTTCATCTTTACATAGTTGAATGTGCTGACAAGAAAATCACACAAACATTATCAATGGAAATAAAATTTATAAACCCATGGAGGTCTGGATATGGAGTCACACTCAAAATCAAAGTTGGAAAACCACACGACAGGCTGATCCAACTTTGATGTAATGACCTTAAAACAAGTCAAAATGAAGCTCAGTAGTGTGTGTGGCCTCCGCGTGCCCATATGACCTTCCTACTACGCCTGGGCATGCCCCTGATGAGGTGGACAGTCTGTGGTGCAACGTGGTGTTGGTGGATGGAGCGAGACATGATGTCCCAGATGTGTTGAATTGGATTTAGGTCTGGGGAACGGGCGGGCCAATCCATAGCATCAATGCCTTCCGCTTGCAGAAACTGCAGACACTCTAGCCACATGAGGTCTATCATTGTCTTGCATTAGGAGCAACCCAGGGCCAACCGCACCAGCATATGGTCTCACAAGGGGTCTGAGGATCTCATCTCGGTACCTAATGGCAGTCAGGCTACCTCTGGCAAGCACATGGAGGGCTGTGCGGCCCCCCAAAGAAATCCCACCCCATTCTTGAAGTTCACACCGTTCTAAACATTGTAAGGTTTATCTATGAAACTATCCGCCAATCTTGCTTACACAGTGACCAAACTTATAATAGGACCCCTGTTTATCAAGTAAATAAACAGCACACTAAAGTTTCTTTCATTAGTTTATAACTATTCTTCTTTTTTGTTCATAACTTTGCACTGATTTAACAAAAAAAAAATGTATGTCCTTTTGTATGACTTCTAGATGAAAATCCATTTTAAATTAGTTTTTGAGTTTTGTATCCCCTGCACAATTCCCAAGGAATTTGTAGTATAAGAAAAAAATAATCTTTTTGATTATTTTTCTTTTACACATTTGCATGTATGAATGAAACATTTTCATAAAAAACATTCCGGCCTAAGTTATTTGTGGCAAGTTGGAAAGTTCTGGCAGATATAACAAAAACATATAAATATAAACCTATCATGAAAAAAAGATCAACTCATTTTATTCCAATATTACTCTTATATAATGTATATTATACCAGTTTTCTGTCATTTTACATAGATTTTTTTTATTCTTAGGATAGACTATTATGTATAATTGGTGAAGGACAGCTGACTGGTGGGTATTTCAGGGGCGGTTTCCCCACATGTTAATTGACTAAAGATAAGCCATATGTGTAAAGTCACAAAAAAAAAAAATACTTCAGATTAACTTCATACTTCACACTATTTTTATTTTTTATTTTTATAAATAAGTATTTCAGTCTTAGACAAAAAATTAAACGTGAGTCAGGGTGCTATGAAACTAAAATAGAACCCATACTCATCTGCCCTGATCCTCCACCTCTGTCTTTCCAATGGCTCACAGTTCTACCACTCACTGCAGCTTCTTAGTTCATGTGATGTGTTTTCCCTGCAGGAACTGCTCAATCCGCCACTCACTGGCTGAGATGGGTCACTTTTGCACTCATTGACATCTGGCTGAATAGGCATTTCCTGTGGGAACAAAATGTCACAGAAACCAGAAACCAATATTGAGGATTGGGAGCCATTGGAATTACAACAGCAGGTATGTTTTCTTTTTTCTTTTTATTTATTTATTTATTTATTTGTACATCATTCTTTTGTAAATTTTTCTTCAGCTACAAGAAATAAAAAAATAAAGTCAAAGGGGCTATAGTTCTGTATGTAGCAATAGGAGCCATCTGCACATCCACTGCACTTTCACCTTTGGGGTTTATTCACAAGTACAGTATTCTGCACAGATTTAATGCACAGATTTGATGCGCAGGATTTCAAGTCATTAAGTTACATTGAAATCTGGGCAAGGAACTCTGGGAAGGCGAGAAGAAGGGTAGGTGGGATGACCCTGAATCACATGCAGGATGCAGCCTATCAGCAGCCAGTCACCCCTGTGATGTCACAGTCCAATATAATCGGCAGCCATATTCTGGACGGTTACTTAATCCTTTCACTGCAGAGAGATAGGACAGACAGTGCTTGTGTGTTACACAGAAAAGCTTTTTCCCGCAGCGTTTCACCTCCTAGTCACGTCAGGGTTCTGGTGGACAGAGAGCAGTGTGTATTTCACTGAAATTAGTTTTTACTGCAGCCATTAACCTCCCAGTCACTTTCTACAGCATTCTATTACAGAGGGTGCAGAGAGCTGTGTGTTGCCTCGTATATTTGAACAAGCAAACTCAGCTTGAGAAACCTTAGCAGAGGATGGAGAAATATTTTTTCAGCGCAACTCTGTGTCTTTGTTCCACAACAAATGGTCTGCTGGTTATACTAGTCTGTAGATGGGATAATACCCAACAGACCAGTCCTATTAGTCTTTGAGAGAGTGCAATTTTGGGTTTAATACACAGCGAATGTGTGCTGTAGCACTGTTGTGTACTGCTGGTGTTTTACTCCTATATGTTTTTTAAGCATACTGTATGCATTCCATACATTGTTCCATTCCCCCTTTTAGAGGTCTTTGCATCACATTAATACTTGGTGGTGTAGGTGGCACATGGTGTTTTTTGCACACCTTTTCTTTTGTTAGATTTCAAAAAAAATGTTGGGTTTATGTATTTTTTCCTAAGAATAATGTTAAAAGTTAAGTTTTACGTAATGCATATCCTCAATATTTACTTGTGCACACCAACATTTTGACAAAAAAGAAAGTTTTCTTCTGTCTACTTGCCTCAGCTACTATTTTGATCCTGCCACCTGCTTGATGCCACACATCTGATGCCAAGTTCTCCTTCTTTCACCCACCTTCATCACCGGATACTGGTATTAACACCCACCACACCATTCTACCAAAGTGTACCAAAGTGCACGGCAGCGATGACTTCTGGAGCTGTAACTATGGTCAGGGACAATACATGTCGTTTATGGCCCACTGGGTAAATGTGGTTCCTGCACAGCTAAAACAGCAAATTGGACTGGTCACGCCGCTTCCGCCTCCACGCTCTCAGGCCATTGATCCTGCTACAGTGTGAGACTCCGCCTCCTCATCCTTTACCATGTCCCATAGTCACCGCAATGAGAACTCATCTGTCCACGAAAAATGTGAAGAGACTGACCTTTGTGAAGATAAATCAGGCATGGATCAGCCAGGATTTCCAACCACCAATCCCTGATGCATCAGAGTAGATTGACCATGGTGCCACTTCACCACTTAACAAATATGGTTAGTGCCAAACAGATTTAAGGCACTGCTGCCCAGTTACAAACATTCCTCAACATCAGACCTTTTTTCACCCACGCCTGGCAGAGGACCGCCAGCTCGCTTTGAAGATACAAGTATGAGCTTTTTCACTGCAGCCACTTCTAGCATTATTTGCCAACTTATCCAATGGCACAGAAGCTGAATGTGCTCCTGTCCAAGTTGCTGGTACTGTAGTCCCTCCCTTTTCAAGTGGACACTCAAAGTATGGGGGTGCGCTAAGAGGCAGGGGCTGGAATATGTGGTAGCTCACCTCGCGGCGGACCGCCAGCTCGATGCTCACCAGAATGGGTAATCAAAAAATTTAAATAAATTCAAATTAAATCAAATAAAAATTACTGACACAAAATCTGCCACATCCAGATGCTCTGCAGCAGTGATTCTAATAGCGATGCCTGTAATCTGCATGTCATACTGAATAGCATTATTATTTCAATAACACAACACACTCCCTATGCGTGTTAAGACAAATCAAAGTGTTCTACACCCCTATTGAACCTCTCTGTAGGCCAGAAATGGCTCTTTTTTAATATCGATTCACCGCCAATAAATTTAGACCGAACCAAATTTTTGTCGGAGAATTTGGCGAGTCAGCGGAATTGAATTTTTCAAAAATGTGCTCATCTCTACTCATATCCACCACATTTTCTGTGGAAACCTTAGTAAATATGTAGTTTTTTGTGAAAATGTCTTGGACATGCTCCCCTTTTCGGCATCCACGCCCCCTTTTCCTGGCAACCGCGCTCACTTTTTTGGGTTTTCAGAATAAAATGGAGAGTTGTTTGGGGTTTTACATTTTTTGGTGCAAATTCTGGCGCAGACACAATTTGTGGCGCAATGTGTCAAATTATGGCGTACAACCCAACAAAACAGGTTGTGTTTACAATAGGAAATCAGGGCTTTTGTGTTTGTTTTGGGTGGGGGACGTATTTCAAACTCCCAAAGCTGCACCTAAACCCATAATGAAATATGCATGTGATGAATTTTGCAAAAAGATAAGCCTTACTTTTATTTTTCATTTATTTATTTTTTATTGTAGTGAATGAAAAATAAATGAATGAAAACAACAGAATTCACGGTGTTTCTGCAACCAAGATATTGCAATAAGAATATGATGTGCAAAACTACCCTAAGGAAACTGACATACTAGAGTCTGGCAAAAAAAAAAGTTATTGCACATTTTAAAGTAAAAGATAGATAGATAGATAATAGATAAATAGATTAATAGATTAATAGATAGATAGTACAAAACTTACTCTAGTATTATGTTTCACATATCAAAAACAATTCATATAAGTTAATTTAATTTCCGTCTCTTTCATCAATAAGGTCCCTATCCAACATGTCGATCCTGCTTTGACACACTATGTCATAATGACACAACACACTCGGATGGGGTTAGCATAAGATTGAGTCAAGATTTGCCGTTTCCAAAAGCCAAGTTAAATCCATTTTCTAAGCCGACTGATGTTTAATATGGCAATTTATTTGAGCTATGAAAGAAGTTCCACAGGGTGTTGGAATAAAGGAAGCAGTTTTTATGTTAGATTGTTAAGATAAAAAACCCATCTTGATTGGAAACAGCAGTTAGGGGAGCAGAAGAAAGAGTTTAACAGGTGTGTTGTGAGAATTGATAAATCAGAGCCTTAATGCTTCTAATCGGGGATTGTATGCTATGATCTTAACATGCTTTACATGACTAAGAACAGTTGTTTGTAATAGGTGGTGGTGTCATTATTATAAATATATATCTAAACTGTACAAAGCATTTTATTGTCAAGGAAATCCCTATCCATGTGTCCTAATTGGGGATATGAACATCATAAATTGGTTCTAGGGCAAGATCGGTCTCCATTTTGGCAGACTAGGTGTGTCCACGAATTAACCGTTCAGGTAAAAGACTAATATAGCAAAGTATATCTCCCCTGCTGATAAATCATGTATGGTGAGACAAACTTCTGCAGCTACAAACCACCTATCATGGGTCCCAGGAACCAGACCCATGAAACCAGGTTATTTCAGGGTAAGGGAATGTCTTCTTAGGACTGTTTTTAAATATTACTTTCGAGTTTAGGAAATTCATTTCTACACTGACGCATCCCATGTTCCTTATATTACAGGAACATTAAATCTGCTAGTGTCCATCTCTAGATGCATAGTATGACTTAGGTGTATCAAGATCAGATTTGTCATCCGCAGATCAATGAAGGCTCCACCTGATTAAATAGTGTAACATGTATCTGTCATTTTGGGGAGCATTCTGCTGATGTGCACCGTTGCTGCTACTTTGTAAGAATCTCATGAGCACTCATCCATTTCTTTCCTGTATCTTGTATGATTGATCACTAGGTTACAACTAACCCTCCTATTTATTGACAGATTTACAACTTCTATTAACAAAGTAACCCCATCACTAAAAACCATCCAGGCAGCTGATAGCAAAAAAAATAAAAAATAAAGTGAAAGACACAAAAAGACAACTATGACCTGAATTGAACCATGAAAACATCACTGTCATCACATGTGAAGGATACTGCATCTTCAAGTGGTACAAACAAGAAAGACATCATAACATGTTCACTGTCACCTGTAAGCAGAACTGCTGAAGAAGTAACCTTTATAGTTAAAATGAGAGAAGTTTTATCAGAGACGCTCTGCTGTCAGCTACCTGCCTTATAAAACTCTGAGCAGAAGCTGCTGTCATCTTCTTAGAGACGAGAGAGAGGGAGACGTGCAGGAAGACTATAGACTGGAGTGAACAAATAGCAGTTAAGGTATTAAATTGGTTATGGATGACAGCACAGGTTAGTAGTAATTTTATCGCCAGTACCATAGGTTCGGATCGTAGCATGATCTCCTCTGACCTTGAAAATTTCATTTTTCCTGGTTGAATGTCACAAAGACATAAAAAATAGACGTTTAACAACTCGGTCTGTTATTTTACCTCTAGTAAATGGTAATACTCTTTGAATTGTGTTTGAACAAGAGCTGTGATGGGTGGAATATGAAAAAAAAACATATAATATAGATGGTACAGATAGTCTAGGCTTTGATACACTTTTGCATGCGATGTCATTCCTACAATAAATTGGATTATATGAGATTAGAAAAAAAGGTCTGTTTGTTTTACTTCAGACCTAACACACCTTTGGCTATGGGCTGTGCATGATATTTGCATCTCAGCCCCATTAAAGGGGTACTCCGGCGCTTAGACATCTTATCTCCTATCCAAAGGATAGGGGATAAAATGCCTGATCGCGGGGGTGCCGCCGCTGGGAACCCCTGTGATCTTGCACGCAGCACCCCAGTTAAAATCAGTCTGATTACTGGCGATCACGGGGCCGCCGGCATGTAACTTCACGCCTCCGCCCACGTGTGACGTCACACTCCGCCCCTCAATGCAAGCCTATGGGAGGGGGCGTGACATCTGTCACGCCCCCTCCCATAGGCTTGCATTGAGGGGCGGAGGCGTGACATCACACGCCGCCGGCCCCATGATCGACAGTAATCAGACCCGGAGCGAACACGCTCCGGGGACTGATTTTAACTGGGGTGCTGCGTGCAAGATCACGTGAGTCCCCAGCGGCGGGATCCCCGTGATCAGGTATTTAATCCCATATCCTTTGGATAGGGGATAAGATGTCTAAGCGCTGGAGTACCCCTTTAACTTCATTGCTGAAAAACCAAAAAATGTCAATGGACTACAGTAGTTTTTTTGGGGGAACAAGCAAGTTTGTTACTGAATTGAATGTCTTAAGGGGCCATTTTAAATACATGATATCAAATAGATTCCATAATTGATTATCATTGCTTGACCTCATAGAGTCAGCCGATATCATTATGGATAGAGATGAGTGAACCCAAAGAACCAAAAGAATGGAAGAATGAGGAGGAAGAATCTCATGACTTCAAGGTAGCCCATAATGCCTTGCAAACAGTCTATCCAAGAAACTTTAGAAGCCATTTTAAGGATCGAAGGTGTGAGGGACAGTGAGCATTGAACAATACAGACAGGAATTTTTGGAGGGATATTTTTGGATCTTTTTTTTAGTAATAATAAAAAAAAATAATCTGCTAGCGCAGTGTGTTTTGTTATCAACCCCCTGGTATCTTTATCAATAACCACAAATGTTTCCATAACTTTGCCTTACAAACAGCTCAAAAGTACATAGGTAGACTCCTACATGCCCTAAGGGTATGTTAACACTGAGGAATCTTCCCTTGCGGAACTCTGATCAGGAATTCCGGCAATGCAGTGCGTGCATGATTCTGCCAAAATAATTAGCGGGTTCATTCTTTTGGGGGATGAAGTTCAGCAGTGGAATTTTTTGCTGCTGAAATTCCGTAATGTGAATGGGTCCGGGAAAGGCTCGTTCACAACAATGTTAAGATTCACACAGTCCCAGAGAGAGAGGCGAAAGAAACGGTCTTTTGAGGGGTTGCTTAAGAGATCGCAAGGACGGAGAGACTCAGGCCAGGACATGACAAATGTTTTTTATTTGTAAAAAGGGGACAACGTGTTTCGACACAAGATGAAGGGTGCAAGAAATGCTGGTGTGGATTCCTGTGTTGAGCAGCGCTGGCGTGGTCTGACCACGCTAGCGCTGCTCAACACAGGAATCCACACCAGCATTTCTTGCACCCATCATCTTCTGAAGAGTGCTGTTGTACGTTTTGACCTGAGGAAGGCACTTTGTATGTGCCAAAATGCGTTGTCCCCTTTTTACAAATAAAAGACATTTGTCCTGTGCTGGCCTGAGTCTCTCCGTCCTTGCAATCTCTTAAGCAGCGCCTCAAAAGACCATTTCTTTCACCTCTCTCTCTGAGACTTTTTGCATCATAAACACTGGCTCTGCTTGCTAAGGGTCCAGTCCCGGTCTGATTGCAGCAGCTTCCTATACTCCTCTACCCTAATGGGTGAGTAATATCACCTAGGTGTGGTGGAGGGCTTTCACAAGATTACTTACCTTTTACCAAGGGAGCGCCCCCTGTCTCTCATATTTTTTCTTTTATTTCTGAAGATTCACAGAGCACAGTGACGGGACTGCATGCAGTAATTTTTCCGCCACGATGTCCCGTCACTGTATAACGCCCGTAATGAATTACGGGCATATACGGGTGCAAACGGGCGGTTACAAAACCCCATAGGCTGCAATGCAATTTAGTCACGGCCGTCAGGGGTTTGGTAACGGACGGGTTTTGCAGCTGTAGTGACGGAACATGTGACGGAAGTTTGTAAACGGAGAAATTCATAGTGTGAAAGGAGCCTTAGGGTTTTAGGCATTGTTATGCACAATTTTTTGCTGTTGGTTAAGTACAGGTTTGGATCAAACTAGTTAAAAATCATTTTAAAAAATTCGGCAAACTGGTCATACCGATTTTTTTAAAAGTTTGCTCATCTCTGATCATGGATACACAATGCTATCGCTGAAACAATGTAGTATATAATTTCTATTTATATAATTTGGTGTTCATGTGATGGTTTGATGCTGGCAGTCCTCCAGAGAGAGAGTTGCTCTTCGCAGTCCCAGTCTGCTTTATCTAATAAGGAGGCATCGATTTCATCAGATGTATCAGTTTGCATGATGCATAGAACAACTGTAAAGGAATCGGATGTAAAAAGGGTTGTCCTATCAAAGACAAACTATGTCAGAATGCTGGCTCTGGGACAATCACTGGTCATCCTGTGCCCGGGTCTGAACAGATGATTTTTCAAGGACACCTACAGGATCCAGGCAAACTTGTTGTAGAGGAGATGTAGTATTATATGGTGGCCATGAAGATGAATGGACAACCATGTTACATAGACAACTTTGGTCCACAAGAATGAGGGCCGCTTGTACAGAGCAGTTCTGTATGCTGGCCCCTCATAGATGGCAGTCTTAAGTAGAGCTCCTTACACCAGTCAATTGTTCACCATAAAGCTATACAGGGATGGGTCCAGCAGGGCTCCCTCCTCTATAATGTCATATACCCTGACATAACAACAAGGGTCTACAAGAAATAATCCCTTCAGGTTGTTCTCCTCTTAAAGGTTATAATAGGGTTGAAATCTGTTTATTGGAATATGGACTAATCTATTAGCATTAATGAATGAATGAATGAGTGAATGAATGAATGAGTAAATAAATAAAATAATTAATTAATCAACCAGTAATTTCTGACTGTATTCTGGACCCATCCCTGTATAGCTTTATGGTTTAACAATTGACTGGTATATGAGCTCTACATAAGAATAGGAATTGTATGTACAGTGTGGATAAATCTCAAACATAATACAAAATATTGACAAATAAAAACTAATAACGCTTCTTAATTGTATTATATCTTGTTCTACTGTGTTTCCTATATTTTCCACTTTCAGCTTTAAACATGCTTTTATTACAGTACGTCCAGCTTTGTGAGTCCTTATGCCTTGCCTCCCCTCTTTACAGTTTAAGGCTATGAAGTAAGAAGAGAAGTGCAGCTGAGGACACTCCGACCATTCAGACTAATAGTGTAAATAATTGTTATGACCAATATAGAGCGCAGCATTTGTCACCTTCCCTTAAATATCCAAAGGACAGATTACAGCTTTGTGGGCTTCAAAAGAGGTATGTGCTTGATTTTCCATATACCGTATTTTTCGCCCTATAGGACGCTCCGGCATATAAGACGCGCCCTATTTTAAATGAGGAAAATCTAGAATACAATGTATAGGTCACAGTGATCTTTAACCAGCGGACCAACGGCTGTCCAGGCATGCCAGGAGTTGTAGTTTTGCAACATCTGGAGGTCCGCAGGTTGAAGACCACTGGATAGGAGATAATACTCACGTGTCCCCGCCGCTCCGGACCAGTCACTGCTGCCCTGGATGTCACCCTCCATCGCTGTCGCCGCGTCCCCGGGGTGTCCCCGTCGCTCCGGAACGTCTCTGCTGCCCGGTATCCTCGCTCTCCGCTGCCGCTCTCCATCGCCGCCATCACGTCGCTACGCACGCCGCTCCTATTGGATGACGGGTCGGCGTGCGCGACGACGTGATGACAACGAAGGAGAGCGTCGGCCATGCAGGGGATCCAGGCACGGAGCAGACACAGGGGTAAGGTAAAGTAAGGTAAGGTCCCTCCCGGTGCAGCTGGGTTAGTGTCACTTTCGCTTCAGACGGGGCGGTCAGCTTTGATCGCCGCGTCTGAAGGGTTAATACAGGGCATCACCGCGATCGGTGATGTCCTGTATTAGCCGCGGGTCCCGGCCGTTGATGGCCACAGGGACCGCCGCGATAGGTGTGTATTCGCCGTATAAGACGCACCAACTTTTCCCCCCCAGTTTTGGGGAAGAAAAAGTGCGTCTTATGCGGTGAAAAATACAGTTTATCCTTTATATGAGAAAACACTTTACTTGTGTAATATTAAAGTTTAGGGGAAAAAAAGATGACAACACCACTGATATTATATTTTACATTGCCGTGTTCCCGCTTTCTGTTTATCTCCTTCCTTCTAATTTATTATCACTATATATCACGGTTTCTTTTTACCCAGTCCATATCTCTTGAATGGCTTGGAAAGTATAGCTTATTTATTATAAGGTAATGCAATGGGGATATTCACAGTACTGCAATCTCATGTTCGTGCGATCTTGGTATGATATACTGCCCTCTACTGGCGGAAAGCTGTCACTATGACCACATAAACCAGCAGAGCTAAAACATATTTACAGAGCTATAAATTTGAGAGTGATCTATTTATACTGCATCTCTTCAATGTTAAATTCTAGAAAGTTTTCCTGGAATGATGCTAAGGCTTAGCTTGTGTTTTTATACTGACATCTAACGAAAGGCACTTCCGTCTACGAGCTCAGTTAGTTATTGCAGTAAAAGCTGACTTAGTCACCTGCAGCAATATATCATTAAATCACAATGGATATGTTCTTTGTACAAGTTATTCCGTTATCAGGGGACTTGCTAGGGTCTAAAAATATCAGGGGCACAAGCCCCAAGATATGTGTTTTGCCGCCTCTCTGAGCTAACACAATCCTAAGAAAGAAATGACAGCACAACCTTTAGAACATGATAGATGTAAATACAGCACCTCCTCAGTACCCTGTCCATGTATATCAAACTAAAACCTGCACCTATAGATATATACATGTTACCCTATTTATTTCCTAAATTGTTTGCTCTTTTGTAACCACTAATGTCTCTAAATAAACCAGTGATGCACATACAAGGGACAAATCATCCCTCCACACTAAGACCACACGTACCTAATGTCCCCACTGTGCCCCCCCCCCCCCACTTAGTATTATTGCTTCCACTTTGTCCCCAATCAGTATTCATGTCCACACTGGGCCACAACTTACTATTAATGTCACTGCCGTGCCCTTATCAGTATTAATGGCCATATTATTTCCTCACTTATTATTAATACAGTATTATTAATATTTCCACGGTGCTCCCAATCACTATTAATACCTCAGTTGAACCCCCAGTCAGTACAATTGCCCTATTTGTGCTACCATGAAATCAGTGCCCCTTACAGTATTAATGCCACCTGGTCCCCCTACTCAGTAATAATGCTATCTGTGATCCTCACTAAGTAATAATGCCTCCTGTGATGTTTACTGTGCTACCCTCTCAGTAACATAGCCCTCTGTACTGTTCACTGTGGACCACTCTCAGTAATACTGCCCTCTGTGCACATCACTGTTCCCCCTCTCAGTAATACTGCCCTCTGTTCACATCACTGTTCCCCCTCTCAGTAATAATGCCCTCTGTGCACATCACTGTTCCCCCTCTCAGTAATACTGCCCTCTGTGCACATCACTGTTCCCCCTCTCAGTAATAATGCCCTCTGTGCACATCACTGTTCCCCCTCTCAGTAATAATGCCCTCTGTGCACATCACTGTTCCCCCTCTCAGTAATACTGCCCTCTGTGCACATCACTGTTCCCCCTCTCAGTAATAATGCCCTCTGTGCACATCACTGTTCCCCCTCTCAGTAATAATGCCCTCTGTGCACATCACTGTTCCCCCTCTCAGTACTATTGCCCCTGTGCCCCTCACTGTTCCCTCTTCTTAATAATAATGCCTCCTGTGCCCCTTACTGTGCTTTCTTTTTAGTAAAAATGCCCCCTGTACATAAAACTGTGCCCACTTTTCAGTAAGAGTGCACTTTGTGCCTCTCTCTCAGAATGAATTCTCCCTGTACCCCTCACTGTGCCATCTCTCTGTAATATTGCCCCTCACTGTGCCTATTTTATTATTATTATTAATAATAATAATAAATAATAACAGCAATAATGCCCCCTGTGCCCATAATTGAGTCCTCCCTCATGGTATTAATTAGAGATGAGCAAACTTCCAGTGATTCGATTCATCACGGACTTCTCGGCTCGGCAGTTGCTGACTTTATTCTGCATAAATTAGTTCAGCTTTCAGGTGCTCCAGTGGGCTGGAGACTCTCTCCTAGGACTGTATCCACCTTTTCCAGCCCACCAGAGCACCTGAAAGCTGAACTATTTTATGCAGGCTAAAGTCAGCAACTGCTGAGCCGAGAAGTTCGTGACAAATCGAATCACTGTAAATTCGTTTATCTCTAGTATTAATGCCACTTGCACCCCTCACTGTGCTCCCTTTAGTGTGTACCCTGCATTGTGGGGAAAAAAAATTAAATAAATAAATAAATAATAATAACTAACCCCGCTACCAGGATGCCATTCTGCCTCTTCAGAATTGCAGCGTAGAAGACTGCGCAGGCTCTATCTGCATGCAGACATGACATCACATAGGTTGTTACCATTCCATTTATTCCCTGCCTGTAGCTAAGGCGAACCACATGTCGGGGGCCAACTGGGTTCCACAATTTAGGACCCTCACTTACCAGATGGATATGTTTCTTTAATCGTAAGAATTGGATAGAAATGATTGCTTGTATCCATCCGTATAAATAGATGAAAAGATGAGGTCAGCCGACAAGGCGACAACAGGAAAGGGATTATGAGAGTTTTTAATGGACCCATAGGAAAATGAAGTAAATATAAGCTGGGTAGTGGGGTCAGGAGGTCAGTATGAGGTTGAGAGGAGCACAGAGAGCTCGGACCGATCGCTGGCGCAGGAACAGCGGCTGCTAATTACAGATAAGTAAAGCCGCTCATTTATGGGAAACCTCTAGGGAACTTTCCAGGAGATATTCTGCATGTCCCAATATAGTCATACAGCCGCCTCATGACCCACAGGTCATCACCAACAATACATAGTTCACCCCTTCAGTTTGTCAAAATCCTTCCTTTCCCAGTGGTGAGAAACACTTATCCCCGGCCACATATTCGGCTTTTTTGAACTTCAGAAATCTAAAACACCATTTCAGAATGCGGATCATTACATCAATGTACAATAAAGGAACACCAATCTATACGTGAAGTTCTGGCGCAATCTGCTATTACAAGGTTAACGCCTTCTTGTGATTACAGTCATAATAGAGAGCTATGGATGAATGGGGCCGGCATCTTCTACTGTCCTACAGGCAGAGCTATAGATGCAGGTTATTGATCCATACAGCAATGTACAATCATAAAGTAATCACTTCACCACTTTCTCCACAATTTCTGGAACAAATAAGAACATTTTTTTATGGTGACACATACATGTTTTTTTTTATGCATTTTTTTTATTAGCCAGGATCTAGCAAGAAAAAAAAAATAAGCTTTTTCTTCCATTTCACATTCCTTTTGTATCCACTTTTTTTTTTTTTTTAAACTGAATGCAGACCTAAGGTTTTGTTCACGAACATTCCACCGGAAAATTCCGCTTGGAAATTCACTGCACATTGGGTTGAATTGGGATTCTGCTGTCCAATTCACATGGCAGAATTTCTACAACGGAAATCCTGCATTCCGTACTCTGCAAAAACATTGAAATGGACTTTAACCCCTTAAGGACCGGAGGTTTTTCCGTTTTTGCATTTTCGTTTTTTGCTCCTTGCCTTTAAAAAATCATAACTCTTTCACATTTACACCTAAAAATCCATATGATGGCTTATTTTTTGCGCCACCAATTCTACTTTGTAATGACATCAGTCATTTTGCCCAAAAATCTATGGTGAAGCAGGAAAAAAAATCATTGTGCGACAAAATTGAAAAAAAAAACCCTGTTTTGTAACTTTTGGGGGCTTCCGTTTCTACGTAGTACATTTTTCGGTAAAAATGACACCTGATATGTATTCTGTAGGTCCATACAATTAAAATGATACCCTACTTATATAGGTTTGATTTTGTCGGACTTCTGGAAAAAATCATAACTACATGCAGGAAAATTAATACGTTTAAAATTGTCATCTTCTGACCCCTATAACTTTTTATTTTTCCGTGTATGGGGTGGTATGAGGGCTCATTTTTTTGCGCCGTGATCTGAAGTTTTTAACGGTACCATTTTTGCATAGATAGGACTTATTGATCACTTTTTATTCAAAAATGCACTTGACCAAAAATGCACTATTTTGGACTTTGGAATTTTTTTGCGCGCACGCCATTGACCGTGCGGTTTAATTAACGATATATTTTTATAATTCGGACATTTCCGCACGAGGTGATACCACATATGTTTATTTTTATTTTTATTTACACTGTGTTTTTTTTTTATTGGAAAAGGGGGGTGATTCAAACTTTTAATAGGGGAGGAGTTAAATGATCTTTATTCACTTTTTTTTTCACTTTTTTTTTGCAGTGTTATAGGTCCCATAGGGACCTATAACACTGCACACACTGATCTTCATCATTGATCACTGGTTTCTCATAATAAACCAGTGATCAACGATTCTGCCGCATGACTGCTCATGCCTGGATCTCAGGCACTGAGCAGTCATTCGGCGATCGGACAGCGAGGAGGCAGGAAGGGGCCCTCCCGCTGTCCTGTCAGCTGTTCGGGATGCCGCGATTAGCCGCGGCTATCCCGAACAGCCCGACTGAGCTAGTCGGGAACTTTCACTTTCACTTTTAGCCGCGCGGCTCAGCTCTGAGCGCGCGGCTAAAGGGTTAATAGCGCACGGCGCCGCGATCGGCGCTGCGCGCTATTAGAGGCGGGTCCCGGCTTCACTATGACGCCGGGCCCGCTGTGATATGACGCGGGGTTACTGTGTAACCCCGCGTTATATCGGGAGAGCAGGACCAAGGACGTACCAGTACGTCCTTGGTCCTTAAGGGGTTAAAGGGGTACTCCCGTGGAAAACTTTTTTTTTTATTTAAATCAACTGGTGCCAGAAAGTTAAACAGATTTGTAAATCACTTCTATAAAAAAAAAATCTTAATCCTTCCAGTACTTTTTAGGGGCTGTATACTAAAGAGAAATCCAAAAAAGAAATGCATTTCCTCTGATGTCATGACCACAGTGCTCTCTGCTGACCTCTGCTGTCCATTTTAGGAACTGTCCCGAGCAGCATATGTTTGCTATGGGGATTTTCTCCTGCTCTGGACAGTTCCTAAAATGGACAGCAGATGTCAGCAGAGAGCACTGTGGTCATTTTTCTTTACTATACAGCCCCTAAAAAGTACTGGAAGGATTAAGATTTTTTAATAGAAATTATTTACAAATCTGTCTAACTTTCTGGCACCAGTTGATTAAAAAAAAAAAAAGGTTTCCACGGGAAGTACTCCTTAAAATTTTGCGGAATTCTGTTGAAGTCAATGGGGACTCTGAATTCCGGCCAGAATCTGTGTGTTCTGCAAAAAAGGAAAGAGAAAGTGGAAAACAAGCAGAAATCCACAAAAAGGAAAATGGAATGTGAGGGGAATAGAAGAAATTCTGTCGAGTGAACATAGCCTTATACTTCTTACAGTTGTAGATGGGCAACAGTGATATTCTGTCTAGACATTGCCTTGTTAACGCAAGACACCAATCCTGGTACTTTACAATAGTGGTCTCCAAACTGTGCCCTTCCAGACATTGCAAAACTACAACTCTCAGCATGCCCGGACAGCCGTTGGCTGTCCGGGCATGCTGAGAGCTGTAGTTTTGCAACATCTGGAGGCCCACAGTTTGGAGGCCACTGTTGTAACGTACCAGGAGGGACCCGGCATTGTTGCTTTGAAGGGGTACTCCCGTGGAAAACTATTTTTTTTTTTAGATCAACTGGTGTCAGAAAATTAAACAGATTTGTAAATCACTTCTATTAAAAAATCTTAAACCTTCCAGTACTTTTTAGGGGCTGTATACGAAAGAGAAATCCAAAAAGAAATGCATTTCCTCTGATGTCATGGCCACAGAGCTCTATGCTGACCTCTGCTGTCCATTTCAGGAACTGTCCAGTGTAGGAGAAAATCCCCATAGCAAACATATGCTACTCTGGACAGTTCCTAAAATGGAGAGCAGAGGTCAGCAGAGAGCACTGTGGTCATGACATGAGAGGAAATGCATTTCTTTTTTGGATTTCTCTTTAGTATACAGCCCCTAAAAAGTACTGGAATGATTAAGATTTTTTAATAGAAGTGATTTACAAATCTGTTTAACTTTCTGGCACCAGTTGATTTAAAAAAAAAAAGTTTTCCACGGGAGTACCCCTTTAAGCCCCATGCAGCCCAAATTTTGCCACTGTTTAAAGAAGCTAGTTCAGGTCCCATCTGCAATTCAGAATTGCAATCTCTAGCCGCAAGTGCTACCATTGCATTGTAAGAAGACTCTGAGATCATTCTGAAAATGTTTTATGGAGAGTTCTCCCTAATAACAGTGTCTTATTATGTGTTGATAACCAGATTTAACTATTATACAGTTATTCAGAGTATCTGAAACACATTTTAAAGGGGTACTCCGGTGAAATCCTTTTTTCTCTTAAATCAACTGGTGGCAGAAAGTTAAACATATTTGTAAATTACTTCTATTAAAAAATCTTAATCCTTCCAGTACTTATTAGCTGCTGAATGCTACAGAGGAAATTCCTTTCTTTTTGGAACACTGATGACATCACAAGCACAGTGCTCTCTGCTGATATCTCTGTCCATTTTAGCAACCGTGCATAGCAGATGTATACTAAGGGCAGCATGGTGGCTCAGTGGTTAGCACTACTGCCTTGCAGTGCTGGGGACTTGGATTCAAATCCCACTAAGGACAACAATAAATAAAGCGTTATTATTATTATAACGTCAGCAGAGAGAACTGTGCTCGTGATGTCATCAGAGAGCATTCCAAAAAGAAAAGAATTTCCTCTGTAGTATTCAGCAGCTAATAAGTACAGGAAGGATTAAGATTTTTTAATAGAAGTAATTTACAAATATGTTTAACTTTCGGCCACCAGTTGATTTAAAAGAAAAAAAAGGCTTTCACCGGAGTACCCCTTTAATGAGTATGTGAGCATCCCCTTGGTTCCTTGCTGTTGGAGGAACATCTTGGATTTTAACATGTCTAATCCTGTGTGCACCCAAAAGATAAGCCTTGTTAAAGGGGTACTACGGTGGAAAACATATTTTTTCAAATCAACTGGTGCCAGAAAGTTAAACAGTTTTGTAAATTACTTCTATTTAAAAATCGTAATCCATCCAGTACTTAGCTGCTGTATGCTACAGAGGAATTTCTTTTCTTTCTAGAGCTCTTTTCAGTCTGACCACAGTGCTCTCTGTTCATATCAGGAACTGTCCAGAGCAGGATAGATTTGCTATGGGGATTTGCTTGTACTCTGGACAGTTCCTGATATGGACAGAGGTGTCAGCACTATGGTCAGACTGTAAAGAACTCCAGAAAGAAATACAACTTCCTCTGTAGTATACAGCAGCTGATAAGTACTTGAAGGATTAAGATTTTTTATTAGTAAACTAGTAAAATAATTTACAAATCTGTTTTGTAAATTCTGGCACCAGTTCATGTGTAAAAATTTGTTTTCCACTGGAGTGCCCCTTTAAAGTTTTCGGCAGATTCTAGTTCCCCTATGCAAATAAACATGCAGGGGGAGATTTATCAAAACCTGTCCAGAGGAAAAGTTTCTGAGTTGCCCATAGCAACCAATCAGATCCCTTCTTTCATTTTTCAGAGGCCCTTTCAAAAATGGAAGAAGCGATCTGATTGGTTGCTATGGGCAACTGAGCAACTTTTCCTCTGGACAGGTTTTGATAAATCTCCCCCGCAATGTTCGATCACCAGATTTCTTCTAAGAAGTCGTTCAGACACAAAAATAGATCTCTTATCCTCATATGTACTGTATATTAGTAAAAGCTGTATAAAAGCACCTTCTTCCACATATTTAAAATGATTTGCAACCTGCTGGATAGGCTGGAGAGGACAGTATGGTTGAAGCCCCAAGGTGATGGAGGCTACCGAGCAATGGGTTTTCAGCCTTTATGACAATATAGAATTACATCAAGCTTTTTATTGCTATCTATTTGGTGCAGTAAAACCTAATACATGTAACTCTGATACAGAAGGTAAGTCAAACACACAATCACAGTACCTTCAGACCCTCTGCCAAGCTACGTCTGGCCACCAACCTCCAACACCATCCTCATGTAATCCTGCATAAATATGTAAGCACTTTGGCAGCAGGGAGAAGCTCCCGCTTGCCGTCTGCTTGTGTTAGGCTGAACTACACGTTCCTTCAACACCTAAGGGAGGCAATGACCCTGTAAAACCCCTCCACTCTATGCCATTACTTTGATATCCCTTGTTGACAACATTTTTTCATCACTGCCAAGAAAACGCTAGCATTAGATTTTGTGCTAAGACAGATAGAAATTATATGTTTTTTTGTCAAGAAAAATGGGCCTACACGAGGACACATAGTCTTTATAGCTATAGGTGGAAAATAAATTATCTGTATTGATTGTAAAATCATAGTAATAATAATAAAAACTATCATTATTATTATTATTATTATAATCATCATAACAACAAATATTATTTTTAGACCAATTATTATTATAATTACAACAATTATTATTATATTTCATTCTTCTATTGCTTTAAATAAAATTAAAGACGCACATTAACCATTAAATAAGTGGATAAAACGTCTCTACAATTAGTATGGGCCTCCTTGAGGGGGAAAACCTCTTTCTGGTCTTCCACACGCTAAATTTTAACCTTCGACTGCCCTCTAAGCTGACATTCTTACTGATTGTGCCACTGCGGGTAGCTTGCAGTCACTGTGTCTCTAGGAGATTCCTGTATACATGTGCTAGTGTAGAGGCAGACAGATCCTGAATGAAAATCAATATGTTTGGGGTTTTTCCAGCTAAAAGCAAATGGCTTTAGACAAGTGGTTTAGTGAACGTCGGGGATACATCACATTTGGGAAATGGATTTTGTACAGAGTACAGAGTCACACTGTTGAAGTTAATGCAGTAAGCATGTGGTTGGTACTTAGCTTTACAGACCAATACGTATTAATAATATAGGATGAGGAGAGTGCTCATAAACCATTGAAATTAATGTCGCGTCGTAATGTGTATTGAGTGGTTACATTGCGATTGTTCGGTTTATGTCACTCTGTTGACCCTTCAGTGGTCTGTTATAATGAGTCAAACATTGATACTACTCTATCAGTCCAACTTGTGTCAGTCACATTTATTAAAATAATTATTTAAGGATATGTCATAAAAATAGGAATGGAAGGCTAGAATTTGCTTTGGTCCATACTTATTTAACATTTCAATTTTTTATTTCGTAATTGGCTTTTTTAATACTTACTACTATGGTCTGAAGATAGTTTGGCCTTGTAAGGTGATTATTGAAAGTTTCCTAGACATCTGTATGCTCACATCTGATTCCCATCTATATGGGTTAATCGTATGTTTTCCTTTTCTATTTTCCTCCTTGTCTTCTTCTTCCTTGACCTCTTGCATTTATCACATGCCACTTAGCTTTTTATTTGTGGAGCTGTGTTATGCATTTGTTGGGCATATGCCAAATGGACCAATGCCAAGATCCAAAGCTCTAACATTCTAACTTGGCACTATGATCAAGTATGTCAGAAGCATGAATTGAAATGTCCGCTCTTTAACCACATGCTACATTAATTTCCAACCACAGAATTAGTACATGATGGAATGAAATGTAATGATGACTACTAGAGCTGAATACATTGAGGAAACATAAACAACATGTAAAATAAAATAAAGCATTTTGTACGAACTTCAAAAATATAGTGGTTTAATCTGTAGAATACAGTTTACAGGAAGAAATAGCCATTTATAGGGTCACTCTAGAGTCTTAGAAAAATACCTGAGCCTTCACTACCCAGAGTCATTCATTTGTTCTTAATAATAGATAAAAACCCTACTGCGACCTATTCAATAATCCAAACAAAGGTGGGATCCAAAACCTACTGTTTTATACTTTTATATGCACACGTTACATTATGTATGGTAAATTAACCATATAGTAAGTAGTGTCCCTCTCAATCACTTACACAAGACATTCATTGTTCCGTCAATAAGGACAAATGAAATACTCTTACCTTTGGACCATAACAGAGCAGAGCCCCATAGGTTGTATATCCTATAACCTATCAATAGTGCCCCTCATATATTTCTTAGAAAACCTTGCATTATACAGCATGGAATATTTAGAATTGGTGTAATAGATTTCTTTATTTTTTTTTTTTTTACTATGTAGCCACCAGATGGCCACCCACATAGGAAATCCTTATTTTTCTTGAAATTATTTTTTACATTGTCTTGAGTACAGTTCATCCTATTGACCTGCCAAAGTTGTCAGTTGTAATGAAACTGCTCCTGATATACAGGAACCATAGATACAGTATATAGTAAAATGTAAGGTGTTGCTTTACTAAGTTGTGATAAATTGGCCTAATGTGTGAGTCAGTGGTTCCAGGCTTTACTGCGCTGCCGGATTCTACCTAGGCTTTACCTTACTTTTCTCTCTGTAGTCTGTGACAAAACACTGTTCATTTAGCAACTTTAAATTGGTTGCCAGAGCTAATGATCACGCTGGGAGAGGATGGTGAACATCAGAAGCTCAGCTGCTGGGTATCCTGACACAGGCCTTTAATATGTTGGCTGATCTGATAGCGGTGTGTAGGCCACCTGGTGCTACCCATGTTGAAAATGTTCAAGACATAATATAGTTGATGTGCAACAATTACTTAATAGTAAAATAAGGAATATTTACAGTAGAAGAGAACTGAATCAACCAAAAAACATTACATGAAAAGAATAATTCCTATTCCAGAGTCTAAAAATGTATAGAAAAAGTATGTTTCTAAAAAAGAAAATTCTTGTTCCAATTTCCAATGGCCATGAAGACATGACCCTTTTTCACAATCTTTAAATTTGGCAAGACTTTACCTTGCTTTATTAAGTAAAGATAAAGCTTCCCACATTTTTTTTATTATTATTAATAAAATAATAATAATAATAATAAGAATAGATAGATAGATGGGACAGAGAGAGAGAGAGAGAGAGAGAGAGAGAGAGAGAGAGTTAGAGTGACACAGAAGCATATGAGATAGATATACAGATAAATGAATAGATATGAGTTAAATAGAGGGAGATACAGATGGATAGAAAGATGGATTGTTACAAATAGATAGATATAGATAGATAGATAGATACAAATAGATAAATAGATAGATAGATAGATAGATATAGATAGATTGATAGATAGATAGAAAGTTACAAATAATTTTATAGATAGACAGATAGATTGATGTTACCTTTATTTTATCATCATTTAAGTTTTTGCCCTTTAAGTGAACATTAACCCTTTATGAACTAATAATTCGAATAACATCACCTGGACAGTGCTTGTGCTCATCTATGAACATAATAAAGAACAAGAGAATTGCCAGAGGAGCAAAAGCCTAGGTTGTAAAGATAATGTTTATGGTGGGCATTAAAGGAAAAGCAATATAGTAGATAATACCGTCTGGACAGAGAGAGCCGGATGGGAGAAATAAGCCCTAAAATATCAAAAATATGAATTGAAAGTCATTAAATGTAAAGCATGATAGAGAACACATCATTTCAAAGTGTCTGACTAAGTCTGACTATTTTTCTATTAAATGGGATATGCCCTTTATTGGAGATTCCATTTTATATAGGAAGGAAGAATTGTGTTTCTACAGGGCATTGCTTGTAAGTCCTAGTACAGAAGAGATTACGCATTATACACCAAATGTGTTCTTAGTGGGACTGCTAAACTCCACAGGTTAAGGTGTCACAATGTACCAAATCCATCAGGGATCTTCTTTCCTATAGCTTGGCTTTAATGTATCACAGCTTACAAGAGTCCAAAGACAAGACAGTCATGAACACAATCCCATTCAGTCCTGCTCTTCATCATTTCATCCAACTGTAGAAATACCAACGTCTACTATAGTGGCAGTACAGATAGGCATCTACACTGCTATAGGCACAGTATAGATCTGGAGATACAATAGTGGCAGGATAGCTACGGAGATACAATACTGTCTGTTATGGCCATAGTCTCAGCAATAAATGTTGTTACCAATATCCATCATGATTCACAGTGAGACCCTATGTAAGTGTATATAGCGACTTTTTCTATCTTTAAATATCCCCAAATTCTACTAAGGAAAATCAAGATTGCAGCAATATGTAAGACCAGTAACTATATATTATAGACAACATATAGGAGGTTTGGTAATGCTCTGTCTAAAACAACAAAAAAGCATATGAGGATTCCTATCCTTCTACTAGTATGGAGTGTATGTTTATTATTTTATCCTTTATGCACTTTATTTGTTATATAATATATTTTGTATATATGCTATATAATAAAATATATTTGTGTGGGTGAAAAATATCCACATTATTAAATGTAGAAGGATCAGCTTTCTAGCCCTGTTAATAGAGTAGGCTACAATGTTAACCCTATTTGATCTCTGACCTACTTGGTAAATTCAAGTTTACTATAAGCCTGAAGCATTTCATTTTCCTTTTTGGCCTCAGCTGACGATATCTCAGTAGCATTGTGCCAGATCTTGAGCTGTACATGGATGGCTTCCTAATGTATCATATTGTATGTAGAGAAATAATGAATCACTGTCTCTTCTCTCATTTGATCAACACATTAATAAACTATATGCTGCCAGTCAAATGGAATATATATATATATATATATATATATATATATATATATCATGAGAATACTTTTCTTTTTTCGAAGACAATATATCCTATTCTACTATTGTCCTATTGTCCTGTCCTGCTGCAGCGAGAGCCTTTTCCCATAAATTCAGTGCATCCCATTTTGCAGTGGGCTTTTCAATAAGCGCCAAGACTGGAGTATGAGTCACAATATTAAATGAATATTTGTATTTACTGTAACTTATCATTGTTGTAGGTAGATTCAGATTTACTTAGTCAATGAGCCCTCCATGGATCGTCCACATTATAAATGCTCTTCATCATTACTTAAACACAGTGTTGGTCTATTTGGATGTGTGATGTGTCCATTTTTGTATTTGCTATTACTTTGTAGGACACTCTAGCCTTATATACCTTTATGCCACAGTATATTCATTCTAGTAAACTCTCAACAAAGTGTCAAAGGCATTTCCTTTAGAATTTCCCTTAATAGATCACTTACAAAGCCAACTCATTTCAGCACCTGCTCCTTGTACTTACTGAAACCGCTTTTTCTTCCAACATTGTAAAAGACATTAAAAATGTAATGGCTAAGATGAAATCTATTTCATAAACAGAAGACCACCTGGAGAAGGGCTTAAGTATAGAAATAATCTCACTGCATAGGGACCTTGCAGTCATTAAGTGTCCCAATAAAGCTAAAAAATATTTCTTAAACATAGGGTATGGGGGAATAAAAGATCCACATGGATACAAAGAAATGCACAATACAACTGTATAATAAACAGAGCAGCATTTAACTATTTTGCCCATGTCGGATATATATATATATATATATATATATATATATATATATATATATATATATATATGTCGCAATAAGTAGATCACTTGCACTGCTTTGTGTATATATATATATATATATATATTTCTTTGTGAGCCCAACTCATTTCTTCAAGATTATTGATGGATTTCACATTGGCTGCACACAAAGCCTTCATCATAAGTTGTCGTGAGATAGTGAGGTAGGTAGGACTGTCCTATCTCAGTACCTAATAAAATGCAGATGTTAACCTAATTTGGTAGAGCCTGTCCTTGGGGAATAAGGAGATTAATAGACACCCAAGGTCAATAAGTAAAGACAGATCAGTCCACAACCGTAACAGGATTTTGAGCAGGGAAGCTTCTTGCATACTACTTTGCTTCTTTCCCAGCAGATTAACTTTGTGTTATTCATTCAGAAAGAGCTAACAATTGCGTGACTTACAGTATCACAGACTACCACAGTTCTCTGTACACACAACACTAAGCAGGCGACAGCACCGAGAGCAGGATTCACTGTTGATCTGAAAGACTGCTTAGTGTAATGGGTAAGACCATTACCATTGTTTAGAGACTAGACATCTGCCTATAGAAAGCTGTGACATAATATCAGACTGGATGACTATACTTAATCATGCTCCCACTGTAGTCATGATGTACATTGGGAGACTATGTGCCAGGTGGCCTTCTGTAAAGGTAAGTGGTTTATTCAGCAGCTCCACAACTTTTTTAAAGAGCGTTGCTTTAACTGCTCTAAAAATGATTTACGTGCCTATTATACGTATCCACCTGCATGCAGATACACAGGCACGGTTACAATCCATAGCCATATCCTCAGAGACCTCTCATATAGTCTGCAGTAAGGCAAAGGCACAGCAAAATAGGTATAGTCAAATGCCAGGGAAATGTACTATCTACATACTTAGCAAACCCAGAATTCCCATTTCCCTGAGTGAGTGACCATTTCAGTTCTGAGTTTGCATTGGTCAGTCGGAAGGCACTCACGAGCTGTTAACCCCTTCATTAACAGCTTTAAGTGACGCTTTGCAGCTGATCCCCACTGAAGGGCAGTCAAGAAACAAGTAAGAGAAGAGCATGCAGGACTTACCTATTCGGATAACATGTGGCATTCCTTGACAGTCCTGAAGCCAGAGGATGTAGCACAGCAAAACTGCCCAATATTGTAAAACCATACTCCTAAAAGAGAGCCAGTAATGTGTCATTGTTAGAAACAAAATCCCCCTGAAGTTAAGTTAATATGGGATTCCCTGGGACTTCCTTCTTGGTTTTTTAAGATTCCAGTGATAGCCCAAGACAGTCACAGTTGAATGCCTCTGCACTGCACATGTTAGCAGACTATCCCCAAGCCCGAGCAGCTGAAATCAAATGTTAGATGATATTTGTCCTCCTAACCACAAAAAAAGCTTCCCTGTATGTGTTCTCCACTGGAATCGGCTTCTCCCAGTCCCATTCACCTGCTGGAGACTAGATGCTTAGATTCAGTCCTCATTGATGCTATCAACTGGTCCTTAGCAAAGCTGTGGAGTGGAATCCCAGACATAGAGATCAGGAGCTCCCTGGGGCTTGGGAAGAAGGAAATACAGATGCAGCAAAAGCCATCCTGCAGTTGTAGGAGAAAAATAAAATATATATATATGTGTGTATTCCGTCTTTGGCTTCAGAGATTTAGCACAAGTGAGAGAATTGGACTGACAAAGGCAGACACACTCAGGCAGCCTGCCTGCTCCACATGCAAAGCAGCTACCATCTCATGACTGTGATTTGTTCAGTGAGAGAATACAATTCATTGCACTTGTGTGTAGTCTTTAGGGGTGGATGGGAGGACTGAAAATGACTGAGACAAACACGAGGGTGATACTGGATTATTAGCAGTGTCCTGGACATTCAGAAACAGGGGAGTCAAGGCTGGAATCACACAGGGTGGATTTCTTTTTCGCAAAGATGCTACTCATTTGGCATATGTAACCGGCCAGCATTTGCTTGGCATGAGCATTGTGATTTTTTTTTTTTTTCTGGCTTGGTGACACATGCACAGAAAAATGAATCTGGAGTTTTGCAGGTGCCGAGGAAGGTGTGGTTTATTGTTTCTAACTGCTTCTTATTCATCAGGATAGGGATTTCGCTCTCCATCTGTAAAGTGCTCCATCTGATTGTAAATAGCAGCATTAATAATACCATGACATTTCTCCCTGATTATTCTAATAGGACAGCCTGTTTTATGCTCTACATTTGAATGAGATAAACTCACTGTGGAATATTACAAAAACAAACTTGAAATATGTCCTGTACAACAAAACACATACAGAATATGCAACCAGTGATGCCGTTTTTTGTTTTTTTTTCAACGTAAGGCTTTGTTCACAAATTGTTTTTTGAGCCTCATTTTGAGTCGTAACAAAAATGACTAAAAACTAAAAAACTGGTGAAAAAAAGTGTGAACGGGTTTCAAAAGGAGGCTCGAAAACCAGTGTGTCAACATAGCCAAACTCTTCACTTATCGGACCGATATATGGAGGGTTAAATTAATTTATCAACCTATAGATCCCTATAAATAGGAATCCAAAAGATCCCTAATTTCCCATATATATATTATCTTTATGGTGACCCACAAGCTTTATTCGAGTATAAGTGCATAAACATATAATGAAATATATAATGAAAACTACACGTGGATTAAAAATTGAGCAGGGCGGTAGCTTAGCCTTTGAGCTACTGTCTGTATACTGTGCATCAGGCCAGTGTACTCCAGCCTATTTGAGTGGCTATACTGAATTGGAGATGCCCAGCGTGCCTGCAGTGCACGCTGAGCGAGTTGCTAGGTCACCGCTCTGCTTTGTATTAAAATTGAGTCCCTACTCTGCCCCCCTCGACATGTTTCGCTGCCTCTGCAGCTTTATCAAGAGGTAGAGGCAGCGAAACATGTCGAGGGGGGCAGAGTAGGGACTCAATTTTAATACAAAGCAGAGCGGTGACCTAGCAACTCGCTCAGCGTGCACTGCAGGCACGCTGGGCATCTCCAATTCAGTATAGCCACTCAAATAGGCTGGAGTACACTGGCCTGATGCACAGTATACAGACAGTAGCTCAAAGGCTAAGCTACCGCCCTGCTCAATTTTTAATCCACGTGTAGTTTTCATTATATATTTCATTATATGTTTATGCACTTATACTCGAATAAAGCTTGTGGGTCACCATAAAGATAATATATATATGGGAAATTAGGGATCTTTTGGATTCCTATTTATAGGGATCTATAGGTTGATAAATCAACATAGCCAAAGATGCAACATATTTTCATGGAACAAATTACAGAATTGTGTATACCTGCATCTTATTCTGCTTTAACTTCACTCCAGTTGGGGGGGGGGGGGCACAGTAGTGACGGAATATGATAATCGGCTGTATCTACACAATGGCTGTGTACATGAATGCCCATGGGCAATGGGATCAATGCCTTGAACCTTCTTGTACACATTGCATATATAGATGAGCACACTAGTAAACCATCCTTAAGAAGATGGTTCATCCCATTGTGGTCTTGAACATAGTGAATTCCTTTTCCTTTGTTTTATATAGATGAAGATTATTATAATTGTTTTTATTTTTATTACTATATTTGCCTGAGGCAGGAGTAGAGTAGTGCATTATGAGGATAGACATTGAAAAAATTGTCCTTGCAATTGAGTCTGCGCTCTTACTCCAGTGTCTTATGTCAGTTTTGATGCAAATTCAAGAGATAGAGTAACTTCCAGCCACTGTCATTTCAATCATCATTGATGATTGTAATAAAGAATCTAATGCATGTAGGAAACCAATGTGATTACATATGCTTAGAGCTGCTCATAGAAATAGTGCATTGCAAGACAAAATGTTTAGTTTCCCATTATGCATCCATAAATGCATATTTGAACTTTGACCAAACTTATACTCTAAGATATTTAGGGGGACTTCCAAATAGTGGCAGACAACAAAGACTTGTCATGTTTCCGATACACATTAAGAACCCCATTATGATATATAAAACAGATTAATTTAGAGCTAGTAAAGGAGCTACAGGAACCTGTGAATACTATGATACATATGCAATGGAGTAGACAGTAAGCATGTATTAAAGTGTACCTCTCATTTCACAAAAAAAAATATTGCTATATATGTTACTCACTAGGTCATGCAAATGTTTTGCATGTTTTTTATGTGCCTGGCTTATGCATTTGGCTCTCAAATCCCTCTGTTCTGCTGCTCACTCATTCTGACATCCACTGCTCAGGAAGGGGCATGTACGAGGAAAGAACTGAGCTTGCCCTCACTCACCATGCATTCACTCCTTCCTTGAGTCTGCAGTGCTGAGTCTCTTTATCCAATCACTGCAGGCTGCTCCGTAGCTCCCTTCTGTCCCCTCTGTTTTCATGCTGCAGTCTGATAGGACAGGAGTGAGCACAGAGGAGTGCTGGGCCTGCCTCACTTCCTGGACTTTGCCCCTGCCTGTACTTCAGCTGGGAGGTAGAGGATGCTGCAGCCAGACAGAATTATGTTATTGATAACATGGGGACCCCTAGTGGTCTTTTTTTTATAAGCCGTGATTTCTATGAAAAGGAGAT
Organism: Hyla sarda; assembly: GCF_029499605.1. Taxonomy (NCBI): domain Eukaryota; kingdom Metazoa; phylum Chordata; class Amphibia; order Anura; family Hylidae; genus Hyla; species Hyla sarda. Next base: position 271,928,774 of record NC_079190.1, on the reverse strand, counting down.
AACATATTTCTATTAAATATATTAGCAAGGTTATGTTTTGCTAGGAAAAAAGTCAAAACGTTTTTGATTCTAACAGTGCCCATTTAGAAGCTGGAGAGAAAAATTGTAGAAATTAATGATTATTCATGGAACTTGAGATGGAGACAGAATCCCATCTGCCCCCAGTCCTGTTGGTGGTCCTGCACCGATAAAGGGACAGCTGTCACTCATTGAGAGATACTATCAACTGGACTCCTAATCCTAGAATGAGCAAAAAGTAAGATCAATACTGAAGCTTTTCCCATAAAGCAAGACATCAGTCTGGTCCGCTTCCCTTGCTCTATGACACCCAACCTACAGATAGGACAGAAGTTTTTATTATGTTGCACGTTGTGATATACGGTACAGAGTAGATTCATTTAAGGGGTGTAGATTTAAAGGGGTACTCTGGCGCTAAGACATCTTATCCCCTATCCAAACTATAGGGGATAAGATGCCTGATCGCGGGGGTCCCGCCGCTGGTGACCCCCGTGATCTTGCATGCAGCACCCTGTTACAATCAGTCCCCGAAGCACGTTTGCTCCAGGTCTGATTACTGGCGATCACGGGTGCCGGAGCATTGTGACGTCACGGCCCCGCCCCCGTCCCCCGGCGGGACCCCCGCGATCAGGCATCTTATCCCCTATCCTTTGGATAGGGGATAAGATGTCTTAGTGCCGGAGTACCCCTTTAACGATAGGAAACCTTTGTTGTCTTATGTTCTTTGTCACCAAATAAAGTACAAAAAGTTATGAAACCGAGAGACCTATTGTAAGATACTATTAAATAGAAGAAAAGGGGAAATATTTTTTTTATTATTATTTTTTATGTTTTAGGTTACTCAGTGTACAAACTTTAATGTGTAGACCGATCCCCTGGTGTTTTCTATCTGAACATGCATCTGTTGCACAGCTTGCATTTGTCTGCCAAATACATTATATAAGCACATTTAGGTTAAGGTGGTGAAGAGAGGGTTAAAAGAGAAGAAATGAGCAATTAAAGCAATTTTCTGTACCTAGCGTAGACCTGACAGCGTCTGGAGATGACGTTTTGACCACTACAGCATGAAACTTTTCTATTAAACTGTCAGATTGGAGAAGAGAGAGAGATATCCCACCTCAGACCACATTCCACATCAGCACTGCAAGTGGAGAGGGCAGAGGTACTGATGGGCTGAGACAGCACACGGGGGACATGAGGGCAGCTATTTATAGCAGGATCACTATTATACAAGATCCCGCTCTAATAGCAATTCCATATGTACATAATGGAGCGTAGCAATACTGTATTAAACTTGTTCCATTTATGTAACTAGAAAAATGGGGGACATTTACTAAGATGTTTGCCATTTAGTTAATTATTTTTTTTTTGGCGTGTTTTTTTTTTTTTTTGCGTGACTCCGCCAAATTTATGAAATGGTCGCAGGGCATTTGATACATTTTGTGGAGGATACACATTTTATGAAATTTCACTCTTCACATACACCAAAAAGCTACGCTAGGTCTGGGCTGGTGTAGAATTGCGCCTTAATTGTGGGGTTTGCTACTTTTTTGCAATAGTCGCAGTTGATAAATTTGTTACCACTGCACAAGACTAACCCTTAACATCTGGCCTGTACGTGCTTTTAAAAACAAAGGCACAAAAAATAGCCCGAGGCGCAGAGCTGTGGCTAAATAGCGACAAATTAACGCTAAAAAAAACGCTTGAAACACAATGATAAATGCCCCCAAATGTTAATACTTCTAGCCAACTAACCTTCAAGATACATAATCAAGCAGACAGTTAAAAGAGCTATAATGAAAGACGCAAAAGCCATTTAATCATTTATTTTCTGATTCTATTCATTATATCCATGTTTTACCAAACAGTGTGTCTCCAGCTGTTGCAAAACTACAACTCCCAGCATGCCCAGACAGCCTTTGGCTGTCCAGGCATGCTGGGAGTTGTTGTTTTGCAACAGCTGGAGACACACTGTTTGGAAAACACTAAATTATATGTTATTTATTTCACTGGGACTATTTTCTTGTTTTTCTTTTTCAATTCAAAGGGGTAATTGTTTTTAATACACCTTAAGGGTAGGGTCACACATAGCGCATCCACAGCGTATTTCATGCTGCAGATTCTGCTATGAGCAGACACACAGGGCTACCCAGCCGCAGCCCTGTGTGTGCAGTAAAGTTTGGAATGCACATACAGGGCTGCAGCTGGATAGCCATGTGAGTCTGCTCATAGCAGAATCTGCAGCGGATTTCCCTCAGTGTGAAATATGCTACGTGTGACCCTACCCTAAACAAATAGGTTGTCAACTGAAATAACATTCATATTTTTTCTTTATGTAGTGAATGAAACTTAAAATGGAAATTAACTCCAGTTTGATGCTGCCCGTACCACAGGCAGCATAAAACAGGAGCAGGTACCGCCAGTTAGGGACACTATCATTGTCTCTGAGATGTATGGGGGTTTCTGAGTAATACTAGTTTAAAAATGCTATAGGGACCTGCGTAACTAGTCTTTGAGGCAGGTCCCCGGAGCTGCATCTTGCCCTGCCGGCTTCAGTAAAGCATCTCTGGAACCTTCTCGAGGACTACTTACCCGGGTCCCAATGGCAGTTTTAAACTATGACTACTCTGAAACACCCGAGCATCTCAGAGTAACTCATAGACCCAGATTTATCAAACTGTGTGATAGAAAAAACTAGAAGGATTTTCCCACAACAACCAATCACAGCTCAGCTAACGAGCTCTGGTAAAGTGAAACCTGAGCTGTGATTGGTTGCTGGGGAAAAATCTCTCCACTTTTACTCTCACACATATTGATAAATCTGGGACATAGTGTTCCAGACTGGCGATTGTGCACCAGTTTTCTACTGCATGCTGTTTGGGCGGCATAAAACCAGTGGCAGGTTCCTTTTAAAGGAACAGTCCGAACATAACAGATAAACTGTACACTTGAAACCCAGGAAAATGCTATCTAATCTATCAGAATCATGTTAAAGAGCAGAAAGGGCTTAACACATTGTAATGTGTTCATTGAAGTCTCTGTTCTTTCTATTCTTAAGAGTCCGGGGGCACTTAATGAGAGGAACACCCACTGGACTCCTAAGTATGAAACAAATCTGAAAATTCCATCAATTTACAAGTTACTAGTTATACTGAATCTTTCCCCAGTATAACTAAAGAGAGTGAGAGAGAGAGAGCGAGAGAGAGAGAGAGAGAGAGAGAGAGAGAGAGAGAGAGAGAGAGAGGGGGTGGGTATGTAGATATATATATATATATATATATATATATATATATATATATATATGTAAAGACTTAAAGGGGTACTCCTGTGGAAAACATTATTATTATTTTTTTTAATCAATTGATGATAAAGTTAAACAGATCTGTAAATTACTTCTATTTAAAATCTTCACCCTTCCATTACTTTTAAGCAGCTGTATGCTACAGAGGAAATTCTTTTCTTTTTGAAATTCTTTTTTGTCTTGTCCACAGTGTTTTCTGCTGACACCTCTGTCCGTGTCAGGAACTGTCCAGAGCAGCATAGGTTTGCATAGGTCTCCTGGTCTGGACAGTTCCTGATACAGGCATCAGGTGTCAGCAGAGAGCACTGTGGACAAGACTAAAAATAAATTTAATAAGAAAGGAATTTCCTCTGTAGCATACAGCTGCTAAAAAGTACTGGAAGGGTAAATATGTTTTAATAGAAGTAATTTACAAATCTGTTTAACTTTCTGGCACCAGTTGATTTAAAAAAAAAAGGTTTACCACCGAAGTACCCCTATAAAAATATACAAGAAATGGATGCACTTACTGGGTATGTCCAATACTTCTGCTTGCATTATTCATAAATGTGCAATAAATTTCTACTAAACAAAGTCCAGCGTATGTCCCCGTGTGCAGACTGTAGAGCAGAGATTGCAGGGATATCTCACCAGGGCGTTTCCTCAGGCCCCTGGTGATATATATATATATATATATATATATATATATATATGTACAAAACATAAAGGATGACCGCAGCACTCAATAGTAGTGAAAAGATCAGAAAAGTGGCTTTATTCCAAAAGCAAACAGCAGCGACGTTTCGGTGTTCTCACAACACCATTCTCAATCTCAGCTTGAGAATGGTGTTGTGAGAACACCGAAACGTCGCTGCTGTTTGCTTTTGGAATAAAGCCACTTTTTTGATCTTTTCACTACTATTGAGTGCTGCGGTAATCCTTTATGTTTTGTACGAATTGGACCCAAGACCAGGGCCCCCAGACTGCTTGCACCATATCCATTTTTTCGGAAGTGCTGCCTACCACCTCTAGTTCTATATATATATGTATATATATATAATCAGCTCAGCTGTGTAACATGATGCCAATAGAGTAGATAGTATTTTTATATTGTAGAAAAAATTTGTGTGGGGCTTCCATCGAAGGAGGCGTGTTGTCACAAGAATGTAACACAGTCACCCCATGCGTTGAATTTACTATTGTTTATGCTTGCTAGTGAGCTAGCAGCAAATAATCTCTAAATAAATCCGACATATCTGTGTTCTGGGAGGGGATTCGTAAACCAGAGTGTGAGATGCCCATCTTGATAAATCCCCCAGTAAGTCTTTATAATTTAGGCAACACTGCCATCTACTGACATTTCTTGGTATTTTTCACCTTGAGTATTGCATAGAAGATTCTAGAGTAAAATGAGAAGATATAATAACTAGCCCTTATACTTACTCAATACAGCTGGAGTTTAGATGAGAGTGTGTTGAGTAAAGTCAGAGAGGACCTGTATTAGCAGTATTGTTAGCTGCTTTCCACTTTGGGCCAAGTTAGGCCATTATAACTCAAAGCCATGTGAGGCCTATGCCTTCTTCATAAGAGTAAAACCCATCCCAAAGCTTAAATTCTAGACTACCCTATTTCTTCACCAACATCAAGGGCACCTCAACTTCCACCAGCAAGGCCTGAGAACTGGAGTGTGTCCTCTGGGAACATGTATCATCATCATGTTAGTGCAGACCCCTTACCTATGACAACTAAGTTGTGACTCTAGGAGCATACAAGGGTTTATGGTGCAACGCCAGCCATTGGTGACATGACGGTGACAAATTCCTATTATGCTGGCTCTCAGCTGTGTCCTTCCCAAGCATCACACTTGGAGAAACGTAATATTCTCGAATCGAAATGATCAGTACATTAAGCTGTTTTTATAATGTCTATTACGGCTCAAAGTTTTAAGTTAATATAGCCTAAAGGTTTGTCACTACATGTGACTTCACACCCCTAAGAAAGTCACATGTATTGACTGAATGCGTTACGCGTTTGGTGGACATGTGTTGACCGTCTTATTATTTTTCTCCTATTTCCAAACTGGTTTGTTTATAATGACTATTGTTTACTCGTGGTTACCATTGTATCTCCATTTATTTTTTCCTGCATTCATATTCTTTTGCATCCTTGTTCTTCATACCTAGGAGATTGAGATTGTTAGGGTAGGTGTGTATTGTTACACTGCTGAACATTTTGAGCTACTATTGCATACTATTTATTTTATAGCCCTATATGTTGATTTGCTACTGTTTATGTGCACTCTTATCCACTATATTGCAGGTTTTGGCTTATCTTTGGGCTTTTACAGACTTGCAGTTCATCTTATATGTTCAAGAACTGTCTGTGCATGGTAATAGTTATATCCTAATGCCTGACTCACATGTCCTGGGGGTGTTTATATATATATATATATATATATATATATATATATATATATATATATATATATATATATATTGTTCCCCTATTGTTGCAATGTGACCCATTTGAGTCTTTTTAGCATTTTTATATTCTTGTGTCTTTGTTGTTGTTCTCTTACCAATATAGCTTTGTCTATTTTTGTACTTTTTTGGGGGTGTGTATCGTTTTAATGTCTGGAATTTTTCTTTGGTTCTCGATTAACATTTTTAACCACTTCTTCCCAAGGATGGAACCCCCATAACACTGTTCTCAGGATCACCGTAATCCCACCAGGTGGATCTCCACTGACTATTGAAAAGAAAATTTAAAGCTAAATAAAACACCCAATAGAATATGTAAATAGGAGATATGGGAATAGAGCAAAAGAATATCACATGTTCCTTCTAAAATATTACCCACTTTGGCTTCTGTTGATACTTATGCATTCACACGGATGCATTGCATTACATATGGACTACATTCATACAGGGAATGAGCGAGATAACCACTGGGAGTTCTATGATTTACTGTTTGGTATTAGCAGATAATTAAATCTGGCTTCTTATTGTGATACCTTACCATTGTACCAACCTGTTTTATGGATCCAGGTCACGTCACAATGTTCCATGTCTGCTGAGCACAATCATTTAACTGTATTACCTGCAGAAGACCAAGTAAATGAAATGCTTGGTGTAATCTCCCACCTATCCCACCTTCACTGTGCATAAAATACATTTCCCCTGGGAAAGCAGTCTTATGTTTTCTTCCACATCACAGCTACAAGCTTCTATTTTTCTTGCAGCACCTTACAGGAACATTTTACTTGTCCCTTGCAGCGTCCATATTTTTTCCCATCCTGCTGCTGTCAGCCTCTGGCCTTCTGCTGAAGATACTACTAAATTGCTGAACATCTTCATAAAATTAGAACTGGTCCTTTCCCATTAACCTGAATTTATAGTTCAAACTACGGAAGAAAGATAAAAAAAAAGCTTTATCAGCTTGGGTTTTACTTATTTTAATGATTCCAATTCCCCCCACACCTCCTTTTTGCAATAAAGGGATAGATAATGAGTGTGTGCCATGAGCAGTGCCAACTGTAGCTATAATATATATGTCTTTATTAATGTATCAATATCTGCTAATATACTGGACCACTGCAAACCTAGTCTAAACTCAATGTGTTATCTTTGATGGTGCAGAAAAGATAAAGTACAATGACAAAGTCACCTCTGTGTATTTATCTATATAGAAGCCCCAGTGCAAAATCTGTAACAGTACCCTCCAAACTATCACACATTATTTACTGTACAGATGTCCTCATGTGGGTCCCCATAGGCTCCAGTGACTGGCTATGACAGCAGTCCCTGCACATCTTGTAGTTATGATCCTGTATCTCTCTATCTATCTATCTATCTGTGGTGGCCCAGTATGGGAGTTGTTACCCTGTACCCTTGCTGCCTTGTCAGGCAGCCTCCCTGCAGTGTCCCGTGAGCCCCCTTGCACCTGTCCCCTCATGTATATATTGTTTGCCAACTGTTATATTATGTAATATGTACAAAAGGTGTTGCTACTTTAAGAAATGTTCCCATGTGATCATAAGTTGTCCTGTGATTGTTACCCAGGAGGTGACTGTGACCAATGGGTCTCCACCAGAGTCTCCCCCATAAAAGCCCTGGAAGAAATATATTCTATTTCTTTGAGCTCTGATCCTTTTTCTAAGCTGATGTCCAGTGCAGTCAAGCCTAGGAGTGTGTCTGGAGTCATAGAAGGCCTCAAGTCAAGTCCTGCAGCCACAAGTCTACAAGTAAGCTAAAGTCATAGCTTAATCTGTCTCCAGTCAAGTCAAGTCTGTCTCTGTAATTTATTGTCAAGTCAGAGTGGCCTGCACTAAATTGTTCATATGTACTGCAAGTTCCAGCAAGCCCTTAAGGTCTCTGAAGTCACTGGTCACCTCCGTGGGCCTGGCTACACTGTATAGACTGTACCATCTGTCACTCAGTAAAGCTACTGTTGTCAATAACTGGGCATCGGAGTCATTATTGCTCCTGTGCCTAGCCCAGGATCCAGCGGTATACCTTTGCGTGGTATTGAGGATAAACCATGCCCTGGTGTCACGAATACAAGGGCTTAATGCTATCTGCCCCTAGGGTAATTCCATCAAACTTGCATCTCACACCCCATAACACATATCTGTCTATAAATAAACAGGAGAATACAGCAGCACACTGCAAGTACAAAGATACAGATAAGAAATTAAATGCTATATTGCTACAATGCAAAAAATGATGCTCACCATTTGGCCAAATAGTTTGGACCGTCCCACCGCGATAAGGTGACCTCATTGAGATGGACCCTACACTGTGAATGTGCCTCTGTGCAATCAGTTACCAGGCTTTTGGCTCTTGAATCTATCTATCTATCTATCTATATATCTGTCTTAGATTCTATCTATCTATCTCTTTATAATTGTATGATATAGTTATGATCTTCCATCTATCTATCTGCATCTATCTATCTATCTATCATCTATCAATATATCTATTTCTTTATAATTGTATGATATAGTTATGATTCTCTATCTATCTATCTTCTAATCTATCTATGTATATTTTTATAATTTGTCTTCCTATCTACTGTCCCTCTGTCTCTTTATAATCTGCCCATTTATTTATGTGTAAATCTATCTATCTGCCCCTAGGGTAATTCCATCAAACTTGCATCTCACACCCCATAACACATATCTATCAATCTATCTATCCATCCATCTATCTATAAATAAACAGGATAATACAGCAGCACACTGCTAGCACAAAGATACAGATAGAAAATGAAATGATATATTGCTACAATGCAAAAAATGAAAAAATGTAGGTACTTTGCTCACCATTTGGCCAAATAGTTTGAACCATCCCACCGTGATAAGGTGACTTCATTGAGATGGACCAGGCTTTTGGCTCTTGGATCTATCTATCTGTCTTAGATTCTATCTAACTATCTATCTATCTCTTTATAATTGTATGATATGGTTATGATCTTCCATCTATCTATCTACATCTATCATTCTGTCTTATCTATCTATCCATCTATCATCTATCTATCTATCTATCTATCTATCTATTTCTTTATAATTGTATGATATAGTTATGATCCTCTATCTATCTTCTAATCTATATATGTATATTTTTATAATTTGTCTTCCTATCTACTGTCCATCTGTCTCTTTATAATCTGCCTATTTATTTATGTGTATATCTATCTCTTTATAATCTGCATTTCTATCATCTATCTATCTATCTGTCTGTCTAACATCTATCTACTTATTCATCATTGTCCATCAATTATCAGATGTATGACTCTATATAATATACATACTGTATATCCATTTCCTACATGCACAAGATAAAACAGTTCACAGCATACTTCCCTTCCGTCTGTATAACCCTGCATCCTGCAGCATAAGTTGTAGATAATATGTTCTACACTCCTTTTACATTCGCTGTGTACATGAATCTTTGCATTCTGTTCCTGTATAGAAGCCTGACATACAGAAGCTATCATTGATATTATTACCATGCGCTTGTATGCTTTCTCACAGAATCGTAGTTACAGTCTGGCAACTAGATATTCTTAAGTCATGACTGCCCTCTACTGAGATATATGCATGTGACTGCTAATGAAGTTTGCTTTATAAAAAGCCATTCCCACGAGCATTGGATAATGAGTATAAATACCCTACCTTTTTTAAATAGAGAACCCAATGCAGTTTTATCTTTGAAATACTCAGCAAATAAAGGAATGCAGTTTATTTTGGAAACATGTTGAACAATCAGTAAGGGCCATGTGATAAACATTATAAAATAATAATAAAATAATAATAATACACTTTATTAATATAACATTAACAGATTCCACAACACTTTATATTACAGGGTACAGTCAACATCAGACATTATAGAGTAAACAATGTGAGTGGCATCCGTGGTCCCAAGAGCTTACAATCTAAAAGGAAATAGGGACAAAACAACTCATAAAAGTCTTTACCTGTAAAATAATTCAGAAATGTTACACTAAATATAAGATAGTAAGGATAAAGCTGCATAACTTGATCATACAGCTTCGCGGAAGTGTGAAATGTTAACTGCATCAACTTCTTGGGAATTATGTGAAAGAGGCCGTAAACAGTAAAAACACTGATTATAGAATAAGAAAGACCTGACAAAAAGATGTATTTTTAGAACACAGTTAAAACTAGGGATGCTGGGAATACTATATGAAGTTCTGTATACCAGAGAACTGGGGTGGGGGTGGCAGACAAAGAGAAGAGAGGAAAAATAGGGATATGTGGAAAGCCTTGTTGGTCAAGGCCAATGATTGGCGGAATAGACAGTTTTCATTAAGACAACTTGTCATAGGGACTAGAAAGTGATGAGCGGGGACCTGGAGGTGTTGAAACTGCAGTGGAAGGAAATCTGAGCAATCTGAGAAAATCTGAGAAATAAAAAAAAATTTATTTTTGCACAACACCAGCAGAACACAACAGTACAGCAGCACAAAAAAGCTGTGTACTAAACACAAAATTAAACTCAGTCAAAGATGATTAGGAATGGACTGTTGGGTATTATGCCTTCTACAGACTAGTATAACCAGCAGATGATTTGTTATGGAACAAAGACACAGAATTAAAAATTGAAATAAAAAATTATTCCTGCCTCCTCTGCTAAGGTTTATGAAGTTGAGGCAGCCTGTTGAAATGTATGAGGAAACACACAGCTATATGCCCCTCTCTGTAATACTATGCCGAAGAAAGTGACTGGGAGGTTAATGCCTGCAACTGCAGTAAAAATCTTTTTCAGTGAAAAAAAAATGCTCTCCGTCCACGAGAACGCTGATGTGACTAGGATGTGAAACGCTGCTGGAATTAGCTTTTCTATGTGAACACACACACAGCGATGTCCGTCCTATCTCTCTGCAGTGTAATGAATGATATGACGAGCCGCAAAATGGCTGCCGATTATATAGGGCTGTGACATCACAGGGGTGACTGGCTTATGATTGGCTGCATCCTGCATGAGATTCTGGGTTATCCCGCCTTCTTCCCTTCCCGCCTTGCCTTCCCACCTTCCCAGCGTTCCTTGCCCCATGTACTGAGATGTCCTGGAGCCTGGATCGCAGTAAATTGAGTTTAAGCAATTCACGCGATAGAATCACGGCGATATTCATATTCATTGCAAATCGAATATTTCCTGAAATTCATAAGGAATTCGGGTTCGTCAGCTTCAATTTGCTCATCTCTAGTTGGTGTGCTTCATGAAGCCAGATAGATTTGATAGTAATACTTCACACAATGCCTTGAAGATTCCTCGTGCACAACCCAGGCCCCCCCAAAATTACAAAGTACGGTTGGCAGGAAAACACTATCAAACTGTGTGAGAGAAAAAGTCCCAAGATTTTCCCACAACAACCAATCACAGCTCAGCTAACGAGCTCTGGTAAAGTGAAAGCTGAACTGTGATTGGTTCTTGTGGGAGAATCACTCCACTTTTTCTCTCACACAGTGTGATAAATCTGGTCCAATGTGACAAATCTACTGCCGCACAACAACCATTTTTCTTCAGTAGCAGCAGATCGGCCACCAGGATAGTGGATCGTTATGACCATAACAATAGGAGGGGTATGCTGGGAGTTGTTATTTCACAAACATGAGGGCTGTCATCACCCATCATCATACAGTAGACCATACAGTGACTACAGAAATGATCAGTTAGCAGAAAAATACGCATGAGCATCCAACAACGTCTTTAATGCTGATATTTTCTACTTGAGGGAGTCCCTTTCGGTGGTGTGTCAAGGAAAGCCTGGCTATTCTTTATCCTCCAACAGATGTCACTTCTAATTAAAATATTATGATAATAATGATTTTATAAAAAGACAGTCTCATACTTTTTCAACAAATCCTAGTGTCATAGGATCACTTTGAATGGTCAATGACAAAACAAAGAAGGGAATCAACTTAAAAATATTCCAGTGTCCCAGTTCTTTAATTTCTGCTGGAATGCAAGGAATGCAGCAAAAACAACCCAGCAACCCTATCACCCCAAATCCAACCAAATCTGTTTAACTTTCTGGCACCAATTGATTTAAAAGAAACAGTTTTCCATGGGAGTACCCCTTTAAGGACCAGGCCCATTTTGTCCATAAGGACCAGGCCTATTTTATTTTAGCATTTTCGTTTTTTCCTTCTCGCCTTCTAAAAATCATAACTCTTTTATATTTTCATCCACGGTCCCACATGAGGGCTTGTTTTTTGCATCACCAATTTTACTTTGTAATAACATCACTCATTTTACCATAAAATGTACGGCACAACCAAAAATATATTATTTATGTGGGAAAATTGAAAAGAAAACCAAAATTTAGTAAATTTTGGAAGGTTTTGTTTTCACGCTGTACACTTTACAGTAAGAATGACATGTTTTCTTTATTCTGTGGGTCAATACGATTAAAATGATACCCGTGTTTTATGCCTTTTTATTATTGTACAGCTTTAAAAAAAAAACTCAAACCATTTTAACCAAACTAGTATGTTTGAAATTGCCCTATTTTGACGACCTATAACTTTCTAAATTTTCCGTATACGGGGTGGTATGAGGACTCATTGTTTGCACCGTGATCTGTAGTTTTTACTGGTACTACTTTTGCTTATATTTAACTTTTTTTTTTTGGGGGGGGGGGGGATAAAATGTGACAAAAAAGATGCAATTTGGGACTTTTTTTTTGTTTGTTTTTTACGTTTACGTTCAACATATGGGATAATTAACAATATATTTTGATAGTTCAGACTTTTACGTACGCAGCTATACCAAATATGTTTATTCATTTTTTTTTTACTCTTTTTTTTGGGGAGGGGAATGGGAAAAACTAATGATTTACATTTTTATTGGGGGAGAGGATTTTTTAAAATTTTGTAACTTATTTTTTTACTTTTATTTTTACACTTTAATAGTCCCCATAGGGGACTATTTATAGCAATCATTTGACTGCTAATACTGTTCAGTGTTATCGGCTATCTTCTGCTCTGGTCTGCTCGATCTCAGAGTGCCCCAGTCATGGTGGAGGGAAAATGTATGTCATGGTGCATTAAGTACCACTGCACCATGACATACATTTACGTCCATTGTCGTTAAGGGGTTAATGATAAAACAACCTTACGTCATTAAAGGGTTAAGGAAACACCAAAGTTTGGTTTTCATTAAAGGGGTATTCCAGGCAAAACCTTTTTTTATATATATCAACTGGCTCGGGAAAGTTAAACAGATTTGTAAATTACTTCTATTAAAAAATCTTAATCCTTCCAATAGTTATTAGCTTCTGAAGTTTTCTGTCTAACTGCTCAATGATGATGTCACGTCCCGGGAGCTGTGCATGATGGGAGAATATCCCCATAGGAACTGCACAGCTCCCGGGACGTGAGTCATCAGAGAGCAGTAAGACAGAAAACAACAACTCAACTTCAGAAGCTAATAACTATTGGAAGGATTAAGATTTTTTAACAGAAGTAATTTACAAATCTGTTTAACTTTCCGGAGCCAGTTGATATATAAAAAAAAAGTTTTGGCCTGGAATACCCCTTTAAGGATGGTCTATATGTAATTGCTTAATTTGAAGTGAGTAGGAGGAGGAAAATGAGAAGGAAAGCATTCCTGGGTACACTACCAAAAGAGACTTCCCCATTTAGAAAATGTCAGCATTGTATGGACATTATTAGAGGAGACATAATCCGTTTAACCCCTTAAGGACAATGGACGTACTCCTACGCCCCCGTTTCCGAGTCCTTAAGGACCGAGGACGTAGGAGTACGTCCTGTCCATTTCCGGCCCCCCGCCGCTAGCCGGAGGGGAGCCGGTGCCCGATGCCTGCTGAAATCATTCAGCAGGCTTCGCGGCATATCGCCCAGGGGGGTCATTATGCCCCCCCATGGCGACGATGGCCGCAGATCGCTGGACAATTCAGTCCAGCGATCTGCGGCGATTCCGGGTCAATCGGGTCTCCAGTGACCCGGTGACCCGGAATTACTGGCTGATCGGGGCCGTCAGAGACCGCCCCGAACAGTCAGAGCTTGCAGGGGTGAGGTGGCACTGGTGCCACCTCACGATCGCCCTGATTCGTCGGCCGGATTCCCGGCCGACCAATCAGGGCGCCTGTTGCGGGTGTCACTCCCGCACCCGCTCCACCCCTCTTCTGGAGGACGTGAGCGGGTGCGGGACCTGCACCCCTGGTGCTGGGGACCCCGATCCCCGGCGTTAATGTTGGGATCGGGGCCCCAGGAGCGACGACGGCGGCGGCGGCGGGACTGACCTGTGCGGCGATCAAGCAGCAGCAGGAGGTGAGTAACAGCCTCCTGCTGTTGCTTAGCAACAGCTCCCAGCATGCAAAAAGGGCATGCTGGGAGCTGTAGTTATGCAACAGCAGGAGGCAGACCACCACAACTCCCAGCATGCACTTATGGGCATGCTGGGACTTATGGTTTTGCAACAGCTGGAGGCACATTCTTTCTATGGAAAAGTGTACCTTCAGCTGTTGTGTAACTACAACTCCCAGCTTGCACAAACAGCTAAAGTGCATGCTGGGAGTTGTAGTGGTGCATCTGCTGGTTGCATAACTACAACTCCCAGCATGCCCGTTGGCTGTCGGTGACTGCTGAGAGTTGTAGTTTTGCAACAGCTGAAGGCACACTGAGTTAAGTAGCAAACCAGTGTGTCTCCAGCTGTTGCATAACTACAATCCCCAGCATCCCCAGCCAAAGTAGTATGCCTCCCGCTGTTGCATAACTACAACACCCAGCATGCCCTTCCACTGTCCGTACATGCTGGGGGTTGTAGCTTTTGCAACAGCTGAAGGCACACTGGTTGCAAAACACTGAGTTTGTTGCCAAACTCGGTGTTTCACAACCAGTGTGCCTCCAGCTGTTGCAAAACTACAACTCCCAGCATGCACTGATAGACCGTACATGCTGGGAGTTGTAGTTTTGCAACAGCTGGATGTTCCCCCCCCACCCCCCCCCCCAATGTGAATGTACAGGGTACACTCACATGGGCGGAGGATTACAGTAAGTATCCTGCTGCAAGTTTGAGCTGCAGCAAATTTTCTGCCGCTGCTCAAACTGCCAGCGAGAAACTACTGTGAACCCCCCGCCCGTGCGACTGTACCCTAAAAACACTACACTACACTAACACAAAATAAAATAAAAAGTAAAAAAACACTACATATACACATACCCCTACACAGCCCCCCTCCCCAATAAAAATGAAAAACGTGTGGTACACCACCATTTCCAAAATGGAGCCTCCAGCTGTTGCAAAACTACAACTCCCAGCATGCACTTATAGACCCTACATGCTGGGATTTGTAGTTTTGCAACAGCTGGATGTTCCCCCCCCCCCAATGTGAACGTACAGGGTACACTCACATGGGCGGAGGATTACAGTAAGTATCCGGCTGCAAGTTTGAGCTGCGGCAAATTTTCTGCCGCTGCTCAAACTGCCAGCGAGAAACTACTGTGAACCCCCCGCCCGTGCGATTCTACCCTAAAAACACTACACTACACTAACGCAAAATAAAATAAAAAGTTAAAAACACTACATATGCACATTCCCCTACACAGCCCCCCTCCCCTCCCCAATAAAAATTAAAAACGTCTGGTACGCCACTGCTTCCAAAACGGAGCCTCCAGCTGTTGCAAAACAACTACTCCTAGTATTACCAGACAGCCACTGACTGTCCAGGCATGCTGGGACTTTTACAACAGCTGGAGGCACCCTATTTGGGAATCACTGGCATAGAATACCCCTATGTCCACCCCTATGCAAGTCCCTAATTCAGGCCTCAAATGCGCATGGCGCTTTCACTTTGGAGCCCTGTCGTATTTCAAGGCAACAGTTTAGGGTCACACATGGGGTATCACCGTACTCGGGAGAAATTGTGTTACAAATTATGGGGGGTATTTTCTGCTATTACCCTTTTTAAAAATCTAAAATTTTTGGGAAACCAACATTTTAGGTAAAAATTATAATTTTTTTTTTACATATGCAAAAGTTGTGAATCACCTGTGGGATATTAAGGTTCACATTACCCCTTGTTACGTTCCCCGAGGGGTCTAGTTTCCAAAATAGTATGCCATGTGGATTTTTTTTTGCTGTCCTGGCACCATAGGGGCTTCCTAAATGCGGCATGCCCCCAGAGCAAAATTTGCTTTCAAAAAGCCAAATGTGACTCCTTCTCTTCTGAGACCTGTAGTGCGCCAGCAGAGCACTTCTCACCCCCATATGGGGTGTTTTCTGAATCGGGAGAAATTGGGCTTCAAATTTTGGGGGGTATTTTCTGCTATTACCCTTTTTAAAAATGTAAAAATTTTGGGAAACCAAGCATTTTAGGTAAAAAAAAAAATTTTTTTTTACATATGCAAAAGTCGTGAAACACCTGTAGGGTATTAAGGTTGACTTTACCCCTTTTTACGTTCCCCAAGGGGTCTTGTTTCCAAAATGGTATGCCATGTGTTTTTTTTTGCGGTTCTGGCACCATAGGGGCTTCCTAAATGCGGCATGCCCCCAGAGCAAAATTTGCTTTCAAAAAGCCAAATGTGACTCCTTCTCTTCTGAGACCTGTAGTGCGCCAGCAGAGCACTTTTCACCCCCATATGGGGTGTTTTCTGAATCGGGAGAAATTGGGCTTCAAATTTTGGGGGGTATTTTCTGCTATTATCCTTTTAAAAAATGTAACATTTTTGGGAAACCAAGCATTTTAGGTAAAACATTTTTTTTTTTTTTTTACATATGCAAAAGTCGTAAATCACCTGTGGGGTATTAAGGTTCACTTTACCCCTTGTTACGTTCCCTGAGGGGTCTAGTTTCCAAAATGGCATGCCATGTGGGTTTTTTTTTGCTGTCCTGGCACCATAGGGGCTTCCTAAAGGTGACATGCCCCCCAAAAACCATTTGACGCTCCTTCCCTTCTGAGCCCTCTACTGCGCCCGCCGAACAATTAACATAGACATATGAGGTATGTGCTTACTCGAGAGAAATTGGGTTTCAAATACAAGTAAAAATTTTCTCCTTTTTACCCCTTGCAAAAATTCAAAAATGGGGTCTACAAGAACATGCGAGTGTAAAAAATGAAGATTGTGAATTTTCTCCTTCACTTTTCTGCTATTCCTGTGAAACACCTAAAGGGTTAATACACTTATTGAATGTCATTTTAAATACTTTGGGGGGTGTAGTTTTTATAATGGGGTCATTTTTGGGGTATTTCTAATATAAAGGCCCTTCAAATCCACTTCAAACCTGAACTGGTCCATGAAAAATAGCGAGTTTGAAAATTTTGTGAAAAATTTCCAAATTGCTGCTGAACTTTGAAGCCCTCTGGTGTCTTCCAAAAGTAAAAACTCATTAATTTTATGATGCAAACATAAAGTAGACATATTGTATATGTGAACCCAAAAATGTTTTATTTTGAATATCCATTTTCCTTACAAGCAGAGAGCTTTAAAGTTAGAAAAATGCTAAATTTTCATTTTTTTCATCAAATTTTGGGATTTTTCACCAAGAAAGGATGCAAGTTACCATAACATTTTACCACTAAGTTAAAGTAGAATATGTCACGAAAAAACTATCTCAGAATCAGAATGATAACTAAAAGCATTCCAGAGTTATTAATGTTTAAAGTGACAGTGGTCAGAATTGCAAAAAACGCTCCGGTCCTTAAGGTGTAAAATGGCCTGGTCCTTAAGGGGTTAAAGGGTACCTCTCATCAAAAAAACTTTTGATATATTATAGATTAATGTATGCAGAATAACTTCACAATTGCATGTTGTTAAAAAATATGCTTCTTTCTATTAAATTTTCCACTTTGAAGAAATGACCACTAGGGGTCTCCCTACCAGTCCTGGCAGCAAGCATTTCAGACTCATGCTGGAGTCCTAAACACTATGAGCTGCCAGTCTGCTTTGTTCACAAAGAAGAACACTCAGAGCTGCCAGCTTGCTTTGTTCACAGCCTGTTTGGATGTGAACAAAGCAGGCTGGCAGCTCTGAGTGTTTAGGACTCCAGCATGAGTTTGAAATGCTTGCTGCCAGGACTGATCGGGAAAAATACAATAGAAAGATGCATATTTTTCATCAACATGCTATTGGAAAGTTATTCAACATTCATTAATCTAAAATATATCAAAAGTTTATTTGATGAGAGGTACCCTTTAACCCCTTAAGGACGCAGGATGTAAATGTACGTTCTGGTGCGGTGGTACTTAACGCACCAGGACGTACATTTACGTCCTAAGCATAACCGTGGGCATCGGAGCGATGCCCGTGTCATGCTCGGCTGATCCCGGCTGCTGATCGCAGCCAGGGACCCACCGGCAATGGCCGACGCCCGCGATCTCGCGGGTGTCCGCCATTAACCCCTCAGGTGCCGGGATCAATACAGATCCCGGCATCTGCGGCAGTGCGCGATTTGAATGAATGATCGGATCGCCCGCAGCGCTGCTGCGGGGATCCGATCATTCATAACGCCGCACGGAGGTCCCCTCTCCTTCCTCCGTGCGGCTCCCGGCGTCTCCTGCTCTGGTCTGTGATCGAGCAGACCAGAGCAGAAGATGACCGAAAACACTGATCTGTTCTATGTCCTATACATAGAACAGATCAGTATTAGCAATCATGGTATTGCTATGAATAGTCCCCTATGGGGACTATTCAAGTGTAAAAAAAAAAAATGTAAAAGTAAAAGTAAAAAAAAAGTGAAAAATCCCCTCCCCCAATAAAAAAGTAAAACGTCCGTTTTTTCCTATTTTACCCCCAAAAAGCGTAAAAATTTTTTTTATAGACATATTTGGTATCGCCGCGTGCGTAAATGTCCGAACTATTAAAATAAAATGTTAATGATCCCGTACGGTTAACGGCGTGAACGGAAAAAAAAAAAAAGGCCAAAATTCCTACTTTTTTAATACATTTTATTAAAAAAAATTATAAAAAATGTATTAAAAGTTTTTTATATGCATATGTGGTAACAAAAAAAAGTACAGATCATGGTGCAAAAAATGAGCCCCCATACCGCCGCTTATACGGAAAAATAAAAAAGTTATAAGACATCAAAATAAAGGGATTATAAACGTACTAATTTGGTTAAAAAGTTTGTGATTTTTTTTAAGCGCAACAATAATATAAAAGTATGTAATAATGGGTATCATTTTAATCGTATTGACCCTCAGAATAAAGAACACACGTCATTTTTACCATAAATTGTACGGCGTGAAAACGAAACCTTCCAAAATTAGCAAAATTGCGTTTTTCGTTTTAATTTCCCCACAAAAATAGTGTTTTTTGGTTGCGCCATACATTTTATGATATAATGAGTTATGTCATTACAAAGGACAACTGGTCGCGCAAAAAACAAACCCTCATACTAGTCTGTGGATGAAAATATAAAAAGAGTTATGATTTTTAGAAGGCGAGGAGGAAAAAATGAGTCCTTAAGGCCAAAATAGGCTGAGTCCTTAAGGGGTTAGAGGATCTAAATAGTAAAAGGCTAGAACGAAATAGTAAAATGCTATTATACCTGTGATAATGCCAACATCATATACATGATTCACTGACCATCTGGGCAAAATGATTGAAAGGTTCAGCTTAGATTAAATGAACCTGAAGCCACCATTAAGGGTCTATTCACACATACAGCATCCTGCACTTATTTGATGCACAGGATTTGATGCTGCAGATATGATGATGTGTTCAGTCATTTAATTTACATTAAACTTTGCAGCGTAAAATCTGCAGCTTCAAATGATGGAGTTTTTGGTGGTCATGTGGAAAATTGAAATGCAGACACAGATTTAGCTTGCAAATAAATGAAACAGGGTTATCCAAGGTGTCCTATCCCGGGGTCCTGGGAACTGGTTCTTCTTTACCCTTGCCCTTTTTCTCTATAGTCCTATGAAAACTGGGAAAATACTTCTACATGTGTCACAGTACTTCAGTTTCCATCATTCATACAGATCTAAAACTTCTCTCCTTTCAGGACTGGCACTGAGACACTGGCACTGCATTTCTTAAAGCAGAGAGGCTGCTTTTCATCTCCTCACCATATGCTCTGCACCAACTGCACTTCCTTTGAGTATGGAGGCTAGACCAAAACAAGCATCTCTCTATCTTCTGTGTGTATTGGTTAACCCTTACAGTGCTCCCAGTCTCGCTAGGTGCATTACAGTTTCAGTTGATTTAAGAGTGTAAAACATTATAAAACAGTGAAAATCAGTATACAACATTATATATATATATATATATATATATATATATATATATATATATATATATACTAGCTGAGTACCAGGCGTTACCCGGTTTTTCCTTCCTAATTCTTGTTGGGGAGGAAAATAAACAAAGGAGGAAGCTTTTGACTTCATATGCCGTCCTCATATATTGTTGTCATATCCCGACCTCCTATCCCGTCATCATATCCCGACCACCTATCCCGACCTCCTATCCCGTCCTCCTATCCCGACCTGTTGCCTATATCAACTAATCAACTTGCAACTTTCATGTTTGAAAAGGCCTCCAAAAAATGAAAGGAGCAATCTGATTGGTTGCTATGGGCAACTGGTCAACTTTTCTTCTGCACAGGTTTTGTTAAATCTGCCACTCTGAGCCCAACATTATAGTTTATAGTTGCTGTATTGAAGTGAGCTCACTCTAGTAGTGGCTGTGGGCAGCCATGCTTTTAGAATTTTCTGTTTAGTGAAGGGAAGCAGGGATGTGAAGGGATATATTTATAAATGTCTGCAATCTAATTGAAGAAATGTGAACAGATAAGAAGCATATTTATAAAGCACCCATGACATACCTTTCTAATATGTGAAGGTGATTGGAGAAATGTCTGCTATATTAAGCCCATGCCCCCTGTTAATATGTGCCAGGCTTTGTAGGGAAAGGATGCAGATGCCCTGATCATACTGTAAGCCAGCATTGAAAGAGATCTTCCTATATCTGAATGCCAGCGCTCCCATAAAGCTGTTCATAAATCACGTTAGACATTCATTTTACTAAGTCATCTCCTTCTCTGATTCTTACACTAGACTGATTTGCTGTGGATACCACAGCAAATATGGATGCAAAAATGCTGCCAATTTGGTGCAGATTCGAACTTCTTTAGTGATTTCAATGGGGAAATCTGCAATATAAATTAACATGCTGCAAATTTAAAATCTGTACTGCATGTCAATTTTTGTTAGAAAAATTTCCACTGTGTGTACATGAAAATTCCTTTTCTGAAACTATGATCTGCAGTGGATTTACACTGTAAATTTCTTTGTGGAAAATCAGTCTAGAGAGCATTTACAGTACCCTTAAAGGGGTACTCTGGTGGAAAACAAATGATTTCAAAACAACTAGTGCCAGAAAGTTAAACACCTCTGTCCATGTCAGGAACTGTGCAGAGCAGGAGAGGTTTGGTATGGAGATTTGCTTCTACTTTGGACAGCTCCTGACATGGACAGAGGTGACAGCAGGGAGCACTGTGATTAGACAGAAAATAACTATACAGCTTCTTCTGGAGCACACAGCAGCTGATAAGTACTGGAAGATTAATATTTTTAAATAGAAGTAATTTACAAATCTGTATAGCATTCTGCCTCCAGTTAATTAAAATATAAAAATTTCCACTGAAATACCCCTTTAAACCCTTAAAGGGGTACTCCGTCCCTAGACATATTATCCCCTATCCAAAGGATAGGGGATAAGATGTCAGATAAGACCCAGCAGCGGGACCCCGGGGATCGCTGCTGCAGCACCCCGCTATCATCACTGCGCAGAGCGAGAACGCTCTGCGCGTAATGACGGGCAATACAGGGGCCGGAGCATCGATACGTCACGGCTCCGCCCCGTGACGTCACAGCACGCCCCCTTCAATACAAGTCTAGACTTGCATTAAGGGGACGGGCCGTGATGTCATGAGGGGCGGAGCCATGACGTCACACTGCTACGGCCCCTGTATCGCCAGTCATTATGCACAGAGCAAACTCGCTCTGCGCAGTAATGATGGCGGAGTGCTGCAATGGCGATCCCCGGGGTCCCCAGCAGTGGGACCGCGGCGATCTAACATCGTATCCCCTATCCTTTGGATAGGGGATAAGATGCCAGGGGCGGAGTACCCCTTTAAGGACCAGAGGTTTTTATGTTTTTGCATTTTTGTATATTCCACCTGACCTTCAAAAAATCAGAACTCTTTCAATTTTGCACCTACAGACTCATATGAGGGCTTGTTTTTGGCGCCCCCAATTATACTTTGTAATGACATCAATCATTTCACCCCAAAATTTATGGCGAAATATAAACACTATTTTGTAACTTTTGGGGGCTTCCGATTCTACGTAGTGCACTTTTTGGTAAAATTACATCATATGTTTATTCTGTAGGTCCATACAGATACAATGATACCCAATGTATATAGTTTTTTTTTTAAATGTTACCACTTAAAAAAAATCTTCTGACCAGTATAACTTTTTAATTTTTCTCATATACAGGGCAGTATGAGGGCTTATTTTTTGCACCGTGATCTGAAGTATTTATTGGTACCATGTTTGTTTTGATGGGACTTTTTGATTGCTTTTAATACATTTTTTTAGGTAATACAAAGTGAGCAAAAATACTAAATTTTGGAATTTTTTTTACGTGTACGCCATTTTAGGTTTTGGTTTGATTATATTTTTATAGTTCGAACATTTATGCATGCGGCTATACCACATATGTTTATTTAATTTTTGTTAACATATTTTTTAATGGGAAAAGGGGGGTGATCCAACTTTTATTCAGGAAGGAGTTATTTACCTTTTTTTTTAACTTTTTTTGTAACTTTTTTTTAGCCCCCATAGGGGAATATAACATGTAATCCTTTGATTGCATGCACTGAACAATGCTATGCCATAACATAGCATTGATCAGTGTAATCTGTGCTCGATGGCTCAGCCTGGAGCAATGGAACTACGATCAGACAGCAAGGAGCAAGGTAAGAGGCTGAGCTAACCGGCAGTATTTTCTCCCGGTTTGGATCCTTTGATCACGGCGTCTAAAGGGTTAATACCGAACATAAGCCCGATCGGCGAGGTCTGGTATTAGCCGCGGGTCCTGGCTGCTGGTAGCAACTGGGACCCAGCAGGTACCAAGCGCGCTCAGCTCCTGAGTGCGCTTCAAACAACGGGAGCAGGCCACAAGCGTAAATATGCGCTCGTGATCGTTGAGGGGTAAGATTTCCTTTCACTGGACGGAGGGGCCTAGACCAACTCCTAAGAAACATCCCATTATATTTTCCTTCATACACCAAACTTAATAGTTTGCCCAATGCAGTGGGGCAGATAAAACTCCCCTGGCATTCGCCAAACAGAGTAACTGCACAGAATACGTTTACACTGCTCCAGAATCCAGTGGCAGTGTGCTTTACACCACTCTGTTTCATGCTTGATATTGTACTTGGTGGTATAAAGCTTACACACAGCTGTTTGGTTAGAAAAACCTATTACAAGAAGCTCCCAGTTTTGATGATTAT
Organism: Hyla sarda; assembly: GCF_029499605.1. NCBI lineage: Eukaryota > Metazoa > Chordata > Amphibia > Anura > Hylidae > Hyla > Hyla sarda. Next base: position 271,905,455 of record NC_079190.1, on the reverse strand, counting down.
AATGCAGTTATTGAGTAAGCAGACAGTTGGAGACCTTTATGTACTATGCATTTCAGTGTTTACTACCCCGGCTCTGGAACTTTATGTGGTCTGCCACTTCTTGCCGCAGTTTCTAAACACGTCCAATATTCAGTTATCAGTTGATCATGGAAGGTATTTCACAAACTGACTTGCTCAAATGGTCTCATCCTATGACAGTACCAAGCCGGAAATAAGTCAGCTCTTTACAACGACCAATTATTTCACAACTGCTTATAAACGCAGATGGTATTGGTTGGTGCTGGATTTTATATACTGGTGGTAATGAGACTAAAAAATTCATCTAAATTCAATGGTTACCCGTAATAATGAATGTATCAATTTAGGACAAATCAGATTCATTACACATTTCTCACATACCTGGATCCATTTGAATGCATTTATTTCTTTTTTGCTATCTGCTTCTGGTGTTGCTGAGTGGCCAGACATATGCTGTACACAGCATATGTCCCATTAAAATAATCAAGTTCTACTGCCTTTTCCCTAATGTGTATGGGGGCCTTCATCTCTCTTCCCCACTCACCATTTATCTTTCAGCAATGATTACTTGACACAGTGTTGTGTATTATGGTGGGAAGTTTGATAAAAAGCCAGAGGGACGACCAAAGGAGGGCAGGTGAAAATGCCTGGGAGAAAAAGGCCAAACCTCTTTGGCCTTCAGTCCTTAAAGGGGAACTCTGGTACAGAACATCTTATCCCCTATTCACAGGATAGGGGATAAGCGTCTGATCGCGGGGGTCCGACCACTGGTGTATCTCCAGCTCTACCATAGAGATACATTGAGGGGTGTTTCTGCAACTGCTTTTTTCCGTGGTCAACAAAAATCTGTGCACAAATCGGAGGTCACTCCTTGCATGGAGAGAGCTGAGGTGCCAGGTGGGAGATAACAGGGTCCCATTAGTCGTATCCCCTCTGATTAGACACTTATCCCCTAATTTGTGAATAAGGGATAAGATGTTCTGCACAACAGTTCGCTTTAACATAGGTATGGGGGATCATTTTATGCCATATTGAAACTAAGCTGAAAAACACAAATTCCGGTGATCAAAGACAAGAACTAAAAGTAGTTGAAGTCTGCAAAATCATGAAACAAGGTAAATTACAAAGGCCAATACTTTCATCTAAGTTGCTATATCTCTCCCTCTCTAGACAACTTCTTAAAGGCTACTCTTTGCTTTTTTTCTACTGCAGTTTTTGTATGTTACATAAATGTGAGAATGTTAGTACGTGTTAAAGTTTTGAATCCCTTTCACTGAAGATAAGCCATACCGTAATTAAAAATCCATTGATTGCTTGTTCTATAGTGTAATCATATGACCAATTTAAATCAATCACATTAATTGGTCCCCAGTATTACCAGACTATATATACCGAAAGATATAGAAAGACTAAAACAAAAACTTAATTCATTACTGTTTCTAACTCCTGTATATCACTATCCAGGCACAAGAGGTTAAACATATGCAAAACATAACCAATGGCCGGAAAACATAACCAATGGCCGGAAAATAGTAGGGTTTCTCCAAATAATCAGTATGTTATTACAAAAAAAAAAAAAAACACAATTGCCCTCATTTACTGAGCTAAAACTGACTTTTTTTTTTTTCAAGTTATTTTGGCGCATAGTGTCTGCGACATGTCTGCGCCAGTGTGCAGTGTTCGGGAAAATCCTGGAAATAATTGGCAGGAAATTTCCACCTAGACATAACTGATCAGACAATTTTCCCGAATTGTAAATCTGTGAATCCCCATAGTAAATAAGAATGAAATCCCACAGAAACAACATTTCACACTAGTAAAAACCTGACACTATTTGTAAATCAGGGCCATTATATCTAGTAAGAATACTGTAACACTCAAGGTTGAGTAGACAGGAACACTTGTGGTAGTGGATCCGCTGGACCTGTGTGGCAGATGACTCGGACTGTACCAGGGAGCGGAGTCTAAGGTGCTGCTGGTTTTCACCAGAGCCCGCCGCAAAGCAGGATGGACTTGCTGCGACAGGCGGCACCCAGGTCGCTACCCCTGGCACGGCTCAACTACACAGGCGGCTGAGGAGATTCGAAGCACAGGTAGTATACAGCAACTCGTGGTCAGGATAGCAGAAGGTCAGGGCAGGCAGCAAAGAAGCGTAGTCAGGGACATAGCAGGTGGTCAGTATGCAGGCGGCAAAGGAGCAAGGTCAGGTCACAGAACAAGGGTCAGAAACATGGCTAGGCAACTCACAGGAATGCTTTCTCTCAGGCACTAGGCAACAAAGATTTGGCAGGGAAGTGTGGGAGGTGCAGGGACTTATAGAAGAGGCACAGGTGTTTTCCATAATTATGGGCGTACTGGCCCTTTAAATCTCAGAGCTCCGGCGGGCGCGTCCCGCTATACAAATCCCAGCTCCACCAGCAGCAGAGGAGAGGGGGACAATGCGCTCACGGGCAGCACGTGCGGTTGGAGTGCAAGGTGTGACAAATACATTTACACATGCAGTAGATATAAAAAGTCTGCACACCCTATTTAGTGTCACAGAATGAGACAAAGATAAATTATGCTTGACCTTTTCCATCTTAAGTATAACCTATAATGTGAACAATTCATTTGAAAAACAAACTGAAAATTTCCAGTGGTAAGAAAAAATTGTAACACACCATAACCTGGTTGCATAAGTGTGCACACCCTCAAACTAATACTTTATTGAAGCTCCTTTTAATTTTATTACAGCAATTAGTTGTTGGGGTAGGAATCTATTAGCATGTCACATCTTAGCATAGCAATATTTGCCGACTTTTCCTTGCAAAAGCGATCCAAATCTGTCAGATTGTGTAGACATTTCCTGTGCATAGCCCTCTTCAGATCACCCCATAGATGTTCAGTTGGATTAATGTCTGGGCTTTTGGTGAAGCCATGCCATTTTGTGTTTAAATGTGTGCTTTGGGTTATTGTCATGTCGAAAGGTGAACTTCCTCTTCATCTTCATCTTTCTAACTGATGCCTGAAAGTTTTGTGCCAATATTGCCTGGTATTTGGAACTCGTTTTCCCTTCACCTTGACTAAAGCCCCAGTTCCATATGAAGAAAAACTGCCCCAAAGCTTTATTATGTCATCACCATGCTTCACTGTTTGTATAGTGTTCTTTGGGTGATGTGCAGTGTTGTTTTTTTATTATTATGGTTCATCAGACCATAACTTGATGTTTGTTTTTGAAAATTTCATCTGGGCTTGGATGTTTTTCTTTGTAATAAAAACCTTCCATCTTGCCCCTTAACTCATAGCCCATTCATATGAAGAATATGGAAGATTGTTGTCACATGTAGTACACAGACAGAACTTGCCAGAAATTCCTGCAGTTTCTTTAATGTTGCAGTAGACCACCTGAAAGCTTACCTGATCAGTTTTCTTCTCATCTTTTCATAAAATTTGTAGAGACGTTAAGTTCTTGGTAATGTCTCTGTTGTGTCATATTTTTGTTATCTAATTTTTTTACAGTTGTTAATGGCTGTTCCATGGTATCTCTAATTCTTTTGTACCCTTCTGATAACTATGGCTTTTCTCTCTCAGATGCAACTAAGCAAATGTCAGGAAAATTCTACTAAAACAGTTGAACTTTCTTTGTGATTATTCAGAGTCACTTTAAATCATGGCAGGTGTGCAATGACTTTTATTTAACATGAGTTAGAATGTAATTGGTTAATTCTGAACACAGCCACATCGCTAGTTATGTACACACCTTTGCAACCAGGTTATAGTGTGTCATTCCTTCTTTTCTTTCCCTCTCAAATATGTTAGTTTGTTTTGCAATATAATTGTCCACATTATAGGTCAAAGTAAGGGTCGATTCACATGCACAGTATCCTGTACAGAGGTTTTCAGCAGAGAGCACTTCAGTCAGGCAGAAAAGAAAAGAACTTACTATGGAGCATACAGCAGCTGATAAGTACTGGAAGGATTAAAGGGGTACTTCACTGGCCAGCGTTCAAAGCATTTAGTTCCGCGTGCACGCTACAGTGGCCTAAAGTCACAAAGAAGTGTGACCATACCCTGCAGCGCGCACACAGCATTCGGAACTAAATGTTCAGAACGCTGGCAAGTGGAGTACCCCTTTAAGATTTTTAAATAGAAATATATATATATATATATATATATATATATATATATATATATATATATATTCCACTGGAGTAACCCTTTAAAGAGTATCTGTCATCAAATTATATTTTCTAAACTAACTCCTAACTCCCCTCCTGCCCTTAAAAAAATAATTCTGAGCTTTAAAAAGCTCTGTATCATATCTTTCTCCTTGTTCACATTGTGTGAGCTCCCGGCAGGAGAAAGTGGGTGTTCCCCAGCAGGCGCAATGTCACTGAAGCCTGGTAGGGCTGTGCCTCGCCATGCCCCGCATACACTTCCTGAGTTTGGTCTTCTGCCAGGCAGGGAGGAGACCAAGCTAACTGTTTGACTTGTGGTGGGGAACAGAATAGAGCCACCTAGTGGCTTTTTTTTTTAAATCACATTAAAAAACATATCAAGGTTGAGAATTTTAACAGCAAGTAAATAGAAAAGTGTTTTGTAATTACATAAGGAACAATATATTAAAAGTTTGGTTTGGTGACAAATACTGTTTAACAGAGCACTCACCCCCAAAAGGGTGACCCCAAAGTGCTATCCCTTAGAAGTGTCAACTGAAGCTCTATGGGGGAGATTTATCTAGAAATGTCTATGTTAGATCAAATTTCCACCTTTTTTTTTTTGTGTATACTTTGACTAGCATGCGCCTTATTCATCAATAATGCGCAGTGTAAAGATGAATAAGGTGCAGCTCTCCTTTAGTTAGAAAAGTTGTCTAACGTACACCTTTTCTAAAAAGAGTCAGACTAACAACCAGAGGCCTGGGTTCTCAACCCGTGGTACACGTACCCATAAGGGTACGCCACGGGTTGAGCCGTGCACTGTCAAGTACTTGTCAGCGCATAGCTGGGCAAACCTCCAGCTGTTGCAAAACTACAATTCTAAGACAGAAGGTCATGCTGGGACTTGTAGTTATGCAACAGCTGGAGGCACACTACCATAATTTTCAGCATGCCCTTTGGCTGTCCGTGCATGCTGGGGGTTGTAGTTATGCAACATCTAGAGGCACACTGGTTGCAAAACACAGAGTTTGTTACATAACTCAGTGTTTCCCAACCTGTGTGCCTCAATCTGTTGCAAAACTAAAACTCCCAGCATGCATGGTCTGTCAGTACATGCTGGGAGTTATAGTTTTACAACAGCTGGAGGCACATGGGTTGGGAAACACTGAGTTAGAAAACAGATAATGTTTCCCAGACAGTGTGCCTCCAGTTGTTGCAAAACTACAACTCCCAGCATCCCCATACAGCCAAAGGGCATGCTGGAAGTTGTAGTTTTGCAACAACTGGAGGAGAACAGATTGGGGACCACTGTGTAGTGGTCTCCAAACTGTGGCCCTCCAGATGTTGCAAAACTTCAACTCCAAGCATGCCCAGACTGCCTAGGCATGCTGGGACTTGTAGTTAGGCAACATCTGCAGGGCCAGATGTTACAGAACTTCAACTCCCAGCAAGCCTGGACTGTCTGGGCATGCTGAGAGTTCTAGTTTTGCAACATCTGGAAGAGCACAGATTGGAGACCACTGCACAATGGTCTCTAAACTGTGGCCCTCCAGATGTTGCAAAACTACAACTCCCAGCATGTCCAGACAGCCAAAGGCTGTCTGGGCATGCTGGGAGTTATAGTTTTGAAACTCCTAGAAGCAGCGGCGAAGATTAGTGACGATCTTCACTGCTGCCTCTGATGCCGCCGCTACCGCTGCCCCATTGCCTCCCCCATCCCCGGTTTTATAATTACCTGTTCCCGGGGTCTGCGCTACTTCTGGCTCCTGCAGTGTCCTTAACGATGCGCAGCGAAATGACGAGTGACGTCCTCAATGCGACGTCACCGTCAGTGCGCACAGTGACCGCTCAGGACGCCACCAGAGCCAGAAGTAGCGCGGACCCTGGGAACAGGTAATTATAAAACCGGGGATGGGGGAGGCAATGGGGCAGCGGCGGCAGTGGTGGTTGGACTAGGGAGGACCCCAGGACAGGCAGGGGGAGAGAAGCGGGCGGCGGTGGCAATCTCTGGCAGCGCCGCTTTAAATCATTGATCTGCAGCTGCTTCGGAGGGGGGGAGGGGGTAGGCATAGCCGATCGGCTATCGTGCTGGTAACAGCGGGACTTCTGCCAGCTAACCCGTGTGATGCCGTGCATCGTCGGGATAACTGAATGCCGTCTATAGACGGCGAAATGCGCGAAGGACGGGATTCTGCGGGATTCTGCGGGAAGGGGTTAAAGGTTTAACTGTGGAAGGTAGAAATTATTCTCACGCCTACTGGTAGGTGGTGTAGCTTTGCGCCTAAAAATGTACCTTTTTACAAGAGTCGCAAATGATAAATACTTGACCACTGCATGGTCAAAAAGAAAAAGTTCTACGGGTAGGCAAAAAGAGTAAAACTGTCTATATCAAAAGACACATAAAAGTCTCAAAATATGCTGCTTGCGCCTGAACTGCGCCTAAACATAGACAAAAAAATGCTCTAAAAGCAGTGATAAATCTCCCCCTATATCTTCTCTCTTATGGGCCACCAATACTTTATATCTTCTATCATTTATGGTATTGATTCCTTTAGAAGACTACCACCTGATAATTGATGGTAAGCAGCAATGTTGATATCGGACGCATGTGGCAGATCTTCAAAGTATGGCATGTTCCCTAAATGAAATGCCTCTATGCCACTACAGATATGTCCTTTCTCATATTTGTATCCTCGGCAGCTGATAAGTACTTGAAGGATTAATATTTTTACATAGAAGTAATTTACAAATCTGTTAAATTTTCTGGCACCAGTTGATTTGGGGGAAAAAAATGTTTTCCAATGGAGTACCCCTTTAACAAATTTCCAGGAAAGGTAAGGGTCAACACATCTCTATGTTTCCCTGTTTAATGATGATGCAAATTCACGCTATTCCTCTTTGTGTTTTTGCCTTGTTTTTTCTGTTTAGAATCTATGTTTTCCTTGTCATTTCTTCACTTTACCAGTTTTTAATATTCTATGCATAGAAATACATTACATTCTTTCATTTTTCATGCATGTCTTTCTATTCTTTATAGAGATAACTGTTTGTTTCTGGATAGCTATTGCTTGATATATGACCTCTGGATGTACTGGATGTCACCCCTTTATCTTACTGACAGTCTTTGTTATCCTTTTTATTGTATTATCACTGTCTTCTGGGCCTCATTTGTTGTCTTCTGGTCATGTTGTCCTTGTCACCATCTCGGAGTTTAAATTCACTTGTCTTGTGTTTGTTCCTGTTGTAAGGTTTAATAGGAACTTAAACGAAAGAAAATAAAATCTCATTGACTGTAGTGTTCTGTACATGCCCTACCATGATAGCATTAGTAGTGAATTTGGGAAATTTTGCTCGATCTTCCTAAAATTACGGCCCTAGATTCTAAGAACGGCCTCACTTCATACAGCACTGAGGCTAACAACATTACTGAACCTTATGAAGTGGTCCTGAGACGCGCATCAAATGAAGATATGTGACCGATTGAGCAATTTGTGGCAGCACATCTAAATGCCCCCAAAAAATTAAATAAATGGGGCTAAAAAAGTAAAGTGAAAATAAAAAAATTTATTATGATTTAGAACAAAAACTAGAAAAAAAAAAAAATGAAATGCACTCCTCATTCATTTTTAATATTGAGCGCTGAATTTTCGGGTCCCTGTCCACTCCCGAAAATTGAAAGACAAAAAAAATAAATGTTAATGTTGATTTCAATTTATGTGGTTGGGCAGGGATCTAAAAATGAAAATGTAGCCGACAATAATAAAAATGCAGAAAGCGGCCATTTAAATGTAAAAATAGTATATTTTTAATAATACATTTTTAAAATGTTTTCATTAGTAATGTATTTTAATATTGTGTTTAATAAAGTGTTTGTGTTTCACTACACCCCTCAAGGAATGTAACAAGGGGTATAGTGAGCCTTAACACCCTACAGGTGATTGACAAACTTTTCTTAAAGTGGGACATGAAATTGAAAAATGTGTTTTTTTTCCACTAAAATGCTGGTGTTACCCCACATTTTTCATTTTCACAAGGGGTAATAGGAGAAAAATCCCCCCCAAATTTGTAACCCATTTCTCTTGAGTAAGGAAATACCTCATATGTCGATGTAAAGTGCTCTGAGGGTGCACTAAAGGGCTCAGAAGGGAAAGAGCTTTTTGGAGAGCAAATTTAGCTGAAATGGTTTTGGGGGGCAAAACCAGCAAAAAAATAAATAAAAAACACATGGCACACTATTTGGGAAACTACACCCTTCAAGGAATGTAACAAGGGATAGTGTGAGCCCTAACAGCCCACAGGTGATTGATAAATTGTCGCAAAAGTTGGACGCGAAAATGAAAAATTAGATTTTTTTTCACAAAAATGCTGATGTTACTCCAAATTTTTCATTTTCACAAGGAGTCAAAGGAGAAAATGCCCCCCAAAAATGTGTAACCCCATTTCTTCTGTATGGAAATATCCCATATTTGGATGTTAAGTGCTCTGTGGGCCCACTATAGGGCTCAGAAGAGAAGGAGCGTCATTGGGCTTTTGGAGAGAGAATTTGGTTGGAATAGAAGTCGGTGGCCATGTAGGTTTACAAAGTCTCCATTGTGCCAGAACAGTGGATCCCCCCACAAGTGACCCTATTTCAGAAACTACACCCCTCACAGAATGTAATAAGGGGTGCAGTGAGCATTTAAACAACACTGGTGTTTGACAGATCTTTGGAACAAAAAATCTGTCAGACACCTGTGGGGTGTAAATTCTCACTGTACCCCTTGTTACATTTCATAAGGTGTGTAGTTTGGAGTCCACTGTTCTGGCAGCATGGGGACTTTGTAAACGCACATGGCGTTCAATTCCAGCCAAATTTACTCTCCAAAAACCAAACTTTGCTCCTTCTCTTCTTAGCCCTGTAGTGCGCCCGCAGAGCACTTTACATCCATATTTACTAACTCAGAAGAAATGGTGTTACAAATTTTGTGGGGCTTTTTCTTATCCCTTGTGAAAAATAAAAATTTGAGTGAAATTTTCAGTGAAAAGAAAAGAAAAACATTTTCATTTTCATGTCCAAATTTAATGAAAATTTGTACAACACTGCTGTACCCTCTACAGCTTCAGCTGTTGCAAAACTACAATTCCCAGCATGCATTGACAGACTGTGCATGCTGGGAGTTGTACTTATGCAACAGCTGAAGGCACACTGGTTGGGAAACACTGAGTTAGGTTACAGACTACCGCAGTGTTTCCACACCAGTGTGCCTCTAGCTGTTGCAAAGCCACAACTCCCAGGATGCAAGGTCTGTCAGTGCATGCTGAGAGTTGTAGTTTTGCAACAGCTGGAGGTAAACTGGGCAGGGAACACTGCGGCAGTCTGTTACCTAACTCAGTGTTTCCCAACCAGTGTGCCTCCAGTTGTTGCAAAACTACAACTCCCAGCATGCCCGGACAGCCGAAGGGCATGCTGGGGGTTGTAGTTATGCAACAACTGAAGGAGAACAGTTTGGAGACCACTGTTTAGTGGTCTCCAAACTGTGGCCCTCCAGATGTTGCATAACTTTAACTCCAAGCATGCCAAGACTGCCCAGGCATGCCGGGACTTGTAGTTCGGCAACATCTGAAGGGCCAGATGTTGCAGAACTACAATGCCCAGTATGCTTGGCTGTCTGGGCATGCTTTGGATTGTAGTTTTGCAACATCTGGAGGACTACAGTATGGACACCACTGTATAGTAGTCTCCAAACTGTGCCCTTCCAGATGTTTTTTTTTCCCTCTGTCTGGGAGGAATACAGATGGGTGGAGTAGTTAAATAATTATCAGCTGATAAATTGCAGCTGTTGCAGCCAGCTATCCTTTGCATTCACTTCCAGGCAGTGGGAGAGTGGGAGAGCATTTTTTGCAAATCTGACCACTGTCATTTTAAGCATTAATAACTCTGGGATGCTTTTACTTCCGAGAATGTTTTTTCGTGACATATTCTTCTTTATGGTAGTGGTAAATTTTTGTCGATACTTGCATCATTTCTTGATGAAAAATTCAAAAATTTGATGAAAAATTTGAAAATGTTGCATTTTTCTAACTTTGAAGCTCTCTGCTTGTAAGGAAAATAGACATTCCAAATAAATTATATATTGATTCACAAATACAATATGTCTACTTTATATTTGCATCATAAAGTTGACATGTTTTTACTTTTGGAAGACATCAGAGGGCTTCAAAGTTCAGCAGCAATTTTCCAATTTTTCACAAAATTGTAAAAATCAGAATTTTTCAGGGACCAGTTCAGGTTTTGGATTTGAAGGGCCTTCCTATTACAAATACTCCACAAATGACCCAATTATAAAAACTGCACCCCTCAAAGTATCCAAAATGACATTCAGTAAGTTTGTTAACCCTTTAGGTGTTTCACAGGAATAGCAGCAAAGTGAAGGAGAGAATTCAAAATCTTCATTTTTTACACTCGCATGTTCTTGTAGACCCAGTTTTTGAATTTTTACAAGTGGTAATAGGAGAAAAAGCCTCCAAAAATTTGTAACCCAATTTCTCTCGTGTAAGGAAATACCTCATATGTGTATATCAAGTGTTCGGCGGGCGCAGTAGAGGGCTCAGAAGGGAAGGAGCAACAATGGGATTTTGGAGAGTGATTTTTGCTGAAATGGTTTTTGGGGGGCATGTCACATTTAGGAAGCCCATATGGTGCCAGAACAGCAGAAAACCCCACATGGCATACCATTTTGGAAACTACACCCCTAAAGGAACATAACAAGGGGTCCAGTGAGCCTTAACACCAAGCAGGTGTTTGACGACTTTTCGTTAAAATCGGATGTGTAAATGAAAAAAAAAATTTTTCACTAAGGTGCAGTTTCCATTGTTCTGGCACTATGGGGGCTTTGTAAACTCATGTGGCCTTCAATTCCGGACACATTTTCTCTTCAAAATCCCAATGGGGCTCCTTCTATTCTGAGCATTGTAGTGCGCCCGCCGAGCATTTTACATCCACATATGGGGTATGTTCTTACTAAGAGGAAATCGGGTTACAAATTTTGGGGGGCTTTTTTCCCTTGTGAAAAGGAAAAATTTAGGGTAACACCAGCATTTTAGTGAAAACATTTTTTTTTTCATTTTCCCATCCAAATTTTATGAAAATTCGTCAAACACCTGTGGGGTGTTAAGGCTCACTATACCCCTTGTTACGTTCCGTGGGGGGTGTAGTTTCCAAAATGGGGTCACATGTGGGTATTTATGTTTTTGTGTTTATGTCAGAACCACTGTAAAATCAGCCACCCCTGTGAAAATCACAAATTTAGGCCTCAAATGTACACGGTGCGCTCTCACTCCTGAGCCTTGTTGTGCATCCGTAGAGCATTTTACGCCCACATATGGAGTATTTCCGTACTCAGGAGAAATTGCGTTACTAATTTTGGGGGGCTTTTTTTCCTTTTACTGCTTGTGAAAATAAAAAGTATGGGGCAACACCAGCATGTTAGTGTAAACATTTTTTTCACACTAACAGGCTGGTATAACCCCCAACTTTTCCTTTTCATAAGGGGTAAAAGGAGAAAAAGCCCCCCAAAATTTGTAGTGCAATTTCTCCCGATTACGAAAATACCCCATATGTGGCCTTAAACTGTTTCCTTGAAATACGACAGGGCTCTGAAGTGAGAGAGCGCCATGCGCATTTGAGGACTGAATTAGGAATTGCATAGGGGTGGACATAGGGGTATTCTACGCCAGTGATTCCCAAACAGGGTGCTTCCAGCTGTTGCTTAACTCCTAGCATGCCTGGACAGTCAGTGGCTGTCCAGAAATGCTGGAAGTTGTTGTTTTGCAACAGCTGGAGGCTCCATTTTGGAAACACTACCGTACAATACGTTTTTCATTTTTATTGGGGGGGACAGTGTAAGGGGGTGTATATGTAGTGTTTTACTCTTAATTATGTGTTAGTGTAGTGTAGCGTAGTGTTTTTAGGGTACATTCGCACTGGCGTGTTACGGTGAGTTTCTCGCTAGGACTTTGAGCTGCGGCAAAAAATTTGCCGCAGACCAAACTTGAAGCAGGAAACTTACTGTAAACCTGCCCGTGTGAATGTACCCTGTACATTCACATGGGGGGACAAACCTCCAGCTGTTTCAAAACCACAACTCCCAGCATGCACTGACAATGCATGCTGGGAGTTGTACTTTTGCAACAGCTGGAGGCACATTGGTTGGAAAACCTTCAGTTAGGTTCTGTTACCTAACGGTATTTTCCAACCAGTATGCCTCCAGCTGTTGCAAAACTACAACTCCCAGCATGTACTGACAAACCGTGCATGCTGGGAATTGTACTTCTGCAACAGCTGGAGGCTCACTGGTTGGAAAACCTTCAGTTAGGTTATGTTACCTAACTCAGAATTTTCCAACCAGTGTGCCTACAGCTGTTGCAAAACTACAACTCCCAGCATGTACTAATCGCCGAAGGGCATGCTTGGAGATGTAGTTATGCAACATCTGGAGGTTACGCAACTACAACTCCCAGCATGGTGAGACAGCTGTTTGCTGTTTGAGCATGCTGGGATTTGCAGTTTTGCAACATCTGGAGGGCTACAGTTTATAGACCAGTGCACAATGATTTCCAAACTGTGACCCTCCAGATGTTGCAAAACTACAAATTCCAGCATGCCCAGACAGCAAAGAGCTGTTTGAGCATGCTGGAATATGTAGTTTTGCAAGATGTGGAGGGATACAGTTTAGAGACCACTATATAGTGGTCTCAAACTGCAGCCCTCCAGCTGTTGCAAAACTACATATTCCAGCATGCCCAAACAGCTGTCTGGGCATGCTGGGAGTTGTAGTTTTGCAACATCTGGAGGGCTACAGTCTCAGACTGTAGCCCTCCAGATGTTGCTAGGCAACTTACCGGTTTCCATAGAATCCAGGGATTTGTCCTCTTCTGCCACCCGCTGCCCGCACCGATCTCCGTCCCGGCCCCCGGATCACCGTCGCCCGCAGCCTCCGGAGGGGTAAGTGGACCTTCGGCGTTCGGTCCCCGTCGTTTCCCCGTCCTGCCCGGCCTATTGTGGGTGATCAGGACGGGGAAAACTAAAGTAAACCCCTCCGCCTCCGATCTGCAATTGGTGGTCGCATCTAGACCACCAATAGCAGGGATAGGAGGGGTGGCACCCCTGCCACCTCACTCCTATCGCTTCAGGGGGATCGTAGTTGTCTTAGACAACCGCAATCCCCCTTCTATTCCGGGTCACCGGGTCACCATAGACCCGTAATGACCCAGAATCGTCGCAAATCGCAAGTGTGAATTCACTTGCGATTTGCGCTGATCGCCGACATGGGGGGGGGTCTAATGACCCCCCTGGGCATTTGCACGGGGTTCCTGCTGATAGATATCAGCAGTCGCCCCGGTCAGGTCCCCGCCCGGCGCGCGGCGGGGGACCGAAATTCCCACGGGCGTATGGATACACCCTTCGTCCTTAAGTACCAGGACGCAAGGGCGTATGCATACTCCCTTCGTCCCCAACAGGTTAAAAATGATTTCAGGGACTTAGGCCACAAGCTTAAGGCAAGGACCTCCAAGGTAATATTTTCTGAAATATTTCCTGTACCACGAGCCACACCAGAGAGGCAGCGGGAGATTAGGGAGGTAAACAAGTGGCTCAGAATCTGGTGTAGTAAGGAGGGGTTTGGGTTCATGGAGAATTGGGCCGCGCTGTCGGATACCGGCTCTACCGTAGAGACGGGCTGAACCTCAATGGGGAGGGTGCAGCTGTGCTTGGGGAGAAGATGGCTAGAAAGGTGGAGGAGTGTTTAAACTAGGGACTGGGGTGGGGTGGGGGAACCTACAACGTAGAGGGGGAAGATAGTGTAGATAGAGAGGGGGGACTTATTAATGTACCTGGGTGTAAAGCGGAGGGAGGGGTTATAACAGTTAATAGAGATAGGCTTCATAGGAAGAAAAAACACACTTTTCAATTGCATGTTGACTAATGCCAGAAGTCTAACCAATAAAACAGAGGAACTGGAGTGGTTGATGTCTGAGGAGAATTATGACATAGTGGGTATAACAGAGACTTGGTTGGACGATAGCTGTTACTGGGCTGTCAACATACAGGGTTATAGTCTATTCAGGAAAGATTGGACAAAACGGAAAGGGGGTGGAATTTGTCTTTATATGAAATTGAGTCTGAAGGCCACACTACATGAGGATATAAAAATAAAAAAAATGGAAGAAGCAGAAGATCAATTACTGAGGCATATAAACAAGGCAACAAATCTGAATGAGGTGATAATAATGGGAGACTTTAACTATGCTGATTTAAACTGTGAGACTGAGACCTGTGAATCTCACAAAGGAAACAGGTTTCTGACTATAGCTAAAGACAATTATCTGTCCCAAATGGTACAGGGCCCGACCAGAGAGGGCACCCTACTGGACTTAATATTAACCAACAAACCTGACAGAGTAACTAATGTGCAAGTTGGACACCTAGGAAAAAGTGATCGTAATATAATACATTATAACTTGTTCTTCAATAAGGGAATCTCTCGAGGGGCCAAAAAAACAATAAACTTTAGGAAGGCAAAGTTTGATCAACTCAGAGAAGCCCTTAACAATATAAATTGGGATAATGTACTCAAAAAAGAATACTGACACTAAATGGGAGACTGTTAAAAATATCTTAAATTCTCACTGTAAGATGTATATACCTTAAGGGAATGGAAGGGTCAGAAATAAAAGAAAACCAATATGGATGAATAAAAATGTTAAGGGGGCAATACATGACAAAAAGAAAGCTTTTCAACTGCTAAAACAGAATGGCAGTGAAGAAGCATTAAAAAGCTATAGAGAAAAATGTAAAATGTGTAAAAAAACAGATAAAAACCGCAAAAATAGAGACAGAAAGACTCATTGGCAAAGAGAGTAAAACTAACCCCAAAATTTTCTTTTTTATAAATAACATAGCAAAATAGCAAAAAGGTTAAAAATGAAAGTGTAGGCACATTAAAAAATGAAGGAAGAAATTATAGATGGGGATCAGGAAAAAGCTAATATATTAAACAAGCTCTTCTCCACTGTATTCACTGAGGAAAATGAAATGCCAGGTGAAATACAGTGTGATAAGGTAAACCAACCAGTACAGGTCACCTGTCTATCCCAGGAAGAAGTACAGCGCCACCTACAAAAAATCTAAATAGACAAATCCCCAGGTCCAGATGGCATTCACCTCCCCCCCCGTGTTCGAAGGGAATTAAGTAATGTAATAGACAGACCTCTATTTTTAATGTTCAGGGACTCTATATTAACAGGGATTGTTCCCCAGGACTGGCACGTGGCAAATGTGGTGCCAATATGTAAAAAGGGGTCAAAAGGTGACCCCAGGAATTATAGGCCTGTTAGTTTAACCTCCGTTGTATGTAAATAGTTTGAGGGTTTTCTAAGAGATGCTATTTTGGAGTATCTTGATAAAAATAAATGTATGACTCCATATCAGCATGGCTTTATGAGGGATCGGTCCTGTCAAACTAACCTGATCAGCTTTTATGAGGGGGTGAGCTCCAGACTGGAACAGGGGGAATCACTGGACGTATATCTGGATTTTTGCAAAGCATTTAATATGGTGCCACGTAAAAGGTTGGTGCATATAATGAGAATGCTTGGACTGGGAGAGAATGTGTGTAAGTGGGTAAGTAACTTGCTCAGTGATAGGAAACAGAGGGGGGTTATTCATGATTCTGATTGGGTGACTGTTACTAGTGGGGTACCACAGGGGTCAGTCTTGGGTCATGTTCTATTTAATGTATTCATTAATGACCTTGTAGAGGGAGTGAATAGTAAAGTAGAAATCTTTGTAGATGATGCTAAACTCTGTAAAGCAGTAAACACTATAGAGAACAGTGCACTATTACAAATGGATCTGGATAGGTTGGCGGTTTGGGCTGGGAAGTGGCAGATGAGGTTAAACACTGATAAATGTAAGATTATGCACATGGGGAGTAAAAATCCAGGCTGGGATTCTGGGATCATGTATTAAAGGGGTTGTGCGCTGCCCTGCAGTTCGGAGCTCCGCTCACAGCGTCCGGAAGTTCATTACTCCGAACGTTGTGTGTGGGCTTCCGTGTTCGCGGCCGGCGGGTGTGGCGTCACCCCCGGCCCCTTCGTGACGTCTCGCCCGCCCCCTCGTGACGTCTCGCCTGCCCCCTCAACGAAAGTCTATGGGAAGGGGGCGCGACCGCTGTCACGCCCCCTTCCCATAGACTTTGGTAGAGGGGGCGGGCGTGACGTCACGAGGGGGCGGGCGAGACGTCACAAAGGGGCCGGGCGTGACGTCATGCCCGGTGGCCGCGAACACGGAAGCCCGCAGACAGCGTTCGGAGTAATGAACTCCGGACGCTGTGAGCTGAGCTCCGAACTGCAGGGCAGCGCACAACCCCTTTAAATGGGAGCACACTTGGGACGACTGATTTGGGAGTCTTAGTTAACAATAAATTAAGCGTAGTGACTAGAGATGAGCAAACTTTAGAAAAATTTGATTCTGCCGAATCGCCAAAACTTCCGAAAAAATTAGTTTCGGTCTAAATTTATTTGCGGTGAATTTGTATTAAAAACGCCTATTTCTGACCTACAGCCTCAATAGGGGTGTAGAGCACTTTGCCTTGTCATAACACGCATAGGGAGTGTGCTGTGCTAGTGAAATAATACTGTTATTCTGTGTGACATGCAGATTAAAGGCATTGCTATTAGAATCACTGCTGCAGAGCGTCGATGTGACAGCAGGGAGACTATATGTGTCAAAATTGAAGAGAATAAAGATATGTTTAATGTAATTTTAATTTAATTTGAATTTATTTAAATTTTTGGAGTACCCATTCTGTTGAGCATTGAGCTGGTGGTCCTCCGCCAGGTGAGATGCCACCTGTTCCAAGCTTTGCCTCTCAGCGCCCCACTGACTATGAAAGTGTGAATGTTTCATTTAATCAGTTATGGTTCATAGTTATGGCTACAAGCTGTTTCATTGGATTCTTGAGAAAATTACACAGGTAATATGACATAGACGACCATAGGGCCTCAGTCTTGAAAAGATTACATCGATCTTTTTAAATTTAAGATTTATATTAGATTCCCAAGTTTAATGTCCCGGTGTTTACTGTGAACTAATACTGTATGAGCACAAAACCCAATCTAATGGAGGCACAATGACAGAGCCTAGAGTTGGCAGCAGCATGAGGACACCATAATCTGGCAGAATGACAGTCTGGAATTGGCGACAGCATGAGGAGACCATATAGTGGCAGAACGACCCAGTCTGGAGGTGGCAACAGCTGGAAAAAAAACCACAGGGCCTCACAATAGAGAAGATTAAAGATATTTTTGAAATTTTAAATTGAAGATTTTAGACATATTAAAATTTTTAAAGTTTAATTTAAGGTGCCAACAGCATAAGGAGATAATATATTGGCTGAATGACACAGCCTGGAGCTGGCGACAGCATGAGTAGACAATAGGGCTTCACAATCCCTAAGATTAAAACATGAATTTTAAAATTGAAATTGAAGATTTATGGTAGCTAGTGCTAACATAAAATATTTTTAGGTAATGTCCCAAGCCCTGCTGCATCAGTAAACCATATAGTGGCTGAATGGCACAACCTGGAGCTGGCGGCAGCAAGAGTAGACAATGTATTTTTTTTATTTTTTATTTTATCAATAATAAACAGTAATATATAAAATATACAATTCCAATCAGAATCATAGACATATCATTTCCTTAACAAACACATATTAGCCAACCATTCCAAATAGCCCCCCAACCTCCCAGCCCCCCCCCCCCCAGTCGTCAATGCAAAAAAAAAAATTCCCAATTTTGCCAAGTTTTTTTAAACTTCTGCATTTGTTTAGATGAGGTTTGCTCCTTCAAATATTCATATTTTTGATCTTCTCCACCGGATTTAACCATTCCACTATGGATGGGACCCGTTCGGATAACCATACCCTTAGGATCAGCAATTTCGCACAGAACAAGACCTTATTAATAAGAAGCATGTACCTATCCCCTTGAAATGCTTCTCCCAAAATTACTAATCTACCTGTTAGAACTAGTTGTATTCCCAGTTTCATAATAATTTGATGACCCTCATATTCCCAATAGGCAGACATTTTGCCACAATTTCATATTATGTGCAAAAAATCTGCTTCACTCATATCACATCTAGGACACTTTGCACCTATCTGAGGACTCATCTTGGCCAATTGTTTCGGGGAGAGATAAATATTGTATACAATGCGCAATTGGGTAAAAAAGAAGTTATCAATGTAATTTTTATTTAATTTTATTAGAATTTATTTAAATTTTTTGAGAACCAATTTTGGTGAGCTTAGAGCTGGCGGTTTGCCGCAAGGCGAACTACCACCTGTTCCAGCCGTGCCTCTCACTGCCCCCGCTTCACCCCTCCCACTGTCTTACTCTTTTGTAGAACTGCAAATGTTTCCTTTAATCACAGTAATGGTTCATTGTGATCGCTCCAACCTGTTTAATTGGATTCTTGTGGTAAATCCACAGCTACTATATGATGTTGACGACCATAGGGTCTCAGTCTTGAAAAGAATCCATTGATTTTTTTAAATTAAATTTAAGGTTACACACCCAAGTTTTAATGTCCTGGGTCCCGTTTGTGTGGTTACAACGGACCAAGTTTAACAAGGAGTCACATGTCACATGGCGGCACAATGACAGAGCCTGGAAGTGGCATCAGTAGAAGGAGACCATATAGTGGCTGAATGGCACAGCATGGAGTTTGTGGCAGCATGAGGAGACCATATAGTGTCTGAATGGCACAGCCTGGAGGTGGCTGAAGTATGAGGAGACCATATAGTGTCTAAATGGCACAGCCTGGAGGTGGCTGAAGCATGAGGAGACCATATAGTGTCTGAATGGCACAGCCTGGAGGTGGCTGAAGCATGAGGAGACCATATAGTGGCTGAATGGCACAGCCTGGAGTTTGTGGCAGCATGAGGAGACCATATAGCGTATGAATGGCAAAGCCTCGAGGTGGCTGAAGCATAAGGAGACCATATAGTGGCTGAATGGCACAGCCTGGAGGTGGTGAAGTATGAAAAGACCATATGGTGAATGAATGGCACAGACTGGAGGTGGCAGCAGTAGCATCAGGAGTCCTGAAAGTGACCAGGTGATGTGTGAGTGGTGCGGTGGGTGGCAATACCAGTACCTGGTGAAGAAGGTGGGTGAAAAAAGGTCTGATGTGGAGGAATGTTCGTAACTGGGGAGAAGCATATTTGTGAAGTGTTGATATGGCACCATGGTCAATCTACTCTGAGGCATCAGGCATTGGTGGGTTTAAATCCTGGCTGATCCATGCCTGATTCATCTTCACAAAGGTCAGTCTCTTCACATTTTTCATGTGTGGCCCCCGCCACACTAAACACCCCCTCTGATGGCACACTACTGGCCGGGCAGGACAGCTTTTCCAGTTTTTCAAGTTTGGCTGCCCAGAAGTCCAGCAGATCTTCAAGGTGTGTTGGCACGGGCATGTCAAGGTGTGCCATCTACCTGCTGCTGATGAGTTGCTTCACTATGCGGGTAAAGAATGGTACTCATCAGCGACTGTAAACTCAGGCTGCTGCTGATGGAGCTGGTACTGCTCCTGCCACCCCTCCCCAGCAGCCATGGCAGTGGAAGGTGAGAGCAGGGGGCCCCCAGATTCAGACCTGCCAGAGGATGGATGATGGCGCCGAAAGGCATCGGCAAAATGACTACATAGAATGCCTCTGTAGTAGGTCAG
Organism: Hyla sarda; assembly: GCF_029499605.1. Lineage (NCBI taxonomy): Eukaryota > Metazoa > Chordata > Amphibia > Anura > Hylidae > Hyla > Hyla sarda. The sequence continues at coordinate 271,885,526 of NC_079190.1, read as the reverse complement.
TTTGTCCTCCCTCTCAGTGGGTGTAAAAAAGGCCCCTATTTGGTGGTGGTAGCGAGGGTCCAATACGGTGGAGAGCCAGAAGTCATCCCACTGCCGAATGGTGACAATTCCGCGGTAACTATGCAAGCGATCATGCATCGTGCCATTTGTGCAAGTGACTCGGGGGGACTCCCTGCCTCCATCTGAACTGCATACTGCCACGGTGTGTCTGGGTCCTCTGTCTCGCCTTCCTCATAACCCTCTAGTTCCTCTGGCTGCTCCTACTCCACCTCTCCTGTCAGATTACTAGAAAAACCATACATTTGGCTAAACCTAAACTGTGCTCCACTGTGCCCCTCCTCCTCTTCTTCCTCTAGTTCAACGTCCACTGGGCTCATGTGTCCGTGAGATGTAGGCGCCACGTCTACAGTGCCCTGACCAGCCATCGTTTACAACACTTGTTGTAGGAAATGAAGCAGTGAAATGACCTACTTCATCCCGTAATCCTGGCAACTTACTAATAATGTGGCTTTCTCAAAGGTCCTGAGCAAACTGCAGGTGTCACGTATGAGCTTCCACTGGTTCACCTTGAAATTAAAGAGGGGAGTACCCCTATCCGCTTGGATCATCAAGAAATCGATGATAGATTTTCTCTATTCGTACAGTCGGTCCAACATTTGGAGGGTGGCAACGTCACAAATCAGACTATGTTGGGGGATACCGTTCTTCCTGTTGTCAGTCACCATGGTCCCCATTTCCAATTTTCATGAAGTAAGCCAGATTTCTTTGCAAATGACTTTTAGCAGTTCCTTCCCATATGTTACTCCGTTCCCCAAGGCAGACCATGTGAAGAACAGCGTGACACCGCTGGGCCCTGCACATATGGTATGCTGAAGGGGCACTGAGACTTGTCTGGGCAGTGGAGGCTGAGGACATGGTGGAAGATGAGGAGGTGGAGTCGCACACTGTCACAGGACCAATGGGCTGAGAGCGTGGAGGAGGAAGCAGCGTGACCTGTCCAAGTTGGTGTTGTGAGTGTGCATGAACCACATTTACCCAGTGAGCCGTAAAGGACATATATTGTACCTGACCAAAGTTTCAGCTCTAGACGTCGACGCTGCCGTGCATTTTAGTACACACCGACAGGTTCAAGGACTGGCCCACCTTCTCTTCCACAAAATTGTGCAGGGCTGGTACTGCCTTCTTCGCAAAGAAATGACGGCTTGGCACACTCCACCTTGGCTTGGCTTGAGGTGGTGGAACCTTGGCTGACTGAAAGAGGGAGGGGCGTGCCACTGGGTGATGCAGCAGACTGGACCATTACATCAGAGCCACAGTTCTCCTGGGCCACTTTATGGTGGCAAAGCATATGTTGATGCAGGGCTGTGGTGCCAACATTGGCACCCTGGCCATGCTTCACCTTCTTCCGACATATCATGCATGTGTCTATGTTAACCTCCTCCGGATGCTTGATGAAAAATTGTCACACTGCCGAGTAGCTGAATTTCCCACCAACAGTCTGCACTAATTGACTGCTACTGGCGCCGTCTCCAGGAACCCCTGTTCCACTACCTCCCGGAAAGGAAGGCTGCCGCAAAGCAGGTGGTCTCCCTGGGCACGTTTGGCTCCAGAATTTCAACTTCTGCCACCATGCTGACTGACAACCATGCTACTACCTTGCTGGCTCAGCTGCTGTCTCACGGGCAACCTGCAACCCTCTTCTCCTGATGATGATGATGATGAAGGGCCTTCTGCAGCCGGCTCCCAAGTGTGATCAACTTCATCATCATCGAGTTGTGTCTTCATGTCACTGATGTCCTCCTTAGGTTCCTCAACAGTGTCTACTTCAGGACCCTGAACACTGGCAACACCGCCTCCCACATCACTCTCCTCATCACTACTTGCCCGCCTAGCAGAGGAAGCGGTGGATGTCTTCTCCACTTCTTGGCTGGGCAGTAGCTGCTGACTGTCCTCTATTAGATCGTCCTCACTGAATAGTGGAGCTGAACCCACAGCATAAGATACTTCTTTAGGGGAGGGAAAAGCATAGGACAGAGGCAATGGGAGGACAGATACTGCTCCAGGGCCATTCCAACTGAGGGTTGTCTGAGGAACCCACCGACTGTTGACTAGGGGTATTAGATGTCACTTGTGATGAAGTGGATGATGGGTTGCTGGTCGAAACATGACCACTAGCTCAGGCCTCTCGCTGCGACTCCTGCTGTCATTCGCCTCTAGTCTGCTGCGACCTCTGCCTGAGGAATTTAGGCCTCTGCCACTCCTCTGTGCATGTCCTGGCACTTCTCTGCCTGACATACTTAGTGCGTATATGAGGGGAGTACAATTCCCTACAATTCACTACAGTTCACTACGCTTAAAACAGTATTTGTCTAGAGCAGCAGCAGGTGTTTGCTTTTGGCTGTCCTTTCACAGCAACTAGGCCCATGACAGACTAACAGGTACAAAATAGTATACTACCTACATGTAGGTATGTGGTATGCACTTATGAGGGCAGAAAAATGTACTTCAGTACGCTTAAAAAAACGTATTTTAGTAAAACACCAGGCGGTGATTACTTTTCCCTGGCCTTTCACAGTATCTAGGCCCATGATATTTTAACAGGTACAAAATAGTACACTACTTAGATATAGGTATGTGGTATGCCCTTATGAGGGCAGAAAAATATGCTACAGTACGCTTAAAAAAGTAAGTAAGGAGGGTGGAGGAATTTATCAATGATCCAAACAAGTCCACAAGACAGAATGGCTGGGCACTACTGAAGGATACTTTTCAAATAGCTGACAAATTGGTGGGGTATGAGTCCTAGCAGACCAGGATACTGGGGTGCTTCACGTAAAACTGACTACAAGATGTGACTTCACAATAAAAGGAATAGAAATATAGTCCAGGTGAACGCTCCTGCATCGTACCTCTTGCTCTTATTTGTGGGGAAGAAGTCATGCTGATGTTCTACATGAACTGTGAATAAAGCCGTGGCAGCAGGAAATTACAGGTGTGTGCTCCGTTTTTCTATACAGGTGTAAATTTATCAATGAGCCACAGGTGAATTACACTAACGCATTGGCCCGTTAAATCTTGAAGCTCCGGTGTGCATGCGCTCTGGGGGATGGGGACACGCCCGTCGGAGCAGAGAGGCAGAGGCGAGGGCAGGAGAAGCACCAGGTGAGTGACAGACTGGGGCTCGCCTGCAGCCCCGCTGGCAGCAGCATGAAATGAGACCATGCACTCACGGCCAGCACTTTTGAGGGCAGAAAAATGTGCTACAGTACGCTTAAATAAAATATTTTTGCACAACACCAGCAGTACACAATGATGCTGGATCACACAAAAGCTGTGTACTAAACCCAAAATTGCACTCTGTCAAAGAATATAAGGAATGGACTGCTGGGTATTATACCATCTACAGACTAGTATAACCAGCAGATGATTTGTTGTAGAACAAAGACACAGAATTGCACTGAAAAATTATTCCTGCCTCCTCTGCTAAGGTTTATGAAGTGGAGGCAGCTTGTTGAGGCAACACACAGCTCTCTACCCCTCTCTGTAATACAATGTTGACAGGGAGGTTAATGGCTGCAGTAAAAATCCTTTTCAGTGAAGAAAAGCACTGCTCTCTTTCCACCAGAACGCTGATGTGACTAGGATGTGAAACGCTGCTGGATTGAGCTTTTCTGTGTAACACACACACAGCGATGTTCATCCTATCTCTCTGCAGTGTAATGAATGAAGTGACTAGCCAGAATATGGCTGCTGATTATATAGGGCTGTGACATCACAGGGGTGACTGGCTGCTGATAGTCTGCATCCTGCATGTGGTCATCCTGTCTACCATCATTCCTGCCTTCCCAGAGCTCCTTGCCCTATGTCCTGACATTTGGATCCGTCATCTTAGATGTCCTGGAGGCTGGACAGCACTAAATGGAGTTTAATGAATCACAGCGATATTCGCATTCGCTGCAAATCAAATCTCTCATGAAATTCGAAACAAATTTGGATTTGCCAGCTTCAATTCGCTCATCTCTAGTAGTGACTAGTGTTGGGCAGCTGCTGCCAAGTCAAATAAAATCATGGGGTGCATCAATAGGGGTATAGACAAGGAAAGAATTCTACCGCTGTACAAATCACAAGTCAGACCACACATAGAATACTGTGTACAGTACTGGGCACCAGTGTACAAGAAAGATATAGTGGAGCTGGAGAGGGTTCAAAGGGCAACCAGGGTAATACGGGGAATGGGAGGACTGCAGTACCCAGAAAGATTATCAGAATTAGGGGAGACCTAATAACTATGTATAAATATATCAGGGGTCCGTACAGAGATCTCTCCCATGATCTATGTATACCCAGGACTGTATCTATAACAAGGGGGCATCCTCTACCTCTTGAAGAAAGAAGGTTTCTACACCAGCACAGATGGGGGGTTCTTTATCGTAAGGGCAGTGAGACTGTGGAATTCTCTGCCTGAGGAGGTCATGGTTAACTCGGTGAAATAATTTAAAAGCGGTCTGGATGCATTTTTGGAGAATAATAACATTACAAGTTATGAATTCTAGATCTATAGGGTTGATCCAGGGATTTATTCTTACTGTCATATTTGGAGTCGGGAAGGAATTTTTACATATAGTATGAGGTTTTTTTTGCCTTCCTCTGGATCAACTCAGTAGGGACTCATTAGAGTTATAGGTTGAACTTTAGGGACTCTGGTCTTTTTTCAACCTTATGAACTATGTTACTATGTCACAACTCCCAGCATGCTGAGACTGTCCAGGCATGTTGGGAGTTGTAGTTCTGCAACATCTGAAGAGCCAGATGTTACAGAACTACAACTTCCAGCATGCCTGCACTGTCTGGCCATGCTGAGAGTTGTAGTTTTGCACAGTGGTCTCCAAACTGTGGCCCTCCAGATGTTGCAAAATTACAACTCCCAGCATGCCCAGACAGCCTTTGACTGCAGTTGTAGTTTGTAGTTGTAGTTTGGCAACTCCTAGAAGGCAGCAGTGAAGATCACTTACCACTGATCTTCACTGCTGCCTCTGCGATGCCTCCGCCGCCTTCTAACTGCTGCCGATCCTGCCGCTGCCTGCCACGATCGCTGGTCCCCACTTTGATCGCCGGTCCCCCCTCACTCTGGCCCGCTGCCATCTTCCACCCGCTCTTCCCGGACTTCCAAGGACAGGCAGAGCAGGGACTTCAACTTTAACCTCCCGCCTCTGCCCTGCGATTTACCGGCGAATTGCAGGGGATAGGAGGAGATGGCACCCCTGCCACCTCACTCCTATCCTTCAGGATGATCGGCACTGTCTCTTACAGCCCCAATCATCCCTATTTTCCGGGCGTTCGGGTCATTATGGCTTCATGGCTTTTCTCTACCTGATCATCCCGGAAAAGCCATAATTCGCCGGCGAATGATGGCCATCGCCAACGAGGAAGGGGGGGGGGGGTCCTCAGGGCCCCCCTTAGGCACTGTGCTGGGATGGCTGCTGATAGATAGCAGCCTTCTCATTCCGATCACCGCCTTGTTCGCGGCGTTGAACAGAAACGTCCTGGACTTGCAGGTACACCCTGTGTCCTTAAGTACCAGGACGTCACGGCATACCTCTACACCCTGTGTCCTGAAGGGGTTAAAGCTTTCTCCCTGCTGTTTTGGTGACATTCTAGGGCTACGGAATGTTCACTTTATTGGCCTTGTCCAGATATGAACAAGGAATAAAAACAAAGGCAGCCGGGAGGACCGAAGTTGCACAATTAAACTCCAACTGGCAAGTGTAGTGTGTGTGTGTGCGTGTGTATGTTTGTGTCTTTGTCTTTTTATTTATTTCAGCCAACCACTTAAATGTTAAGATATTCTTAGTTCTAAAGGGATAAGATAGACTCCCATTTGTACTACATGTATAATTCTTTACCTTTGCAGCAGCAACACAAGATGGACCTGATGGACCGTTGAGTTTGGCCTTATTTGAAAAAAGGTATTCTCATCAGGGACACATCGAAATGACAATTTTGGGCCAAAACTGAAAATTTAGAATATGCTTGGATGAAAACCAAAACAAAAAATTACTTTCCTCACCCTCTTTAACCCCTTGGGGACCAAGTCCATTTTAACCTTAAGGACCAGGCCATTTTTTTGCAAATCAGACCTCTGCCAATTTATGCATTAATAACTTTGGGATGCTTTTACCTATGAATTTGATTCCGAGATAGTTTTTTCCTTACATATTCTACTTTATGTTAGCAGTAAATTTTTGTTGATACTTGCAAAATTTCTTGGTGAAAAATTCCAAAATTTATCTAACTTTGAAACTCTCTGCTTGTCAGAAAAATGGACATGCCAAATAAATTATACTGTATATTGATTCACATATACAATATGTTCACTTTATCTTTGCATCATAAAGTTGACATGTTTTTATATTTTGAAGACATTAGAGGGCTTCAAAGTAAAGCAGCAATTTTCTAATTTTTCAAAAAAAAATAAAAAATCTGAATTTTGAAGGGACCAGTTCAGTTTTGAAGTGAATTTGAGGATGTTTATGTTACAAATCCACCATAATTGACCCCATTATGAAAACTGCACACCTCAATATATTCAAAATGACATTCAGAAAGTTTGTGAACCAATTTCTCTCGAGTAAGGGAATTCCGCATATGGATGTGAAGCGCTCTTTAGGTGCCCTACAGGGCTCAGAAGGGAAGAAATTACAATGAGCTTTTGGAGAGCGAATTTTGCTGAAAGGGTTTTGGGGGCATGTCACATTTTGGAAGCCCCCATGGTGCCAGAACAGCAAAAAAAAAAATTTAAAAAAAAATAGCTACATGGCATACTATTTGGGAAACTACCCCCCTCAAGAAATGTAACAAGGGGTAAAGTGAGCCATAATACGCCACAGGTGATCGATGAGTTTTCATTAAAGTGGGACATGAAAATAAAAAATTTGATTTTTTTCACTAAAATGTTGGTGTTACCCCAAATTTTTCATTTTTGCAAGGTGTAATAGGAGAAAATGCCCCCCCCCCTCAAATATATAACACAATTTATTTCGAGTAAGGAAATACCTCAAACGGGGATGTAAAGTGATCTACGGGTGCACTAGAGGACTCAGAAGGGAAGGAGCGACAATGGGCTTTTGGAGAGCGATTTTTGCTGTTATGGTTTTTGGGAGGCATGTCACATTTAGGAAGCCACCATGGTGCCAGAACAAAAAAAAAAAAAATGGCAAACTATTTGGGAAACTACACCCCTCAAGGAACATAACAAGGGGAAAAGTTTGCCTGAATACCTTACGGGACGTGAAAAAAAAAAAGGATTTATGATTATTTTCACTAAAATGCTAGTATTTTTCATTGTCACAAGGGCCAATAGGACAGAAAGCCCTCAAAATTTGTAACCCCATTTCTTCTGAGTATCGAAATACCCCATATGTGGATGTAAAATGATCTGCACTACAGGGGTCAGAAGAGAAGGAGCACCCTTGGGATTTTGGAAAGAGAATTTGGTTGGAATATAAGTTGGGGGCCACATGTGAACCCATGTCGGAAACTACACCCCTCACGGAATGTAATAAGGGGTGAGGTGGAACATTTGCGGCAGCTCAAACCTGCAGCAGTAAACTCACTGTAAATCCCCGCCCCTGTGAATGTACCCTGTACATTCACATGGTGTGGGGAGGGGGGGGTGCACAAACCTCCAGCTGTTGCAAAACAACAACTCCCAGCATGCACGGTCTGTTAATGCATGCTGGGAGTTGTAGTTTTGCAACAGCTGGAGGCACACGGGTTGGAAAAGTTAGGTAACAGACCATAACTCACTGTTTCCCCACCAGTGTGCCCCCAGATGTTGCAAAACTACAACTCCCAGGATGCACTGACAGCCAAAGGGCATGCTGGGAGTTATAGTTATGTAACAGCTGAAGGGGCTCAGTTTGGAGACCACTGTCAGGGCCGTCTTCAGGGGGGTACAGCAAATACTACAATATGGGGCCCGAGCTCCAGGGGGCCGGGGCCCCCGCTACACCCCCATGCAGCTGCCGCATCACAGAAGCAGGGGACCGCTGTCTACACCGCGGTCTCCTGCTTCCATGGCCGGTCTAGGATGCATTAAACTATAAGCGCGTCTTACAGACGCGCCTACAGTTCAATGTGGTGCTCGAGGTCGTCTGATTGACAGAGCAAAGATCCATTGGCTCCTCGCCCTGTCAATCACCCTTGTGGCCCACCCACATTATGCAGGCTCAGACAAGAGGCCCGGGCTTCCGTCCTCTGCACTCCGGCACATGAATGACGTCATTTTCATGTGCCGGAGCACAGACCGGATAAGAAGACAGAAGAGAAAAGAAGGATCACGCGGGAGCCAGTTAAGTATGTTTTTTTTCTATTATTACCTAAGGGGGCTACATATTCCTACCTAAGGGGGGCTGCTACTTATTCCTACTAAGGTTTTTTTTTTACATATTACTACTGTATATGGGGGCTGCTACATATTACTACTGAATATAGGGGCTGCTACATATTCCTACCTAAGGGGGCTGTTACATATTCCTACCTAAGGGGGCTGCTACATATTACTACTGTAAATTGGGGCCGCTACATATCACTACTGTATATGGGGGCTGCTACATATTACTACTGTGTATGGGGGCTGCTACATATTACTACTGTATGTTGGGGCTGCTACAAATTACTACTGAATATGGGGGCTGCTGCATATTACCACCTAAGGGGGCTGCTACTTATTCCTACCTAAGGGGTCTGCTACAAATTACTACCGTAAATGGGGGCTGCTACATATCACTACTGTATATGGGGGCTGCTACATATCACTGCTGTATATGGGGGCTGCTACATATCCCTACTGTATATGGGGGCTGCTACATATTCCTACCTAACGGGGGCTGCTACATATTCCTACCTAACGGGGGCTGCTACACATTCCTACCTAACACGGGATGCTACATATTCCTACTTAAGGGGGGCTGCTACATGTTCCTACCTAAGGGGGCTGCTACATATTTCTACCTAAGGGGTCTGCTACATATTACTACTGTATATGGGGGCTGTTTCATATCCCTACTGTATATGGGGGCTGCTACACATTACTACTGTATATGGGGGCTGCTACATATTACTACCTGAGGGGGCTGCTACATATTCCTACCTAAGGGGGTTGCTACATATTACTACTGTATATGGGGGCTGCTACATATTAATACTGTATATGGAGGCTGCTACATATTACTACTGTATATGGGGGCTGCTACATATTACTACTGTATATGGGGGCTGCTACATATTCCTACCTAAGGGGGCTGCTACATATTACTACCTAAGGGGGCTGCTACATATTCCTACCTAAGGGGGCTGCTACATTTTCCTACTGTATATGGGGGCTGCTACATATTAACTACTGTATATGGGGGCCGCTACATATTAATACTGTATATGGGGGCTGCTACATATCACTACAGTATATGGGGGCTGCTACATATTACTACTGTATATGGGGGCTGATACATTTTACTACTGTGTATGGGGGGCTGCCACTTTATACAGGGGGACCTACCTGCAGGGAGTAACCCCTACTTATTGGGGGATGCTACTGCATACAGGGAGTAACCATCTATAAGGGGCAGCTATCTACACAGGGACCTGCCTGCAGGTGGTACCTCCCTACTCTGGGCACCTGTGTAATTAGGTAAACTGTGAAGGGACCTGTCTACTTTCTGGAGGGACCTAACTACCTAATGGGTGGGGGCCGGACCTACCTACTCTTCCCCAACCCACTTATCTATCCATTCTATTATTACTGTACGGAACGTTATAGGTGCAGGAAAAGTGTGGAGCCTAAAATGTTTGTTTGGCAGGTTCTGTGGAGACGAGTTGTGAAAGAAAAAAATTGTCATGACGGTCTGGGCCGGAAGAAGTAGAAAAAGGAAAGTGAACGACTCCGATCAGAGAAGATGTCACCTGATGTAACTACGTAATCCCTTTTATGGTCTGCAGAGCCTGTGTGGAGCTGATATGTATCACTATATGTTCACTGTATGGGGGGAATATTTCCACCTTGTATACTGGGAATATTGGTCTCAGTATGCAGGATTTGGTCAGTAACCGTATGATGGTAATATGTATAGTGATAATATTGCTCCTTGTATACTGGTATTATAGGTAGTATTGATTTCAGTATACAGGATTTGGTTAGTAACAGCATGATGGTAATACAATATGTATGGTGATCATATTCCTTCTTCCTTCTCCATTGAATCTACAACTCTCAGCACGCCCAGACTGTCTAGGAATGCTGTAGATGTAGTTCGGCAACATCTGAAGGGCCACATGTTGCAGAACTGGCCACATGTTGTAGTTCTGTAACATCTAGCCCTCTGTTGCAAAACTACAAATCCTAGCATGCCCAGATGTTCCAGACCTACAGCAAGCCTGGATAGTCTGGGCATGCTCACCAGCTGCCGCCCGCATGATCGTCTACTCTGCAACAGCTGCCCACACAATCACCGACTCCACAATTAGTTTTGATTGCTGAAATTTTGGTGCATCCCTAATTGTGATAGTTAGGGATCTTCTTCACCTTATCTTTAGTGAACTGTGTATTATGAATACTCTTCATAGCCCTCTTTGACTGTCCACGGAAAGCTCAAGGAAAGATATTGGCAAAAGTATTCATATTTTCAAAAACCTATTTCTGAATTAATAGTAGACACTAAAGTTAAAACCTCTGCCAAAGAATATTCATTACTTACGATTATATTATAATATGGAGGAAGGAAAGTCACCAAAAGTGTTCTCAGTTTGTTCTTTCAGTTTGAAGCTTTAATAAGATCTCTTGTGTATAACAAGAATAACAGTTCAGACTCCTGCAGCCAGTCTTAGAAAATGTGCTTAGGTCAAACTGGTCGAGAATTATGGCGCAGGAGAAAGCTAATGTGTAGATGTAATGGAATAGAATTCATATTCCTTTGGATCTATACAGTATAAGCCAAAATGAATTAATGCCATGTTATGACATAACAAAAAATAAACTGACTGAAAATTTGTAAGAAGATTTAAACATTTGGAAAGTACCACTTAACTAATAAAGTATATATAGTGCTGACATTATGTACCTTTGTAATATCCATGTTATTTGTCAAAAAGTAGTCTCTAAGGTCAAATCTCTGCACTACTACTTTCAACACCTGTACACTAAAGTCAATGTGAATGTTCTGTTTAGACAGAGAAGAGGAGAAGATAAGGATATTATTCAAGTACACAGTAATACTTCTCAAGTACACAGTATTTATGTACACAGTAATACTCAAAGTTAACTTTCAGTATATTCACATTCTACTGTATGCATTAAGAAAAAAAATCTCTGTTAGTCAGTTCAATTTTTCATTTTGCTGAAACCTTAAAATAAACTTTTGACATGTCGTCCAAACATGGCAAAGTAATGTAGCAACATAGTTTGTAAGATTAAAAAAAAGACAATTGTCCATCGAGTTCAACTTAAAACCCTTCTGTGTTGATCCAGAGGAAGGCAAATAAAACCCATTCAGCTGATGCCCCATGACAGAGAAAAAAATCCTTCCCAATTCCAATATCAGAACAATCTCTGGATCAAGTTCTATCCACATAAGTCTAGTTTCTAAAGTCAAAAGTATGGACCGCACTGTGTCTCAGTTTTTAGACCCGGTGGGCTTGTGAGTTACAAATGTGCTGCAGCGCGGTCTGTACTCCCCAATTTATACTCAAATTTGACTCTTGCAAAAGTCTATGGAGTGACAGAGCTGGATTTGGAGGATGACCAGGGAGTGAAGTTTGCTGCCGCATATTTCAGCGGCTATATGGTGCCTCCAGGAGCCACTGTATTTTTCCCTAGAAGCAATGCTACTAGACAAGAATACCAATAGAATAGACATTAACTCTGGTGTACACATAGGGGGACATTTATCAAGGGATTTAGAGCTCTTTTTTGCTTACAAAAGTCACGCAAAAAGTCGCATTAGCACTTAAGCAACTTTTTGTGCGACTTTTGGCTGTAAGCAAAAAGTTACAAAAGAGCGTACGAAAGTTAATTTTATTTTTTACTTTGCAGTGGTCAGGGATTTATCAAGTGTGAAAGTCGCACAAAAAGTCGCAAGCCCTCAAAAACTGTGTAAATGTAAGCCAGCCTAGAGCTGGCATGCAAAATAGCTTTTGAGAGCAAATTTTATATTTCCCGCTGGCAGCCAAGATCACGGCTCCAGCGGGAAATATATTGCCACTGTACATAGGAGCCCGGGCTGGCATCACTCTGAAGCCGTCTGGGCTCTGTCTGATTCTAATCCCGATACCCTAACATAATGACATCCCCCCTTGTCTCCCACCCGCCTGCGCCGCACATCTCCCATCTGTCTGCTACCTGTTGCAAGACTACAACTCCCAGCATGTCCATACAGTGAGGGCATGCTGGGAGTTGTAGTATTGTAGCGGGCGGACAATGTGCGGCCTGGGCGGGTGGAAGACAAGGGGGGGTGGGGGTATGTACAGCAATGTCCCCATCCCCATCATTATCGTAGGGTAGCGGGGATAGAATCAGAGGAGCCTGGGCGGCTGCAGAGTGATGCCAGCCCGGGCTCCTCTTAACATACCTCGGAGCCGCGGATACCGCGGCTGAGCTAGATGTTAAAAGGAGCCCGGGCTAGCCACACTTCAATCGCCAGGGCTCCTCATATATCCTGCAGCGCCGTAGTAAGGAGCCCAGGCTAGACTCACTTCAGCTGCCCGGTCTCCGTCAACTATTATCACCGCAGCGCTGACATAACTCTGCAGCCGCCCGGGCAGGGAGATGTGTAGGTGCCATCCCTGCCATCCCTCAGTACTGCGGTACACGCTGAGAGATGGCAGGGACGGCTTCTGCACATCTCCGTGCCCGGCTGTGGGAGTCCCGGGTGGCTGCAGTATTATGTCAGCCCGGGCTCCTTACCACAGCGCAGCGGAGTGTGGTGTAGTTTCATATTTCCCGCTGGGTCCCGTGTCACGTGACCCGGCTGGAAATATGAAATTACAGTGATTCTCTGATCACTGCAGCCAGGGAGCGGAGCACATTACCACCTGCTTCCCTGGCTGGCACGACTACAACTCCCAGCATGCCCTTATTGTAAGGGCATGCTGGGAGTTGTAGTTGTCACCTGCCCCCCTGCAATTCCCAGCATGTCCTTACTGTAAGGGCATGCTGGGAGTTGTAGTTGTGCGGCAGGGGGCAGGTGACAGGCTTTTCACCTGCCCCCCTACAACTTCCAGCATGCCCTTACAGTGGGGATATGCTGGAAGTTGTAGTCATGTGGTGCGGGAGATTGTTTCCCCCCCACACTACAACTCCCAGCATATCCTTACTGTAAGGGCATGCTGGGAGTTGCAGTCATGGGCGGGTGACAATAAATATATTTATTTTTAGTTTTTTTTTATTTCTCCTTTCAGACCCGTGTATCCTGTGGACTACTTTGGATTCGGTGGACTGCTTCGATGACCAGCGGTTATTTAAATCTGTTTAAAGTTAATAAAATGGTTAACGAGGGCTTGAGGGGGAGTGTTTTTTGGAATACATTTTTTTGAAACGTGTTGTGTTTTTTTATTTTATTTACTTGACAGGCTTAGTAGTGGAAGCTGTCTTATAGACGGAGTCCATCAGTAAGCTAAGGCTTAGCGTTAACCACAAAAACAGCTAACGCTAACCCCCAATTATTACCCGGTACCCACCGCCACAGGGGTGCCGGGAAGAGCCGGTACCAACAGGCCCGGAGTGTCAAATATGGCGCTCCTGGACCTAGACGGTAACAGGCTGGGGTTATTTAGGATGGGGAGGGCCAGTAACAATGGTCCTTGCCCACCCTGGTAACGTCAGGCTGTTGCTGCTTGGTTGGTATTTGGCTGAAAATAAAAATAGGGTGGACACTATACGTTTTTTTTTTAAATAATTAATTATGTATGCAAGAAAAAGAAAAGATTCCCCCTATTTTTATTTTTAGCCAAATACCAACCAAGCAACAACATCCTGACATTACCAGGGTGGGTGAGGAGCACTGTTACTGGCCCTCCCCAGCCTAAATAATGCCAGCCTTTTACCGCCTAGGCCCAGGAGCGCCATATTTGACGCTCCAGCCTGTTGGTACCGGCTCCTCCCTGCACCCCCGTGGTGGTTGGTACCGGGGTAATAATTGGGGGTTAGTGCTAGCTCTCTTGGGGGCTAACGCTAAGCCTCAGCTTAGTAATGGAATCTGTATATAATACTGCTTCCACTACTAAGCCTGTCAAGTAAATAAAATTAAAAAACAACACTATTTGTAAAAAAAATGTTATTCCAAAAAAACACTCCCCCAAAAGTCCTCATTAACCATTTTATTAACATTAAACCAAAAAAATGCTGATCACTGTACTCCCCTGAATCTAAAGTAATCCACAAGATACACAGATCTGAAATGAGAAGAAAAAAAAATGAGTTAGTACATTTAGGGGGAAAAAAGCGGTAAAAAATGTAAAAAAAAATAAATAAACATATATATATCACACATTTTTTTCAAAGCTGCTAATTTGTGTTCTGAAGTAATTTATTGTTTTTTGCTTATGTATGCTAAAAAAAATGGTATTCAAAAGTGATTTATTGGTTTTTGCTTATGTAAGCCAAATTTATCAACCCACCATGATAGTATAATAAATATGTCACACTTAAGCAAAGCCAAAAGCAAGAAAAAAAATGCCTACAGAACTCGCTTACCAAAGCAACGATGATAAATGTCCCCGATAGTACAGACAGTACAATTTATAGCCTGTTGGTTCCAACCCTAAAAATAAACTAATGTAGCAACAATTGCAGAAAAAGTCACCCTCTTAATGATGTGGCCTATTTTGGATATTTCGGGTGTCATTACATTTTTTAGAATCCAGTCACAGAAATGAAAAATAAAACTTTTTCCCAATGATATGTAGTGTTAGCTTAAATGTTTTCATTCTCACAAAAGATACTAGAAGAGCAATTGTAAAATTTCTCCCCAGTACAGAAATACCCCATATGTGGTTGTAAATTGCTGTTTGAGCACCATTTCAGAGGAAAGCGTTAAGTGTCTGACTGCTGAGACCCTTGATCTCCATAACAGAGCCCCAGCTCTAAGAGAGAGCTCATTCTGTAGACAGTAAGTGCTCCATTCACTTCTATGGATGCACTGCAGATGCTGGAACATCTCCTGCGCTCCCATATATAAAAATTAATGTAATCTCTTAGAGCCAGGGCCCTGTTATGGAGATCACTAGGGTCTCAGCTGTCAGTGGAAACCCTCCAAAAATGACACACCCACAAAATTTGTTAGACAATTTCTCCCAGGTGCACAACTATCTTAGGGTGCATTCACACGATGTTTTAGCTATACAGCCCCTTAAACAGTGACTCCGGTCGGCCCATTTTTGCCCCGTATCTGGTTTTCTGACCAGACCTAAAACCATAGTATACCGTGGTTTTAGGGCCGGTCAGAAAACCGGATACGGGGCAAAAATTAGCAGACCAGAGTTACTACCTGACTCCGGTCGGCTCATTCAAATGAATGAGAAGGGGCCAGGTCCCCGTATAGCTAAAACGTGGTGTGAATGCACACTTACATGTGGTTGTAAATTGCTGTTTGGGCACTCTGTAAGGGAGGGAGTGCAAAAGACATACATTTTTATGTCTGTGTCTGCTCTGCTTTGTATGTCTGTGTCTGCTTTTCTGGCCAAGCTGCAGTTTTTAATAATGCCAAATAAGAGTACATGTGGCTATTTGAGCGATTTTTATTTCATTTTTTATGTGACAAGATGACCCAAAGAGCAGCATTTATGTGACAAGATGACCTTAAGAGCAGCATTAATTAACCCCATTAACAAATAACTTTTGTATGTATTTTTTCTATGGTGTTCAGCCTTATTTTTTTATTTATTATTACTAGAAATGGGCAAATTTTTCAAAATTTCAATTTGGCCCATTCGCCGAAATTTCTGAAAAAAAAATAGTTTTGATCCAAATTTATCCGCGTCAAATTTCTATTAAAATGGCTATTTCCAGGCTACAGAGAGCCTCAATATGGGTGTAGAACATTTTGCCTTGCCGTAACACGCATAGGGAGTGCGCTGGGTTAGTGAAATAATACTGTTATTCAGTATGACATGTAGATTACAGGTGTCGCTATTAGAATCACTGCCGCAGACCATATGGGTGCAAAATGACAGAGCCTGGAGATGGTAGCAGCATGACAAGAGCATAGGGCAGCACAATGACAGAGCCTGGAAGTGGCAGCAGCATGGTAAGACCATAGGCGGCACAATGACAGAGCCTAGAAGTGGCAGCAGCATGAGTAGACCATAGGGTGGCACAATGACAGAGCCTGGAGGTGGCAGCAGCATGAGGAGACCAAATGGATGCACAAAGACAGAGCCTGGAGGTGGCAGCAGCCTATGTAGGCTGAAGAGCAGCACAATGGCAGAGCCTGCCATTGGAACATGAGCGCAAAGTTCCCCCCCCAGTCAGACCGGCGAGAGGATGGACGATGGCGCAGATAGGCATCCGCCAACTGACTATGTAGGATGTCTCTGTAGTAGGTCAGTTTGTCCTCCCTCTCAGTGGGTGTAAAAAAGGCCCCCATTTTGTTTTGTGCCGGTAGCGAGGGTCCAACAAGGAGGAGAGCCAGAAGTCATCCCACTGCCGAATGGCGACAATTTGTCACTACAAAAGCAAGTAAAAAGACAAGAAGCGCTCCATAGTGCATTAAAAGGGTAATATAACTAAGCCGATATTATCGGATGCGCTTACCCAATAGGTTGTGCAAAGTCAGACACAACACTGTAAAAGGTATTCAACAATGCAGCCAGTCCCACCACCGCAACGGTGTAGCAAATGTAGCAAAAACCTCCAAACTCCACAAGGACTTGAATCGGCGCAGAATGGATGAGGAACAAGAAGATCACTAGGCGATTTATTGGGAACAACGTGTTTCGACGTCCTGGCGTTGAAACGCGTTGTTCCAAATAAATCGCCTAGTGATCTTCTTGTTCCTCATCCATTCTGCGCCGATTCAAGTCCTTGTGGAGTTTGGAGGTTTTTGCTTCACTACACAAGCAAGTGAGCATGCATTGTGCCATTTGTTCAAGTGACTCCGAGGGACTCCCTGCCTCCATCTCCACTGCATACTGCCACGGTGTGTTTAGGTCTCGTCTTCCTCATCACCCTGTAGCTCTTCTGGCTGCTCCTGCTTGTCCTCTCCTGTCAGCTGAGTATTAAAACCACCCATTCGCTGCACAATGCCTGTGCTCCACTGTCCTCCTCCCCTCCTCCTCCTCTTCCAGCTCAGTCCCCAAATTGCTTATGTGACCGTGAGATGTAGGCACAACGTCTGCAGTGCCCTGACCAGCCATTGTCATTCAGCCACTATATGCTGCCGCCACCTCTAGGCTGTGTCATTTAACCATTATATGCTGCCTCCAACTCCAGGCTGTGTCATTCATCAACTATGTGGTCTCCTCATGCTGCTACCAACTCCAAGTTGTGTCATTCAGCCACTATATGCTGCTGCCAACTCCACGCTGTGTCATTCAGGCACTATATGGTCTCCTAATGCTGCCGCCACCTCCAAGCTGTGTTATTCGGCCACTTTATGGTCTCATTATGCTGCTGGGACATTACCTAAAATTTTTTATGGTGGCACTAGCTACCAAAAATCTTCAGTTAAAATGTGAAAATGTAGTTTTTAATCTTTGGAATTGTGAGACCCTATGGTCTCCTCATGCTATTGCCACCTCCAGGCTGTGTCATTGTGCCACCATATGGTCTCCTTATGCTGTTGGTACTTTAGATTAACCACTTGAGAATTTTTTTCAAATCTGACCTCTATCACTTTATGCATTAATAACTCTGGGATGCTTTTATTTATGAATTTGATTCCGAGATTGTTTTTTCGTGACATATTCTACTTTATGTTAGTGATAAAGGACCTCTATATGCTGGCTGAACATGTGCCTGCTCAGAGCTGCAATACGCCGCTACGTGCAGACACACTGAAACCATGTGCGAGTCGCCGTGCATGCACGGTGGTGTACTCGCACATCGCGGCAGCTAATTGAGCAGGGGGAGTGGCCACAATGTGTACGAGTACACCGCGCATGCGCGGCAACTCGCACATCGTTTCAGTGTGTCTGCACGTAGCGGCGTATTGCAGCTCCGAGCAGGCACATGTAAAGCCAGCATATAGAGGTCCTTCATCGGTGGATCTGCAGCGTAAAATATGCTGCAAATCTGCTTGTCTGAACGTACCCTTGTAGTGCCCCTCCCGAAACAAGACTCTGGATCCGCCCCTGGTCCCATCAGGAAATTTTAGGAATCTCTAAGATTTTTTTCCATTAGTTTGTGTTCTGCTAATGATACTAACCTTTTAATGAAAAATAGGCAACACAATAACCAAGATGAAAGACATCTTTATTTAAGATTCTCTAATCAATTGTACTTTGATAAATGTACTACTGAAGGAAATGGCATACATAATATCTTTCTATTCTATTGAATTAAAAACAAATATTGATATGTTCAGGCATGTTAAAAATAAAATCATTTACACACTTTTTTTTTCACTGTTAAGTATATACATATAGTTTAAATAAAAAATGTAAAAACATTTTTTTTTCTCTCCAAATTAACAAGTGACAGAACATTATGCAATATTTAAAAGATTAAAGCCTTTCAGAACTTATCAGCTGTTGTTTGCTCTGAAGGAAGTCATGTAGACCTTTCAGTCTAACATAGTGTTTTCTGATGCCTCCTCTGATTGTATGATCCTGCTCTGGACAGTTCCTGACATGGACAGAGGTGACAGCAGAGAGCACCATGTTTGACTGGAAAGAACTGCACAACTTCCTCTAGCACTTACAGTAGCTAATAAGAATTGAAAACCTTGAGATTTTTGAATAGAATTAATTTACAAATCTGTTTCACTTTCTGGCACCAGTTGATTAAAAAACAATTTTATTTTTTTGTCTCCGGAGTACTCCTTTATCCCCTTAAGGACACAGCCCACTTTGGCCTTAAAGGAGTTATCCCGTAGAAAAAAAATCTAATCAACTGGTGCCAGAAAGTTAAACAGATTTGTAAATTACTTCTATATAAATAACTTAATCCATCCAGTACTTATCAGCTGCTGAATGCTACAGAGGAAGTTGCATAGTTCTTTTCTGTCTGTCCACAGTGCTCTCTGCTTACACCGCAGCTGATAAGTATTGGAAGGATTAAGATTTTTAAATAGAAGTAATTTACAAATCAGATTAACTTTTTGGCACCAGTTGATTTAAAAAAAAAAATAATAATTGCTTTCCCCCGGAGTACCCTGTTAAGGACAAAGCCAGTTTCATTTTTGTGTTTTTCGTTTTTCCCTCCCTGCCTTCTAAAATCCACAGACCCATATGAGGGCTTGTTTTTTTCCAAGATCAATTGTACTTTGTAATTACACCTTTTTATTTTACCATAAAATGCACGGTGAAATCAGAAAAATATTATTTTGTGGTTAAATTAAAAAGAAAGATGTAATTTTGCAAGTTTTGGAGGGTTTCCTTTTTATGCAGTGCAGTTTATGGTAAAAATTACATGTTCTAATTATTCTGAGGGTTAATGCAATTAAAATGATACCCATGGTATATGCTTTACTAATACTGAACTGATTTTTTTAAATCTAACTTTTTAAACAAAATTAGTATGTTTTAAATCACCCTATCCTGATCTCTCTCTTACTCTCAAATATTTCCATATACGGGGCTGTATGAGGGCTTATTTGTGCTGTGATCTTTAGTTTTAATCGGTACCACTTTTTGCATATATATGTGACTTTTCGATTACTTTTTACTTAATTTTTCTGGGAAGTGATGGGGCAAAATAGCTGCAATTTCAGACTTCTTTTTTCATGTTATGTTAACGCTGCTCATGGTATGGAATGAGTAACGTTATATTTTGATAGATTGGACATTTTTGCAAACGCAGATGGCAAATATGTTTAATTTTTTTTTTTTTTTATATAAAATGAGGAAAATAGGCGAATACAATTTTTATTGGGGGAAAGGCTTTTTTTACATTTTTTAAAAACTTTTTTTCACAATTATTTTACACTTTTTATGTCCCCATATTGGACTATCTATAGCAATCATTAGATTGCAAATACTGTTCAATGCTATGCATAAGTACAGCACTGGTATGTATCATTGGGGATCTTCTTCTCGGCCGATCTTCTTGGCTGATCTGATCCCCGCGGCCATGTCACGGGAGATCAGGTCAGCCATTAAGAGCACCACACTGCCACAGATGCCCTGATCTGTATTGGTCATGGCATCAGAGGGTTTAATGGCGGACATCAGTGGGAATTAATTGTGGCAAGTATCATGAAATGCTAGGAAAACAATTGTGCTTTGCCAAGATTTAGTAACAATTCTAGCAAAAAAAATAAATAAATTAACCATATTTTGTGAAATTTTGGTTGCAGCAACATATGCATTAATGGTAAATATCTGATAAATTATCTTAAAGGACATCTGCTGCGTGATAGGGGATAATTGTTTGATCGTGGGGGGTCCGACTGCTGGGACCCCCTGTGATCTCCTGTACGGGGCCGCGGCTGTCCCGTGTAGGGGGCGTGCCAGCCGCAGCATGACGTTGCAGCCGGCACGCCTCCCCCATACATCTCTATGGGAGAGGCGGGGAGGCAGCGTTCGTGCCTCCCCGTCTCCCCCATAGAACTGTATGGGGATGAGGAGGAGACGGGGCGACACCGTCGACCTCTAGGTTGACGTTACGTCTAATGGCAGCGCCCCGTTAGGGAGATCGAGGGGGTCCCAGCGGTCGGACCCCCCGCGATCAAACACTTATCCCCTATCTTGTAAATAGGAGATAAGTGTATATTGCGCTGCAGTTGTCCTTTAATGATCTACAAATGGGAAATGATGGACACCACGATGGGTCTACTGTACCGATACAGCAGCCTTTTTAAAACAAAAATTTGTAATTTATATTTAATTTCTTATTAACTTGTTAAAATGTTTTGTTAAGGTATATTAAGAGTGAAAAAGATCTCATACCATTTCAAACCATTTTAAGAATAAGTGCCCGAACAAGTAGGCAACTATCAAAACATTCTTCAGGCCTTATTTTTTATTTATTTTTTTTCAGTATAACACACTTTACTGTGCATATTCTGTATTTTAAGCCTGCAAGTCACTGCAATTTAAAGTGTCTTAACAAAATGCCCTGACATTTGGGAAATCCATTAGATAAGTACTTGACTTGAACAAATATCACCAGCTGCATGTCTCTTTAGTTGCCAAAGCTGTACAAACATTGTAACTTACTGGAATATAAATGTAGGGAGACTGGAAAGCCCCTTATTAAACTATAAGATTTACAGTGTTATTTATGCTATGTGTATAGTCTAACCTCCTTATGCCATTAGAGGCTAGCCCTTCAGAGGTTATTGAGAGCAACAGAGTGCTATATGTAAGAAGAAAATAATCTGTCTAGAAACAGTAAGTTGTCTGTACTTTGGCCTAACAAGAGCAAGTGACTGATGACCACAAGCTGAATGACAGCAAGAGAAGGGACAGCAGTGCAGTAAATCATAACTGTTCAAGTCTATTTACAACCAGAATTGTTTAAATGGGCACTTTCAGATACAAAAACCTCTTTATATGTTGTTACAGATGAAAATTAAAGACATTTTGTAATATGTTTTTTTTAGAATTGTTTGAATATTTAAGAAAACGGCTTCTGAAAATCCCACCACTAGGGGTCCCCATACCTACTTGGGACACTAGCCAGTCCTGCAGCAGCATCAGGCTTGTCCATGAGTCATTGACAAGAGATGACTCAAGAACAAGGCTGCATGAGCAGACAAACCAATCACCTCACACCACCACAAGAGAGGGACACACCCTCTTCCCCTGAGAGGATTTCTAAAACTGTGAGCTAATGAAAAGATGTATTTTTTATAATAAATATAGGTGTTAGAGGCATAGAAATGACATGTACATGGTTAGGATTAGATACTGAGTAATATATTATTATTATTATTATTATTATTTAGCGGGATCTGACAGGTATGCTTTAAGAACTGTGCCTCACTCTTGCTCTGAAGTCTCGTGTGTGCAGCCTGTGCCTTCCTTTTCTCTCCCAGAGAAACCAGGTTTGCAGTCAACAAAAAAACAAGTGGCGGACCAAAGGCAGCAAAAAAGATGCCAAGAATAAGATCATTGACCCTTTCTTCAAGCAGGACTGGTGTAATGTCAAGGCACCAGCCATGTTTAGTATCTGCAATCAGGGAAAGACTCTGGCCACCAGGGTGAAGGGAGCAAAAATTGCCTCTGATGGACTAAAGGGCTTTATGTGATGTGAGCCTGGCTGACCTTCAGAACAATAAAGTTACCTTCCGTAAGCTTAAACTAATTACAGAAGATGTATTGGGAAAAAACAGCCTTACAACTTCCATGGCATGGGTCTGACACCTGACAAGATGTGCATATTGGTCAAGAAATGGCAGGCAATGACTGAAGCATATGCTGATGTGAACACTACAGATGGCTACTTTCTCCATCTCTCTGTGTTGGATTCACAAAGAAATGTGACAATCAGATCAGAATGACCTACTATGTCCAGCCTTAACACATCTGTCAGATTCACAAGAATATGGAAATATTGTTTCTTGAGGTTTACTGTCAATATACTAAATGTAGAAAAGTAACAATACAATTTTTCAAAGCATTTTCTGTTAAAAGGATTGTCTATTAGATGAATGAATCAAATTTAAAACAAATCAAATTTGTTCTGAATTTTAGAAATAAATTCATTTGAATCTGAACTTTTTGGGATTCATTTTGTATCTGTTTCATCCCTGCTCCTCCCAGATCCCTAAATTGGACCTGAGAAAAAACTTGGGAGATTCGCTCATCAACTTTTTAACATCATTATGATATCCAAACTGTCTCAATACATGATGTGACTGAAAGGTTAAATCTATTTCCACTCACTCAACCTTCCACTTAGTTTGCAAACTGAGCATATGTTTCACTTCAATTCAGTCTACAAACTCAAAATATGCAACATGCTGCCATTACCTAATCTCAGGGCCAATAGGTACCCACACAAATACACTGCTTTAAAATGTTAACAGATTAACCCTTTGATGATGCAACAAGTTTTCATTTTTTTTCTTCTCCCTTCCATGAATCCAATGCCATATGACTTTCCTTATTTACAAGCTTAGTGCACCTTAGTGTGCACACATTATTATGCAACATCAAAGCCATCAGACACCAGGACTTATTTTGTGTCAGCAAAATGTTTACCCAAAAAGAGCTATATGTTATAAGTTATAATTGTCATCCTGAATGTTGGCACAACAAAAGAGGTTTATATACTATATATTTTTACATATTTTACCTTTATATTTAAATATGCTAGCCACCAATAGCTACATATAACAGCAAAACAAACACCGTACACATGGTATACCAACAAACTCTACAATATATACTCATTGTGGCAAACATGTACAGCTCCACAGTATACAAGCTGTATACATATTTTGTACTATATCTTTTCATTCGTACTATATCTTTTAGATTTTATTTAAAAACTTTTATTATACAGTGATTTGTGGGTGATCTGCATGGGCCCTGCAGACATCACACATAAAGCACTGATGTATGTGCCTTTTTCTTTTATGAAATAATAAATATAAATTTAAATTTCTTTTAGCACTCATTGCCCTAACCATTCTCACTAACACATATGCACACATTTACAGGATTTAGCTTAAGAACGGTAATACCCTTCTTTTTCTCCTACAATTCATGAGGTTGTATAAGGAATACAACATTTTTCCTGTACTCCCTAAAAACCTGCTTTCAACATCAGTTGAGCCACCCCTTTCCCCTTTGGTATTGAAGTTAATAGACATCTTATCTCCTATCCAAAGGATAGGGAATCAGACGTCTGATCCCACAGCTGGGACCCCCCCAGACACACTCTCTGTGCAGCACCTGGGAGCTGCTCCAGTCTTGGAAACGCTGGGCCATCACGTCCCCTCCCATAGACATGAATGGAGGAGACGTGGCATGATATCACATCTCCAGTCCCGGAAACCAGAGTTTCCAAGACTGGAGCAGCACCTGGACAGAATACCCCTTTAAGTTCCATTGAAGTGAATGAAGCAGAGTTGAAATACCACACACAACCTTAGGACAGGTGTGGCAAAGTTTCTGGAAGAAAGCAGCTATGTTTTTGTAATCCCGGATAATCCCTATAATTTTACAGCCCTGATTACACAGCCATAAAATTTTATGCACAGGAATTATTATAGGGTTATTCGTGTTCCAAAAATTGTAAATGTTTTGACTTTTTTGTGTGGGGGAGGGGTTGGCTCTTTATGGCCCCAAAAAACATCTGGATATGCTGTAAAACACTAGAGGGGGTGTTAAGTTTGGCAGCAGACTAATAGCAAATATAAAAAAAACAAATACTGCTCAAAAAATATGCTTGAAAATTTAGAACTTATTTTGCTTGTAAAATAAGCTGTTTTTGAGCCTCATAATACACTGCGCATTAAACATAGCCTTAATTTTTATGAAAAAAAATTTGAAGCTCTGTTACTGTAATTTAAATAGCAGTACAGAGAAACACAAGCATTGCTTTATTTTTTATTTCCTTTTTTTTTACTGAGAAGAAAACTGCTAAATTCACATACTCTTCTAAGAGAGACCAATATTACCGTACACTTATTACACATCTCTAAACACTCAATTTTTTATGTGCTCTCCATCAAGAAAACCATTATCTCTGCTAATCTAAGGAGTTACTAAAAAATTATATCCCAGCAGTAGCCTACTATGAAATAAAGCAGTTGTCTTATCTCTTTCATATAATGTTTATTGAAATAATCCCCTTATGTGCTCCATTTGGAAAATACAGTCCACGCTCATTCATTTTACCAACAGAGACAGCAGGCTGTGGCTAAACAGCTCATCTGCGTACGACTACAAGAATACACTCTGTCTTAGACATGCTTCTTATAAACATGCAAACACAAAAGAAGGGAAAGGTCCGGCACAGCCCCTTATACCTGTCAGTGTAAACCTTCTACATGAACAATAAAATGCACAAGGTGTCTGTTCTCCTGCGGGTGGTGCTCTACTCTGAAAATATGCACAAAATCAAGGTCCACAGAAAATAGATATAGCGGAGCGACTCACCGGATCCTGAGGGAGTTAATTCAAACAATGAACATCGCAGTCAGGTGACAGTGCAGCGGGAGGTGGAAGATGTTACGGGGGGAATTCAGGCGTCGGGCCACAGCCGTATCGCACCTCTTGGTGCTTCGTCAGGCCCCTGCGGCGTCATCATGCTCCCTCCGGTAGTTTTTATCTGCTGTGCCACGTGATTCAGGTAAGTAGGTGTGTACAAAGATTAACTCTTTGTGTGCTCAAAAAAAAGAGACAAAAAAAAGAATTGTGTTAAAAACTATAAATTTGGCAGACCCTTTTTTTGTTACTAATGATCTGAGATGTTCAAATATCCTGTGAAATAGTGGTCGTTTTGTTTTTCCAATGTAGAAAAATCCACATGGACAAATTAAAGAATATACAACATAATCAGATCTACAGGTGATAGGTTGCTTAACATGTTCAGATGACAGTATGAACAAGTACCACATGCATGATTACCTATAGGTCTCGTATCAGTTAATCATTTAGATTTTCTTTACCAATGTTTTTTCTATTTTGCTTTGCAGATTTTAGATGGTCAGAAATCATTTTATTCCGTGTATATGTAATAATGGGTTTCTGGGATACAAGATCTGTTATGTCTGGATCCGTTTGTAATATGTACCAGTTAGAATAGATTGCATGCTGGATTTTATTATTTATTGGAGTGTTCCGAAAACTAAATGCGGCTCTTGAGGGTAGTTTTTGTTTCTTTGTTTCATTGTAAATCAATGTTTCCCTAGGGATGTTATCTATGCGTTTCCTTGTCTGCTTTATAACTCCCCTAGGTTACCCCCTGGCTAATAGACAGTTTCCCTCCTGAAACCCGATGTTTGAATCTGATTGTTGTCAATTGTAATCCTTACATCCAAAAAGTCAAGGGTATCACCTCCAAAAATGAATGTGAATAACATATGCTTGTCATTAATGTCATTAAGATATTGAACGAATTCGGCAAACTGATTAGCTGTTCCTGACCAGATGATAAAAATATCATCAACAAACCTAAGAATTTTTTCAATATAATGTAAAAAAGGATTAAGTGGAGTAAATATGTAGTTTTGCTCAAATATTGCCAAAAATATATTGGCATTGGAACACGAGACAGGGGTCCCCATTGTGGACCCCTGTATCTGTCTATGCCATTCACCCTTGTATTGAAAACAATTGTTGGATAATATCAACTTCATTGATTCGACCACAAACTCAATAAATTCAACGGATTTTTCCGTGGATGATAGAAACACCCCGAGAGCCTCGACACCCGCATCATGCGGGATGCGGGTGAAGAGGCTCTCTACATCAATGGATGCCAGTCTATATCCAGAATTCCATCTAAATTCTTGTAAAGCAGTAATTAAATCACTGCTGTCCCTTAAAAAAGTGGGTATGGATTTTAGAAAGGGGGAGATTAACCACTCAACATAGCTAGATAAATATTGGGTTGGTGATCCAATCTCGGCATCGATTGGTCTACCGGGGGGGCGGGATGATTTTCTTGTGAATTTTAGATAGTATTTAAATATGTGGTTTAGCAGGATTTTTAGGGAGAAGTTTTTCTGCAGTTTTCTTAAGATTAAGATTTTTTTCTCTACATTTTTTCTGATACAAGGGTGAATGGCATAGACAGATACAGGGGTCCGCAATGGGGACCCCTGTCTCGTGTTCCAATGCCAATATATTTTTGGCAATATTTGAGCAAAATTACATATTTACTCCACTTAATCCTTTTTTACAGTATATTGAAAAAATTCTTAGGTTCGTTGATGATATTTTTATCATCTGGTCAGGAACAGCTAATCAGTTTGCAGAATTCGTTCAATATCTTAATGACATTAATGACATGCATATGTTATTCACATTCGTTTTTGGAGGTGATACCCTTGACTTTTTGGATGTAAGGATTACAATTGACAACAATCAGATTCAAACATCGGGTTTCAGAAAGGAAACTGCACGCAATGCTTTTCTCCACTATAAGTCATTACATCCGAGAAAAACAAAAGATAGCATCCCATACAGTCAAATGGTTCGGTTGAAATGAATCAATAGTAATCCAGAAGTATACCATCAACAGGTTGAAGATTTATTAGAGCGTCTATTAGCCAGGGGGTACCCTAGGGAAGTTATAAAGCAGGCAAGGAAACGCATAGATAACATCCCTAGGGAAACATTGATTTACAATGAAACAAAAAAACGAAAACTACCCTCAAGAGCTGCATTTATTTTTCGGAACACTCCGATACCGATAAATAATAAAATCCAGCATGCAATCTATTCTAACTGGTACATATTACAAACGGATCCAGACATAACAGATCTTGTATCCCAGAAACCCATTATTACATATACACGAATAAAACGATTTCTGACCATCTAAAATCTGCAAAGCAAAATAGAAAAAACATTGGTAAAGAAAAATCTAAATGGTTGACTGATACGAGACCTATAGGTAATCATGCATGCGGTACTTGTTCATACTGTCATCTGAACATAAAAAGCTAAACCATTAGACTTGGAAATGATACAGTTTATGTTAAGCAACCTATCACCTTTTGATCTGATTATGTTGTATATTCTTTAATTTGTCCATGTGGATTTTTCTACATTGGAAAAACTAAACGACCACTATTTCACAGGATACGTGAACACCTCACATCATTAGTAACAAAAAAAGGGTCTGCCAAATTTATAGAACATATGATTAAAATCCATAAAGGTGATGGTTCTATATTAAAATTTGGCGCGCTAGAAAGAATTGAATTTTCTTTTCCAGGTAAAGATAAACATCAAACTCTTCTATTAAAGGAATCCAGATGGATTATGAGATTAAACGCATTAGGACCATTGGGTCTGAATGACAAAAATGAACTAGGGGCTCTAGTGTGATGTTAAGTCTCTCTATACCTGTTCACATGTTAGATATTGTTCTCTCTCTATAGTTTTTAACACAATTCTTTTTTTGTCTCTTTTTTTTTCAGCACACAAAGAGTTAATCTTTGTACACACCTACTTACCTGAATCACGTGGCACAGCAGATAAAAACTACCGGAGGGAGCATGATGACGTCGCAGGGGCCTGACGAAGCACCAAGAGGTGCGATACGGCTGTGGCCCGACGCCTGAATTTCCCCCGTAACATCTTCCACCTCCCGCTGCACTTTTGTCACCTGACCGCAATGTTCATTGTTTGAATTAACTCTCTCAGGATCGGGTGAGTCGCTCCACTATATCTTTTTTCTGTGGATTTTGATTTGCCATGGACTCAAACATTCCTCTTAAGAAATGTACTAGAGAAAATAATTTAACTCACTAGGAGGACATGTAGCTCCTTTTATACTAAGCATTTTTCTTGCCTTAATGGATTATTATTAACATTTCTCTTAGGATATACACTCATTGTTTCATATAGTGCAAGATAACCATTTAAGTTTTAAGGTGAATTTACAAAGGTTTCCTTTGCTGCAAATCCAGAACTATTGAACCTGTCCTAGCAGAACATTAGAGTTCTGGCAGCTTTAAAGTTGTATCATAGAGTTAAAGGAGATTAGAGGAGGAGAAATAGTGGTCTGCTTGTCTTTTAAACAGTGCCACCTTTATTATTGCTATTTATGGCATTGTAGCTCAACAAAATGAACCTCCGGAAACTCCAATACTGAACAACTTAGCCCCTATTTGCACAATAGAAGTGTCTGATTGCGGGGGTCCAACTGCTGAGACCCCCGGTAATCTGTCTGGTGCACCCAGGCTCTCTCCAAGCACAGAGCAGCCACTGCTTCCTGCTTGGAGCTGTGTTGACCACCACATGAAGCAGTGGCTGACACGCTTCCTCCATGCATCTCTTTGGAAAAGCCGGAGATACAGCGCTTGTGTATCTCCGGCTTTCCCAAAGAGATGCATGGAGGGGGTGCATTGACCACTGCTTCGTATGGTGTTTGACACAGCTCCATGCATGGAGAGAGCTAGGGTGCCAGGCAAGGAATCGCAGAGGGTCCCAGCGGTCAGACACTTCTCAGACACTTATCCCCTATTCTATGGATAAGTGTCCTATTCTATGGTTAGGAAATAAGTTGTTCAGTACCAGAGTTCCTCTTTAATGGGGCAGTGTCACACAGTCCGTGAACAAATTTAGTGCTGCTTCTAAAAGGCTTTTGAAATTAATCTTTTTTTTTTATTCTAAAAAAGAGTTCTATTAAGCATTTTGCCTACTTTAGTCTTTAGACATATTCAGATTTAAAGTAATAAAAGTTACTTCACATCTTGCCCCTGAATAGGTATTTTATTAATGTTACTCTATAAAACAGTGTGTGTATATAACTCTCTAAAACCTCATATACTAGTCTTCTACTATACATGTGAGAATGTCTTGATAAAGACAAATCTTCCATGTGTAACATAACATAGTAACATAGTTCACAAGGTCAAAAAAAGACCTGAGTCCATCAAGCTCAACATATAACCCTAATGAGTCCCTACTGAGTTGGTATAAATCTAGAATCCATAACCTGTAATGTTATTAGTCTCCAAAAATGTATCCAGACTCCATTTAAATTATTTTACAGAGTTCACCATGACCACCTCCTCAGACAGAGAATTCCACAGTCTCACTGCTCTTACAGTAAAGAATCCCCGTCTGTGCTGGTGTAGAAACCTTCTTTCCTCTAGACGTAGAGGATGCCCCCTTGTTATTGATACAGTCCTGGGTATAAATAGATCACGGGAGAGATCTCTGTACTGCCCCTGAAATATTTATACATAGTTATTCGTTTGCCCCTAAGCCTTCTTTTTTCTAAGCTAAAAAAAAACTAATTCTGATACTCTTTCTGGGTACTGTAGTCCTCTCATGTAGTCCCTGTATTGCTCCGGTTGCCCGTCTTTGAACCCTCTCCAGCTCCACTATATCTTTCTTGTATACTGGTGCCCAGTACTGTACACAGTATTCCATGTGTGGTCTGACTCGTGATTAGTACAGTGGTAGAATTATTTCCTTGTCATGGGCATCTATGCCCCTATTGATGCATCCCATGATTTTATTTGCCTTGGCAGCAGCTGCCCGACACGTGTCACTACAGCTAAGTTTACTGTTAACTAAGACTCCCAAGTCCTTTTCCGCGTCAGTTATCCCAAGTGGTCTCCCATTTAATACATAATCCCAGCACGGATTTTTCTTCCCCATGTGCATAACCTTACATTTATCAGTGTTGAACCTCATCTGCCATTTCTCAGCCCAAACCTCCAACCTATCCAGATCCATTTGTAACAGTGCACTGTCCTCTATAGTGTTTACAACTTTACAGAGTTTAGTATCATCTGTAAAGATTGCTACTTTACTATTCAACCCCTCTACAAGGTCATTAATGGATATATTAAATAGAACAGGACCCAAGACTGACCCCTGTGGTACCCCACTAGTAACAGTCACCCAATCAGAATATGTACCATTAATAACCACCCTCTGTTTCCTATCACTGAGCCAGTTACTTACCCACTTGTACACATTTTCCCCCAGTCCAAGCATTCTCATTTTATGCGGCACCGTATCAAATGCTATGGAATAATCCAGATATACGACATCCAGCGATTGCCCCTGCTCCAGTCTCGAGCTCACCTCCTCATAAAAGCTGATCAGGTTAGTTTGACAGGACCGATCCCTCATAAAGCCACGCTGATATGGAGTCATACATTTGTTTTTATCAAGATACTCAAAAATATCATCCCTTAGAAAACCCTTAAACAATTTACATACAACGGAGGTTAAACTAACAGGCCTATAATTCCGTGGGGTCACCTTTTGACCCCTTTTTAAATATTGGCACCACATTTGTCATGCACCAGTCCTGGGGAACAGTCTCTGTCACTATAGAGTCCCTGAATATTAAAAATAGGGGTATGTCTATTACATTACTTAATTCCTTTAGAACACGAGGTGAATGCCATCTGGACCTGGCAATTTGTCTATTTTGATTTTTTGTAGGCGGCACTATACTTCTTCCCGGGTTAGACAGGTGACCTGTACTGGGGAGTTTGCCTTATCTCACTGTATTTCACCTGGCAATTCAATTTCCCTTGGTCAATACAGTGGAGAAGAATTTGTTTAATATATTTGCTTTTTCCCCATTTTTAATTTCTTCCTCATCATTTTTTAAAGGGCAAACACTTTCATTTTTAACCTTTTTCCTATTTATATAGTTAAAAAACTTTTTGGGGTTAATTTTACTCTCTCGCAATAAGTCTTTCTGTCTCTATTTTTGCGGCTTTTATCAGTTTTTTTTTAACATATTTTACATTTTTCTCTATAGCTTTTTAATGCTTTTTCACTGCCATTCTGTTTTAGTAGTTAAATGCTTTATTTCTGTCATTTATTGATCCCTTAACATTTTTATTAATCCATATTGGTTTTCTTATATTTCTGACCCTTTTATTCCCAAAAGGTATATACATCTTACAGAGAGAACTTAAGATATTTTTAAAAGTCTCCCATTTAGTGTCAGTATTCTTGTTTTTGAGGTTAATATCCCATTTTACATTGTTAAGGGCTTCTCTAAGTTGATCAAACTTTGCCTTCCTAAAGTTCAATGTTTTGGTGGCCCCTCAAGAGATTCCCTTATTGAAGAACAAGCTATAATGTATTATATTATGATCACTATTTTCGAGGTGTCCTTCTACTTGCACATTAGTTACTCTGTCAGGTCTTTTGGTTAATATTAAGTAGTAGGGCACCCCCTCTGGTCGGTCCCTGTACCATTTGGGACAGATAAATGTCTATAATCAGAAACCTGTTTCCTTTATGAGATTCACAGGTCTCAGTCTCCCAGTTTATATCATGATAGGTAAAGTCCCCCATTATTATCACCTCATTCTGATTTGCTGCCTTGTTTATTTGCCTCAGTAATTGATCTTCTGCCTCTTCCATTATATTTGGTGGCTTATTTTCATCTCCATACATTTCTACCCATAATGACTCCACATTATCATTTCCCTCCAATAGTGCGGCCTTCAGACTCAATTTCACATAAAGACATACTCATCCCCCTTTCCATTTTGTACCATCCTTCCTGAATAGACTATAACCCTGTATGTTGACCGCTCAGTCACAGCTAAGTCTCTGTAATGCCCACTATGTCATAATTCTCCTCAGACATCAACCACTCCAGTTCCTCTATTTTATTGGTCAGACTTCTGGCATTAGTCAACATGCAATTCAATGTTGTATGTTTTTTCTTCCTATGAAGCATATCCCTATTAACTATTCTAACCCCTCCCTCCGCTCCACCCCCAGGTACATTCATAAGTCCCCGCTCTATATCTACACTATCTTCCTCCTCTACGTTGTAGGTTCCCTCACCCCCAGTCCACAGTTTAAAACTCCTCCACCCTTCTATCCATCTTCTCCCCAAGCAAGGCTGCACCCTCCCCATTGAGGTGCAGCCCGTCCCTACGGTAGAGCTTGTATCCAACCAGTTCTCCATGAACCCAAACCCCTCCTTCCTACACCAGCTTCTGAGCCACTTGTTTATCTCTCTAATCTCCCGCTGCCTCTCTGGTGTGGCTCGTGGTACCAGTAATATTTCAGAAAATATTACCTTGGAAGTCCTTGTCTTAAGCTTGCGGCCTAAGTCCCTGAAATCATTTTTAAGGACACTCCACCTACCTCTTACTTTGTCATTGGTGCCAATATGTACCATGACTGCTGGGTCCTCTCCAGCCCCACCCAGCAACCTGTCAACCCGATCCGTGACGTGCCAAACTCGAGCGCCAGGAAGACAACACACTGTTCAGCTGCACAGCTGCAATTTATCAGCTGCTAATTATTTAACTACTTCACCCACTCTCCAACTGTATTCCGCCCAGTTCAGAGAAAGAGAAAAAACACACAGAAATGCACTCAATGCTCACAATACTTCTTACAGTATTCCCTTAATTTTAAGTCTCTCAAACTTTTATATTTACACTCACTTG
Organism: Hyla sarda; assembly: GCF_029499605.1. Taxonomy (NCBI): domain Eukaryota; kingdom Metazoa; phylum Chordata; class Amphibia; order Anura; family Hylidae; genus Hyla; species Hyla sarda. The sequence continues at coordinate 271,852,296 of NC_079190.1, read as the reverse complement.
TACACTTCACACACTTGTATAAAGACACACAATCACTAGCTCAGACAATTGCTTAATCTACTTTCTTTTATAGTTACCACATCTCTCTTCCTTTGCCTGGAAGTGAATGTAAAAAATGTAAATAAAATAAACATTTGTGTGAACATGACAGAGTTAATCTGTCAAAGAATTTTAATGTGGTATCAATTAAAATGGAAATAAGATAACTAATTCCAAAATGATATGGAAAATATGTGATGCACTATTAGATTATTTTAAATTTAGTTATAGGGACTCCTCAGAATGTAACTGTGGAGATTATAAAGCTGACTTTTTTCATGTGATGTGAGCCTGTCAAGTGATGACAAGCTTCTGGAGGGAGATTTATGAAATTAAAGGGGTATTCTAGGAAAACAAAAATATATCAACTGGTTCCACAAAGTTAAACAAATTTGTAAATTACTTCTATTAAAAAATCTTGATCCTTCCAATAATTATCAGCTGCTGAAGTTGAGTTGTTCTTTTCTGTCTTGCAACAGTGCTCTCTGCTGACATCTCTGCTTATCTTGGGAACTGTACAGAGTAGAAGAGGTCTGCTATGGAGATTTGCTTCTACTCTGGACAGTTCCTGAGACAAGTGTCATCAGAGAACACTTAGATAGAAAGAGCAACTCAACTTCAGCAGCTCATAAGTACTGAACGGATTAAGATTTTTTAATAGAAGTAATTTACAAATCTGTTTAACTTTTTGGAGCCAGTTGATATATAAAATATAAAAAAGTTTTTTTCCTGGATAACCCCTTTAAGACTGGTCAAAATGTCCCTTTCTCATGTAGGTTCTCTTTTTAGGGGGACAACCATACCCAGGCCCAACTAAAGTCTTGCTGGTCAAATTACTATTTTAGGCCAGATGTTTATTTGCTAGAAGATGGATGTTGGAATGCATGAAAGAGACTAGTAGAAAAAGTACAACAATTCGAATCCATAGCAAAAACAAAGGCAAAGGGGGTTAGAAGGTATAATGCAGTTCGGAAGAAGTGGACAGGTTTGGTTTAAAAATCAATGTGGAAGAAGGGAACAAATTTGTAACATTATGTTTCCCTTTAGAGGGAATTGGAGATATATAAGGGAGAGAGAGGGGTCAAAATCATCTGTAAACGTTTGTATGATTCGTAAACTATGCAATATTTTATATAATGTGCAAAAGGCAAAATGTTTTAACAAATATGCTGTAACAACTCTGCATGTTGTTAAACTGTTTTCCATATATATATATATATATATATATATATATATATATATTATTATTATTATTATTTTTTATACTAAGTTCATTTTTAGAGATGAGCAAATTGAAGCTGACGAACCCGAATTTGTTTTGAATTTCATGAAAAATTCGATTTGCAATGAATGTGAATTTTGCCGCAATTCTATTGTACAAATCGCTTCATTAAACTTCATTTAGTGCTGTCCAGACTCCAGGGCATCTAAAGTGGCAGATCCACATGTCAGTACATGGGGCAGGGAACGCTGGGAAGGCAGGAAGGCAAAGCGGCAAGGGAACTAGGCGGGATGACCCTGAATCACATGCAGGATGCAGCCTATCAGCAGCCAGTCACCCCCTGTGATGTCACAGCCCTATGTAATCAACAGCCATATTGCGGATCGTCACTTCATTCATTACACTGCAGAGAGATAGGATGGACATTGCTGTGTGTGTGTTACACAGAAAAGTTTATTACAGCATTGTTTCACATCCTAGTCACATCAGCCTTCTGATGGACAGAGAGCAGTGCTTTTTTTCACTGAAAAGGATTTTTACTGCAGCCATAAACCTCCCAGTCACTTTCTACAGCATTGCATTACAGAGAGGAGCAGATAGCCTCATACATTTCAACAAGCTGCCTCAACATGATAAACCTTAGCAGAGGAGGCAGGAATAATTTTTCAGCACAATTCTGTGTCTTTGTTCCAGACCAAATCTCCTGGTTATACTACATACTACTCTGTAGATGATATAATACCCAGCAGTCCATTCCTAATAGTCTGTGAGAGAGTGCAATTTTGGGTTTAGTACCCAGTGACTGTGTACTGCTGATGGCAAAAAATATGTATTTTTAAGCGTACTGTAGCACATTTTTCTGCCCTCATAAGTGCATACCACATACACACATCTGTATTACAAGTGGTGTAATATTTTCCACCTGTTAATCTGTCAAGGGTCTACATACTGTGAAAGGACAGCCAAAAGTCATCACCAGCTGGTGTTTTACTCAAATAATTTTTGAAGCATGCAGTGGCACATTCCTCTGCCCTCATAAGTGCATACCACATACCTACATCGAATTGGTGTTCTATTTTGTACCTGTTAATCTGTCAAGGACCTACATACTGTGAAAGGACAGCTAAAAGTAATCACCGGCTGGTGTTTTATTCCAATAAGTTTTTTAAGCGTACTGTAGCACATTTTTCTGCCCTCATAAGTACATACCACATACCTACATCTAAGTGGTGTACTATTTTGTTCCTGTTAATCTTTCAAGAGCCTAGATACTGTGAAAAGGTATAGAGGTGTAGATACAGTCAAAAGTACACACCTACTGCTGTACTAGACAAATACTGTTTTAAGCGTATTGAAGCATATTGTACTCCCCTCATACAAGCACTAAGTATGTCAGGCAGAGAAGTGCTAGGACGTGCACAGAGGAGTGGCAGAGGCCTAAATTCATCAGGCAGAGGTCGCAGCAGACTAGAGACGAGTGGCAGCAAGAGTCGCAGGGAGAGACCTGAGCTCCCAGAATCGGCTAGCGGTCTTATCTCGACCAGCAACCCATCTGCCATCATCGATTGGTTAACACGGTCATCCACTTCATCACAAGTGACATCTGATACCCCCAGTCAACAGTCGGTGGGTTCCTCAGACACAACCCTCAGTTGGCATGGATCGGGAGCAGTCCCTGTCCTCCCATTGCCTCTGTTCTATGCTGTTCCCTTCCCTAAGGAAGTATCTTATGCTGTGGGTTTAGCTCCACTATTTAGTGAGGAAGATATATTAGAGGACAGTCAGCAGCTACTGCCCAGCAAGTAGTGATGAGGAGAGAGAAGTGGAAGGCGGTGTTGCCAGGGTTCAGGGTCCTGAAGCAGAACACTGTTGAGGAACCTGAGGAGGACATCAGTGACGTGCAGACACTTGTTGATGATGATGAAGCCGATCACAATTGGGAGCTGGGTGCAGAAGGGGGTTCATCATCATCAGGAGAAGAGAGTTGCAGGTTGCCTGTGAGGCAGCAGCTGAGCCAGCAAGGTGGTAGCATGGTTGGCAATCAACATGGTGGCAGAAGTGGAAATTCAATAGTGTTGGGCACGAATATTCGCATTTTGAATTTTTATTGCGAATATCGCAAATTCGCGAATATTGTGAATACATTCAATATATATTCGAAATTACGAATATTCACTTTTTTCCGCATATGCATATATTCACATATGTGAATATTTGCATATGCGTATATTCGCATATGTGAATATTCGCATATTCCTTCTTTTCACTTGTGGGCCAATTAGAATGATGCAAAAACACTTATCAGAGGTTATCAACAACATCTCTAGCAACCAATAGTAAAGTTGCCCACCCCCTCACTATTTTCTTCCTGGAATACGCAAATATTAACATATGCAAATATTCACATGTGCGAATATGCGAATATACTGAATACGTGAAATTCGCTAACATAGGACAAATATTCGTCTATATGTTCACGAAATATCGCAAATTCGAATATGGCCAATGCTGCTCATCACTACCAGCCAAGGCTCCACCACCTCAGCCGAAGGGAGTTGTGTGTTATACCCTCTTTCTGTCGCTCCAGATGCTCCTGTTCCACCTTCTTTCAGGTACTTTCAGTACTTTCAGTCACTCACTCCTCCAACAATCCATCGGCGAAGCCATGTCCAAGAGACAACAGTGTGCGCCCACTAATCCAACGGCGCAGAAGCTAAATGTGCTCCTGTCTAAGTTGCTAGTGCTGCAGTCCCTCCCTTTTCAAGTGGTGGACTCTGCAACCTTCAGAGAACTGATGGCTTGTGCCGAGCTGAGGTGGAGAGTGCCAAGCCGTCATTTCTTTGTGAAGAAGGCAGCATTAGTCCTGCACAATTTTGTGGAAGAGAAGGTGGGCCAGTCCTTTAGCCTGTCGGTGTGTACCAAAGTTTATGGCATCGCCGATGTCTGGAGCTGTAACTATCGTCAGGGACAATATGTGTGCTTTACGGCCTACTGGATAAATGTGGTTCCTGCACACCCACAACACCAACTTGGACAGGTCACACCACTTCCTCCTCCATGCTCTCAGGCCATTAGTTTTGTGACAGTGTGCGACTCCGCCTCCTCATCCTCCACTGTCCTCAGCCTCCACTGTCCAGACAAGTCTCAGTGGCCCTTCAGCATGTGACGCTGTTAAAGACTTGATGTCCAGCGAGGTAGGATGCAAAACAGGATTTCTTTATTTAGGACACATGGTCAGCACATAAAACCAATGCGTTTCGGGTCAGGCAGAACCCTTAATCATGGCATGTCACGCTGTTCTTCACATGGTTTGCCTTGTCACACAGAGGAGGAACTGCTAAAAGTCATTCGTAAAGAATCAGAGCGTGGCTTAATCCATGTAAACTGGAAATGGAAATCAAGGTGACTGAAAATGGGAAGAACATCTTACATGTGCTGCAACTGGGAAGGCTGAGCCATGCGCCCTGCATGGCACACGTGTTCAATCTGGCTGTGAAGTGGTTCCTGCAGTGTTCCCCCCCATTTGCAAGACATCCTAACAATGGGAAGGAAACTTTGCATGCACTTTAGACACTCGTACACTGCAAAACACACCCTCCTTGAGCTGCAGGGTCAGACTGGTATCCCCCAACATATTCTAATTTGTGACGTTGCCACACGTTAGAATTCCACCCTCCATATGTTGGACCGACTGTACGAACAGAGAAAAGCCATCACCGATTTCTTAAGGATCCAAGCGGATAGGTGTACTCCCCTGTGTAACTTCAATGTGAACCAGTGGCAGCTCATATGTGACACCTGCCGTTTGCTCAGGCCCTTTGAGGAAGCCACATTATTAGTAAGTCACCAGGATTACAGGATGAACAACGTCATTGCACAGCTTAATTTCTTATAACACCGCGTGTTGGAAATGATGGCTGGTCAGGGCACTGGAGAAGTAGCGCCCACATCTCACGGCCACATGAGTCCTGTGTTGGCTGAACTGGAGGAGGGGAGGGGGAGAGGCACAGTGGAGCACAGTTTTTGTTTCCCCAAATGGGTGGTTTTTCTAGTAATCTGACAGGAGAGTAGCAGGAGCAGCCAGAGGAGCTAGAGGGTTATGAGGAAGGCGAGGGGGAGGACCCAGACACACCGTGGCAGTATGTAGTGGAGATGGAGGCAGGGAATCCCTCCGAGTCACTTGCACAAATGGCACGATGCATGCTCACTTGCTTGCGTAATGACAGCCGAAATGTTACTATTCGGCAGCGGGATGACTTCTGGCTCTTCACCTTATTGGACCCTCGCTACCGCCACAAAATAGGGGCCTTTTTTAAACCCACTGAGAGGGAGGTCAAACTGACTTACTACAGAGGCATCCTATGTAGTCAGTTGGCCGATGCCTATCGGCACCATCGTCCATCCCCTCGCAGGTCTGAATCGGGGGGCACCCTACGCTCACCTTCCACTGCCATGGCTGGTGGGGAGGGGTGGCAGGAGCAGTATCAGCTCTATCAGCAGCAGCCTGAATCTACAGTCGCTGATGAGTACCTTTCTTCACCCTCTTAGTGAAGCACCTCATCAGCAGCAGGTAGACCTGGAGCAGGACCTGAACCAGCAGGTGGTGGCATACCTTGACATGCCCATGCCAACACACCTTGAAGATCTGCTGGACTTCTGGACAGCCAAACTTGATTTGTGGCCGCAAATAGCAGAGTTTGCCCTGGAAAAGCTGTCCTTTCCAGCCAGTAGTGTGCTATCAGAGCGGATGTTTAATGCGGTGGGGGCCATAGTAACCCCAAGGAGAACTCATCTGTCCACGAAAAATGTGGAGAGACTGACCTTTGTTAAGATGAATCAGGCATAGATCAGCCAGGATTTCCACCCACAAATGCCTGATGCATCAGAGTAGATTGACCATGGTGCCACACCAACACTTCACAAATATGGATAGTGCCACAGAAAATTAATGCGCTGCTCCCTAGTTACAAACATTCCTCTGCATCAAACCTTTTTTCACCTACCTTCGGCACCGGGTATTGGTATTGTCACCCACCACACCACTCTATCACCGGATCATTTTTCAGGACTCCTGATGCTACTGCGGCCACCTCCAGGCTGTGCCATTCATCCACTATATGGTCTCCTCATGCTGCCACAAACTCCAGGCTGTGCCATTCAGCCACGATATGGTCTCTCCTCATACTTCAGCCACCTCCAGGCTGTGCCATCAGACACTATACGGTCTCCTCATGCTACCACAAACTCCAGGCGGTCATTCATCAATACCGTATTTATCGGGGTATACCACGCACCGACCTATAACACACACCCTCATTTTACCAAGGATATTTGGGTAAAAAAAGTTTTTTACCCAAATATCCATGGTAAAATGAGGGTGCGTGTGTGTGCATGTGTATACCCCGATACACCCCCAGGAAAGGCAGGGGGAGAGAGGCCGTCGCTGCCCGCTTCTCTCCCCCTGCCTTTCCTGGGGTCTAGAGCCCTGCTGCTGCCGCTTCTCTCCCGCTGGCTATCTGCGCCGCTGCCCATTCTCTCCCCCTGACTATTGGTGCAAGCGCCCCATTGCCGGCGCCGATAGCCAGGAGGAGAGAGGCGGCGCCGGCAATGGGGCAGTGGCGCCGATAGCCAGGGGGAGAGAAGGGGCAGCGGCACCCATTGCCGGCGCCGCTGCCCCGTTGCCTCCCCCATCCCAGGTTCTATAATTACCTGTTGCCGGAGTTCGGATCCGCACTGCTTCAGGCCTCCGGTGTGCGTCCCATGCGTCGTTGCTATGCACTGAAACGCTGCCCCATTGCCGGCGCCGCTTCTCTCCCCCTGGCTATCGGCGCCGGCAATGGGGTGCCGGCACCGATAGTCAGGGGGAGAGAGCGAGCAGTGGCACCGATAGCCAGGGGGAGAGAAGGGCCGGCAGCAGGGCTCTAGACCCCAGGACAGGCAGGGGCAGAGAAGCCGGCAGCGCTGGCGGTCTCTGCACCTGCACTGCGCCCGCTTTAAATCATTGAACTGCAGCGATTTATCGGCGTATAACACGCAGGTAGACTTTAGACTAAAAATTTTTGCCTAAAAAGTGCGTGTTATACGCCGATAAATGCAGTATATTGTCTCCTCATGCTTTAGCCAACTCCAGGCTGTGTCATTCAGCCACTATATGGTCTCCTCATACTGATGCCACCTCCAGGCTTTGTCATTGTGCCGCCATGTGAAATGTGACTTTTTGTTAGATTTGGTCCTTAGTACCCACATGCCAGGGTCCAGGACACTAAAACTTGGGAGTGTTAGCTAAAATTTAAATTTCAAAATCTTTAATTTCCGTGGTCTCCTCATTCTTCTGCCAACTCCAGGCTGTGCCATTCAGACACTATATGATCTCCTCATGCTACCACAAACTCAAGGCAGTCATTCAGCCACTATATGTTCTCCTCATACTGATGCCACCTCCAGGCTTTGTCATTGTGCCGCCATGTGACATGTGACTCCTTGTTACATTTGGTCCTTTGTACTCACACGCCGGGGCCTGGGACACTAAAACTTGGGAGTATTAGCTGAAATTTCAATTTCAATGGTCTCCTCATGCTTCTGCCAACTCCAGGCCATGCCATTCAGACACTATCTGGTCTCCTCATGCTTTCGTCACCTCTAGGCTGTTTCATTCAGCCAATATATCGTTTACTGATGCTGCTGGGCCTGGGACATTACCTACAAATATTTTATGGTAGCACTAGCTAACATAATTCTTCAATTTAAATTTTAAAATTCATCTTTTAATCTTAGGGATTGTGAAGCCCTAGTGTCTACTCATGCTGCCGCCTGCTGCAGGCTGTGTCATTCAGCAACTATATGGTTTAATGATGCGGCTGGGCCTGAGACATTACCTTGACTTCTTAACAATGCAGGGCGTATCTGCACACCCTGAGTCCACTCCCTTTCTATAACGCGGGGCCACTTCAAAGCGGGTCGGGCCCAGCCTCTAACAATCAGTGCCGTGTGCTATTAACCCTCTAGATGCGGCGTTCAAAGTTGATCGCCACGTCTAAAGTGAAAGTAAACTGCTACCGGCTAGCTCAGCAGACTGTTAGGTACCACGGAGGCGAAATTGCGGCATCTTGAACAGCTGGCAGACACAAGGAGGATGCCTACCTTCCTCCTGGTCCAACTGCGGACCAATATATGGAGGGTTGTTTTAACCAATTCACCAAAAGATCACCGAGGTGATCCACTAATTCCCTATATTTCCCATATACTTGTTAAAAGGTGTAATCTTTATTAATTCAGAACACAGTGTTCTGAATTAATAAAGATTACACCTTTTACCTTCCTCCTGGATCGCTGATTGCCGAATGACTGCTCAGTGCCTGAGATCCAGGCATGAGCAGTCAAGCGGCAGAAAAAATGAACAATGTTATCCTATGAGATAACAAAGATTGATGTAAAAGATCAGTGTGTGCAGTTGCATCACAGCAAAGAAGAAAACATCTTGGATCACTCACCTCGGACACCAGGTTTGTAGTGCAGGAATGGCTTTATTCACATTTAAAGAGTACCTGTTATCAACTAAACTTTCCCTGATCCCCCTCCCCATCTGCAGGGAGTGCAGTGAGATAATACAATGTATAAGATAACGTGTGGTGAGGGGCAGGGAGAACACAGAGCAGGGGGGAGGGGGAGGTGACTGGCCTCTGTTATATGAGAGGCATGTGCAGGCTTGTAGCTCACAGTCCTGAACTTCCTGTGGAAGGACCAGAGCCCTTTCAGCATTAGTCCTAAAAGCTATACACTTACTATGAAAAGCATAGGAAGCTGCCTGCAGACCAGGCATAGAAGAGAGACCCCTAGTGGCCAAAAGTATAAAATGAAAAAACTGGAATAAATATTAATATTTTATAATGAAGATATATTACAATACGTCTTCATTAATGATTATAAACAACATATTAAAAGTTTTTATTGATGACAGGTACTCTTTAAGGCTGAAAATAAATCGCAGGGAGGTGGAAGGATGGAACAGTTGCAGGTGGGCTCAGCCGGTGGGCGACGGTCCGTGTCGCGCACTTGCACTTCGTCAGGCTCCTTCCGGCAGATGTGCTTCAGGTAGGTATATACAAAAAGACAGAGGTGGGGTCACAGTAACACACCAAAAAAACTCAGTGCACAATTAACCTTGTGAGTGCCAATAACAAAAAGCGTGTCTTTTAAAACTAATATGTTGCATCAGGATTTTAAACTCCTAAAGAGGGATAGAGTGCAGGGGGGGGGGGGAGAGACTCACAGCAATGCATTTAATTCATTGTAATCATTCAAGCCAAGGGGTCCTGTCACATTACAACGAATGATCCATCTGGCTTCTTTGCTTAATATAATTTGAGCTTTATTTTCCCCCCATTCACTCGTTCCACTCTTTCTAAACCAGCAAATTTCACAGCTTTCGGGTCTCCATTATGTACAGACATCATTTGTTTTATAAAACGGGTGGATCCCTTTCTTGTTTTCAAAGAATGGATATGTTCCCTAACTGTGAAATAGGGGGTGGATAGTTTTGCCTATATAATAGTAGCCCCACTCACATACTATGTGGTCAGTCCTACATGTCATAAACTGTTTGACCTTAACTTCATAACCTCCCAATTTCACAGATTTTGCTTCCATGTTATGTTTACAGTATGAACATGTTCCACATTTGTAATTCCCTATCAGTCTAGTGTCAGTCAGGCAATCTTTTTTCATCTTGTTTTTTTCCTGACACATCGTTTTATATAGTCATGTATAGTGTTATTTCTTCTTTACGTGACTATCGGGGGTTTATTTGTGATCAAGTGAAGGTCCTCATCAGTTTGAAGAATGTGCCAGTGACTCAATATAGCCTTTCTTAGGGTATTATTCATGATGGTATTCCTGTATTCATGATGGTATTCCTGAAAGAAAAAAAACGCACATTCCTCATTTTCTCTTTTTTTGTTATTTGAGCCTGTCAATAATTCCCGTCTAGACATCTTACCGGTCCTCTTTTTCGCCTGATCACAAAACGTTTTTAGGGTAACCTTTACCTTTTAAGTATTGACACCAGTTCTTCAGCTTGTTTTTCAAACTCTTTCTGTGTATTATTAATTATTTTTAGACAAACTAGTTGTCCATATGGAATGCTGTCCCTCACTTGGGGAGGGTGAGAGGACTTGCAATGGAGGAGGGCATTTTTTTTATATGGCTTTGCGGAAGCCAGATGTAATAATCTGTCCATCCACTACATCAATTTTGATGTCTAGGAATTCCAGGGAATCGCCCCTGAATATAGAAGTAAACTTCATGTTAACATCATTAACATCATTTAGATATGAGAATTCCTTGAATTCCCTGCTAGAGCCATCTCAGACGATCAAAAGATAATCTACAAAATGCAGTAATAATTTAATGTGACGAGTAAAGGGGTTCAGCGATGTAAAAATATAATTTTTTAAAGAAATGGCAAAAAAATATTAGCAAATGTACAGGACATTGGCGTCCCCATTGCTGTTCCAGATCTTTGGTTGTACCACTGTAAATCAAATTAAAAATTATTGTTAGAGAGGACAAATTTTGTGGACTCCGCCACAAACTCTATAATTTTTTGAGATTTGTCAGTGCTCCCCAGAAACTCCTTGAGAGCCTGTCTACCCGCATCCTGAGGGATGCGGGTACACAGGCTCTCCACATCAATCGATGCTAATGCAAACCTGGGCTGCCAAACAAAATCTTTAAGAGTTGAGATCACATCCCCCGCATTTCTCACATATGTGGGGATGTGTCTCAACAATGCCACTCGATATAGCTTGACAAAAATTCAGTAGGGGGTCCTATCCCTGCTACGATAGGCCTCCCGGGGGGAGGGTTTAACCCTTTGTGAACTTTGGGTAGTATATACCATTTTGGTTTTGTCGGGCCAACTGGGAGTATTTTTTTGGCGATTTTAGTAGAAATAATTCCCTCCTCTGTGTATTTCCTTAAATGAGTGCGCAATCTATCTATTATTTTTTTAGTAGGATCAGAGGTGAGTTTCTGATATACCTCAGTATTACTTAATTGTTTGAGGGATTCGCTATTATGATCCTCTCTTTTCCACATGACAACTCCGCCACCCTTATCAGCTTTAGACACTACAAAATCTTGTCGATTAGCTATCCACTCTAAAGCTTGTTTCTCTTTTTTTAGCTATGTTATTCTGGGTGTGAGGGTAAACTAGTGCTTTCACATCCTGACACATTGATTTGTAAAATAAATCTATGGGGCTCCCCGGTGCTATGGGTGGACTATATTTAGATGGGTTCCCTCCTGAGAAATACTGGGGTTTTTTATTATTAATTTCCTGAGGTTCCTTGCATATCTTGGGCTGTTTCATCTCTCACGGGGCTAAACCCTAAAGAGCTTATTACACACAGGGTTTCACCTTCTCTTACAATAGAATCAGTGCTATCAACATTTTTATTTGTTTTCCTATTATGCACAGTGGAAAATAATTTTTTCAAATTGATCGTTCTAATGAATCTGTATAAGTCCTCTTCAAAAGACACATAATCGCATGGTTCATTCAGTCCATAGTTCAGACCTTTATTTAAGGCCGATATGCAGTCTTTACTTAATTGAATATCAGTTAGATTCACTACTAGGTCCCCTAACGCCACGTTACTTTCTTCCTCTTGTGTGCGCTCTTCATAGGATACGACTTCCCTCCTCCTCCATCTTCCTCTCCGGGTTTTACCCCTAAAGGGTGGTGGTTACCACTGGTTACTGCTGGACTCATCTCTGGCATATCAGGATCATCTGAGGGGCTGGACTCCGACTTAGTGGTGAAATAGTCTGTGTTTTTAGACTTTTTCTTATTACTACGACCTTTTCTCTTTGTAAAATATATGTTGTTCTTTTTACGGGGACGTTCTTTATTCCAGGTGAGTGTTTGGTCACTTTCAAAATCTTTCTTGTCTCGCAAAAATTTATCACGTTTAGATTCTTTGCTCGTGGTCTGAAGAACGGTTAACTTTTTTTCTAGGTTGGAGGTAAATGCTGTATATTGTTGCTCTGTAAGCCGTGACCTGAACTCTATACGAGCCTTACATAAATTTGTGGTAATTATTTCATATTCTGCTATGTTGGTTTCCAACACTAGATTTTGCCGGTTCAAAGAGTGCTGCAGGTGTAGATTATTCCACGCACTCACAAAACCTGGATTGTCAGTAAACTGTGAAAGATTTTTGTATATTATCAATCCTTGTGGGGTGCGGTTATTTTCTACATAGGCTTTTAGGGAGTTTATTGTCCAATATGTTCTCATCTCCCTTTCCGCAAGATTCTGAACTTTAAATTCCAAGTTTTTGGTGCTAAGTACCTGTAGTTCATCCTGCTGTTCACACGCCAGAAAGAACCCACCCGCATCCGACCTCCCTGCATTAACTGCACTTGTAGTAGGCTGCTCTGGAATCTCCATTTCCATCCTCCGGTGGTATCCTTAAACCTGCTCTAGGTCGAAAAAAAAGTCTATCATGTAAAGTAAGTGACCTGGCACTGTCTTGATTCACTATCCCTTAAATGACTAACCTGTTGACATACAGATAGCAAGCAGCCTTATTGTTGTATGTGTCTGTATGTGGTACTTCTCAAGTGCAGCAGAGCATAGACAATTGCATCACAGCAAAGAAGAAAATGTCTTGGAGCGCTCACCTCGGACATCCGGTTTGTTGTGTAGGAATGGCTTTATTCACATTTAAGGCTGAAAATACATCGCAGGGAGGTGGAAGGATGGAACAGTTGCAGGTGGGCTCAGCCGGGGGGCGATGGTCCGTATCGTACACTTGCGCTCCGTCAGGTCCGTTCCGGCAGGTGTGCTTCAGGTAGGTATATACAAAAAGACAGAGGGAGGGGTCACTGTAACACACACAAAAAAAACGCAGTGCACAATTAACCCTGTGAGTGCCAATAACAAAAAATGTGTCTTTTAAAACCAATTTGAATATGTTGCAGAAGGATTTTAAACTCCTAAAGAGGGATAGAGTGCAGGAAGGACTCACAGCAATGCATTTAATTTATTGTAATCATTCAAGCCCAGGGGTCCTGTCACATTGCAACAAATGATCCACCTGGCTTATTTGCTTAATAAAATTTGAGCTTTAATTTTTCCCCATGCACTCGTTCCACTCTTTCTAAACCAGCAAATTTCACAGCTTTCGGGTCTCCATTATGTACAGACATCATATGTTCTATAAAACTGGTGGATCCGTTTCTTGTTTTCAAAGAATGGATATGTTCCCTAACTCGATGAAAAAAGATTGGCTGACTTGACACTAGACCGATAGGGAATTACAAATGTGGAACATGTTCATACTGTAAACATAACATGGAAGCAAAATCTGTGAAATTGGGAGGTTATGAAGCTTGGAGTTCAGGTGAAACAGTTTATGACATGTAGGACTGACCATATAGTATATGCATTAATATGTGAGTGGGGCTACTATTATATAGGCAAAACTATCCGCCCCCTATTTCACAGAGTTAGGGAACATATCCATTCTTTGAAAACAAGAAAGGGATCCACCCGTTTTATAGAACAAATGATGTCTGTACATAATGGAGACCCGAAAGCTGTGAAATTTGCTGGTTTAGAAAGAGTGGAACGAGTGAATGGGGGGAAAAAATAAAGCTCAAATTTTATTGAGCAAAGAAGCCAGATGGATCATTCGTTGTAATGTGACAGGACCCCTGGGCTTGAATGATTAAAATGAATGAAATGCACTCTATCCCTCTTTTAGGAGTTAAAAATCCTGCTGCAACATATTCAGATTGATTTTAAAAGATATGTTTTTTGTTATTGGCACTCACAAGGTTAATTGTGCACTGAATTTTTTTGGTGTGTTACTGTGACCCCTCCCTCTGTCCCTCTTTTTTTATACACCACATACGGACACAAACAACAAGGCTGCTTGCTACCTGTATGTCAACAGATTACTCCTTTTAAAGATAGTGAAGCAAAACAGTGCCAGGTCACTTACTCTACATGATAGATCAGTGTGTGCAGTATTATAGCCACTATAGCGGGCTATAACACTGCAAAAAAAAAAAAAAAAAAAAAAAAAAAAGGAATAAAAAGTAAATAAAGATCATTTAACCCCTTTCTCATTTAAAAATAATTATAAAATTTATATTATAAAAATATATCGGTAATTAAACCTCACGGTCAATGGCGTATGCACCAAAAAATTCCAAAATCCAAAATAGCGTATTTTTGGTCACTTTTGTTATCATAAAAAAATGAATAAAAAGCGATCAAAAAGTCCGATCAATACAAAAATGGTACCCCTGAAAACTTCAAATCATGGCACAAAAAATGACCCCTATAAATAAAAAAGTTATAGGGGTCAGAAGATGACAATTTTAAACGTATACATTTTTGTGCATGCAGTTATGATTTGTTCCAGAAGTACAACAAAATCAAATCTATGTAAGTAGGGTATCATTTTAATCGTATGGACCTACAGAATAAAGAGAAGGTGTAATAGTTACCAAAAAATGTACTGTGTAGAAACGGAAGCCCCCAAAATTTACAAAATGGTGTTTTTTCTTCAATTTTGTTGCACAATTATGTTATTTTTCCGTTTCGCGATAGATTTTTGGGTAAAATGACTGATGTCATTAAAAAGTAGAATTGGTCGTGCAAAAAAAAATAAGCCATCATATGGATTTTTAGGCGCAAAATTGAAAGAATTATGATTTTTAAAAGGTAAGGAGGAAAAAATTAAAAGTGCAAAAATGGAAAAACCCTCAGTCCTTAAGGGGTTCAATTCCAATTCCAGGCTGAACCATTCTGCTAGATTATGGTCTCCTCAGGCTCTGTCATTGTGCCGCCATGTGACTACTTGTTAGATTGGGATTTGTAGTCATACAGTATTAGTTCAAAGTAAACACCGGGACATTAAACTTTGGAATCTAATATATAAATCTTAAATTTAAATTTAAAAAAAATCGATGTAATCTTTTCAAGACTCAGGCCCTATGGTCGTCGATGTTATATTACCAATGGAATTATCACAAGAATCCAATGAAACAGCTTGGAGCAATAACAATGAAGCATAACTGATTAAATGAAACATTCGCACTTTCATAGGCGGGGGGGGGGGGGACTGAGAGGCAGGGACTGGAACAGGTGGTATCTCACATGGTGGAGGACCACCAGCTCGATGCTCACTGGAATGAGTACTCCAAAAAATGTAATAAATTCTGATTAAATTAAATATAAATGATATGAAATTTTTTTTTTTTTCTCTTCAATTTTGACACCATATTCCAGCCATGACGCTCTGCATCTGTGATTCTAATAGCAATGCCTGTAATCTGCATGTCATGAAGTACTGAATAACAGTATTATTTCACTAACACAGCACACTCCCTATGAATGTTACGACAAGGCAAAGTGTTCTACACCCCTATTGAGGCTCTCTGTAGGCCAGAAATAGCAATTTTAATACAGATTCACTATGAATAAATTCAACCTGAAAAAAAAATAATTCTGTAAATTCGGGCATTTCAAATTTTTCCAAAAGCTCGCTCATCTCTATTCATGTTTATGTGAGAAAAAAGAACTGAAGTAATTAAAAGCAAAACTTTAAAGGGGTTATCCACAATAAGGGGATTTTAGTATGTACCTGGCAGGCAGTAATGGACATGCTTAGGAAGGATCTGCGCTTGTCTTGGGGCTAAATGGCTGTGTTGTGAGATTACTATAATACTGTTTGGCTTTTCTTTTTTTGACTACAAATCCCACAATTCCATTTTCCTCCCTCCCACACATCAGCCACCCCACCCATTGAAACATAAATGAGCTGCATCCATTCAAAAAGACCTGTGGTTTTCAATCAGGGTGCCTACAGCTCTTGCATTAGTTGCAGATTGATCCCTCGACCCATTGAAGCAGACAGGCTCCCTGTCATCAGATGACTAGTGAGTCAGGTCTCAGCCATTTTGCAAGCTGGGAAAAATCTGAGACAACAGTCATCTTGTATGCTGTTATAAATAAATATTGGGGTGAAAATAACAGAAGAATTGTGAGAAAACCGTTACACACAGGTACAGACACCATATTATGAACTACACTAACTTTTCAGCCCCTGTAGCATAGTCAAATAAAAAAAAAAATCTGGAATACCCCATTAACTGGTGGAGGAAGTAGGCATCCAAAATATTGTTGTTTAAATCCAATCTTGAATAATAAATTAAGGGACCACTGTATCAAGAAATGAAGCACTAAGTTTTGTAATTATACTGTATATTTTGAAAAGAATCAACACCATTTTTACTCCCATTCTCGGCCCCAGAAAGAATAGGCACACTTTAACTTGACAGCACATTACTATATTTAATAATTTGGTAATTTTGGCTATGGTTCTATATAAGTAAAGGAATCATTTTAGATTCATCAAACTAATTCAAGATGTATTTTATTTTTAGAAGCAAAATGAACAAGAAAATAATTACAGCACCTTTCTCTGCACAAGCGGGATAATACTTCTTTCTACTCTGGTGATCAATAAGAAAATGCTTCTCATGATTCATTTTTTTTTAAGCTCGATACAAGACGCAATTTGCTTGACAATTATGAACGATCTTTTATCTAGCACAGCTTGGCGAGTCTTGTAATTATGTATTATTGCCTTACGTCTTAGATGGGCACTGATTGGTTGGGCTGCCACTGCCCTATGTTTTTTTCTTTTATTCTTGAAGATGCTGATTTTGCTGATCAATTTGCTCTTGTCGCAGCAGCTGTAATCAAAGCTGTATGGAAGACAGGTAAGGAGTTTAGAATTGGCTTTGGAAGTTTCCGAGTAATTACACTTGGTTTCTATCGATTGATAAACATCTATCTATAAACTCATTTGTAGGAAAAGATTTAGTAGGTAGGAAGGTTATTAGAGAAGCTTTACCCACATATCCCACAATAAATGATAAAATGAAGAAAGTGCCGCAAACATTTTAGGAGTCATTTTACTAACATTTTAAGGGTCTGGAAAGAATAGTGATGCAGATATTACACTGAAATCCTCAGGAGCCATCAAACTGGATGGATACTCAGTTTTTGTAGCTTATGGGTCTTGTAAGCAAGATGGTGAAGGGAGTTGGAGAGTTGGATGGAAAGACAGAACAGGACCACAGTGAGGGATGTTTGTTATGATATCTACAGGTATGTAAATAGTAAGGGTGGGGAGCTGATGGGTTGGCAGGGAAGGGAGATTTTTGTTTGGTTTTGTTTCTTTTTTTTCCTTTATAAATGAGTTATAAGATCTTCACCTAGAATGTTAGGGTCATGGTTGAGCAAAAAAAAAAAAAAAAATGGTTCTTGGGCCATAAGTGACATAATAAATAAACATCTTCAGGATATTGTCTGCCTTATTAAGACTCATAGGAGCAGAGAGGTATGGGCGAAATATGAATTATTAATTCCATTCAGTATTTTTCTTTTTCTCGTCAAATGTGTCAGTCTTTACCGAGAATACATTGAAATTTACTCTATTCTCTATAAAGATGGAAAGCTGTCTTTCTATATAATAACTTAAATAATATTCTATCAGTGCTTGCGTTTATCTATATTGCCCCTCCATTCACAGTAGATTTCTTGACTTACTTAATACATTTTATCAAGATTATCTGGATATTTTTATATATGGGTTATTTCAATTGTGTGATGTGGAGAGACATGAGCTGTTAAAATCAGATTGGTTTTATGTGATGCCTTGCAAACTTTTCTGAGAGGAATTCTTTGCAAATAAAGTTGGAGAGGAACTTTTTTGTGAAAGAGAATACTATGAAACAAGAAATAAAGGAACTATAGAGAGATACACAAGGGAGACTTCTAGCATACATGTATGTAAATCAAAAGGGGCTCCAGAAAAATTGGCAAAAAGAAAAACTCAAACAAGAGAGGCTTGACATTCTAATTATTAGGAATGTTTTAGGAAATCTGGTCCAGGAAAAAGAGTTTATAGTTACTAAACTAGTCTCTATATTATAAGGAATTATATAAATCTGAGATGATTAAAAACTGGGAGTGATAGGAAGGCTTTCTTAGGGGAAACTAATTTGCTCAATTTTCTCTCCTAAGAGTAGAAAGTAACTGAATACAGAGATTTTAGTAGTGGAGTTAGAATAGGCACTGGCATGTTTCTCAGGAAGTACATTTCCAGGATCAGATGAACTATCATTCCAAATTTATAGGGATTTTTTTTTAACAATTTGACCTCCAAAGCTGCCATATGTAAATGAAACTTGCTCTCATATTGAGAGAGTGCACTCATATAGGCGGTACCTGGCAGGGATTGTGGGAGGACAGGAATAAAGGACGCTTTTGGACCCTTAAAGAAACTGCCTTTGCACACATGAATCCCTTACAGAAACAGAAACCGTGGTCATCTGCGACAGTACTAAGGATGATGTCTGCAATGGGGAGGAGGGGCAAAGTGTGTGTTTTGGATGAAGCAGGCAACAAGGTGTGCTGCACACTGGCGGTTGTCAGTTGCCAAAGTTACACGATACAGATAGGATAGAACGGACCCAATTTCTCTTATCTCTTGATGTCACTAAGGCATTTAATAGGAAAAAATTGACTTCCTTTGGTTAGTCTTGGAAGTATTTGGCTAGATATGTTAAGTTAAATGATCAATTATCAACCTAGTTTTTAAGCAGAGTTGCTAGACAAAGGTTTTCCATGTCCCACTAATTTGCATTATATGATGAACCTCTAGCAGTTTGTATCAAAGATCATTTGGAATTTGAGGGCTTAGGATATGAAAAAAAGTAAATAAAAATGAGACCCTGCTTTCTGCAGAAGATTTTCTGCTTTTCGTGAAGAATCCTCAATATAAGTTATCTATGATAATGGCAGTTTCTGAATCATTTTCAAAAATGTCAGGACTGGATATAAATTGAGAAAAATAATGTTTTTTCCCCACCCATGAAGAAATATATTTCCCTAAAGTTAATATTAAAATATAAAAATAAAATCTAAACATTTTACTGATCTTGGCTAGAGATGAGCACATTTTTTAAAAATTTGATTCAGCTGATTGGCCGAATTTTCCGAGAAAAAATTGGTTTGATCCAAATTTATTTGTGGAGAATCACTATGAAAAAAATTTCTATTTCTGGCCTACAGAGAGCCTCAATAGGGGTGGAGAACACTTTGCCTTGCTGTAACACGCATAAGGTGTGTGCTGGGTTAGTGAAATAATACTGTTATTCAGTATGACATGCAGATCACAGGCATCACTATAAGAATCACTGTCGCAGAGCGGCACAATGACAGAGCCTGGAGGTGGCATCAGTATGAGGAAACCATTTAATGCCTGAATGACACAGTGTGCAGATGGTGGCAGCATGATGAGACCAAAATGCAAAACCAAAAAATTTTTGGGTACATATATTTTGGCTGAATGACACAGCGTGGAGATGGGGACAGCATGAGGAGAACATATAGTGGCTGAATGACACAGCCTGGAGTTGGCAGCATCATGAGGAGACCGCATTGTGGCTGAATGACAAAGCCTGAAGTTGGCGGCAGCATGAGGAGGCCACATAATGGCTGGATAACACAGCCTGGACTTGGCGGCAGCATATAGTGGCTGAATGACACAGCCTGGAGTTTGGGGCAGCATGAGGAGAACATATCATGGCTGAATGACACATCGTGAAGGTGGCAGCAGCATGAGGAGAATGAATAGTGGCTGAATGACACAGCCTGGAGTTGGTGGCAGCATGAGGAGACCACATAGTGGCTGAATGAGACAGCCTGGAGTAATGCAGCAGCATATCGTGGCTGAATGACACAGCCTGGAGTTTGCGGCGGCGTGAGGAGAACATATAGTGGCTGAATGTCACATCCTTGAGGTGGCGGAAGCATGAGGAGAAAATATAGTGGCCGAATGAAACAGCGTGTAGTTGGCAGCATCATGAGGAGACCATATAGTGGCTGAATGACACAGCCTGGAGTTTGCGGCAGCATGAGGAAAACACATAGTGGCTGAATGACACAGCCTGGAGGTGGCAGCAGCATGAGGAGAACATATGGTGGCAGAATGAGACAGGCTGGAGGTGGCAGCAGGAGCAGCAGCATCAAGAGTCCTGAAAGTGACCCGGTGACAGAGTGGTGTGGTGGGTGGCAATACCAGTACACGGTATTGGTGGGTGACAAGGTGGGTGAAAAAAGGAGATTTTGGCATCAGATGTGTGGCATCAGGCGGGTGGCAGGATCAGAATAGTAGTTGAGGCAGGTAGGCAGAAGAAAATGGTCTCCACTGTGCCCCTCCCCCCCTCCTCCACCAATTCAGTCTCCACAGGGCTCATGTGGCCATGATATGTAGGCACCTTGTCTCCAGTGCCCTGACCAGCCATCGTTTCCAACAGGTTTTGTAGTAGATAAAGCAGTGGAATGACGTCGTTCATCTCCTAATCCTGGCAAATGACTAATAATGTGGCTTCCTCAAAGGGCTTGAGCAAACGGCAGGTGTCACGTATGAGCTGCCACTGGTTGATATTGAAGTTACACAGGGAAGTCCCTTTATCCGCTTGGATCATCAAGAAATTGGTGATGGGTTTTCTCTGTTTGTATAGTTGGTCCAGCATATAGTTAGTACAGTCGAAAAAAGACATATGTCCATCAAGTTCAACCAGGGAATTGAAGGGTAGGGGCGCGGCGCGACATTGGGGAAGGGATGGGATTTTATATGGAGGGTGGAATTCCAATGTGTGGAAACATTGCGAACAGACTATGTTGCGGGATGCAGTTATAATGCTGCAGCTCCAGGAGGGTGTGCTTTGCGGTGTAAGAGTGGCTGAAGTGCATGCAAACTTTCCTTCCCATTGTTAGGATGTCTTGCAGATGGGTGGAACACTTCAGGATTCGCTTGACAACCAGATTGAACACATGCACAGGGAGCATATCTCAGGCTTCCTTGTCGCAGCGCTAACAAGATGTTCTTCCCGTTGACGGTCACCATGGTTCCCATTTCCAGTTTTCATGGAGAAAGCCATGATTCGATTTCTTGATGAATGACTTTTAGCAGTTTCTCCCCTGTGTGATTCCATTCGCCATGGCAAACCATGTGAAGAACAGCGTGACAACGCTGTGCCCTGCAAACATGGTATGCTGGAGGGGCACTGAGACTTTTCCGTGCAGTGAAGGCTGAGGACACAATGAATGATGAGGAGGTGGAGTCGCACACTGTCACAGGACCAATGGCCTGAGAGCGGGGAGGCGGAAGTGGTGTGACCTGTCCAAGTTGCTGTTGTGGCTTTGCAGGAACCACATTCACCCAGTGGGCCATAAAGGACATGTATTGTCCCTAAAGGGAGAGCGCTTCTTGGTGTGATAAAAGAGAGATCCTCAGTATAAAAATGAAATAAGACAGCAGCTCACCAGATTTGGTTGTGTAACGTCATACACAACAATGGTAAGCGCATCAAGAGGTAGTTTATCCGCAGCCCTCCGGCTAGGCAAGGTATTCAGTCGGTCTGGCTTCAAGGAGAACGCTGGCTAAACTACCTCGATTTTATCTGCTCTCCATTCCTTTTGTATCCGGTGCCACGTGGAGCCGGCCTTCTCCTTGAAGCCAGACTGACTGAATGTATTGTCCCTTACTAAAGTTATAGCTCCAGAAGTCAGGGCTGCCGTGCACTTTGGTAAACTCCGACAGGCTCAAAGAATGGCCCACCTTCTGTTCCACAAAATTGTGCCGGGCTGGTACTGCCGTATTCACAAATAAATGACGGCTTGGGACTCTCCACCTCGGCTCGGCACAAGCCATCAGTTTTCTGAAAGGTGCAGAATCCACCACTTGAAAAGGGGGGGACTTCAGCACCAGCAACTTGGACATTAGAACATTCAGCTTCTGTGCCATTGAATGAGTGGGCGCATACTGTTGTCTCTTGGACATGGCTTCACCGATGGATTGCTGGCGGAATGACTCACTCGAAGTAGGAGGAGCAGGAGCATCTGGAGTGACAGAAGAAGGGTATCATACACCCTTTGGCTGAAGTGGTGGAGCCTTGGCTAGCTGAAACAGGGAGCAGCGTGCCACTGGGTGATGTAGCAGGCTGGACCACCACATCGGAGCCACAATTCTCTCAAGCCACTTTATAGTGACGCTGCATATGTTTACCCAGGGCTGTGGTGCCAACTTTGGGACCCTGGCCACGCTTCACCTTCTGTCGACACATGTTGGAGGTTAACATCCTCCGGATGCTTGATGAAAAACTGCCATACCGCTAAGTAGCTGATTTTCCCACCAACAGTCCGCACTGACTACTACTGCTGCCAATTACAGGAACCCCTGTTCTATTACCTCCCTGGAAGGTAGGTTGCCGCTAAGCAGGTGGTCTCAACCCTCTTCTCCTGATGATGATGAACCCCCTTCTGCACTCGCCACCCAAGTGCGATCAGCTTCATCATCAACCAGTTTTGTCTGCATGTCACTGATGTCCTCCTCAGGGTTCTCAACAGTGCCTGCTTCAGGAACGCTCGCAATTCAACCTCCCACGCCACTCTCCTCATCACTACTTGCCCGCCTAACAGAGGAAACTGCGAATGTCTTCTCCACTTCCTGGCTGGGCAGTAGCAGCTGACTGTCCTCTAGATCGTAAGATACTTCTGTGGAGGAGGGAACAGCACAGGACAGAGGCAAAGGGAGTACAGGGACTGCTCCCGGGCCATGCCAACTGAGGGTTGTGTCTGAGGAACCCACCGACTGTTGACTGTGGGTGTCACTTGTGATGAAGTGGATGACCCTGTTAACCAAATTCTATTCTTTTTACATTTATTTTTGTCTTGTCCACAGTTCTCTCTGCTGACACCTGATGCCCGTATCAGGAACTGTCCAGAGCAGGAGAAAACCCACAGAGCTAACTTATGCTGCTCTGGACAGTTCCTGACACAGACAGAGGTTTCAGCAGAGAGCACTCTGGACAAGAGAAAAAAGAAATTCAAAAAGAAAATAATTTCCTCTGTAGCATACAGCTGCTAAAAAGTCCTGGAAGGTTAAAGATTTTTTAATAGAAGTAATTTACAAATCTGTAGCAAAAATATTTACCCAAAAACCTCAAGGAAAATGTATAGAATTTTTATATAATTAATAGAACAGACCGTGCTTCAATTAACAGTTGTATTTATTACAATATTACATTAATAATAAAAATTGTAATAATATTAAGAAGATCCCCTCACAGGGCCCTATGGGGGGATCTGGGAGTACAATAAAAAATTAACTAAAATAATTACTGATGCCATTAATGTGTGTTCGCTTGGTAAATGTTATATAAATATTTTTGACAATAAATGGTTCACTGTAGAATGATACAAATAACAGTTGGTATATAGTTATGTATCAAGACTAATTTTCAATGAGAATCAATGGCAGTTAATGTGAAATAATGTTGCAATATTAGACAATTATCAATGCTAACAGCCTATAGACTTTCATTTACTCTGCTGGAACTATTAACATTGTTTTGTTCAGAGGATACCACAACTCTGCTACACTTCTCATATCAGAGGACAATATTGCAACATTGTTTCACATTAACTGCCATTGATTCTCATTGAAAAATAGTCTTGATACATAACTATATACCAACTGTTATTTGTATAATTCTACACTTTCCTTGAGGTTTTTGGGTAAATATTTTTGCTACTGAATTCTTTCTCTTTGCACCTAGTGTATAGGTGCTCATCCAATCCAACCTCGGATTAGTGTATTAATTGTGAGCTGCACTTACCTCTTTTTCTTTATAATTTACAAATCTGTTTAACTGTCTGGCACCAGCTGATTTTATTTTCCAGTGAAGTACCCCTTTAAGACTTTAACAGGACTTTAACAGGAACAAAATAGTACACCACTTAGATGTACATATGTGATATGCACTTATGAAGGGAGGACAATGTGCTCCAGTACGCTAAAAACAGTATTTGTGTACAACACCAGCCGGTGTGTACTTTTGCCTGGCTTTTCACAGTATCTAGGCCCTTAAGACTTAAAGAGGAACATAATAGTACACCACTTAGATGTACGTATGTGGTATGCACTTATGAGGGGAGGACAACGTGCTCCAGTATGCTTAAAACAGTATTTGTGTATAACTCCAGCCAGTGTGTACTTTTGCCTTGCCTTTCATGTATCTAGGCCCTTAAGACTTTAACAGTAACAAAATATTACATCACTTAAATGTACGTCTGTGGTATGCACTTATGAGGGGAGGACAATGCGCTCCAGTACACTTAGAACAGTATTTGTGTACAACACCAGCAGTATACACCAGTGCTGCAGCACACAGTCGCTGTGTACTACACCCAAAATTGCACTTTCTCTCTCTAAATTTCACTCCCTTCCCTATCAGTGCTTCTAGGCTGGATTTGGGCTTGAGGTGAATAGCTGCTGTAAAAAAAACACACTGCTCTCTGTCCCTCTCTGTAATAGAACACTGTAGTGACTGGGAGGTGAATTGCTGCCGTAAAAATGCTTTTCTGTGCAACACACTGCTCTCTGTCCCTCTCTCTGTGCAACAGGACACTGATGTGACTGGGAGGTGAATCGCTCCTGGAAAAAATGCTTTTCTGTGCAACACACACTGCTGTCTGTCTCTCTCTCTCTCTGCAATAAAAGGCTGAAGTGACTGACCGCAAGATGGCTGCTCATTATATAGGTCTGTGACATTAAGGGGTGGCTGGCTGCTGATAGGCTGCATGCTGCATGTGATTAAGAGTCATACCGCTTACCCTTGTTCCCATCTTCCCAGGATTCCTTGCCCCGTGTCCTCACATGTGGATTTGCCATTTTAGATGCCTGGTGCCTGGATCGCACTAAATGGAGTTAAATTAAGCAATTTGCGATCAAATCAAGGGCATATTCACATTCGTTTCAAAGCGGATTTTTCCTGAAATTCGTAACGAATTCGGATTCAACAGATTCAATTCGCTCATTCCTAATCTTGGCGTCAAAATTTCATTGGATGCTATTAAGGCCTTTCATATATAATTTGACTCATAGAATAAATATTTGTAGTAAATTAAAATATAATTATTAAAATGGCGTCTCTTTTGAAAATTTTGCTTTATCAGAATGTGTTTCCTATTTGGATAAAATAGATATGGCTTAGGGAAATTGAATCACAGTTGGGAAATGAATTTGAGAAAGAAAACAGCTTATTTTGTGTCCCATTGGGAAAATTCACTGCCTAACATTAGCACAAGTAGTAGGGATGTGGGAATGGAGAGAACACGCTGTAGTAAAATATTTGGCTAATAAATTTAAACCTAATGGTTTTATGAACTCCAGCAATGGGCACTTAGAGGTAGAATATTAAACTGTGCATACTTTTAAACATTAAAACATTCATGTCAATTTGTAACAGTTGTAGATAGACAGGGGCATTAGTAAAGTGTCACATTTGTTTGAAAATGGTAATTTGCTAAATTTGCTAATAATTGATTCAAAATACACAATTTTTTTATGCACAACTTAAACCATGCGGCAAGCAAATAGAAAGATACTTCGGTTTTTAAGGTATGTTTCTATAGGGGCATTAAATCTCTAATAAATTTAAGAACGATTAAAAAGGACATGCCCTTTGTTTATAAAATCTTTAAAAAAAATAAGCTTTCTTGAGAAAAAGGCAGTACACAACTGTAGGATAAATTGAAAAACAAAGATTGGAGAAATCTTGGAGAAAAATTTGTCAACGTATTCAATTGGTGCCCCAATCATCAGTTGACATGTTGACTCAATTTCAGATACTATACGGAACAAACTATTCTCTATCGTTATTATATAGATTTGGTGAGAGAAGATCCTCAGATTGTCTGAGATGCAAGAATAAGGAGGCAAGTTTTTGCCCATAACGTGGCAATGAAGCATACTTCAAGAATATTTGAATAAGGTCCTGGTTGAAATTTCTGTCAGATAATTTTCTCATATGAGAGAAACTGCAAATGAACTTGTAAGAACTGGATAATGATAAACAGGTCCACGCTGTGCGTGTGCACAGCTAAGTTTTATGTTTATCAATTGGGTTAAACAACAGCAAGGCCTATTTGCTTGAACTATGCCCTGCATATGATAAACAAAAAACAAAGAAGATACCGTAGTAGGCAGAAGGGAAAGTATGGTAATCTATTCCTCTTACTGTAGGAGATCTCTCCCGAATATAAAATATGAATGTAACACTCACGTTTCAGCAGACAGGAACACAGGTGGATGTGGATCCGCTGGACCTGTGTGGCAGATGACACTGACTGTACCAGGGAGCGGAGTCTAAATTGCCGCTTGTTTCCACCAGAGCCCACCGCAAAGCAGGATGGACATGCTGCAGCAGGCAGCACCCAGGTTGCTACCCCTGGCATGGCTCGACCACACATGTGGCTGAGGAATTCGAGGCACAGATAGGATACGGCAACTCGTGGTCGGGATAGCAAAAGGTCAGGGCTGGTGGCACAGTAGCATAGTCAGGAATGTAGAAGTGGTCAGTAGGCAGACCGCAAAAGGAGCAAGGTCAGTTCACGGAGCAAAGGGTATGATACACGGCAAGGCAATACACAGGAACACTTTCTCTCAGGCACTAGGGCAACAAAGATCTGTTAGGGAAGTGTGGGAGGTGGAGGAATTTATTAGGTGAGCACAGGTGTTACTTAACCTGTTGGGAACGGAGAGCGTACCTGTACGCCGCCTCTAAAATTAAAGTAAACTGCTCCCGGCTAGCTCAGTAGGCTGTTTGGGATCGCCGCGGCAAAATCGTGGCATTCCAAACAGCTGTAGGACAGCAGGAGGGTCCTCTACCTTCCTCCTCGCTGTCCAATCGCCCAATGACTGCTCAGTGCCTGAGATCCAGGCATGAGCAGTCAAGCAGAAGAATCATTGATCAATGGTTTCCTATGAGAAACCATTGATCAATGTAAAAGATCAGTGTATGCAGTGTTATAGCCCCCTATGTGAGCTATAACATTGCAAAAAAAAAGCGAAAAAAGTGAATAAAGATAATTTAACCCCTTTCCTAATAAAAGTTTGAATCACCCCCCTTTTCCCAAAAAATAAAAACTGTAAATAAAAAAATTCCAAAGTCCAAAATAGCGTACATCATGAAAACATTTATAACAAGCGATAAAAAAGTGTGATCAATACAAAAATGGTACCGCTAAAAACTCAGATTATGGCACAAAAAATGAGCCCCCATACTGCCCCGTACGCAGAAAAATAAAAGAGTAACCGTATATACTCGAGTATAAGCCGAGTTTTTCAGCACGATTTTTCGTACTGAAAATGCCCCCCTTGGCTTATACTCGAGTGAAAAAATATATATATACCATTGGTGGGGGGGTTGGCCGGGCCGTCCATCTTTGCTGCAGGGACCATCCGACTAGTGACACTGCATTGACGCCGCCGCACAGGGACATCTGTACGCAGCAGACATCCGTGACATCAGGGCGTCCCTGCGCATGGAAGTTCCAACGTGGCGGCGTCAATACAGCGTCACTAGTCTGGGGCTGGCCCGGAGCGGAGAAGAGGGCCTCCTGGTGAAGATGGACAGCCCAGACCAGCTCACCCTCCCAACCGAAATGCGGACGGTCCCTGAAGCTACTAAGCAACAGGACCGAGAGAACTGGGGAGGTGAGTAGACAATGAAGGTGACCTATATGATGATGGAGGGGGCGGTCTGGATGATGACAGGGGGGATATAGACTGGGGTGATGATGACAGGGGGGTTGGACAGGGGGAGATGATGACAGGGGGGTCTGGATGATGACAGGGGGGATGAGGTATTCCCCCCCTAGGCTTATACTCGAGTCAATACGTTTTCCCAGGTTTTGGAGGTGAAAGTAGGGGCCTCGGCTTATATTCCGGTAGGCTAATACTGGAGTATATACGGTATAGGGGTCAGAAGATGACAATTTTAAACGTCTTAATTTTCCTGCATGTAATTATGATTTTTTCCAGAAGTACGACAAAATCAAACCTAAATAAGTAGGGTATCATTTTAATTGTATGGACCTACAGAATAAAGATAAGGTGTAATTTTTACCGGAAGCCCCCAAAAGTTACAAAATTGTGTTTTTTCTTCAAAAATCCATAATATGGATTTTTAGGTGCAAAATTGAAAGGGTTATGATTTTTAAAAGGTAAGGAGGAAAAAACGGAAAAACCCTCCGTCCCCAAGGGGATAATTAATGGGCGCACTGGCCGCACGCCCTATGGGATGGTGACATGCGCGCCGGAGCACAGAAGCAGAGGAGAGTGCAGGAGGAGCAGGTGGTGAGTGACGGGCTGGGATTCGCATGCGGGTGTGTCCCGCAATGCAAATCCCAGCCCTGCCGGTGGCAGCAGGAGATGAGGCCATGCGATCACAGCCAGCGTGTGCAGCTGGAGCGTTAATATGACAGTACCCCCCCTTTGGTCTCCCCCTCTTTTTACGGTCAGAAAACTCCTGAGAAGGTCACGGTCCAGAATATTCTCCTCTGGCTCCCAAGATCTCTCCTCAGGACTGTAACCCTCCCATTCAACAAGAAAAAATGAAGCAGATGAACTTGGAGGAAAGCCACACCATGTCACCAGGAGAGAAGGCGGAGCTTGCCAGGAGCTTGCGCCTTCATGCGTGAGGAAGACTGAGATCACGACTGACGAGTTTGTTGCAAGATGGAGGAGAAGTCATAGACCAGCTCATCAACAGCAGGCACACCGGAGGAAATAGGGAGTGGAAGAGGTGAACGGGGATAGTCCGTAGACAACAAAGAAGGGAAACGACCTTGTGGACTCGGAAGCCTTATGTTTATATGAGAATTCTGCCCAGGGGAGGAGGTTGACCCAGTCGTCTTGTCGAGCTGAAAGAAAATGCAGAAGATAAGTCTCGAGAATTTGATTAACCCTCTCCACCTGACTATTGGACTGAGGAGAAGTCCAGATTGATGTCCAGATGGGTACATAGGGCTTGCCAAACCTTAGAGACAAACTGCACTCCACGATCCCAAACGGTATGCTGAGGAAGACCATGTAAGCGAAAGATATGCAGCATGAAGTATTTCGCTAGCTGGGGAGCAGAAGGAAAACTAGGCAGGGGAATGAAATGAGCCATCTTGGAAAAGCGATCGACCATGACCCAAATGACAGTGTTATTACGAGATTGCGGCAAATTGGTGATGAAATCCATGGCGATATGGGACCAGGGAGTCTCCAGAATTGGTAAAGGCTGTAAAAGTCCTGCAGGTCTCTGTCGAGAAGTTTTGTCACGGGCACAAGTATCACAGGAACAGACAAAATCATAAACATCATGTTTCAGATGGGGCCACCAATAGTGCCGTGAGATTAGTAGTAGAGTCTTACGTATTCCAGGATGATCTGCTGTAAAGGAAGAATGACCCCATTTCAGTACCTTGTGTCTCAGTCTGGCGGGCACAAAGGATTTTCCCGGAGGAACTTGCTGAATTTTGGCAGGAGCGGCAGAAATCAAACGGTCAGGAGGAATAATATGCCTAGGCGTGGAGTCCAAACCAATGATGTCAGAGGACCTGGAGAGAGCATCTGTCCTGATGTTCTTGTCTGCTGGGTGGAAATGAATGAAGAAGTTGAACCTAGAAAAGAGCAGAGACCACCTTGCCTGGCGGGGATTCAAACGCTGAGCAGACTGGATGTATAGAAAATTCTTATGATCAGAGTAGATGCTGACCGGATGAGAAGATCCTTCCAGTAAATGTCGCCATTCCTCCAAGGCAAGCTTGATAGCGGGAGTTCATGATCTCCAATCGAGAAATTCCTCTCAGCAGGAGAGAAGATCTTGGAGAAAAACCCACAAGTTACAGTCTTGCCCTTGGAGTTTTTCTGAGTAAGAACGGCACTAGCTCTAACAGATGAGGCATCAACCTCCAAGCAAAGGGCCTCTCAGGATCAGGTCTTGTAAGCACGGGAGCAGGGGCCAAGGCTGACATTAAATGGGAGAAGGCCACTCCATAGACGTTGTAGAACCAGAAGAACATGAGTTTGGTGCTCCTCTAAGTTGGTAGAGAAGATCAGGATGTCATCTAGGTAAACGACAACACAGGTGTAGAGAAGATCACGCCAGATATCAATGATAAACTCTTGAAAAACGGCTGCAGCATTGCAGAGACCAAAAGGCATTATGAGATACTCAAAATGTCCATTTTATTGTCCATAGTGGAGACCATTTTCCATTCATCTCCTTTGCGGGTACGAATGAGGTTATACGCTCCACGTAAGTCCAACTTGGAGAAGACCTTGGCAAAACGGAGACGATCAAAAAGTTCAGAGATAAGAGGTAATCGGTAACGATTCTTGACCATGATTTTGTTAAGTCCCCGGTAGTCAATCCATGGATGGAGTGAGCCATACTTCCTCCCTACAAAGAAGAAACCTGCTCCGGCGGAAGGGGAGGACATATGGATAAATACCTTTTGGAGATTCTCCTGGTTATACTCAGCCATGGCTTTGGTCTCAGGAACCAAGGAGGAGTGGTACCAGGCAGAAGATCTATAGGGCAGTCATAAGGATGTAGCGGCAGAGACTCAGCCTGCTTCTTGCAAAAGACGTCAGCAAAATCTTGGTAAGGTAGCGGTAGGCCAGGTAAAGGAGGAAGACGAGTAACAACTTTAAGCTGAATTGGTTGGAGGCAAAGATTTTGACAGGATAGTCCCAGCGAATAATTTCTCCAGTTCTCCAATCCCGTTGCAGAGATTGACGTTGCAGCCAAGGAAGGCCAAGAAGAATCTCTGAAGTACAGTGTGGCAGAACATAGAACTCAATCTTTTCATTATGCAATACTCCCACTTGCATGATGTGAGATTCGATATGGAACTGAACCATACAGTCCAGATTTTGTCCATTAACTGAGGAGATGAACAAGGGCTTGGCAAGCCGAGTGACAGGAAGATGATACATGTGTACCAAAGAAGCATCAATAGAGTCCCCTGCGGATCCAGAATACAAAAATGCTGTAGCACTGAAGGAAGACTTGGCTGAAGGAAAGACTTCTACAGGGAGAAGTAGGAGAGGTAGTATTCACACCCAGAGTGCCTCTCCCACGTACCTTAGGTGCGAGCGTTTCCCGAACACTGTGGACAAACAGTACAGTCCTTGAGGAAGTGCTTCGGGCTAGCACAATATAAGCACAAATTCTCACTGCGTCGTTGTTGTCTAAGACGAGAACGATCCACTTGCATACCCTCTTTGGCAAGAAGCGCAGAAAACTGTAGAGGTGGACTTTGAAACACAGGTGCCAGGTGAGGATAACTCCATGTTCGGACAGGTTTCCTCTGTAAGCGCAGTTCTTTCTGCCTCTTAGCAAAATGCACATCAATACGTGTGGCCAAGTGAATAAGTTCAGTCAAAGAAAACGGAAGATCACGTGCTGCGAGGGAATCTTTAATCCTGCTTAACAGTCCTTTTTTGAATGCGGCACACAAGGCCTCATCATTCCATGCTAGTTCAGAAGCTAGAGTGCGGAAATGAAACATGTAGTCACCAACAGAAGAATTCCCCTGACAGAGGTTCAGCAAAGCCGTTTCAGCTGAGGAGGCACGTGCGGGTTCCTCAAAGACACTGTGAAATTCTGCCAAGGAAGCCAACAAGTTGGAGGATACTGGGTCACCACGGTCTCATAGTGGTGTAGCCCGGGCCAGGGCTTTTCCAGACAGTAGGCTAATGACAAAGACCACCTTTGCACGTTCTGTCGGAAACTGTTCAGACATGAGCTCCAAGGGCATGAAGCACTTTGTAACGATGCCTCTGCATAACTTGGAATCACCATCATAGTTAGAAGGTAAAGGCAGACATAGCTGGGAGACACTGCACTGGGAGACACTGCAGGAACTGGTGAAGGGAGTTGGACAGGTTGCTTTTGCTGCTGTTGTTGTTGCTGCATGGACAATAGCTGTTGCATCATAGCAGATAGTTGGGCAAGTTGCTGTGCCTGTTAAGCCAACTGCTGAGACTGACATAGCACAACGAAGGGAAGATCCACAATTTCAGGCAGGGGTACCTCATCGGGATCCATGGCCGGACCTTACTGTAAAACTCACGTTTCAGCAGACAGGAACACCGGTGGATGTGGATCCGCTGGACCTGTGTGGCAGAAATCATGGACCGTACCAGGGAGCGGAGTCTAAGGTGCCGCTAGTTTTAACCAGAGCCCGCTGCAAAGCGTGATGGACTTGCTACTCTAGGCGGCACCCAGGTCGCTACCCCTGGCACGGCTCGACCACACAGGCGGCTGAGAAATTCGAGGCACAGGTATGATATGGCAACTCGTGGTCAGGATAGCAGAAGGTCAGGGCTGGCGGCACAGTAGCGTAGTCAGGAACGTGGCAAGTGGTCAGTAGGCAGGCGGCAAAGGAGCAAGGTCAGGTCACAGAGCAAAGGGTATGATACATGGCAATACACATGAACACTTTTTCTCAGATTCTAGAGAAACAAAGATCTGTCAGGGAAGTATGGGAGGTGGAGGAATTTATTAAGTGAGCACAGGTGTTACTTAATTAATGGGCGGACTGGCCCTTTAAATTTCAGAGCTCCGTGCGCTGGAGCACAGAAGCTGAGAAGAGTGCAGGAGGAGCAGGTGGTGAGTGACAGGCTGGGATTCGCATGCGGGCGCGTCCTGCAATGCGAATGCCAGCCTCGCCAGCGGCAGCAGGAGACAGGGCCATGTGCTCACGGCCAGCATGTGCTGCTGGAGCGCTAAACATATCAATGAAACCATTTATGAGTAAGGATCTCTTTTATGGTTGATTATTGATTCTACGCAACTGGCTAGATACTATAAGCCCAATGGTGGCCAGCTGGAGATAAAGAAGGGAAATTATTGATAAATATGAATATATCTGGTTTGCAGGGAAAAATAATGGACTGCACATGTTTTCCATGATATGAAGGGTGTCATAATTTTTGTGGGGTATTAGTTAATTGATTTATTTTAATTAGTTATTTATTTTTCCTTGTCTTCTTATATTGTGTCTATACTGAATAGGTTTCAGACAAATATATAAAATTACTTATAATGGGAAAGTTGAAAGTGGGGATGACTTGTAAAACTTTTTGTATTCTAAACTGTAACATGTTACTAAATGTTTGTTTATTTTACTGTATTTGTGCAATAAAAAGAACATAGTGATCTTAGCATTTCGAATTAGCATTAACAAATTGGAGATATGGAACAATATCAGTTGAAGACTAAACATGGCACTAATGTGGAAACTGGCCTGCTAGCTATATTTTAAAGTCTTGGTATGTCTTGGTCCTGTGTTGGAAGATTACAGTTACACAGTATGAGAGTATCTCTTTGTAAAGATATTTTA
This sequence comes from Hyla sarda, assembly GCF_029499605.1. NCBI lineage: Eukaryota > Metazoa > Chordata > Amphibia > Anura > Hylidae > Hyla > Hyla sarda. The sequence goes on along the minus strand of NC_079190.1, from coordinate 271,818,694 downwards.
CAGTGACATACACTATGCAAAGTAATCTATCTAGCATCAGGGAGTTAAGAGACATTTGGGATGAAACATTTTGCAGCCTTCCCTCTCTGCTCACTGACTTCTCACCAAGATACCAGCCAACCCCTTGAAACATTTACAGAGTGAACAGTCCATGCTTAGTAACAACATGTTCCACAACCCATTATTTGTTATATAAATTGTCTAGGTACCTAATTGAAACAACAATAACTTAAAGGGAATGTTTCATAAAAAAAATGATCTATTATATAAATCATGCTTTAATGTTAAACATATTTTTCAAAAAACTTTAGGAACATATTTTTCTAATTTTCTAGTTGTTTTTTTTACCACTAGTCATAAAACTTAACTGAGGCTTCCTGTTCTGTACAGATCATTTACCATCGGCGCACCTCTTATCATCATATATAGGAATTCTGTGAAAGGTAACAACAGTTTTTAGATAACACATCATGCACAATACCTGTAGCTCAGACTTTAGCCTCCCAGAACATGCCTAGAAAATGGTTTCTTCTCCCATGTCTTCCATGTCCATGACTATGTCCATGGGGCTCATTGTAAAGAATATCTGTTAAAAACTGATCAGGCAAGATGGCTGCCATGAAGGAAAATAATAAAATGAAATATAAACAATGTGATCAGCAAATATAAAGAGATTGGAAAGAAAGATCATGTTTCCATATCTGGCTAAAACTAATAAAAATAAAAATAAATTAAGTGATACATTCACTTCTGTACCAGAATTAAAAATATCATATATTTAAAAACTGCAATAGCAAAAACACTAAAATTTACATTTAATTTGCAAGATTTAAACAGTCATTTAGGAAAAATTGCCATCTTATGTAATGTTTTATGTGTACTCTTTTCAGTGCAAGCTATTACAGTGCAGAATAATGTCTCATATGAATATGACCAATGGTATAAATTGTGTAGCAGTTGAAAAACTAACACTGTGTATGCACAAATGAGAGAATAAGTATGACACGTAAAACATAATGGTTCACATATTGTGGGTGGTCTACATTTAAAGAACAAAAAAACTGAAAGAAATCCACACTGAAACTTGAATAGAAATTAGCATGCATTGTATTTGTCTGTGGATTTAGATACACAATTCACCACAACTTCTTATGTAGAATTTTTAAATGCAAATAATCAGGATGCTTCTTTTTTTCAGATCCTGTTTTGCTTGATACTATTTGTGTAGGAGAGTTTTTGTGCAATTTTTTAAAGAAGAAACATGAAAAATAGGAAATTACTGAACCTATTCCTGGAAACCCCTGACGAAGTTTTGTTGTGAAACATGTCCCTGAAAGGCCAAGCATGCAATAAACAGATGAGCAGGGGCAAAAAATACCAGGACCCTCTGTTACTTAACCCCTTAAGGACCAGGCCCATTTTGGCCTTAAAGGGGTACTCCGCCCCTAGACATCTTATCCCCTATCCAAAGGATAGGGGATAAGATGTCAGATCGCCGCGGTCCCGCTGCTGGGGAGCCCTGGGATCCCCGCTGCAGCACTGCGCTATCATTACAGCACAGAGCGAGTTCGCTCTGTGCGTAATGATGGGCGATACAGGGGAGGGAGCAGCGTTATGTCATGGCTCCGCCCCTCGTGACATCACGGCCCATCCCCTTAATGCAAGTCTATGGCAGGGAGCGTGACGACAGCCACGCCCCCTCCCATAGACTTGTATTGAAAGGGGCGGTCCGTGACATCACTAGGGGCGGAGCCGTGACGAAACGATGCTCCGGCCCCTGTATTGCCCGTCATTACGTGCAGAGCGAACTCGCTCTGTGCTGTAATGATAGCGCAGTGCCCTATCCCCAGCAGCGGGACCTCGGCGATCTGACATCTTATCCCCTATCCTTTGGGTAGGGGATAAGTTGTCTAGGGGTGGAGTACCCCTTTAAGGACCAGGCCAATTTTATCTTTGTATTTTCGTTTTTTCCTCCTCGCCTTCAAAAAATTGTAACTCTTTTATATTTCCATCCACAGACTAGTATGAGGGCTTGTTTTTTGTGTCACCAATTTTACTTTGTAATGACATCACCTATTTTACCATAAAATGTACGGCACAACCACAAAAATAATATTTATGTGGGAAAATTGTAAAGAAAAACGCATTTTAACAAATTTTGGAAGGTTTTGTTTTCACACTGTACACTTTACGGACATGTTTTCTTTATTCTGTGAGTCACCCATGTTATATACTTTTCTATCATTGTACCGTTTAAAAAAAATCTCAAACTATTTTAACAAAATTAGTATGTTTGAAATTGCCCTATTTTGACCACCTATAACTTTCTCATTTTTCTGCATACGGGGCAGTGTGGGGGCTCATTTTTTGTGCCATGATTTTTCTTTTTTTATTGGTACCACTTTTGCAGCAATTTTGGACTTTTTATTATTTTTTTAACGTTTACGCCATTTCCCATACAGGATAATTAACAATATATTTTGATAGTTCAGACTTTAACGGACGCGGCAATATCAAATATGTTTATTAATAATTTTTTTACGTTTTTTGGGGGATAAAATGGGAAAAATGGATGATTTACATTTTTATTGGTGAGGGGGGGAATCTGTATTGATCACGGCATTTGAGGGGTTAAGGCGATCCGCCATCCGCGGATGTCCGCCATTACTGGCTGGTCCCTGGCTGCTGTGTTCGCGGTCATGGCTGATCGTAAATGTACATCATGGTGCATTAAGTACCATGGTACCATGATGTACATTTACATCCATTTTCATTATGGACCTTGTACATGAGGCAAGAAAAAGCCGAACTACACTATTTATGACACAGGGATTTTTAAAAGGGTTGATGGAACATGGAAACACCAAATGGAAAAAGATTTAGGTAAACTAGAAGAATGGCAAGAATTCTGGCAACTAAAATGTATTGTTGATGAGTTCAAGATAGTGCACCTTGAGCATACAAACCAAGGAACATAATAAAGAATATGTGATACAGTCCTACAGTATCTGAGGATTTAGGGGTAATTATTTCAGAAGACTTAAATGTAGGAAGACAATGTCATAGAGCAGTGGGAAATGCTAGCAGAATGCTAGAAAGAGGGAACACTCATGAGACCTCACTTGGAGTATTGTGCGCATTCCTGGAGGCCGTATCTCCAGAAGGATAAAGGTATTTTATAGAGATTTCAGAGAAGAGCTACTAAACTAGTACATGGTTTGAAGGATAAAGCTTACCAGGAAAGGTTAAAAGGGTATTCCAGGAAAAAAACTTTTTTTTTTTTTAAATCAACTGGCTCCAGAAAGTTAAACAGATTTGTAAATTACTTCTATTAAAAAATCTTAATCCTTCCAATAATTATTAGTTGCTGAAGTTGAGTTGTTCTTTTCTGTCTGGCAACAGTGCTCTCTGCTGACATCTCTGCTTGTCTCGGGAACTGCACAAATTAGAAGAGGTTTGCTATGGGGATTAGCTCCTACTCTGGACAGTTCTCGAGACAGGTGTCATCAGAGAGCACTTAGACAGAAAAGAACAACTCAACTTCAGCAGCTCATAAGTACTAAAAGGATTAAGATTTTTAGAAGTAATTTACAAATCTGTTTAACCTTCTGGAGCCAGTTCATATATACATATATATATATATATATATATATATATATATATATATATATATATATATATATATATATTGGAAGAAAGACAAGACAGAGAGGATATGATAGAAAATGTTATATACATAAAGGAAATCAACATAATAAGGGAGGAGAGTATATTTACAAAAAAGAAAAACTACCACAAGAGGACATCGTTTTACATTGAAGGGGTAAAGGTTTCTGCACTAGTATCACTTTACTGAGAGAGTAGTGTTTGCATGGAATAGCCTTCCTGCAGAAGTTGACGCTGCAAATACAGTGAAGAAGCTTAAGCGTGCATGAGATAGGCATAAGGCTATCTTTCATATAAGATAGAGATAGGCATAAGGCTATTCTTCATATAAGATAGGGCCAGCTACTATGCACAGTATTCAGAATATTGTGCAAACTAAAGGGGACAACTGTTTCTTAACTGCCAACACATTTTATGTTTCTATTTATTAGATAAATTAATAGTTTATGGTCCCCTGTAAAACTATAAAATGCTCAATTACCAGCTGATTGCTGGAATAGTATGGCCCTAAAGACCATCATTTGTTGGCCGCATATCTCCCCTTGTAAACAGGGGGATGCAAAGACGACAAAGATATCAGTTAAGAGCCAAGCAACGGTCCTTCACTGACAATAATTGAGATGTTTAACGGCTCCTTTTCATCTGCACTGATTTAGCATCTAAAAGAACCCTTTTGCTGCTACTGCACTATTGAAAGGAGGAGATCTAATAGAGTATTTAGACAAGATTGACTTGATGAGGTTACCCATTTAACTCGCTAAGGACGAAGGGTGTACCTGTATGCCCCCGTTCTTCTCCCCCTCTATGATGTGGGGTCATAACGGGGTGGTCCCAACCAGCTACCAGGACCCGTGGCTAAAACTGGACCTCACCGATCCCGGTGATGCCTGGCATTAACCCCTTAGACACTGTGATCAAAGTTGATTGCGGCATCTAAAATAGAAAAAAATCAATCCCGACAGCTCAACGGAGCTGATCGGGACCACCGCGGTGAAACCACTGCGCCCGATCAGTTGAGAGGATGCCGGGAGGACCCTTTCCTGCCTCCTTGCTCCTTGGTCATTGGTCTGATGCTTCAGGATGCTTCAGCAGGCTGAAGCAGCAGAGCACCGATAACACTGATCAATGCTATGCTATGGCATAGTATTGTTCAGTGTATGCAATCAGAAGATTGCATATAATAGTCCCCAATGGGGACCACAAAAAATGTGTAAAAAAAAAGTGAAAAAAAAGTTAATAAGGACCAAGGCTCATTTTTCAAATCTGACCCATCCCACTTTCTGTTGTAATAACTTCTGGGAACGTTAAATTATCAAAGTGATTCTGAGATAATTTTTTTGTGACATATTGGCCCTGATTTACTAAGAGTGGAGTGTAGTTTTCTTTTGAGTCTTAATTCCATACATTTTTTCCCACAATATTTACTAAGGTTTCCCTACATTTTGCACTTTTTTCTACATTTTGCTTTTTTTACACATGCTCTGTATCTGTAGGGTTTTCCTCAGCTGAAATCCACCACAGCAAACCTTAGTAAATATGTTGTTTTTTTGCGAAAATGTTGGGAACACACCCCTTTTCTGTGATCATGTCCCCTTTTCCCGACAGCCACGCCCCTATTTCAGGTTTTTCTGTAAAATGGAGAGTTGGTAATTTTTTATTTTTTTTTTCATTTCTGGTGCAATGAGACAGAATTCTGGAACAATGAGACAGAATCTTTCGCAATGCCCCAGAATCTGGCGCACAATCCGACAAAACATGTCGGGTTTACAATAGTAAATCAGGGCCATTGTACTTAACTTGTTGGGGACGGTGGGCATATGGATATGCCCTCGTGTCCTGTCACTTAAGGATGGAGGGCATACCTGTACACCCTCCACATCTCCAATCACCGCAGCCCGCAGGGCGGTAATCGGAACAGGATGCCTGCTGAAATTTTTCAGCAAGCATCCCATGCCAATGCCCAGGGGGGGGGGGGGGTCCTGAGAACCCCCCATGTCGGCGACATCGGTGGATCGGGGTTGTCCAAGACACCCACGATCCCCCTGAAGGGATAGGAGTGAGGTGGCAGGGGTGCCACCCCTCCCATCCCTGCTATTGGTTGATCAGAGGCGACGACCATTAGCAGATCGGGGGCGGGGGGTTAACGTTCGGTTCCGACGGGGACCGGCGCCAAAGGTACACTCACCCATCGGCGGCGGCAGCGGGCGATAATCTGTGGTGGCAGCGGGCGACAATCGGCGACAGAAGAGGACGGCGATGCGAATCCCAGGATCCTTCGGAAGCCGATGAGTTGCCTAGCAACATCTGGAGGGCTACAGTCTGAGTCCAATATACAGTGGTCTCTAAACTGTAGCCCTCTAGATGTTGCAAAACTACAACTCCCAGCATGCCCAGACAGCTGCTGGGATTTGCAGTTTTGCAACAGCTGAAGGGCTACAGTTTGGAGATCCCTGTGCAGTGGTCTCTAAACTGTGGCCCTCCAGATCTTGCAAAACTACAATTCCCAGCATGCACACACACCAGTTTGCTGTCTGGGCATGCAAGGATTTCTAATTTTTGCAACATCTGGAGGGCCACAGTTTGGAGATCACTGTGCAGTGGTCTCTAAACTGTGGCCCTCCAGATCATGCAAAACTACAACTCCCAGCATGAACACACAGCAGTTTGCTGTCTGGGCATGCTGTGATTTGTAATTTTGCAACATCTGGAGGGCCACAGTTTGGAGATCACTGTGCAGTGGTTTCTAAACTGAGGCCCTTCAGATCTTCCCAGCATGCCCAGCATGCCCAAAACAGCTGTCTCGGCATGCTGGGAGTTTTAGTTGCGTACCTCCAGCTGTTGCAGAACTACATCTCCCAGAATACCCTTGGGCGATCAGTACATGCTGGGATTTGTAGTTTTACAACAATTGGAGGCATACTGGTTGGAAAATACTGAGTTAGGTAACAGAACCGAACTGAAGGTTTTCCATCCAGTGTGCCTCCAGCTGTTGCAAAAGTACAACTCCCAGCATGTACAGTCTGTCAGTGCATGCTGGTAGTTGTAGTTTTGCAACAGCTGGAGGTTTGCCCCCCTCCCCATATGAATGTACCCCACACGGGCAGGTTTACAGTGAGTTTCCTGCTTCAAGTTTGAGCTGCGGCAAATTTTCTGCATCAACGCAAAGTCCTAGCGGGAAACTCACCGTAAAAACGCTGCCAGTGCGAACGTACACTACACTACCACAAAATAAAGGGCAAAACACTACATATACACCCCCCTTTCACTGTCCCCCACCCAATAAAAATGAAAATGTATCGTACGGCAGTGTTTCCAAAATGGAGCCTCAAGTTGTTGCAAAACAACAACTCCCAGCATTTCCAGACCGCCACTGACTGTCCAGGCATGCTGGGAGTTTAGCAACAGCTGGAGGCAGCCTGTTTGGGAATCACTGGCATAGAATACTCCTATGTCCACCCCTATTTAATCCCTAATGTAGTCCTCAAATGCGCATGGCGCTCTCTCTGCGCCCTGTCGCATTTCAAGGAAACAATTTAGGGCCACATATGGGGTATTTCCGTACTCGGGAGTAATTGCACTACAAATTTTGGGGCGCTTTTTCTCCTTTTACCCCTTATGAAAAGGAAAAGTTGGGGTCTACACCAGCCTGTTAGTGTAAACAAAATAAAAAAAATTGCACTAACATGCCGGTGTTGCTCCATACTTTTTATTTTCACAGGTAAAAGGAAAAGGTAAAAGGAAAGAAAGGCCCCCTAAATTTGTAACACAATTTCTCATGAGTATGGAAATACCTCATATGTGGGCGTAAAATTCTCTGTGAACGCACAACAAGGCTCAGAAGTGAGGGTGCACTATGTACAGTTGAGGCCTAAATTGGTGATTTGCACAGGGGTGGCTGATTTTACAGCGGTTCTGACATAAACGCAAAAAAATAAATACCCACGTGTGACCCCATTTTGGAAACTACACCCCTCACAAAACATAACAAGGGGTATAGTGAGCCTTAACATCCCACAGGTGTTTGACAAATTTCCGTTAAAGTTGGATGGGAAAATTAAGAAAACATTTTTTTTTCACTAAAATGCTGGTGTTAACCTAAATTTTTCATTTTCACAAGGGAAAAAATCCCCCCCAAAATGTGTAACCCCATTTCTTCTGAGGATGTAAAGTGCTCTGCGGGTGTACTACAATGCTCAGAAGAGAAGGAGCGCCATTGGGATTTTGGAGAGAAAATTTGTCCGGAATTGAAGGCCATGTGTGTTTACTAAGCCCCCATAGTTCCAGAACAATGGACCCCCCCATGTGACCCCATTTTGGAAACTGCCCCCCTCATGGAATGTTATAAGGGGTACAGTGAGCATTTACGCCCCACAGGTGTCTGACAGGTTTTTGGAACAGTGGTCCGCGAAAATGAAAAATAAAATTTTTCATTTTCACAGCCCACTGTTCCAAATATCTGTCAAACGCCAGTGGGGTGTAAATGCTCACTGCACCCCTTATTAAATTCTTTGAGGGGTGTAGTTCTAAAATGAGATCACATGTAGGTGGGTCCACTGTTCTGGAACCACGGGGGGGGGGGGTCATAAAATTTTGGCCTTTTTTATTAAGAAATTATGGAAGTATTGATGAAAATTTACCACTAACATAAAGTAGAATATGTCACGAAAAAAATATCTCGGAATCAAATTTATAAGTAAAAGCATCTCAGAGTTATTAATGCATAAAGTGATAGAGGTCAGATTTGAAAACAATGCTCCCGTCCTTAGGGTCATAGTGTGCTCTGTCCCCAAGGTAAATTTTGGTCCATTTTGGTCCATAGATTCTGCATTTTTGTGTGAAAAATTTCAAAATTCTGTGCACATTTTTAAATTTAGCATTTTTTCCCCAGATTCTCTACTTTTACAATATGTCTCTAATTTACAATATGTCTACTTTATGTTGCCATCATTTGTTAAATGTCCTTTTACTTCATTAGGATGTTATGGAGCTTAGAAGTTTGGCAGCATTTTTTTAAATTTTAGAGCAAATTTCTAACTCTATTTTTATGGACCAGTTCAGTTCCGAAGTAGATTTGAGGGATCTTTATGTTAGATACCCCCATAAATCATCCCATTAAAAAAATTGTCCCCTCAAAGTAATCAAAATGACATTTGGGAAGTTTATTAATCCTTTAGGTGTTTCACGTAAATGAAAGCAAAGTGAAATTACATTTTTTAAATTTTTGTTGCAGATATATTATTTTGTAACACAGCAACTCAAAAATGTATTCCCCTAATTCTGATGTATTTAGGAATGTACCATATGTGGCCCTAAAGTTACCCCTGACTTACACACAGACCTAAGACGTGAATGTTTTTGTGAGTGTCACCCTATTCTGAGATCTGTAATGTTTTTATTTTTTCACCAATGGAGCATTGTGAGGGTTTGTTTTTTGCGGGACAAGTTTCAGTTTTCAATGGTACTATTTTGTAATACATCTGACATTTTGATCACTTTGTATCAAATTTCTAGTTAGGAAGGATTAACAACAAGCAGTAATTTTAGCAAGATTATTCCTTCTTTTTTTGTTTTTGTTCAGCTTGTGGAATAAATGACATTATAATTTGATTCTGCAGGTTGGTACAATTATGATGATACCTCATTTATGTACATTTGTTGATAAGAAAAAATCATGTTGGTACTTCGCCATTTTCTGAGAGACATGATTTTTTTTATATACTGAAAACGTTATGTAAGGGCACATTATTTTTGGGATAAGTTGGTGTTTTTAATGGTACCATTTGGGGGTACTTGTGACAATTTGATCACTTTTTATTTTAGTTTTACAGACACCGCATTAACATAAAGGAATACATTTGCCATTTGGGGGGGGCTAAAAAAATCCATAATGAGGGAGACGGGATTGTGTTTATTTTTTATATTTTTTTATTTATATTTATAGTTTACTTTACATTTACTTATTTATAATTTTTTTCCCTTTATTTAGACTTTTTTTTTTTTTTTTTTACTGTTCAACTAGGGGAATCAACACTTATAATACACTGCAGTAAAGATATGTACTGAAGTGTATTATGCCTGACAGTGTTTCACTGATATGCATAGTAGATCAGACTCTGCCTCGTGCAGAGCCTGATTGGCTTCCGTAGCAGGGTAACCAGGGGCTGTTCAGAGGTCTCTGGTTGCCATGCCTACCAATGAGACCACGCGATCGCATCGCGGGGCCTCATTGGATAACAGAGGGAGCTCCACAGCACTGAAGATGTTAATTGTCAGTGTCGGAGCGCAGCTCCATTCCTGACAGTTGCAGAGGGTGCCCGGCTCCTGCCACCGAACACCGCCCACACACCCACGGTGCCGTGATTGTGAATGGACGTATATATGCATCCAAATGCGTCCTCCTATCCCGTCCTCATATCCCGTCCTCCTATCTCGACCTCCTATCTTGACCTCCTATCGTGAGCTCCTATCTCAACCTCCTATCCCGCCCTCCTATCCCAACCTCCTATCCCGTCCTCCTATCTCGACCTCCTATCTCGACCTCCCATCCCATTCTCATATCTCGTGCTCGTATCCCATCCTCCTATCCCAACCTCCTATCTCGACCTCCTATCCCGTCCTCCTTTCCCTTCCTCATATCTCGACCTCCTATCTCAACCTCCTATCTCGACCTCCTATTCTGACCTCCTATCCCATCTTCATATCCCGTCCTCCTATCTCGACCTCCTATCTCGACCTCCTATCCCGACCTCCTATCCCGACCTCCTATCCCGACCTCCTATTCTGACCTCCTATCCCATCTTCATATCCCGTCCTCCTATCTCAACCTCCCATCTCGACCTCCTATCTCGACCTCCTATCCTGACCTCATATCCTGTCCTCATATCCCGACCGATAATATGTGTACCAGGTATTGAAATATCTCCAGCCGTATGGAAGTTATGTGGGAACATACATATCCCATTGATTTGCATGGGACTTCAAATGAAAACCCAGACCCTCACAAATGGGGGTAGTTAAGGGTTAAATTAACTATCCTATATTTAAGTGGACATATAAATAGCATGTGACCAAGTATTATTGAATTATCTCCAGCCATTTGGAAGTTATGCAGTAACATCTTTTTCCCATAGACTTGTATGGGACTTTCAACAAAAACCCCGACCCTGGCAAATGGGGGTGAGTAAGGGTTAAATTACCTATCCTATGTTTGTTGTTGACATATAAGTAACATGTGTGCCAAGTTTTTATGTTAATATCTTTAGCCGTTTGGATGTGATGCTGGAACATACACACACACACACACACACACACACTGGCCCTCATTTACTAAGAGTGGAGTGTAGGTTTCTTTGTGGGTTTTAATTCCCTACTATTTATTTTCCATGGTGATTACTAATGTTTCCCTACATTTTCCACTTTCCCTACACTTTGCTTTTTTTTTTTACACATGCTCTGATCTGTCTGGTTTTCCTCAGCTGAAATCCACGCCCCTTTTTGGAGACCACACCCCTTTCTCCAAGTGTCACACTCCTTTTTCAGGTTTTCTAAGCAAAATGGAGGGTTAGTTGTTTTTTTTTAAATTCTGGAGCAAATTCTGGCGCAAAATCTGGCACAGACAGAATTTCTGGTGCACAACCCGACAAATCATGTCGGGTTTGCAATAGTAAATGAGGGACATTGAGATATATATATATATATATATATATATATATATATAGCTAAGTACCTCCCTATATCTGTATAGCAGTTCATGTTTTATCTGTATCTTTGTGCTAGCAGTGTGCTGCTGTATTCTTCTGTTTCTGTATATTTAGCCTAGCAGCATGCACCTGTATGCCAGGTCCATATAGTAGTTTGAGGTCAGTAGTGCTGGCTAACTTATCATTGTTTGTGTTATACATACGGTGGAGTGGCTATCTCCATGTTGGCTCCTGCACCCCACCCACCTCTAGTAGATGTATATAAGGTGCTTGGACATCTCAGACCTTGCAATGCCTGTTGAACTGATTACACAGAAGCATATTCACAGTGACATTTCCGTCCCAATGAGGTCACCTTATCGTGGTGGGATGGTCCAAACTATTTGGCTGCCAAATTGTACCTCACTTTTTAATTTTTTGCCCTATAGCTTTATAGCAGTTCATGTTTTATCTGTATCTTTGTGCTAGCAGTGTGCTGCTGTATTCTTCTGTTGCTGCATATTTAGCAATATATATATATACATATATATATATATATATATATATATATTAACAGATGTGGTATCACCGAGTGCGTAAATGTCAGAACTATAAAAATATAACGCTAATTAAACCGCACGGTCAATGGAGTAGATAGAAAAAGTACCAAATTACAAAATTGCCTATTTTTGGTCACTTTTGGTATACCCTAAAATAATGCATAAAAAGCGATAAAAAAGTCCCATCAAAACAAAAATGGTACCGATAAAAACTTTAGATTACATATCAAAAAAATGGCCACATATATCCCTGTACATGTAAAAATAAAAAAGTTATAGTTATAGTTTAAGTAGTAGTAAAATAAAAACTTATATAACTTAGGTATCCTTGTAACCGTATGGACCTAAAGAATAAAGATGTGATAGGTCTAGAATCGGAAGCCCCCAAAAGTTACAAAAAATTGCAAACTTTGTTTTCTGATTTCACCATAGATTTTGTGGTGAAATGATTGATAGTATTACAAAGTAATATTGGTGGCACAAAAAACAAGCTATCATATGAGTTTGTAGGTGGACAATTTTAAGTGTTATGATTTTTAAAAAGTGAGGAGGAAAAACAAAAGTGCAAAAATGGAAAAGAATATCATCCTTAATGGATTAAGGAATACTTTTGGTTTCCAGTGTACAGCGCTGAAGAAGAGAGTTAAAGGGGTTGTCCAGCGAAAAAAGCAACCCACAATAATTATAATGCTATTAGCTACACTGCACAGATCTCTCCATATCAGAGCTGTTCTGTCCCTTGTAGCTGTGATATCATGTCACACTCAGAGCTCCCATCCCTGGTCTCCCCTTCCCTCCTGTCTTCTCAGGAAGAGACCAGTAATGTGAAGAGGAGGGGTCTCATATTACTGCTCATTAGATTTTAAGGCTGAGGAAAGCCTTTCTCGGACACAGTAGTTTCAGTCAGGACAGGCTCACTGCTGTCTTATCTAAGAAATGCTTCCTGCTGCCTTAAAATTTAATAAGCACCATTACAAGCTTCCTTCTTCACGCAAATGGTTTGGTCATCAGGAAACAGGAGGGGAGGGGGTGGGATGCAGGAAGGGAACTCTGCATTCAAAGAATATGAAATAATGTCACAGCTACAAACAGATCGCTACAGTATGCTGCCCTATATAAGGGCACTTAAACACAATTCATTTTGTTTTTTAAGACTCATATTTTATTAAAAATGTAACTAAACAAGTACAAAACATGGTACAGCACTCATAGCTAATGACTTCAAGATATATAGGTCCACATGTCCCTTTAATGATCTATTCACACGTACAGTATTCTGCACAGATTTGATGTGCAGATTTGATGTGCAGGATTTTCTGCTGCAGATTTCAATGTAAACTGAATGACTGAACACAGCTCGAAATCCTGCGCATCAAATCTGTATATCAAATCTGCGCAGAAAACTGTACGTGTGAATAGACCCTAAAAGATGCATTTAATATAAAAAAGCAAGCAAATTAGAAGAGTGTAGAGAGAGCAGTCATATGAAACACAACAATATAGCATTGTTACCAGTTACAATAGAGAAAATTAAAATAAATAAAAACAGGAACATACCGTTGAATGTGGTAAGTAAAGCATTAAATCTTAATGATACCTTCATCTCTTTTATGACATCAGGAGATATGGTAAAATAAGGTAACCTTATTATAGACAAAAAAGAATGAGATTACAAGTATGATGATATTCATCAAATTAAAGGGATCTATTTTATATCTTAACCTTCATATGCACACCACTTCATGCATTTATTTTTGTAAACGCAGACAGTGAATTAGGTCTATCCCCAATGGAAAATTTCATTGACAGAATTTCAGGCAAAGTAGAAATTCTGACATTATTTTACCGATTCTGGTAGCCAATAGGACATGCAATAATATTGTGATGCCCAGAGAAGATAGCTCATCATTGTCTGTTTAAAACAACTTCAAACTCAGACCCTGATTTGGTTGAAATTACAAAACAGTCTTTAGAACATACTTTGGTCCAAAGCAGTGAAAGCTCCACACATCCCTACCATATGTGCTTTATAGAACCTACAGCTAAGTTTTAACTCCAACAGGTGGAGTTCATGCCAACGTAAATCTTTCATAGACAGTAAGGGGTGAATTACCATTGGTTAATTAATTTTACAAAATTGAGACAAATGCAATGAGAAATTTCTGAAGAAAGAGAGGGGGTCAGCTTATCCAGCACTACCCACCATGATCCGGATAGGTGTGTACCTCACCGGAGGTAAATAGGATAAAATAATGGAAGTCTAGCACGGTATAATCAAAGCAGATCGTGCAGTTTATTTAATCAAGCACACAGAACAACAATGATGCATGGCGGTGATGCGTTTCAGCTGGTGGCACCCGGCCTTGATCATACAACAGTAATACTGCCATGCTATCCCTTATGAGGGGGGGAGGATACATGTCAAAGTAGTCCGCAAATGTGGAATCACACCTGTGATGCCGGACCGGCAAGACCTCCCACCCATATAAGGATTTAACAATGTGAGAATACAAAAAAATAGATAAGATCACCTAATAGAGACAAAAAAGAACAAATAAACATGTATTGTGCTAAATACATTGTATTGGTTCAAATGATTGTTAAAGTATATCACATAATTATATTAATGAAATATGGCAAGGAATGGCTCCACACTGAGTTTATACAATGAGATCACCTAATCCTAAAAATCTCCAGTTTTAAAATGTATTTGTAACAATCATAAAACTATGGGAATAGACACCGATTATCATATCTGTATATTGTTTATGACACAATGATCCAAAAGCTGCAAGATACTGCATACTATAATATGAACAAGTATCTAAATATATGGGCATAAACCTGAACAAAATAGCCGTATAATGTGGCAAAGGTTCATAATCCCAGTAGACAAAACATGGCAACATAGATGAAAGGTATCGTAAGACTTATTGTAGATGTTAATATGCAGATTGGGCTTCCATAAATAAATTGAAAATATTAATTAAAAAAATAAATAAATAGATATAAAAAAATTATAAATATAAATGTAAGTTTGAAAATGAAAAAAGATTAGGCGGATAGCTAAGCAAGTAGCAGAGGCCTGAACAGGAGGTAAGAGACAATGTAAAACACAAAATATTTCTTTAAATATGTTGACCTGAATAATAAATACAAAATATTTCTATATACAATCACTTAATAGTGCAAGATGACATCTTGTCTCCTGTTCAGAGCTTGGGAAAAGTGAGTATCTAGAGAAATTTCTGAAGTATATTGGAACATTGTCAACCACTGTTCCTTCATGAAGCACCTACAGAGATTTGTTCCCTATTTAGATATAAATGAGAGCTCTACTGGTCAAGACAGTAATGAGTTATATGCTCCAGAGATCCTTTTAGTAGTCAAATTCACATCTATAAAATTAGCTTCATATACAGGCTGTGTTGGTGTAGCAGAAAGATTAAAGTAAACTATACAATGCTGTAAAATTGCAAATACTGCTGAAAATTGGCTGCTATGTCTGGTATTTTACACGATTTTGGCAGAGTGATGACAAGGCAGTTAAGCATTTCTGGACAAAGGGTATCTGTGGAAATAATGCCATTAAAAGTTCCAGTTAGGCAGGGGGTAGGTTTTAATGTATAATACTCATTAAAACAATTTTGAAAAAAAAACAACTATGCCCAACCAACTTGTCTGTACACCTGTTTTTGACATTGCACATTATGCCTCTAAGACATTAAGTTTTCAGAATTGTTGATCGTAGCATAGACTGTACAATGTATTTACTTGTCTTCTGCTTTCATATATACTGTGTCACCAAAAGAAGCTTATAATGGAAAAACAAGAACAGATAATGGCACCGACTAAGTGTCATTACCAGTGTCACACGTTGTGTAGATGAGAGAAAGAAAGGTGAGGATGATCAATATCCACTCACCTATTTGTGTTGCGCAGCAGGCACAACATTGTAAAGCGGATGTAGGAGCAATCACAATGCTCCGAAGGAATACCATGGCAGCCCAGCTGTTAAACCGATCATCTATGATGGCAGTGGCGGCAATATGAACATCTGGAGAGGGAGCTGAAGAGCACCTTTCTCTTGGTAGAAAAAACTGATGTTGCAGCGCCTCAGGATTTTTTATTTATTTATATTTTTGTCAGTAGGATACAATCAAGGCCAAACGATGTAATAAGGTTAATTATTTATTTTGTTTGTATAATAAAAGACAACGTGTTTCGCATGTCTAAACCTCGCTTTGTCAGGTCTGAAGGACAATTTACCAGCATTTATACACACAAATTTTGAAAAACAATAAATAAATACAGGGAAAAAATGGGACGGATGTCGTCATGTCATCACGGAGGTGGGGGTTGTTCCGAGGGGTGGGGTGGATCAGGAGGGAATCATGTGGATGCTGTAGTGTTGTTACATAGAATAAAACCGTTATAATCATACACCTAATCATATAACTAATACTAGTAATCAAAATGTTGATACCGTAGTGTTTGTAACATAACATAAAATTAAACCGTGACATAGCATAAAACGGTTATTGCATATAACTGTTACATAATTCTAGTAATAAAAACTTTTATTCACTCATGTGATATTACTGATATATAATATTAGTAAATAATGAATAAGAAATTACATAAAAGCAAATCATATAATGTAATCATGGGATGGGATAGATACAACTATGATCGCAAGAGATTTGTGGCCGATTGTATATAATGAAACTTGCACTCGCAGACAGATGCTGGAGTACGTTGTGTGTACATTTGTGGGAGACTGTAGGAAATTGAATTTTGATTAGATGCAAATGATGTGATCATGTCTCATACTTTCAGTAGGATATTAAATGGAAAAAATGCTGTGGCTGATGGTGTTGCTGCTTGGACTACTACGCAGGATTCCTGCAGTTACAGCCCCGATCCGTTGCTGGATGGGAGACATTTTGTGAGGCAATATATTTATGGAGAAAGGAACTGTGGGCGGTGATTGGTCTATAAGTGGGTCAGGGACTTGCAGGATTGATTGGAGGAAAACTAGGTCAAGAGGAGACCACATGACCTTGGGAAAATAAAAGTTATTGTTATAATCGAACGAGGTGGACAGGATGGGACGCTAGATGTTGCTGTGGGACAAAATGAAGTGGTGGAAGAGAATAAGGCTGGGTTCACACTACGGTTTGTAACTACGGTTCCCGTATACGGCTGGGAGGAGGGGGGAGCGGGGCTTAATCGCGGCGCCGCACTCAGCCGTATTCGGGAACTGTCAGATGAAACCAAAGTAGAATTTTTTGGTAAAGACTCAACTGATCATGTTTGGAGGAGAAAGAATGGTGAGTTGCATCCAAAGAACACCATACCTACGGTGAAGCATGGGGGTGGAAACATCATACTTTGGGGACCAGGAAAGAATTAATGGGGCCATGCATTGTGAGATTTTGAGTGAAAACCTCCTTCCATCAGCAAGGGCACAATTGGTCGCTGACTAAATATTTTTTTTGCCACACTGTGTGTGTATATATATATATATATATATATATATATATATATATATATATATATATATATGTTATGGAAATCAAAATGAGAGATTTTACATTGGCCATCATTTAAAGGATTTTTTGTAAAGGTTACACCATGCCATTAGAACAGTGTTTTAAAAAATAACCAAAGTATATCAACATATAACCTTTATTTTTTCAAAAACGTGATGATCACAATTAGAGAACAGTAATGACTGTAGCACAGAGAAAGGTTGTAAGTAAATTTCCTGAAGGTTCCAATAGTCACTATTCAGTAGGAAGTGTATAGGTCTTTGCTTTGAATGACTTTAGCACATCTGCACCCCCCACAGAACACAACCAGTCTCTCACACTGCTCTGGTGGGATTTTGCTCCACTCTTCTTCCAGTCTCTTCCACAGTTCTGTGACTATTTTGGGTTTCTTGGACAAAACTTTGTCACAAATGATTTTCCAGAGGATTTCTATTGGGTTTAGATCAGGACCCTTGGCTGGTCATTTCATTGTTTCAATGTTTTCAGTTTCAAGCAAATGCTTTACCGGTTTTCCTTTGTGACAGGGGGCATTGTCCTGCTTGAAAATTGCTGCTGATTCAGATATAACATTCAGAAAGTTTGTTAACCCTTTAGGTGTTTCACAGGAATAGCAGAAAAGAGAAAATCCAAAATCTTCATTTTTTACACACACATGTTTGTGAACCCAGTTTTTGAAATTTTACAAGTAGTAAAAGGAGAAAAAGCCCCCCAAAATCTGTAACCCAATTTCTCTGGAGTAAGGAAATACCTCATACGTGTATGTAAAGTGTTCGGTTGGTGCAGTAGAGGGCTCAGAAGGGAAAGAGCGACAATGGGATTTTGGAGAGTGAGTTTTTCTGAAAGGTTTTTTGGGGGGCATGTCACATTTAGGAAGCCCCTATGGTGCCAGAAGAGCAAAAAAAAAAAAAAAAAACACATGGCATACTAATTTGGAAACTACACCCTTCAAGGAACTGAACAAGGGTTACAATGAGCCTTAACATCCCACAGGTGTTTGACAAATTTCTGCTAAAGATGGATGTGAAAATAAAATTTTTTTTTTCACTTAAATGCTAGTGTTAACCCAAATTTTTCATTTTCACAAGGGGTAATAGGAATAAAAGCCTCCCAATATTTTTAACCCCATTTCTTTTGAGTATGCAAATACCCCACATGTACATGTAAAGTGCTCTGCAGGCGAACTACAATGCTCAGAAGAGAAGGAGCGCCATTGAGCTTTTGGAGACAGAAATGGGTTGGAATAGAAGTCGGTGGCCATGTGTGTTTACAAAGCCCCATGTGGTGCCAGAACAATGGACCCCCCGCCCACATGTGACCCCATTTTGGAAACGACATCCCTCACAGAATTCAATAAGGGGTTCCGTGAGCATTTACACCCCACTGGTGTTTGACAGATCTTTGGAACAGTGGGCTGTGCAAATGAAAAATTAAATTTTTCATTTTCATCTGACCACTGTTCCAAAAATCTGTCAGACACCTGTGGGGTGTAAATGCTCACTGTACCCCTTATTACATTTTGTGAGGGGTGTAGTTTCCAAAATGGGGTCACATGTTGGGGGGGGTCCCGTTCTTCTGGCACTATGGTGGCTTTGTTAACACACATGGCCTTCAATTTTTAACACATTCTTTCCAAAAGCCCAATGGCGCTCCTTCTCTTATGAGCATTGTAGTTGGCCCGCAGAGCATTTTACATCCACATATGGGGTATGTTCTTACTCAAAAGAAATGGGGATGCACATTTTGAAAAATGTAGGGTAACACCAGCATTTTTGTGAATTTAGTGAGTTTTTTTTTTTCATTTCACATCCAACTTTAAGGAAAATTTGTCAAACGCCTGTGGGGTGTTAAGGCTCACTATACCCCTTGTTACATTCCATGAGGGGTGTAGTTTCCAAAATGGGGTCACGTGTGGGTATTTAATGTTTTGAGTTTATGTCAGAAACACTGTAAAATCAGCAACCCCTGTGCAAATCACCAATTTGGACCTCAAATGTACATGGCACGCTCTCACTCCTGAGCCATGTTGTCTGCTCACAGATCAATTTACACTCACATATGGGATACCGTTCCGTTCCGTACTCAGGAGAAATTCCGTACTAGTTCCGTACTTAGGAGAAATTACGGTATGAATTTTGGGGTCTTTTTTTTACTTTTACCGCAATTGAAAATGAAAAGTATGGGGCAACACCAGAATGTTGGTGTAAAAAATAAAAAACATTTACACTAGCATTCTGGTGTAGACCCCAACTTTACCTTTTCATAAGAGGTAAAAGGAGAAAAAGCCCACCAAAATTTGTAATGCAATTTCTCAAGAGTACTGAAATACCCCATATGTGGCACTAAACTGTTGCCTTGAAATATGACAATGCTCCAAAGCGAGAGAGCCCCTTCCGCATTTGAGGCCTATTTTGGGGATTTGAATCCTCCACAAGAATACCCTACGGCAGTGTTTCCCAAACGGGGTGTCTCCAGCTGTTGTAAAACTACCAGCATGCTTCGACAGTCAGTGGCGGTCCGGCAATACTGGAAGTTTTTTTTTCAACAGCTGGAGGCTCCGTTTTGGAAACAGTGCCGTACAAAACTATTTTTTTTTCTTATTGGGGGGGTGCAGTGTAAGTGGGTGTATAGGTAGTGTTTCACTTTTTATGTTGTGTAGGTGTAGTGTAGTGTTTTTAGAGTACGTTCACACGGGCAGGGGTTTACAGTGAGTTTCTTGCTGGGAGTTTGCTGGAAAATTTGCTGCATCTCAAACTTGCAGCAGAAAACTCGCTGTAAACCGTAAACCTGCTGTAAAATGTACCCTGTACATTCACATGGAGGGGGGGGGGGGGGGGCAAACCTCCATCTGTTGCAAAACTACAACTCCTAGCATGCACTGACAGACCATACATGCTGGGAGTTGTAGTTATGCAACAGCTGGAGGCACATTGGTTGCGCAACACTAAGAGTTTACTTATCTCAGTGTTTGGCAACCAGTGTGTCTCCAGCTGTTTCAAAACTACAACTCCCAGTATGTGCAGTGCATGCTGGGAGTTGTATTTTTGCAACAGCTGGAGGCACAATGGTTGCGAAACACTGGGTTAGGACACAAACTCTGTTTCACAACCAATGTGTCTCCAGCTGTTGCAAAACTGCAACACTCAGCATGCATTGACAGTCGAAGGGCATGCTGAGAGTTGTAGATTGGCAACAGCTAGAGTCACACTGCTATAACTCCCAGCATGCCCTTTGGTAGTCTTTGCATGATGGGAGTTGTAGTTATGCAACAGCTTGATGCACACTTTTTCATAGAAAAAATGTGCCTTCAGCTGTTGCATAACTTCAACCCCCAGCATGCACAGACTACCAAAGGACATGCTGGGAGTTGTAGTTGGAACTCCAGCTGTTGCAAAACTACAACTCCCAGCATGCCCTTTGGCTGGTCATGCTGATCTTGGTGCTAAGCAACAGCAGAGGTTAACAAGCCTCACCTCCTGCTGTATCCTTCCGCCAGGACCGCCGCCACTGCTGCCAATGCTCCTGCCTCCGGGACCACTGCCGCCGCTCCTGAGGGGACTCCCGCCAGGCTAGGGAGAAGTAAGAGACCCCCGCCGGCCCCAATTGCCGCCCTGTTCTCCGCCACAATCAACGCCCAGCGGGCCAATGATTGATCGGTCGTTCCGACTGCTCAATCATGTGATCGTGAGATGGTCACCTCACTCCTGCTGGGTAAGGGTGAATAGGGCTGTCTCGGACAGCCCCATTCACCCTTTTTTTTTCGGGTCACCGGGTCACCAGAGACCCGACTGACCCGGAATCACCGCTAATCGCCAGTCTGACATGGAGTAGTCTCAGGACCCCTCCAGGGGTTTGCACAGAGTGCCTGCTGAATCATATTAGCAGGCATCCTGGTCCGGTCCCCGCCCGGCGCGTGGTGGGGACGGAAATTCCCATGGGTGTACAGGTACGCCCTGGGTTCTTAAGTACCAAGGTGCAAGGGCGTACCCATACACCCTGGGTCCTTAAGGGGTTAAAATACTTATAAGGGACATCATATGGGTGACCAAAAAGTGCAAGGGGCATATACAGTGGTGCAACAGTGTAAACAATCTACTATAAGATTAAAATTACAATAATACACAGACTGGGGCGTAACCACACTTGAATCTAAATTCAGGAAGTATCCAATAGTATGCGGAATGGGGCGGTGGCAATCCCAACTTACCCTGTGGAGGACAAACAAATGTTGGATGGAGCGGCGGGTCGTGTCGCGCCAAAGCAGCGCTTCTGCATCAACAGTATTGAGCCAATAAATTAGCAAATGTAAGATCTACGTGAGAGAACACGTGATGTGTTTCTCTGCGCATGCACATCAGGAGAAAGCACGCTTTGCTGCCATTAAGGAGCCGGGCACAGTGTGTGAGTGTGTAAAATACACGGCCATATATGGGTGATCACATGGCCAAATATTAGCACATGGCTAGGCAGTTACGCACAGGACAGAGAGAAGCCACAGTATGTCGCCATACAGATACAGGTAAAATAACAAAGCCTCATAAGAGGCTAGAATGGGCAAAAATAGCATAATCATTAGAAAATCATAAAATTGTAAGATGGAAAAAATGAAATAAAAATAAATATAATAGTGTGGCAAAATTAAATAAAATAAAAGGAAAATTAAGAAAATAAATTAAGAGGGGGAATAATGGGGTCAATCACAGTATACAGCCACACCAGCCATGTTGGATAGACCAACCCAAAGTGACCCAACCGCACAGGTGGTGACTAGATTTGGGGTCCAGCAACAAGGTGTTGGTCCCCCCCCAGGGGTCCACGGGTATGTGGGTTGTATATAATAGAGATAATGCCCCACTTGCATAAGTCAGATACACTGCAGGGTTCACAGACCATAATACGTATGATAGATCGATTTATTGTTATATAAAGCACCTTTAGAACAATGTGCTCTCATACAATCAGATATAAATAAATATCTACATTTCATTGGCTCAACACAAGTCCACGGAAGGGAGAAAAATAAAAAAAAATCTAAAAATGTGCTATATAGGAAAAGCTTATACATATTAAAAATAGTAATAAATATGCTGATTCCATGGAAATCTTGAGTCCATATTCAGGGGTCATTCAGTTTAGCCACCGATCCACATCATCACTAAAAAAGATAAACAATGTATCAATTAGTAAAGATCTCAGCGCACTACCAGAACAGTGGGGGATTGACAGGAAAACAATTATCAGCACAGTACTAGACATTATAAATCTGATGTGTGACTGAAAAGTCAATACTAAGCCCCCTAGGTTTCAGGGATGGAAGCTCGTAAATCCATTTCAGCTCCCTCTGTTTAAGAATAATGGCAGGGTCCCCACCTCTTTTGAGGGGGGTAGGTGATTCAGTAGAGTAAATTTCAGATCCCTTTCCAGATGTTGGGCCTCTACAAAATGTTTTGCAACAGGTAGATCCGGGCGTCATTTTCGGATGCTGTAACGATGCTGATTCATCCGTGTCTTGAAGTCCCTTGTGGTCTCCCCCACATAGAGACCACATGGGTGCACCAAAACATAGATCACTTAGTCTGATGCTAAAGTTGGATAATGGTTTATTTTGTAAGTCTTCCCAGAATGTGGATGGACAAAATACAGGCCTTTTTTCATGTAGTTACAGTTAACACACTAAGGGCAGGGATAGGAGCCCCTATTCCTGACTGAGAGGTATCGCTGTGACAGCATTTTCAAAGAGATATTGGATTTTGCCATCATATCTTTCAGATTGGGGGGTCTGCAATATGATAGTAAAGGACATTCATCAAATTCATGAATATCAGGGTAACAGGTTTGGTCTGGTATCTCTTAAACTACATTTAGTTACCTTAAGTCACTATTATAGATCTCATCGGATACAGAGAGGCCTCCATTCCCAACCGCGTGACAACGCATATTCTTCGGATTTGGACTATAGAGCAAAATATGAATTAATATCTAATAAATACGCCCTGGATCTTATTCTTTTGGATATAGAGTTCTTACAAGAGGACAATTGGGAAGATTTATCAAAACCTGTCAAGAGGAAAAGTTGCCCAGTTGGCCATTGCAACCAATCAGATTGCTTCTTTCACTTTACAGAGGCCTTATTAAAAATTAAAGAAGTGAGCTGATTGGTTGCTATGGGCAGCTGGGCAACTTTTCCACTGGACAGGTTTTGATAAATCTCCCCCATTGTCTCTACCACTGATCGCCTCACTAAGACCGAACATGCCTTATCTACTGCTAACCAGGATGATTTTGAGCACCTTATTGAAAAACAGAAGCTATTTATTACTAAATTTAAAGGTCAACTTGAAACTACAAAGTGCCATAAATGGCACAAGGATACCTTGGACTACTCTTTTGGTAAAGTCTATATTTGGGATAACAATTTTTCTGCATCTAGAGACACATCCTCTACAATTGAGAATGATACCACTGCTGCTTTCTCTGACCCTTAGCCTTTTTTAGGGACACATCAGTCTCCAGGTGGAGACCAACCCATAGAGGAGGTCGATGCCACCACCAATCCCATCAGGACCAATGCACAGAGGCTCAACAAACAGATACAGCCAAAGCTTACTCACATTAAGGAGACTGGTAATACACATAGGAGACATAATCTAACTAGACAACAGCGGGAAGCTTTGGCTTCCCTGGTCCATGATCACAATCTGGTAGTGAAGCCCGCTGACAAGGACGGAGCCATTGTAGACCATGAGAAGTTTATTTTAGAAGCAGAACATCAATTATCAGACTCCTCTACATATTTTAAATTAAGTAGAAATCCTACTCATGTGATTTGTTTGAGAATCAAACCAGTCCTGGATAAAGCATTACTAAATTATTTGATTGATAAGACTTTATACAATTATTTGTTGGTATCTCATCCTGTTACTCCCTTACTTTATCTGCTCCCGAAGATCCACAAATAACTGGTGGAGCCTCCTGGCAGACTGATTGTGTCGGGCCGGTTCGGCCACCAGTCATTTGTCAATCTTCCTGGAGCAGATTTTATGTCCGTATGCCATGCAAGCCCGCTCATATTTGCAGGATACTAATGACTTTTTGGTTAAGATTTCTGATCTACAAGTTCCCACAAATGCTATTTTGGTCACACTTGATGTGATCAGCCTGTACACCTCCATCCCACACACATGATGGGGGTTTGCAGAATGCCAGGTTGAGTTTAATTTTGGATTTCACAGAGCACAAGGTTGACTTTATTATTTCACTACTTGAGTTGGTTCTTAAAAACAATTATTTTTTGTTTAATGACACTTTTTTCCTCCAGACGTCCAGCACCGAAATGGGCACAAACATGGCGCCGACGTATGCTAACTTGTTCATGATGGTGATGGAAGAGACACATGTCTATGGTTCCCACAACTCCAGCAATTTGCTGGGGTGGTGGCGATACATCAATTATGTGTTTCTAGTCTGGAGGGGAGACATGACACAGTTACACTATTTTCACTCTTATCTAAATTCTGTCAGTTCACATATTAAATTTACTCTCCACACTTCTACCACTTCTATTTCTTTCTTGGACACTTTAGATTCCATCACAGGAAACCATCTAACTACTGAGTTGTTTGTAAAAGAGACAGATTGTAACTCTATCTTACACTTTGATAGTTTTCATCCGCGACCGATGATGCGCTCACTCACTGGCAGCCAAATGCTTTGAGTGAGACGCATTGTGGAATCGGATGACAAACTTACCCTTACACTAGATCGCATGGTTCAAAATTTTAGACAACAAGGGTACCTCCTTTCTCTTCTTCACCAAGAGAAGTCTCTAGATAGGACCGAACTCCGACACCATCAAAAGAAACGTGACTCTAAAATTCGATTTGCAATGAATGTGAATATTGCCGTGATTCTATTGCGCAAATCGGTTCATTAAACTCCATTTAATGCGTTCCAGGCTCCAGGGCATCTAAAATGGCGGATCCACATGTCAGTACATGGGGCAAGGAACGCTGGGAAGGGAAGTAGGCGGGATGACACTTAATCACATGCAGGATGCAGCCTATGAGCAGTCAGTCACCCCTGTGATGTCACAGCCCTATATATTCGGCAGCCATTTTGCGACTCATCATATCATTCATTACTTTGCATAGAGATAGGACGGACATCGCTGTGTGTGTTACACAGAAAAGCTCATTCCAGCAGCGTTTCACATCCTAGTCACATCAGTGTTCTGGTGGACAGAGATCAGTGTTTTTTTTCACTGAAAAGGATTTTTACTTTCTTCAGCATTGTATTACAGGGAGGGACAGATAGCTGTGTGTTGCCTAATACATTTCAACAAGCTGCCTCAACTTCATAAACCTTAGCAGAGGAAGCAGGAATACATTTTCGGTGTCTTTGTTCAACAACAAATCATCTGCTGATTATTCTAGTCTGTAGACGGTATAATACCCAGCAGTCCATTCCTAATAGTCTTTGACTGAGTGTTTAGCACACAGCTTTTTTGTGATGTGTTGTGCAAAAATATTTTATTAAGCGTACTGTAGCACATTTTTCTGCCCTCATAAGTGCATACCGCATACGTACATCTAAGGAGTTTACTATTTTGTACCTGTTCATCTGTCAAGGGCCTAGATATCATGAAAGGACAACCTAAAGTAATCACAGCTGGTGTTTTACTCAAATAATTTTAGAAGCGTAAAGTAGCGCATTTTTCTGTCCTCATAAGTGCAGGCAAAAGTAATCACCTGCTGGTGTTTTACTAAAATGCATTTTGCTAAGCGTACTGTTCCACATTTTTCTGCCCTCATAAGTGCACACCACATACCGACCTCTAAGTAGTGTACTATTTTGTACCTGTTAATCTGTCGAGGGCATACATACTGTGAAAGGACCACCAAAACTAATCACAGCTGGTGTTTTACTCAAATAATTTTAGAAGCGTAAAGTAGAGCATTTTTCCTCCCTCATAAGTGCATACTATATACCTACATCTAAGTAGTGTACTATTTTGTACCTGTTAATCTGTCAAGGGTCTACATAATGTGAAATGACAACTAAAGTAATGACCGGCTGGGGTTTTACTCCAATATATATTTTAAGTGTACTGTAGCACATTTTTCTGCCCTCATAAGTGCATACCACATACCTACATCTACGTGGTGTACTATTTGTTAACCTGCTAATCTGTCGTGGGCCTACATACTGTGAAAGTCCAGGAAAAAGTTAATCACCTTCTGGTGTTTTACAAAAATATATATTTTTAAACGTACTGTGATGAATTTTTCTGCCCTCATCAGTGCATACCACATACCTACATCTAAGTAGTGCACTATCTTGTACCTGTTAATCTGTCAAGGGCCTACATACTGTGAAAGTCCAGGCAAAAGTACTCACCGGCTGCTGTTCTAGACAAATTATGTTTTAAGCTTAGTGAAGCATATTGCACTTCCCTGAAATACGCAATAACTATGTCAGGCAGAATAGTGCCAGGACATGCACAGTGGAGTGTCAGAGGCCTAAATTCATTAGGCGCAGGCAGAGGTCGGTGGAGAGTAGGGGCGTGTGGCAGCCGGAGTCGCAGCGAGAGGTCTGAGCTCCCGCTGTCAGCTAGTAGTCGTGTCTCGACCAGAAACCCAGCAGCCGTGTTTGATCAGTTCACTCGGTCATTCACTTCATCCCAAGTGACATCCGACACCCCGAGTCAACAGTCGGTGGGTTCCTCAGACTCAACCCTCACTTGGTATGGCCCTCATGTTGCTGCTGCCACCTCAAGGCTCTGTCATTGTGTTGCTCTATGGTCTCCTCATGCTAATACCACCACCTACAGGCTCTGTCATTGTGCCACCATATGGTCTCCTCATGCAGATGCTACCACCTCCAGGCACTGTCATTGTGCCGCCATATGGTCTCCTCATGTTGATGCTGCCACCTCCACGCTCTCTCATTGTGCTGCTCTGTGGTCTCCTCATGGTGATGCTACCGCCTCCATGCTCTGTCATTGTGCTGCCATATGGTCTCCTCATGTTGATGCTGCCACCTCCAGGCTTCCTAATTGTGCTGCTCTATGGTCTCTTCATGCTGATGCTGCCACCTCCAGGCTCTCTAATTGTGCTGCTCTATGGTGTCCTCATGCTGATGCTACCACCTCCAGACTCTTTCATTGTGCTGCCATGGATTCTAAAAAACATAATTAAGGTGCTGGTCCCCAGGTCCCCCTCTGCATTAGGGTCACTTCCAGGACTGCTGATGCTGCTGCCACCTCCAGGCTGTCTCATTCAGCCACTATATGGTATCCTCATGCTTTAGCCACCTCCAGGCTGTGCCATTCAGCCACTATATGGTCTCCTCATGCTTCAGCCAACTTCAGGCCGTGCCATTCAGCCACTATATGATCTCCTCATACTGATACCACCTTCAGGCTCTGTCATTGTACTGCCATGTGACTCCTTGTTAAATTTGGTCCTTTGTACCCACACGCCGGGGTCCGGGACACTAAAACTTGGGAGTAAATAGTTCCATTTCAAAATCCTCAATTTCGATTTCAAAATCTTAAATGTAAATTTTAAAATCTTAATTTCAATGGTCTCCTCATGCTTCTGCCATCTCCAGGCTGTGCCATTCAGACACTATATGGTCTCCTCATGCTTCAGCCACCTCCAGGCTGTGCCTTTTTGCCACTATACAGTCTCCTCATGCTTCAGCCACCTCTAGGCTGTGCCATTCAGCCACTATAGGATCTCGTCATGATTCAGCCACCTCCAGGCTTTGTCATTCAGCCAAAATGTGGTTTACTGATGCTGCTGGGCCTGGACCTTCAATGTTGCTATGGTAGCACCAGCTACCATAAATCTTCAATTTAAATTTCAAAATTAATCTTTTAATCTTAGGAATTGTGAAGCCCTAGTGTCTACTCATGCAGCTGACAACTCCAGGCTGTGCATTCAGACACTATACGGTCTCCTCATGCTTCAGCCAACTCCAGGCTGTTCAATTCAGACACTATATGACACAAACTCCAGGCAGTCATTTAGCCACTATATGGACTCCTCATACTGATGCACCTCCAGGCTGTGTCATTTTGCTGCCATGTAACATGTGACTCCTTGTTATTTTGGTCCTTTGTACCCACATGCCGGGCCCAGGACGCTAAAACTTGGGAGTTAAAATTTCAATTTAAAAATCTTGAATTTCATTTTAAAAATCTAAAATTTCAATGGTCTCCTCATGCTTCTGCCAACTCCAGGCTGTGCCATTCAGCCACTATATGGTCTCCTCATGCTGCCAGCATCTCCTTGCATTGTCATTCAGCCACTATATGGTCTCCTCATGCTGCCAACACCTCCACGCTGTGTCATTCAGCCACTAAATGGTCTCCTCATGCTTCAGCCACATTCAAGCTGTGTCATTCAACCACTATATGGTCTCCTCATGCTGCCAACACCTCCACGCTGTGTCATTCAGCCACTATATGGTCTCCTCATACTGATGCCACCTCCAGGCTCTGTCATTGTGTCGCTCTGCGGTATTGATTCTAAAAGCGATGCCTGTAATCTGCATATCATTCTGCATAACAGTATAATGTCACTACTCCAGCACACTCCATATGCGTGTTAGAACAAAGTAAAATGTTCTACACCCCTATTGAGGCCCTCTGTAGTCCAGAGTAGCAAAAAGAAAACATCGACAACGGCGTGTAAACCAGGATATCTTGTGAATGGGAGGACCTATCAAGAAACTTTAAAAAGCATGTGATCGCAAACCCTAAGTTATTTAATGGCATAAAACAATTTTTTGGGCAGTTTGCTGCAATATTCTATATTTCTTTAAGCATCAGAGTTAGAATCATTATTGACTCTTACAGTATATGTGTTGCACAATGTTCTCTGTGGTATTAAATACTTACTATACCACAGCGATTTTCCGCACAAAGGGGAGCCTACTTTAAAAACATACATGCTACCTTTTTATATAACCTGTACATAATATCTTGCAAACATGAGCTTAAAAGAAATGTAGAAGAATTGACAGATTCATTTCAAAGCTTGTACTTGGTGTTCAGAGTTTTTCATCTAAATCAGCAGCTTTCGATAAAACTTTTGAGCCTTAATTGAGGAGTTTAAATGCTCCCTCATTTGAAACGTTGACAATAAGAAAGCGCTAGTGATTGTTCTAAACGGCTCTCTCCAGGCATCTGAAAGACAATTCTATTACTAGCTGTGTCAAGCTGCAGGAAATATGACATCTTACAAAAGCAGGCTGTAATAATAATTGGCAGTGCCTTGTACATTGTTTTCATTGGTTTATCTTTCAATCAATCACCCGGCATACACATACATGCACAAAGCATTTTTACTGCACTCACTGAACCTCCTGAACTGAGGGCATACAATGACATTCTTCAAAGTATTATGTAAATACAGTATATAAATGGTCACTTTGGTGTAATTGTCTAAATAGTCCCTCTTTCAGCAAATAAGTGCAAATGATGCACTTACCTTTGGAGCTACTCCCATATCTAACTTATATAGAGGTTTCATACATCAGTGATATAGTGTTAAATTACTTTTACATCTAAAAATCTATTAATTGGTATTTTATTCCAAAGATCTCTTAATGGCAATAATTACATATAAATATAGCATACTGCAACTATAAAGTCAGCAATTCTCCTTATATATTATCAGAATCAATTTTTTTATGAAGGGAAATAATCTATAATCAGACTATAAGCCAACTAAAATCAAGGGCCCTTTAGATAAAGATTTTTGTTTTCTCTTTATACACATTTTTTATTTTTTATTTGAGTAACTATCCACATAGTAGATAATCTTGGAATATTTTAGTTTATACATGATGATTTTTTTTCTCTTTTCTGTAGCTTAGATTCAGCTTTGCTGTATAGCATCATATTTATATTTCATGTCTATTTATATGTTGTTAAAACAGACAAAATGGGGTACAGCACTCCATGGTGCATTAAAAGATAAACCTGTGAGGTGTATAGAATATGAATTCAACACTCACCTATAGGGGTTGTGTTTACACATACACAACAATGGTGAGCGCGTATAGTGGTAGTGTCCGCAGTCGGCTGGTCAGGTATAGAGATCAAACGGATAGCTTCAAGGAGGAACACCGGTCTCAATGTGGCGCTGCACACAGATGGTATACACGAGTGGATAAAAGCAAGGTAGTTTATTCTCCCATCATGCAACACGTTTCACTGCAACAGCAGCTTCATCAGGCATAGTTAGAGACACATGAACAATGAATTTATATGGGAATTTGGAATGGTGTGTCAGGGGGCTGGTCCCCAGAAAACCAATCCAAAACAGCAAAGAGTTACATTTCACAGGTGAATCGATTAAAAAGGGGACTAAATGCAACAGTAAAACAATTGCAATATGTATATATGCAACATAACCCAAATAAAATGCTGCTAGGAAGATATATAATCAAAAAATAAATATATTTATAAGAGGGAAAGGAAGAAAACTATTTCTCATTTTCCCTTCTTCCTGTTACTCTTTCCTTTGTAGCAGACAATGAATATATTAAAATATTGTTATATGTATATCGTGTCTGAACAGAGACCTTGATGGAAAAAAAAAAGATCAGAAAAATTAAAATTTAAAAGAGTAAAAAATGAAAACACAGAGTAGACAAGAATTACAAGAAGAACATAAGGAAAATAGAATAAAAAATATTATATTAAATATTTGTAATAACATGGTCCAAACGAGACCAGAGAGAACCCAGCGTTATTAGCGTGCATTCTCTATGGTCTTGTTCAGACCATGCGGCATTAGAGTGGACAGAGTAAAAATACAAAAGGAATCACGATTGATCAGATGTTGGAACCGATTTGGTCTGTTTGGGGGGACAGACTCTAAAATAACTAAATGTAAAGAGGATATGTCACTATTGTGCACAGAAGTAAAGTGGCGTGAAACATTATGTAGTGTGAACTTATTCTTAATATTTGAATGGTGCTTAGACATACGACAGCGAACTGTCTGGATTGTGCGACCTACATATTGTAGGTCGCAATTACAAGATAATAAATAAATTGCATATTGGGAATTGCAACTTAAATTCTGATTAATATTAAATATTCTTTTAGTATGAAAAGACGTGAAATTATTGCTAAATGAATCCATCATCTATATGTTGTGACACAGTGATAGTAAGAAGAGATGAGTGAATCGTATCTGACGAATCCAAATTCGTTATGAATTTCAGAAAAAAATTGATTTGCAACGAATGCGAATATCGCCACGATTTGATCATGTGAATCACTTAATTAAACTCCATTTAGTGCGGGCCAGGCTCCATGGCATCTAAAATGGCGGATCCACATTTGAGGACATGGGGTAAAGAATCCTTAGAAGGCGGGTAGGCGGGATGACCCTTAATCACATGCAGCCTATCAGAAGCCAGTCACCCCTGTGATGTCATAGCCCTATATAATCGGCAGCCATCTTGCGGACAGTCACTTCAGCCTTTTATTGCAGGGAGAGAGAGGGACAGAGAGCAGTGTGTGTTGCACAGAAAAGCATTTTTACAGCAGCGATTCACCTCCCAGCCACATCAGCGTTCTATTACAGAGAGGGACAGAGAGCAGTGTGTTGCACAGAAAAGCTTTTTTACAGCAGTGATTCACCTCAAGCCCAAATCAAGCCTAGAAGCACTGATATGGAGTGAGATTCAAAGAGAAAGTGCAATTTTGGGTGTAGTACACAGCGACTGAGACGTGCAGCACTGGTGTGTACAATAACTGAAAATCTAATAGTAGCCAGCCAGTTAAGGTGAGCAGAGCACTAAAAGCATATTGTCCTCTATTAAGTGTAACCTGTGCGTACATCTAAGTGGTCTACCATTTTGTTCCTGTTAAAGTTTTAAGGGCCTAGATACTGATAAAGGCCAGGCAAAAGTACACACCTGCTAGTGTTGTAGAAAAATACTGTTTAAGCATACTGGAGTGCATTGTCCTTCCCTCATAAGTGCATACTACATATGTACATCTAATCGGTGTACTATTTTATTCCTGTTGAAGTCTTAAGGGCCCAGATACTGTGAAGGGCCAGCCAAAAGTACACACCTGCTGGTGTTGTAGAAAAATACTGTTTTAAACATACTGGAGTGCATTGTCCTCCCCTCATGAGTGCATACCACATATGTACATCTAAGTGGTGTACTATATTGTTCTTGTTAAAGTCTTAAGGGTCTAGATACTGTGAAAGGCCATCCAAAAGTACACACCTACTGGTGTTGTAGACAAATACTGTTTTAAGCATACTAGAGTGCATTTTCCACCCCTCATAAGT
Organism: Hyla sarda; assembly: GCF_029499605.1. Lineage (NCBI taxonomy): Eukaryota > Metazoa > Chordata > Amphibia > Anura > Hylidae > Hyla > Hyla sarda. Next base: position 271,785,908 of record NC_079190.1, on the reverse strand, counting down.
GCATACCACATACATACATCTAAGTGGTGTACCATTTTGTTCCTGTTAAAGTCTTAAGGGCCTAGATACTGTGAAATGTCAGCCAAAAGTAATCTCCGGCTGGTGGGAGATTTTCCTCAAGCATCTGGAGGATGTTAACCTGGCCACATGCAGAAGGTGAAGCATGGCCAGGGTCCTAATGTTGGCACCACGGCCCTTTGTCAAAATATGCAGCGTCACCATAAAGTGGCCTGGGAGAACGGTGACTCCGATGTGGTGGACCAGCCTGCTGCAACACCCAGTGGTACGTTGCTCCTTACTTCAGCCAGCTAAGGCTCCACCACCTCAGCTGAAGGGAGCTGTGTGTCATACCTATCTTATTTCACTCTAGATGCTCCTGCTCCTCACACTTCAAGTCAGTAATTCCGCCAGCAATCCATTGGCGAAGCCATGTCCAAGAGACAACAGTATGTGCCCACTCATCCAACAGTGCAGAAGCTTAATGTGCTCCTGTCCAAGTTGCGCTGGTGCTGCAGTCCCTCCCTTTTCAAGTGGTAGACTCTGCACCTTTCAGAGAACTGATGTCTTGTGCCAAGCCTAGGTGGAGAGTCCCAAGCTGCCATTTATTTGCGAAGAATGCAGCACCAGCCCTGCACAATTTTGTGAAACAGAAGGTAGGCCAATCCTTGAGACTGTCGGTGTGTACCAAAGTGCACGGCAGCGCCGACGTGTGGAGCTGTAACTACGGACAGAGACAATACATGTCCTTTACAGCCTACTGGGTGAATGTGGTTCCTGCACAGCCACAACAGCAACTTGGACAGGTCATGTCGCTTATGCCTTCATGCTCTCAGGTCGTTGGTCCTGCGACAGTGTGCGCCTCCGCCTCCTCATCCTCCACCGTGTCCTCAGCCTCCACTGCGCAGACAAGTCTCAGTGCCCCTCCACCATAGCATTTTTGCAGGGCACGTTGGTGTCACAACATTCTTCAAATGGTTTGCCTTGACGAACAGAGTCACACAGGGGAGGAACGGCTAAAAGTCATTCATCAAGAATTTGAAACATGGCTTTACTCCACAAAAACTGCTAATGGGAACCATGGTGACCGACAACGGGAAGAACATCTTGTCTGCGCTGCAACAAGGAAGCCTGAGACATGCGCCCTGCATGCTCCTGAAGTGTTCCCCCATCTGCAAGACATCCCAACAATGGAAAGGAAACTTTGCATGCACTTTAGCCACTTGTACACCGCAAAGCACACCCTCCTTGAGCTGCAGCATCAGAACGGCATCCCCAACATAGTCTAATTTGCGATGTTTCCTCACGTTGGAATTCTACCCTCCATATGTTGGACCGACTAAACGAACAGAGAAAAGCCATCACCGATTTCTTGACGATCCAAGTGGACTTGAAGTTACTGTAATGGTAAATATTCATTTAGTCACACTTCTTTTTTTCTACTGCCATAGTTATTTCCAGTGCTGAGATATGTCTATCATTTTTTTTTCCAGCAAAAATTGTACATTACATATAAAATCACATTTCCATTTTTCTTTATCCATTATCAATGTCTTAAAGTTTTCCCTTTTTTACCCCTCCCCCCCTATGCAACTCTCCAATCTGGTTCCAGTGCCCTGTCCGACCCTCGCCATCTAAGTATACCTTTTGGTTTATCTAAGACCATCTCTCTTCCCCTTCCCCGCCCCCCCTCCCCCCAAATAAATCTTCCTATCTCTAAAACCAAAGCAACCAAGTAACATTTTGGCTACTCCTCTTTAGGAATTCTTATAGCATTCCCTAACTGGTCTCCTCTACTATCATTCAACAGTGTCTCTCTATTCTCTATGCACTACAAACTCTCAGAGATTTTGACTGGTTCAATCCCCTTTACACAATTTCTACATTTTTTTTAAAACATGGCTGGACCATTTAATATTCAATGCACTTACTACCTTTTGTCTCAATCCCATTTCTCATAGACTGTAAGTTCTAATGAGCAGATCCCTCATTTCTCTGTATTTAATAATTAGTGTGTAATATTGCAATGTCAAATTTTGTCCTTATTTGTTCCTTCCAAAACTCTCCAAGAGCTGCATATTTTGTTGACACAATAGAAATAAAAAACATTGTTGTTATTATACTTTGTCCCTTATACTTTGTTACTTTTGCACATGTATTGTGATTTGATTGCTGCAGCATAGCTGGGTTAGCTGCATATAACTAACTACATGATCATGTATTTGTGTACAATTATTATGACAATAAAACCTGGCAAACCCTGCTGGCATCTGACCTCATCATCAGGCTCCTCCTCGGTTATATAAATGGAGTCAGCTTCGATCTGTAAGGCTGGGTTCACATATGTCCGGCATCTGGCACAGGTGAACTCTGCATAAATCTCGACTCAACTGATACCTCAACTGATGACAACATGCATCAGTTGTCATTAGTTGTACAGCATCCGGCGCCCATTGTTTCTGGCATCATACATGGGAACCTCCTGTCCCGTGCTGTCTGGCGTGTCCAACCATCCAGCATCAAAATTGGGACACTGGATGATTGTGAACTGTCCCATTCAAATGAATGGGATCAGTTCCAGTATCAGTTTCCCTCTGGTGCACGCCTGGACAACTGATATATGTGAGCCTAGCCTTAAAGCAAGGCTTACCCTAAAACATGTCCTGTAACCACTGCTACCATGTATATGAAGCAATAGACTTGGGATCAAAACTTTGCTAAGTACCTAGATTATCATTTACATTGCTTAGGATTTACTTCTCTATGTGCACACACAGTGCTAGCGACATCATTAGCTACATTGATACCCTATTTGATTGACAGCCATTAGGTGGCAATAAGGAGGCGATGGGCTGGACATACCTAGGCTCTTACCGTAATAGGGAACACCCCCTGAACACTTAGCCTTATTTAGATATTAATAAAAAAAAGGCTTATATCTGAACACAAGAAAGGACTATTTTAAGATAAAAGGGATACCATTGCCGCTAGCCATGGGCTTATATACACTCTTGTTATCTTACTGACAGGTTGTCTTGAAATTCAGTTTTTATCACAAACAACCATAACAGCATCTGGTCAGCTTTGTGGTTAGCTTTGCAGTGCAGCCCTCCAGATGGCAGAAAAAAAAATGGCACCAAAATCAGCAATTTTGGCACAAAAAACAAAAAAAAAACTAAAGGGTTACGAAAATGAACTTTTCAAAGCAGCAAAAGAGACTTTTTTTTCCTATTACATGTTGGTTGTCATAACTATAAAATTGCCTTTTATTTCTCAGCCAAGTGTCAAAACGGCAGGGGAGAGCTGCTCAGGTGCCACAACCTGGCAAAACCCCTCACTCTCCCTTACCTCCCAGTCCCACCTTAAATTATGTACAAAGCTCTCTACATCAGTTAAGGAGGGGCTGAGAGATGCGGGTAAACAAGGAGGTGTGCCATACTGGTGCAATACAGCATCTTGGGACTGCCTCCTTGATACTTGTTTGAGAAAAAAAAGGCAATATTATAAATTTGTCAACCACCATCATCTACAGGAAAGGTACATTTTGCTTTTATACTTCATTAGCTGTACAACAGTTTCTGTAGCAAATACAGCTGAAAGATTGCGTTTGAAGTGGTTATTTGATGAAAAATGTTATGTGTATTCCAACAGTATCAATTAAAATGAATATTTCTTTCATAGCAATTGATTAACAAAAAAGTGAGAAAATATATTATCTGTAATTCTACAGGGTGGACCATTTATATGGATACACCTTAATAAAATGGGAATGGTTGGTGATATTAACTTCCTGTTTGTGGCACATTTGTATATGTGAGGGGGGAAACTTTTCAAGATGGGTGGTGACCATGGCGGCCATTTTAAAGTTGGCCATTTTGAATCCAACTTCAGTTTTTTCAATAGGAAGGGGGTCATGTGACACGTCAAACTTATTGTGAATTTCACAAGAAAATCAATGATGGCTTGGTTTTAATGTAACTTTATTCTTACATGAGTTATTTACAAGTTTCTGACCACTTATAAAATGTATTCAATGTGCTGCCCATTGTGTTGGATTGTCAATGCAACCCTCTTCTCCCACTCTTCACACACTGATAGCAACACCGCAGGAGAAATGCTAGCACAGGCTTCTGTAGTTTCAGGTGCTGCACATCTCGTATCTTCACAGCATAGACAATTGCCTTCAGATGACCCCAAAGATAAAAGTCTAAAAGGGTCAGATTGGGAGACCTTGGGGGCCATTCAACTGGCCCACGACAAACAATCCACTTTCCAGGAAACTGTTCATCTAGGAATGCTCGGACCTGACACCCATAATATAGTGGTGCACCATCTTGCTGGAAAAACTCAGGGAACGTGCCAGCTTCAGTGCATAAAGAGGGAAACACATTTTAATGTAGCAATTTTGCATATCCAGTGGCCTACATGATGATGTGTTTCCCTCTTTATGCACTGAAGCTGGCCCGTTCCTTGAGTTTTTCCAGCAAGATGGTGTACCACCATATTATGGGTGTCAGGTCCGAGCATTCCTAGATGAACAGTTTCCTGGAAAGTGGATTGGTCGTCGTGGGCCAGTTGAATGGCCCCCAAGGTCTCCTGATCTGACCCCCTTAGACTTTCATCTTTGGGGTCATCTGAAGGCAGTTGTCAATGCTGTGAAGATATGAGATGTGCAGCAACTGAAACTACGGATACTGGAAGCCTGTGCTAGCATTTCTTGCTATCAGTGTGTGAAGAGTGGGAGAAGAGGGTTGCATTGACAATCCAACACAATGGGCAGCACATTGAATACATTTTATAAGTGGTCAGAAACTTGTAAATAACTCATGTAAGAATAAAGTTACATTAAAACCAAGCCATCATTGATTTTCTTGTGAAATTCCCAATAAGTTTGACGTGTCACATGACCCCCTTCCTATTGAAAAAACTAAAGTTGGATTCAAAATGGCCAACTTCAAAATGGCCGCCATGGTCACCATCCATCTTGAAACGTTTCCCCCCTCACATATACTAATGTGCCACAAACAGGAAGTTAATATCAACAACCATTCCCATTTTATTAAGGTGTATCCATATAAATGGTCCACCCTGTCGTTTTCTCTCTATTCATACTCAGGTTAATAAAAGTGCATGTAGGAACAGTAGTATACAGTAGTATGAAGTATAGGAACAGTGGAAGAAAAACTCATCAACACAAGATTCTAAAGCACTCTTAGTTAAATCTCTGAAGCTGTGGGCGAGAAAGTACTTCCTATGCAGATCAGTGGAGGGAGACAAAAGTGAGCTGTGGTACTTTGGAAGGCAGAGTTACCAAGTGCCTGACTGTGATGTACACATGGCAGAATTTCCGTGTGAAATTCAGAGGTAGAATTCTGCTAAAATTTTATGTACATGCATCTCAATGGGATTCCATTGTCTCATTCACACTGTGGAATTTCCATGCCAGCTTCCGCTTACCGCATTCTTCAAAAATGTAAAAAAAAAATGGCCTTGAATTTTGGCTGAATTCTGCAATTCTGTTCAGCAAGCTTTGCTGAATGGAATTTTTGCGGAACTTTGAAAATTCCACCGTGTGAGCATATCCTTATACAACTGCTTCCTGGTTACATAGTCACACTGGTGCGGTGCCTACACACATGAAGTGAATAGGCTAAAGATACATATAGGCCAGAAAATAGGCTACAAGGGGGTCAAAATTACACTAAAGTGCAGCTGTTGTCCCATGAATACTCTATAGCTTGTTTTGTTTCCATTTTGTATGATACCCCCATTTAAATGCCAGATAAGAAATGGAAAGCTCTCTAAACAAAATAGCAACTAAAATAAGGTCCAGGACCTGCTAAAAATCATTCTATTATGTGTGCTAATCTATTACATTGACAGAGGAGAAATTTAAAAGGTAGGTGTCAGTAGTTGCTTGCAGTTTTATTTTCTTTGTAATATATATATATATATATATATATATATATATATATATATATATGTATATATATATATGTGTTATAATACACAACAATTTACTGTACAAAACAGAAAAATCAAATACAGCCATACCTTTCTGTTATTCAGTAAAGTTCTAAGATTAGATCATTCTCAATTCCTCAGTCCCAATGCAAGAGATATAAATTAGACATGAAGTTTCTTAAAGGTATGATTTCATTACTTTGTGTTTGCTGTTAAGGATCTTCTTGTTCTTTTAAATTCATTTCTTCACAGAGCAGCTTCTAACAACATAAGCAGTGCTGAGACATGCAGTTTTCTGATTTTTTATTAGGTGTCTTTTCATTAAAACACTAAAAGTTTTGCTATTGGCATTGTTGCCTATAAAATTATTTTTAGAGATCAAATCTGATGTCTAATACACACAGACCTGCAGATCCACCAGTGGCTTGAATGATTTGCATATATCCCATCACTAAATAATTCAGGCTAAATAGTTTAGCTTATTATGTTGCTGGCAGAAATCATTTTGAGATTTTCTATGTAACTAAGCTTCTTGAGTGATTACTTATCTGACAGTTTTAGACAGCCATATAATACTGAATATTCTACATCCTTACAATACTGAATATTCTACATTCTTATAATAATGAGTATTCTACAGCCTTATAATACTGAATATCCTACAGCCTTATAATACTGAGTATCCTACAGCCTTATAATACTGAGTATTTTACAGCCTTATAATACTGAATATGCTACAGCCTTATAATACTGAGTATTCTACAGCCTTATAATACTGATTATTCTACGGCCTTATAATACTGAGTATCCTACAGCCTTATAACACTGAGTATTCTACAGCCTTATAATACTGAGTATTCTACAGCCTTATAATACTGAGTATCCTACTGCCTTATAATACTGAATATTCTACTGCCTTATAATACTGAGTATTCTACAGCCTTATAATACTGATTAATCTACAGCCTTATAATACTGAGTATCCTACTGCCTTATAATACTGAGTATTCTACAGCCTTATAATACTGATTAATCTACAGCCTTATAATACTGAGTATCCTACTGCCTTATAATACTGAGTATCCTACAGCCTTATAATACTGAGTATTCTACAGCCTTATAATACTGATTATTCTACAGCCTTATAATACTGAATATTCTACAGCCTTATAATACTGAGTATTCTACTGCCTTATAATACTGAGTATTCTACAGCCTTATAATACTGAGTATCCTACAGCCTTATATTACTGAGTATTCTACAGCCTTATAATACTGAGTATTCTACAGCCTTATAATACTGAGTATTCTACAGCCTTATAATACTGAGTATTCTACAGCCTTATAATACTTAATATTCTACAGCCTTATAATACTGAATATTCTACATCCTTATAATACTGAATATTCTATATCCTTATAATAATGAGTATTCTACAGCCTTATAATACTGAGTATTCTACAGCCTTATAATACTGAGTATTCTACAGCCTTATAATACTGAGTATGCTACAGCCTTATAATACTGAATATCCTACAGCCTTATAATACTGAGTATTCTACAGCCTTATAATAATGAATATGCTACAGGCTTATAATACTGAGTATTCTACAGCCTTATAATACTGATTATTCTACAGCCTCATAATACTGAGTATTCTACAGACTTATAATACTGAGTATCCTACAGCCTTATAATACTGAGTATTCTACAGCCTTATAATACTGAGTATTCTACAGCCTTATAATACTGAGTATTCTACTGCCTTATAATACTGAGTATTCGGCTGCCTTATAATACTGAATATTCTACTGCCTTATAATACTGAGTATTCTACAGCCTTATAATACTGAATATTCTACAGCCTTATAATACTGAATATTCTACAGCCTTATAATACTGAGTATCCTAAAGCCTTATAATACTGAGTATCCTACAGCCTTATAATACTGATTATTCTACAGCCTTATAATACTGAGTATCCTACTGCCTTATAATACTGAGTATTCTACAGCCTTATAGTACTGAGTATTCCCACAGCCTTATAATAGTGAGTATTCTACAGCCTTATAATACTGAGTATTCTACAGCCTTATAATACTTAATATTCTACAGCCTTATAATACTGAATATTCTACATCCTTATAATACTGAATATTCTACAGCCTTATAATAATGAGTATTCTACAGCCTTATAATAATGAGTATTCTACAGCCTTATAATACTGAGTATTCTACAGCCTTATAATAATGAGTATTCTACAGCCTTATAATACTGAGTATTCTACAGCCTTATAATACTGAGTATTCTACAGCCTTATAATACTGAATATGCTACAGCCTTATAATACTGAATATCCTACAGCCTTATAATACTGAGTGTTCTACAGCCTTATAATAATGAATATGCTACAGGCTTATAATACTGAGTATTCTACAGCCTTATAATACTGATTATTCTACAGCCTTATAATACTGAGTATTCTACAGCCTTATAATACTGAGTATCCTACAGCCTTATAATACTGAGTATTCTACAGCCTTATAATACTGAGTATTCTACAGCCTTATAATACTAAGTATTCTACAGCCTTATAATACTGAATATCCTACAGCCTTATAATACTGAGTATTCTACAGCCTTATAATAATGAATATGCTACAGGCTTATAATACTGAGTATTCTACAGCCTTATAGTACTGAGTATTCCCACAGCCTTATAATACTGAGTATTCTACAGCCTTATAATACTGATTATTCTACAGCCTTATAGTACTGATTATTCTACAGCCTTATAATACTGAGTATTCTACAGCCTTATAATACTGATTTTTCTACAGCCTTATAAAACTGAGTATTCTACAGCCTTATAATACTGAGTATTCTACAGCCTTATAATACTGAATATTCTACAGCCTTATAATACTGAATATTCTACATCCTTATAATAATGAGTATTCTACAGCCTTATAATACTGAATATCCTACAGCCTTATAATACTGAGTATTCTACAGCCTTATAATAATGAATATGCTACAGGCTTATAATACTGAGTATTCTACAGCCTTATAGTACTGAGTATTCCCACAGCCTTATAATACTGAGTATTCTACAGCCTTATAATACTGATTATTCTACAGCCTTATAGTACTGATTATTCTACAGCCTTATAATACTGAGTATTCTACAGCCTTATAATACTGATTTTTCTACAGCCTTATAAAACTGAGTATTCTACAGCCTTATAATACTGAGTATTCTACAGCCTTATAATACTGAATATTCTACAGCCTTATAATACTGAATATTCTACATCCTTATAATACTGAGTATTCTACAGCCTTATAATAATGAATATGCTACAGGCTTATAATACTGAGTATTCTACAGCCTTATAATACTAAATATTCTACAGCCTTATAATACTGAATATTCTACAGCCTTATAATACTGAGTATTCTACAGCCTTATAATAATGAATATGCTACAGGCTTATAATACTGAATATCCTACAGTCTTATAATACTGAGTATTCTACAGCCTTATAATACTGAATATTCTACAGCCTTATAATACTGAGTATCCTACAGCCTTATTATACTGAATATTCTACAGCCTTATAATACTGAGTATCCTACAGCCTTATAATACTGAGTATCCTACAGCCTTATAATACTGAGTGTCCTAAAGCCTTATAATACTCAGTATTCTAAAGCCTTATAATACTGAGTATCCTACAGCCTTATAATACTGAGTATTCTACAGCCTTATAATACTGATTATTCTACAGCCTTATAACACTGAGTATCCTACTGCCTTATAATACTGAGTATTCTACAGCCTTATAATACTGAATATTGTACAGCCTTATAATACTGAATATTCTACAGCCTTATAATACTGAGTATCCTGCAGCCTTATAATACTAATTATTCTACAGCCTTATAATACTGATTATCCTACAGCCTTATAATACTGAGTATTCTACAGCCTTATAATACTGAGTATTCTACAGCCTTACAATACTGATTATTCAACAGCCTTATAATACTGAGTATTCTACAGCCTTATAATACTGAGTATTCTACAGCCTTATAATACTGAATATTCTACAGCCTTATAATGTAGAAAATTTATTCTTACCTGAAATTTTATTTTCCTGTAGTCCGTAGGCGGCACGAATGGGTTAAGCCCTTCTGCTTACCCGGAAGGAAGAAACAAAACTAGCAGTAAAACAGTGAGACAAGTTAATTAGTCAAATACCCATAACGAGCACACCTGCCCGGAAACCATAAACCTATCCCAAGAACCACAGACACTTGTTTCTTATGCAGCAATAAACTTATTTAATGGGAGGGTATACTTGTGCCGCCTACGGACTACAGGAAAAGAAAATTTCAGGTAAGATAAAATTATCTATTTCCTGGTCGTCCTTAAGGCGGCACAAATGGGACATGCAAAGCAGTGCAAGAAGGAACGGGAGGGACATCAATGGTTTACGGCACCTTGAAGCACTCTCGAGCCAAAGGCTGATCCCTCGGACGATGCTACATCGATCCTGTAGTGTCTTATGAACGTGTTTGGTGAAGCCCACGTGGAAGCTTTACAAATCTGGTCCATTGGAACATGATACTTCTCAGCCCAGGACGCAGCTGTAGATCTTGTGGAGTGAGCTCTTAAGAGAAGAGGGGACTCTTTATCTTCCAAAAAATAACAATGCTTGATGGTGTCTCTTATCCATCTTGCTAGCGATGATTTGCTCACTCTTTTCTCCTTGTTTGGCCCTTGAAACTGAAGGAACAAGGCTTCGGACTGTCTGAACTCTGAGGTTCTTTGTAGGTACATGGAGATGGTCCTTTTCATAACCAAGAGATGCAACTCCTCCTCTGACTCCTCTTCAAACACAGGCAGCATGATTTCCTGATTAATATTAGCAGCCGTGGAGACTTTGGGAAGGAAACCCGGCATCGTTCTTAGCACAACTGCATTCGATAGCAACCTGAGATAGGGTTCTTTGGATGACAGAGCTTGAAGCTCACTGATTCTTCTGGCAGATGTAATTGCCACTAGGAAGATACACTTGAAAGTCAGGAACTTCAAAGAGGAATTCTCCAGAGGTTCAAAAGGTGGTGATGTCAGTCTCCTTAGAACTAAAGGCAGGTCCCAAGCTGGTAACGGGTTGTGGAAGGATGGGCGCAGCTTGTTAATGGCTCTAAAAAATCTGCTGATGAGAGGTGTTCCTGCAAAGATTCCATTAAGGTAGGAGTTAATGGCGGTCAACTGCACCTTGAGTGTATTCGGCTTCAGACCCTTTTGGAAGCCTTCTTGTAAGAACTACAACAGAGATGCCACTTGCTCTGGGGAGGATGACTTTCTGGTGCACCAAGCCGAGTAAAGGGACCACACTCTACTGTAGACTTTGAGGGTAGCCGGCTTTCTAGAAGCTAGAAGGGTAGCAATGACCTCCTGAGACAGGCCTTGATCCGTTAAGGTTCTGAGTTCATGTTCCATGCCGCAAGCTGGAGTCTCCTGATGTCTGGATGAAGCATCCCTGATTGAAGAAGTAAGTACTTCTGGATGGGTATCTTCCAAACCTGATTCTTTGCCAGATTCAGTGCTAGCGGGAACCATGCCCTCCTGGGCCAAAATGGCAGGATCGCAACTGCTCTCACCTTCTCGTCCCAAATTTTCTGCAGCACTCTCGGGATCAATGGAATCGGGGGAAAGACATAGATGAAAAACTTCTCCCAGCTCATTGACAAAGCGTCTATCGCTAACGGATTCCCCACTCTGGACAGGGAGCAGAACTGGGGAAGCTTCTTGTTCTGGGAGTTGGCCATAACATCCAACTCTGGCAGACCCCACATGGACGTGATCTTCTTGAAGACCAAAGGGTTCAACTCCCACTCTCCTGGGCAAATCGAGTTTCTGCTGAGCCAATCTGCTCTCACGTTGTCCACTCCCTTGATGTGGATGGCAGACAGGGTTAAAGAGATTCTCTTCTGCCCAGAGCATGATGCGGGCACACTCCTTCTGCATGGAGGGGCTTCGTGTTCCCCCCTGCTTGTTCAGATAGAACACTGCCGCTAGGTTGTCTGACTGCACTTGAACAGCCCTGTGGAGAATCCAGGGTTTGAAGTGAATGAGCGCTTTCCTGATCGCTGTGAGCTCTTTCAAGTTCGAGGACATTCGTTGCTCCTTCTGTGACCAAGCTTCTTGCACCCAATGGTCCCCTACATGGGCACCCCAGGCTGAGCCTGAGGCATCCGAGGTGAGGACCGTCTGAATCGGACTCTTGAGAGCTCTGCCCTGTAGGAAACGTTGTGGGTGCATCCACCAAAGGAGATCTTTCTTCACCCCAAGAGGAATCCTGATAGTCCTCTCCAGGGAGTCTCTGCTTTTGTCCCACTGGCTCAAAATGCAAGTCTGCAACATCCTGAAATGAACCCTGGACCACGGAACGGCTTCAAGAGATGATGTCATCATTCCTAGCACCCTCATCGCTTTCCTTACTGAGCACTGATCTACTTGAAGGAGATCTTGCACCGCTTCTTGCAGATTGGTGGCCCTCTGATCTGAAAGGAACAACTTCATTCAAAGAGTGTCTATTGTAAATCCGAGATAAGAGATGACTGTAGAAGGGTTCAGAGAAGACTTCTTTACGTTCACTATGAATCCGTGGGCATCCAACATCTGTAGGGTCTTGTGAAGATGTTGTTTCAACACGGCTTCTGAGGGGGCTCTGACTAGCCAGTCGTCCAGATAGGGCATCACGCATATCCCTTGGAGCCGCAGAGCTGCAGTCAGGACCACCACCACCTTGGTAAAAACGCGAGGTGCCGAGGTAATGCCGAATGGTAGGTATGTGAACTGGAGATGGAGTATCTGGTGATTGAACAGGAGAGCAATCCGTAGATATTTCCTGTGCGCTCTGAGAATAGGAATGTGCAGGTATGCATCTTGAAGATCGATTGACGCTAGGAAGTCTCCTTCTTCTACGTTTACTATGGCAGACCGGATTGATTCCATCCGGAACTTGCGCTTCACAAAAAACTGATTTAAATAGGATAAGTCTATCACTAGCCTCCATCCCCCTGAGGCTTTGGACACTGGAAATATCGGGGAGTAGAGACCTTGGAATCTTTCGTGATCTGGAACTCTCTCTAGAGCGTGCTTTCTTATAAACTCTTCCACCAACTCTAGAACCACTGGGTTGGAGGGCTTGTTGAGCATGAACTTCTGCGGTGGGAACAAACTCAGCTCTAGAGAATACCCCCTTGTGACGATGTCTGTCACCCAGGAGTCCGACGACGTCTTTTGCCAGACCTGCGAAAAAAACCTCAGCCTGCCACCCACCGGAGGAGAAGAGCCGATGGCGTCATAATTCTTTAGGCTTGTTAAAAGTTTTTTTCTTGGCTGCTGCTGAATCTTGTCTTTTCTTATAGTTGGACTTTCTGGTCCGAAATGAATAGCTCCTCTTTGGGGAGTATCTGGACCTCCCATAGAATGACCTACTGGACTTCTTTCTCTTTAATGGGAAAGCCGCGTCTTTCTCCTCATTATAAGACTTCAGTATATCCTTTAGATGAGGGCCAAACATCGATGAAGGGTGGAAAGGCATATTAACAAAGCTGAACTTAGATGACATGTCACCCGACCATTGCTTTATCCAAAGCGCCCTCCTGGTCGCATTAGATAAAGCCAGGGATCTGGATGAAAATTTCAGTACATCCACAGGAGCATCACACAAATATTCTGCAGCGGCCTTCATCATATCGACCCCTTTTAATAGACAGTCTCTGGACACCCCCTCCTCTATATGCTGAGATAATTGACTCAGCCAGATCCTTAGAGCCCTAGCTACAGGAACAGAGGATGCCGCAATCTTGGAGGTAGAAGCTGCTGCTAGGTAATTCTTTTTAGCTAAGCTATCTGCCTTGTGCTCCAATGGGTCGGACAATCTGGAGGATTCATCAGAAGGGAATAGAGACTTCTTGACCATTCTGGCAGCCGCCAAATCAAGTTTAGGTGGATTTTCCCATTCTGCGGAATTCTTGGGGTCCAACCGATAAGTGGTTTTAAAACGGGCCCCTGCATCAGATTTCCTATCAGGGTTGGCCCAATCTTTCTTGAACCAGTCATTTAGAATGGGGTGAGAAGGAAGTCTCATATCTGGAATCTGTGGAAAATAATACAACTGATCCTTTTTAGGTTTAGCAGAGACATCTTTAGAAGACTCTATAGTGTCCTTTACTGCAGACAATAACTTGGGAAATTTATCCTTGGGCAACAAGTACAGGTCGTCATCCAAATCGTCAAACACTATTTCCGGACTGGATGAGAAGGTACTACATTCCCCAGATGAGGAATCGGATGCAGCTGCGGAAACGTCCCTATCAACTCTCTTCCTTTTCTTGGGCACCAAGGACTCTTTAATCTCTTTAAAGGTGTTACACATTTCCCCCTTGAACCATGATAGGAAAGAACTGGTCTGCATGTTATCAGATGGATTTAGACAGGATTCACAAGTATCCCGAGCATAGGATTCTGGTAGGGGCTGATCACACTTGTTGCACACGTTGTGTCTAGATTTTCTCTTTGCCTTTCCAGAAGGAGCCATCTGGGAAAACAAGAGAAAACAGAAGAGCCCCCACTTATGAAATACATGCACTTAATGTCATGGAGAAAAAAGGGAACCAATATTTTTCCTACCGGGAACCGGAAGTGACGCAGCGGAAGTGGGGCAAGGCACTGGGACTCCCAGTCATCAGCCCAGGCTGCCATATTAGAGTCCCCTTCTATCAATACAAACAGTAAGGAGTGGAAGGGAGCAGCCTAGAAGTCCTTCCCCCGGCGTCCAAACCCACAAACAAGGTAACAAATGCCTTTCCGGCACTTACCGTTCGTGGGTCCTTCACTTACAGGTCCCCGACGCGCAAGCCGGAACTTCCGGAAGTGCATCATGCGCCTGAGCAGTCCTCCCCGGCGACTTCCGGCGCTGCGGAGCGCTGACATTCCCGGCATCCATTCGTCATTATTGAAGCGCAAGGACATATGGCGGCCTTAGGAAGAAGTCCTGAACTGCCGGGCCAGGGAATGTCGGGGGTGCAGGCTGAGGGACCGGGGATAGCACCCGGTATACGGCCGCCCCTGAGCTCAGGAACCCAGAAGCCCCGGGTATGAGCCACTTGCCTCACGTCTTCTTCCAGGTGAGTAGAAAAAAAGAAATACAAGTGTCTGTGGTTCTTGGGATAGGTTTATGGTTTCCGGGCAGGTGTGCTCGTTATGGATAATTGACTAATTAACTTGTCTCACTGTTTTACTGCTAGTTTTGTTTCTTCCTTCCGGGTAAGCAGAAGGGCTTAACCCATTCATGCCGCCTTAAGGACGACTAGGAAACTGAATATTCTACAGCCTTATAATACTGAGTATCCTACAGCCTAATAATACTGATTATTCTACAGCCTTATAATACTGAATATTCTACAGCCTTATAATACTGAGTATCCTACAGCCTTATAATACTGATTATTCTACAGCCTTATAATACTGAGTATTCTACAGCCTTATAATGCTGAATATTCTACAGCCTTATAGTACTGAGTATTCTACAGCCTTATATTACTGAGTATTCTACAGCCTTATAATACTGAGTATCCTACAGCCTTATAATACTGAGTATTCTACAGCCTTATAGTACTGATTATTCTACAGCCTTATAGTACTGAGTATTCTACAGCCTTATATTACTGAGTATCCTAGAGCCTTATAATACTGATTATTCTACAGCCTTATAATACTGAGTATCCTACAGCCTTATAATACTGAGTATTCTACAGCCTTATAATACTGAGTATTCTACAGCCTTATAATACTGAATATTCTACAGCCTTATAGTACTTAGTATTCTACAGCCTTATAATACTGAATATTCTACAGCCTTATAATACTGAGTATCCTACAGCCTTATAATACTGATTATTCTACAGCCTTATAATACTGAGTATTCTACAGCCTTATAATGCTGAATATTCTACAGCCTTATAGTACTGAGTATTCTACAGCCTTATATTACTGAGTATTCTACAGCCTTATAATACTGAGTATCCTACAGCCTTATAATACTGAGTATTCTACAGCCTTATAGTACTGATTATTCTACAGCCTTATAGTACTGAGTATTCTACAGCCTTATATTACTGAGTATCCTAGAGCCTTATAATACTGATTATTCTACAGCCTTATAATATTGAGTATCCTACAGCCTTATAATACTGAGTATTCTACAGCCTTATAATACTGAGTATTCTACAGCCTTATAATACTGAATATTCTACAGCCTTATAGTACTTAGTATTCTACAGCCTTATAATACTGATTATTCTACAGCTTTATAATACTGAGTATTCTACAGCCTTATAATACTGCATATTCTACAGCCTTATAATACTGAGTATCCTACTGCCTTATAATACTAATTATTCTACAGCCTTATAATACTGAGTATTCTACAGCCTTATAATACTGAGTATTCTACAGCCTTATAGTACTGATTATTCTACAGCCCTATAATATTGATTATTCTACAGCCTTATAGTACTGAGTATTCTACAGCCTTATAATACTGAGTATTTTACAGCCTTATAATACTGAGTATTCTACTGCCTTATAATACTGATTATTCTACAGCCTTATAGTACTGAGTATTCTACAGCCTTATAATACTGAGTATTCTACAGTCTTATAATACTGATTATTCTACAGCCTTATAATACTGAATATTCTACAGCCTTATAATACTGAGTATTGTACAGCCTTATAATACTGTGTATTCTACAGCCTTATAATACTGAGTATTCTACAGCCCTATAATGCTGAGTATCCTACAGCCTTATAATACTGATTATTCTACAGCCTTATAATACTGATTATTCTACAGCCTTATAATACTGAATATTCTACAGCCTTATAATACTGATTATTCTACAGCCTTATAATACTGAGTATTCTACAGCCTTATAATGCTGAATATTCTACAGCCTTATAGTACTGAGAATTCTACAGCCTTATAATACTGAGTATTCTACAGCCTTATAATACTGAGTATCCTACAGCCTTATAATACTGAGTATCCTACAGCCTTATAATACTGAGTATTCTACAGCCTTATAGTACTGATTATTCTACAGCCTTATAGTACTGAGTATTCTACAGCCTTATATTACTGAATATCCTACAGCCTTATAATACTGAGTATTCTACAGCCTTATAATACTGATTATTCTACAGCCTTATAATACTGAGTATCCTACAGCCTTATAATACTGAGTATTCTACAGCCTTATAATACTGAGTATTCTACAGTCTTATAATACTGATTATTCTACAGCCTTATAATACTGAATATTCTACAGCCTTATAATACTGAGTATTCTACAGTCTTATAATACTGATTATTCTACAGCCTTATAATACTGAATATTCTACAGCCTTATAATACTGAGTATTGTACAGCCTTATAATACTGTGTATTCTACAGCCTTATAATACTGAGTATTCTACAGCCCTATAATGCTGAGTATCCTACAGCCTTATAATACTGATTATTCTACAGCCTTATAATACTGATTATTCTACAGCCTTATAATACTGATTATTCTACAGCCTTATAATACTGAATATTCTACAGCCTTATAATACTGATTATTCTACAGCCTTATAATACTGAGTATTCTACAGCCTTATAATGCTGAATATTCTACAGCCTTATAGTACTGAGAATTCTACAGCCTTATAATACTGAGTATTCTACAGCCTTATAATACTGAGTATCCTACAGCCTTATAATACTGAGTATCCTATAGCCTTATAATACTGAGTATTCTACAGCCTTATAGTACTGATTATTCTACAGCCTTATAGTACTGAGTATTCTACAGCCTTATATTACTGAATATCCTACAGCCTTATAATACTGAGTATTCTACAGCCTTATAATACTGATTATTCTACAGCCTTATAATACTGAGTATCCTACAGCCTTATAATACTGAGTATTCTACAGCCTTATAATACTGAGTATTCTACAGTCTTATAATACTGATTATTCTACAGCCTTATAATACTGAATATTCTACAGCCTTATAATACTGAGTATTGTACAGCCTTATAATACTGTGTATTCTACAGCCTTATAATACTGAGTATTCTACAGCCCTATAATGCTGAGTATCCTACAGCCTTATAATACTGATTATTCTACAGCCTTATAATACTGATTATTCTACAGCCTTATAATACTGAATATTCTACAGCCTTATAATACTGATTATTCTACAGCCTTATAATACTGAGTATTCTACAGCCTTATAATGCTGAATATTCTACAGCCTTATAGTACTGAGAATTCTACAGCCTTATAATACTGAGTATTCTACAGCCTTATAATACTGAGTATCCTACAGCCTTATAATACTGAGTATCCTACAGCCTTATAATACTGAGTATTCTACAGCCTTACAGTACTGATTATTCTACAGCCTTATAGTACTGAGTATTCTACAGCCTTATATTACTGAGTATCCTACAGCCTTATAATACTGAGTATTCTACAGCCTTATAGTACTGAGTATCCTACAGCCTTATAATACTGAGTATTCTACAGCCTTATAATACTGATTATTCTACAGCCTTATAATACTGAGTATCCTACAGCCTTATAATACTGAGTATTCTACAGCCTTATAATACTGATTATTCTACAGCCTTATAATACTGAATATTCTACAGCCTTATAGTACTTAGTATTCTACAGCCTTATAATACTGATTATTCTACAGCCTTATAGTACTGAGTATTCTACAGCCTTATAATACTGAGTATTTTACAGCCTTATAATACTGAGTATTCTACTGCCTTATAATACTGATTATTCTACAGCCTTATAGTACTGAGTATTCTACAGCCTTATAATACTGAGTATTCTACAGCCTTATAATACTGATTATTCTACAGCCTTATAATACTGAATATTCTACAGCCTTATAAAACTGAGTATTCTACAGCCTTATAATACTGAGTATTCTACAGCCTTATAATACTGAGTATTCTACAGCCTTATAATACTGAGTATCCTACAGCCTTATAATACTGATTATTTTACAGCCTTATAATACTGAGTATTCTACAGCCTTATAATACTGAGTATTCTACAGCCTTATAATACTGAGTATCCTACAGCCTTATAATACTGAGTATTCTACAGCCTTATAATACTGAGTATTCTACAGCCTTATAGTACTGAGTATTCTACAGCTTTATAATCCTGAGTATTCTACAGCCTTATAATACTGAGTATTCTACAGCCTTATAATATTGAGTATTCTACAGCCTTATAGTACTGAGTATTCCCACAGCCTTATAATACTGAGTATTCTACAGCCTTATAGTACTGAGTATTCCCACAGCCTTATAATACTGAGTATTCTACAGCCTTATAATACTGAGTATCCTACAGCCTTATAATACTGATTATTCTACAGCCTTATAATACTGAGTATTCTACAGTCTTATAATACTGAGTATTCTATAGCCTTATAATACTGAGTATTCTACAGCCTTATAATACTAAGTATTCTATAGCCTTATAATACTGAGTATCCTACAACCTTATAATACTGAGTATTCTACAGCCTTATTATACTGAGTATCCTACAGCCTTATAATACAGAGTGTTCTACAGCCTTATAATACTGAGTATTCTACTGCCTTATAATACTGAGTATTCTACAGCCTTATAGTACTGATTATTCTACAGCCCTATAATACTGAGTATTCTACAGCCTTATAATACTGAGTATCCTACAGTCTTATAATACTGAGTATTCTACAGCCTTATAATACTGAGTATTCTACAGCCTTATAATACTGAGTATTCTACAGCCTTATAATACTGAGTATTCTACAGCCTTATAATACTGAGTATTCTACAGCCTTATAATACTGAGTATTCTATAGCCTTATAATACTGAGTATTCTACAGCCTTATAATACTGAGTATTCTACAGCCTTATAATACTGAATATTCTACAGCCTTATAGTACTGATTATTCTACAGCCTTATAATACTGAGTATTCTACAGCCTTATAATACTGATTATTCTACAGCCCTATAATACTGAGTATTCTACAGCCTTATAATACTGAGAATTCTACAGCCTTATAATACTGAGTATCCTACAGCCTTATAATACTGAGTATTCTACAGCCTTATAATACTGAGTATTCTACAGCCTTATAATACTGAATATTCTACAGCCTTATAATACTGAGTATTCTATAGCCTTATAATACTGAGTATTCTACTGCCTTATAATACTGAGTATTCTACAGCCTTATAGTACTGTTTATTCTACAGCCCTATAATACTGAGTATTCTACAGCCTTATAATATTGAGTATTCTACAGCCTTATAATACTGATTATTCTAAAGCCTTATAATACTGAGTATTCTACAGCCTTATAATACTGAGTATTCTACAGCCTTATAATACTGAGTATTCTACAGCCTTATAATACTGAGTATTCTATAGCCTTATAATACTGAGTATTCTACAGCCTTATAATACTGAATATTCTACAGCCTTATAATACAGAGTATTCTACAGCCTTATAGTACTGAGTATTCTACAGCCTTATAATACTGAGTATCCTACAGCATTATAATTCTGAGTATTCTACAGCCTTATTATACTGAGTATTCTACAGCCTTATAATACTGATTATTCTACAGCCTTATATTACTGAGTATTCTACAGCCTCAAAATACTGAGTATTCTACAGCCTTATAATACTGAATATTCCACAGCCTTATAGTACTGATTATTCTACAGCCCTATAATACTGAGTATTCTACAGCCTTATAATACTGAGTATCCTACAGCCTTATAATACTGAATATTCTACAGCCTTATAATCCTGAGTATTCTATAGCCTTATACTACTGAGTATTCTACTGCCTTATAATACTGAGTATTCTACAGCCTTATAGTACTGATTATTCTACAGCCCTATAAAACTGAGTATTCTACAGCCTTATAATGCTGAATATTCTACAGCCTTATAGTACTAAGTATTCTACAGCCTTATAATACTGAGTATTCTACAGCCTTATAATACTGAGTATCCTACAGCCTTATAATACTGAGTATTCTACAGCCTTATAGTACTGATTATTCTACAGCCTTATAGTACTGAGTATTCTACAGCCTTATATTACTGAGTATCCTACAGCCTTATAATACTGAGTATTCTACAGCCTTATAGTACTGAGTATCCTACAGCCTTATAATACTGAGTATTCTACAGCCATATAATACTGATTATTCTACAGCCTTATAATACTGAGTATCCTACAGCCTTATAATACTGAGTATTTTACAGCCTTATAATACTGATTATTCTACAGCCTTATAATACTGAATATTCTACAGCCTTATAGTACTTAGTATTCTACAGCCTTATAATACTGATTATTCTACAGCTTTATAATACTGAGTATTCTACAGCCTTATAATACTGCATATTCTACAGCCTTATAATACTGAGTATCCTACTGCCTTATAATACTAATTATTCTACAGCCTTATAATACTGAGTATTCTACAGCCTTATAATACTGAGCATTCTACAGCCTTATAGTACTGATTATTCTACAGCCCTATAATATTGATTATTCTACAGCCTTATAGTACTGAGTATTCTACAGCCTTATAATACTGAGTATTCTACAGCCTTATAATACTGAGTATTCTACAGCCTTATAATACTGAGTATTCTACTTCCTTATAATACTGATTATTCTACAGCCTTATAGTACTGAGTATTCTACAGCCTTATAATACTGAGTATTCTACAGCCTTATAATACTGATTATTCTACAGCCTTATAATACTGAATATTCTACAGCCTTATAAAACTGAGTATTCTACAGCCTTATAATACTGAGTATCCTACAGCCTTATAATACTGATTATTTTACAGCCTTATAATACTGAGTATTCTACAGCCTTATAATACTGAGTATTCTACAGCCTTATAATACTGAGTATCCTACAGTCTTATAATACTGAGTATCCTACAGCCTTATAATACTGAGTATTCTACAGCCTTATAGTACTGAGTATTCTACAGCCTTATAATCCTGAGTATTCTACAGCCTTATAATACTGAGTATTCTACAGCCTTATAATACTGAGTATTCTACAGCCTTATAGTACTGAGTATTCCCACAGCCTTATAATACTGAGTATTCTACAGCCTTATAGTACTGAGTATTCCCACAGCCTTATAATACTGAGTATTCTACAGCCTTATAATACTGAGTATCCTACAGCCTTATAATACTGATTATTCTACAGCCTTATAATACTGAGTATTCTACAGTCTTATAATACTGAGTATTCTATAGCCTTATGATACTGAGTATTCTACAGCCTTATAATACTAAGTATTCTACAGCCTTATAATACTGAGTATCCTACAACCTTATAATACTGAGTATTCTACAGCCTTATTATACTGATTATTCTACAGCCTTATAATACAGAGTGTTGTACAGCATTATAATACTGAGTATTCTACAGCCTTATTATACTGAGTATCCTACAGCCTTATAATACAGAGTGTTCTACAGCCTTATAATACTGAGTATTCTACTGCCTTATAATACTGAGTATTCTACAGCCTTATAGTACTGATTATTCTACAGCCCTATAATACTGAGTATTCTACAGCCTTATAATACTGAGTATCCTACAGTCTTATAATACTGAGTATTCTACAGCCTTATAATACTGAGTATTCTACAGCCTTATAATACTGAGTATTCTACAGCCTTATAATACTGAGTATTCTACAGCCTTATAATACTGAATATTCTACAGCCTTATAATACTGAGTATTCTATAGCCTTATAATACTGAGTATTCTACAGCCTTATAATACTGAATATTCTACAGCCTTATAGTACTGATTATTCTACAGCCCTATAATACTGAGAACTCTACAGCCTTATAATACTGAGTATCCTACAGCCTTATAATACTGAGTATTCTACAGCCTTATAATACTGAGTATTCTACAGCCTTATAATACTGAACATTCTACAGCCTTATAATACTGAGTATTCTATAGCCTTATAATACTGAGTATTCTACTGCCTTATAATACTGAGTATTCTACAGCCTTATAGTACTGATTATTCTACAGCCCTATAATACTGAGTATTCTACAGCCTTATAATACTGAGTATTCTACAGCCTTATAATACTGATTATTCTACAGCCTTATAATACTGAGTATTCTACAGCCTTATAATACTGAGTATTCTACAGCCTTATAATACTGAGTATTCTACAGCCTTATTATACTGAGTATTCTATAGCCTTATAATACTGAGTATTCTACAGCCTTATAATACTGAATATTCTACAGCCTTATAATACAGAGTATTCTACAGCCTTATAGTACTGAGTATTCTACAGCCTTATAATACTGAGTATCCTACAGCATTATAATTCTGAGTATTCTACAGCCTTATTATACTGAGTATTCTACAGCCTTATAATACTGATTATTCTACAGCCTTATATTACTGAGTATTCTACAGCCTCATAATACTGAGTATTCTACAGCCTTATAATACTGAGTATCCTACAGCCTTAAAATACTGAATATTCTACAGCCTTATAATACTGAGTATTCTATAGCCTTATAATACTGATAATTCTACTGCCTTATAATACTGAGTATTCTACAGCCTTGTAGTACTGATTATTCTACAGCCCTATAATACTGAGTATTCTACAGCCTTACAATACTGAGTATCCTACAGCCTTACAATACTGAGTATTCTACAGCCTTATAATACTGATTATTCTACAGCCTTATAATACTGAGTATTCTACTGCCTTATAATACTGAGTATTCTACAGCCTTATAGTACTGACTCTTCTACAGCCCTATAACACTGAGTATTCTACAGCCTTATAATACTGAGTATCCTACAGCCTTATAATACTGAGTATTCTACAGCCTTATAATACTGATTATTCTACAGCCTTATAATACTGAGTATTCTACAGCCTTATAATATTGAGGATTCTACAGCCTTATAATACTGAGTATTTTATAGCCTTATAATACTGAGTATTCTACAGCCTTATAATACTGAATATTCTACAGCCTTATAATACTGAGTATTCTACAGCCTTATAGTACTGAGTATTCTACAGCCTTATAATACTGAGTATCCTACAGCCTTATAATTCTGAGTATTCTATAGCCTTATTATACTGAGTATTCTACAGCCTTATATTACTGAGTATTCTACAGCCTTATAATACTGAATATTCTACAGCCTTATAATACTGAGTATTCTACAGCCTTATAGTACTGAGTATTCTACAGCCTTATAATACTGAGTATCCTACAGCCTTATAATACTGAGTATTCTACAGCCTTATAATACTGAGTATTCTACAGCCTTATAATACTGAATATTCTACAGCCTTATAATACTGAGTATTCTATAGCCTTATAATACTGAGTATTCAACAGCCTTATAATACTGAATATTCTACAGCCTTATAGTACTGATTATTCTACAGCCTTATAATACTGAGTATTCTACAGCCTTATAATACTGATTATTCTACAGCCCTATAATACTGAGTATTCTACAGCCTTATAATACTGAGAATTCTACAGCCTTATAATACTGAGTATCCTACAGCCTTATAATACTGAGTATTCTACAGCCTTATAATACTGAGTATTCTACAGCCTTATAATACTGAATATTCTACAGCCTTATAATACTGAGTATTCTATAGCCTTATAATACTGAGTATTCTACTGCCTTATAATACTGAGTATTCTACAGCCTTATAGTACTGTTTATTCTACAGCCCTATAATACTGAGTATTCTACAGCCTTATAATATTGAGTATTCTACAGCCTTATAATACTGATTATTCTAAAGCCTTATAATACTGAGTATTCTACAGCCTTATAATACTGAGTATTCTACAGCCTTATAATACTGAGTATTCTACAGCCTTATAATACTGAGTATTCTATAGCCTTATAATACTGAGTATTCTACAGCCTTATAATACTGAATATTCTACAGCCTTATAATACAGAGTATTCTACAGCCTTATAGTACTGAGTATTCTACAGCCTTATAATACTGAGTATCCTACAGCATTATAATTCTGAGTATTCTACAGCCTTATTATACTGAGTATTCTACAGCCTTATAATACTGATTATTCTACAGCCTTATATTACTGAGTATTCTACAGCCTCAAAATACTGAGTATTCTACAGCCTTATAATACTGAATATTCCACAGCCTTATAGTACTGATTATTCTACAGCCCTATAATACTGAGTATTCTACAGCCTTATAATACTGAGTATCCTACAGCCTTATAATACTGAATATTCTACAGCCTTATAATCCTGAGTATTCTATAGCCTTATACTACTGAGTATTCTACTGCCTTATAATACTGAGTATTCTAAAGCCTTATAGTACTGATTATTCTACAGCCCTATAATACTGAGTATTCTACAGCCTTATAATGCTGAATATTCTACAGCCTTATAGTACTAAGTATTCTACAGCCTTATAATACTGAGTATTCTACAGCCTTATAATACTGAGTATCCTACAGCCTTATAATACTGAGTATTCTACAGCCTTATAGTACTGATTATTCTACAGCCTTATAGTACTGAGTATTCTACAGCCTTATATTACTGAGTATCCTACAGCCTTATAATACTGAGTATTCTACAGCCTTATAGTACTGAGTATCCTACAGCCTTATAATACTGAGTATTCTACAGCCATATAATACTGATTATTCTACAGCCTTATAATACTGAGTATCCTACAGCCTTATAATACTGAGTATTTTACAGCCTTATAATACTGATTATTCTACAGCCTTATAATACTGAATATTCTACAGCCTTATAGTACTTAGTATTCTACAGCCTTATAATACTGATTATTCTACAGCTTTATAATACTGAGTATTCTACAGCCTTATAATACTGCATATTCTACAGCCTTATAATACTGAGTATCCTACTGCCTTATAATACTAATTATTCTACAGCCTTATAATACTGAGTATTCTACAGCCTTATAATACTGAGCATTCTACAGCCTTATAGTACTGATTATTCTACAGCCCTATAATATTGATTATTCTACAGCCTTATAGTACTGAGTATTCTACAGCCTTATAATACTGAGTATTCTACAGCCTTATAATACTGAGTATTCTACAGCCTTATAATACTGAGTATTCTACTGCCTTATAATACTGATTATTCTACAGCCTTATAGTACTGAGTATTCTACAGCCTTATAATACTGAGTATTCTACAGCCTTATAATACTGATTATTCTACAGCCTTATAATACTGAATATTCTACAGCCTTATAAAACTGAGTATTCTACAGCCTTATAATACTGAGTATTCTACAGCCTTATAATACTGAGTATTCTACAGCCTTATAATACTGAGTATCCTACAGCCTTATAATACTGATTATTTTACAGCCTTATAATACTGAGTATTCTACAGCCTTATAATACTGAGTATTCTACAGCCTTATAATACTGAGTATTCTACAGCCTTATAATACTGAGTATCCTACAGTCTTATAATACTGAGTATTCTACAGCCTTATAATACTGAGTATTCTACAGCCTTATAGTACTGAGTATTCTACAGCCTTATAATCCTGAGTATTCTACAGCCTTATAATACTGAGTATTCTACAGCCTTATAATACTGAGTATTCTACAGCCTTATAGTACTGAGTATTCCCACAGCCTTATAATACTGAGTATTCTACAGCCTTATAGTACTGAGTATTCCCACAGCCTTATAATACTGAGTATTCTACAGCCTTATAATACTGAGTATCCTACAGCCTTATAATACTGATTATTCTACAGCCTTATAATACTGAGTATTCTACAGTCTTATAATACTGAGTATTCTATAGCCTTATGATACTGAGTATTCTACAGCCTTATAATACTAAGTATTCTACAGCCTTATAATACTGAGTATCCTACAACCTTATAATACTGAGTATTCTACAGCCTTATTATACTGATTATTCTACAGCCTTATAATACAGAGTGTTCTACAGCCTTATAATACTGAGTATTCTACAGCCTTATTATACTGAGTATCCTACAGCCTTATAATACAGAGTGTTCTACAGCCTTATAATACTGAGTATTCTACTGCCTTATAATACTGAGTATTCTACAGCCTTATAGTACTGATTATTCTACCGCCCTATAATACTGAGTATTCTACAGCCTTATAATACTGAGTATCCTACAGTCTTATAATACTGAGTATTCTACAGCCTTATAATACTGAGTATTCTACAGCCTTATAATACTGAGTATTCTACAGCCTTATAATACTGAGTATTCTACAGCCTTATAATACTGAATATTCTACAGCCTTATAATACTGAGTATTCTATAGCCTTATAATACTGAGTATTCTACAGCCTTATAATACTGAATATTCTACAGCCTTATAGTACTGATTATTCTACAGCCCTATAATACTGAGAACTCTACAGCCTTATAATACTGAGTATCCTACAGCCTTATAATACTGAGTATTCTACAGCCTTATAATACTGAGTATTCTACAGCCTTATAATACTGAACATTCTACAGCCTTATAATACTGAGTATTCTATCGCCTTATAATACTGAGTATTCTACTGCCTTATAATACTGAGTATTCTACAGCCTTATAGTACTGATTATTCTACAGCCCTATAATACTGAGTATTCTACAGCCTTATAATACTGAGTATTCTACAGCCTTATAATACTGATTATTCTACAGCCTTATAATACTGAGTATTCTACAGCCTTATAATACTGAGTATTCTACAGCCTTATAATACTGAGTATTCTACAGCCTTATTATACTGAGTATTCTATAGCCTTATAATACTGAGTATTCTACAGCCTTATAATACTGAATATTCTACAGCCTTATAATACAGAGTATTCTACAGCCTTATAGTACTGAGTATTCTACAGCCTTATAATACTGAGTATCCTACAGCATTATAATTCTGAGTATTCTACAGCCTTATTATACTGAGTATTCTACAGCCTTATAATACTGATTATTCTACAGCCTTATATTACTGAGTATTCTACAGCCTCATAATACTGAGTATTCTACAGCCTTATAATACTGAGTATCCTACAGCCTTAAAATACTGAATATTCTACAGCCTTATAATACTGAGTATTCTATAGCCTTATAATACTGATAATTCTACTGCCTTATAATACTGAGTATTCTACAGCCTTGTAGTACTGATTATTCTACAGCCCTATAATACTGAGTATTCTACAGCCTTACAATACTGAGTATCCTACAGCCTTATAATACTGAGTATTCTACAGCCTTATAATACTGATTATTCTACAGCCTTATAATACTGAGTATTCTACTGCCTTATAATACTGAGTATTCTACAGCCTTATAGTACTGACTCTTCTACAGCCCTATAACACTGAGTATTCTACAGCCTTATAATACTGAGTATCCTACAGCCTTATAATACTGAGTATTCTACAGCCTTATAATACTGATTATTCTACAGCCTTATAATACTGAGTATTCTACAGCCTTATAATATTGAGGATTCTACAGCCTTATAATACTGAGTATTTTATAGCCTTATAATACTGAGTATTCTACAGCCTTATAATACTGAATATTCTACAGCCTTATAATACTGAGTATTCTACAGCCTTATAGTACTGAGTATTCTACAGCCTTATAATACTGAGTATCCTACAGCCTTATAATTCTGAGTATTCTATAGCCTTATTATACTGAGTATTCTACAGCCTTATATTACTGAGTATTCTACAGCCTTATAATACTGAATATTCTACAGCCTTATAATACTGAGTATTCTACAGCCTTATAGTACTGAGTATTCTACAGCCTTATAATACTGAGTATCCTACAGCCTTATAATTCTGAGTATTCTACAGCCTTATTATACTGAGTATTCTACAGCCTTATAATACTGAGTATTCTACAGCCTTATAATACTGATTATTCTACAGCCTTATAATACTGAATATTCTACATCCTTATAACAATGAGTATTCTACAGCCTTATAATACTGAGTATCCTACTGCCTTATAATACTGAGTATTCTACAGCCTTATAATACTGAGCATCCTACAGCCTTATAATACTGATTATTCTACAGCCTTATAATATTGAGTATTCTACAGCCTTATAGTACTGAGTATTCTACAGCCTTATAATCCTGAGTATTCTACAGCCTTATAATACTGAGTATTCTACAGCCTTATTATACTGAGTATTCTACAGCCTTATAATACTGAGTATTCTACAGCCTTATAATACTGAATATTCTACAGCCTTATAATACTGAGTATTCTACAGCCTTATAGTACTGAGTATTCCCACAGCCTTATAATACTGAGTATTCTACAGCCTTATAATACTGAGAATCCTACAGCCTTATAATACTGATTATTCTACAGCCTTATAATACTGAGTATTCTACAGCCTTATAATACTGAGTATTCTATAGCCTTATAACACTGAGTATTCTACAGCCTTATAATACTGAGTATCCTACAACCTTATAATACTGAGTATTCTACAGCCTTATAGTACTGAGTATTCCCACAGCCTTATAATACTGAGTATTCTACAGCCTTATAATACTGAGTATCCTACAGCCTTATAATA
The DNA here is from genome assembly GCF_029499605.1 of Hyla sarda. Taxonomy (NCBI): domain Eukaryota; kingdom Metazoa; phylum Chordata; class Amphibia; order Anura; family Hylidae; genus Hyla; species Hyla sarda. The sequence continues at coordinate 271,756,062 of NC_079190.1, read as the reverse complement.
CTGATTAGTCTACAGCCTTATAATACTGAGTATTCTACAGCCTTATAATACTGAGTATTCTATAGCCTTATAATACTGAGTATTCTACAACCTTATAATACTAAGTATTCTACAGCCTTATAATACTGAGTATCCTACGACCTTATAATACTGAGTATTCTACAGCCTTATTATACTGATTATTCTACAGCCTTATAATACAGAGTGTTCTACAGCCTTATAATACTGAGTATTCTACAGCCTTATTATACTGAGTATTCTACTGCCTTATAATACTGAGTATTCTACAGCCTTATAGTACTGTTTATTCTACAGCCCTATAATACTGAGTATTCTACAGCCTTATAATACTGAGTATTCTACAGCCTTATAATACTGAGTATTCTACAGCCTTATAATACTGAGTATTCTACAGCCTTATAATACTGAATATTCTACAGCCTTATAGTACTGATTATTCTACAGCCCTATAATACTGAGTATTCTACAGCCTTATAATACTGAGTATCCTACAGCCTTATAATACTGAGTATTCTACAGCCTTATAATACTGAGTATTCTACAGCCTTATAATACTGAATATTCTACAGCCTTATAATACTGAGTATTCTATAGCCTTATAATACTGAGTATTCTACTGCCTTATAATACTGAGTATTCTACAGCCCTATAATACTGAGTATTCTACAGCCTTATAATACTGAGTATCCCACAGCCTTATAATACTGAGTATTCTACAGCCTTATAATACTGAGTATTCTACAGCCTTATAATACTAAGTATTCTACAGCCTTATAATACTGAGTATCCTACAACCTTATAATACTGAGTATTCTACAGCCTTATTATACTGATTATTCTACAGCCTTATAATACAGAGTGTTCTACAGCCTTATAATACTGAGTATTCTACAGCCTTATTATACTGAGTATTCTACTGCCTTATAATACTGAGTATTCTACAGCCTTATAGTACTGATTATTCTACAGCCCTATAATACTGAGTATTCTACAGCCTTATAATAATGAGTATTCTATAGCCTTATAATACTGAGTATTCTACAGCCTTATAATACTGAGTATTCTATAGCCTTATAATACTGAGTATTCTACAGCCTTATAATACTGAATATTCTACAGCCTTATAGTACTGATTATTCTACAGCCTTATAATACTGAGTATCCTACAGCCTTATAATACTGAGTATTCTACAGCCTTATAATACTGAGTATTCTACAGCCTTATAATACTGAATATTCTACAGCCTTATAATACTGAGTATTCTACAGCCTTATAATACTGAGTATTCTACAGCCTTATAATACTGAGTATTCTGCAGCCTTATAATACTGAGTATTCTATAGCCTTATAATACTAAGTATTCTACAGCCTTATAATACTGAATATTCTACAGCCTTATAGTACTGATTATTCTACAGCCCTATAATACTGAGTATTCTACAGCCTTATAATACTGAGTATCCTACAGCCTTATAATACTGAGTATTCTACAGCCTTATAATACAGAGTATTCTACAGCCTTAGAGTACTGAGTATTCTACAGCCTTATAATACTGAGTATCCTACAGCATTATAATTCTGAGTATTCTACAGCCTTATTATACTGAGTATTCTACAGCCTTATAATACTGATTATTCTACAGCCTTATATTACTGAGTATTCTACAGCCTCATAATAAACAAAATTGTTCTTACCTGTAATTTTGATTTCCTTGAGTCCCAAGGCAGCACACAGATGGGGATATTTCATCCCCCAGTCTCCAACCTAGGACCGTCCACCTAGCAAGATAATTAAGAAATTAGCATAGTTAATTGCTGACCTGATAAGAACCCTCTCCTACAGATCACACCTGTGTTAATAAAATAGAGACGAATTACAGAAAAAAATAGTATTGGGAGGGTATTGGTGTGCTGCCTTGGGACTCAAGGAAATCAAAATTACAGGTAAGAACAATTTTGTTTTTCCTTATCGTCCCAAGGCAGCACACAGATGGGATCTTACATAGAAACCCAAAGGGAGGGTAATTCCTAAAAGGACTGATTATTCTACAGCCCTATAATACTGAGTATTCTACAGCCTTATAATACTGAGTATTCTACAGCCTTATAATACTGAATATTCTACAGCCTTATAATACTGAGTATTCTATAGCCTTATAATACTGAGTATTCTACTGCCTTATAATACTGAGTATTCTACAGCCCTATAATACTGAGTATTCTACAGCCTTATAATACTGAGTATCCCACAGCCTTATAATACTGAGTATTCTACAGCCTTATAATACTGAGTATTCTACAACCTTATAATACTGAGTATTCTACAGCCTTATTATACTGATTATTCTACAGCCTTATAATACAGAGTGTTCTACAGCCTTATAATACTGAGTATTCTACAGCCTTATAATACTGAGTATTCTACAGCCTTATAGTACTGATTATTCTACAGCCCTATAATACTGAGTATTCTACAGCCTTATAATACTGAGTATTCTACAGCCTTATAATACTGAATATTCTACAGCCTTATAATACTGAGTATTCTACAGCCTTATAATACTGAGTATTCTACAGCCTTATAATACTGAGTGTTCTACAGCCTTATAATACTGAGTATTCTACAGCCTTATTATACTGAGTATTCTACTGCCTTATAATACTGAGTATTCTACAGCCTTATAGTACTGATTATTCTACAGCCCTATAATACTGAGTATTCTACAGCCTTATAATACTGAGTATTCTACAGCCTTATAATACTGAGTATTCTACAGCCTTATAATACTGAGTATTCTATAGCCTTATAATACTGAGTATTCTACAGCCTTATAATACTGATTATTCTACAGCCCTATAATACTGAGTATTCTACAGCCTTATAATACTGAGTATCCTACAGCCTTATAATACTGAGTATTCTACAGCCTTATAATACTGAGTATTCTACAGCCTTATAATACTGAATATTCTACAGCCTTATAATACTGAATATTCTATAGCCTTATAATACTGAGTATTCTATAGCCTTATAATACTGAGTATTCTACAGCCTTATAATACTGAATATTCTACAGCCTTATAGTACTGATTATTCTACAGCCCTATAATACTGAGTATTCTACAGCCTTATAATACTGAGTATCCTACAGCCTTATAATACTGAGTATTCTACAGCCTTATAATACTGAGTATTCTACAGCCTTATAATACTGAATATTCTACAGCCTTATAATACTGAGTATTCTATAGCCTTATAATACTGAGTATTCTACTGCCTTATAATACTGAGTATTCTACAGCCTTATAGTACTGATTATTCTACAGCCCTATAATACTGAGTATTCTACAGCCTTATAATACTGAGTATCCTACAGCCTTATAATACTGAGTATTCTACAGCCTTATAATACTGATTATTCTACAGCCTTATAATACTGAGTATTCTACAGCCTTATAATACTGAGTATTCTACAGCCTTATAATACTGAGTATTATACAGCCTTATTATACTGAGTATTCTATAGCCTTATAATACTGAGTATTCTACAGCCTTATAATACTGAATATTCTACAGCCTTAGAGTACTGAGTATTCTACAGCCTTATAATACTGAGTATCCTACAGCATTATAATTCTGAGTATTCTACAGCCTTATTATACTGAGTATTCTACAGCCTTATAATACTGATTATTCTACAGCCTTATATTACTGAGTATTCTACAGCCTCATAATAAACAAAATTGTTCTTACCTGTAATTTTGATTTCCTTGAGTCCCAAGGCAGCACACAGATGGGGATATTTCATCCCCCAGTCTCCAACCTAGGACCGTCCACCTAGCAAGATAATTAAGAAATTAGCATAGTTAATTGCTGACCTGATAAGAACCCTCTCCTACAGATCACACCTGTGTTAATAAAATAGAGACGAATTACAGAAAAAAATAGTATTGGGAGGGTATTGGTGTGCTGCCTTGGGACTCAAGGAAATCAAAATTACAGGTAAGAACAATTTTGTTTTTCCTTATCGTCCCAAGGCAGCACACAGATGGGATCTTACATAGAAACCCAAAGGGAGGGTAATTCCTAAAAGGACTACAATCTCAAAGGCTGAATTACTAGCCTATACTAGCCTATACAGGATAGCAGTATGGACCAGGAGGCTGCATTACAGACTTAAAATTTGGACCCTCTATGCTTATCAGGAGGAAGTTGAACTGGTAGAAGAGACTGAAGAAACTACAAGGAAAAAATTCTCTTTTTGCTCAAAATCACGAGATGGAAAAAACCAACTCCACCTCAGATTTATGAACTTCAAGCTCTTGTGGCCTGGAAGGACAAAACATTTGCAGATCTCAGCTAGACAACACTTTGTTTAGGACAAGGCGAGAGCCTCTTACTATCCAATACGGATTATTCCTCTACTGTTCTGCAATACGAGCCTTCAGGTACAGTTCAGGGCCAGCGGCCGTGGATATATGAAGGAAAACTACTATTTCTTCTATCCTTCTGGTAGATTCTTTACAGAACGAAAGAAATTCTCTAAATCAAATACAAATTTCTCATCCCTTTATGGAATCCTATGGACATGGCGACTTCACATACTGTATTCATTATATGATGGTTCTTCAAGAGCGTAATATCATTCATAATAGATGCTTACAGACTCAAGTGTAGCTGTATTTCCTAAGGAAAGGATCAACAATGAAGGAATTAGAGTTTTATCTCAGTTCAATCGAAGCCGGTTGTACAGATTATAGGAATTTTTTCTACAGTAAATCTTGGTGCAGAGGAAGCCTACAGAATTTTCTCCTAAATACGCAATGGTTGGAAAAACCAGACTCTGAAAGCCAAACAGAATGACATCACAATGGATACAGTGAAGACCTTCTGTAAGATTTCCTTATGAAGAAGATTGATAGAAACTATTTTACTAGCAGAGAACATCTCGTCCTGGTAGATCAGCATCCTTTGGAGGTACAACCTCTCTGATGAACTCTGAGGTACCAGAGTATTTCCGGATCTTCTAGATTTAACAAGAAGAGGTTCGAGTCACACTTTGATGGTATAGTCTCTTCTCTCACATTAAAACTATTATGTGGCTTTAAGATTCTAGGATAAACTTTGCTGAATCCTAATAGACTTGTAGTATGGACTGGTTGTTGTTTTCTTGTGGATCATGATCAGGACTAGATTTCTTTGATACGGTCAAACTGCTACAAAGTCCGCCACATGTCCAGTGCGGAATGTATTCTCTTTAGAGATCCACTTTGATATGAAGATGGCGTACTAAATATTACCACCTTTCATTATGCCAGAAGGAAAACCGACAACCGGACCGGAGGATCTCCTGTTGATTATCTCTGAAGTGACTCTTTGTCCAAAACACAATCATGTAGCAGAAGTGAGATGGTGAACGTCTCCTCAGTAGAAAAGACACTCAATCCGCAATCCTCAACAAGAGACCTGGAGTCGATGGTTGGAATTATTCTGGTGGTAAAAGTAAAGAATTAAACTATGAACCTTCTGGAAAAGAAGAATAATTACTGCTTGTAAACCGCCATGCTTAGAGTACAGCACCACATGAGCCATCTGGAGACAGATCTGCTACTATCCCAATAGACACTTCATAATATCATTGGACCAGAGACAAGACAACAAAGAGCTTAAGACTCTGTGGAGATGAGCACCCCATGGACAACAAGCCTGATCCTTGAGTTAAGGAGAAAGATCTTATGGAAACCATTACAACTTCTTCCTTCAAGAATGGACCTGGAACAAAGAGAAGACGAATAAATCGTTTAGAACAGTAAAGTCTATATTTAAAGATGTGAATATCTACTATCATGTTGACTGTCATGTGCCAAACTAGAAGCTGAAGCTTTAACTGATAATGTACAAGTCATCTGCTTGATGTTAATCAGACCCATGGAAATGAATCTACTTTAGTTAGATGCCTATAATGTAATGACATCTATTAACAGATCTGCTACTCTTGAGCTGCAACACCAGAGCCAAAGATGAGCAGGAAGAAGATTTCTGGCACATATTACACGGATCAGACCTATGTATTCTTACACAGAGGCTCCATCTGAAGGGCCTGACATCTGTAAGAGAAAAATATGTATTAGTACATGATAGAGATGACAATCACAGAACCACCAGAGCAGAAGGTGGTAGAAACATATTGGTGCCAGGTCCAGCTATAAAAATAAGAGACCCTGACCCAGGGCCCTATACACAAGAAATGACCCATAAGACAGTATACAGGGCATATATATATCTATAATGTGCGGTTAGACGTTATCTGCAACATAGATAGGCAACAAAGCCGAACTAAAGAGTAAGGAAAATACCCCTCTAAACAAGGCTGATAACAGAGTAACAATCTGTATATCTTAAGTACTACAACCATCACCCAAATATATAGCTGACAACAGGAGCAAGCTTGAATTTACAAGATCTACACTTTCTATGCAGACTATAAGACTGACCACAGGGAAAGGGTTGTATTCATAGGCACTATAGGGTTAACACAGCCTATATGATTAAAGTGAACAATAGGTCGAATTCACAGGGAGTATAGTGAGCCACAGGTTGTATTCACCACAGTAATACAGACTATGAAGACTATGTCAGGCAGGCACAACAGACTTCATGCCGACGAGATTGCTACCAGAGAGCAGTAACTATATACACAGGTACATGCTACATACAGACTATATGGATACAAGCACTACATATTATATGCATAGGTTTCATGCTACATAAGGACTATATGGATACAAGCACTACATATCATAACAGGATAAATGATACCTGCAGACTATATGGCTGAGCAACAGCTTGTATCTACAACAAATATATATATATATATATATATATATATATATATATATATATATATACACACACACACACCATACATGCAGACAATATGGTTAACAGAACAATAACTTGTATTCACAAGTATAACAGGCTCTATACAGACTATATCAGTGTCCTCAGATGCCAAAAACCACGACTCCCAGCACACCCAGAAAGACAAAGGCCATCCCGTTATGCAAGGAGCCACAGCTCCGTAACACCCAGAGTCACCACGGCCACCAGATTACACAGCTTAAAACAGAGCACAATAGCTTGTGTCCACAACTTCCAGAACACCTAGACAGACAAAGGCCGTCCCGGCATGTCAGGGGCCAAGCCCCGCAACACCCAGACATACATATATTATACACAGACTGGATGGCTGATAACAGGGAACAATAGCAAGCACTGCAGGTTTAAGCAGACTATATGGCCGAACAGAGAGCAATAGCCTGTAGCAAGCACAACAGGCTATATACAGATTGGATGGCTGACAACAGAGAGCAAAAGCTTGTATCAACAAGCACTACAGGCCTATGCAGTTTAATGGCTGAAAACAGCGAGTAATAGCTTGTAACAAGCACTATAGGTCTTATACAGACTGGATGGCTGACCACAGAGAACAATATTTTGAACCAACAAGCACTACAGGCCATATGCAGATTGGATGGATGACCACAGAGAATAGCTTGTATCATCAAGCACTACAGGATATATACAGACTGTATGGCTGACAACAGAGAACAATCGCCTGTAACAACAAGCACCACAGGCTATATACAGACTGGATGGCTGACCACAGAGAACAATAGCCTGTAACAACAAGTACCACAGGCTATACACAGACTGGATGGCTGACAACAGAGAGCAATAGTGTATCCACAGGCATTACAGGCCTTATGCAGTCTAAATGTCTTACAACAGTATAGATAAGATACTTATCTTTATTCCTGAAGCGACGTCACTGCATACAATTTACCAGAATGCAGCGCAAAAGACGGTCGCCATGATTCTCATGATGGATTTGCACAACAGCAAGATAGACACAATGTACAACCCATTGTGCACATCATTTAAGGAAATACAGCGGCTATAGCCATAATTCTGGTCAGAGAAGTCTGCAAAGGGTTTAAGGACATATCTGCTGGCAGGACCATGTGATGGGTAATGTTATTAATGCCAGGGAACCCCTAAAGCGTGAAACATACCTGATGCCAGCAAGTGTAGGAAACATTTGCTCCTCATGGAGATTTCCAGTCTTCACCAGGACCCAGCACCGGATATACTGTGGAGCAGACCAGATCCAGACATCCGAAGTGATGACAGACCGGACCGTCACAAGGAGACAGCTGTACCGATATGCCGGGATACTCCACCGGCATAAGCAAGATACCGATACGCCAGGATACTCCACCGGCATAAGCAAGGTATCGATACGCCAGGATACTTCACCAGCAGTCAGGTATAGGGAGCCCAGCCAGGATACTTCACCAGCAGTCAGGTATAGGGAGCCCAGCCAGGATACTTCATCAGCATAATAGAAAGGCAAAACAGGGCTGGAATATGACATCAGCCAAAGGTTCAGAATGATTTATCCAGGATACTGCACTGGTTACCTAAATATTTAATCATCCATTATTACCTCAAACCGGGACCTTGCACCGGTCATATCCCTGCCATCTGCCTCTGCCAGGATACTGCACCAGCAGGAAAAATTTGATGGCAGGGAACAGCCAGGACCCCGCACTGGCAAATACTTACTTCAAAAAGTTGCAGCCAAGACCCCGCAGGGCTGAGATAAGCGATGGGCACACAGAACATCTCGGAACCAGTATGAGTCGGCCAGGACCCCGCGCTGGCTTATGGCTAATATCAGGACACTGGCACAGGACCCCGCACTGGTAAAGCATGAAGTTCAGAATATACTCTGAGACCAGGTCATGGCCAGGATACTGCACTGGCACTTAATTGCGTTGCAGCCAGGACCCCGCAAGGCTGATCAGAAGATCTGTAAGTCCAGAAACATCCAAAACAAAGGGAAAACCACAGGTAGAAGGAGGAGGTGGAACATCTCCTGGTGGAATGAGGACAAAATTAAACACAGGTGTAATCTGTAGGAGAGGGTTCTTATCAGGTCAGCAATTAACTATGCTAATTTCTTAATTATCTTGCTAGGTGGACGGTCCTAGGTTGGAGACTGGGGGATGAAATATCCCCATCTGTGTGCTGCCATGGGACAATAAGGAAACTGAGTATTCTACAGCCTTATAATACTGAATATTCTACAGCCTTATAGCACTGATAATTCTACAGCCCTATAATACTGAGTATTCTACAGCCTTATAATACTGAGTATCCTACAGCCTTATAATACTGAGTATTCTACAGCCTTATAATACTGAGTATTCTACAGCCTTATAATACTGAATATTCTACAGCCTTATAATACTGAGTATTCTATAGCCTTATAATACTGAGTATTCTACTGCCTTATAATACTGAGTATTCTACAGCCTTATAGTACTGATTATTCTAAAGCCCTATAATACTGAGTATTCTACAGCCTTATAATACTGAGTATCCTACAGCCTTATAATACTGAGTATTCTACAGCCTTATAATACTGAGTATTCTACAGCCTTATAATACTAAGTATTCTACAGCCTTATAATACTGAGTATTCTATAGCCTTATAATACTGAGTATTCTACAGCCTTATAATACTGAATATTCTACAGCCTTATAATACAGAGTATTCTACAGCCTTATAGTACTGAGTATCCTACAGCCTTAAAATTCTGAGTATTCTACAGCCTTATTATACTGAGTATTCTACAGCCTTATAATACTGATTATTCTACAGCCTTATATTACTGAGTATTCTACAGCCTCATAATACTGAGTATCCTACTGCCTTATAATACTGAGTATTCTACAGCCTTATAATACTGAGTATTCTACAGCCTTATAATACTGAGTATCCTACAGCCTTATAATACTGAATATTCTACTGCCTTATAATACTGAGTATTCTACAGCCTTATAGTACAGATTATTCTACAGCCTTATAATACTGAATATTCTACAGCCTTATAATACTGAGTATTCTACAGCCTTATAATACTGAGTATTCTACAGCCTTATAATACTGAGTATCCTACAGCCTTATAATACTGATTATTCTACAGCCTTATAATATTGAGTATTCTACAGCCTTATAGTACTGAGTATTCTACAGCCTTATAATCCTGAGTATTCTACAGCCTTATAATACTGAGTATTCTGCAGCCTTATAATACTGAGTATTCTACAGCCTTATAGTACTCAGTATTCCCACAGCCTTATAATACTGAGTATTCTACAGCCTTATAGTACTGAGTATTCCCACAGCCTTATAATACTGAGTATTCTACAGCCTTATAATACTGAATATTCTACAGCCTTATAATACTGAGTATTCTACAGCCTTATAATACTGAGTATTCTATAGCCTTATAATACTGAGTATTCTACAGCCTTATAATACTGAATATTCTACAGCCTTATAATACTGAGTATTCTACAGCCTTATAATACTGAGTATTCTACAGCCTTATAGTACTGAGTATTCTACAGCCTTATAATACTGAGTATCCTACAGCCTTATAATTCTGAGTATTCTACAGCCTTATTATACTGAGTATTCTACAGCCTTATTATACTGATTATTCTACAGCCTTATAATACTGAGTATTCTACAGCCTTATAATACTGATTATTCTACAGCCTTATATTACTGAGTATTCTACAGCCTCATAATACTGAGTATCCTACTGCCTTATAATACTGAGTATTCTACAGCCTTATGATACTGATTATTCTACAGCCTTATAATACTGAGTATTCTACAGCCTTATAATACTGAGTATTTTATAGCCTTATAGTACTGATTATTCTACAGCCTTATAATACTGAGTATTCTACAGCCTTATAATACTGAATATTCTACAGCCTTATAATACTGAGTATTCTACAGCCTTATAGTACTGAGTATTCTACAGCCTTATAATACTATGTATCCTACAGCCTTATAATTCTGAGTATTCTACAGCCTTATTATACTGAGTATTTTACAGCCTTATAATACTGATTATTCTACAGCCTTATATTACTGAGTATTCTACAGCCTCATAATACTGAGTATCCTACTGCCTTATAATACTGAGTATTCTACAGCCTTATAATACTGATTATTCTACAGCCTTATAATACTGAGTATTCTACAGCCTTATAATACTGAGTATTCTACAGCCTTATCGAACTGATTATTCTACAGCCTTATAATACTGAGTATCCTACAGCCTTATAGTACTGATTATTCTACAGCCTTATAATACTGAGTATTCTACAGCCTTATAATACTGAATATTCTACAGCCTTATAATACTGAGTATTCTACAGCCTTATAATACTGAATTTTCTACAGCCTTATTATACTGAGTATTCCACAGCCTTATAATACTGAGTATCCTACAGCCTTATAATACTGAGTATTCTACAGCCTTATAATACTGATTATTCTACAGCCTTATAATACTGAGTATCCTACAACCTTATAATACTGAGTATTCTACAGCCTTATTATACTGATTATTCTACAGCCTTATAATACAGAGTGTTCTACAGCCTTATAATACTGAGTATTCTACAGCCTTATTATACTGAGTATCCTACAGCCTTATAATACAGAGTGTTCTTTAGCCTTATAATACAGAGTATTCTACAGCCTTATAATACTGAGTATTCTACAGCCTTATAGTACTGATAATTATACAGCCCTATAATACTGAGTATTCTACAGCCTTATAATACTGAGTATTCTACAGCCTTATCGTACTGATTATTCTACAGCCTTATGATACTGAGTATTCTACAGCCTTATAATATTGAGTATTCTACAGCCTTATAAAACTGAATATTCTACAGCCTTATAATACTGAGTATTCTACAGCCTTATAATACTGAATATTCTACAGCCTTATAATACTGAGTATTCTACAGCCTTATAGTACTGAGTATTCTACAGCCTTATAATACTGAGTATCCTACAGCCTTATAATTCTGAGTATTCTACAGCCTTATTATACTGAGTATTCTACAGCCTTATAATACTGATTATGCTACAGCCTTATATTACTGAGTATTCTACAGCCTCATAATACTGAGTATCCTACTGCCTTATGATACTGAGTATTCTACAGCCTTATAATACTGATTATTCTACAGCCTTATAATACTGAGTATTCTACAGCCTTATAATACTGAGTATTTTATAGCCTTATAGTACTGATTATTCTACAGCCTTATAATACTGAGTATCCTACAGCCTTATAATTCTGAGTATTCTACAGCCTTATTATACTGAGTATTCTACAGCCTTATAATACTGATTATTCTACAGCCTTATATTACTGAGTATTCTACAGCCTCATAATACTGAGTATCCTACTGCCTTATAATACTGAGTATTCTACAGCCTTATAATATTGATTATTCTACAGCCTTATAATACTGAGTATTCTACAGCCTTATAATACTGAGTATTTTATAGCCTTATAATAATGATTATTCTACAGCCTCATAATACTGAGTATTCTACAGCCTTATAATACTGAGTATTCTACAGCCTTATCGTACTGATTATTCTACAGCCTTATAATACTGAGTATCCTACAGCCTTATAGTACTGATTATTCTACAGCCTTATAATACTGAGTATTCTACAGCCTTATAATACTGAATATTCTACAGCCTTATAATACTGAGTATTCTACAGCCTTATAATACTGAGTATTCTATAGCCTTATAATACTGAGTATTCTACAGCCTTATAATACTGAATATTCTACAGCCTTATTATACTGTGTATTCCACAGCCTTATAATACTGAGTATCCTACAGCCTTATAATACTGAGTATCCTACAGCCTTATAATACTGAGTATCCTACAGCCTTATAATACAGAGTGTTCTACAGCCTTATAATACTGAGTATCCTACAGCCTTATAATACTGAGTATTCTACAGCCTTATAATACTGATTATTCTACAGCCTTATAGTACTGAGTATTCTACAGCCTTATAATACTGAGTATTCTACAGCCTTATAATACTGAGTATTCTATAGCCTTATAATACTGAGTATTCTACAGCCTTATAATACTGAATATTCTACAGCCTTATAATACTGAGTATTCTACAGCCTTATCGTACTGATTATTCTACAGCCTTATAATACTGAGTATCCTACAGCCTTATAGTACTGATTATTCTACAGCCTTATAATACTGAGTATTCTACAGCCTTATAATACTGAATATTCTACAGCCTTATAATACTGAGTATTCTACAGCCTTATAATACTGAGTATTCTATAGCCTTATAATACTGAGTATTCTACAGCCTTATAATACTGAATATTCTACAGCCTTATTATACTGAGTATTCCACAGCCTTATAATACTGAGTATCCCACAGCCTTATAATACTGAGTATTCTACAGCCTTATAATACTGATTATTCTACAGCCTTATAATACTGAGTGTTCTACAGCCTTATAATACTGAGTATTCTACAGCCTTATAATACTGAATATTCTACAGCCTTATAATACTGAGTATTCTACAGCCTTATTATACTGAGTATTCTACAGCCTTATAATACTGATTATTCTACAGCCTTATATTACTGAGTATTCTACAGCCTCATAATACTGAGTATCCTACTGCCTTATAATACTGATTATTCTACAGCCTCATAATACTGATTATTCTACAGCCTTATAATACTGAGTATTCTACAGCCTTATAATACTGAGTATGTTATAGCCTTATAGTACTGATTATTCTACAGCCTTATAATACTGAGTATTCTACAGCCTTATAATACTGAGTATTCTACAGCCTTATCGTACTGATTATTCTACAGCCTTATAATACTGAGTATTCTACAGCCTTATAATACTGAATATTCTACAGCCTTGTAATACTGAGTATTCTACAGCCTTATCGTACTGATTATTCTACAGCCTTATATTACTGAGTATCCTACAGCCTTATAGTACTGATTATTCTACAGCCTTATAATACTGAGTATTCTACAGCCTTATAATACTGAATATTCTACAGCCTTATAATACTGAGTATTCTACAGCCTTATAATACTGAGTATTCTATAGCCTTATAATACTGAGTATTCTACAGCCTTATAATACTGAATATTCTACAGCCTTATTATACTGAGTATTCCACAGCCTTATAATACTGAGTATCCTACAGCCTTATAATACTGAGTATTCTACAGCCTTATAATACTGATTATTCTACAGCCTTATAATACTGAGTATCCTACAGCCTTATTATACTGATTATTCTACAGCCTTATAATACAGAGTGTTCTACAGCCTTATAATACTGAGTATTCTACAGCCTTATTATACTGAGTATCATACAGCCTTATAATACAGAGTGTTCTACAGCCTTATAATACTGAGTATTCTACAGCCTTATAATACTGAGTATTCTACAGCCTTATAGTACTGATTATTCTACAGTCCTATAATACTGAGTTTTCTACAGCCTTATAATACTGAGTATCCTACAGCCTTATAATACTGAGTATTCTACAGCCTTCTAATACTGATTATTCTACAGCCTTATAATACTGAGTATTCTACAGCCTTATAATATTGAGTATTCTACAGCCTAATAATACTGAATATTCTACAGCCTTATAATACTGAGTATTCTACAGCCTTATAATACTGAGTATTCTATAGCCTTATAATCCTGAGTATTCTACAGCCTTATAATACTGAATATTCTACAGCCTTATAATACAGAGTATTCTACAGCCTTATAGTACTGAGTATTCTACAGCCTTATAATACTGAGTATCCTACAGCCTTATAATTCTGAGTATTCTACAGCCTTATTATACTGAGTATTCTACAGCCTTATAATACTGATTATTCCACAGCCTTATATTACTGAGTATTCTACAGCCTCATAATACTGAGTATCCTACTGCCTTATAATACTGAGTATTCTACAGCCTTATAATACTGATTATTCTACAGCCTTATAATACTGAGTATTCTACAGCCTTATAATACTGAGTATTTTATAGCCTTATAGTACTGATTATTCTACAGCCTTATAATACTGAGTATTCTACAGCCTTATAATACTGAGTATTCTACAGCCTTATTATACTGAGTATTCTACAGCCTTATAATACTGAGTATTCTACAGCCTTATAATACTGATTATTCTACAGCCTTAAAAATACTGAGTATTCTACAGCCTTATAATACTGAGTATTCTACAGCCTTATCGTACTGATTATTCTACAGCCTTATAATACTGAGTATTCTACAGCCTTATAATACTGAATATTCTACAGCCTTATAATACTGAGTATTTTACAGCCTTATAATACTGATTATTCTACAGCCTTATATTACTGAGTATTCTACAGCCTCATAATACTGAGTATCCTACTGCCTTATAATACTGAGTATTCTACAGCCTTATAATACTGATTATTCTACAGCCTTATAATACTGAGTATTTTATAGCCTTATAATACTGATTATTCTACAGCCTTATAATACTGAGTATTCTACAGCCTTATAATACTGAGTATTCTACAGCCTTATCGTACTGATTATTCTACAGCCTTATAATACTGAGTATCCTACAGTCTTATAGTACTGATTATTCTACAGCCTTATAATACTGATTATTCTACAGCCTTATAATACTGAATATTCTACAGCCTTATAATACTGAGTATTCTACAGCCTTATCGTACTGATTATTCTACAGCCTTATAATACTGAGTATCCTACAGCCTTATAGTACTGATTATTCTACAGCCTTATAATACTGAGTATTCTACAGCCTTATAATACTGAATATTCTACAGCCTTATAATACTGAGTATTCTACAGCCTTATAATACTGAGTATTCTATAGCCTTATAATACTGAGTATTCTACAGCCTTATAATACTGAATATTCTACAGCCTTATTATACTGTGTATTCCACAGCCTTATAATACTGAGTATCCTACAGCCTTATAATACTGAGTATCCTACAGCCTTATAATACTGAGTATCCTACAGCCTTATAATACAGAGTGTTCTACAGCCTTATAATACTGAGTATCCTACAGCCTTATAATACTGAGTATTCTACAGCCTTATAATACTGATTATTCTACAGCCTTATAGTACTGAGTATTCTACAGCCTTATAATACTGAGTATTCTACAGCCTTATAATACTGAGTATTCTATAGCCTTATAATACTGAGTATTCTACAGCCTTATAATACTGAATATTCTACAGCCTTATAATACTGAGTATTCTACAGCCTTATCGTACTGATTATTCTACAGCCTTATAATACTGAGTATCCTACAGCCTTATAGTACTGATTATTCTACAGCCTTATAATACTGAGTATTCTACAGCCTTATAATACTGAATATTCTACAGCCTTATAATACTGAGTATTCTACAGCCTTATAATACTGAGTATTCTATAGCCTTATAATACTGAGTATTCTACAGCCTTATAATACTGAATATTCTACAGCCTTATTATACTGAGTATTCCACAGCCTTATAATACTGAGTATCCCACAGCCTTATAATACTGAGTATTCTACAGCCTTATAATACTGATTATTCTACAGCCTTATAATACTGAGTGTTCTACAGCCTTATAATACTGAGTATTCTACAGCCTTATAATACTGAATATTCTACAGCCTTATAATACTGAGTATTCTACAGCCTTATTATACTGAGTATTCTACAGCCTTATAATACTGATTATTCTACAGCCTTATATTACTGAGTATTCTACAGCCTCATAATACTGAGTATCCTACTGCCTTATAATACTGATTATTCTACAGCCTCATAATACTGATTATTCTACAGCCTTATAATACTGAGTATTCTACAGCCTTATAATACTGAGTATGTTATAGTCTTATAGTACTGATTATTCTACAGCCTTATAATACTGAGTATTCTACAGCCTTATAATACTGAGTATTCTACAGCCTTATCGTACTGATTATTCTACAGCCTTATAATACTGAGTATTCTACAGCCTTATAATACTGAATATTCTACAGCCTTGTAATACTGAGTATTCTACAGCCTTATCGTACTGATTATTCTACAGCCTTATATTACTGAGTATCCTACAGCCTTATAGTACTGATTATTCTACAGCCTTATAATACTGAGTATTCTACAGCCTTATAATACTGAATATTCTACAGCCTTATAATACTGAGTATTCTACAGCCTTATAATACTGAGTATTCTATAGCCTTATAATACTGAGTATTCTACAGCCTTATAATACTGAATATTCTACAGCCTTATTATACTGAGTATTCCACAGCCTTATAATACTGAGTATCCTACAGCCTTATAATACTGAGTATTCTACAGCCTTATAATACTGATTATTCTACAGCCTTATAATACTGAGTATCCTACAGCCTTATTATACTGATTATTCTACAGCCTTATAATACAGAGTGTTCTACAGCCTTATAATACTGAGTATTCTACAGCCTTATTATACTGAGTATCATACAGCCTTATAATACAGAGTGTTCTACAGCCTTATAATACTGAGTATTCTACAGCCTTATAATACTGAGTATTCTACAGCCTTATAGTACTGATTATTCTACAGTCCTATAATACTGAGTTTTCTACAGCCTTATAATACTGAGTATCCTACAGCCTTATAATACTGAGTATTCTACAGCCTTCTAATACTGATTATTCTACAGCCTTATAATACTGAGTATTCTACAGCCTTATAATATTGAGTATTCTACAGCCTAATAATACTGAATATTCTACAGCCTTATAATACTGAGTATTCTACAGCCTTATAATACTGAGTATTCTATAGCCTTATAATCCTGAGTATTCTACAGCCTTATAATACTGAATATTCTACAGCCTTATAATACAGAGTATTCTACAGCCTTATAGTACTGAGTATTCTACAGCCTTATAATACTGAGTATCCTACAGCCTTTTAATTCTGAGTATTCTACAGCCTTATTATACTGAGTATTCTACAGCCTTATAATACTGATTATTCCACAGCCTTATATTACTGAGTATTCTACAGCCTCATAATACTGAGTATCCTACTGCCTTATAATACTGAGTATTCTACAGCCTTATAATACTGATTATTCTACAGCCTTATAATACTGAGTATTCTACAGCCTTATAATACTGAGTATTTTATAGCCTTATAGTACTGATTATTCTACAGCCTTATAATACTGAGTATTCTACAGCCTTATAATACTGAGTATTCTACAGCCTTATTATACTGAGTATTCTACAGCCTTATAATACTGAGTATTCTACAGCCTTATAATACTGATTATTCTACAGCCTTAAAAATACTGAGTATTCTACAGCCTTATAATACTGAGTATTCTACAGCCTTATCGTACTGATTATTCTACAGCCTTATAATACTGAGTATTCTACAGCCTTATAATACTGAATATTCTACAGCCTTATAATACTGAGTATTTTACAGCCTTATAATACTGATTATTCTACAGCCTTATATTACTGAGTATTCTACAGCCTCATAATACTGAGTATCCTACTGCCTTATAATACTGAGTATTCTACAGCCTTATAATACTGATTATTCTACAGCCTTATAATACTGAGTATTTTATAGCCTTATAATACTGATTATTCTACAGCCTTATAATACTGAGTATTCTACAGCCTTATAATACTGAGTATTCTACAGCCTTATCGTACTGATTATTCTACAGCCTTATAATACTGAGTATCCTACAGTCTTATAGTACTGATTATTCTACAGCCTTATAATACTGATTATTCTACAGCCTTATAATACTGAATATTCTACAGCCTTATAAAACTGAGTATTCTACAGCCTTATAATACTGAATTTTCTACAGCCTTATTATACTGAGTATTCCACAGCCTTATAATACTGAGTATCTTACAGCCTTATAATACTGAGTATTCTACAGCCTTATAATACTGATTATTCTACAGCCTTATAATACTGAGTATCCTACAACCTTATAATACTGAGTATTCTACAGCCTTATTATACTGATTATTCTACAGCCTTATAATACAGAGTGTTCTACAGCCTTATAATACTGAGTATTCTACAGCCTTATTATACTGAGTATCCTACAGCCTTATAATACAGAGTGTTCTATAGCCTTATAATACAGAGTATTCTACAGCCTTATAATACTGAGTATTCTACAGCCTTATAGTACTGATAATTCTACAGCCCTATAATACTGAGTATTCTACAGCCTTATAATACTGAGTATTCTACAGCCTTATCGTACTGATTATTCTACAGCCTTATAATACTGAGTATTCTACAGCCTTATAATATTGAGTATTCTACAGCCTTATAATACTGAATATTCTACAGCCTTATAATACTGAGTTTTCTACAGCCTTATAATACTGAGTATTCTATAGCCTTATAATACTGAGTATTCTACAGCCTTATAATACTGAATATTCTACAGCCTTATAATACTGAGTATTC
Organism: Hyla sarda; assembly: GCF_029499605.1. Taxonomy (NCBI): domain Eukaryota; kingdom Metazoa; phylum Chordata; class Amphibia; order Anura; family Hylidae; genus Hyla; species Hyla sarda. The sequence goes on along the minus strand of NC_079190.1, from coordinate 271,736,510 downwards.
TACAGCCTTATAGTACTGAGTATTCTACAGCCTTATAATACTGAGTATCCTACAGCCTTATAATTCTGAGTATTCTACAGCCTTATTATACTGAGTATTCTACAGCCTTATAATACTGATTATTCTACAGCCTTATATTACTGAGTATTCTACAGCCTCATAATACTGAGTATCCTACTGCCTTATAATACTGAGTATTCTACAGCCTTATAATACTGATTATTCTACAGCCTTATAATACTGAGTATTCTACAGCCTTATAATACTGAGTATTTTATAGCCTTATAGTACTGATTATTCTACAGCCTTATAATACTGAGTATCCTACAGCCTTATAATTCTGAGTATTCTACAGCCTTATTATACTGAGTATTCTACAGCCTTATAATACTGATTATTCTACAGCCTTATATTACTGAGTATTCTTTAGCCTCATAATACTGAGTATCCTACTGCCTTATAATACTGAGTATTCTACAGCCTTATAATACTGATTATTCTACAGCCTTATAATACTGAGTATTCTACAGCCTTATAATACTGAGTATTTTATAGCCTTATAATAATGATTATTCTACAGCCTTATAATACTGAGTATTTTATAGCCTTATAATACTGAGTATTCTACAGCCTTATAATACTGAATATTCTACAGCCTTATTATACTGAGTATTCCACAGCCTTATAATACTGAGTATCCTACAGCCTTATAATACTGAGTATCCTACAGCCTTATAATACTGAGTATCCTACAGCCTTATAATACAGAGTGTTCTACAGCCTTATAATACTGAGTATCCTACAGCCTTATAATACTGAGTATTCTACAGCCTTATAATACTGATTATTCTACAGCCTTATAGTACTGGGTATTCTACAGCCTTATAATACTGAGTATTCTACAGCCTTATAATACTGAGTATTCTATAGCCTTATAATACTGAGTATTCTACAGCCTTATAATACTGAATATTCTACAGCCTTATAATACTGAGTATTCTACAGCCTTATCGTACTGATTATTCTACAGCCTTATAATACTGAGTATTCTACAGCCTTATAATACTGAATATTCTACAGCCTTATAATACTGAGTATTCTACAGCCTTATAATACTGAGTATTCTATAGCCTTATAATACTGAGTATTCTACAGCCTTATAATACTGAATATTCTACAGCCTTATTATACTGAGTATTCCACAGCCTTATAATACTGAGTTTCCTACAGCCTTATAATACTGATTATTCTACAGCCTTATAATACTGAGTGTTCTACAGCCTTATAATACTGAGTATTCTACAGCCTTATAATACTGAATATTCTACAGCCTTATAATACTGAGTATTCTACAGCCTTATTATACTGAGTATTCTACAGCCTTATAATACTGATTATTCTACAGCCTTATATTACTGAGTATTCTACAGCCTCATAATACTGAGTATCCTACTGCCTTATAATACTGAGTATTCTACAGCCTTATAATACTGATTATTCTACAGCCTTATAATACTGAGTATTCTACAGCCTTATAATACTGAGTATGTTATAGCCTTATAGTACTGATTATTCTACAGCCTTATAATACTGAGTATTCTACAGCCTTATAATACTGAGTATTCTACAGCCTTATCGTACTGATTATTCTACAGCCTTATAATACTGAGTATTCTACAGCCTTATAATACTGAATATTCTACAGCCTTGTAATACTGAGTATTCTACAGCCTTATCGTACTGATTATTCTACAGCCTTATAATACTGAGTATCCTACAGCCTTATAGTACTGATTATTCTACAGCCTTATAATACTGAGTATTCTACAGCCTTATAATACTGAATATTCTACAGCCTTATAATACTGAGTATTCTACAGCCTTATAATACTGAGTATTCTATAGCCTTATAATACTGAGTATTCTACAGCCTTATAATACTGAATATTCTACAGCCTTATTATACTGAGTATTCCACAGCCTTATAATACTGAGTATCCTACAGCCTTATAATACTGAGTATTCTACAGCCTTATAATACTGATTATTCTACAGCCTTATAATACTGAGTATCCTACAACCTTATAATACTGAGTTTTCTACAGCCTTATTATACTGATTATTCTACAGCCTTATAATACAGAGTGTTCTACAGCCTTATAATACTGAGTATTCTACAGCCTTATTATACTGAGTATCATACAGCCTTATAATACAGAGTGTTCTACAGCCTTATAATACTGAGTATTCTACAGCCTTATAATACTGAGTATTCTACAGCCTTATAGTACTGATTATTCTACAGCCCTATAATACTGAGTATTCTACAGCCTTATAATACTGAGTATCCTACAGCCTTATAATACTGAGTATTCTACAGCCTTCTAATACTGATTATTCTACAGCCTTATAATACTGAGTATTCTACAGCCTTATAATACTGAGTATTCTATAGCCTTATAATCCTGAGTATTCTACAGCCTTATAATACTGAATATTCTACAGCCTTATAATACTGAGTATTCTACAGCCTTATAGTACTGAGTATTCTACAGCCTTATAATACTGAGTATCCTACAGCCTTATAATTCTGAGTATTCTACAGCCTTATTATACTGAGTATTCTACAGCCTTATAATACTGATTATTCCACAGCCTTATATTACTGAGTATTCTACAGCCTCATAATACTAAGTATCCTACTGCCTTATAATACTGAGTATTCTACAGCCTTATAATACTGATTATTCTACAGCCTTATAATACTGAGTATTCTACAGCCTTATAATACTGAGTATTTTATAGCCTTATAGTACTGATTATTCTACAGCCTTATAATACTGAGTATTCTACAGCCTTATAATACTGAGTATTCTACAGCCTTATTATACTGAGTATTCTACAGCCTTATAATACTGAGTATTCTACAGCCTTAAAAATACTGAGTATTCTACAGCCTTATAATACTGAGTATTCTACAGACTTATCGTACTGATTATTCTACAGCCTTATAATACTGAGTATTCTACAGCCTTATAATACTGAATATTCTACAGCCTTATAATACTGAGTATTCTACAGCCTTATAGTACTGATTATTCTACAGCCTTATATTACTGAGTATTCTACAGCCTCATAATACTGAGTATCCTACTGCCTTATAATACTGATTATTCTACAGCCTTATAATACTGAGTGTTCTACAGCCTTATAATACTGAGTATTCTACAGCCTTATAATACTGAATATTCTACAGCCTTATAATACTGAGTATTCTACAGCCTTATTATACTGAATATTCTACAGCCTTTTAATACTGAGTATTCTACAGCCTTATAATACTGAGTATCCTACAGCCTTATAATACTGATTATTCTACAGCCTTATAATACTGAGTGTTCTACAGCCTTATAATACTGAGTATTCTACAGCCTTATAATACTGAATATTCTACAGCCTTATAATACTGAGTATTCTACAGCCTTATTATACTGAGTATTCTACAGCCTTATAATACTGATTATTCTACAGCCTTATATTACTGAGTATTCTACAGCCTCATAATACTGAGTATCCTACTGCCTTATAATACTGAGTATTCTACAGCCTTATAATACTGATTATTCTACAGCCTTATAATACTGAGTATTCTACAGCCTTATAATACTGAGTATGTTATAGCCTTATAGTACTGATTATTCTACAGCCTTATAATACTGAGTATTCTACAGCCTTATAATACTGAGTATTCTACAGCCTTATCGTACTGATTATTCTACAGCCTTATAATACTGAGTATTCTACAGCCTTATAATACTGAATATTCCACAGCCTTGTAATACTGAGTATTCTACAGCCTTATCGTACTGTTTATTCTACAGCCTTATAATACTGAGTATCCTACAGCCTTATAGTACTGATTATTCTACAGCCTTATAATACTGAGTATTCTACAGCCTTATAATACTGAATATTCTACAGCCTTATAATACTGAGTATTCTACAGCCTTATAATACTGAGTATTCTATAGCCTTATAATACTGAGTATTCTACAGCCTTATAATACTGAATATTCTACAGCCTTATTATACTGAGTATTCCACAGCCTTATAATACTGAGTATCCTACAGCCTTATAATACTGATTATTCTACAGCCTTATAATACTGAGTATCCTACAACCTTATAATACTGAGTTTTCTACAGCCTTATTATACTGATTATTCTACAGCCTTATAATACAGAGTGTTCTACAGCCTTATAATACTGAGTATTCTACAGCCTTATTATACTGAGTATCATACAGCCTTATAATACAGAGTGTTCTACAGCCTTATAATACTGAGTATTCTACAGCCTTATAATACTGAGTATTCTACAGCCTTATATTACTGATTATTCTACAGCCCTATAATACTGAGTATTCTACAGCCTTATAATACTGAGTATCCTACAGCCTTATAATACTGAGTATTCTACAGCCTTCTAATACTGATTATTCTACAGCCTTATAATACTGAGTATTCTACAGCCTTATAATACTGAGTATTCTATAGCCTTATAATACTGAGTATTCTACAGCCTTATAATACTGAATATTCTACAGCCTTATTATACTGAGTATTCCACAGCCTTATAATACTGAGTATCCTACAGCCTTATAATACTGATTATTCTACAGCCTTATAATACTGAGTATCCTACAACCTTATAATACTGAGTTTTCTACAGCCTTATTATACTGATTATTCTACAGCCTTATAATACAGAGTGTTCTACAGCCTTATAATACTGAGTATTCTACAGCCTTATTATACTGAGTATCATACAGCCTTATAATACAGAGTGTTCTACAGCCTTATAATACTGAGTATTCTACAGCCTTATAATACTGAGTATTCTACAGCCTTATAGTACTGATTATTCTACAGCCCTATAATACTGAGTATTCTACAGCCTTATAATACTGAGTATCCTACAGCCTTATAATACTGAGTATTCTACAGCCTTCTAATACTGATTATTCTACAGCCTTATAATACTGAGTATTCTACAGCCTTATAATACTGAGTATTCTATAGCCTTATAATCCTGAGTATTCTACAGCCTTATAATACTGAATATTCTACAGCCTTATAATACTGAGTATTCTACAGCCTTATAGTACTGAGTATTCTACAGCCTTATAATACTGAGTATCCTACAGCCTTATAATTCTGAGTATTCTACAGCCTTATTATACTGAGTATTCTACAGCCTTATAATACTGATTATTCCACAGCCTTATATTACTGAGTATTCTACAGCCTCATAATACTGAGTATCCTACTGCCTTATAATACTGAGTATTCTACAGCCTTATAATACTGATTATTCTACAGCCTTAAAAATACTGAGTATTCCACAGCCTTAAAAATACTGAGTATTCTACAGCCTTATAATACTGAGTATTCTACAGCCTTAAAAATACTGAGTATTCTACAGCCTTATAATACTGAGTATTCTACAGCCTTATCGTACTGATTATTCTACAGCCTTATAATACTGAGTATTCTACAGCCTTATAATACTGAATATTCTACAGCCTTATAATACTGAGTATTCTACAGCCTTATAGTACTGATTATTCTACAGCCTTATATTACTGAGTATTCTACAGCCTCATAATACTGAGTATCCTACTGCCTTATAATACTGAGTATTCTACAGCCTTATAATACTGATTATTCTACAGCCTTATAATACTGAGTATTCTACAGCCTTATAATACTGAGTATCCTACAGCCTTCTAATACTGAGTATTCTACAGCCTTCTAATACTGATTATTCTACAGCCTTATAATACTGAGTATTCTACAGCCTTATAATATTGAGTATTCTACAGCCTTATAATACTGAATATTCTACAGCCTTATAATACTGAGTATTCTACAGCCTTATAGTACTGAGTATTCTACAGCCTTATAATACTGAGTATCCTACAGTCTTATAATTCTGAGTATTCTACAGCCTCATAATACTGAGTATTCTACAGCCTTATAATACTGATTATTCTACAGCCTTATAATACTGAGTATTCTACAGCCTTATAATACTGAGTATTCTACAGCCTTAAAAATACTGAGTATTCTACAGCCTTATAATACTGAGTATTCTACAGACTTATCGTACTGATTATTCTACAGCCTTATAATACTGAGTATTCTACAGCCTTATAATACTGAATATTCTACAGCCTTATAATACTGAGTATTCTACAGCCTTATAGTACTGATTATTCTACAGCCTTATATTACTGAGTATTCTACAGCCTCATAATACTGAGTATCCTACTGCCTTATAATACTGATTATTCTACAGCCTTATAATACTGAGTGTTCTACAGCCTTATAATACTGAGTATTCTACAGCCTTATAATACTGAATATTCTACAGCCTTATAATACTGAGTATTCTACAGCCTTATTATACTGAATATTCTACAGCCTTATAATACTGAGTATTCTACAGCCTTATAATACTGAGTATCCTACAGCCTTATAATACTGATTATTCTACAGCCTTATAATACTGAGTGTTCTACAGCCTTATAATACTGAGTATTCTACAGCCTTATAATACTGAATATTCTACAGCCTTATAATACTGAGTATTCTACAGCCTTATTATACTGAGTATTCTACAGCCTTATAATACTGATTATTCTACAGCCTTATATTACTGAGTATTCTACAGCCTCATAATACTGAGTATCCTACTGCCTTATAATACTGAGTATTCTACAGCCTTATAATACTGATTATTCTACAGCCTTATAATACTGAGTATTCTACAGCCTTATAATACTGAGTATGTTATAGCCTTATAGTACTGATTATTCTACAGCCTTATAATACTGAGTATTCTACAGCCTTATAATACTGAGTATTCTACAGCCTTATCGTACTGATTATTCTACAGCCTTATAATACTGAGTATTCTACAGCCTTATAATACTGAATATTCCACAGCCTTGTAATACTGAGTATTCTACAGCCTTATCGTACTGTTTATTCTACAGCCTTATAATACTGAGTATCCTACAGCCTTATAGTACTGATTATTCTACAGCCTTATAATACTGAGTATTCTACAGCCTTATAATACTGAATATTCTACAGCCTTATAATACTGAGTATTCTACAGCCTTATAATACTGAGTATTCTATAGCCTTATAATACTGAGTATTCTACAGCCTTATAATACTGAATATTCTACAGCCTTATTATACTGAGTATTCCACAGCCTTATAATACTGAGTATCCTACAGCCTTATAATACTGATTATTCTACAGCCTTATAATACTGAGTATCCTACAACCTTATAATACTGAGTTTTCTACAGCCTTATTATACTGATTATTCTACAGCCTTATAATACAGAGTGTTCTACAGCCTTATAATACTGAGTATTCTACAGCCTTATTATACTGAGTATCATACAGCCTTATAATACAGAGTGTTCTACAGCCTTATAATACTGAGTATTCTACAGCCTTATAATACTGAGTATTCTACAGCCTTATAGTACTGATTATTCTACAGCCCTATAATACTGAGTATTCTACAGCCTTATAATACTGAGTATCCTACAGCCTTATAATACTGAGTATTCTACAGCCTTCTAATACTGATTATTCTACAGCCTTATAATACTGAGTATTCTACAGCCTTATAATACTGAGTATTCTATAGCCTTATAATACTGAGTATTCTACAGCCTTATAATACTGAATATTCTACAGCCTTATTATACTGAGTATTCCACAGCCTTATAATACTGAGTATCCTACAGCCTTATAATACTGATTATTCTACAGCCTTATAATACTGAGTATCCTACAACCTTATAATACTGAGTTTTCTACAGCCTTATTATACTGATTATTCTACAGCCTTATAATACAGAGTGTTCTACAGCCTTATAATACTGAGTATTCTACAGCCTTATTATACTGAGTATCATACAGCCTTATAATACAGAGTGTTCTACAGCCTTATAATACTGAGTATTCTACAGCCTTATAATACTGAGTATTCTACAGCCTTATAGTACTGATTATTCTACAGCCCTATAATACTGAGTATTCTACAGCCTTATAATACTGAGTATCCTACAGCCTTATAATACTGAGTATTCTACAGCCTTCTAATACTGATTATTCTACAGCCTTATAATACTGAGTATTCTACAGCCTTATAATACTGAGTATTCTATAGCCTTATAATCCTGAGTATTCTACAGCCTTATAATACTGAATATTCTACAGCCTTATAATACTGAGTATTCTACAGCCTTATAGTACTGAGTATTCTACAGCCTTATAATACTGAGTATCCTACAGCCTTATAATTCTGAGTATTCTACAGCCTTATTATACTGAGTATTCTACAGCCTTATAATACTGATTATTCCACAGCCTTATATTACTGAGTATTCTACAGCCTCATAATACTGAGTATCCTACTGCCTTATAATACTGAGTATTCTACAGCCTTATAATACTGATTATTCTACAGCCTTAAAAATACTGAGTATTCTACAGCCTTAAAAATACTGAGTATTCTACAGCCTTATAATACTGAGTATTCTACAGCCTTAAAAATACTGAGTATTCTACAGCCTTATAATACTGAGTATTCTACAGCCTTATCGTACTGATTATTCTACAGCCTTATAATACTGAGTATTCTACAGCCTTATAATACTGAATATTCTACAGCCTTATAATACTGAGTATTCTACAGCCTTATAGTACTGATTATTCTACAGCCTTATATTACTGAGTATTCTACAGCCTCATAATACTGAGTATCCTACTGCCTTATAATACTGAGTATTCTACAGCCTTATAATACTGATTATTCTACAGCCTTATAATACTGAGTATTCTACAGCCTTATAATACTGAGTATCCTACAGCCTTCTAATACTGAGTATTCTACAGCCTTCTAATACTGATTATTCTACAGCCTTATAATACTGAGTATTCTACAGCCTTATAATATTGAGTATTCTACAGCCTTATAATACTGAATATTCTACAGCCTTATAATACTGAGTATTCTACAGCCTTATAGTACTGAGTATTCTACAGCCTTATAATACTGAGTATCCTACAGTCTTATAATTCTGAGTATTCTACAGCCTCATAATACTGAGTATTCTACAGCCTTATAATACTGATTATTCTACAGCCTTATAATACTGAGTATTCTACAGCCTTATAATACTGAGTATTTTATAGCCTTATAGTACTGATTATTCTACAGCCTTATAATACTGAGTATTCTACAGCCTTATAATACTGAGTATTCTACAGCCTTATCGTACTGATTATTCTACAGCCTTATAATACTGAGTATTCTACAGCCTTATAATACTGAATATTCTACAGCCTTATAATACTGAGTATCCTACAGCCTTATCATACTGAGTATTCTACAGCCTTATAATACTGATTATTCTACAGCCTTATAATACTGAGTGTTCTACAGCCTTATAATACTGAGTATTCTACAGCCTTATAATACTGAATATTCTACAGCCTTATAATACTGAGTATTCTACAGCCTTATTATACTGAGTATTCTACAGCCTTATAATACTGATTATTCTACAGCCTTATATTACTGAGTATTCTACAGCCTCATAATACTGAGTATCCTACTGCCTTATAATACTGAGTATTCTACAGCCTTATAATACTGATTATTCTACAGCCTTATAATACTGAGTATTCTACAGCCTTATAATACTGAGTATGTTATAGCCTTATCGTACTGATTATTCTACAGCCTTATAATACTGAGTATTCTACAGCATTATAATACTGAGTATTCTACAGCCTTATCGTACTGATTATTCTACAGCCTTATAATACTGAGTATCCTACAGCCTTATAGTACTGATTATTCTACAGCCTTATAATACTGAGTATTCTACAGCCTTATAATACTGAATATTCTACAGCCTTATAATACTGAGTATTCTACAGCCTTATAATACTGAGTATTCTATAGCCTTATAATACTGAGTATTCTACAGCCTTATAATACTGAATATTCTACAGCCTTATTATACTGAGTATTCCACAGCCTTATAATACTGAGTATCCTACAGCCTTATAATACTGAGTATTCTACAGCCTTATAATACTGATTATTCTACAGCCTTATAATACTGAGTATCCTACAACCTTATAATACTGAGTTTTCTACAGCCTTATTATACTGATTATTCTACAGCCTTATAATACAGAGTGTTCTACAGCCTTATAATACTGAGTATTCTACAGCCTTATTATACTGAGTATCATACAGCCTTATAATACAGAGTGTTCTACAGCCTTATAATACTGAGTATTCTACAGCCTTATAATACTGAGTATTCTACAGCCTTATAGTACTGATTATTCTACAGCCCTATAATACTGAGTATTCTACAGCCTTATAATACTGAGTATCCTACAGCCTTATAATACTGAGTATTCTACAGCCTTCTAATACTGATTATTCTACAGCCTTATAATACTGAGTATTCTACAGCCTTATAATACTGAGTATTCTATAGCCTTATAATCCTGAGTATTCTACAGCCTTATAATACTGAATATTCTACAGCCTTATAATACTGAGTATTCTACAGCCTTATAGTACTGAGTATTCTACAGCCTTATAATACTGAGTATCCTACAGCCTTATATTACTGAGTATTCTACAGCCTCATAATACTGAGTATCCTACTGCCTTATAATACTGAGTATTCTACAGCCTTATAATACTGATTATTCTACAGCCTTATAATACTGAGTATTCTACAGCCTTATAATACTGAGTATTTTATAGCCTTATAGTACTGATTATTCTACAGCCTTATAATACTGAGTATTCTACAGCCTTATAATACTGAGTATTCTACAGCCTTATTATACTGAGTATTCTACAGCCTTATAATACTGAGTATTCTACAGCCTTATAATACTGATTATTCTACAGCCTTATAATACTGAGTGTTCTACAGCCTTATAATACTGAGTATTCTACAGCCTTATAATACTGAATATTCTACAGCCTTATAATACTGAGTATTCTACAGCCTTATTATACTGAGTATTCTACAGCCTTATAATACTGATTATTCTACAGCCTTATATTACTGAGTATTCTACAGCCTCATAATACTGAGTATCCTACTGCCTTATAATACTGAGTATTCTACAGCCTTATAATACTGATTATTCTACAGCCTTATAATACTGAGTATTCTACAGCCTTATAATACTGAGTATGTTATAGCCTTATAGTACTGATTATTCTACAGCCTTATAATACTGAGTATTCTACAGCCTTATAATACTGAGTATTCTACAGCCTTATCGTACTGATTATTCTACAGCCTTATAATACTGAGTATTCTACAGCCTTATAATACTGAATATTCTACAGCCTTGTAATACTGAGTATTCTACAGCCTTATCGTACTGATTATTCTACAGCCTTATAATACTGAGTATCCTACAGCCTTATAGTACTGATTATTCTACAGCCTTATAATACTGAGTATTCTACAGCCTTATAATACTGAATATTCTACAGCCTTATAATACTGAGTATTCTACAGCCTTATAATACTGAGTATTCTATAGCCTTATAATACTGAATATTCTACAGCCTTATTATACTGAGTATTCCACAGCCTTATAATACTGAGTATCCTACAGCCTTATAATACTGAGTATTCTACAGCCTTATAATACTGATTATTCTACAGCCTTATAATACTGAGTATCCTACAACCTTATAATACTGAGTTTTCTACAGCCTTATTATACTGATTATTCTACAGCCTTATAATACAGAGTGTTCTACAGCCTTATAATACTGAGTATTCTACAGCCTTATTATACTGAGTATCATACAGCCTTATAATACAGAGTGTTCTACAGCCTTATAATACTGAGTATTCTACAGCCTTATAATACTGAGTATTCTACAGCCTTATAGTACTGATTATTCTACAGCCCTATAATACTGAGTATTCTACAGCCTTATAATACTGAGTATCCTACAGCCTTATAATACTGAGTATTCTACAGCCTTCTAATACTGATTATTCTACAGCCTTATAATACTGAGTATTCTACAGCCTTATAATACTGAGTATTCTATAGCCTTATAATCCTGAGTATTCTACAGCCTTATAATACTGAATATTCTACAGCCTTATAATACTGAGTATTCTACAGCCTTATAGTACTGAGTATTCTACAGCCTTATAATACTGAGTATCCTACAGCCTTATAATTCTGAGTATTCTACAGCCTTATTATACTGAGTATTCTACAGCCTTATAATACTGATTATTCCACAGCCTTATATTACTGAGTATTCTACAGCCTCATAATACTGAGTATCCTACTGCCTTATAATACTGAGTATTCTACAGCCTTATAATACTGATTATTCTACAGCCTTATAATACTGAGTATTCTACAGCCTTATAATACTGAGTATTTTATAGCCTTATAGTACTGATTATTCTACAGCCTTATAATACTGAGTATTCTACAGCCTTATAATACTGAGTATTCTACAGCCTTATTATACTGAGTATTCTACAGCCTTATAATACTGAGTATTCTACAGCCTTAAAAATACTGAGTATTCTACAGCCTTATAATACTGAGTATTCTACAGACTTATCGTACTGATTATTCTACAGCCTTATAATACTGAGTATTCTACAGCCTTATAATACTGAATATTCTACAGCCTTATAATACTGAGTATTCTACAGCCTTATAGTACTGATTATTCTACAGCCTTATATTACTGAGTATTCTACAGCCTCATAATACTGAGTATCCTACTGCCTTATAATACTGATTATTCTACAGCCTTATAATACTGAGTGTTCTACAGCCTTATAATACTGAGTATTCTACAGCCTTATAATACTGAATATTCTACAGCCTTATAATACTGAGTATTCTACAGCCTTATTATACTGAATATTCTACAGCCTTATAATACTGAGTATTGTACAGCCTTATAATACTGAGTATCCTACAGCCTTATAATACTGATTATTCTACAGCCTTATAATACTGAGTGTTCTACAGCCTTATAATACTGAGTATTCTACAGCCTTATAATACTGAATATTCTACAGCCTTATAATACTGAGTATTCTACAGCCTTATTATACTGAGTATTCTACAGCCTTATAATACTGATTATTCTACAGCCTTATATTACTGAGTATTCTACAGCCTCATAATACTGAGTATCCTACTGCCTTATAATACTGAGTATTCTACAGCCTTATAATACTGATTATTCTACAGCCTTATAATACTGAGTATTCTACAGCCTTATAATACTGAGTATGTTATAGCCTTATAGTACTGATTATTCTACAGCCTTATAATACTGAGTATTCTACAGCCTTATAATACTGAGTATTCTACAGCCTTATCGTACTGATTATTCTACAGCCTTATAATACTGAGTATTCTACAGCCTTATAATACTGAATATTCCACAGCCTTGTAATACTGAGTATTCTACAGCCTTATCGTACTGTTTATTCTACAGCCTTATAATACTGAGTATCCTACAGCCTTATAGTACTGATTATTCTACAGCCTTATAATACTGAGTATTCTACAGCCTTATAATACTGAATATTCTACAGCCTTATAATACTGAGTATTCTACAGCCTTATAATACTGAGTATTCTATAGCCTTATAATACTGAGTATTCTACAGCCTTATAATACTGAATATTCTACAGCCTTATTATACTGAGTATTCCACAGCCTTATAATACTGAGTATCCTACAGCCTTATAATACTGATTATTCTACAGCCTTATAATACTGAGTATCCTACAACCTTATAATACTGAGTTTTCTACAGCCTTATTATACTGATTATTCTACAGCCTTATAATACAGAGTGTTCTACAGCCTTATAATACTGAGTATTCTACAGCCTTATTATACTGAGTATCATACAGCCTTATAATACAGAGTGTTCTACAGCCTTATAATACTGAGTATTCTACAGCCTTATAATACTGAGTATTCTACAGCCTTATAGTACTGATTATTCTACAGCCCTATAATACTGAGTATTCTACAGCCTTATAATACTGAGTATCCTACAGCCTTATAATACTGAGTATTCTACAGCCTTCTAATACTGATTATTCTACAGCCTTATAATACTGAGTATTCTACAGCCTTATAATACTGAGTATTCTATAGCCTTATAATACTGAGTATTCTACAGCCTTATAATACTGAATATTCTACAGCCTTATTATACTGAGTATTCCACAGCCTTATAATACTGAGTATCCTACAGCCTTATAATACTGATTATTCTACAGCCTTATAATACTGAGTATCCTACAACCTTATAATACTGAGTTTTCTACAGCCTTATTATACTGATTATTCTACAGCCTTATAATACAGAGTGTTCTACAGCCTTATAATACTGAGTATTCTACAGCCTTATTATACTGAGTATCATACAGCCTTATAATACAGAGTGTTCTACAGCCTTATAATACTGAGTATTCTACAGCCTTATAATACTGAGTATTCTACAGCCTTATAGTACTGATTATTCTACAGCCCTATAATACTGAGTATTCTACAGCCTTATAATACTGAGTATCCTACAGCCTTATAATACTGAGTATTCTACAGCCTTCTAATACTGATTATTCTACAGCCTTATAATACTGAGTATTCTACAGCCTTATAATACTGAGTATTCTATAGCCTTATAATCCTGAGTATTCTACAGCCTTATAATACTGAATATTCTACAGCCTTATAATACTGAGTATTCTACAGCCTTATAGTACTGAGTATTCTACAGCCTTATAATACTGAGTATCCTACAGCCTTATAATTCTGAGTATTCTACAGCCTTATTATACTGAGTATTCTACAGCCTTATAATACTGATTATTCCACAGCCTTATATTACTGAGTATTCTACAGCCTCATAATACTGAGTATCCTACTGCCTTATAATACTGAGTATTCTACAGCCTTATAATACTGATTATTCTACAGCCTTAAAAATACTGAGTATTCTACAGCCTTAAAAATACTGAGTATTCTACAGCCTTATAATACTGAGTATTCTACAGCCTTAAAAATACTGAGTATTCTACAGCCTTATAATACTGAGTATTCTACAGCCTTATCGTACTGATTATTCTACAGCCTTATAATACTGAGTATTCTACAGCCTTATAATACTGAATATTCTACAGCCTTATAATACTGAGTATTCTACAGCCTTATAGTACTGATTATTCTACAGCCTTATATTACTGAGTATTCTACAGCCTCATAATACTGAGTATCCTACTGCCTTATAATACTGAGTATTCTACAGCCTTATAATACTGATTATTCTACAGCCTTATAATACTGAGTATTCTACAGCCTTATAATACTGAGTATCCTACAGCCTTCTAATACTGAGTATTCTACAGCCTTCTAATACTGATTATTCTACAGCCTTATAATACTGAGTATTCTACAGCCTTATAATATTGAGTATTCTACAGCCTTATAATACTGAATATTCTACAGCCTTATAATACTGAGTATTCTACAGCCTTATAGTACTGAGTATTCTACAGCCTTATAATACTGAGTATCCTACAGTCTTATAATTCTGAGTATTCTACAGCCTTATTATACTGAGTATTCTACAGCCTTATAATACTGATTATTCTACAGCCTTATATTACTGAGTATTCTACAGCCTCATAATACTGAGTATTCTACAGCCTTATAATACTGATTATTCTACAGCCTTATAATACTGAGTATTCTACAGCCTTATAATACTGAGTATTTTATAGCCTTATAGTACTGATTATTCTACAGCCTTATAATACTGAGTATTCTACAGCCTTATAATACTGAGTATTCTACAGCCTTATCGTACTGATTATTCTACAGCCTTATAATACTGAGTATTCTACAGCCTTATAATACTGAATATTCTACAGCCTTATAATACTGAGTATCCTACAGCCTTATCATACTGAGTATTCTACAGCCTTATAATACTGATTATTCTACAGCCTTATAATACTGAGTGTTCTACAGCCTTATAATACTGAGTATTCTACAGCCTTATAATACTGAATATTCTACAGCCTTATAATACTGAGTATTCTACAGCCTTATTATACTGAGTATTCTACAGCCTTATAATACTGATTATTCTACAGCCTTATATTACTGAGTATTCTACAGCCTCATAATACTGAGTATCCTACTGCCTTATAATACTGAGTATTCTACAGCCTTATAATACTGATTATTCTACAGCCTTATAATACTGAGTATTCTACAGCCTTATAATACTAAGTATGTTATAGCCTTATCGTACTGATTATTCTACAGCCTTATAATACTGAGTATTCTACAGCATTATAATACTGAGTATTCTACAGCCTTATCGTACTGATTATTCTACAGCCTTATAATACTGAGTATCCTACAGCCTTATAGTACTGATTATTCTACAGCCTTATAATACTGAGTATTCTACAGCCTTATAATACTGAATATTCTACAGCCTTATAATACTGAGTATTCTACAGCCTTATAATACTGAGTATTCTATAGCCTTATAATACTGAGTATTCTACAGCCTTATAATACTGAATATTCTACAGCCTTATTATACTGAGTATTCCACAGCCTTATAATACTGAGTATCCTACAGCCTTATAATACTGAGTATTCTACAGCCTTATAATACTGATTATTCTACAGCCTTATAATACTGAGTATCCTACAACCTTATAATACTGAGTTTTCTACAGCCTTATTATACTGATTATTCTACAGCCTTATAATACAGAGTGTTCTACAGCCTTATAATACTGAGTATTCTACAGCCTTATTATACTGAGTATCATACAGCCTTATAATACAGAGTGTTCTACAGCCTTATAATACTGAGTATTCTACAGCCTTATAATACTGAGTATTCTACAGCCTTATAGTACTGATTATTCTACAGCCCTATAATACTGAGTATTCTACAGCCTTATAATACTGAGTATCCTACAGCCTTATAATACTGAGTATTCTACAGCCTTCTAATACTGATTATTCTACAGCCTTATAATACTGAGTATTCTACAGCCTTATAATACTGAGTATTCTATAGCCTTATAATCCTGAGTATTCTACAGCCTTATAATACTGAATATTCTACAGCCTTATAATACTGAGTATTCTACAGCCTTATAGTACTGAGTATTCTACAGCCTTATAATACTGAGTATCCTACAGCCTTATATTACTGAGTATTCTACAGCCTCATAATACTGAGTATCCTACTGCCTTATAATACTGAGTATTCTACAGCCTTATAATACTGATTATTCTACAGCCTTATAATACTGAGTATTCTACAGCCTTATAATACTGAGTATTTTATAGCCTTATAGTACTGATTATTCTACAGCCTTATAATACTGAGTATTCTACAGCCTTATAATACTGAGTATTCTACAGCCTTATTATACTGAGTATTCTACAGCCTTATAATACTGAGTATTCTACAGCCTTATAATACTGATTATTCTACAGCCTTAAAAATACTGAGTATTCTACAGCCTTATAATACTGAGTATTCTACAGCCTTATCGTACTGATTATTCTACAGCCTTATAATACTGAGTATTCTACAGCCTTATAATACTGAATATTCTACAGCCTTATAATACTGAGTATTCTACAGCCTTATAGTACTGATTATTCTACAGCCTTATATTACTGAGTATTCTACAGCCTCATAATACTGAGTATCCTACTGCCTTATAATACTGAGTATTCTACAGCCTTATAATACTGATTATTCTACAGCCTTATAATACTGAGTATTCTACAGCCTTATAATACTGAGTATCCTACAGCCTTCTAATACTGAGTATTCTACAGCCTTCTAATACTGATTATTCTACAGCCTTATAATACTGAGTATTCTACAGCCTTATAATATTGAGTATTCTACAGCCTTATAATACTGAATATTCTACAGCCTTATAATACTGAGTATTCTACAGCCTTATAGTACTGAGTATTCTACAGCCTTATAATACTGAGTATCCTACAGTCTTATAATTCTGAGTATTCTACAGCCTTATTATACTGAGTATTCTACAGCCTTATAATACTGATTATTCTACAGCCTTATATTACTGAGTATTCTACAGCCTCATAATACTGAGTATTCTACAGCCTTATAATACTGATTATTCTACAGCCTTATAATACTGAGTATTCTACAGCCTTATAATACTGAGTATTTTATAGCCTTATAGTACTGATTATTCTACAGCCTTATAATACTGAGTATTCTACAGCCTTATAATACTGAGTATTCTACAGCCTTATCGTACTGATTATTCTACAGCCTTATAATACTGAGTATTCTACAGCCTTATAATACTGAATATTCTACAGCCTTATAATACTGAGTATTCTACAGCCTTATAGTACTGAGTATTCTACAGCCTTATAATACTGATTATTCTACAGCCTTATATTACTGAGTATTCTACAGCCTCATAATACTGAGTATCCTACTGCCTTATAATACTAAGTATTCTACAGCCTTATAATACTGATTATTTTACAGCCTTTTATTACTGAGTATTCTACAGCCTTATAATACTGAGTATTTTATAGCCTTATAGTACTGATTATTCTACAGCCTTATAATACTGAGTATCCTACAGCCTTATAATTCTGAGTATTCTACAGCCTTATTATACTGAGTATTCTACAGCCTTATAATACTGATTATTCTACAGCCTTATATTACTGAGTATTCTACAGCCTCATAATACTGAGTATCCTACTGCCTTATAATACTGAGTATTCTACAGCCTTATAATACTGATTATTCTACAGCCTTATAATACTGAGTATTCTACAGCCTTATAATACTGAGTATTTTATAGCCTTATAATACTGATTATTCTACAGCCTTATAATACTGAGTATTCTACAGCCTTATAATACTGAGTATTCTACAGCCTTATCGTACTGAGTATTCTACAGCCTTATAATACTGAGTATCCTACAGCCTTATAGTACTGATTATTCTACAGCCTTATAATACTGAGTATTCTACAGCCTTATAATACTGAATATTCTACAGCCTTATAATACTGAGTATTCTACAGCCTTATAATACTGAGTATTCTACAGCCTTATAATACTGAGTATTCTACAGCCTTATAATACTGAATATTCTACAGCCTTATAATACTGAGTATTCTACAGCCTTATAATACTGAGTATTCTATAGCCTTATAATACTGAGTATTCTACAGCCTTATAATACTGAATATTCTACAGCCTTATTATACTGAGTATTCCACAGCCTTATAATACTGAGTATCCTACAGCCTTATAATACTGAGTATTCTACAGCCTTATAATACTGATTATTCTACAGCCTTATAGTACTGAGTATTCTACAGCCTTATAATACTGAGTATTCTACAGCCTTATAATACTGAGTATTCTATAGCCTTATAATACTGAGTATTCTACAGCCTTATAATACTGAATATTCTACAGCCTTATAATACTGAGTATTCTACAGCCTTATCGTACTGATTATTCTACAGCCTTATATTACTGAGTATTCTACAGCCTTATAATACTGAATATTCTACAGCCTTATAATACTGAGTATTCTACAGCCTTATAATACTGAGTATTCTATAGCCTTATAATACTGAGTATTCTACAGCCTTATAATACTGAATATTCTACAGCCTTATTATACTGAGTATTCCACAGCCTTATAATACTGAGTATCCTACAGCCTTATAATACTGAGTATTCTACAGCCTTATAATACTGATTATTCTACAGCCTTATAATACTGAGTATTCTACAGCCTTATAATACTGAGTATTCTACAGCCTTATAATACTGAATATTCTACAGCCTTATAATACTGAGTATTCTACAGCCTTATAATACTGAGTATTCTATAGCCTTATAATACTGAGTATTCTACAGCCTTATAATACTGAATATTCTACAGCCTTATAATACTGAGTATTCTACAGTCTTATAGTACTGAGTATTCTACAGCCTTATAATACTGAGTATCCTACAGCCTTATAGTACTGAGTATTCTACAGCCTTATTATACTGAGTATTCTACAGCCTTATAATACTGATTATTCTACAGCCTTATATTACTGAGTATTCTACAGCCTCATAATACTGATTATCCTACTGCCTTATAATACTGAGTATTCTACAGCCTTATAATACTGATTATTCTACAGCCTTATAATACTGAGTATTCTACAGCCTTATAATACTGAGTATTTTATAGCCTTATAGTACTGATTATTCTACAGCCTTATAATACTGAGTATTCTACAGCCTTATAATACTGAGTATTCTACAGCCTTATCGTACTGATTATTCTACAGCCTTATAATACTGAGTATTCTACAGCCTTATAATACTGAGTATTCTACAGCCTTATAATACTGAATATTCTACAGCCTTATAATACTGAGTATTCTACAGCCTTATAATACTGAGTATTCTATAGCCTTATAATACTGAGTATTCTACAGCCTTATAATACTGAATATTCTACAGCCTTATAATACTGAGTATTCTACAGCCTTATAGTACTGAGTATTCTACAGCCTTATAATAATGAGTATTCTACAGCCTCATAATACTGAGTATCCTACAGCCTTATAATTCTGAGTATTCTACAGCCTTATTATACTGAGTATTCTACAGCCTTATAATACGGATTATTCTACAGCCTTATATTACTGAGTATTCTACAGCCTCATAATACTGATTATCCTACTGCCTTATAATACTGAGTATTCTACAGCCTTATAATACTGATTATTCTACAGCCTTATAATACTGAGTATTCTACAGCCTTATAATACTGAGTATTTTATAGCCTTATAGTACTGATTATTCTACAGCCTTATAATACTGAGTATTCTACAGCCTTATAATACTGAGTATTCTACAGCCTTATCGTACTGATTATTCTACAGCCTTATAATACTGAGTATTCTACAGCCTTATAATACTGAGTATTCTACAGCCTTATAATACTGAATATTCTACAGCCTTATAATACTGAGTATTCTACAGCATTATAATACTGAGTATTCTATAGCCTTATAATACTGAGTATTCTACAGCCTTATAATACTGAATATTCTACAGCCTTATAATACTGAGTATTCTACAGCCTTATAGTACTGAGTATTCTACAGCCTTATAATAATGAGTATTCTACAGCCTCATAATACTGAGTATCCTACAGCCTTATAATTCTGAGTATTCTACAGCCTTATTATACTGAGTATTCTACAGCCTTATAATACTGATTATTCTACAGCCTTATATTACTGAGTATTCTACAGCCTCATAATACTGAGTATCCTACTGCCTTATAATACTGAGTATTCTACAGCCTTATAATACTGATTATTCTACAGCCTTATAATACTGAGTATTCTACAGCCTTATAATACTGAGTATTTTATAGCCTTATAATACTGATTATTCTACAGCCTTATAATACTGAGTATTCTACAGCCTTATAATACTGAGTATTCTACAGCCTTATCGTACTGATTATTCTACAGCCTTATAATACTGAGTATCCTACAGCCTTATAGTACTGATTATTCTACAGCCTTATAATACTGAGTATTCTACAGCCTTATAATACTGAATATTCTACAGCCTTATAATACTGAGTATTCTACAGCCTTATAATACTGAGTATTCTACAGCCTTATAATACTGAGTATTCTACAGCCTTATAATACTGAATATTCTATAGCCTTATAATACTGAGTATTCTACAGCCTTATAATACTGAGTATTCTATAGCCTTATAATACTGAGTATTCTACAGCCTTATAATACTGAATATTCTACAGCCTTATTATACTGAGTATTCCACAGCCTTATAATACTGAGTATCCTACAGCCTTTTAATACTGAGTATTCTACAGCCTTATAATACTGATTATTCTACAGCCTTATAGTACTGAGTATTCTACAGCCTTATAATACTGAGTATTCTACAGCCTTATAATACTGAGTATTCTATAGCCTTATAATACTGAGTATTCTACAGCCTTATAATACTGAATATTCTACAGCCTTATAATACTGAGTATTCTACAGCCTTATCGTACTGATTATTCTACAGCCTTATATTACTGAGTATTCTACAGCCTTATAATACTGAATATTCTACAGCCTTATAATACTGAGTATTCTATAGCCTTATAATACTGAGTATTCTACAGCCTTATAATACTGAATATTCTACAGCCTTATTATACTGAGTATTCCACAGCCTTATAATACTGAGTATCCTACAGCCTTATAATACTGAGTATTCTACAGCCTTATAATACTGATTATTCTACAGCCTTATAATACTGAGTATTCTACAGCCTTATAATACTGAGTATTCTACAGCCTTATAATACTGAATATTCTACAGCCTTATAATACTGAGTATTCTACAGCCTTATAATACTGAGTATTCTATAGCCTTATAATACTGAGTATTCTACAGCCTTATAATACTGAATATTCTACAGCCTTATAATACTGAGTATTCTACAGCCTTATAGTACTGAGTATTCTACAGCCTTATAATACTGAGTATCCTACAGCCTTATAGTACTGAGTATTCTACAGCCTTATTATACTGAGTATTCTACAGCCTTATAATACTGATTATTCTACAGCCTTATATTACTGAGTATTCTACAGCCTCATAATACTGATTATCCTACTGCCTTATAATACTGAGTATTCTACAGCCTTATAATACTGATTATTCTACAGCCTTATAATACTGAGTATTCTACAGCCTTATAATACTGAGTATTTTATAGCCTTATAGTACTGATTATTCTACAGCCTTATAATACTGAGTATTCTACAGCCTTATAATACTGAGTATTCTACAGACTTATCGTACTGATTATTCTACAGCCTTATAATACTGAGTATTCTACAGCCTTATAATACTGAGTATTCTACAGCCTTATAATACTGAATATTCTACAGCCTTATAATACTGAGTATTCTACAGCCTTATAATACTGAGTATTCTATAGCCTTATAATACTGAGTATTCTACAGCCTTATAATACTGAATATTCTACAGCCTTATAATACTGAGTATTCTACAGCCTTATAATAATGAGTATTCTACAGCCTTATAATAATGAGTATTCTACAGCCTCATAATACTGAGTATCCTACAGCCTTATAATACTGAATATTCTACAGCCTTATAATACTGAGTATTCTACAGCCTTATAGTACTGAGTATTCTACAGCCTTATAATAATGAGTATTCTACAGCCTCATAATACTGAGTATCCTACAGCCTTATAATTCTGAGTATTCTACAGCCTTATTATACTGAGTATTCTACAGCCTTATAATACTGATTATTCTACAGCCTTATATTACTGAGTATTCTACAGCCTCATAATACTGAGTATCCTACTGCCTTAGAATACTGAGTATTCTACAGCCTTATAATACTGATTATTCTACAGCCTTATAATACTGAGTATTCTACAGCCTTATAATACTGAGTATTTTATAGCCTTATAGTACTGATTATTCTACAGCCTTATAATACTGAGTATTCTACAGCCTTATAATACTGAGTATTCTACAGCCTTATCGTACTGATTATTCTACAGCCTTATAATACTGAGTATCCTACAGCCTTATAGTACTGATTATTCTACAGCCTTATAATACTGATTATTCTACAGCCTTATAATACTGAGTATTCTACAGCCTTATAATACTGAGTATCCTACTGCCTTATAATACTGAGTATTCTACAGCCTTATAATACTGAGTATTCTACAGCCTTATAATACCGGTACTGAGTATTCTACAGCCTTATAATACTGAGTATTCTACAGCCTTATCGTACTGATTATTCTATAGCCTTATAATACTGAGTATCCTACAGCCTTATAGTACTGATTATTCTACAGCCTTATAATATTGATTATTCTACAGCCTTATAATACTGAGTATTCTACAGCCTTATAATACTGAGTATCCTACTGCCTTATAATACTGAGTATTCTACAGCCTTATAATACTGAGTATTTTACAGCCTTATAATACTGAGTATTCTACAGCCTTATAATACTGAGTATTCTACAGCCTTATAATACTGAGTATCCTACAGCTTTATAATACTGAGTATTCTACAGCCTTATAGTACGGAATATTTCTAACCATGCTAGTACCAGAAAGTATATTATAAGTCTTACTTCGCTGTACAGTGATGCTTATGATCAGTTGTAGTTTTTATGCAATACTGGCAGCCACCTATATATTTTATATTGCACCATGCATTACACACAAAAGAGTCAGAATGAATCAAATGCATTCAGAATTCTACAAAAAAAAATCAATAAAATCAGGAAAATCAGTACTTGTGTGTGCTGAACAGTAATGCTCATTTATTGTAAGCCTTGCTACACAGCACACATTTATTAGCAGAGAACTTGGCCTAGTGAATGATCACTATTCAGACACAAACAGAAAAACTATGTGTATCATTGCTTAGACTCAACCAGGCGCAGCGCAGCCCATAGACAAATAAGGTGGCTGCCTACAGAGCACCCTTGATGAGGGTGCAATCCACAGCCAAAGTTGTGTTTTTTTTGGGAAGCCCTAATACAATACTGTGCTCCTCTATCCGGCTACTTGCTGTTAGGAGTGTAGCCCTGTCTCGTTATCCCCTCCCTCGGCCTTCTTCCCAGCCAGCCTAGATTCTTGTGATATAGGACCTGTGATGATGTCCCCATTGTGTGACCAGTAATAGGTTGGGGGCGGAGCTGAGCCATGCAAGATAGAAGAAATGATGGCTAAAAGACCTGTGTGATGCTGTGGAGGGGGCGGGGGTGAGCTGTAATGTAGGTTGCATGTCACCCCACTAAAGTATTGACATGAGGAGGAGGTTTGATACAGTGTGTCACCCCAGTACTAAGGAAATTACATGAGGAAGGGGTTGTTACAGTGTGTCACCCCAGTACTAATGTAATGACTTGAGGAGGAGGTTTGTTTCAGTGCATCACCCCAGTAGTAAAGTGATTACATGCGGAGGAGGTTTGTTATAGTGTGTCAACCCAGTAGTAAGGCAGGGCGTGTCAAAGGGCGGAAACAATGGGTGAAGTCAGGGGGCAGCAAAATGAGCTTTTGCCTAGGGTGGCAAAAATCCTTGCACCTGCCCTGGACTAAGATAGCCGCTCTGTACCCGACCCGATCAATACATGGCTCTCTCTCATAAAGAGGCACGCAAAGGGCCAAATCCGAATCAATGACTAATTTGATGCAAACCTTTCTGAAATAAATTTTTCATTTGTTCATCTCTAGTCAGAAGTAGTTCAGTTTATAATTATAATACCTTAAAGGGGAATTCCTGTGGGGAAAAAAAAAATTCAAATCAACTGGTGCCATAAAGTTACACAGATTTGTAAATTACTTCTATTAAAAAATCTTAACCCTTCTAGTACTTATCAGCTGCTGTATGCTACAGATATACTTCAGAGACATTTGTGAAGTTCTTTGCAGTCTGACCACAATGCTCTCTGCTGACACCTCTGTCCATTTCAGAAACTTTCCAGAGCAGGAAAGGTTTTCTATGGGGAGATGCTTCTAATCTGGACAGTTCCTGACATGGACATGGTGTCAGCAGAGAGCACTGAACTTCACAAATTTCTCTGTAGTATACAGCAGCTGATAAGTACTGGAAGGCTTCAGATTTTGTAATAGAAGTAATTTAAATACTGTTTAACTTTCTGGCATCAATTGATTTGAAAAGATTTGTTTTCCAATTGTTTCTACTGGAGTTCCCCTTTAATTTTCATAGATGACACAGCTGTTCACTGGAGCTTATCCAAGGTGCAATAAAGACAAGATGGCATTTTAAGAGAACTTTTTGCCATCTACACAAATATAACTTATTCATCTCATATAGAATAGTCATTCATTTAGGGATCATTATGTTAGCCAAATCTAAGAACTTATCCTATTTGACTGTTTGCTTTGAAGCATCTCAGGGCAAGCAATGAGCAGCAGGGGCCATATTCAAATTTGAGATATTTCACGATTATATTGGTGGATAAAAGTCTTATGTTCGCGAAATTCGCATATTCACTATGTTCATTTACTTGTTTTTTCCCATGCGAAAATCATAATGAAATTCGAATAGTGCGTATGCACGATTATATAGTAAAGGGGTGGGCAACTTTCCTATTGGTTGCTAGGGACAACTGTAATTACATCCTTCTCATTGGCCCACAGTTAAAAGGAGTGAGGGATCAGTTACCTCTGGAAGTGCCGATATTTGTGAATATTTGCAAATTCGCATATACAAAATAATCGCGCTCCACAAAAGTTGCTGTGATGTGTACTGTGAAGAAAAAGAAAAACAAATATTCGTCATTACGAATATATAGTGCTATAGTCTAAATATTCGCAAAAATCACTAAGTGCCGATATTCGTGGTGATATTTAGCATTTCAAATATTTGCGCTTGACACTTTTTTGGCCTCTGCCCATGCATGTATTTGTAGAAAATTGGGCCTTACTTCAGGCACTGAATATTGATAAGTGTATAGTTTGTACATCAAATCCTTTATTTATGCTCTTCCATAAGCTGGTATTTGTAAAGAAAAAAGAGATAGAACTAGTACTACACAGGGGAGAGAGAGGAGAGAGAAGAGAGAGAGAGAGAGAGAGAGAGAGAGAGAGAGAGAGAGAGAGAGAGAGAGAGAGAGAGAGAGAGAGAGAGAGAAAGAAAGAGAGAGAGAGAGAGAGAAAGAAAGAAAGAGAGAGAGAGAAAGAAAGAGAGAGAGAAAGAAAGAGAGAGAGAAAGAAAGAGAGAGAGAGAGAGAGAGAGAGGGAGGGAGAAAGAGAGAAAGATAGCAGGATGTTTACTTGTACAGTATATGCTTAACCAACTGCAAACAAATTTATTTTTTATAGTTTTAAGTAGAGCTAATCTGACAGGACTGATTTTATAAGTTATGCATTGTTATATAGCTTTTTGGCTGTAAACAATCAGTTATTTATGACATGTCATTTTGAAATGTGTGCTATCCTCACACTGTTTTTATCTTATTTCTCCATTATCAATAAAGATTTCAGTGTATTGGCGTTCAATACAGGAGAAAACGCAATGAACTGGTTCTTGGAGACCTGAGAATTCCAATTCTTGCAAGTCAAAAATGTAACATAACACAGGCAGCTTTTATGTATACTTTATAATGTTTTCAGAAAGGAAGCTAGAAAACAAATCCAATGGAATATTAATGTAAAAAGCTTCAAAGCAGGTATGTTTGCAAAGAGCTTAAGGGACTTTACTCCCTGCTTGAGGACCAAGCCATTAAACATATCTATATCTACCGTATTTATTGGTGTATAACACGCACTTTTTAGGCTAACATTTTTAGCCTAAAGTCTACCTGAATGTTATACGCCGATAAGCAGCTGCAGTTCAATGATTTAAAGCGGGCACTTTAAATTAATGAACTGCAGCGGCTTTGCAGGTGCAGAGACCGCCAGCGCTGCCGGCTTCTCTGCCCCTGCCTGTCCTGGGGTCTAGAGCCCTGCTACCGGCCCTTCTCTCCCCCTGGCTATCGATGCCGCTGCCCGTTCTCTCCCCCTGACTATCGGTGCCGGCGCCTATAGCCAGGGGGGAGAGAAGCGGCGCCGGAAATGGGGCAGCGATGCCGACAGACAGCAGGAGAGAAGGGGCAGCGGCACCCATTGCCGGTGCCGCTGCCCCGTTGCCTCCCCCATCCCCGGTTGTATAATTACCTGTTGCCAGGGTCGGGTCCGTGCTGCTTCCGGCCTCCGGTGTGCGTCCCCTGCGTCGTTGCTATGCGCTGCAAGGCGCAATGACGAGTGACGTCACTCGTCCTTGCGCCACGCTGTGCAGTGCACAGCAACGACACATGGGACGCACACCGGAGGCCTGAAGCAGTGCGGACCCAACCCCGGCAACAGGTAATTATACAACCGAGGATGGGGGAGGCAACGGGGCAGCGGTGCCGACAATGGGTGCCACTGCCCCTTCTCTCCCCCTGGCTATCAGAGCCGCTGTCCCATTGTCGGCGCCGCTTCTCTCCCCCTGGCTATCGGCACCGGCACCGATAGTCAGGGGGAGAGAACGGGCAGCGGAGCAGATAGCCAGCGGGAGAGAAGCGGCGGCAGCAGGGCTCTACATCCCAGGAAAGGCAGGGGGAGAGAAGCAGGCAGCGACGGCCCCTCTCCCCCTGCCTTTCCTGGGGGTGTATCGGGTATATGCATGCACTCACACGCACCCTCATTTTACAAAAGATATTTGGGTAAAAAACTTTTTTTACCCAAATATCCTTGGTAAAATTAGGTTGCGTGTTATAGGCCGGTGCGTGGTATACCCCGATACATACGGTATTTCCTCATCGTCCCTCCGGCAGCACAGAAGAGATATTCCTAGTTCACCATGCTGAATCAGGACCATTCCCTAGAATAAACTCATTAACATAATTACTGGGTTGGGCCAGAGGCCCCTTAAGGTACCCAGAACACACTTCATCTTGTGTTTTTTTTTAGTCCTCCTTCCAGATGTGGATCATCCCTACTTCCGGAGGTGTTCTATAGCCTTGCGGGGTCCTGGCTTCTACGTTACCAGTGCGGGGTCTCTGGCTTATCCTTGCCAGAAAGTTCTGGTGAGGATTTAAGGGCCGGTGCGGGGTCTCTGGCCAGAGCAGTACCAGTGCTGGAATCCTGGTAAGTAAGATTTACTTATAGAGGCCATTGCAGGGCTCTGGTCTGCTGCGGGACAAGCCTGGTGTTTAGTCACTACGGGGGCTTTGACTTAGTCCTATCCTGGGGGCTGGTGTTAGCTCCTGGAGTCGGTGCGGGGCTCGGACTCCTGTTGTGAAAACGGAGGTGGCTTTCAGGACCGGGCCGGGACAGATGGTCTGACGCCGTTGCGAGGCTCGGGGTTAGTCCCCTTGTAAGGGGTGCTGCGGAGAAGGCTGGGTTTCGTAAGAAGTATGATTCTAAGGGGAAGAAGTTCCAGCCCAGGTACCAGGGGAAGGACAAGAAGAGACAGGCCGGAAACCCTAATGCCAAACCAGAATTCTGACGCCAGCAGACCGGATCTGGTGGGAGCAAGATTGCTAAGGTTTTCCAAAGAATGGGAATCGGTAACATCAGATCCGTAGGTCCTTCGGATTATCCGCAACGGCTACGCCTTGGAATTTTTACACCTTCCAAGGGACATATTTTTAATAAACCAAGATCGAGATCAGAGGGTCCTTGCTCTTCTATCAGAGTTCCGGCAGAAAGGCGCGCTCGAACCTGTTCCCCCCGAAGAAGAGTTTCTGGGGGTATATTCACATGTCTTCCCTGTTCCCAAGCCAGATGGAAGATGGGCTTTATCATAGATCTTCGGTTTCTCAACAAACATCTCCTGAAGACCGAGTTCAGGATGGACATGATCAGGTCCCTCTACAGCATAGTACAGAGAGGAGATGTGATGGTCTGTCTCGAACTCAGAGACGCTTATCTCCATGTTCCTATCAGGTCAGAAGACCGAAGATATCTCAGGATAGCACTCCAGATGGGTCAGCGCATTCTCCATTTCCAGTTTCGAGCACTTC
Source organism: Hyla sarda (assembly GCF_029499605.1). Lineage (NCBI taxonomy): Eukaryota > Metazoa > Chordata > Amphibia > Anura > Hylidae > Hyla > Hyla sarda. The sequence continues at coordinate 271,706,663 of NC_079190.1, read as the reverse complement.
CCTTTGGGTTATCAGCAGCCCCGAGAGTGTTCACAAAACTGGTAGTGGTTCTGGTGGCTTCCCTCCGTCTGCAGAAGATTCGTATTGTGCCATATCTAGACGATTGGCTGATCATAGCCAGCAACTCAGAAGTACTGAAAGAACATCTTCGGATCTGCCTACAACTACTAGAGGAGGTAGGATTTTTGGTGAACTATCAAAAGTCCAGACTAACTCCAGCATCTCGAACACAATTTTTAGGTCTGATCGTGGATTTGCTGCAGATGAAGATTTTCTTGCCAGAGGAGAAGGCTGGCCAGATAAGAGACCTGGTGCTAAGTTTATGCCGGGAACCAAGAGTTACCATCTGGAAGGCCATGAGTATTCTGGGGGTGCTGATGGCCTTAATAGAAGCTGTGCCCTGGGGGAGAGCTCACTTCAGAACGTTTCAGTTGCAGATTCTGAAGTTATGGGACAAAGATTGGACTTCTCTAGCAACCTTCATTACAGTGTCGGCCGAAGTACGCCAGAGTCTTTTGTGGTGGACGGTCCAAGACAATCTTCTGCGGGGGAAGGATTTTCTTTTCAGCATGCTAGTATGTATCACCACAGATGCCTCTGCCACCGGGTGGGGTGCCCATTTAGAGGAGAAGTGGATACAAGGGTCCTGGTCAACGGTGTTAAGTTCAAGATCCTCAAACTTCCGCGAATTATTGGCCGTATTGCTGGCCCTCCGTCACTTCGAGCGCTATGTTGTCGGAAGATCTGTGGTAATAAGGACGGACAATGCGACGGCAGCGTTCTATGTGCTTTTCACTACAGAGGCATTGCCAACAGATCATGGCATGGGCAGAACCAGTGGTGTCGGAGCTGAGAGCTGTGCATATCAAGGGAACCTTGAATCAACAAGCTGATCTTATGAGCAGGGAGACACTCTTGCCTACGGAATGGGCTCTAAATCCAGTATACTTCCAGAGTCTGGTGGACAGATGGGGGTATCCAGAGCTGGACCTCATGGCGACGCGCCAGAATCGGCAGTTGGAGAGATTTGGTTCCCTGAGGTCCAGGGATCAGCCGGAGGTCCTTGACGCATTTTCCATTCGATGGAACGGGAGGTTCCTCTACATATTTCCTCCTCTTCCAGTTCTTCCCAGGGTCCTCAGCAAGATCTTGAGAGAACACCCTACGGTGATCCTGGTGACACCATTCTGGCCACGCAGAGCCTGGTTCCCGGTGGTTCTATAGTGGATACCTTAATGTCATCCAGAAGGTCCTCCACGAATTTTGTGTATTCCAGGCTATGGAAGAGATTCCAGGGCTGGCTTTCACAGTCGGGCTGCCAGATCTCGGTCAGAGCCATTCTGCAATTCCTGCAAGAGGGTTATGAAAAGGGGCTTAAACCAAATACTCTCAAGGTAAACATAACTGCCATCAACGCCATGACAGATGGTTCATTTGCAGGTGAACCTCTCATCACTAGGTTTTTCAAGGCTCTGAGCAAGTTAAGACCCACTGTTGGTCCACCGGTAGCTACCTGGGATTTGACCTTGGTATTAAATGCCTTGGAAGAAGCTCCCTTTGAGCCGATTGAGGACATCAACTTGAAGTGGCTGTCTATGAAGTTGGTGTTTCTAATTGCTGTTACGTCGGCGAAGAGAGTAGGAGAGCTTCAAGCTCTGTCCTCCAGGGAGCCCTACCTAAAGATCTTGTCAGATGAAGTTAGGTTAAGAATGTTGCCTACATTCCGCCCGAAAGGTAGCCACAGCTGCTAACATTAATAAAGAAGTTTTCTTGCCAGTCTTCTGTCCAGAGCCAGAGTCTGAAGAACTGCAGAGATTGCATCGCTTGGATGTAAGACGTACCTTATCCTGTTATCTGCAGAGAACACAGGAATTCCGGAGGGAAGAAAATCTGTTTGTACTTCCGGCAGGTGCCAACAGAGGAAACAAGGCATCAAAGGATACTTTGGCTAGATGGATCAGGATGACAATTGTGGAAGCATACTCTGGTGAGGGGAGGGATCCCCCAGCACCCTTAAAGGCGCACTCAACACGCGCCACCGCTGCCTCATGGGCAGAAAGAGAGCAGGTGCCGTTAATGGACATCTGTAATGCAGCTTCCTGGTCCTCTTCCTCAACTTTCGCAAGACACTACAGGCTGGATTTCCAGAGCCCAAACCCAGCCTTCAGTTTCGGAGTGTTGTCTGCGGCATGTAAAGAATAACCCCCCCCCCCCTTTGGTTTCTATTTTAGATCCCTTCTGTGCTGCCGGAGGGACGATGAGGAAAGTGGGTATTTTACTTACTGTAATTCTACTTTCCTCGAGTCCCAAAGGCAGCACAATACCCACCCAATAAAATTGTTTATTTGCAGTCTATCGGTCTATTTTATTTCACAAGGTGCAGTGTGTTCTGGGTACCTTTATGGGGCCTCTGGCCCAACCCAGTAATTATGTTAATGAGTTTATTCTAGGGAATGGTCCTGATTCGGGATGGTGAACTAGGAATATCCCTTCTGTGCTGCCTTCGGGACTCGAGGAAAGTAGAATTACGGTAAGTAAAATACCCACTATATATATATATGGCTGCAAATAAACAGTCAGTTCTTAAAGCTGATGTATTGGAAGCCGATAATATCAGCAAGAATGAGAATCTGAGTGGTTTTACATAGTCACATAATAACACAGGTTTATTTTCAACATATAAGCCTACTGTGTTCATCCAGAGGAAGCAAAAAAAAAAAACCTTTAGAGGCAGATGCTATATGTCCCACACTAGGGGGGAAATTGCTTCCTGGCTGCTAATGAAGCAATCAGAAAAAAAGAGCCATGATTCAACATATTATCCCAAGGTATTCAGTACCCATAACATAAAATCATATATTTTTCAAGAAAAGCATCCATCCCTCTTTTGAACATGTGGGAAAGGGTTCCAACAGTACAGTGATATCAGTAACCTTGACAAGGAGGCATCCTCTACATCTAGAGGAAAGAAGGTTTCATCATTTTCACAGAATTAAGGGTGCATTCACATCACAATTTTTATTAGAGTTGAGTGAGCTTTTAAAATGTTTGGTCGATGGGTCCTGCATATCACTGTTATGGTCACCTAGAAATGTATTCAAGTAATTTTAAAGTTCTTATAAGGCTAAGTTAATGTCAAAGTTATGGCAACATGTGGTAACACATAGTATCAACCTGATTAAAAACACATTGAGCAAGCAGATTTTGTATGATTTTTAAAACTTCATTTTGGAAATTGCAGGATTGGTGTCAGAAAATATAGAAAAAGAAATAGCTTTTGCATGAAAAGACTATATATATATATATATATATATATATATATATATATATATATATCCCTTTTGGGAATTGAAACAAGATTGGCTTCCTAAAATTATAAACAAACTAACTTTTGTTTAAAAAGCCGGAAAAAGTTATCTCTTTCTGGTGATTATGGGTCGTGTATGTGTAGGCCTGGCTAGTGGTAGCAGCTAGAGATGAGCAAATCGAAGCTGACGAACCCGAATTCATTATGAATTTCATGAAATATTCGATTCATAACAAATGCGAATATCACCGCAATTCTATCGAGTGGATCGCTTCATTAAATTCCATTTTACAGCGTTCCCGGCTAAAGGAGACCTAAAATGGCAGACCCACATTTGAGTACATGGGGCAGGGGATTATGGGAGGGCGGGAAAGTACGGCAGGAAGGGAGGTAGGCAGGATGACCCTGAATCACATGCGAGATGCAGCCTATCAGCATTCATTGACCCCTGTGATGTCAAAGCCCCTATATAATCAGCGGCCATCTTGCTGCTGCTCATTTCATCTATGCACTCAGAGAGAGAGGACGGGACTGCGTGTGTCTGAATTGCTTATAGCACAGAGTACCACTGCAACTGCTAGTCACATCAGCATTATGGACAGACAGGAGTGCAGTGCTTTGGTTGTTCTCACTGAGAAGGATCTTACGTTATAAACCTCCTATTCACATTATTGAGCATTTCATCAGAGAGGGGCAGATAGCTTTTCCTTGCCTCATACATATCAACAAGCTGTCTGAACTTTATGAACCATATTATCACCTTATTTTTCAGCGCAATTCTGTGTTTTTTTTTTCCACCAGAAATCATCTGCAGCATCTGCTGCCTATTGTGTGTAGACGGTATCAAAACCAGTGCACACCATTCTTAACACTCTGTGACAGAGTGCAATTTAGGGTTTAATATCTTTTTTTTTTTTTTTTGTGGTGATTCACTATTGTGTCCTGCTGCTGTGCAAAAATATGTTTTTTCAGCTAACTGTAGTGCACTTGTCTGCCCTCATACGTGAATACCACATACTTACATCAAAGCAGTCTACTATTTTGTATCTGTAATAAGTCTAGATACAGGGAAAGTCCTGGCAAAAGTAATCACCGGCTGTTGTTTTACAAAAATACAGAGTTTGTTTGGCGTATTGTTGCACATTTTTCTGCCCACATCAGTGCATACCGCATACGTACATCTAATTAGTGTACCATTGTGTACCTGTTAATCTGTCAAGGGCCTACATACTGTGAAAGTCCAAGCAACAGTACACACTGGCTGTTGTTTTACAAAAATACAGAGTTTTTTTTGCGTATTGTTGCACATTTTTTTGCCCTCATACGTGCATACCACATACGTACGTGTACCATTTTGTACCTGTTAATCTGTAAGGCTCTACAACCTCAGCTGAAGGGAGCTGTGTGTCAAACCCTCCTTCTGTCGCTCCAGATGCACCTGCTTCTCCCACTTTTAGTCAGCCATTCCGCCAACAATCCATCGACGAAGCCATGTCCAAGAGACAACAGTATGCGCCCACTCATTCAACAGCTCAGAAGTTGAATGTGCTCCTGTCTAAGTTGCTGGTGCTGCAGTCCCTCCCTTTTCAAGTGGTGGACTCTGCACCTTTCAGAAAATTGATGGCTTGTGCCAAACTGAGGTGGAGAGTCCCAAGCCGTCATTTCTTTGCGAATAAGGCAGTATCAGCCCTGCATAATTTTGTACAAGAGAAGGTGGGCCAGTCCTTGAGCCTGTCGGTGTGTTCAAAAGTGCACGGTAGCGCTGATGTGTGGAGCTTTAACTACGGGCAGGGACAATAAATGTCTTTTACGGCCCACTGGGTAAATGTGGTTCCTGCACAGCCACAACAGCAACTTGGACAGGTCACACCGCTTCCTCCTCCACACTTTCGCTCTCAGGCAGTTGGTCCTGTGACAGTGTGCGACTCCACCTTCTCATCCTCCACCGTGTCCTCTGTCTCCACTGCACGTACAAATCTCAGTGGCCCTTCATCATAACATGTGTGAAGAAATCAAGAAATCAGAGTATATTCAACTTTAAATGTATGGGGTTATGAAACCCTCTTGGGTACTGCAAATGCCTGCTCCTGACTGATCCTGTGTCTTTCAGGAACTACTTGCCTCACTGATGCTTCGGGCCTTGGGCCTTTCATTTTTGGATGTTTAGCGGTAGCTAAATACATGCTTAACCCCTTAAGGACTCAGGGTTTTTCCGTTTTTGCACTTTCGTTTTTTCCTCCTTACCTTTTAAAAATCATAACCCTTTCAATTTTCCACCTAAAAATCCATATTATGGCTTATTTTTTGCGTCGCCAATTCTACTTTGCAGTGACATTAGTCATTTTACCCAAAAATGCACGGCGAAACGTAAAAAAAATCATTGTGCGACAAAATCGGAAAAAAACCCGCCATTTTGTAACTTTTGGGGGCTTCCGTTTCTACGCAGTGCATATTTCGGTAAAAATTATACCTTATCATTATTCTGTAGGTCCATACGGTTAAAATGATACCTTACTTATATAGGTTTGATTTTGTCACACTTCTGGAAAAAATCATAACTACATGCAGGAAAATGTATACGTTTAAAAATGTCATATTCTGACCCCTATAACTTTTTTATTTTTCCACGTACAGGGCGGTATGAGGACGCATTTTTTGCGCCGTGATCTGAAGTTTTTATCGGTATGTTTTTTGTTTTGATCGGACTTTTTGATCACTTATTATTCATTTTTTTAATGGTATAAAAAGTGACCAAAATACGCTTTTTTGGACTTTGGAATTTTTTTGCGCGTACGCCATTGACCGTGCGGTTTAATTAATGATATATTGTTATAGTTCGGACATTTACGCATGCGGCGATACCGCATATGTTTATTTTTATTTTTTTTTACACTGTTTTATTTTTTTATGGGAAAAGGGGGGTGATTCAAACTTTTATTAGGGAAGGGGTTAAATGACCTTTATTAACACATTTTTTTTACATTTTTTTGCAGTGTTATAGGTCCCATAGGGACCTATAACACTGCACACACTGATCTCCTATGCTGATCACTGGCGTGTATTAACACGCCTGTGATCAGCATTATCGGTGCTTGACTGCTCCTGCCTGGATCTCAGGCACGGAGCAGTCATTCGTCGATCGGACACCGAGGAGGCAGGTAAGGGCCCTCCCGGTGTCCGGTCAGCTGTTCGGGACGCCGCGATTTCACCGCGGCGGTCCCGAACAGCCCGACTGAGCAGCCGGGTCACTTTCAGTTTCACTTTAGAAGCGGCGGTCAGCTTTGACCGCCGCTTCTAAAGGGTTAATACCGCACATCGCCGCGATCGGCGATGTGTGGTTTTAGCCGCGGGTCCCGGCCGTTGATGAGCGCCAGGACCGACGCGATATGATGCAGGATCGCGTCGCGATCCCGCTTCATATCGCGGGAGCTGGCGCAGGACGTAAATATACGTCCTGCGTCGTTAAGGGGTTAATGCAAATTTCAACAATGATCTTTAAATGCAAGGGGTTATGAAACCCTCTTGGGTATTGTGAATGTCTGCTCCTGACTGATCCTGTGTCTTTCAGGAACTACTTGCCTCACTGATGCTTCAGGCCTTGGGCCTTTCATTTTTGGATGTTTAACAGTAGCTAAGTACATGCTTAATGCAAATTTCAACATTGATCTTTAAATATAAGGGGTTATGAAACCCTCGGGTGTACTGCTGATGACTGCTCCTGTGTGTTTCAGGAATTACTTTGCTTACTGATGCTTCCCGGCTTGGGCCTTAAATTTTTGGATGGTAGCACTACCTAACATGCATCTTCAATAGAGATTTCAACATTCACCTTTTAATTTTAGGGGTTGTGAACCCTTCTTGTGTACTCATGCTTCTTCCTGCTTCACTCTGTCAGCCCGTTGGTCCTGTGACCGTGTGCGACTCCGCCTCCACATCCTCCACTGTGTCCTAAGCCTCCACTGCCCGGACAAGTCTCAGTGGCCCTTCAGCACACCATGTGTGCACGGCATGGCGGTGTCACGCTGTTCTTCACATGGTTTGCCTTGGTGAAAAGTCTTGGAAACAATGGCCGGACGCAATGGAGACGTTGCGCCTACATCTCACGGCCACATGAGCCCTGTGGGGGCTTGTTAGATTTGGTCCTTTGTACTCACACGCCGGGGTCCGGGACATTCAAACTTTGATTTAAATTTCAAATAAAAAAATCACACATTTCAATGGTCTCCTCATGCTTCAGCCAACTCCAGGCTGTGTCTTTCAGGCAAAATATGGTTTACTGATGCCGCTGCTGGCCCTGGTTCTGGCAATTAAAATTTTATGATAGGTAGCACCCGCTATCCAAAATCTTTTTCTAAAATTTTTAAAATTGTTGTGTTTTTTTTTTAGGGATTGTGAAGCCCTGGTATGTACTCAATGCATCAGCCAACTCAAGGCTGTGTCATTCAGGCAATATATGGTTTACTCATGCCGCTGCTGGGCCTGGGTCTGGGATTTAAAATGTATGATAGGTAGCACCCGCTATCCAAAATATTCTTCTAAATTTTCAAAAAATATTGTGTTTTTTCTTAGGGATTGTGAAGCCCTGGTGTGTACTCATGCATCAGCCAACTCCATGCTGTGTCATTCAGGCAATATATGGTTTACTGATGCCGCTACTGGGCCTGGGTCTGGGAATTCAAATGTTATGATAGGTAGCACCAGCTATCCAAAATCTTCATTTTAAATTTCAAAAATGCTTGTGTTTTTTCTTGGGGATTGTGAAGCCCTTGTGTGTACTCATGCTTCAGCCAACTCCATGCTGTGTAATTCAGGCAATATATGGTTTACTGATGCCGCTGCTGTGTCTGGGTCTGGGAATACAAATTTTGTTAGGTAGGTAGCACCAGCTATCCAAAATCTTAAGTTTAAATGTCTAAATTCATCTTTTAATCATAGGGATTGTGAAGGCCTAGTGCCTACTCATTCTGCTGGCAACTCCTGGCTGTGCCATTCAGCCACTATATGGTCTCCTCATGCTACCAACACCTCCACACTGTGTCATTCAGCCACTATATGGTGTCCTCATGCTTCAGCCTCATCCAAGCTGTGTCATTCAGCCACTATATGGTGTCCTCATGCTGCCAACACCTCCACACTGTGTCATTCAGCCACTATATGTTCACCTCATGGTGCCAACAACTCCATGCTGTGTCACTCAGCCACTCTATGGTCTCCTCATGCTGCCAACACCTCCACACTGTGTCATTCAGCCACTATATGGTGTTCTCATGCTTCAGCCTTATCCAAGCTGTGTCATTCAGCCACTGTATGGTCTCTTCATGCTGCCAACACCTCCACACTGTGTCATTCAGCCACTATATGGTGTACTCATGCTTCAGCCTCATCCAATCTGTGTCACTCAGCCACTATGTGGTGTCCTCATGCTTCAGCCTCATCCAAGCTGTGTCATTCAGCCACTATATGGTCTCCTCATGCTGCCAACACCTCCACGCTGTGTCATTCAGCCACTATATGGTCTCCTCATACTGATGCCACCTCCAGGCTCTGTCATTGTGCTGCTCTGCGGCACTGATTCTAAAAGTGATGTCGGTAATTTGCATGTTATTCTGAATAACAGTATTATTTCACTACCCCAGTGTCAGGATTCGGCAGGCTGGAAGTGGATCCTCTGTGTCAGAGAGGGATTGGCGTGGACCGTGTCGGTGGACCGGTTCTAAGTTGCTACTGGTTTTCACCAGAGCCCGCCGCAAAGCGGGATGGTCTTGCAGCGGCGGTAGCAACCAGGTCGTATCCACCGGCAACGGCTCAACCTCTCTGACTGCTGAGATAGGCGCGGTACAAGGGATTAGACAAGAGCAGGGTCGGACGTAGCAGAAGGTCAGGGCAGGCAGCAAGGATCGTAGTCAGGGGCAACGGCAAGAGGTCTGGAATACAGGCTAGGGATACACAAAGAACGCTTTCACTGGCACAATGGCAACAAGATCCGGCAAGGAAGTGCAGGGGAAGTGAGGTAATATAGGGAAGTGCACAGGTGAACACACTAATTAAAACCCATGCGCCAATCAGTGGCGCACCAGCCCTTTAAATCGCAGAGAACCGGCGCGTGAGCGCCCTAGGGAGCGGGGCCGCGCACGCCGGGACAGCACAGACGGGGAGCGAGTCTGGTAAGCGGGTCGGGATGCGCACCGCGAGCGGGCGTGTCCCGCATCGCGAATCGCATCCCGGCTAGGGACATTATCGCAGCGCACCCGGTCAGCGGGTCTGACCGGGGCGCTGCGAACAGGAGAACGCTGTGAGCGCTCCGGGAAGGAGCGGGGACCCGGAGCGCTCGGCGTAACACCCAGCACACTCCATATGCATGTTAGAATACCCCTATTGAGGCTGTCTGTAGGCTAGAAATAGCCTTTTTTTAATATAGATTCACCACAAAAAATTTAAATCAAAACAAACTTTTTCGGAAAATTCGGCGAATCGGCCGAATCAAATTTTTGAAAAGTTCGCTCATGTCTATACATAACTCTCACTTGTAAAAAAAAGTAAGAAAGTATTGGTAGGATGCTTTGACTAATAAAAAAAAATATATATATATAGACTTTGCAGAGATACAGCACATTTAATGAAGTATGTAAAATCATTGTATATTCATTGATAAAAAAAAAAAGGTTCTCACAGGCCCCCTGCGATCTAAAACTTATCGCCTATCCACAGGATACTTCTTCTTTAAGTATGTAAGTGTTTCAATCCTGCAGTTGCTGTGGAGTGAAACACAACTGCTAGTGTGATAATGTGGGGAGCATAAGACAGTCGGTCATCTCTAGTAGTGATATGAGGGACACTAACAGCTCAGTGATATGCGCAAGACATCCTGTAGCCACATGTATTATGTCTATTGGCAGGGATAACAACTGGCAATTTTCACCAGGATAATGCAATGTACACACATGAATGCCACATTGCAACACTTCCTTGGCCTGTGCTGTCACCAGTTTATCACTATATTTATTGTTGATTTATCACCAATTGCGAATTTATGGCAACAGCTCAACATACATATCTATGTATGATCTATAGTCCAAGCTGCAACATCTGTGGGCAAGTGCATATGCCTCCGTGTCCAAAAGTATCTCATCTTTAAATAGGACTAGAGGTGGCCCAACAGGGTAGTAAAGCCTTTTTTCAGTTGTGCGGGCCGTGACTCCACTGAGCCTTTACATATTATGTGCACCTTTTATGATATACAGTGCCTGTTCTCCTCTTCTTTCTTCTCCTGGTGCCAGAGATGCGCTGCAGACAATGGGATATGTCTCTGCCATAAGGAAAGTGCTCACTCCCGTCTCTGGCAGACAGAAAGCGCTCACTTTTGTTGTTTGCCACTAGCGCCATGCGAGCGAGCTCTCTGCCTCTTGTGAAAGCAAAAGCAGCGCTTTAACCTCCTTGGCGGTATGATTATGTCAGGAAATTTGTACCAAGAGTGGTACAATTTTGTGCATGGAAATTTGGCGTTATGTATTGTACCTACCCATTTTATGCCCACCACCCATTTCACATCCCCCCTTGTCACATCCCCCCCGTCACATTCCCCCCCCTTGTCACATTTTTCCCCTTGTCACATTCCCCCTCCATGCCTCATTCCCTCCCTCCATGTCACATTTCCCCCTGTCACATTCCCCCCTTGTCACATTCTTCCCCCTTGTCACATTCCCCCCTCTATCTCATTCTTCCTCCCTCCATGTCACATTCCCCCCCTTATCCCATTCCCACCCCCGTCACATCCCCCCCTTGTCACATCCCCCCCTCCATGTCACATTCCCCTGTCACATTCTTCCCCCTCTGTCACATTCTTCCTCCCTCCATGTCACATTCCCCCCCTTATCACATCCCCCCCTTATCACATTCCCCTCTCCCCTGTCACATCCCCCTTGTCACATTCCCCCCTCCATGTCACATTCCCCCCTGTCACATCCCCCCATGGCACATTCTTCCCCCTTGTCACATTCCCCCCTCCATGTCACATTCCCCCCTGTCACATACCCCCCCTTGTCACATTCTTCCCCCTAGTCACATCCCCCCCTTGTCACATTCTTCCTCCCTCCATGTCACATTCCCCCCTTATCACATTCCCCCCCTGTCAAATCCCCCCTTGTCACATCCCCCCCTCCATGTCACATTCCCCTCTGTCACATTCTTCCCTCTCTGTCACATTCTTCCTCCCTCAATGTCACATTCCCCCCCTTATCACCCCCCCCCCCCATCACATTTCCCCCCCTTATCACATTCTTCTCACCTTCTTGTTCGGCAGCAACACACACTAGGTTTGCTGCTGCAGATTTCAAACCTAGTGTATTTGCTGAAGTCCTTTCTCCTTCAGCCAATCACCGGCTTGACATGTGACACCACTGCGGCCAGTGATTGGCTGAAAAGGGAAAGGTCCTACAAGGTGAATAATTAAGAGAGGCCCTCCCGGACAGCACGGAGTGGAACGGCATCTGCAGGGACCGGGAGTAGGTGAGTCTTAGCTCAGTGTTTTTCTAGCAGGGTGCCTCTAGCTGTTGTGAAACTACTACTCCCAGCATGCCCGGACAGCCATTGGCTGTTCGGGCATGCTGAGAGTTGTAGTTTTGCAACAACTGGAGGCACCCCAGTTGGGAAACACTGACTTTTAGTATTTAGATTTGTCTTTACCTGCTCTGGCAGGGCCCACCACGGTAGCCAACCCAGGCAGATAATCGCATGTTTTCCCGGGGGGCCGTATCGCTATATCGCAAAAAGCAAAAAATTGCTATTCGATTGCTTTTGCGATATATCGTACCCCGGGAACTCTGCAATGCCACCCCGAGCTTGCCCCGACCGCTCCTGGCAGGGAAAATTAACCCCGAGTCACGCTCGGGATAACCGCTAAGAAGATTAATGAGCTCTGGTAAAGTGAAAGCTGAGCTGTGATTGGTTGTTATGAGCAAAATCTCTTCAAATTTTCTCTCACATATTTTGACTCATTCTTGGTGCATTAAATGGCTTAGCTTCCATGTTTGCTCCATCACACTGACACACTGTTTTCTGTCTCAGGGACATAACGGAAAGGAACTGGTTGTCTGCCTTAGTTTACCTTTTAAATTTTTTTTGTAATAGACCATGATTTGTAATACTACCAATTCCAAGTCCATCAAACTTTTTCTTCCCACTGTGCCCCTGGCCAAATTAAACATAAATAGGGCTCTTCTGTGGACTCTACCCCCTTCCCCTTCACAGTCTGAGGGCCAATATAGTTCAGCAGTATGGGGCCCCAAACTTTCTGAAGGCTGTCCTTGTGAGCACTATTGCCTTGCAGTACCAGGGTTCTAGGTTTAAATGTCCCTATTTGTTTATTTTATATTAAACATATTACCAACATGCAGGACGTGTTTACTAGAAAGCTATGCCAGCAGCATGGTGGCTCAGTGTTTAGCACTGTTACCTTACAGTGCTGGGGTTCTGGGTTCAATTTGATGGATGGCATCCATTAATAAGCCAGGGCTTGGTGTTAGCCCATAACACAACTAGTGTTACACCGAGTGCTCCGGGTCCCTGCTCCTCCCCGAAGCGCTCGCGGCGTTCTCCTCTCTGCAGCGCCCCGGTCAGACCCGCTGACCGGGAGCGCTGCACTGACACTGCCGGCAGAGATGCGATTCGCATAGCGGGACACACCCGCTCGTGAATCGCATCCCAAGTTACTTACCTGTCCCGGTCCCCGGCTGTCATGTTCTGGCGCGCGCGGCTCCGCTCTCTAGGGCGCGCGTGTGCCAACTCTCTAAGATTTAAAGGGCCAGTGCACCACTGATTGGTGCCTGGCCCAATCACTGCAATTGGCTCCCACCTGCTCCACGCCTATATGACCTCACTTCCCCTTCCCAGTATTGCCGGATCTTGTTGCCTTGTGCCAGTGAAAGCGTTTTGTGTATGTCCCAAGCCTGTGTTCCAGACCTTCTGCTGTTGCCCCTGACTAAGACCCTTGCTGCCTGCCCTGACCTTCTGCTACGTCCGACCTTCCTCTTGCCTTGTCCTTCTGTACCACGCCTTTATCAGCAGTCAGAGAGGTTGAGCCGTTACCGGTGGATACTACCTGGTTGCTACCGCCGCAGCAAGACCATCCCGCTTTGCGGCGGGCTCTGGTGAATACCAGTAGCAACTTAGAACCGGTCCAACGGTACGGTCCACGCCAATTGCTCTCTGACACAGAGGATCCACCTCCAGCCTGCCGAATCCTGACAAGTAGGACTAACCCCTCATCATTACCCCAGTGCCCACCAACACCAGGGGTACCGGGAAGAGCCAAGTACCGACAGTCCTGGACCATCAAAAATGAGCCTGTACCCTGCTGTGCCCAATACCCCTGATACAGGTGGATATTGGGGGGGGGGGGGTTACTAAGTCTATGCAACAACAAAAGGATATGGATGGGTGTGCCGCCATACCTGAAGTTCAACAAACTGTATTGTTAACATTTATTTTTTTAAACATTAGGGCACAGGAAGGACCCTAATAAGCTATTAAGAGAAGAACACTGACAGGTCAGGTTAACCCTTGCCTTGCTGGAGTAATGAGGGGTGGCAGAAGAAACAAAATGAACTTGAATGTTGTCAGGAAATTAGACAACAGTGCAGTTTGTAACCTACCAAAGGTTGTTTGCCAGGCCATGAGAAATATGTATTAACTAATAAGATCAGCTTAGACAAAGTAGTAGAAGACCTGATCAATCAGCATCATATAGAAATTGATGCTGCCATCTTGTCCGTGCGAGATACAGTCATATGCAAGTTACACAGAGACCACAACAACAGAATACAATCATTTACACCTAGCAATGTTCTCCACTCTTACATGCATTAGATATGATTATAATAAAATAAAAGTAATTCCAATTTTGATGGTATTAATCTGTAATTTACCCCCTTCGATTTCCGAACTGTGGCACTGAAAGTGAACAGTTAATCTTAGAAACAGAGAAAAAATAATAATACAAAAATGAATGATGACAGTTTTATCAATTGTTCAGCTCTGTGCTACCTTGTACAGAAAGCAAAAGCAATTTACTAAGTCTTTAACACAAAAGCTTGTACTATCTGTACAATGGCAGAGCTATGATAGCTATTATTTTACTTATGCCCTCCCCATATCTTTTGAGTCTGTTCTTTTCTTTTTTCCGTCCTTTCCTTTTTTTTTTTTTTTATAAAGATACAAAATCAATACAAATATCCTTTCTCAGATGGCTATTGAACAATATCCATGTAGGACTGACATCCCATTAAGTTGGAAAAGCAGTACAATTATGCCAAGACTGTCAAATTTAAGGTAATGATTAAAGAAAATAAAAAGAAGTGTCAAATTTACATTGAAATGCTGTCAGGGACTGACCAGGGGACAGAGAGAGTGAGCCCTAAACTGACCCTAAAACATCTCTCCTTGCCTACTTGCCCATCCACCCTAAATGGTGTATCGACATCTCCGGTCCCTCGCTGAGCTAAAGTGCAGTGGCCTTAAAAACATACAAATAGTCTGTCACAAACCAGAAACATTACAGCGCTGCGGAATCTGTAGGCGCTATATAAATACAATTATTATTACAGGAACATAGAACTCTAATATAACTGGACTCAGATAACAAACACAAAACATAATAATTTCAGAGGACACAGATCAGTGAGCAGCACAGAGGACACTATAGACCAATGGTAAAGCACATAGGAAAACACTAGCTAAACGATCATTACGGTCATTAAGACCAAATATTCCTGTTGCACCTATGCGGATGATCCACACTGCCTCCGCCTGGAGGATTCTGGTATGTCGGTCTATTCTGCTGTCCGGCTGCAAGATATGCTGAAGCCTCAGGAATCTTAACCCCTTCGTGTTGCTAGCATGTGCATTCTGGATGTGAACACATTATTTGCCCAATGCAACCTGCAAGATGAATGTAAAGTCCTGAGCAGCAGAGCCTTGGAGAATAAGGTATTAACAGCTTCTGAAAAAGAAGTTAAATTATATTGGACTATTAACACCTAAAAATCCTATGTGGAGTGTAATCGCTCACCAAGGGGCCTCCGATTTTACAAAGAGGTATTGCAATTTAACACTATGAATTTAACATGTTTAATTCTGGATCGATCAACCTTGGAACAAGCCCAGAAATGATTGAGAAGCAGGATGACTGAGGCCCAATGGACTGCTTTCTAATGCAGAAGTAGAAATATGTCTAGTCCCTATCCAAAATGAGATAAAAGAAAAGAAAAGGGACAAATTCTTAAGGGACAAATTGGACTTTGACCTAGATCGAGTTTTTTCTTGGAAACAACAACAATCCCAGCAGAAACAGAGATGCCCGAGATTATTGGACGACCGATTCTGGATCGGACTCAAGTAACACTGAGGACTATCGGATGAATCGAGTTCAGAATACCAAGATGGGAGGTGCTTGTTCATCACTATCATCTGCCCCTTTAGGTGCAGGACACGCCAGGGGGGGGGGGGGGGGGAGCGGAAAGAAGTGAAATACCCCAGGGGACTTGAGCGAAGCGGAAACAGGTCTCTTGGAGGTCATAAGAGATGCTTTACCCCAAGACTCCAGGACAGATAAAATAAATAAATAACTCGAAAGTTAAATCTGTATAAGATTGTTAAACATAAATCTACTGACACCTCTGTAATACAACTGACAGGGAAACTGCGGTGGACATTGGTCTGTTAGGTTCCCTACACAATGAGCAATACTCCCTCCCCCCCCCCCCCTTTATCTCCAGGCTCTAGTTTAGAAATCTTTAATGAAGTAGTACTGTCAGAAATTAAAGATAGTGAAGCCTGCAAATAAAGGGGGCAAAGTCGTGATTCTAAATAAGAGGGATTACATCCAGGAAGCTCACTGACAAATTGGAGATATGGAGACATACACAAAATTGGACAAAGACCCCACAAGTAAATATTCCACCAGATTACAATCACTACTTAGGAATGGAGTTAAAAGGAACACAATAACAAAAAAAAATGGCAGGAAAAATTATATCCAACAAATCCCCAAAAACCATATTGGTACCATGTACCTAATATACATAAAGTCTGTGATAAGCCCCTGGAGACCCATTGTGGCGGGCAGGGGCTCCCTTACTGAACCCCTGTCCCGCTACCTAGAATGGTACCTTTGATCATTGCCAAAGTCAGTTCCCTCCTATTTGGAGGATACTAAATGACTTCTACAGATGGTAGAAGATCTTGAATGGCATCTGGAATTCAGCCTGGTGTCCGTGGGTCGTCGTCGGTCTGTATACCCGTATTCGCCATCAAGATGGGGTTAGAGAAATTTGGTCCCTATTGGAGAGATCAGATAATTGTCAGGAATGTACTGATTTTATCTGTGAAGCCTTTCTTTTTTTGTTCTTGAGCATAATGCCTTTCAATTTGGAGAAACCTGGTACGCCCAACAAACTGGCATGGCGATGGGCACGCCAGTGGCACCAACTTTTTCTATTCTTTACCTGGCCATTTGGGTAGGGATGTCGCGAATTGTTCGCCGGCGAACTTAGCATGTTCGCGTTCGCATCGCCGGGCGAACATATGTGAATTTCGATTCGCCCCCTATACTTTAACATTGCGGTAAACTTTGACCCTGTGAGTCAGAGTCAGCAGACACATTACAGCCAAACAGCAGCAGTCCCTCCCTTCCAGACCCTCCTACCTCCTGCACGGACACCTTTTTACCTTCATTTGGCATGCTGCAGGCTTAGAAAGTGGAGAGACAGAGAAGCTGCTCCTGCTGTAATAGGGAAAGCGATAGCTAAGTTGCTGCTAGGTGGTGTATTCAGGGTCCACTTTACTCCTAAAGCACTAGTCTAATATCTGCTTTAAGGACAGCACCCAAATAAGCCCTCTTTAGGGCTCAAATATCAGTCCGTGTGTCTTGCAACTGCTGGAGGCACCCAGGTTGGGGACCTCTGCTTAAAAGGGGAACTCCGCTGGCAACCTTTTTTTGCTCATTGTCATACTAGTGCAAATCACATTTGGTGTGACAGTTGTTAAAAAAAATAACTTTTTTGGCTATGAAATAAAACCAGTGCTGCCTAAAGGGGGGCTCTAACTATGTGCTGCCTAATATGGGAAAATCTATGTGCTGCCTAAAGGGGTGATCTAAATATGTGCTGCCTAAAGGGGGCTCTATGTGCTGCCTAAAGGGAGGCTCTAACTATGTGCTGCCTAATATGGGGGAATCTATGTGCTGCCTAAAGGGGGGGGGGGGGGTTCTATGTGCTGCCTAAAGGGGGGCTCTAACAATGTGCTGCCTAACATGGGACAATCTATGTGCTGCCTAAAGGGAGGCTCTAACTATGTGCTGCCTAATATGGGGGAAACTATGTGCTGCCTAAAGGGGGGATCTAACTATGTGCTGCCTAAAGGGGGCTCTATGTGCTGCCTAAAGGGAGGCTCTACCTATGTGCTGCCTAAAGGGGGGCTCTAACTATGTGCTGCCTAATATAGGGGAATTTATGTGCTGCCTAAAGGGGGATCTAACTATGTGATGCCTAAAGGGGGCTAAAGCACGTTATTCCAAAGAATTTAGGAATAATGGTGATTTATGCCCTTTATAGATTAAAACCAGACTCTGTATCAACTATGTAATTTTCCTTGGGAGTTTTGCCACAGTTCAGGTATTAGTCCCCTTGAAACAACTTTTAAATCACTATTGTGGCCAGAAAGAGTGCCTGTGGGTTTTAACATTCGCCTGCCCATTGAAGTCAATGGCCGTTCGCCCGGTTCGCGAACATTTGCGGAAGTTCGCCGTTCGCGAACCGAATATTTTATGTTCGCGACATCACTACATTTGGGAAGAACAATATATTTACTACCC
The DNA here is from genome assembly GCF_029499605.1 of Hyla sarda. Taxonomy (NCBI): domain Eukaryota; kingdom Metazoa; phylum Chordata; class Amphibia; order Anura; family Hylidae; genus Hyla; species Hyla sarda. The sequence continues at coordinate 271,688,490 of NC_079190.1, read as the reverse complement.
AAATAATCCATACCGACATCTGTTAAAACATTGGTCCCGATATTTGGATGATTGTTTGATAGTGTGTACACAATCAGAGTTCGATGAATTTTGTGGTTACATCAATCACAATGATGTGAACATTCAGTTAACTGCGAACTATGGGAAATCAATGGTGGAATTCCTGGATGTGACCATATATGAAAGTACAGAGGGATTAAAGGTAAAGGGATATAGGAAGGTAACCTCAACGAATTCCCTATTACACTTTAACAGCATCCACCCAAATCATGACTGTAGAGCCCTACCTTATGGACAATTCCTAAGACTCCATTAGAATAACTTTGAGAGTAGCTCCTTCTGAGAACAATCATGTGATCTTATGAACCGATTGAGATATCAAGGGTATAAAGAACATATTATATACAATGGTTTTCAACCTGCATGCAAACTAGACAGAAAACAAGCCACACGCAGGGAGAACTGGATCCAGAGAGGGTTGCCAAAAGGTCATTACAGATGCAAACATTGTCCCTACTGTGAATCATTGGAAATCTCATGTACCATCCAGTTAGGATGCACAAACCATGTGGTCATGGATAGAGATGAGCGAACTTTTCAAAAATTCAATTCGGCCGAATTCGCTGAATTTTCCCGAAAAGTTTGTTTCGATCCAAATTTGTTCGCGGCGAATCGATATTAAAAAAGGCTATTTCTAGCCTACATGCAGCCTCTATAGGGGTATAGAACACTTTGCTGTGTCCTAAAACGCATATGGAGTGTGCTGGGGTAGTTAAATAATAATGTTATTCAGAATAGCATGCAGATTACCGGCATCGCTCTTAGAATCACTGCCGCACAGCAGCACAATGACAGAGCCTGGTGGTGGCATCAGGAGACCATATAGTGACTGAATGACATAGCGTGGAGGTATTGGCAGCATGAGGACACATATAGTGGCTGAATGGCACAGCGTGGAGGTGTTGGCAGCATGAGGACACCATATAGTGGCTGAATGGCACAGCGTGGAGGTGTTGTCAGCATGAGGACACCATATATTGGCTGAATGGCACAGCGTGGAGGTGTTGGCAGCATGAGGACACCATATAGTGGCTGAATGACACAGTGTGGACATGTTGGCAGCAAGAGGAGACCATTTAGTGGCTGAATGGCACAGCGTGGAGTTGGCTGATGCACTAGTACACTACACACCAGGGCTTCACAATCCTCCCCCAAAAAACAACACAATATATGAAATTTTTGACAAAGATTTCTTATTGGTAGCACCCACTATCCAAAAATGAGAAATTTCCAGACCCAGGCCCTACCTCTGCGGCATCAGGAACCCATATATTGCCTGAAGGACACAGCCTGGAGTTGGCTGATGCACCAGTACACACCCGGGCTTCACAATCCCCTCCCAAAAAAACAACATTTTAGAATTTTTTTTAAGAAATACCTTTGTGTAAGAACAAGCACATATCCAACAGTTCACAAGACTCTATAATGCAGGACGGTGGACCACCTAAAGACATTCTTCTCAAAAATAATAAACCACACAATGTTTGACATTTTTTTTACAAAAACTAATTCAATGTGTGTAAGCGCATCTGTCTCCAAAAGATCAGATCACCAAAGGACTTATTTCGCCCAAAATGATGAAGCAGAATTAATCCCTGTCCGTATTTTATTTTATTTTTTCATTAAAAAATCATACGCAACAAGAATTCCGTTGTGTAACGATTAGCATTCTGGAAAATTCAATTTTATTACCGATAAAATTATCAGTAAATAAAAAAAAACACTACCCAAGAGTGTTTAATTACCCCATACATTGCACCAGGAGCAGTCAAGAGTAGGCCTCAGCAGTACCCAAGAGGCTTTAATAACCCCCTACCTTTGCACGATCAATTGCGAGATTGAGCAATACCAGGTGTGTTATGCCCTCAGATTTCCAGGGCCGCAGCCGCGCACCACTGAACGGATTAGCGTGTCTCTATCTTTCAAGGACAGGTTGCACGCTGAAACCAGTTTGTGATAGGGATCTGGGATTGCAATTATTTAACCTTAAAACGAAGAATTACCAGTAAATGAGGGTCATAAGCTGGCGTTGATTAAGTCCCTGCCCTTTGTACACACCGCCCGTCGCTATAAGCGATTGGATTAGTCAGTGAGTTGGTTAGTGAGGTCCTCAGATCCGCCCAGGCGGGGTAGGAGAAGGCCCTGGCAGAGCGCCGAGAATTTAACGATCATTGTTGAAATTTGCATTAAGCATGTATTTAGCTACTGCTAAACATCCAAAAATTTAAGGCCCAAGGCCAGAGGCAAGTGGTTCCTGAAAGACACAGAATGAGTCTGGATTATGTATTTGCAGTACCCAAGAGGTTTTCATAACCCCTTACATTTAAAGATCAATGTTTACATTTGCATTAAGCATGTATTTAGCTACTGCTAAACTTCAAAAAAATTCTAGGCCTGAGGCACCAGGGAGGCAAGTAGTTTGTGAAAGACACAGAATGAGTCTGGAGCAGTCATTCGCAGTACCCAAGAGGGTTTCATAACCCCTTACATTTAAAGATCAATGTTGACATTTGCATTAACCATGTATTTAGCTACTGCTAAACTTCAAAAAATTATAGGCCAAAGGCCAGAAGCATCAGTTTTCCCCATATTAGGAGCATAGTTGTCCCCAGATTAGGCAGCATAGATGTCACCTAGATTAGGAGCATACTTGTCCCCCAGAGTAGGCAGCATAGATGTCCCCCGGATTAAGAGCATACTTGTCCCCCAGATTAGGCAGCATAGATGTCCCCCAGATTAGGAGCATACTTGTCCCCCAGAGTAGGCAGCATAGATGTCCCCCAGATTAGGAGCATACTTGTCCCCCAGAGTAGGCAGCATAGATGTCCCCCAGATTAGGAGCATACTTGTCCCCCAGAGTAGGCAGCATAGATGTCCCCCAGATTAGGAGCATACTTGTCCCCCAGATTAGGCAGCATAGATGTCCCCCAGATTAGGAGCATACTTGTCCCCCAGAGTAGGCAGCATAGATGTCCCCCAGATTAGGAGCATACTTGTCCCCCAGATTAGGCATCATAGATGTCCACCAGATTAGGAGCTTAGTTGTCCCCCAGATTAGGAGCATAGTTGTCCCCCAGATAAGGAGCATAATTGCCCCCAGATTAGGCAGCATAGATGTCATCCAGATTTGGCACCATAGATGTCCCCCAGATTAGGCAGCAAAGTTGTCCCCCACATTAGGCAGAATAGATATCCCCCAGATTAGGAGCATAGTTGTCCCCCAGATTAATCAGCATAGATGTCACCCAGATTAGGCAGCATAGATGTCCACCAGATTAGGAGCATACTTGTTCCCCAGATTAGGCAGCATAGATGTCCACCAGATTAGGAGCTTAGTTGTTCCCCAGATTAGGAGCATAGTTGTCCCCCAGATAAGGAGCATAGTTGTCCCCCAGATTAGGCAGCATATATGTCACCCAGAGTAGGCAGCTTAGATGTCCCCCAGATTAGGCAGCATAGATGTCCCCCAGATTAGGCAGCATAGATGTCCCCCAGATTAGGAGTATAGTTGTCCCCTAGATTAGGCAGCATAGTTGTCCCCCAATCAGCGCGGGCCGGTCAGAGCCAATCAAAGGGCCGTATGTGGCAAGCGGGCCATACAATGCCCAGGTCTGCCCCAGAGGGTTTCATAACCAACCACAATAGAGAAAATTTTGTTGTAGGAGCATGGTCAATCTACTCAGACCCATCTGTCATTGGTGGCTGGAAATCCTGGCTGATCCATCCCGATTCATCTTGACAAACGTCAGTCTCTCCACATTTTTAGTGGACAGACGAGTTCGCCTTGGGGTTACTATGGCGCCGGCCGCACTAAACACCCGCTCTGATGGCACACTACTGGCCGGGTAGGACAGCTTTTCCAGGGCAAACTCCGCTAATTGCAGCCATTAATGGAGTTTGGCTGCCCAGAAGTCCAGCGGATCTTCAACGGTTGTTGGCAGGGTCATGTCGAGGTAAGCCCCCACCTGCTGGTTCAGGTCCTGCTCCATGTCCACCTGCTGCTGATGAGTAGCTTCACTATGCGGCTGAAGCAAGCTACCCATCAGCGACTGTAGACTCAGGCTGCTGCTGATTGAGCCGGTAGTGCTCCTGCCACCCCTCCCCAGCAGCAGTGGCAGTGGAAGGTGAGCGCAGAGGGCCCCCCGAGTCAGACCTGCGAGTGGATGGACCATGTGGCCGATCGACTACGTAGAAGCTCCCTGAAGTAGGTCAGTTTGTCCTCCCTCTCAGTGGGTGTAAAAAAGGCCACCATTTTGGGTCGGTAGCGAGGGTCTAATAAGGTGGAGATCCAGAAGTCATTGCACTGACGAATTTTGACAATTCGGGGGTCACTACGCAAGCAACTCAGCATGCATTGTGCCATTTGTGACAGTGACTCGCTGGGACTACCTGCCTCCATTTCCACTGCATACTGCCACGGTGTGTCTGGGTCCTCTGTCTCGCCTCCCTCGTAATAACCCTCCAGCTCCTCTGGCTGCTCCTGCTCCTCCTCTACTGTCCAATGACCAGAAACACCGGCCATCTCATCTACCGTAAACTGTGCTCCGCTCTGCCCCTCATCATCCTCCTCCAGTTCATTCCCCACAGGACTCATGTAGCCTTCTGATGTAGGCGCAACGTCTCCATTGCTGTGACCAGCCATGTTTTCAATAATTTTTTAGAGTAAATTATGGAATTATGTCGTTCATGGCGTAATTCGAGTGACTAACAAAAAATGTGGCTTCCTCAAAGGGCCTCAGAAAACGGCAGGTGTCACGTATGAGCTGCCACTCGTTCACATTGAAGTTACACAGGGGAGTACTCCTATCTGCCTTTATAATCAAAAAATCGGTGATGGCTTTTCTTTGTTCGTATAGTCTGTCCAACATATGGAGGGTGGAATTCCAACATGTGGCAACGTCACAAATGAGAGTTGTGGGATACCGTTCTGACGCTGCAGCTCAAGCAAAGTGTGCTTGGCGGTGTACGAGTGGCTGCAGTGCATGAACAGTTTCCTTGCCATTGTCAGGATGTCTTGCAAATGGGGTGAAGACTTGATGAACTTCTTGACAACCAGATTCAACACGTGTGCCATGCAGGGCAAATGGTTCACACTTCCTTGTCGCAGCGCAGCCACAATGTTCTTCCCATTGTCGGTCACCATGGTTCGCATTTCCAGATTTCGTGGAGTAAGCCATACTCGGATTTCTTCCCTAATGAACTTCAGCAGTTCCTCCCCTGTGTGACTCCGTTCGCCAAGGCAAACCATGTGAAGGAAGGCCGGACACCACTGTGCCCTACACACATGGTACAATGGAGGGCCACCGAGATTTGGACGTGCAGTGGAGGCCGAGGACACGGGGGAGGAGGAGGCGCACACTGTAAAAGGACCAACTGCCTGGGAGCGAGAGCGTGGAGGAGGAAGCGGTGTGACCTGTTCAAGTTGCTGTTGTGGCTGTGCAGGAACAATATTTACCCACTGGGCCGTAAAAGACATGTATTGTCCCTGCCCGTAGTTACAGCTCCAAACGTCGGCACTGCCGTGCACTTTTGAACACACCGACAGGCTCAAGGACTGGCCCACCTTCTCTTGTACAAACTTATGCAGGGCTGGTACTGCCTTCTTCGCAAAGAAATGACGGCTTGGGACTCTCCACCTCGGCTCGGCACAAGCCATCACTTCCCTGAAAGCTGCAGAGTCCACCAGTTGGAAAGGGAGGGACTGCAACACCAGCAACTTAGACAGGAGCACATTCAACTTATGCACCGTTGGATGAGTGGGCGCATACTGTTGTTTCTTGGACATGGCTTCGCCGATCGATTGTTGGCCGAATAGCTGACTACGAGCGGAAGAAGCAGGAGCGCAAGAAGGAGGGTTTGACACAATGCTCCCTTCAGCTGAGGTGGTGGAGCCTTGGCTGGATGACGAAGGGAGCGGATGGCCACTGGGTGATGCGGCAGGCTGGACCACTACATCGGAGCCACGGTTATCCCAGGGCGCTTTATGGAGGCGAATCATGTGTTGACGCAGGGCCGTGGTGCCGAGATTGGGACCCTGGCCACGCTTCACTTTCTGCTGACAGATTTTGCATGTGACTACGCTAAGGTCCTCTGGATTCTTTATGAAGAACAACCACACCGCAGAGTAGCTGATTTTCCCACCCGCAGTCCGCACTATTTCACTGCTATTGGCGCCATCTCCAGGAACCCCTGTTCCACTACCTTCCTGAATGGTAGCTTGCCGCGAAGCAGGTGGTCTCCCCCTGGCACGTTTTGACTCCTGAATTTCCACTACTGCCACCACCACGCTGATAGCCAACCGTGCTACCGCCTTGCAGCCTCATAGACAAAGAGCAAAACTCTTCTCCTGATGATGATGAAGCCCCGGCTTCTTCACCCGGCTCCCAATTGCGATCGGCTTCATCATCATCAAAAGATGTGTGCACGTCACTGATGTCCTTCTCGTGTTCCACAACAATGTCTGCCTCAGGACCCTGAACAATTGAAACATCGCCTCCCACATCACTCTCCGCATCACTACTTGCCCGCCTTGCGGAGCAAGCAACACATGTCTTCTCACATTCTTTGCTGCCCATTAGCTGCTGACTGTCCTCTATTGGATCGTCCTCAGTAAATAGTGGAGCTGAACCCAAAGCATGAGATACTTCTTCTTTGGGAGAGGGAACAGCATAGGACAAAGGCAATGGGATTACGGGTACTGCTCCCAGGCCATGCCAACTGAGGGTTGTGTCTGAGGAACCCACCGACTCTTGACTGGGGTTGTCACATGTCGCTTTTAATGATGGGGATGAGTGTGCAAACCAATTGGAGAGATGGGTCGACGACAAGACCGCTGGGTGTTAACGGGAGCTCAGGCCTATTGCTGCGACTCCTGCTGCCACTCGCCCCAAGTCTGCTGCCAACTCTGCCTGATGTATGTAGGCCTCTGCCTCTTCTCTGTGCACGTCCTGGCACTTCCCTGCCTGACATACTTAGTGCGTTTATGAGGGTATAGAACAGCAGCAGGCTATTACTTACGGCTGTCCTTTCAAAGTATATAGGCCCTAGACAGAATAACAGTTACTAAATAGTACACTCCTTTGTTGTATGTATACCCTTTGTAATGATCAGCGCACTGGTATGCGTATTTCTACGCAGGAAAAACACTTTTTTTTTTTTAAATACACCAGCAGGTGTATACTAATGTGTGGAATAGCACTGAATTTAGCACAGAGACAGAATAACAGGTAGTAAATAGTACATTACTGTGTTCTATGTATGCCCTTTGCAATGGTGAGTGCTCTGTTAAGCATATTTCTACGCAGAAAAAAACTCTTTTTTTGTTGTATACACCAGCCGATGTATACTAATGTGTGGAATAGCACTGAATTTAGCACCGAGACAGAATTACAGGTACTAAATAGTACACTACTTGGTTGTATGTATGCCCTTTGCAATGATGAGCGCACTGTTAAGCGTATTTGTACGCAGGAATAACTTTTTTTTTTCTTTAATACACCGGCAGGTGTATAACGTGTGGTATAACACTGAATTTAGCACAGAGACAGAAAAAAAGGTAGTATATGGTACGCTATTTGCTTTAATTTAGGCCCTTTGCAATCATAAGGCCACTCTTAAGCATATTTGTACGCAGGAAAAACTTTTTTTTTCTTTAATACACCGGCAGGTGTATAACGTTTGGTATAACACTGAATTTAGCACAGAGACAGAAAAAAAGGTGGTATATGGTACGCTATTTGCTTGTATGCAGGCCCTTTGCAATGATAAGGCCACTGTTAAGCGTATTTGTATGCAGGAAAACCTTTTTTTTTTTTTTTCATACACCGGCAGGTGTATAACGTGTGGTATAACACTGAATTTAGCACAGAGACAGAAAAAAAGTGGCATATGGTACGCTATTTGCTTGTATGTAGGCCCTTTGCAATGAGAAGGCCACTGTTAAGCGTATTTGTACGCAGGAAAACCTTTTTTTTTTCTTTCATACACCGGCAGGTATAGAACATGTGGTATAACACTGAATTTAGCACAGAGACAGAGTAACAGGTGAAAAATGGTAAAAAGGCACTAAAGTCCACACTAATATGACTTATTTCTGAACAGCAGCAGGACCCAACAGTGCAGCACCACAAAAAAAAAAATCCAGGGATTAAACCCTAAATTGCACTCTGTCACACAATTCTGAGCAGCAGAAGATTTGTGGAGCAAATAAAAATAAACTCAATTGGGCTGAACAATGAGGAGATAAGATGCTTCAGAAAGTTCAGGCAGCTTGGAGATCTGTATGAGGCAGCTGACAGCTATCTGCCCCTCTCTGCTGCAATGCTCAATAACGTGAATAGGAGGTTTAGCTATCAATGATCCTTCTCAGTGTAACAGCAAAGCACTCTGCACTCCTGTCTTTCCCTAATGCTGATGTGACTAGCAGTTGCAGTGTAACGCTGTGGTATGAGCTATTCACACACACACAGTCCCGTCCTCTCCATCTGAGTGCATAGATGAAATGAAGAGAGGCAAGATGGCCACCGATTATATAGGGGCTGTGACATCACAGGGGTCAGTGAACACTGATAGGCTGCATCACACATGTGATTCAGGGTCAGCCCGCCTACCTTCATTCCCGCCGCTGTTTCCCGCCCTCCCATAATCCCCTGCCCCATGTACTCACATGTTGATCCGCCATCTTAGGTCTCCAATAGCCTGGAACGCTGTAAAATGGAGTTTAATTAAGCGATTCATGCGATAGAATCGCGGCGATATTCGTATTCGTTGCTAATCGAATTTTTCATGAAATTCGTAACGAATTTGGGTTCGTCAACTTCGACTCGCTCATCTCTAGTCTTGGACTTCATCACTTGTCGTTTGGACTACATGGTTTATGTATTATTTTGTTTTTGCAATCACTTCTACATTGGTAAGAAAATATGCCCTATGTTTCACAGATTCCGAGAAAAGGTGGTCCCAGAAGGAAGCTGCTCCAGCAGTTTACAGGGAGACAAAAATGCGTACGATATCGGTGGTGCCTTGAGGGTAAGTCGTAATCAAACAAGCATCCTGGTATTGAGGGTTACTTGCTTATTGCATAAAAGCTGGCAGGCCATACATTACATCAAATATATGGAATACCGGGTAGAATAAAAAGGATAAAATCAATATATAAAAGATGAAGGTGATAGCAATGCGATTCGCAGGGTGACCCCCACTTTGTCAGGCTAGGTTTGATTACGACTCACCCTCAAGGTGCCACCGATATCATCCACATTTTTGTCTCCCTGGAAACTGCTGGAACAGCTTCCTTCTGGGACCACCTTTTCGCCTAAATCCCAAACTGACACACCTGCTGTTCGGGTTCGGATGTCAGGCTGCCAGAGGATTACCGGAGAGTTGCCATACTCTTCCTATGCGCAAAACAGTGTTGTGCCTGCAGCGCAACACCAATAGGTGAGTGAGATACCGTTCACCTATCTGTATTGCATTTACATGAAAGATGAAGGTGTATATTTAAATATACATGTGATTGCTAAAACGAGAGATCCCATCTCCACATACATAGAAGTGGGATTTTTATACCCTTGACCTTTTTATCTCAACCATCATTTACGCACTTAGATAGCGCCATCTTGTCTTTTGTTACTATTTTTTCCCATATATTCTGCATCACAGATTCCGAGAGCATATCAATTCAGTGAGAACTGGAAAGGGATGTCTAAGATTGATCTCTCATATACAGAATACACATGCTAGTGACACAAAGCAGAATAGACCGACATACCAGACTCCTCCAGGTGAAGGCAGTGTGGATCCTCTGCACAGGTGCAACAGGAATATTGGGTTATAATGACCATAATGATTTATCTACTTTTCTATGAATATTTGCAGGCTGATATTATTACTTATGATTAATATATTATGTTATGTAAATCTTGCAGTTTTTAATCAGTTTTGTATTAACCTGTTATCGTTGTAACATTGCATTTAGGATAAATCAGGGGGTTAAAAGAGACGGAAATGTCTCCTCCTACTATACCCTGATGATGCGTCACATGACGTGAAACCAGGTGCTGCAGCAGCGATCCCCGGGGTCCCCAGCAGCGGGACCCCGGCGATCTGACATCTTATCCCCTATCCTTTGGATAGGGGATAAGATGTCTAGGGGCGGAGTACCCCTTTAAAGTTCAGTATAATAAAAAAGATAATCAATTTATTGCATTTAGGGTAAATTGTGACAAAAAACTTGTCTCACCAAATCTAAACATTACACATTTTCATCAATAAAAAAAAGTTAAAACTTTTAGCTTTTCATGCTATTTATGTAATTGTAAATATTGTAATAAAGAATGCAAATTTTAAATCAATGGAAAAAAAATATTTCCAGAAATCATAATAAGTAAAAAGCATGATTGTGAAGATTATGGCAAAACCTGAGGCCCTTGAACAAAATGAAAATGCAGAATTTCATGTAGTATAGCGGGGCATAAAAGTATTTAGTCAGCCACCAATTGTGCAAGTTATCCAACCTAAAAAGATGAGAGAGGCCTGTAATTTTCATCATAGGTATACTTCAACTATCAGAGACATAATGAGAAAAAAAATCCATAAAATCACATGATGTCTGATTGAATGTCTGATTTTTAAAGAATTTATTTGCAAATTATGGTGGAAAATAAGTATTTGGTCAATAATAAAAATTCATCTCATTACTTTGTTATATATCCTTTGTTGGCAATGACAGAGGTCAAACATTTTCTTTTTTCTTTTCTTCTCAAGGCTTTCAAGCACTGTTGCTGGTATTTTGGCCCATTCCTCCATGCAGATCTCTTCTAGGGCAGTGGTGTTTTGGGGCTGTTTCTGGGCTACACAGACTTTAAACTCCCTGCAAAGGTTTTCTATGGGGTTGAGATCTGGAGACTGGCAAGGCCACTCCAGAACCTTTAAATGCTTCTTACTAAGCCACTCCTTTGTTGCCGAGGTGGTGTGTTTGGGATCATTGTCATGCTGAAAGACCCAGCCACGTTTCATCTTCAAAGCCCTTGCTGATGGAAGGAAGTTTTCACTGAAAATCTCACAATACATGGTCCTATTCATTCTTTCCTTTACATGGATCAGGCGTCCTGGTCCCTTTGCTGAAAAACAGCCCTAAAGCATGATGTTTCCACCCCATGCATCACAGTAGGCATGGTGTTCTTTGGATGCTACTCAGCATTATTTCTCCTCTAAACACAACGAGTTGAGTTTTTACCAAAAAGTTCTACTTCGGTTTCATCTGACCATATTATATTCTCCAAGTACTCTTCTGGATCATCCAAATGCTCTCTAGCAAACTTCAGATGGGCCCAGACATGTACTGGCTTAAGCAGGGGGACACATCTGGCACTGCATGATTTGAGTCCCTGGCGGTGTAGTGTTTACTGATGGTAGCCTTTGTTTCTTTGATCCCAGCTCACTAGGTCCCCTCATGTGGTTCTGGGATTTTTGCTCACCGTTCTTGGGATCATTTTGACACCACAGGGTGAGATCAAGGGAGATTATCTTGTATGTCTTCCATTTTCTAATAATTGCTCCCACAGTTGATTTCTTCACACCTAGCTGCTTTCCTATTGCAGATTCCATCTTCCAGCCTGGTGCAGGTCTACAATTTAGTTTCTGGTGTCCTTCAACAGCTCTTTGGTCTTGGTCATAGTGGAGTTTGGAGTGTGACTGTTTGAGGTTGTGAACAGGTGTATTTTATACCGATAACAAGTTCAAACAGGTGCCATTAATTCAGATAACGAGTGGAGGTCAGAGGAGACCCATAAAGAAGAAGTTACATGTCTGTGAGAGCCAAAAATCTTGCTTGTTTTTAGGTGACCAAATACTTATTTTACAGAGGAATTTATCAATTAATTCATTAGAAATTCTACAATGTGATTTCCTGTATTATCCCCTTCCCATTCTGTCTCTCATAGTTGAAGTGTGCCTATGATGAAAATTGCAGGCCTCTCTCTTCTTAATGTATGCTGATGATCGCTTTAGAGAGTTTTAGTGTTCTATCCATTAACCTTCATTTCCCCTTCATTAAAACTTCCTTAATTCAATAAATTTATACTTACTTATATATCTCTGTCCTCTGAAAACATGGCTAGTATTTGCAACCCACTCTCAAGAAGGTATATCATGATGCCACAAGCTGCCCAACAGAAGCTTAGAAAAAAAAAAAAGATGTTTCTGTCAAAACTACCGTATATACTCGAGTATAAGCCGAGTTTTTCAGCACGATTTTTCGTGCTGAAAACACCCCCCCTCGGCTTATACTCGAGTGAACTCCCCCACCCGCAGTGGTCTTCAACCTGCGGACTTCCAGAGGTTTCAAAACTACAACTCCCAGCAAGCCAGGGCAGCCATCGGCTGTCCGGGCTTGCTGGGAGTTGTAGTTTTGAAACCTCCGGAGGTCCGCAGGTTGAAGACCACTGCGGCCTTCAACATCATCCAGCCCCCTCTCACCCCCTTTAGTTCTGAGTACTCACCTCCGCTCGGCGCTGGTCCGGTCCTGCAGGGCTGTCCGGTGAGGAGGTGGTCCGGTGGCATAGTGGTTCCGGGCTGCTATCTTCACCGGGGAGGCCTCTTCTAAGCGCTTCGGGCCCGGCCTCAGAATAGTCACGTTGCCTTGACAACGACGCAGATGCGTCGTTGTCAAGGCAACGGCTCTATTCCGGGCCGGAAGCGCGGAGAAGAGGCGCCCCCGGTGAAGATAGCAGCCCGGACCACCTCCTCACCGGACCACCTCCTCACCGGACAGCCCTGCAGGACTGGACCAGCGCCGAGCGGAGGTGAGTACTCAGAACTAAAGGGGGTGAGAGGGGGCTGGATGATGTTGAAGGCCGCAGTGGTCTTCAACCTGCGGACCTCCGGAGGTTTCAAAACTACAACTCCCAGCAAGCCCGGACAGCCGATGGCTGCCCGGGCTTGCTGGGAGTTGTAGTTTTGAAACCTCTGGAGGTCCGCAGGTTGAAGACCACTGAGGGCGAATGATGAGAAGAGGATGATGAAGGGGGGGGGTGTGGGGATGATGAAGGGGGGTGGGGATGATGAAGGGGGGGGGGGTGTGGGATGATTACAAGGGGATGATGAAGGGGGGATGTGTGGGATGATAAGGGGATGTGTGGGATGATGACAAGGGGATGATGAAGGGGGGATGTGTGGGATGATAAGGGGATGTGTGGGATGATGACAAGGGGATGATGAAGGGGGGATGTGTGGGATGATAAGGGGATGTGTGGGATATGACAAGGGGATGATGAAGGGGGGATGTGTGGGATGATGACAAGGGGATGATGAGGATGTTAATGACGGGTCTGGATGATGACAGGGGGGGATGAGGTATTTCCCACCCTAGGCTTATATTCGAGTCAATAACTTTTCCTGGGATTTTGGGTTGAAATTAGGGGTCTCGGCTTATACTCGGGTCGGCTTATACTCGAGTATATACGGTAATTGCTTTCTCTTATAAGTAGTACATTTCTTCTGCCAGCATAGGTAAACAGTAGCATGTCTAACTATCTGAAGATCAAAATGAGGCACTGGATTATTTTAAATTGTCCCATTCAAATTAATGGGATCAGTTATACAATAGGTTTCCCTTTTTTTACAGTGCCAGAGGGAAACACCATCAGATGGCAGGATATATGTAAAGGGGGCTTTATAAAGTCTGCTTGTCTTTTCAGCTGTTCCCAACAGCTTGATTTCTGAAGGTAGCTCAGGCTTTTATTAATTTGGCACATTGTAAACTTTTCCCTGGGCCAAAATCTCTTTATCCCAGAAGTTTCTGGCATTTGTCTTTAGTTTTGCACCAAATATTTGGAAATTTTCTCTCAAAAATTCCTATATGGATCAGTTATGTCAGTTACTCAGGTTTTCCTAGGGAATTTTTTGATGCAAGATATGGAGCAAAGCTAAAGACAAGTTCAGTGTGCAACAAAATAGGCACATAAAAATGTCAATAAGTAGCAGAAAATGTTTTTTTTTTATTTATTCCCCTATTATCTTGCTGAAGGAGGTCATTTTGGAAAAGATAATATTACTATACATTAAACATATGTATAATCTCGCTTAACTCATCTTGAGATGATTCCAAGCAAGAAATTTACTGTTCACATTCATAGCTGCATAAATTACTAGCTACAGAGATTTTCTAGTTTTTCTTGCTTTTTTTTTTATAGTGTTTGAATTGCCCTTACTCTTGAGAAATGTCTGGAAATGTGTTTCTTTTTCTTCTGGCACTAGAGAAATCTGAAGTAGGAAAAAAATGTGGAGCAGTGTAGGACATTACATTTTTTAAGTTCGGATTCAGCACTGAGTATTTGTAAAAAAAAAAAAAAATGTTGACTGGTGTCAGTAAAAGAACTGGGAACACAATGATACTGTACATACTGGTTCCAGCACTGCTTTTAATCTCCTGCAAGCATCACCAGCAGCTGGATGTGGCTGCCACAGCCAATCAGGAGGTGAGAGCACTGGGCCTATCAGCAATGACACTGTGCTCATGCCTTCCAGCAGCAGGATATTAAAACTAGCATCTCCCTAGCTGAGATGCCTGTGATTGTGGTTCCTACTCATCATTAGTGTTCCTGTTTGTGTTCTCCTAGCCTGTTTCCTGTTATCTGACCTAATGTGACCTGACCTTTGCCTGTTTCTCGACTACTCTCTTACTTGCTAATATTGTGCAGTACTGCCCTCTTGGTTTTAACCTGGCTTGTTATGAATTTGCTTTCATTTTGTGTGCTGTGCTGCCCACTTGGTTTTAACTTTCTGACTCATCCCTGATTTACCTTTTGTCTGCTGAATTGGCCTTTCTGACCTTCCTTGATGCCCCTGCCCACATAGCTAGTGTAAGGACCATTGTCCAGTTGGCAGCCTCCTTTTACGATAGAGTGTTCAAGCAGGTAGGGAAAGTGGTTGAGGCAAATTCAGGTCTGCATTGCTCCCTACCTGACGTGGCAGCATTGATATACAGATCATGATTAACCCCTGTACGCCCTGGTGCAGTGGTCCTTAACACACCAGAACGTACATTTACATCCTGTACATGACCACGAGCATCGTACCAATGCTTGGGTCATATGCAGCAGGTCCTGGCTGCTATCAGCAGCCAGGGACCTGCCAGTAACGGCGCACATCAGAGATCGCACTGATGTTTGCCATTAACCCCTCAGATGCTGTGCCCGTGATCCCGGCATCTGCGGCAGTGCGGTCACTAAAATGAATGATCAGATCGCTCACATTGCTGCTGTGGGGATCCGATTATCCAGCATGGCAGCCGGAGGTCCCCTCACCTGCCTCCGGCCATCTCCAGGGGTCTTCTGCTCTGGTCTGAGATCAAGCAGACCAGAGCAGAAGATGACCCATAACACTGATCAGTGCTAGGCCCTATGCATAGCACTGAACAGTATTAGCAATCAAGTGATTTCTATAAATATTCCCTTATGGGGACTATTAAAGTGTAAAAATAAAAGTAAAAAAAAGTTTTACAATTTTTTGCCCCAATAAAAATTTAAATTGTCCCATTTTCCCATTTTACCCCCAAAAAGTGTAAAAACAAATTAATAAACATATTTGGTATTACCATGTGTGTAAATATCCAAACTATTAAAATATAATGTTAATGATCCCGTATGGTGAACTGCGTAAACGTAAAAAAAAAAAAAAAAAGTCCACAATTGCTGCTTTTTTGTAACATTTTATAAAAAAAATGATAAAACATGTACTAAAAGTTTTATATGTGCAAATGTGGTATCAATAAAAACTACAGATTACGGTGCAAAAAATGAGCCCACATACCACCGCTTATATGGAAAAATTAAAAAGTTATAGGTCAGCAAAATAGAGGTCACCAAAAATTTGGTTAAAAAGTTTGCGACAAAAACTGTGTGAACATAACCTTAGTCAAAGTGTGGCATAATTTTTTTTTTTTTACTTATAAAACCCACATGTAAATGTGTGATCCTTTTTTTCTTTTTTTTTTTTTTTATGTGTGTTGTTTTTTTTTTTTTTTTTACATCAAGAGAAATGTTTGAATCACATGATTTGTAATGAAAAATAGCTACAGAAAAAAGGATTATAAACGTACTAATTTGGTTAAAAAGTTTGTGATTTTTTTTAAGCGCAACAATAATATAAAAGTATATAATAATGGGTATCATTTTAATCGTATTGACCCTCAGAATAAAGAACACATGTCATTTTTACCAGAAATTGTACGGCGTGAAAACAAAACCTTCCAAAATTCGCAAAATTGCGTTTTTCGTTTTAATTTCCCCACAAAAATAGTGTTTTTTGGTTGCGCCATACATTTTATGATATAATGAGTGATGTCATTACAAAGGACAACTGGTCGCGCAAAAAACAAGCCCTCATACTAGTCTGTGGATGAAAATATAAAAGAGTTATGATTTTTAGAAGGCGAGGAGGAAAAAATGAAAACGTAAAAATTAAATTGTCTGAGTCCTTAAGGCCAAAATGGGCTGAGTCCTTAAGGGGTTAAAATGTGAAAAAATGTATGGGAAAAAAAACTTTTTAAATGTAATAAAGCCTCACTTAATAAAAAGAACCCCTTTTCCCATTTTCAAATAAAAACAACATATTTAGTATAACAGAGGGAGATTTATCAATACCTATGCAGATATTTGTCCATAGCAACCAGTCAGATTGCATTTTTCGATAAATCAGTTTTGATAAATCTCCCCCACAGTGTGCAGAGTTTTCTGAACTATTCAAATATAACATTGTTGATCCTATACAGTGAATGGGGTAAATGCAAAACATTACTAAAATAAAAAAATGCTGATTTTTGGTCACATCCCAAGTGTTACCTATACAAGCTACAGCTCATGACCCGACCCAAGAAATTAGCCCTCAAACAGCCACATAGAAAGAAAAGCAAAACAGTTATATGGGTCAGAACAGCTTTAAAGGGGTACTCCGGTGCTTAGACATCTTATCCCATATCCAAAGGATAGGGGATAAGATGCCTGATCGCGGGAGTCCCACCGCTGGGGACCCCCGTGATCTTGCACGCGGCACCCCGTTTGTAATCAGTCCCCGGAGCGTGTTCGCTCTGGGTCTGATTACCGGCGACCACAGGGCCGGCGGCATGTGACGTCACGCCTCCGCCCCCGTCTGACGTCACGCTCCGCCCCTAAATGAAAGCCTATGGGAGGGGGCGTGACAGCTATCACAAGGTAGTAAAATAATACAAAAAAACACATAAATTAGGATTTCATTGTAATTGTATTGACCCACAGAATGTATATTCTGTGTCTATTTTACTGTAATGTGTACTGAGTAAAAATGAAACACCTCCCTTCAATTCCCCCCACCAATATTTCTTTATTTTGTCTCATCATACATTTTATAAAAGATGTTGTTACAAAATACAATTGGGCATGCAAAAAACAAGCCCTCATTACCGTGTAGATAGAAAAATAGAGAATTAAAAGAGTTATGTCCCTTAAAAGGTGAGAAAGAAAAAAAGCCTAATTTGACCTTCATGAGTTAACATATTTTTTGGGGACAAAGCAGATGAAGATGCTGGCCTGTTTTCGAGGCTATTTTGGTTACCACAAAAGCTACAAAAATGGTTTGTGAAGAGGGCCTAAATGTAAATTACTGGGACTAGGTATGGCTAAAAATTCTTAGGAACCAATTCAATGTAAGGACCAAACTTGAAGTTTGTGGATATGTTCATCCCAGAATTATCATCAATGCTGAAATGTAATTATTTCCTTAATTCAATATTAAATATGTAGGGTCCCATTACTTCGAAAACAACCAAATGAATTCCAGTTGTCACTGAACTAATTTTTGTCTATATGGCCATGTTCACACACAAACTGTAGAAAAATCTCAGTGTTTGTACACTGATGTCACAGCTGATCTCCCTCTCTGGGACAACCCACACTTCACACACATAAGTGGCCAAATAGATGCTTAGTTTTGGTTTAATATTGGAATATGTAGTTTAGAATATGTCTATACGGATAACGTCCTGAAGTCTTTTACTCAAATGCAGACCGATTTTGATATCCCCAGGCAGGCTTTTTTCAAATACTTGCAGTTGCATCATGCCCTTAATGGGCAGTTCCCTGGAGGTGACCCACCCATCTCTGCCCATCCATTAATTGGAATGTTAAAGTCTCAGTGTCATAGAGGTCTCGTGTACATCTTATATATACACAATTCAACAGTGTCCATAGGTCACAGCTGAACTTTAATATCACACCTTTCAAGACAATAAGTAGCAATACACTCACTGGTTAGTTTTTTGTATTCTTTTTTATTCTTACATTTCTGTAGTTTTTCAAAAGGGTGATAAATATACAAAGTTACTGTTAGCTTTCAGCTCTAGGTAGCAGAGGTCTTACATGCTACTGGGGATACATCAGGGTCTGATGCGATGTTTCAGGGGAACTACTAAATTACTAAAAGGAGTAACCAAAATAAAAAATAAAATAGATTGAGTGATGTGCGTTAGTACATATGACAGACATACAAATGTAACAAAAAAAAAAAAAAACAGTGAATAAGTACTGGGCAATATAAAATTTTATCCCAAATTTGGACTTTAGTTTAAAGAGCCCCCTATGTTTGTCCGTAATACAGTCATGGCCGTAAATGTTGGCACCCCTGAAATTTCTCTAGAAAATGAAGTGTTTATCACAGAAAAGGATTGCAGTAACATATGTTTTGCTATACACATTTTTTTATTATCTTTGTGTGTATTGGAACTAAAAGGGGAGGAAAAAAAGCTAATTGGACATATCACACCAAACTCCAAAAATGAGCTGGACAAAGTTATTGGTACCCTTTCAAAATTGTGGAAAAATAAGATTGTTTCAAGCATGTGATGCTCCTTTAAACTCACCTGGGGCAAGTAACAGGTGCAGGCAGTATAAAAATCACATCTGAAAGCAGATAACAAGGAGAGAAGTTAACTTAGTCTTTGCAATGTGTGTCTGTGTGTGCCACACTAAGCATGGACAACAGAAAGAGGAGAAGAGACCTGTCTGAGGACTTGAGAACCAAAATTGTGGAAAAATATCAACAATCTCAAGGTTACATGTCCATCTCCAGAGATCTAGATTTGCCTTTGTCCACAGGGCGCAACATTATCAAGAAGTTTGTAACCAATGGCACTGTAGCTAATCTCCCTGGGCATGGATGGAAGAGAGAAATTTATGAAAGATGTCAATGCAGGATAGTCCGGATGGTAGATAAGCAGCCCCAAACAAGTTCCAAAGATATTCAAGCTTTCCTGCAGGCTCAGGGAGCATCAGTGTCAGCATGAACTATCCGTCGACATTTAAATGAAATGACACACTTTGGCAGGAGACCCAGGAGGACCCCATTGCTGACACAGACACCTAAAAAAGCAGGACTACATTTTGTCAAAATGAACTTGAGTAAGCCAAAATCCTTCTGGGAAAACGTCTTGTGGACAGATGAGACCAAGATAGAGCTTTTTGTTAAAGCACATAATTTTACTGTTTACCGAAAACATAATGAGGCCTACAAAGAAACGAACACAGTACCTACAGTGAAATATGGCTCATTGATGTTTTGGGGTTGTCTTGCTGCCTCTGGCACTGGGTGCCTTGAATGTGTGCAAGGCATCATTATATCTGAGTATTACCAATGGATTTTGGGTCACACTGTACATCCCAGTGTCAGAAAGCTGGGTTTGCATCTGAGATCCTGGGTCTTCCAGCAGGACAATGACCCCAAACAAACGTCAAAAAGCACCCAGAAATGGATGGCAACAAAGCACTCGAGAGTTCTTAAGTGGCCAGCAATGAGTCCAGATCTAAATCCCATTGAACACCTGTGGAGAGATCTTAAAATTGTTGTTGGGAAAAGGCGTCTTTCCAATAAGAGAGACCTGGAGCAGTTTACAAAGGAAGAGTGGTCCAACATGCCGGCTGAGAGGTTTTCAGTAATTTTTTTCCAAAGGGTGTGCAACCAAATATTAAGTTAAGGGTGCCAATAATTTTGTCCAGCCCATTTTTGGAGTTTGATGTGACATTATGTCCAATTTGCTTTTTTTCCTCCCTTTTTTGCTTTAGTTCCAATACACAAGGAATAAAGATGTGTATAGCAAAACATGTGTTACTGCAATCCTTTTCTGTGAGAAATACTTCATTTTTTAGAAAAATTTCAGGGGTGCCAGCATTTACAGCCATGACTGTAGAGGTAAAACAATGGGTAATTCATTGATACAAGGAGATATAATTACAAAAAAGAAAGATCACCAAACTTTGTTAGCTGCAAAGGAAAGGGGAATTTACCCATGCTTGTTCTTTTCACATTGTAATAGCATTATTAGAGGGGAAAAAGTTTTTTCCATTCCAATTAGAGGTTTCCACAAATCTGGATCAGAGAATGTTATTTATTTATTAAAAAGTCCATGTGGCTTTTGCTGTGTGGGACAAACCAGCAGAAAAATTAAGGTCAGACTAACTGAACATAAAACCGCAACCTGTAAAGCTCTAACTACTAAATCATCTGGAGAATCTACCAAATACGGGGAAACAACAGTAGCTAAACATTTCTTAGAAATAGAACATAAAGTAAATGAATTACGATGGCAAATTTTGGAACAAGTTCCCATTGATGTGAATGAAAATAGAAACCCCAAGCATCTATTGCAGTAAGAGACATACTGGATAATTCAACTTGAAAAGATCGCTCCACCAGGCTTAAATGAAGTCTGTAGTTTTAAAGCTTTTTTTTTTTTTTTTTTTACAATTGTTTAATGTGTAATCCGGAGTAAAGGTAACATTTACACATGCTGACTAAATACAACCAATATATTTGTAATACAAAGCTTAAAGATAATCCCTCGGACTATCAGGCTTTAGATATGCAAAACATGCAACAAAAACCTACAAATACGGGTAATGGTAATTGTAATAATAATGTGCCCTAAAACAGTGGCTACATGTAAGCAATGCCCCTTTACTTGTAGTAAAGCCTAGATAATAGACTCCAAATTGATAACACTAAATAAACAAAAGAAACGGAGCTGTTTAAAATATTATGAATTAATTATACATTTTTATTAACTCCTTGCCGCAAATGGACATTCATTAACATCTATCTGCGGCTCCTGAGGTATGATGAGCGCTCAGCAGGTGAGCGCGTATCATACCAAGTGGGTCCCGATTGCTATAAGCAACCAGGACCCATGGATAATGCCGGATATTGCCGATCGGGCTGATGTCCAGCATTAACCCATTAAACTTGATCGCCTCATCTAAAATGAAAGTAAACATTGCTAGATCAGTGGTGGCAAGCTGTTGCAGCATCCCGAACAGCTTGCAGGACACGAGGAGGATCCCTACCTGCCTCCTCGCTGTCCGATCGTCGAATGACTGCTCTGTGCCTGAGATCCCGGCAGGAGCAGTCAAGCGACAGAAACACTGATCAATGCTATGCTATGGAATATCATTGAACAGTATGAGAGATCAATGTAATGCATGTTATAGTTCCCTATGGGGGCTATAACATTGCAAAAAAAAAGTAAAAAAAAGTAAATAGAGATCATTTAACCCCTCCCCATATAAAATTTTGAATCATCCCCTTTTCCCATTTAAAAAAAAAGTGTAAATAAAAATAAACATATATGGTATCGCTGCGTACATAAATTTCCGAACTATAAAAATATATAGTTAAGTAAACCACACGGTCAATGGCGTATGTGCATAAAAAGTCCAAAATAGCGTATTTTTGGTCACTTTTTATATAATGAAAAAATGAATAAAAAGCTATCACAAAGTCTGATTAATACAAAATCTGCTAAAACCACTAAAAACACTAAAATCTTCAGATCATGGCGCAAAAAAATTTGCCCTCATACCGCCCCATACACGGAAAAATTTAAACATTAGAGGGGTCAGAAGATCACAATTTTAAAATATAAATTTTTGTGCACATAGTTATGATTTTTCCAGAAGCAAGACAAAATCAAAATTGAATAAGTAATGTATAATTTTAATTGTATTGACCTACAGAATAAAGATAACATGTAATTTTTACCAAAAATGTACTGCGTAGAAACAGAAGCCGTTTCTGGCGTTTTTTTTCTTCAATTTTGTTGCACAATAATTTTTTGGTTTTGAAATAGATTTGTGGGTAAAATTACTGATTTCATTACAAAGTAGAATTGGTGGCACGAAAAATAAGCCATCATATGGATTTTTTGGTGCAAAATTGAAAGGGTTATGATTTTTTTTTTTTAAAGGGGAGTAAAAAATTAAAGACTCGGTCCTTAAGGGGTTAAGCTCGGTCCTTAAGGGGTTAAGTATCAGGTTAAAAATACATGATTTAAAACAGGAGGAAATCGACACAGACAGGCAGCATACCTGGGACATGTATACACATTAGGGCATAAATAAAGTGCAAGGCATACTGGCACAGGGAGAGATGGCGCTTATGACTGCTGGATTGTTTGAACTGCTACCAGCTCCAGTCTTGCCAGGGAGATAAAGAGCTATTGTATAAAAGTGCAAGTGCAATATGAGTCTAAAGTAAGAACTCACATCAATGGACAGTCATCAGAATGAATACATACCACAGTGCAAATGTAACTGCTACAAGTCCCAGGATGACGCCACTCCTATACGTGTTTCGGTCGGATCACCTTTGTCTGGGGGGGATGGTATCCAAATAGTTGTGGGTTTATATGTGTCTATAGGACCAATCGCAAACCAGATTATCTAATCACTGTGGCAAGTCTCACCATGCTTATATATTGGCGCGCGCTCCCCTCACTGCTTCTGGCGGCACAGCGTGGCATGTGACTGCCAAGTGATATAATCAAATGACTGATCACATGGAGACGCACCGCCGCACGTACGAGCGCACAGAAGGCCATGGAGGCGTGCACAGTGAACAGGGGATGACGCACTCAAAGACATGTATACCAGTGACATCTAGTGGATGAAATGCATAGTACAGGCATAGTGCTGATATTGCAGGCATAGTGCAAATGGTTAGATATATACACTTATATTTTGCCCAGCATAAAGCTAAATAAATAAATAATACTAAATTAATGATATTAGATAATTAAGTATAATACATAATGTGTATGAATAACATAAATAGATAATTATGATTAATAATTCATGCAAAGGTGTATCTACATACATAAATAAGTAAATAAATGGTAAAAGGGACAATGAATATATATATATATATATATATATATATATATATATATATATATATATGTATATATATCAAGAAAAAAGGTGTGTTTAAATGTGATGTGTGGGTGAATATAACAACATTAAGGATATAATAGAAATTATTAGAAAATGTGCTGAAGATATTATAAAAAAATAGATATAAATTATATAATTAATTACGTGAATGTCCATGATGGATCATGTGGTGAAAATACATTAGTGAGTGAGAGTAATAAAAATTATAATAATAACAATGGTGAAAATGTGTGATATGTCAGATGTGTGGACATGGTGGCAAGAGTGTACTAAACAAATATACCAAAATACAACATGAATAAGTGGCAAACAGTGAACACACAAAAGTGAATTGTAAGGTTGGTGATAATGAAGAATAAATATGAATAATGAAGCTTGGCTATGTAGCTGAAAATAATAGTAATCAAGAAAATTTAATATAAAAAATAAAAATAATAATAATTATATTATGTATGTATATATGCAATACATTACGCTGGTACATTATTTAAGGAGAGAAAATGTAAAGATGTAAATTTTCTTATTGCATCTGATCCAGCAAGATGATGTGCAAATCACTCAAAACCCTATACGTGATGGTCCTAAAAAACACGATAAAATAAATGATTAAAATCTCAATATTGACTACAGAAAACATTTAAAAACCACAAACCTAAAAGGAAACCAACTGGAGGAACGAACTAGCCAGAGAAAACTTTAGAGAAATGGAGCAAAGCTCAATACTTAATTGAGACCAAATGGTTGAACAGTATTAAGGCGCTAGATCCACCTACTCTCACATTGTGCCAAAGCGTTTCCCAACATCACCCCCCCCCCCCTCCTTCCCCGTATACATAGATCAATGCGGTCTATTCCACAGATTCAGAGAAGAGAAGAGTGGCAGTTATGTGCTTTCTTCGAGCGTATCGATGGAACGGGCTAAATTGATGTCACGAACACGTTCTCTCGTTTGAATCTTCATAGCACGTGGGGTGAGTCCGACATAGATTTTGGGGCATGGGCAGGTCGCATAATAAATCACTGCTTTCGTTAAACATGAGATATAGTGTCTGATGGTAAACTTCCTGGTTCCAGAGGAATCTGTAAAGACAGAAGTAAGCTCAATGTTGGGGCAAGCTACACAGTGCCCACATGGTACACAACCCATCCGCTGCCCTGTAGCGCCAAATGTATTAGCAGTTGGTGGAAGGATGTATTCACTTATAACCAACATATTTTTTAAATTTTGCACCCTGTGCGCAATAATGGCAGGTTTTGGTGTTGGGTAATGTTTAAGAATGGGATCAACCATCAGGATAGGCCAAAATTGTTCCATACATTTGTACATACGATGCAATTGTGAATTGTACTTTGTGACAAAAGGTACCTGATCACTTGGAGGTTTTGCTTGTAAGAGTTGTTGTCGTGGTTGATTCTGATTGGTTCTTGATGTTGCAATTGCTGCTTCCTCTGTCCCTGAATCGTTAAATCGTCTGCTTGATGCTTGAATGCTGCATCTGAAGAGCAGATCTGTCTAGCATGTAGGTATTGACCATATGGTACTGCCTTGATGATATGAGGGGGATGAGAGGAGGTTGCATGAAGGTAAGAATTCACTGAAGTCTCCTGTCAAAAAACATTTGTCTGGAGGTATCCTGCTGTGTCAGCTCTATTAGAACATCAAGAAATTCAACACGGTTAGGATCATGATTATATGTAACTTTGATGTTTTTAGAGTTGTTGTTGAGAAAGGTTATGAATTCGGATAACTGAAAAGAATTGCCCTGCCAGATCATGAGGACGTTGTCAATGTAATGCGCCCAAAATAGGACACGATCCATTGAGATGTCCCCATGATCTGCCAGGAATAGGTCCCTCTCCCAAGAACCAAGGAACAGGTTAGCATAGGAGGGCACACAGGCCACCCCCATGGCCATTCCTTGGAGCTGTAGAAAGAGGGACCCATTAAAAGTAAAAAAAGAATATGCGTGAGCGTGAATTCTAATAGTTGCATAATGAAACTTACCATGTCGGGTGTATAGTTGCTGGTATCCAGGAAGAATTTTGTAGCTGTGAGACCGTCCGTGTGTCTGATGTTGGTGTACAGTGATTCGATTTTGCAGGTGACCAACAGGGCATTCGGTTCCAGATGGATCCTTTCAATTCTTTGTAGGAGATCTGTGGTGTCTCTAATATAGGAAGGGAGACATTCTACCAGAGGTTTCAGTTTGAAATCAATACATTTTGCCATATTTTCAGTTAGATTAGAATTTCCAGAAATAATTGGCCTACTTGGTGGTCGGGTCTGATTCTTGTGCACTTTGGGTAGTAGATACAGAGTTGGTATGACTGGGTGTGATACTTTTAAAGTGTCTGCCAAATCTTTGGTGATGGTAGAGGTGGATTTTGCAGAGTCCAGTATCCCTTGCAAACTGGATTGGAAAGTGAAAAGTGGGTTAAATGTTAATTTCTTGTAACAGGTCTGGTCTCGTAATTGGTGATAGGCCTCTGCCTCATACATTTTCTTGGGCCATACAACAATGTTTCCCCCTTTATCAGTGGATTTGTATACAATGTCCGGTATCAGGCTCTAGTACGCATGAGTAAGGGGTCGTTCCCCCTGAAACGTTGCGTCAGACCCTGATGGATCTCAATTAGCGTGTAAGACCTCTGCTACCTGGATCTGACAGCTAACTGTAACTTTGTATATTTATCAGCCTTTTGAAAAACAACAGAAAAGGAAGAATAAAAAAGAATACGAACAATTAAACAGTGAGTGTATTGCTACTTATTGTCTTGAAAGGTGTGATATTGATGTTAAGCTGGGACCAATGGACACTGTTGAATTGTTGCTATAAGAGTAGGTGAAACTCTGTACCTGGACAGCATATTTAGAGCACATAGAACTTATTTGAAATCCATCTTATATACTCACCTCATCCAGGCTAAGATTTCCTGGGAGGCTCTGCCCATAGAACAATATTGACAGCCTCATTTATCTCTGATTTTTAGGAGGAGTGGGATGAGATTGGGTCTTCTCACACTTTGGTATCCCCCACAGCCAAAAATAAATTAATTCAATTGTATTTCATAGGATCGGACGGGCTGCCTCAGATGCCTGTAATCGTTTATATGCCCCTAAAGTAGATTTTTGGCATCTCATATGGGTGTGCCCTTATATTACAACCTTTTGGACTGATGTATTGCAGGTAGTATTTACTTTTGCTGGTCCCCTCCCTCAGTGAAGCCATTGATAGGCGGTACGGCCCCATCACACTCATACCTTTCTGAGGGTGGTGCTGTGTCTCACTAGAAAAGCCATAGCTCTTTGATGGATGGACCCAGGGCCTCCGACTCTCATGAGATGGAAGAAGATTATAAATGCTATTGTTCCTTTTTCACACCTAGTTTACAAACATAGGAAGTGCCCGGCTAAATTTGACAAAGTTTGGGGACAAGGGTGTGCTTCCCCTCTGACTCAATGTAATTATAATAATTTGGGTGGGTTCCTCCTGCCTGCTCCTTACCGTGTTTATCAGTGTAGTACACTGGCTACTTTCATGGGAAATGGTATGATATTTTCTGAGGGAGTGACAGAATATGTTTCTGGATGTTTGTTTCTTTTCAAATGTCCTATACTATATTTTGGCAACTGTTTTAATTATCTTGTTATTGACAGGTACGAGTTTATGTTGTACCTCTTGATTGCTAGTTAGACAGATGTTTCTTGGCCCCATCAATGCTTCGTATTTTTTTTCTCCTTCTGTTATAAGGACACATGTCTGCCCTAACACTTGTATTGTACAGTCAATATTTTTTAATTTTTTCCATAAAACGAAGTTTAAAAAAATATCAATGTTTGCTTTGCAGCCACTTTTAAAGCCTTAAAACGGTGTGAAAATTACCTAACTCGGTAAAACATTATATGCCTGACTGAGGATGCTTTTTATCAACTACTTCTGGAACATGAAACTAGGACAAAATGGCTTCACCAGATAGATAATAAAATAGGTTTTAAAATGACATGAACATTTACAGTTAATTCAGTTAATTCATCCCAAATATTATCCAAAATGTATGAGTTAGTATTGAAACATGCACATATCTTTTTAGTTTCTTACATTTAATATGTTGCTAAATGAAACTGCTGACTGCAAAGTGTCTACACTGAACAGGTTAATCCCATTATTTCCAATTATTTTCTAGGAGTCCCCAGAGAGCAGCCATCCAGTATTAGAATATATAATCCTGTATCACAGCTGGAGATCTTTACTAGGCTCCATTAGAGAAAATTTTCCACTAATACAATCGCTGAATTATTCATTTTTCTATAACTGCCACAAGGCATTTTCTTGCATGTAAACAGCATACGAAAATGTCTGCAAATGACATCAGCTGCGATCAGCCAATCGTGATGCTCTTTCGAGGTTCTCCTCTATAACCTACAGTGTGAACTATATAAAGTAACAGCATTTCAACAACAGCCTCCAAGGGCTCATCTGCAGACATTTGTGCAACCAGTAAGGGGTAAATGTTATTTTGCAGTATTTGGAGATTTCACTTCTTACAGCCAACCCATTTAAAGTAAAAGCAAAGTTTTCAAACCTAGTAAAAAAATTTTTTACATGTAAAGGAAGAGCAAAGTCTTTGCCATGGATGCAAGGTTAACATGTTATGAGAGTGAGATGTGAACTCCACAGGAGTAAGACAAAAATCGGGAATTGATGGTTGCTTAGCTAAGTTTTAAATATTCATACTCCTTTGAAGTTTGAAAATTTCAGAACTTGCTGAAAGTCAGAGCTACCTTGTGCTAAATATGAGACAAAATAGCAATTAAATGGAACTGATGAGTTATACCAAAAAGATATTTTGTTCTGGAGCTATGCAAATTGCCATCAAAAAATCTCATTAAATTAGGAAAAAAGACAAAATCCTTCACCTGTAATCAGTGCTGCAAGTTTGATGGAGGAAAAAGGAAAAATACACAGTCGTGCCACTGCTTTTTATATCTGCCATAAA
This sequence comes from Hyla sarda, assembly GCF_029499605.1. Classification (NCBI taxonomy): domain Eukaryota; kingdom Metazoa; phylum Chordata; class Amphibia; order Anura; family Hylidae; genus Hyla; species Hyla sarda. The sequence continues at coordinate 271,660,180 of NC_079190.1, read as the reverse complement.
GGTGCTAGCACTTATTAAAACATATTCATGTTCAGGCTCTTCCTGTCTGTGTTAATGAAGCAGTACAAATGGTACAAATTTGCAGTGTACCCAAATGTCTGAGTAAATCATCAATGCTGGTTTTGAATATTTTATTTATGGATTGTATTAAAAGAAAGATGCATGACATCAATTTTTTTCAGCCTTAGTTAAACAAATGAAGAACACAAAAATAAATCAATTTTAGGCCATTATGTGTACAACTTTGATCTAGTCATGAACTTATAAGAGTACATTTAGGCCCAGGTACCCCTAAGGAATAAGAAATAAATATTATGTCTCATAACAAACTTCAAATGGAACCTCGCTCTTCCGTGGTCAATATAATGTTCTGTCATAACTTTCTTCCCTTCAATTCCCCCCTCCTTTCCTTTCAAGGTCTCTGAGAGGAGATCAGTCCCTTGACTGTTGTGCCTTAACCCCTTAAGGACCAGGCCATTTTACACCTTAAGGACCAGAGCATATTTTGCAAATCTGACCACTGTCATTTTAAACATTAATAACTCTGGAATGCTTTTAGTTATCATTCTGATTCCGAGATTGTTTTTCGTGACATATTCTACTTTAACTTAGTGGTAAAATTTTATGGTAACTTGCATCCTTTCTTGGTGAAAAATCCCCAAATTTGATGAAAAAAATGAAAATTTTGCATTTTTCTAACTTTGAAGCTCTCTGCTTGTAAGGAAAATGGATATTCAAAATAAATTGTTTTGGGGTTCACATATACAATATGTCTACTTTATGTTTGCATCATAAAATTTATGAGTTTTTACTTTTGGAAGACACCAGAGGGCTTCAAAGTTCAGCAGCAATTTTGAAATTTTTCACAAAATTTTCAAGCTCACTATTTTTCAGGGACCAGTTCAGTTTTGAAGTGGATTTGAAGGGTCTTCATATTAGAAATACCCCATAAAAGACCCCATTATAAAAACTACACCCCCCAAAGTATTCAAAATGACATTCAGTAAGTGTATTAACCCTTTAGGTGGTTCACAGGAATAGCAGCAAAGTGAAGGAGAAAATTCAAAATCTTCATTTTTTACACTCACATGTTCTTGTAGACCCAATTTTTGAATTTTTGCAAAGGGTAAAAAGGAGAAATTTTTTACTTTATTTGAAGCCCAATTTCTCTCGAGTAAGCACATACCTCATATGTCTATGTTAATTGTTCAGTGGGTCGCAGTAGAGGGCTCAGAAGGGAAGGAGCGACAAATGGTTTTTGGGGGGCATGTCACCTTTAGGAAGCCCGTATGGTGCCAGGACAGCAAATCAAAAACACATGGCATACCATTTTGGAAACTAGACCCCTCAGGGAACGTAACAAGGGGTAAATTGAACCTTAATACCCCACAGGTGATTCACGACTTTTGCATATGTAAAAAAAAATATATATATTTTTACCTAAAATGCTTGGTTTCCCAAAAATTTTTGATTTTTAAAAAGGGTAATAGCAGAATGTACCCCCCAATATTTGAAACCCAATTTCTCCCGATTCAGAAAACACCCAATATGGGGGTGAAAATTGCTCTGCTGGCGCACTACAGGTCTCAGAAGAGAAGGAGTCACATTTGGCTTTTTGAAAGCAAATTTTGCTCTGGGGGCATGCCGCATTTAGGAAGCCCCTATGGTGCCAGAACAGCAAAAAAAAAAACACATGGCATACCATTTTGGAAACTAGACCCCTCGGGGAACGTAACAAGGGGTAATGTGAACCTTAATATCCTACAGGTGTTTCACGACTTTTGCATATGTAAAAGAAATTTTTTTTTTTTTACCTAATATGCTTGGTTTCCCAAAATTTTTACATTTTTAAAAAGGGTAATAGCAGAAAATACCCAACAAAATTTGAAGCCCAATTTCTCCCGATTCAGAAAACACCCCATATGGGGGTGAAAAGTGCTCTGCTGGCGCACTACAGGTCTCAGAAGAGAAGGAGACACATTTGGCTTTTTGAAAGCAAATTTTGCTCTGGGGGCATGCCGCATTTAGGAAGCCCCTATGGTGCCAGAACAGCAAAAAAAAAAAACATGGCATACCATTTTGGAAACTAGACCCCTCGGGGAACGTAACAAGGGGTAATGTGAACCTTAATACCCTACAGGTGTTTCACGACTTTTGCATATATAAAAGAAAAACATTTTTTTTTACCTAATATGCTTGGTTTCCCAAAATTTTTACATTTTTAAAAAGGGTAATAGCAGAAAATACCCCCCAAAATTTGAAGCCCAATTTCTCCCGATTCAGAAAACACCCCATATGGGGGTGAAAAGTGCTCTGCTGGCACACTACAGGTCTCAGAAGAGAAGGAGTCACATTTGGCTTTTTGAAAGCAAATTTTGCTCTGGGGGCATGGGGCATTTAGGAAGCCCCTATGGTGCCAGAACAGCAAAAAAAAAAAAAACACATGGCATACCATTTTGGAAACTAGACCCCTCGGGGAACGTAACAAGGGGTAATGTGAACCTTAATATCCTACAGGTGTTTCCCGACTTTTGCATATGTGAATTATTATTTTTTTTTTTTTACCTAAAATGCTTGGTTTCCCAAAATTTTTACATTTTTAAAAAGGGTAATAGCAGAAAATACCCCCCAACATTTGAAGCCCAATTTCTCCCGATTCAGAAAACACCCCATATGGGGGTGAAAAGTGCTCTGCTGGCGCACTAAGGTCTCAGAGGAGAAGGAGTCACATTTGGCTTTTTGAAAGCAAATTTTGCTCTGGGGGCATGCCGCATTTAGGAAGCCCCTATGGTGCCAGAACAGCAAAAAAAAAAAAAACACATGGTATACCATTTTGGAAACTAGACCCCTCGGGGAACGTAACAAGGGGTAATGTGAACCTTAATACCCTACAGGTGTTTCACGACTTTTGCATATGTGAAAACAATTTTTTTTTTTACCTAAAATGCTTGGTTTCCCAAAATTTTTACATTTTTAAAAAGGGTAATAGCAGAAAATACCCCTCAAAATTTGAAGCCCAATTTCTCCCGATTTAGAAAACATCCCATATGGGGGTGAAAAGTGCTCTGCTGGCACACTACAGGTCTCAGAAGAGAAGGAGTCACATTTGGCTTTTTGAAAGCAAATTTTGCTCTGGGGGCATGGGGCATTTAGGAAGCCCCTATGGTGCCAGAACAGCAAAAAAAAAAAAAAAAAAACACATGGCATACCATTTTGGAAACTAGACCCCTCGGGGAACGTAACAAGGGGTAATGTGAACCTTAATACCCTACAGGTGTTTCACGACTTTTGCATATATAAAAGAAAAACATTTTTTTTTACCTAATATGCTTGGTTTCCCAAAATTTTTACATTTTTAAAAAGGGTAATAGCAGAAAATACCCCCCAAAATTTGAAGCCCAATTTCTCCCGATTCAGAAAACACCCCATATGGGGGTGAAAAGTGCTCTGCTGGCACACTACAGGTCTCAGAAGAGAAGGAGTCACATTTGGCTTTTTGAAAGCAAATTTTGCTCTGGGGGCATGGGGCATTTAGGAAGCCCCTATGGTGCCAGAACAGCAAAAAAAAAAAAACACATGGCATACCATTTTGGAAACTAGACCCCTCGGGGAACGTAACAAGGGGTAATGTGAACCTTAATATCCTACAGGTGTTTCCCGACTTTTGCATATGTGAATTATTATTTTTTTTTTTTTACCTAAAATGCTTGGTTTCCCAAAATTTTTACATTTTTAAAAAGGGTAATAGCAGAAAATACCCCCCAACATTTGAAGCCCAATTTCTCCCGATTCAGAAAACACCCCATATGGGGGTGAAAAGTGCTCTGCTGGCGCACTAAGGTCTCAGAGGAGAAGGAGTCACATTTGGCTTTTTGAAAGCAAATTTTGCTCTGGGGGCATGCCGCATTTAGGAAGCCCCTATGGTGCCAGAACAGCAAAAAAAAAAAAAAACACATGGTATACCATTTTGGAAACTAGACCCCTCGGGGAACGTAACAAGGGGTAATGTGAACCTTAATACCCTACAGGTGTTTCACGACTTTTGCATATGTGAAAACAATTTTTTTTTTTACCTAAAATGCTTGGTTTCCCAAAATTTTTACATTTTTAAAAAGGGTAATAGCAGAAAATACCCCTCAAAATTTGAAGCCCAATTTCTCCCGATTTAGAAAACATCCCATATGGGGGTGAAAAGTGCTCTGCTGGCACACTACAGGTCTCAGAAGAGAAGGAGTCACATTTGGCTTTTTGAAAGCAAATTTTGCTCTGGGGGCATGGGGCATTTAGGAAGCCCCTATGGTGCCAGAACAGCAAAAAAAAAAAAAAAAAACACATGGCATACCATTTTGGAAACTAGACCCCTCGGGGAACGTAACAAGGGGTAATGTGAACCTTAATATCCTACAGGTGTTTCCCGACTTTTGCATATGTGAATTTTTTTTTTTTTTTTACCTAAAATGCTTGGTTTCCCAAAATTTTAACATTTTTAAAAAGGGTAATAGCAGAAAATACCCCCCAACATTTGAAGCCCAATTTCTCCCGATTCAGAAAACACCCCATATGGGGGTGAAAAGTGCTCTGCTGGCGCACTAAGGTCTCAGAGGAGAAGGAGTCACATTTGGCTTTTTGAAAGCAAATTTTGCTCTGGGGGCATGCCGCATTTAGGAAGCCCCTATGGTGCCAGAACAGCAAAAAAAAAACACATGGTATACCATTTTGGAAACTAGACCCCTCGGGGAACGTAACAAGGGGTTAAATGAACCTTTATACCCCACAGGTGTTTCATGACTTTTGTATATGTACATTTACCTAAAATGCTTGTTTTCCCAAAAATTTTAAATTTTTAAAAAGGGTAATAGCAGAAAATACCCCCCAAAATTTGTAACACAATTTCTCCCGAGTATGGCGATACCCCATATGTGTCCCTAAACTGTTGCCTTGAAATACGGCAGGGCTCCAAAGTGAGAGCGCCATGCGCATTTGAGGCCTAAATTAGGGACTTGCATAGGGGTGGACACAGGGGTATTCTATGCCAGTGATTCCCAAACAGGGTGCCTCCAGCTGTTGTAAAACTCCCAGCATGCCCAAACAGTCAGTGGCTATCTGGCAATACTGGGAGTAGTTGTTTTGCAACAGCTGGAAGCTCCGTTCTGGAAACAGTGGCGTACCAGACGCTTTCATTTTTATTGGGGAGGGGAGGGGGGCTGTGTAGGGGTATGTGTATATGTAGTGTTTTTTACTTTTTATTTTATTTTTTGTTAGTGTAGTGTTTTTAGGGTACAGTCGCACGGGCAGGGGGTTCACAGTAGTTTCTCGCTGGCAGCTTGAGCTGCGGCAGAAAATTTGCCGCAGCTCAAACTTGCAGCCGGATACTTACTGTAAACCTTCGCCCATGTGAGTGTACCCTGTACGTTCACATTGGGGGGGGGGGGACATCCAGCTGTTGCAAAACTACAACTCCCAGCATGTACGGTCTATCAGTGCATGCTGGGAGTTGTAGTTTTGCAACTGCTGGAGGCTCCGTTTTGGAAACAGTGACGTACCAGACGTTTTTCATTTTTATTGGGGAGGGGGGGCTGTGTAGGGGTATGTGCATATGTAGTGTTTTTAACTTTTTTTTTTTTTCTAGTGTAGTGTTTTTAGGGTACAGTCGCACTGGCGGGGGTTCACAGTAGTTTCTCGCTGGCAGTTTGAGCTGCGGCAGAAAATTTGCCGCAGCTCAAACTTGCAGCCAGATACTTAATTTAATCCTCCGCCCATGGGAGTGTACCCTGTACGTTCAAATTGGGGGGGGGGGGGGGAGAAACATCCAGCTGTTGCAAAACTACAACTCCCAGCATGTACGGTATATCAGTGCATGCTGGGAGTTGTAGTTTTGCAACAGCTGGAGGCACACAGGTTGTGAAACACCGAGTTTGGTAACAAACTCAGTGTTTTGCAACCAGTGTGCCTTCAGCTGTTGCAAAAGCTACAACCCCCAGCATGTACGGACAGCGGAAGGGCATGCTGGGTCTTGTAGTTATGCAACAGCCGGAGGCATACTACATTGGCTGGGGATGCTGGGGATTGTAGTTATGCAACAGCTGGAGACACACTGGTTTGCTACTTAACTCAGTGTGCCTTCAGCTGTTGCAAAACTACAACTCTCAGCAGTCACCGACAGCCAACGGGCATGCTGGGAGTTGTAGTTATGCAACCACCAGATGCACCACTATAACTCCCAGCATGCACTTTAGCTGTTTGTGCAAGCTGGGAGTTGTTGTTATACAACAGCTGAAGGTACACTTTTCCATAGAAAAATGTGCCTCCAGCTGTTGCAAAACTACAAGTCCCAGCATGCCCATAAGGGCATGCTGGGAGTTGTGGTGGTCTGTCTCCTGCTGTTGCATAACTACAACTCCCAGCATGCCCTTTTTGCATGCTGGGAGCTGTTGCTAAGCAACAGCAGGAGGCTGTCACTCACCTCCTGCTGCTGCTCCACGATGCCGCGGCACAGGTCAGTCCCTCGCCGCCGCCGCCACTCCTGGGGCCCCGATCCCAACAGGGACGCCGGGGATCGGGGTCCCCAGCACCCGGGGTCTTCTGCCCGCACCCGCTCACGTCCTCTGGAAGAGGGGCGGAGCGGGTTGCGGGAGTGACACCCGCAGCAGGTGCCCTGATTGGTCGGCCGGGAAACCGGCCGACGTATCAGGGCGATCGTGAGGTGGCACCAGTGCCACCTCAGCCCTGCTGGCTATGGCTGTTCGTGGCCGTCAGAGACCGCCCCGATCAGCCAGTAATTCCGGGTCATCGGGTCACTGGAGACCCGATTGACCCGGAATCCGCCGCAGATCGCTGGACTGAATTGTCCAGCGATCTGCAGCAATCGCTGACATGGGGGGACATAATGACCCCCCCTGGGTGATATGCCGGGATACCTGCTGAACGATTTCAGCAGGCATCCGGCACCGACTCCGCTCCAGCTAGTGGCGGGGGCCAGAAATGCTCAGGGCGTATCCATACGCCCTCGGTCCTTAAGGACTTGGAAACGGGGGCATATGGATACGCCCTATGTCCTTAAGGGGTTAAAGGAGATACAGAGTGGCAAAAAAAGTATTTAGTCAGCCACCAATTGTGAAAGTTCTCCCACTTAAAAAGATGAGAGAGGCCTGTAATTTTCATCATAGGTACACCTCAACTATGAGAGACAGAATAAGAAAAAAAATCCATAAAATCACAATGTCTGATTTTTAAAGAATTTATTTGCAAATTATGGTGGAAAATAAGTATTTGGTTAATAACAAAACTTCATCTCAATACTTTGTTATATACCCTTTGTTGGCAATGACAAACATTTTCTGTAAGTCTTCACAAGGTTTTCCCACAATGTTGCTGGTATTTTGGCCCATTCCTCCATGCAGATCTCCTCTAGAGCAGTGATGTTTTGGAGCTGTCGCTGGGCAACATGGACTTTCAACTCCCTCCAAAGGTTTTCTATGGGGTTGATATCTGGAGACTGGCTAGGCCACTCTACGACCTTGAAATGCTTCTTATGAAGCCACTCCTTTGTTGCCCGGGCGGTATGTGTGGGACCATTTTCATGCTGAAAGACCCAGACACATTTCATCTTGCTGATGGAAGGGGGTTTTCACTCAAAATCTCATGATACATGGCCCCATTCATTCTTTCCTTTACATGGATCAGTCATCCTGATGTTTCCACCCCCATGCTTCACAGTAGGTATGGTGTTCTTTGGATGCAACTCAGCATTCCTTCTCCTCCAAACACGACGAGTTGAGTATTTACCAAAAAGTTCTACTTTGCTTTCATCTGACCATATGACATTCTCCCAATACTCTTCTGGATCATCCAAACGCTCTCTAGCAACCTTCAGACGGGCTCGGACATGTACTGGCTTAAGCAGGGGGACACGTCTGGCACTGCATGATTTGAGTCCCTGGCGGCATAGTGTGTTACTGATGGTAGCCTTTCTCTGCAGGTCATTCACTAGGTCCCCTCATGTGGTTCTGGGATTTTTGCTCATTGTTCTTTTGATAATTTTGACACCACGGGGTGGGATCTTGCGTGGAGCCCCAGATCGAGGAAGATTATCAGTGGTCTGGTATGATAACAAGTTCAAACAGGTGCCATTAATACAGGCAGGAGGACAGAGGAGACTCTTAAAGAAGAAGTTAAAGGTCTGTAAGAGCCATAATTTGCAAAAAAAATCTTTAACCCCTTAAGGACGGAAGGCATATGGATATGCCCCCGTTTTAAAGTGAGGACATATGGATACGCCCGTGGGAATTTCGGTCTCTGCCACTAGCCGGTCAGGGACCGGACCAGGATTCCTGCTGAAATCATTCAGCAAGCATCCCGGGCAAATGCCTGGGGGGGGGGGGGGGGTCCTGAGAACACCGCCCCCCCCCCCATGCCGCAAATGGCCGATCAATTCAAATGTAGTTTTTCAACAGCTGGAGGTTTGCCCCCATACATTCACACGGGCGGGGGTTTACAGTTAATCTCTCGCTGCAAGTTAGAGATGCAGGAAATTTTCCGCTGCAGCTCAAACTCCCAGCGGGAAACTCACTGTAATCCCCTGGCAAATTGAATTTACCCTAAAAACACTACACTACACTACACAAAATAAAGGGTAAAACACTACATATACACATACCTCTACACAGTTACCCCCCCCCCCAATAATAATGAGAAACCTCTGGTACGGCACAGTTTCTAAAACGCAGCCTCCAGCTGTTGCAAAAGCCTCCAGCTGTTGCAAAAGCAACAACTTCCAGTATTGCCGGACAGCCACTGACTGTCCAGGCATGATGGCAGTTTTGCCAAAGCTGGATGCTCCCTGTTTGGGAAACACTGCCGTAGGGTAATTTTGGTATCCGAGGCAAGTCTAACTCTTGCATACGGGTCCGTCCCTATGCAAATATCTAATTTAGGCCTCAAATGCGCATGGTGCTCTCTCACTTCGGAGCCCTGTCGTATTTCAAGGCAACAGTATAGGGACACATATGGGGTATTTCCGTACTCGGGAAAAATTGCCCAACAAATTTTGGGTGGCTTTTTCTCCTTTTACCCCTTATGAAAAGGTAAAGTTGGGGTCTACACCAGCCTGTTAGTGTAAAAAAAAAAAAAAGTACACTTACATGCTGGTGTTGTCCCTGAGTACGGAAATACCCCATATGTGGACGTAAAATGCTCTGCGGAAAATTTTTCATTTTCACAAGGGGTAATAGGAAAAAAGCCCCCCAAAATTTGTAACCCCATTTTTTCTGAGTATATAAATACCCCAAGTGTGGACATAAAGTGCTCTGTGGGCAAACTACAATGCTCAGAAGAGAAGGAGCGCCATTGGGCTTTTGGAGAGAGAATATGTCTGGAATTGAAGTCCATGTGTGTTTACAAAGCCCCCATAGTGCCAGAACAGTGGAACTCCCCCACATGTGACCCCATTTTGGAAACTACACCCCTCATAGAATTTATTAAGGGGTACAGTGAGAATTTACACCCCACAGGTGTCTGACAGATTTTTTGAACAGTGTAATTTTCCATTTGCACAGCCCACTGTTCCAAAGATCTGTCAAACGCCAGTGGGGTGTAAATGCTCACTGCACCCCTTATTACATTCTGTGAGGGGTGTAGTTTCCAAAATGGGGTCACATGTGGGGGGTTTCACTGTTCTGGCTTCATGGGAGGCTTGTAAATGTACATGGCCCCTGACTTCAATTCCAGCAAAATGTTATCTCCAAAAGTCCAATGGCGCTCCTTCTCTTCTGAGACCTGTACTGCGCCAGAAGAGCACTTAACATCCACATATGGGGTGTTTTCTTAATTGGAAGAAATTGGGCTTCAAATTTTGGGGTCCATTTTCTCCTATTACACCATGTGAAAATGAAATTTTGGAGTAACACCATCATTTTAGTGTTAAAAATCTAATTTTCCATTTTCACGTCCAACTTCGACTCAAAGTCGTCAGACACCTGTGAGGTGTTAAGGTTCACTATACCCCTTGTTACGTTCCTTGAGGGGTGTAGTATGCCATGTGGGGAGATTTTTGCTGTTCTGGCACCCTGGGGACTTTCTAAATGCAACATACCCCCAAAAAAACATTTCAGCAAAATTCTCTTTCAAAAAGCCAAATTTAGCTCCTTCTCTTCTAAGCATTGTAATGAGCCAGCAGAGCACTTACTGTCCACATATGGGGTGTTTTCTTAATCAGGAGAAATTGGGCTTTGGATTTTGGGGTCCATTTTCTACTATTATCCCTTGTAAAAAAGAAAATATGAGGTAACACCATCATTTTAGTGTTAAAAATCAAATTTTCCATTTTCACGTCCAACTTCAAAGCAAAGTCGTCAGACACATGTGAGGTGTTAAGGTTCCCTATACCCCTTGTTACATTCCTTGAGGGGTGTAGTTTCCAAAATAGTATGCCATGTGGGGGATTTTTGCTGTTCTGGCACCCTGGGGACTTTCTAAATGCAACATGCTCCCCAAAAACTATTTCAAAAAGCCAAATTTTGCTCCTTCTCTTCTGAGCACTGTTGTGCGCCAGCAGAGCACTTAATGTCGACATATGGGGCATTTTCTTAATCAGGAGAAATTGGGTTTAAAATTTTGGGGTCCATTTTCTCCTATTATCCCTTGTGAAAAAGAAAAATTTGGGGTAACACCATCATTTTAGTGTTAAAAATAAAATTTTTCACACTTCCGGTTCCGGCGCAGGTGATGGCGGCAGCTAGGTGAGGAGGCTCCCGCTCCCCCGCACCTTCCCCTGCTAATTATACCTGCCACCACCGGACTTTACTACACCCGCTTCTCCCCTGTGTTTCCTCAAAGTGCCCGGCATGGATCGCTATGTTCAACGGAGCAATCCGCAAGTACCGACAGCCCAGCGACAATCACCGGCCTCACATTCTGGCGTCCCTATTATAACCGCGGCTCCTATGACAGGGAGCGCGGCGATGAAACCGACTAACCAAACTGCCAGTCGGCCGGGAAGGAGACAGGGATGCTTCCCTGCCACTTACTGCAGGTACCCACGTGGATCGCGGGGCACAGCGGAGTAGCCAGCATGTCACGGGACCCTCTCAGCAGCCTCCGGTCTCCCTGCACAGCGCTCCTAATATGGCTGCGGCCCCAGCTCCAGGGAGCACAGCCACGCGCCCTTTGACACAGCTGGATACAGCAGCTACAGTGCCTGTCATACAAGAGGCTCATCACTGCTCTACCACAGGCACAGGGGAAGGGGGAAAGACTGTTACAGACCCTGAACAGATGGAGGTAGCATCCAGTACTCCAACTGACCTGTCCCTTACATTGCTGCCAGGTGGGGACTCCCTGGGTCCGGCTACAGTGACCTCTGCAGACCATCATCTCACTTCTTCTTCATATACCTCTGAACAAAATCACTTCACAGACTATGCATTATTAGCAGCAGAGGTAGCACAAAGAATAACCCCAAGTGTACAGCGCATTGTGGAAAACGCTTTACGGTCAGCGCTCCAGAATTTACAAATCGAAGTAGCCGATCTTTCCAGCCGCTTAGGGGAAGCTGAACACCGTATTTCAGCACTGGAAGATAACAATGTCACCTTGGGGAGACGTGTACAAAATGCTGAATGTGAACTGGCTCGGGTGAGCGAAAAATTGGAGGATCTTGAAAATAGGTCACGGAGAAATAATCTGCGCATTGTGGGCGTTAAGTAATCAGTGACCTCAGTGGACTTAAAGAGTTTTTGTGAATGCGATGTACCTAAGGCCTTGGGACTTTCGCATCCATGCAGAGTGGAGAGGGCCCTCCGGATTGGCTCAGTGGCTGAATCCTCCCCAGGGCCAGCGGCGCTGGCACACCGGCCTAGGCAAGTTATATTACGACTATTGGATTTTAATGATAAAGTGGACATTTTGAGAGCATACCGGCGTAAATCCCAACCACTGGTGGTGCATGGTATACGCTTGCTAATCTTTGAAGACTTTTCCGCGGAGGTAGCAAAATGCCGCAGAGCCTTTAGTTCCATATGCACCTCCCTCTATAAAGCCAACTGTTGCTTTCAGTTACAATACCCGACGCTTCTCAGAGTGTTTCACACTGATGGATCCATCTCGACTTACAAAACCCCGGAAGCGGCTGCTGCGGCCCTGGGTCGTATAATGGCGCCCACTACCCCCCCCGCAGGACAAGAAGAACTGCCAGTAGATGTCGCTCTCCCCGTGCCGACAGGCGTTCCTGATTATCCATTCGTGATGGTCCTAGGTCTACATCTCCACTAGATAGGTGCAGACGACACCGCTCACCGAGGAGCCAAAGGGACAACAATGGACGTACACCTGACTGAATCGTCACCTCTCTGCTACCATTGAAGTTGGGTTTCCAGGACTGAATCCAGCCTTCCTGTTGGCCATCTCTGTTTTTTTTGTGTGTGTTTTCATTTCCACTGATTTTCTGCTATTATTTGATTGTTTTTGACCAGGACTGGGTGACTCCTGCACTTATTAGAAAAGCATTGCCCCACCAGGGTTATTCTCTCCAACGCTGTATTACAGGATTGGGGACAATTTTCCTTATACCCTTGGGGGGTGAGGGGGGGGGTAGTCGATTGGCCTGATGTTTTGTTTTCTTTTGCACAAGCGAGACTCTATGCCCTTTCTATCACCTGAAAAAAGGAAGTCACTTACCCTAAACGGCCGAACCCTGAGATTTACTGGGGTTCACACAGGGTCTCATAGGGACTACTACTGTTTATTTGTATTGTTGTTTGGTTTTTCTAATTTTTTCAGGCCATCTGAATGTTTTCCTTCAGGGACATGGTTCCTCATCACAACTACTGTGTTATTTTTATTCTCCCATGCACGCATTGCCACTTCCTGCACCTGTGTCAACACATTGCTGCTGCCCCGGTGTTCCAACCATTTTACCCTAGCAGTTAAGCCCATACCTCATTTTTCAATATGGTGAATTTTATCACATGGAACATCAAGGGCCTGCGATCACTCCACAAATGCAGGCTCCTGCTCCGTTATCTAAAAAAAAATCCAGCCCTGATATAGTCCTGCTGCAAGAGACCCACTTGTCCCCTGATGACTTCTTCAGAATGCAGCAGGACAAGTATATGGTTCATCAGCAGGGGAGGGCAAAGCAGGTGTCCTCACCTTGGTACATAAGATGTTCCTGTTTACACTTATATCCCATGTCACAGACTCAGAGGGCAGACTTTCTCACCTACAGATTGAGCATAATGGGGAAATTTTTAGCATATACAATGTTTACGCACCGAATGGAGACAACAGCTCGTTCTTTACTAATCTTACTGATCTACTTCACACTGATGGTTACTCCAGGAAGGTAGTTGGGGGCGACTTTAATTTAGTGCCTTACCCCCATGTATATCATAGGGAATCGAATCAGGTACCTTGATTCGTTAGACATACTGACAAGGTGATCCCTCCTATGTTAGATTGCCTTAACTTATTAGATGCATGGAGAGTGTCCCACCCAGATGACAGGGAATTCACTCATTTCTCTCATGCTCATCAGTCCTGGTCCCGTATCGACCTCTTTTTGGTCACCGCAGACCTAAATGTGCGGGTGAGAGCTGTGAGCATTGGAGAATTGATTATTTCACATCACTCCCCGGTACATCTGTCCCTTTCCCCACGTGTCCTAGGGGTACAGATATCATTTGGCGTTTCCCTTCCTCTCTCACTAAAGATGAATCTTTCGTTGAATTGTTAAGGGGCTGGTGGTTAGAATTTGATGAGAACTCGTCCCATCAGACAGATCCCCTGTTATATTGGGAGACGAGCAAAGCTGCCATTAGGTGTAAACTAATGTCCCACCTAAAATCCCTGAAGTCTAAAGCTCATTTGAATTTTCTCACAGCCAGCAGAAGTCTACACCGGGCTTACACGCTCTTTTATGATTCCTCAACTGACATCAATACTGAAGCGTGGAAGACGGCCAGGGCTACTTTTGAGTTATGGTTAGACAGGTGAAAAAAATTGTCCCGATCGCATCTTGAAGTTGACCTTTTTCACCAGGGCAATAAGGCAGGTCGCTTGCTGGCGAACCTGGCTAAGGGTCGCCGTCAACTGACTCATATAACCAAATTGAAGGGCTCTGATGGTCTTGTTCATACTGACCCACAATCCATTAATAACACACTGGCTGCCTTTTTTTACCAATTTATATCAGGATTCCTCCCCGGACACTTTGGCCGGAGAGAAATTCCTTGGGGTGATACAACTGCCACGCTTATCGGCAGAACAGTTAGAAACCCTAAATGCCCCGGTGACTGAAGTAGAAATTCAGGCAACAATTCGTACCCTTCACAATGGCAAACCCCCAGGTCCAGATGGATACTCGGGTGAGTTTTACAAGGCTCTATTGCCCCAGGTATCTCCCGTCTTGTGTGATGTATACTCTATTTACATGACGTCGGGTAGGATATCCACTGAATCCTCCATGGCCTATATCAAGGTATTGCCTAAACCTGGCAAGGATGCTAGTGACCCCAGCTCTTATAGGCCTATATCTCTGATTAATCAAGATATCGAGATATTATCTAAAATCCTAGCCGACAGACTATCTAGTTTAATGCCAAACCTAGTGGGAAGTCACCAGGTGGGTTTTATAAGAAACCACGCTGCCACGATGAATATTAGAACAGTGATGTCGGTACTAGATAGATTGCAGCACCAGCCCCGACCAGACGATCAACCTGCTCTTTTAGCCTTAGGTGCCGAGAAGGCCTTTGACAATGTCAGATGGAGTTGGTTGGGGTTGGTGTTGGATCCTTTTGGTATCAGAAGAGCATTCCGGGATTATATTTCTGGCATATATAGGGTGCCCATGGCGAGAGTGCACACGGGTTCTACGTTTCCTTGACTTCTTTGGGAGCTTTTCTGGTTACAAAACTAACATTTACAAATCCGAACTGCTTCCACTGGGCATTTCTCCTCCAAGATGGCTGCCACTAGTTGTAGATCTGGGAATCAAGATAGCTACATCCTCGATCACTGATTTGGGCATTCATGTAGCAAAACCCCTGATACTCTTTACAGATTGAATTATCAGCCCCTATTTAATAAAATATTAGCGGAACTGAGAAAATTTACTAATTTACCTCTTACTTTTATGGGACGATGTAATTTGCTCAAAATGATTAGCTTTGCTCGTCTCCTATATCCCCTTCAAACTTTGCCCCTCCTTCTACGTCATAATGATGTTTGTATGTTGAACTCAGCCTTTACCAAATTTATATGGGCGCATTGCGCTTCAAAAACTCATGTTAGGTAAATTGGAGGGGGGTCTAAATTTCCCGAATCTGAGGGGTTATAACCTAGCTTGCTTAGTGGGTATCTCCCGAGACACCTTGATGCATTGGAAAGACAAGGGCCTGTGTACAGCGGATGACCTCATGAACAGTACCACTAAAAGTTGGATCCCCCCGTCAACACTCCTAGTCAAATTTCAACTCCCATCGACACACTTATTCCCTCTCAACCAAATCCACTCCTTCTGTAAATCTAGACTGCGCATTCTGGATAAGGAAGCCCCTAAACATGAAATAGATACGCTTATTAGCACATCACCCAGGAAGTTATCCAGTTCCTCCATTTACCCAACGTTAAAAAGAGTCCTTTTAAAATTCACCCCTGACACCCTCTTTTCATCCTGGCACAAATGGATACCTCATGTGGACATTTCGGAGTGTATATTACAGGGATGGCATAAGGTGCGCAAATGTGTCATCAATGAGAGGTGGCGTGAAACGTATTTCAAATTGGCCCATAGGGCATTATACGGCTTTAATATACTTCCCACTCCGAATTTCCCCAACAGGATCACGGCCTGCCCGAAATCCTTGACACCACTCTCTGACACCTGGCATGGAGTATGGACTTGCTCTTTCACACAAACTTATTGGTGTATGGTTCTTGACTATGTACATACAATATGGGACATCACTCTTCCCTTCACACCTCGATCCTTGTTGTTCCATCAATTCAGACCACCGGAAGAGGTTCACTCTCTCTCCCGAAGATAACCCAACTAGTTCATGTTACATTGTTAGTGGCACTTAGGTGCCTATTCGCATCCTGGCTGTCCTCCTCGACACCTACCCACGATATGCTATTATCCCAGCTAAAATTATTCTGCAATGTTGACAGGTTAGATACAGAGCGACATAAGACGACACGCACACACAAGTTCTTTGAGAAGTGGGAAAGGTTTATTACGACTGCTTACTCAGCGACAGAAATAGAGGACATAGTGAGGCCGTTCAGCCTTTCAGGAATGGTACTGCCTTGGGTTATTGGGAGACTCTCTAGGGGCTTTACGACTTCCAGATTGATACTCGCCGGGGCATGACCAGTTTACAGGACTTGTTTTTCGTATACATTCATCTATATTTTGTCGACCTGTTGCTCAGGCATTGCTAATTAATACATGACAAGTAGTATTGTTGCTCGGATAACAGGCTGCATTAGGGTGGGAATGCTCTTAGTTCCCTGTGCTGCATAGTATCTGTGTCACACTCAGCCTTCTTTTGTAACTGACACTCGTGCTACCATGTATTTGAGTTCACTTTTTGTACACTGTTTTGTTATGAAAATAAAAACTTGTTTTAAAAAAAAATTCAATTTTCACGTCCAACTACAACGGAAAGTCGTCATACACTTGTGGGGTATTAAGGGTCACTATACCCCTTGTTACGTTCCTTTAGGGGTGTAGTTTCCAAAATAGTGTACCATGTGTTTTTTTTTATTTTTTTGCTGTTCTGGCACCATGGGGGCTTCCTAAATGCAACATGGCCCCCAAAAACCATGACAGCAAAATTTTTTTTTGCTGTCAAAACTCCAAAGAAATTGGGCTACAAATTTTATGTGGCCTTTTCTCCTTTTAACACTTTTAAAAATGAAAAACATGGGGCTACAAGAACATGTTAGTGTAAAAAATGCAGATTTAGATTTTTTTTCTCCTCCACTTTGCTGCAATTCTTGTGAAACACCTCAAGGGTTAACACACTTTTTGAATGTCATTTTGAAAACTTTGAGGGGTGTAGTTTCTACAATGGGGTAATTTATGGGGTATTTCTCACAGAAAGGCCTCTCAAATCCAGTTCAAACTTAACTGGTCCTTGAAAAATTCAGATTTTGAAATTTTCATGAAAATTATGAAAATTGCTTTTATACTTTGAAGCCCTCTAATGTCTTCAAAAAGTCAAAATAGGTCAATTTTATGATGCCAATATAAAGTAGACATTGTATTTGTGAATGAATATAACATTTATTTGGAATATCCATTTTCCTTATAAGCAGAGAGTTTCAAAGTTAGAAAAATGCAACATTTTCTAAATTTTCATGAAATTTTGAGCTTTTTCACCAGTAAAAATCTCAGAAAATTTGTATCTGCACAAAATTTATCAAATGCTCTGTGATTATTTAATAAATCTGATTCTCCTACACATTACCAGCACACAAATAAAAAAGTAGTAAAAAATGCTTCATTTACCTACAATGATAAATGCCCCCATATGACTCCACAAGACATCCCAGCTGATTTGTTTCAAAATCAGCCCCCCCCCATAGCCCCCATAAAAAGTCTTTGACAAGCCATCCAGATACTTCATTGTTTGTGCATTGAGCTAAGTGCTTCTGAAAACTGCAAAGATCATCAGCACTTTTGCTTGTTTTCTGTATGAACTGCGATAGGAGCTGTCTTGAGAGAGCTGAGCAGGTCACATGTTTAAAGAAACAGTGAGTACAGATGAAGAAAGTGTGTGTGCCTAATAGGGACAATCACACACCAAAGGGCTCTGGACTTACAGAGAGCTAATAAATGGGAGTAAGACCAAGTGATGTGTTGTCTACTGCAGATGATCATAATTCATGGACTTTCTGCCTGAAGGAAAAGCTGAGAGAAACAGGGTATGAGTTCTGCAAAGATTACACTTATATATTGCAAAGTCATAAAACTTTAACATGTGCAGCAATTTAAAAGGTAATTTCATTAGGCTGGAGTCCTCCTATAAAGCATTTGCTATTTTCAGAACCCGTAGGGTTAAAACGGTTCTGACAGTTCTCTATGCTTTGTTTTTCTTCTTGGGCTACGCCCAGCTGCCTGGACTGACCCTTATGAGAGCACCTGGTCTGGCTCCTATTTACCCTGGCAGTCTGCTCTTATACCTCGTGTGTGAAAGAACTCTTACTCCTAGCTAGCGTTTGTATTGCATCTGGTATTTCTGGCATATTTGACCCATTGGCTCCGCTCTCCAACTCTTCTCCTGTTTCTGCGATTTTGGCATTTCTGTAATCTTTTGGTATTGACTCGGCTTGTGGACTGTGACTTATTGTGTGTGTATGTTTAGTTATTATTTCTGTTAGTGTGTGTGATTCCATACAGTGTCCCGACCTCTGTCTGTATTATAGTTTATTTTGTTGACGTTTGACTTTCTACACGTATTCAGGCAGGGAATGTAACCGTGGTTGTGGACCCGTCACCAAGGGGAGGGACGCAATTAGGCAGGGCAAGTGGAAGAAGGTAAGTTTAGGGCTTCACTCTTCCCTGCCTATACCTGACAGCTATACCTGCTACCCTAATAGTTTACCCTATGGCTATATTTTACATATATTAATATGTGTAACCCATTTCATTAAAGGAAGATAAAACAACCAGAGTTACCTACACACACACACACACACACACACACTATATATATATATATATATATATATATATATATATATATATATATATATATATAGTGGTAGTGTAAAAATAAAATAAGCTATACTCATCTACCCCATTGCCCTGCAGTTCTAATCCCTGCTCATTATCTTTTCTTCTTGGCTCATGTGGCCCGTCATCTCTGCAGGAACTGCTATGCTCAACCGACCACTGGCTGTAATTGTGTACAGTTTTAGTCAGTGACCGGCTCGGTGGCAGTTTTTTTCTGGGACAAGGTATCACTGAAACCAGAAATAAGTGCTGATGATGGAGAATTGGGAGCCATTGGAATGACAGCTGCAGGGAATAAGGTGAATGAGTATCACTTCTATTTTTGTACCACCTCTAGACATATATTAAAACATCTTTATGCCTGAATAAGATCTTTAATGGCAACCTATGGAAGGATGGTGGGGTAAAATATTCTTTAGATATTCCCTTCTCATAAACTAACACCAACAGGGGACTCGTTTTAAATATTATATTTATTGTACCTTCTCTGCATTATGTATGTCGCATTGGGCTTCTTGGGTTCTCTATTGCCTTTTCATTACAGATGTTGAAGCTGCTCTATTACCTGTCCAACTGTTATAGATATTTTATTGTGCATCAAATCCATGAAGCAAATTATTCTACATCAGTGCTTTCTTCCTCTCCTTACTCATAGTCTAAAGATAGACATGGTTCCATAAATTCTTTGGCCGATAAACACCAGATTTGATTCAAAGTGGTTTAGCCTTTTGCTTTCTATCATTTTTTCTTTCCATATTATAATTTAATATTGTGCAAAACCATTCATTCAGAAAACAAAAATGAAATGACAAACCCTATGTCAAGCAGTAAAACAAATGTAAGAAAGTTTCACTGGTTCAGATCAAAATTTGCAAGTTCATTTTACCATCGTAATCAAAAATAGGAAAGTATTCAGAGAAGAAAGTTTTGGGGTGGTTTTACACAATTTATTTTATTTTTTTTTCTAGAAAAATGCCTGAAAATACATTAAACCAATACTTTTAAAATAATCATGGGAGATAATCAAAAGTGTCTAAAAGAAAAACTACCTTTTATTAGCTTATATAATAAACCTACAATCCAGCTACTACAAAAAGGGCCAGCTATCCACATAATAAACCTACAAATGACACTCCAATTGTAAACAATATCCTTTATTGAATAAACAACATGCATGATAAAGTGGAAAACATCCCTCCCATTAAAAAGACCCACACTTAAAATACACAAACCCCAAAACTGAAAAGACAGTGAGGAACACCAGTATAAAGTACAACCCATACAATCATTTCACCCAGAAGATCTGTATCATATAACCAAACAAGGCATGTTATTGCACTATATGTAGCAATTAATCTCACCTAGCTGAGACATGATGGAGGTATCCGATGAACCCCACCAACACCTCAACACGTGTTTTATTTCTTTGTCAGGAGGTGTAAGTGTATCTACCAGATACCTCCATCATGTCCCAGCTAGGAGATCGATCACTGTATATAGTGCAATAACATGCCTTGTTTAAATTTTGCATTCACAAATAGAGTTGAGTAAGATTTTTAAATGTTTGTTGGGCTCACAGAAATTTCAGAACAAGTTCTATGTGAATCGCTAAAGCAGTTACCCCTTAAAGGTGTATTCCACTGGAAAACATTTTCTTTTAAATCAACTGGTGCCAGAAAGTTAAACAGATAAGCAAATTACTTCTATAAAAAAATCCCAATCCTTTCAGTACTTATCAGCTGCTGTATAATACACAGGAAGTTCTTTTCTTTCTGAATTTCCTTTCTGCCTGATCACAAGTGCTCTCTGCTGACACCTCTGTACATGTCAGAAACTGTCCAGAGCAGGTGCAAATCCCAATTGCAAACCTCTTTTGCTCTGGACGCTTGTGGTCAGGCAGAAAGGAATTTCAAAAGAAAATAACTTCCTGTTTATTATACAGCAGCTGATAAGTACTGGAAGAATTGGGATTTTTTTTAAAGAAGTAATTTGCTAATCTGGCACCAGTTGATTTAATAGAAAATCAACTGGTGCCATGAAGTTATATATATATATATATATATATATATATATATATATATATATATATATATTTATATATATATATATATTTATATATATTGGTTCTAGTCATTATTAATCCTGTTATCGGTTGAAAACCGAAAATCAGAGCATGTATGGACAATATTACAAAGACCCTTATGTTATCAGTTTTTACCAAAGGAAATTTACCAGCCTGGAATGGACGTTTGATTGCAGAAAATAGCTCAGGACTGCATCCGGCCCCAGGGCCACCTCGACTCTCAACTCTAACAGAACCTGCGTCGAGGGCAACTTGTGTTAAGTAGGGGGATTTGCGATGTCCCAGTACAGGACATGGTCCTGCACTACACTTAGGCCCTGTCCGGTTGAGTCCTTCAGTGACCTGGGGCTCTCCTGCAGTGTCTCCCCTGCTGTTACTATACTGTCATGTCATGTTTAATGTATAATCTTTAATGTAAAGTATGTCAATGTATAGTTAGTATAAAGGACCTGTGAGAGGTCATGTAAAGGACCTGTGAGATGTCACATGTTATGTTTATGTTATCACATGTTACCCAGAGGGCACCAGGTTAACACATGACCCGCAGATTGACCAATGGTCTTTGGCTCAGCCCCCCTCTATATAAGGGAGCGGCCATTACAATTCTCTCTCTCTTGCTGCTGAGGAACAGAGAGACCAGGTGTCTCAATGCTAGTGCCCAGCTAGCTGGAAGGCCTCAAATCTAGTCATTCCAGTAAATCAAATCTATTTCTGCTGTCATTATCTACAGTCTAGTCAAGCCTCAAGTCAATTATCAAAAGTCTATTACAAGTATAATTGGTCCCAGTAAGCTGCGAGGTCCTTCTGTGTTCCTGGCCACCTCTCTGGGGTTCTGGCCTAGCTGTTAAGATAATACCACCTATCTGACCTCAGTAAAGCCTCCGTTAAACCATAACCTGGTTGTGGACTCTCATTTTTACTTCATAGCTATTGGAATAGCGGAGATACTGTTTGGGTGGTTCCAGTACCCCAAAACCACTCTGGCATTAGGGGTTAATAGCACCTTGCCCCTGGAGTTAATAATATCTTGCCCCATCCACCTACACCGCTACACCCCATGGTCCCGCCATCACCGTGGGTCACCACAACAACACTGCAGGGTCACCTAGAAATGTATTCAATTAGCGTTAAAGCGGTTTTCAGGCTAAGTTAATGTTAAAATGACAGCGACTCATGGTAACTAACAGCTTGTTTAAAGGCACACTCTACCAGTGCATTTTGTATGCTTTTAAAAATGAAAATAAAGGTGCACAAAGTATCCATTTTTGTTGGCAGATGCCTACGGGTGTTAAAATGCATACAGAGCTATCAGAAGATGCAAGGGCTTTTTATAAGTGTTCCAAAATTAGTGAAGAAGAAATAACTTTTGCATGAAAAGCCAAAATGAGTATCCTTTTTGAGATTCATGGGTATGTGTAGGTCTGGATGCTAGTAGCTGTAGCAAAGGTTGTGGACTTGTGGTAGGTGTTGGCAGTGGATAACAGACATTGGTGGCAATAGTTGTAGTACCAGGCTAGTATTATCAGTCTGGCTATGGACAAAACAAATGGCTCTTGCTACCCAGTTAATGTTAGGCCACTATTGCTTTGTTTTGTACCTGGCTGGTTAGGAAAAATAGGTGGGAAGGTCCTAATGTTTTATTTATTTAAACCCTGGACCAAGCCCATTTTGGCCTTAAGGAACAGGCCAATTTTATATTAGTGTTTTTGTTTTTTCCTCCTCTCCTTCTAAAATCCAAAACTCTTTTATATTTCCATCCACAGACCCATGTGAGGGCTTGTTTTTTTTTTGTGACCAATTGAACTTGGTAATGACATCACTCATTTTGTCATAAAATGCACGGCAAACCCAAAAAATTGTGTGAGGAAATTCAGCAGAAATGTGCAGCAGGATTTAGCAAATTTTGGAGATTTTTGTTTTCACGCTGTACACTTTACAGGATAAAATTACATGTTGTCTTTATTCTGTGGGTCAATACGAATAAAATGATACTCATGATTTCATACATTTCTATTATTGTACTGCTTTAAAAAAATCTATTTTTTTTTTTTACAAAATAAGTGTATTAAAATCGCCCTATTTTGACCACCTATAACTCTAATTTTTCCATATACAGGGATGTATGAGGGCTCATTTTTTGCACTGTGTACTGTAGGTTTTTTTGGTAGTACTTTTGTGTATATATATTTTTTATTCCTTTTTTATAATTTTTTTTGTGATGTGACCAAAAAGCAGCAATTTTTAACTTTTTGGGATTTTTCTTTCTACGTTTACGCCGTTCACCATACGGGATCATTAACATTATATTTTGATAGTTCAGGCAGTTACGCACGTGGTGAAACCAAATATGGGATGATGGCCGGAGTAGGTGAAGGGACCTCCAACTGCCATGTTGGATGATCAGATCCTTGTGGCAGCGCAACGGGCAATCCGATCATCCATTAAAATGACCGCATTGCTGCAGATGTCGTGATCTGTATTGATCACAGCATCTGAGGGGTTAATGGCAGACATTAGCGCGATCGCTGATGTCCACCATTACTGGTGGGTCCCTGGCTGCTGATAGGTGCTCGCAACATGTAAATGACATAAATGTACGTTAAGTACCACCGCATCAGGAGATACATTTACGTCCATTGTCATTAAGGGGTTAAAAAAATAAATACATAAATAAATAAAAACTATGCTTAGTTTCTCTCTCTAGTGTTTTCTGTGTTGCTTACTGCCGGCAGAAGAAGAAAGACTTTGCCACACTGTCAGAGAAACTCTCTGCTTCTGCTTGGGAAATTCCATGGCAATCGTCAATTTGTAGCAGATTACTTTGTAGATTAATTTGTAGTCAATCCACTGTGGCTTAAACTTGCAGACTTTCAGCAGTAAATTTGCAGCAGATCCCACCTTTGTGAATGTACCTTTAAGGGTACGTTCACACATACAGGATCTGGTCATATTTTTGCTACACTTTTTGTGCAGTTGATTTTGTTACCTGTTAACTTCAATGGGTGGCAAAATCAGCTGCAGAAAATATGCAACAAAAATATGCAGCAGATCCTGTATGTGTGAATGTACCCTAAGAGAGAATCCTTTGGTTGTAGAGTTAACTGTGCACCTATGTGTTTACAGTATGTTCTCTTGTGCCTAGGCGTAGGAGCTTCATCCTAATGCATGGATGCTGTGGCATATGAAGATCTGACTTCCCCATTTTTATGCCTTTTTCTTCATAAAAAAAAAGTCTGTTTTTGTTGTTGTTGTTTTTTCCTGTCAATGCTTGATAATATTATTTACAGAGTGATACATTTAAGTCTTCTCCTGGCAGGTGCATTTGGTGAGTTTTTGGACCTAATGTTGCAGAGTTATGTGGCCACCCTGATAATGTTTTATTCCTTACTGGACAATCCCTTGAATGCTCCTTTACAAAAGCTATTCTTGAAGATCCACAGTGACCTCCGTTATAACTTACATATTTTTTCTTATATAGTTTTACTTTCTGTTTGACATTTCTGTTAACATCTCATACAAATCCTTGTATTTTACAGCTTCTGTCTTCAGGAGCTAGAACAACCACCATGCCTTTGGAGGTTATAATGTTGCCAAACACTTTATTTTTATCCTGTTCAAATATAATGGTGTTTTCCGCTGAAGATAGGTTCTGTAATTTAATGTCCTACATATATCACAAGAAAATGGTTTTCCAGATAAGCAGGAGTGGCAGCAAATTAAACAGGAGCTTCTGATCTGTCTGTCTTCCATTGCTGTTGCATGATGGGAATACGGGATGCTTTGAAATTGAGGAATGGCTGCATATTGGCAACTGTAATGCAAGTACTGTGCTGCAGAGATAAATGTCATTGAATTCCACCTTCTTAGATGAAAAGTGCTGGCAAAATAAGCAACTATAAGCAACTGCATTCTTAAGATACAATTTTCCCCTTTTGAAGTGCTTCCTTTCACTTCCAGATGGCAAAGTTTTAATTGTCATGGAAACTTCCAAATGATATTCTTAAAATTATCATTACTCTATGCAGGGGAGCACCATCAAAAAACATGACCAACACAGACATTATGTTTTCTCTAATTCATCTCTGTCGATCTAGACTGTAAAAAACACAGCACTCCCAATGAAAATATATGTAAACAATGGCATTTATTGCATTGTATGTTTTGGTAAAAATTACACTTAAAATTATACCTACTTTATATACTTTATATATGTTTGATTTTGTATTACTTCTGGAAAAAATCATAACTACATGCACGAAAATCAATATGTTTAAAATTGTAAATTTTTGACCCCTATAACTTTTTTATTTTTCCGCGTATGAAGCAGTATGAGGGCTCCTTTTTTTGTGCCGTGATCTGAAGTTTTTAGCTGTACCATTTTTGTATTGATCTGACTTTTTGATAGTTTTTTATAAATTTTTTCATGATATAAAAAGTGACCAAAAATTCACTATTTTGGACTTTGGAATTTTTTATGCGTACGCCATTGACCGTGCGGTTTAATTAATTATATATTTTTATAGTTCGGACATTTGCTTATTTTTATTTACACAGGTTTTTTTTATGGGAAAAGGGGTGTGATTCTTACTTTTATTAGGGAAGGGGTTCAATGATCTTTATTAACTTTTTTTTTCTTTTTCTTTTTTGTTATAGCTCTCTCTAGTGGCTATAATACTGCACACACTGATCTTCTGCACAGTTCACTGCCATGCATTAACATGGCAATGATCAGTGTTATCGGCGGGCTATTGCTCAAGCCTGGATTTCAGGCTTGGAGCAATCAATCGCCGATCGGACGCACTGGAGGCAGGTAAGGCAGCCTCCGCTGGCGTTCTAGCTGATCGGGTGTCACGATTCGGCTGGCTGGAGGTGGATCCTCTGTGCCAGAGAGGGATTGGCGTGGACCGTGCTGGTGGACCGGTTCTAAGATGCTACTGGTATTCACCAGAGCCCGCCGCAAAGCGGGATGGTCTTGCAGCGGCAGTAGCAACCAGGTCGTATCCACCAGCAACGGCTCAACCTCTCTGACTGCTGAAGATAGGCGTGGTACAAGGGAGTAGACAAGAGCAAGGTCGGACGTAGCAGAAGGTCAGGGCAGGCAGCAAGGATCGTAGTCAGGGGCAACGGCAGGAGGTCTGGAACACAGGCTAGGAACACACAAGGAAACGCTTTCACTGGCACAATGGCAACAAGATCCGGCGAGGGAGTGCAGGGGAAGTGAAGTATAAATAGGGAGTGCACAGGTGAACACACTAATTAAGCCAGCTGCGCCAATCAGTGGCGCAGTGGCCCTTTAAATTGCAGAGACCCGGCGCGCGCGCCCTAAGGAGCGGGGCCGCGCGCGCCGGGACAAGACCGACGGAGAGCGAGTCAGGTACGGGAGCTGGGATGCGCATCGCGAGCGGGCGCCTCCCGCATCGCGAATCGCATCCCGGCTGAGAGAGGTATTGCAGCGCACCCGGCCAGCAGGTCTGACCGGGGCGCTGCAAATGCGAGGATGTTGCGAGCGCTCCGGGGAGGAGCGGGGACCCGGAGCGCTCGGCGTAACAGTACCCCCCCCTTGGGTCTCCCCCTCTTCTTGGAGCCTGAGAACCTGAGGACAAGACTTTTGTCTAGGATGTTGTCCTCAGGTTCCCAGGATCTCTCTTCTGGACCACAGCCTTCCCAATCCACCAAGAAATTTTTTTTTCCCTCTGACCGTCTTGGAGGCCAGAATCTCCTTCACGGAGAAGACATCAGAAGAACCGGAAACAGGAGTGGGAGAAACAAGTTTGGGAGAGAAGCGGTTAATGATGAGTGGTTTAAGGAGAGAGACATGGAAGGCATTGGGAATACGAAGAGAAGGAGGAAGAAGGAGTTTGTAAGAGACAGGGTTAATCTGGCACAAGACTTTGAAAGGACCAAGATAGCGTGGTCCCAGTTTGTAACTGGGGACACGAAAGCGGACATATTTAGCGGAAAGCCATACCTTGTCTCCGGGAGCAAAAATGGGGGGAGTTCTTCTTTTCTTATCGGCAAACCTTTTCATGCGGGATGAAGCCTGTAAAAGAGAATTTTGGGTCTCTTTCCATATGGTGGAAAGATCACGAGTCACTTCCTCCACAGCGGGCAAACCAGAGGGCAAGGGAGTAGGGAGGGGGGGAAGAGGGTGACGGCCGTACACCACGAAAAATGGGGACTTAGCAGAAGATTCGGAGACTCTGAAGTTGTATGAGAATTCGGCCCATGGTAGAAGATCTGCCCAGTCATCCTGGCGGGAGGAAACAAAATGCCGTAAATAGTCACCCAGGACCTGGTTAATTCTTTCTACTTGCCCATTGGATTGGGGATGATAAGAAGAAGAGAAGTTTAATTTAATCTTGAGCTGTTTGCAGAGGGCCCTCCAGAATTTAGACACGAATTGGACGCCTCTATCCGAGACGATCTGCGTGGGCAAACCGTGAAGACGAAAAATGTGTACAAAAAATTGTTTTGCCAACTGAGGCGCTGAAGGAAGACCAGGAAGAGGAATAAAATGTGCCATCTTGGAAAATCGATCAACGACCACCCAAACAACAGTGTTGCCACGGGATGGGGGTAAGTCTGTAATAAAGTCCATACCAATCAGTGACCAAGGCTGTTCGGGGACAGGCAGAGGATGAAGGAGACCAGCAGGCTTCTGGCGAGGAGTCTTATCCTGGGCACAGACAGTACAGGCGCGCACAAAATCAACAACATCCGTCTCCAGAGTCGGCCACCAATAGAAACGAGAGATGAGTTGCAAGGATTTTTTGATGCCCGCATGGCCTGCGAGGTGGGAGGAGTGTCCCCATTTGAGAATCCTGAGACGCTGGCGTGGAGAAACGAAGGTCTTCCCTGGAGGAGTTTGCCTGATGGAGGCTGGAGAAATGGAGATCAGACAGTCAGGAGGAATGATGTGTTGCGGAGAGAGCTCTGCTTCCGAGGCATCCGAGGAACGAGAGAGGGCATCGCCCCTAATGTTCTTGTCGGCAGGGCGAAAATGAATTTCAAAGTTAAAACGGGCAAAGAACAACGACCACCTGGCCTGGCGAGGGTTCAGCCGTTGGGCAGACTGGAGATAGGAGAGATTCTTGTGATCAGTGTAAATGATAACTGGAAATTTTGATCCCTCCAGCAGATGCCTCCATTCCTCAAGCGCCAATTTAATGGCCAGTAGTTCTCGATCCCCGATGGAGTAGTTTCTCTCCGCCGGAGAGAAGGTCCTAGAAAAAAAACCACAAGTAACAGCATGCCCGGAAGAATTTTTTTGTAGAAGGACAGCTCCAGCTCCCACTGAGGAGGCATCTACCTCCAATAGGAAGGGTTTAGATGGGTCAGGTCTGGAGAGCACGGGAGCAGAAGAAAAGGCAGACTTGAGATGTTTAAATGCGTCTTCCGCTTGGGGAGACCAGGACTTGGGATTGGCATTTTTCTTGGTTAAAGCCACGATAGGAGCCACAATAGTGGAAAAGTGTGGAATAAATTGTCTGTAATAATTGGCGAACCCCAAAAAACGTTGGATAGCACGGAGTCCGGAGGGGCGTGGCTAATCTAAGACGGCAGAGAGTTTATCTGGGTCCATTTGTAGTCCCTGGCCAGAGACTAAGTATCCTAGGAAAGGAAGAGATTGACATTCAAAAACTGTCTCACCTTTGTGCGGAGTCAGCGTATGTCTTTCCAGGCGGGGAGGACGGATAGGACAATCCTTCAAGAAGTGTTCGGTACCGGCACAGTACAGGCACAGATTCTCCATGCGGCGTCGTGTCCTCTCTTGAGGTGTCAAGCGAGACCGGTCAACTTGCATAGCCTCCACGGCGGGAGGCACAGGAACGGATTGCAGAGGACCAGAGGAGAGAGGAGCCGGGGAGAAAAAACGCCTCGTGCGAACAAAGTCCATATCCTGGCGGAGCTCCTGACGCCTTTCGGAAAAACGCATGTCAATGCGGGTGGCCAGATGAATAAGTTCATGCAGGTTAGCAGGAATTTCTCGTGCGGCCAGCACATCTTTAATGTTGCTGGATAGGCCTTTTTTAAAGGTTGCGCAGAGGGCCTCATTATTCCAGGATAATTCGGAGGCAAGAGTACGGAATTGAATGGCGTACTCGCCAACAGAAGAATTACCCTGGACCAGGTTCAGCAGGGCAGTCTCAGCAGAAGAGGCTCGGGCAGGTTCCTTGAAGACACTTCGAATCTCCGTGAAGAAGGAGTGTACGGAGGCAGTGACGGGGTCATTGCGGTCCCAGAGCGGTGTGGCCCATGACAGAGCTTTCCCAGACAGAAGGCTGACTACGAAAGCCACCTTAGACCTTTCAGTAGGAAACTGGTCCGACATCATCTCCAAGTGCAGGGAACATTGCGAAAGAAAGCCACGGCAAAACTTAGAGTCCCCATCAAATTTATCCGGCAAGGATAATCGTAGGCCGGAAGCGGCCACTCGCTGCGGAGGAGGTGCAGGAGCTGGCGGAGGAGATGATTGCTGAAGCTGTGGTAGTAGCTGCTGTAGCATCACGGTCAGTTGAGACAGCTGGTGGCCTTGTTGCGCTATCTGTTGCGACTGCTGGGCGACCACCGTGGTGAGGTCGGCGACAACTGGCAGTGGAACTTCAGCGGGATCCATGGCCGGATCTACTGTCACGATTCGGCTGGCTGGAGGTGGATCCTCTGTGCCAGAGAGGGATTGGCGTGGACCGTGCTGGTAGACCAGTTCTAAGTTGCTACTGGTATTCACCAGAGCCCGCCGCAAAGCGGGATGGTCTTGCAGCGGCGGTAGCAACCAGGTCGTATCCACCAGCAACGGCTCAACCTCTCTGACTGCTGAAGATAGGCGCGGTACAAGGGAGTAGACAAGAGCAAGGTCGGACGTAGCAGAAGGTCAGGGCAGGCAGCAAGGATCGTAGTCAGGGGCAACGGCAGGAGGTCTGGAACACAGGCTAGGAACACACAAGGAAACGCTTTCACTGGCACAATGGCAACAAGATCCGGCGAGGGAGTGCAGGGGAAGTGAAGTATAAATAGGGAGTGCACAGGTGAACACACTAATTAAGCCAGCTGCGCCAATCAGTGGCGCAGTGGCCCTTTAAATTGCAGAGACCCGGCGCGCGCGCGCCCTAAGGAGCGGGGCCGCACGCGCCGGGACAAGACCGACGGAGAGCGAGTCAGGTACGGGAGCCGGGATGCGCATCGCGAGCGGGCGCCTCCCGCATCGCGAATCGCATCCCGGCTGAGAGAGGTATTGCAGCGCACCCGGCCAGCAGGTCTGACCGGGGCGCTGCAAATGCGAGGATGTTGCAAGCGCTCCGGGGAGGAGCGGGGACCCGGAGCGCTTGGCGTAACATCGGGACATCACAATTTCACTGTGTTGGTCCTGATCAGCCCGACTGAGCTGCTAGGAGTGTATTTTTTGTTACTTTAGATGTGGCAATCAACTTTGAATGCCACATCTAGGCTAGGTTCAGACTACGGAATTTCCGCCTGCAATTCCACTTTGAAATTGCAGGCGGAAATTCCGCTTGCTAAAATGTATAGTGTAGTAAATGGGTTTCCGTTCACAAATTCACACCGCCTGAAGAATGGCGTTGCTCTTTCTTCAGGCGGAAATACTCGCGGAACACATTGCAGTCTATTGGAGACTGCAGTGTCCACGCGGTACTAGCGCCTATACTTTAAAAGTAAAAAAATAAACTTTTCCCAAATTCCACATATAAAAAATATAACAAAAATAAACATTGCCGCATGGTATCACGGCGTGTGTAAATGTCTGAACTATAAAAAATATTATGTTAATTAAACTGCACAATCAATGGCATATATTCCAAAATTGCGTATTTTTGGTCACTTTGTATACTCTAAAAAATTTATAAAAACCGATCAAAAAGTCCCATCAAAACAAAAATGGTACAGATGAAAACTTCCAATCAATTAGCCCTCATACGACCCCGTATATGGAAAAATAAAAAGTTAAAGGGGTCAGAAGAGGACAATTTTAAACATACTAATTTTGATTCATGTAGTTATATATTTTTTTAAAGTAGTGTAATAAAGAAAAACCTATTCTATATAAATTGGGTATCATTGTAACCGTATGGACCTACAGAATAAATATGTGGTGTCATTTTTATCGAAAAGGGCACTGGGTAGAATCGGAAGACCCCAAAAGTTACAAAATGGCGTTTTTTTTTCCAATTTTGCCCCACAAATATTATTTTTCTGGGTTTGCCGTAAATTTTGTGGGAGGTCATTACAAAGTAGAATTAGTGGCGCAAACAATAAGCCCTCATATGAGTCTGTAGGTGCAAAATTTTAAGCGTTATGATTTTTAGAAGGTGATGAGGAAAAAACGAATGTGCAAAAACAGAAAAACCTGTGGTCCTTAAGGGGTAAATAGTGGGCATGTCTTTGTGAGATGGGGTGTGGCTTGCCAGCTTGTCTGACACATTCACCAGGAGATGCAGAGCGGAGCTTGTGGAGTAAGGTACTGGAAGTCCCAGTACCAATACTTGCATGGTACTTGAAAAAAAAAACATCTTTTATATAAGGGTGTAGGTAAGGGTTAATTTGACTATCATATATTTTTTTATTTGACATATAAGTAATATGTGTACCAGATATTATTGAAATATCTCCAGCTGTACGGAAGTTATGCAGGAACATACATTTCCCGTAGATTTGCATGGGACTTTAAACAAAAACCCAGGCCCTCACAAATGGGGGTAGGTTAGTGTTAAATTAACTACATTTTTAGTGGACATATAAATAACATGTGACCAAGTATTATAGAAATATCTCCAGCCGTTTGGAAGTTATGCAGTAACATATATTTCCCATTGACTTGTATGGGACTTTGAACAAAAACCCTGACCCTGGCAAATGGGGGAGAGTTAGGGTTAAATTACCTTTCCTGTTTGTTGTGCCAAGTTTCATGTTAATATCTTTAGCCGTTTGGACGTGATGCTGGAACATACATACATACATACATGCGTTTTGGGGGAATTCATCAAGCTGTGCTTACATACACTTACATACACTGTGTTCCATGGTGTGTTTCTTACATGTGACACATTTACGATACTATCACAGGGGAAAGATGATAAATTTGGCTCACATAAGCGAACACTTTTTAGCATACATAAGCCAAAACTGAGAAATTACTCCAGAACTGCACTTTGTAACACCACCTCTTCTCCTCTGTCACTTATCTGCTCTAAATCCGCATTTGTGACAAAAAACTGTGATATATACATATTTATTTCATTTTTTTACCACATTTTCCCCCTAAATGTACTAACTAGGCATGAGCGAATCGAATCTGACAAATCCGAATTCATTACGAATCGCTTCATTAAACTCCATTTAGTGCAGTCCAGGCTCCAGGTCATCTAAAATGGGGGATCCACATGTGAGGACATGGGGCAAGGAATCCTGGGAAGGCGGGAACTAGGGTAGGTGGAATGACCCTGAATCACATGCAGGATGCAGCCTATACAGCCAATCACCCTGTGATGTTACGGCCTTACATAATCGGCAGCCATATTCCAGCCAGTTATTTCAGCCTTTCACTGCAGAGAGAGAGGTAGGGACAGATAATAATGTGTTGCACAGAAAAGCTTTTTTCCAGCAGCGATTCACCTTCTAGTCAAGTCAGCATTATGTTGCACAGAGAGAGGGACAGAGAGGATTGTGTGTTTCACAAAAAAAAAGCATTCTTACTGCAGCGATTCACCTCCCAGTCACTGTTTACAGCTTTCTATTACAGAGAGGAACAGAGAGCATTGTGTTGCACAGAACAGCGGCAATTCACCTCAAGCACAAATCCTGCCTAGAAACACTGATAGGGAAGGGAGTGAGATTGAGAGAGAGAGAGAGAGAGAGAGAGTGCAATTTTGGTTGTAGTACACACCGACTGTGTTCTGCTGCACTGGTGTGTACTGCTGGTGTTGCGCACAAATTCTTTTTTTAACCGTACTGTAGTTAATTTTTCTTCCATCATAAGTGCATACCACATACGTACATCTAAGTGGTGTACTATTTTGTTCCTGTTAAAGTCTCAAGGGCCTAGATACTGTGAAAGGCCAGGCAAAAGTACTCACTGGCTGGTGTTGTACACAAATACTTTTTTAAGTGTACTGTAGCACATTTTTCTCCCCTCATAAGTGCATTCCACATACCTACATCTAAGTGTTGTACTATTTTGCTCCTGTTAAAGTCTCAAGGGCCTAGATAATGTGAAAGTCCAGGCAAAAGTACTCACAGGCTGGTGTTGTACACATATAATTTTTTAAGCGTTCTGTAGCACATTTTTCTCCCCTCATAAAAGCATACCTAATACATACATCTTAGTGGTGTAATATTTTGTTCCTGTTAAAGTCTCAAGAGCCTAGACACTGTGAAAGGCAGGCAAATGTACTCACCGGCTGTGTTGTACACAAATACTTTTTTAAGCTTACAGTAGCGCATTTTTCTCCCCTCATAAGTGTATACCTCATACGTACATCTAAGTGGTGTACTATTTTGTTCCTGTGAAAGTCTCAAGGGCCTAGATACTGTAAAAGGCCAGACAAAAGTACTCACCGGCTGGTGTCATACACACATACTTTTTAAAGTGTACTGTAGCACATTTTTCTCCCCTCATAAGTGTTTACCATATATGTACATCTAAGTGGTGTACTATTTTGTACCTGTTAAGGTCTCAAGAGCCTAGACACTGTGAAAGGCCAGGCAAAAATACTCATTGGCTGGTTTTGTACACAAATACTTTTTTAAAGGAGTAGTCTGGTAGAAAACTTTTTTTTTAATCAACTGGTACCCGAAAATTAAACAGATTTATAAATTACTTCTATTAAAAATCTTAATCCTTCCAGTACTTATTAGCTGCTGAATACTACAGAGGAAATTATTTTCTTTTTGGAACACAGAGCTCTCTGCTGACATCCGGAGCTCAGTGCTCTCTGCTGACATCTCTGTCCATTTTAAGAACTGTCCAGAGTAAGAGAAAATCCCCATAGCAAACATATGCAGCTCTGGAAAGTTCCTAAAATGAACAGAGAGAGCACTGTTCTCATGATGTCAGCAGAGAACACTGTGTTCAAAAAAGAAAATAATTTCCTCTGTAGAATTCAGCAGATAACAAGTACTGGAAGGATTAAGATTTCTTAAAAGAAGTAATTTACTGTCTCGACCAGCAACCCATCTGCTGTCATTGATTGGTTACATTGTCATCCACTTCATCACATGTGACATCTGATACCCCCAGTCAACAGTCAGTGGGTTCCTCAGACACAACCCTCAGTTGGCATGGCCCGCGAGCAGTCCCTATCCTCCCATTGTCTCTGTCCTAGGGTGTTCCCTCCCCCACAGAAGTATCTTATGCTTTGGGTTCAGCTCCACTATTTAGTGAGGACGATCTAGAGGACAGTCAGCAGTTACTGTCCAGCCAAGAAGGAGAGGAGACATCTGCCGCTTCCAACGCTAGGCAGGCAAGTAGTGATGAGGATAGTGGTGTTGTAAGCAAACACTGTTGAGGAACCTGAGGAGGAAATCAGTGACGTGTAGACACAACTCAATGATGATGATGATGATGATGATGATGATGATGAAGCCGATCACACTTGGGGGCTGGGTGGGGCTTCATTATCAGGAGAAGAGGGTTGCAGGTTGCCCGTGAGGCAGCAGCTGAGCCAGCCAGCATGGTTGGGAGTCAGCATGGGCGCAGAAGTGGAAAGTCTGGACCCAAAAGTGACTGGTGTAGACCACCTGCTCTTTGGCAGCCTACCTTCCCGGGAGGTAGTGAAACAGGGGTTCCTGGAGTTGGCAACAATAGCAGTCAATCAGTGCAGACTGTTGGTGGAAAAATCAGCAACTCGGCCGTGTTGCAGTTTTTAATCAAGCATTCGGAGGAGGGTAACCTGGCCACATACCAGAGGTGTCGGCAGAAGGTGAAGCATGGCCAGGGTCCCAATGTTGGCACCACGGCCCTGCGTCAACATATGCAGCATCACCATAAAGCAGCCTGGGTGAACCGTGGCTCCGATGTGGTAGTCCAGCCTGCTGCATCACCCAGTGGCACGCCTCTCCCTGTTCCAGCCAGTCAAGGCTCCTTCACCTCAGCTGATGGTAGCTTTGTGTCAAACTTAATTTCTGTCACTCCAGATGCTCCGGCTCCTCCTGCTTCGAGTCATTCCGCAACAGTATGCGCCCACTCATCCAACGGCGCAGAAGTTGAATGTGCTCCTCTCCAAGTTGCTGGTACTGCAGTTCCTTCTTTTTCAAGTGGTGGACTCTGCACCTTTCAGAGAACTGATGGCTTGTGCCATGTCAAGGTGGAGAGTGTCAAGCCGTTATTTCTTTGTGAAGAAGGCAGCACCAACCCTGCACAATTTTGTGGAACAGAAGGTGGGCCAGTCCTTGAGCCTGTTGGTGTGTACCAAAGTGCCTGGTAGCGCCAATATGTGGAGCTGTAACTACGGTCAGTGACAATAAATGTCCTTTACAGCCCACTGGGTTAATATGGTTCCTGCACAGCCACAACAGGTCACGCCGCTTGGACAGGTCACAACGCTTCTGCCTTCACGCTCTCAGGCCATTGGTCCTGTGACAGTGTGCAACTCCGCCTCCTCATCCTTAACCATGTCCTCATCCTCCACTGCATGGACAAGTCTCAATGCCCCTCCAGCATACCATGTGTGCAGGGCACAGCGGTGTCAAGCTGTTCTTCACATGGTTTGCCTTGGCGAACAGAGTCACACAGGGGAGGAATTGCTAAAAGTCATTTATCTAGAAATCAACTCATGGCTTACTCCACAAAAACTGGAAATAGGAACCATGGTGACCAACAATGGGAAGAACATCTTGTCTGCGCTGTGACAAGGAAGCCTGAGACATGTGCCCTGCATGAGACACATGTTCAATCTGGTTGTTAAGCAGTTCCTGAAGTGTTTCCCCACTCTGGAAACCCCCCTTGAGCTGGAGCATCAGAATGGTATCTCCCAACATAGTCTTATTTGTGACGTTTTTCACACGTTGGAATTCCACCCTCCATATGTTGGAGCGACTATATGAACAGAGAAAACCCATCACCGATTTCTTGATGATCCAAGCGGATAGGGGCACTCCCCTGTGTAGCTTCAATGTCAACCAGTGACATTGAGGAAGCCACGTTTTTGAGGAAGCCACATTATTAGTCAGTCGCCAGAATTACGGAATGAACGATGTAATTCCACTGGTTCATCTACCACAACACGTGTTGGAAACGCTGGCTGGTCAGGGCACTGGAGACGTGGCACCTACATCTCACGACCACATGAGCTCTGTGGGGGCTGAACTGGAGGAGGAAGAGGAGGGGGAGGGGCACAGTGGAGCACAGTTTAGGTTTTGCGAGATGGGCGTTTTTCTAGTCATCTAATAGGAGAGGAGGAGCAGGAGCAGCTAGAGGAGCTAGAGGGTTATGAGGAAGGCAAGACACAGGACCCAGACACACTGTGGTAGTATGCAGTGGAGATGGAGGCAGGGAGTCCCTCCGAGTCACATGCATAAATGGCACGATGCATGCTCACTTGTTTGCGTAGTGACCGCAGAATCGTCACAGTTCAGCACGGGGATGACTTCTGGCTCTCCGCCTTATTGAACCCTCGCTACCGTCACAAAATGGGGGCCTTTTTTACACCCACTGAGAGGGAGGAGAAAGTGTCCTACTACAGAGATATCC
Organism: Hyla sarda; assembly: GCF_029499605.1. NCBI lineage: Eukaryota > Metazoa > Chordata > Amphibia > Anura > Hylidae > Hyla > Hyla sarda. The sequence continues at coordinate 271,623,658 of NC_079190.1, read as the reverse complement.
TACGTAGTCAGTTGGCCGATGCCTATTGGCGCCATCATCCATCCTCTCGCAGGTCTGACTAGGGGGGTCCTCTGCGCTCACCTTCCACTGCCATGGCTGCTGGGGAGGGGTGGGGTGGCAGGAGAAGTACCAACTCCATCATCAGCAGCCTGAGTCTACAGTCGCTGATGAGTAGCTTTCTTCACCTGCCTAGTGAAGCAACTCATCAGCAGCAGGTAGACCTGGAGCAGGACCTGAACCAGCAGGTGGTGGCATACCTTGACATAGCCATGCCAACACACCTTGAAAATCCGATGGACTTCTGGGCAGCCAAACTTGATGTGTGGCCGCAACTAGCAGAGTTTGCCCTGGAAAAGCTGTCCTGCCCGTCCAGTAGTGTGCCATCAGAGCGGGTGTTTAGTGCGGCGAGGGCCATAGTCACCACAAGTAGAACTCATCTGTCCACGAAAAATGGGGAGAGACTGACTTTTGTGAAGATGAATCAGGCATGGATCAGCCAGGATTTCCACCCACCAATGCCTGATGCATCAGAGTAGATTGACCATTGTGCCACAACACTTCACAAATATGGATAGTGCAAAACATGTTTAAGTTGCTGCTCCCCAGTTACAGACATTGCTCACCATCAGACCACAAGTAAGTATTGAGGATATGCTAAAACTTGACTTTTCTTAGGATAAAATATACATACTAATTTTTTTTTAAATCAACCAAAAGAAAGTTGTGCAAAAAACACCATGTGCCACCTACACCACCAAGTATTGATGTGATGCAAAGACCTCTAAAAGGTGGAAGGGAACAACATATGGTCCACTGTAACCGGTGGGGGTAAAACCTTCCCCTGTAAGGCCCTACTCTCGCATTATTAATTCCCTTCTCTGCAAGTGTTATTTGCCCTAAAAAGGATGGCCCCACGCAGGAACCTCCCTCTATTTCCCCTTACAAACAACGCCATTTCTGAGGGTTTTTAGGTGGAAAAAGAGAGAGTTTCCTGTGTGGGAATAATTACTTAAAGAGACCTTTTCTTCTACCTACCTGCCTCAGCTACTCTTCTGATCCTGCCACCCGACTGATGCCACACATCTGATACCGAGTTCTCCTTTTTTCTCCCACCTTCATCACCAGGTACTGGTATTGCAACCCACCGCACCACTCTGTCACCAGGTCACTATCAGGACTCCTGATGCTGCTGCCACCCCCAGGCTGTCTCATTCTGCCACCATATGTTCTCCTCATGCTGCCACCACCTCCACGCTGTGTCAATCAGCCACTATATGGTCTTCTCATGCTGCCGCAAACTCCATGCTGTTTCATTCAGCCACTACATGCTGCTGCCAACTCCAGGCTGTGTCATTCAGCCACTATATGCTGCTGCCAACTTCAGGCTGTGTCATTCAGCAACTATATGTTCTCCTCATGCTGTCGACAACTCCACGCTGTGTCATTCAGCCACTATATGGTCTCCTCATGCTGCCGCAAACTCCAGGCAGTGTCATTCAGCCACTATATGCTGCCGCCAACTTCAGGCTGTGTCATTCAGCCACTGTATGTTCTCCTCATAATGCCGCCACCTCCACGCTTTATCATTCAGCCACTATATTGTCTCCTCTTGCTTCTGCCACCTCCAGGCTGTGTCATTTAGCCATTATATGGTTTCCTCATACTGATGCCACCTCCAGGCTCTGTCACTGGATATGCTGAATCATAATAGTTTATTTATCCATATGCAAGATAATGCAAAGTAGCAACTCGCAGGATGCGTTTCGGCCAGGTGGCCTTTGTCAACTGGCTTATTTTTTGCGTTGCCAATTCTACTTTGCAGTGACATTAGTCATTTTACACAAAAATGCACGGCGAAATGGAAAAAAAAATCATTGTGCGACAAAATCGAAGAAAAAACGCCATTTTGTAACTTTTGGGGGCTTCCGTTTCTACGCAGTGCATATTTCGGTAAAAATGACACCTTAGCACTTTCTTCAGCATTGTATTACAGAGAGGGGCAGATAGCTGTGTGCTGCCTCATACATTTCAAAAAGTTGCCTCAACTTCATAAACCTTAGCAGAGGAGGCAGGAATAATTTTTCAGTGCAATTCTGTGTCTTTGTTGCACAACAAATCATCTGCTGGTTATACTAGTCTGTAGACGGTATAATACCCAGCAGTCCATTCCTAATAGTCTTTGACAGAGTGCAATTTTGTGTTTAGTACACAGCTTTTTTTGTGCTGCAGCACTGTTGTACACTGCTGGAGTTGTGCAAAAATATATATTTGTTAAGTGTACTGTAATACATTTTTCTGCCCTCATAAATGCATAACACATATGTACATCTACGTAGTGTACTATTTTGTATTGTTAATCTGTCAAGGGCCTAGATACTGTGAAAGTCCAAGCAAAAGTAATCACCGGCTGGTGTTTTACTAAAATAATTTTTTTTTAATGTACTGTACCGCATTTTTCTGCCCTCATAAGTGCATAACTACATACCATATACGTACATCTACTGTAAGTAGTGTACTATTTTAAACCTGTTAATCTGTCAAGGGCCTAGATACTCTGAGAGTCAAGGCAATAGTACTCACCAGCTTGTGTTTTTACTCAGATACTTTTATAAGTGTACTGCAGCACATTTTTCTGCCCTCATACGTGCATACCACACACCTACATCTAAGTAGTGTACTATTTTGTACCTGTTAATCTGTCGAGGGCCTACATACTGTGAAAGGACAGCCAAAAGTAAGCACCGGCTGGTGCTTTACTCCAATATGTTTCTTAAGCGTACTGTAGCATATTGTTCTGCCCTCAAAAGTGCATAACTACATACCACATACGTACATCTAAGTAGTGTACTATTTTGTACCTGTTAATCTGTCAAGGGCCTAGATACTGTGAAAGTCCAGCCAAAAGTAATCACCGGCTGGTGTTTTACTAAAATAATTTTTTTTTAAGCGTACTTACTGCATTTTTCTGCCCTCATAAGTGCATACCATATACGTACAATGTAAGTAGTGTACTATTTTGTACCTGTTAATCTGTCAAGGGCCTAGATACTGTGAAAGTCTAGGGAAAATTAATCACCGGCTGGTGTTTTACTAAAATAGGCTTTTTTAAGCGTACTGTAACACATTTTTCTGCCCTCATAAGTGCATACCTGATACCACTGTGGTGTCCCGGTACCGTATTGCATACCGTACTTTTTATGGTTGTCCCCAAAGTCAGAGTTACTACGTTCAGGTACGGTCCCCCAGGTGGGACAGCCCCTAGTTGCCTCCTTCTTTTCTAATTTTGTGATGTTTAAATGTATATATCTAATATATGTATATCAGTATACTTACCTTGGTAGTGTTGCAGGACCTTTGGTCATGTGACTGTGTTAATTCCTCTATGGTATGTTGGAGGACCTTTGGAGGTCCTTGGGTCACATGGTTACCCATAACTCCTTGTACAGAAGATTGACAGTTGTTATAGACCATTGAGCTTAAGTCCAGCCATTGCCCTTATAAGGGAGCTGTAGCTAATGATCTCTCTCTTGGGTTGCTGCTCTTGTGGATGCCGGACTATCAGGACGGATCTGCGCAACTTACAAAGACAAGCTAGGCAAGAAGCCTGCCAGCCTCAGCCTGAAACTAAACAGTGAGTTAAAATCTCAATCTCCACTAAAGCTAGCGTGATTGCTGGACCGAATGTAAACCCCTAAATACAGTGGATCATCCCAACAAATACCTTCCTATGCTCAATAGACTCACAAGGTCCCAACCACTTGTCAAGCTCTAATAGACTTTGTTATATGGACTGTTCCTGTTCATTGTTACATAAAATCTTCAGTAAAAGTTCCAACAAGTTTCTGCAAATCTCCGGTTGTGTGCAATCAATTATTTCCTATCTCCCTATCGCTCTTGGGACGGATGGTGGTAGGACAAGCATACAGAGAATAGCCCTTACCCTGGCATCACAAATAGAAAGGGTTAAGCAAGCATCCTTTAGTAACCGCACAGCTACACCCCCATCTACTCTACACCCCCAAGCCACCACATAGCTTTTTGGCATCCTACGAACAGGAAACGGGTGTGTGCCTACAGCTGTTGCCACCAGTTAAAGTGTACTACCCCGCATGTAAAGGACTTTATTAATGTGCTGCAAACCACCATTGAAGTGTACAGATTCGTGTGTATGGTGTTGCATGCAGAGAGCGCACGTGAAAAGTAAGGGGGGAGGCAAAAATGTATTGGCTGCAGTAATGTGTAAAGTGAGAAATTAATACATGTTACGATCCTCTGGTCCGGTCAGCGAGGCAAGAGTTAACCTGCTGCCAGAGAAGCGTGCGAAAAAAACCTGCGCTGCGCCACGACATGCCCCTGGGTGTGGCTACCAATAAAATGTGTTTTGCAGCTGAAGGGCAACTTAAGTTCATTGCTGTTGTTTCCGGGGGGGACTGGAAGTCGGGGCTGCACCGATGACGTCCTTCCGGACGGCGGCCATTTTGGAGGAGCCCATTATAAAAAGAGCCCTGCACAGCGACCTCTTCAGTCTGTACAAGGAAGAGATGCAGAGTACAGACATGGCGGAGAGCAGCGTTCCACGTGGCGTGAGCACCAAGATGGAGCCGGAGCAGCCCAACTATTCCACAAACTTGCCGACCGTCTTCAGCATTTATCGTTGGATGAAGAGGGGGCCTGCAATCTTCCCCCATTGCCCGACGATGACGATGACTTGCCGGATACCCCTCCAGGGGAAATCGCTGGGACACTTAGAGCATCTTCACCGGTGAGACTGTCCCCTCACCAATGGACATGGGGTTCGTGGGCTGAGATCCCGACGGAGGAGTCTTCTGTAAGTACTCCATCAGAAGCTGCATTTTCTTCCTCCACCAGCCCTGAGCCAGAAATACCACTGTCTGCTTTGCCAAGTGCACGACCGCGCTCACCAAGATTGCCTAAATGGATTGGGGATGAACCCGAAATGATCCAGTACATGCATGATGTTCTCCAACCCCTGCCTGGGAAGTCCCTCCCACCGGTCCCTAAGGCACAGAGGGAAAGGGCCCATCAGAAAGCCGAAATGGCCGAATTGATGGGAAAGCTAAAGGCCTGACACCGAGAACTGTATGCCCCCAAGCATGTTCATCTGCCTCATGAGGAGAGGATCCGCTACCAAGAAAACACTAAAGAAATGGAGGAACTCTACATTCGCATGTGGGACTTTCCCCGAGAAGGGGAGAAGCCCCTGGAACGTCGCAGAGCAACAGTGGCCAAGTTCGACAAGGTCAGAGGTTACTGTACCCCCATTGATTGCCACACCGGCTATACCATCCTCGTAAACCGTCGAGCTGCCCAGAGGCCTTACATCCACAAGAAGTTCCATTCTCTGGAGGTGGGTGAGATTGTGGAATACACACCCGTCCAGGGCCTGCGAGGAGAATGGGCTGCCGCAGTCACCAGACCAGCAGCTCCAACCCAGCTTCCTTTCAAGTATTTTCCATCCACTGATTGGGAGGCGGACCCCTTTCAACTGAGGTCGAAATGGCCTGCTCCTGCTGCTTCCACCTATGAGCCTGAGGAGGAGTTTCTACAGCATCAGTCACTTCCTTCTGTTTCCTGCAAAGTGCCCAGGCCTACTCCTACCAAGGAGGTTTGGCCCAAACTGCAGGCACCAACAACAATGCCTAGGCCTACTCCCAGTGAGGAGGTTTGGCCTGCCCACCAGGCACCAACGAAAGTGCTGTGGCCCACTCCCGACAAGGAGGTGGGGCCGACTCAACCAGCACCAACTAGTTTGCCTTTGGCCACGACCACAGCGGCCAGAAACCATATGATTAATCTTAATACTACAGTGTCCCACTCTATCCTCACTAATGTGGTGTGGGAAAGTCACATCAATTCCTTGCCTGGTTCTGATGTTGAGAGGGGTAGAGGTTCCAGAAGAGGAGCAGGGCGACACCGCAAGAGTTTCTTCTGAAGTGAGTTTTGTCTTCACAGACTTTTCTGCAACGTTTAAGAAGTGTGCCTAGCAGGACTATGCTAAGACTGCTCAATTTAAACCGTAACCATCAAGCTTTGTGCCTGGTCCTTAGACCAAGAGACTTCTAGCCCCTTAGGAGATCCGTAAGTGTGTTCCCGGCTAAATGTGGTAGCCGTGATTTGTTGACTCTTAGCGTAGGTGGACTGATGATGTTGCGTGCCTGTTTACATGTAAATACCTCAACAGAAACGTAATATTCTTTGCTCAAATTGCACTTATCAGGTGAATGCACCTGAACCCTGTTGTAGTGTTTAATAAATGTTTGTGCTAAGGTAACCAAATGCAAATGATTTCTGTACACAAAAAATAAAAAATAAAAAACCCTTTGCTTAATGCACGTGTACAAAAAAAGAAAAAAATATAATAGGTGTTGTAGTAGTTGCTAGTAGGTGGCTCTCTCAGCTCCTCTGGGAGTAACATTTCCGTCACCCATCACTAACACCTTCTCAAAGGACTACACAGGGAAATCCACCCTTAAGGTACTAAGACTGACCTGTTACGTAGTATTGTACACATAGTACCTCAAACTAATCACTCAAGTGTACTAACCTCACTTAAACTTAGTACACCAAACAACAAAAACATCTCACACTCAAGTAAACGCTTTAGGAATTGTAGCCTATGTCCTAGGCCCAGCAGCATCAGCTGGCTGAAGCATCAGTAAAGCATATATTGGATGAATGGCTCAGCTTGGAGGTGTTGGCAGCATGAGGAGACCATATAGTGGCTGATTGACACAGCATGGAGGTGTTGGCAGCATGAGGAGAACATATAGTGGCTAAATTACAGCGCTGCATGCGAGATAGCGGGGGTACCCATGGGCGGGACCCCCCGCACCGCGATCATACATATGTCTTAGGGCAGGAGTACCCTTTTAAGGAAAATTGTCAAAATTACTGCCACAAAAAGCTGAATCAGAAACTCTCCTTAAAGGGTTGGTTTAAAAAGAATTACCAATTGTGTCACCTGTTTTAAGCATATGGTAGAGAGATTAATCCCCATATGGTTCTGTTCAGAACATTGAGGAAAAATAAATTAAGGTGGAAAATCTCTGAGGCTATTTAGTGTAAGAATTTGATGTTGAACATCTGGGTTTGACAATTTTTAATGTGTATGAGTCAATACAGTAATATTCAAGTCTTCACAGAACATGCTGGCAGAGAGATTAACTTGTTAATTCAGGATCCAAATACAAGCCTGTACATTATTTCTTAATATTATTTAAGGATTTACTGTCTTCAGAATAAATCCAGAATACTTCCGATTTACCAAGCCTCAGGTGGGTATTTCAAGTCTTGAATGAATTAGCTGATGGATTGTATGTTATTCTAAACACTCTTTAGGTTATTCGAAGGCATGGGAAAAAGTGGTAGCTGAAGTTATATTTTACCATTAAAAAGTGAGACATTTCCGCTAACAAAGCCTTGCTCAAGCATTACAAAATATTCACAAGTGCTTTATTATATATATATATATATATATATATATATATATATATATATATATATATATATATATATATAACAATGGATAGCACAAAGGGAACCTTTTAAAATGTACTTTATTATTTTCACATAACACTCGTGGTAATAAAGACGGCCGTCATCAGTGCCGCATCTAAAAAGGATATGTAAGGAGTGAAACAAGCAGAAAAGAAGTCCCAGAAAAATCGCAAGAGGAAACGTGTCGGACCGGCATTTATCTATAAAGAAAGAAAAGAAACTCCCATCCGAGAGAAAAAATAAGCATCAAACTACTTGAAAGCAGGAATAAAAGATAAGTGCAATATGGAATACGTGCAATAACTTAACAATAGGAAATATTCCGAATGTGCAATGTGTACAATGTTCAATACCCTATAGACGGTGATATACTATAAATAGGGAAACTGTTGTATGCTGCTAATAACAGATGGACATTCAAGCTGCTAAGGAGGCACACATATGAACTACCTCGGCTGAAAACAATATGCACATAAAATACCTTTGTTGATAAAAAAACGCACATAGAAAACCCATAATGTTAAAATATATGGACATTCAAGTTGCTAAGGAGGCACCTACAGAAGATTGGTGTCACAAATGCACAAGTACAATCTCTGATGATAAAGTATGCACATAGAAAACGCACACTCAAAAACGCACTAAAAACGCATTGATGAGCACCTTGGCCTAGAGCAAATATATGGACTACAATGTGTGATATATCTTTATAGGTGCAATGTTGGATGCGGCAATACAAGTAGTGAATGGTGGCAATGACGAATTTTAAATTATTACCACAAGTGTTATGTGAAAATAATAAAGTTAATTTTAAAAGGTTCCCTTTGTGCTATCCATTGTTCTATATAAATACTGGGAGACCTACAAGAATACGGTACGGATACAGTGCAATCAGTGGATTATATATATATATATATATATATATATATATATATATATGACTTAGAGATGATTGGTTAAGGTACATGTGCAAGGTATCTGAAAGAATAACATGGTCTCTCTCATATTATCTCATTGGTTGTTGGGAAATTTGTTCTCACCCCAAACGGGTTTGCATATGTCACAATTCATAAAATTGCAATAAACATAAATATATAAAACTATTCCATTCATTATGAAAATTAAGACATATCACCGTATAGTATCCCTGATTCTTTGCCCTTCACATAGGTCCTGTTTACACTTCCTTTCAGTTATGCCTCTCAATCTGCATGTAAATAAAAGGACTGCTTTTGTGCATTACTTGGTCCATCCCATTTTGTCTTTAGACCTAACAGCACCCTACCCTCACCCTAATTAAGATGAAAATGTATCTGGCGTATGTGTGGATATGACACGCATGTGCAGAGAACATTAGGCATTATGGGATCAGACTAGGAGAATGCGGGTATTGTCATAAACAGCTTTGTATACTCAGCTAATTTCATAATGAACACATTTTATTAGTACATGCATAGTTTCTATTGAAGTCTTGGCAGACTTTTTCAGCAGATTGCACCAGGTGCATGTGATTTGACCTCTGTCAGGCATGGGAACCGATCGGAAACCTGCATATATTTGGGGATGATGAACAGTCACAAGAGCTGACAATAAAGCACTTAAGTGTCCTGATCACTATTGATCATGGCACTTAAGGGGGTTAATAGCGGACATAGGTGCCATTGCTGATATCCTCCATTGACTATATTTATTGTTGGAAAGGCAGCATGTCAGTAAGTTCCTAATGTTGATATGTTTGAAGACAAAAAATTATCCACAAGGTAAGATGGCTAGGTAAGAGCATCTCCAAAATTGCATAACTTGTTTTTTCTATCCTGCAGTGGCTATTTCCTCCCAAAGGTGGTCCAAAGAAGGGCAACTTATGAAACTCTGACAGGGTCATGGGGGGCCAAGGCGCATTGCATTTTGCGGATTCAGTGCCTTGAAGGCCCATAGCTGTTTTGATGGCAAAAAGAGGATATTGCATAACATGGGGGTTTTAATTTTATGGCTGATCTGTGTGCTTGCATTTTTTATTAGCAGCCATTTTATTCAATAACATCAATAATTTGGGCAAATAATAAAGGAGTGGGCAGACATGAAAATGAGCATGCTGTGCTGTAAAATACCACTAAGTATTCTCACATACTGGCCCATTTAGAAGAAGAGAGGTCAGGACAATAAGTCTCTTTTGATGTTTAATATTGAAAGACTTTGCAAAGCATTATGGGCTGGTGCTGAGTTAATTGGAATCTCGCATGAACAAAGTTGAGTTCCTTTATGGAGTCCATTCTCTGGCTGACCCTAACTACACTTCCTTCAAACAATTCATTCATTTCACCAGACCTTTCTGACGGCAAGCCAGAAAAAGCAAGGCTCTTCCTTTGTTGAGGCTGCTCCAAGGAGGATTATGGGCAATTCCACACAATTCCACACTATAAAGCATTGACAAAAATACTTTTGAAGCTTGCAATGTTGATGTTTCTTTTTGTTTTCAGTATAACATTTGTGATGTAGCTGTGTATAAAGTACTCAAGTATAACACTCACAAGGGTCATGGATTGCAAGAAATGTAGATTTACTTATTGAATTAAGGTCTAAAGAGATGTATTTTTTGATAATAATAATAATAATAATAATAATTATTATTATTATTATTATTATTATTGTTCAACTAAATGTAAAATACACAACTTTACATAAAGAATTGTGAATAAAAAACACTCAAAATTATTCTAAGGCTAGTTAAAGGCTAGTTAAATTCCCTAAACAGCAATATGTTAATATGAGTATTACCTAGATCCAGGTGGAATTGTAAATTGAATTCTAATAGATGTAAAAGATTTGACAAAATGGGTTTTTGTTTATTCTTTGTTTGTTTTTTTCAACATGTGTTTAGAGAATTTCTCTTTTTCGCAGCTTCTTTAAAACACAAAACACTCTAATGCACTGCAAATTTCAAACCTTTTAAATCGTGTCTACCTTTAGCAAAGCCTTATAACTAAATAGTACATATTGGCCCTGATTTACTAAGAGTGGAGTGTAGGTTTCTTTGTGGGTTTTAATTCCCTACAATTTATTTTCCACGGTATTTATTAAGGTTTCCCTACATTTTCCACTTTCCCTACACTTTGCTTTTTTTACACATGCTCTGATCTGTCTGGTTTTCCTCAGCTCAAATCCACCACATTTTCTGTGGAACCCTTAATAAATATGTTGGGTTTTTGTGAAAATGTCGGGAACATGCCCCTTGTCGGTGACCAAGCCCCCTTCCCCCAATGACCACGCCCCTTTTCCGTGTTTTCTCAGTAAAATGGAGAGTTAGTCGGGTTTTTTAAAATTCTGGTGCAAATTCTTACTTAAATTCTTGCGCAGGCAGAATTTCTGGCACACCAAAAAAAAACAAAAAAAAAAACAGCAAACATAAAACTTAACGTGCCAGTCAACCAGCTCATATGTCTCTTTATGCACAGATAGGAAATGCATGAGAGGTTACAAGAAAAATAAGGAAATCCTTTGGAATCCCCAGAATATCTTCATTCATCTAATAAAATTAGATCTAATTATGGACAAACACAATGGTCCTTATTTACTAAGAGTGTTGTGTAGGTTTCTTTGTTGGTTTTAATTTCCCACAATTTATATTCCATGGTATTTACTAAGGTTTCCCTACATTTTCCACTTTCCCTACACTTTGTTTTTTTTTACACATGCTCTGATCTGTAGGGTTTTCCTCAGCTCAAATCCACCACATTTTATGTGGAAACTTTAGTAAATGTGTTGTTTTTTTATGACCTTTTTTATCAACTGGTGCCAAAAAGTTAAACAGATTTGTAAGTTATTTCTATTTAAAAATCTTAATCAGCTGTTTTATACTACTGAGGAAGCTAATTTATTTTTGAATTTCCTTTCTGTCTGACCACAGTGCTCTCTACTGACACCTCTGTCCCTTTTAGCAACTGCCCAGAGCAGAATAGGTTTGCTATGGGGATTTTCTTCTATTCTGGACAGTTCCTGACATGGACAGAGGTGACAGCAGAGAGCACTGTGGTCATACAGAAAGGAAATAAAAAAAGAAAAGAACTTCCTGTGTAGCATATAGCAGCTGATAAGTACTAGATGTATCAGACTCAAATTATAACATCAAATTAATGTCATACGGGTGTGCTTAAAATATAACTTTTAATAATTCATCTAAAAGTCACCAAAAACAAAATAGTGCCTGTGCACCCAATCACCTAATTATACAAATATGGTGTATCTGCCAAACACATGGTCATCCGGGCAGTCATGGGCCCAGAACAGCCCGAATGCCAATATGTATAAAAAAAGAACCGCCAACGCGTTTCTGCCTCTTATATTAACAGTCATCAGGGTGGCTTTATAAACAGAGAAGTGAGTTGTCACCATATAAGAGCCAGTTTATGGCAAATATACACGGTAAACAAAATATACAAGGTAAAATGTATCATTTATGGCCATTAGAGGGAAAAAGCAACATATTATATCATTAGCCTTTTGCACAATAAGGGAAAAATATCCCTCCACCTGTAAGGAGAAAAAGCCTGCAAAGGAATCATGTATAGCAGTAGTGCCGTTGCAATTGTTCAGTACATGACCTGCAAAGGCAACAACGGGGGTATGTGATTACATTCCCCTATCTACTCACAGTTAGTGGCTATGTCCCGAACGTGCAGACAACCTGCTGTTATGCAGGGAGCCGAGAACTCCGGCTCTGGCCGCCTGGTATGGCGGTGTCTCGGCAAATGTCATTCCGGCGGAGAGCGAAAGTAATGCGCTTACCTCCACCCATCTCCGTGACGCTAGGGGAGATGGGTGTAACGTCACCTAGCCAATGGCGCATGCTCAGTATACACCGCTCCCGATCAATGACCGGACTATTACGAAAACATGGAACTGATTTTCTGGTGAGTATATAGCATGCTTGTATCGGTATGGATGTGGATAATACCATTCCCGATAAGGCCATTAGGAACAATACATGTATTACAATTGTATGGAGTGCGGCTTGGAGGTAACAGCAAAGGGGCAAAGGGGAACAATAGTAGGGTAATATTCACATTTTATAGAGGAACTATATAAAATATAGACCTATAGATATACATAATGTCATATGCATCTATTTGGACAGTATTAACACCAACTGTCCTTGCAAAGTGGGAAGCTCAGGCCCCGGACTGCTCCATTAAATTTATGCACATCCTACTAGAGGAGGAAAAGAAAAATCTGGAAACTCTCCTTGTTAAATTACAAGAACAAAAGGAGATTGTGTTGCGCTTTAGAAGCGATCCAGAATTTGGTAACAAGGAGGCTCAACTACAGGGCCAAATTAAAAAATTCCAGTATCAGATTAAGTTCCGTAAGCATACCCAATACGTTAGGGACTTGGCAGATTTTAAAGAAAATAAAGTATACAGTGTTTCGGAAAAAGGATCCACTGTAAGGAATACGGAAACAGATATTTCCTCCTCTGACACCGATCTTTCGGAGGCTGGGACAGCTGGCAGTAAAAAGGGTGGAAATAGAGGTGGAAATTGAGGCCCAGGGAGAAATAAACAAAGTCAAGGGAGAGGCAAAGGGGTGGTGCGAAAAATCAAGCACCATGTGGTTTGCAATCCTCCTCATATCCTTCGCCTTTTTTAGTACCAGATTTGAGGGATCCGTACGAGCTACGACCCTCACCTCATGGTCAAAACAAACCACAAAATCAATAACACCATCTGTACACAGCACAAGGATGCTCTTTCTGACAAGACACAAATAATTAATCTATCTAGCCATGTACTAACTGAGGCACAACACTCTCTTTTGTACCAACTGTTAAATATGATGAATTTACATGGACAAAAGATTTAAATCTCTTTATTCGTAAACTACGGTGGCACAAGTTTTTTAAATAAAAAAATAGGATAGAGGGACAAAATATGGGCCTGTCTGAGATTTGGTAACTTTACTTGATGATAATGAACGCCCTTTGGGCAGGGTCCCTTTACAGACCTCAAACTAACCAGCAGAAGTTTTCCCCCTTTGGGAGATACCTCTTGTATTGAGGTCTTTCTCGAGCTGGTACTTCGAGACCTGAAAAAGATCCCCAGCATGGGTAATGGTATGAGGGACAATCTGACAGTCGGGACAGTCGGGAAAGACTCGCCATTAAACAATTACAGGACAATCAACAGCTAATCATAAAGGCCTCGGGTAAAGGGGGCAGCATTGTCCTTTTGGACCATACTAAATATATTAGAATGTGCAGAAGGCTATTGGATGATAAAGACACCTATGGAGTACTACAAACAGATCCGACCTCAGAGTACATCCAGGAGTTAGTAATTTTGCTCAAAAAAGCACATGAGCAGGGACTAATAGACTATAAAGAGCTTGATTTCCTCATGCCGTCTAAACCAACCATTCCAACATTCTATGCCTTACCGAAGGTCCATAAAGGCCTCATACCATTAAAAGGCCGCCCGATAGTCTCGGACATTGGAGGTATGGCACAGAACTTGGGAATATACATTGACCGTATCCTTATTCAATTTGTATTCACCCTCCCGTCATACCTGCGGGATACAATGGACTTGCTCAGGTGACTGGAGGGTATCACCATGAACGAGGGGTCCATTCTCACAAGTATTGACGTGGAGGCGCTATATTCATCGATCCGCCATGACATCGGATTACAGGCCTGTGAATACTTTCTCAAAATGTGAGGAACTGAATATCATGAACGCAATGTATTTGTATTACAGCTGTTACAATTTGTCCTCACCAGGAACTTTTTTCTTTTCAACTGTGTCGTCTTCCACCAAATAAGGGGGACCACCATGGGGTCCCCCTGTGCTCCTAGCTATGCTAACTTGACGTTAGGATGGTGGGAGGCGACGCATTTGTTTCATGATGAGCGGGTTTTCTTCAGTAACCAGATATCAATCTGGCAACGTTTCATAGACGATATATTCGTACTGTGGAACCGGTCAGCTGGAGAATTTGAACAACTTGTTAACTACATCAACAGTAATGACATTGGGTTGTTCTTCACATTTAAGGCTAATGAGGAGACCCTCAACTTCCTGGATGTCAAAATCTATAAGGATGCAAAGGGTGCCCTTCAGAGCACTATATTTTGTAAACAAACTGCGACGAACAGCCTCCTGAGGTGGGAGAGCTGCCACCCGGGCTCCCTAAAAAGGGCGATCCCGAAGGGGCAGTTTCTCCGCTTCAGGAGGAACTGTTCGTCGATGAAGGAGTTTAGAAGGGAGGCGTCAGCAATGAGGCAAAGATTCAGGGACAGAGGGTATCCAGATTATTTACTTACTAGGGCCTATCAAACAGCAAGTCAGGCACCAAAAATAGTCTCCTTATACCCAGAAATACTCCAGATATGCAGCCGCAAACCAGAGTAATTGGCACATTTGATAAGATGTCCACAGAGGTTCGTAACATCATTAGCCAACACTGGGATATTTTGCACATGGATAGGGACCTACAGGACATCATTGGACCATCCCCCCAGATCACATATAGAAGGGGTCGTAGCTTAGGAGACATGCTGGTTGAGAGCCATCTTCAACCAATGGACATGGGCACTACCAATTGGTTGGGTCGGCTTGGCAAAGTCGAGGGGTGCAATTGGTGTGGGCATTGTAGGGCCTGTCAATATGTGGATAATACAAGAAGTTTAACACCTGGACAGCGCATCCCCATACCTATTAAGTATTTCATCAACTGCTCCTCGAAAGCCATTATCTATGTAGCCTACTGCCCCTGCCCACTACTATATGTGGGAAAGACACTTAGAGAGTAGTGTTGAGCGGCATAGGCCATATTCGAATTTGCGAATATTCGCGAATTTATGGACGAATATTCGTCATATATTCGTGAATATTCGCATATTCGTAATATTCTCGTTTTATTTTCGCATATGTGAAAATTTGCGTATGCGAAAATTAACATATGACAAAATTAGCATATCCAAAAGTAGCGTATGTGAAAATTAGCATATTCGAAAATTAGCATATGCAAATGTTCGCATATTCGAAAGTTAGCATATGCAAATTTTCGCATATGCGAAAATTCGCACACCAGTCTCACACAGTAGTATTAGAGCCTTCTTTACACCACACAAGCTGGAAGCAGAGAGGGGTGATCACTGTGAGAAAAAAAAACAAAAAAAAAACGAATATTCGTCATTACAAATATAAAGTGCTATATTCGCGAATATTCGTGAATTCGCGAATATGCAATATTCACGAATAAAATTTGCATTGCGAATATTCGCGAGCAACACTATTAGAGAGTTCCGCAAAAGAGTTTTGGAGCATGTGGGTGACGTTAGGAATAAAAGAGATACATCGTTAGCCAACCATCTACATGAGAAACATAATGGGGACCCCACAGCATTACTCTTTGTAGGTATTGATAAATTGACTCCCTCACGAAGAGGAGGAGACTTGGACAAAGTGTTGCTACAGAGAGAATGCCGGTGGATCCACCGCCTGGGCACGGTTGTGCCCGGGGGGTTGAATGAACAATTCAATTTTGCATGTTTTCTGTAGCAAACACCAACTGGGGCACTGGAGTGACACAACAGGCAGACAGGGAGCGTTTTAGTAAGCCAATAAGGAGATATTGGTCACTCCTAGTTTTAGGGTACAATAGGTACTAAATAGTAGGTTCCTGTGCGGGACCGCCCTTTTTAGGGCGGCCACCCCGTCTAGGCTTAGGTTAATAATCTAGGGCCAATTAGGGAGAATGCAGTACCTGTGCCTGTCTTGCTTTTATTTTGCAGGTGAATAACGTGGCATCCTGAGGCTATATAGAGGGGACAATTGCAACGGCACTACTGCTATACATGATTTCTTTGTAGGCTTTTTCTCCTTACAGGTGGAGGGATATTTTCCCTTATTGTGCAAAAGGCTTATGATACAATATGTTGCTTTTTCCCTCTAATGGCCATAAATAGTACATTTTACCTTGTATATTTTTTACCATGTATATTTGCCATAAACTGGCTCTTATATGGTGACAACTCGCCTCTCTGTTTATAAAAACACCCAGATGACGCCTCTGTTAATATAAGAGGCAGAAACGCGTTGGTGGTTCTTTTTGATACATATTGGCATTCGGGCTGTTCTGGGCCCATGACTGCCCGGATGACCATGTGTTTGGCAGATACACCATATTTGTATAATTAGGTGATTGGGTGCACAGGCACTATTTTGTTTTTGGTGACTTTTAGATGAATTATTAAAAGTTATATTTTAAGCACACCCGTATGACATTAATTTGATGTTATAATTTGAGTCTTCTTTCTGCTGGGTGAGATTCCAAGTGCTAAGCAGGGGTACATGCAGAACCCATAACATAACACTGCAGATATTGTAAATACTAGATGTATTAAGATTTTTACATAGAAGTAATTTACAAATCTGTTTAACTTTCTGGCACCAGTTGATATAAAATAAAAATAAAAAAGTGTTTTCCAGTTGAGTACCCCTTTAAAGCTGCACATAAGATGTGAACAACATAAGGAATTTCGTATAATTTCTCCTGGCAAATGTGTTTTAATGTATTACATTTCTGGGATGGAATGCATGCACAGCCCTTTAGATCATGTTACAGCATCTCTATTAAGCTAAAGTCAGGATATAGAAGAGTGAATCTCTAATAATTAGTTTCCAAATCAATATGGATTTAATAGCCAATTTGGATTCCTACAGAAGCAGGGCCTCCTGTCAAAAGGCAGTGTCAAGATATAGACTGTATGCCTTATCACTCAGTAAAAGAAGCATTCCAGATTTTTTTTCTTTTGCTTATATAATGCAGACTATTATTCAAGGTTCTTGTACATGCCTTCTGCTTACCTGTTTAGCTGATTTGAAGTTTTTATGTTGTGTTTATACATAGAATTACTGCATTTTTTCCACACACTTTTACTACATTTTACTTGTTTCTGCAGTGATTTTCCAAAATTTCAATAAAAAATGACACATAAAGTAGCTCCTTTTTTGCCACATTTTTGGGGAAATCACAGGGAAAAAACTGAAAACGCAATTGTGAACACAGCCCCTGGTGAGGTGTATAATTACTATTTATCCTAATCTCATAGAGATAGTATGCAGATCTGGGTGGGAAGGCTAGTGTCTGGGAGAAAGCAGGAGGGGATCTTGTAGGTGATGATGTTGTCCCATAGTTCACAGGAAATCAGCTGACTCAGGACTGACTTGTATTAGTCACATTGAGCAATGAACTTTATTTTTAGACTGGTGATCACATGACCATGTTAGAGAAATGACACACACAGATGAAGCTGGGCTGGAATAAAACAAATTGTGTTGTTTGACTACTAATGGGGAGTGTGCATGATACATGTGTGGTAGCCCTTGGGGGGTGTATGGTAGGGATGGTTTGATGTTGGTATATGAGGGGTTAATATTAACCCAGTCACTCATGACGCCAGGGTGAGGGCTGGTATGCTGAATCTATGTTCCGGCCTATCGCCGCCCTTCCCGGAAGCGATAGGTGCAATGAAATGACTGAAGGTCCACAAGTAGATTTAACTTGAACTTGAATAACTTTACTGCAGTGCTTGCAATATCCAATACGTAGTAACAGTCTCATATAACAGTTCTTAGGTTGCTTAGCGACTGGCAGAAGTTGCGGACCTTGCAAGAAACTTATAGTCTCTGAATTTAGGGAATGATGTGCAGATCCGTCCGGATTTAGGGGAAATATTGAGTTCGGTGATACTGCGGTGTGCTTAGGGGATGATACACTCTATAATTTAGATCATTCAGCCATTGCCGCAAGGCTCAGGCCTAACTCACTGCGATTACCGAGATATAGGTCTTCTCTCATCAAGAGTCAGGAGAAAGAGCGTGATAAGATGGCCACCAGGGGGCGTGGCGATTTTGATTGGTCCGAACGTCTGCCACTCACTTTACATGGTATCATGGGATTGCTTACATCACAGGATCTATATACATTGCAAAACTCAAAATGAGGCTAGAGATACCAAAGTGAGGCTTGGAACACATCCAGAACGAGGCTTGGAATGCATCACATTACCTGAAGGCCCTGCGACACCATGGAAACCAGTAATTAACCATTTATATACAGAAATAATACTATTTATGTTATTCTATGGATAAATTAGGAATATATACACTATAATAGAGGCGACTAGGGGTGGACTGACTAACATATATTACTAAGTCCTAGGGACTCTGGCTACGAGGACCCATAGATAAATAAGTACCGTATGAAATGCGGTACTGGAACACCACACATGCAAATAAAAAAATAAATAATAACCTGGAGTGGTTCTTTTAACTTTTGCTGGGTTGGTTTTTAGAGTTCCCCACCAATAAGTGGAGTGATTGGAGGCTCACAATGCATTCAAGATAGCTGACTGGGCACTGTGCAATCAATCCAACCAATGTCTCATCAACTCTGTTAAAGAGGAAAAACATTTTCAAATCAACTGGTGCCAGAAAGTTAAAGAGATTTTAAAAATACTTCTATTTAAAAATCTTAATCCTTCCAGTACTTATCAGGTGCTGTATGTTCCAGAGGAATTTCTTTTCTTTTTGCTCTCTGTTGACACATCTGTCCATTTTAGGAACTGTCCAGAGTAGGAGCAAATCCCCATAGCAAAGCTCTCCTGCTCTGGACAGTTCCTAAAATGGACAGAGGTGTCAGCAGAGAGCACTGTGGTCAGACAGAAAGGAACTTCCTCTGGAGCATATAGCAGTTAATAAGTACTGGAAGGATTAAGATTTTTTTTAATAGAAGTAATATACAAATCTGTTTAACTTTTTGGTCCCAATTGATTTAAAAACAAATGTTTTCCAGGGGAGTACCCCTTTAACTAAGTGTTGAAACATATCGCAAATGCCTTTTCACTCAGTGCACAGGAGCAAGGCCTTCTAATTGTAACATATGCCCCTGCTCCTTTTTGTACATTTGATGACACCCTATACTGTGTAGGGCACCAACAAATTCACCTAAATTAAATTCCAGAAAAATACAATTTTGACAAATCTTATTTTATTTTTGAAATTTTGAATAAATAAAATTTTATTAGAATATATATTTATTTCATATCTAATAAGGACATTGCAACATTCAATTCTTCTTCTAGGCCTATTTCTGTGTGTGAAAGAAGAAGTATGAAGTCAGTAAACACATTGAAGCAGTGCTGCAGAGTACCAAAAATACCTGAGCAGTGCCACATTGGCCATGAGGACCTAAGCTGTACTGCAGTGTGCCACAAGGAATGGTGCATTACCAAAGTGAGCTGCAAACACAGAAGCTTTAAAGTGAGCCATAAGCACCAGGCTGACATCAAAGGCTTGGGCAGAGCTTATTTGAAAGGCATAAAGTGGGGCCAGACAAGTGTTCCTTCTTTGACCAAGTGTGGGGATCAATTAGGAGTGTTTGGTGAGCCAGGACAACAAAGGTGCAGAAGGAGCCAGAGGTGACTAAGAATAGACCCTTGGGCAGCTTAGAGACTGTTGATGCTTCATTCATCTGTTAACCAGTTGGGCACCATTCCATATGTTTTAACCCCTTAAGGACGCAGGACGTAAATGTACCTCCTGGTGCGGTGGTACTTAACGCACCAGGACGTACATTTACGTCCTGTGCATAACCGCGGGCATCGTAGCGATGCCCGTGTCATGCGCGGCTGATCCCGGCTGCTGATCGCAGCCAGGGACCCGCCGGCAATGGCCGACGCCCGCGATCTCGCGGGCGTCCGCCATTAACCCCTCAGGTGCCGGGATCAATACAGATCCCGGCATCTGCGGCAGTGCGCGATTTGAATGAATGATCGGATCGCCCGCAGCGCTGCTGCAGGGATCCGATCATTCAGAATGCCGCACGGAGGTCCCCTCACCTGCCTCCGTCCGGCTCCTGGCGTCTCCTGCTCTGGTCTGAGATCGAGCAGACCAGAGCAGGAGATGACCGATAACACTGATCTGTTCTATGTCCTATACATAGAACAGATCAGTATTAACAATCATGGTATTGCTATGAATAGTCCCCTATGGGGACTATTTAAGTGTAAAAAAAAATGTAAAAAAATGTCAAAGTAAAAGTAAAAAAAAAGTGAAAAATCCCCCCAATAAAAAAGTAAAACGTCCGTTTTTTCCTATTTTACCCCCAAAAAGCGTAAAAAATAAATTTTATAGACATATTTGGTATCTCCGCGTGCGTAAATGTCCAAACTATTAAAATAAAATGTTAATGATCCCGTACGGTGAACGGCGTGAACGAAAAAAAATGTGGTATCAAAAAAAATTACAGATCATGGCGCAAAAAATGAGCCCCCATACCGCCTCTTATACGGAAAAATAAAAAAGTTAGAGGTCATTAAAATAAAGGGATTATAAACGTACTAATTTGGTTAAAAAGTTTGTGATTTTTTTTAAGCACAACAATAATAGAAAAGTATATAATCATGGGTATCATTTTAATCGTATTGACCCTCAGAATACAGAACATACATCATTTTTACCATAAATTGTACGGCGTGAAAACAAAACCTTCCAAAATTAGCAAAATTGCGTTTTTCTTTTTAATTTCCCCACAAAAATAGTGTTTTTTTGTTGCGCGATACATTTTATGATATAATGAGTGATGTAATTACAAAGGACAACTGGTCACGCAAAAAACAAGCCCTCATACTAGTCTGTGGATGAAAATATAAAAGAGTTATGATTTTTAGAAGGCGAGGAGGAAAAAAATGAAAACGTAAAAATTAAATTGTCTGAGTCCTTAAGGCCAAAATGGGCTGAGTCCTTAAGGGGTTAAAGAGACTGTTGAACCTTAAATAGGAGACTGTTTTCTGCTAAATGAGAAATATTGTTATCTTCCAGTTTTATTTAGTAAGAAGATTAAAGCAAAACACATCTGATATTTGTCATATAACACATCTGCACCCCTTACAGTGCTAAAAAACATTGTGAATGACTGCAAAGTATCAGTGCCAGGTGCAGAGTAGAAATAAAAGGTTATCGTATATAATGTACATATCTTATGGAGTGGGAACCTTTTAACCCTTAAGGACGTAGCCCTTTTTTACCTTAAGAACTGAGCCCTTTTTCACAATTCTGACCACCGTCACTTTACGCATTAATAACTCTAAAACGCTTTTTCCGATTATTCTGAGATAGTTTTTTCGTGACATATTCTACTTTATTTTGGTGGTAAATTTTTGTCATTATATGCATCATTTTTTGGTGAAAAATCCCCAAATTTCAAGAAAATTTAGAAAATTTAGCATTTTTCTAACTTTGAAGCTCTCTGCTTGTAAGCAAAATTGATATTCCAAATAAATTGTATTTTTATTCACAAATACAGTATGTCCAATTTATGTTGGCATCATAAAATGGACATATTTTTACTTTTTGAAAAAATTAGAGGGCTTCAAAGTGTAGCAGCAATTTTCAAAAATGTCATGAAAATTGCAAACTCTGAAGGGACAGATGTTACAGAACTACAACTCCCAGCATGCCTGGGAAGTCTAATCATGCTGAAAGTTGTAGTTTGGCAACATCTGGAGGGCTACCGTTTGGGCACCACTGTAACAGTGGTCTCAAAACTGTGACCCTCCAGATGTTGCAAAACTACAACTCCCAGCATGCCCAGACAGCCTTTGGCTGTCTGGGCATGCTGGGAGTTGCAGTTTGGCACCCACTAGGAAAGGCTGCAGTAAATATCGCTTACTGCCCCCTTCCTTCCCTCCCCACCGTCGTTTCCCTACCTGCGCCGTAATCTCCGCTGTCTCCAGCGACGATCGGCGGTCCCCACGGCATCTTGTCCTCAAGTACCGGCCTCCATCTTCTCCCCCCGTTCTGCCCGACATCCAGGGGTGGACAGAACGGGGGGTTGCCATGGCAACCCACTGTCCTGTGCTGCTATTGGTCAGAATCAGTTCTGACCAATGGCAGGGGATAGGAGGAGATCGCAGCACTGCGACCTCACTCCTATCCCTCAGGATGATCGGGGCTGTCACTGACAGCTCCGATCATCCCTATTTTCCAGGTGATCGGGTCACCAGAGACCCGATCAGCCCAGAATAGCAGAAAATTGCATGTCTGAATTGACATGCGATTTTCTGCGATCACCAACATGGGGGGGTCTCAGGACCCCCTTGGCGATGTGCCTGGATGCCTGCTGAAGGATTCCAGCAGGCATCCTGGTCCGGTCCCCAGCCGGCTAGCGGCAGGGACCGGAATTCCCACGGGCGTATGCATACGCCCTACGTCCTTAAAGACTCGGGATGCAGGGCGTATGCATACGCCCTATGTCCTGAAGAGGTTAAATCAAATTGCAAACAAATGGGACATCAGTGGACCCCTTGGGAGATAAACATTTTTTAAACAAATTACCATAATGTGCTTTCTTTGTGCAATGTTTGTTTGATAATATGTTGACAAACATAGATTAAATACATTGTAATCAATACAGTATAAAGTTTTATTTTTTAACATTCCCCTCATTGCTGAAGTCACATTTATTGTATCTGCTTGCTACTTCCACTGCATATGTACTTGTACAGTTCCCATTCATTTTAATAAGTGTTTTATAGATTCATGTACTGTGAGCATTTTGAATTAAATACTGTACATAAGAAAGTAACAACTAAACCAACTTGGACCACCAGAAATGTATCAACCTCCAGTTGCCCTGGGTTTCCAATCTATCAGCAGATTTATAAATGTTTTCTTCTTTTTTTTTTTATAGATTTTTTATTTATTTTAACAACAGAAAAAAATGCAAATACATAAATCAAAGAGCACAGGACATGTTAATGAAAAAGGTACAAATTCGGTAAAGGGGCACGCAGGCCTAGCTCAATAGACATTAGACTGTATTTACTGAGGAAAATGAAATGCCAGGTGAAATACAGCGAAATAAGGTAAACTCCCCAGTACAGGTCATCTGTTTAACCCAGGAAGAAGTACAGTGCCGCCTACAAAAATTCAAAATAGACAAATTGCCATATCCAGATGGCATTCAGCCCTGTGTTCTAAAGGAATTAGGTAATGTAATAAACAGACCCCTATTTTTTAATATTCAGGGACTCTATAGTAACAGGGACTGTTCCCAGGGACTGGCTCATTGCAAATGTGGTGTCAATATTTAAAAAGGGGTCAAAAGGTGACCCCAGGTATTATAAACATGTTAGTTTAATCTCCGTTGTATATAAATTGTTTGAGGGTTTTCTAAGGGATGCTATTTTGGAATATCTTGATAAAAATAAATGTATAACTCCATATCAGCATGGCTTTATGAGGTATCAATCCTGTCAAACTAACCTGATTAGCTTTTATGAGGAAGTGAGCTCCAGACTGGAACAGGAGGAATCGCTGGATGAAGTATATCTGGATTTTTCCAAAGCATTTGATACGGTGGCACTTAAAAGGTTGGTGCATAAAATGAGGATGCTTGGACTGGGGGAAAATGTATGCTAGTGGGTAAGTAACTGGCTCAGTGATAGGAAACAGAGGGTGGTTATTAATGGTACTTATTCTGATTGGGTGACTGTTACTACTTTGGTACTACTGGGGTAAGTCTTGGGTCCGGTTCTATTTAATATATTTATTAATGACCTTGTAGAGGGGTTCAATAGTAAAGTAGCAATCTTTGCAGATCATACTAAACTCTGTTAAGCACGATCACCAAAAAGGTTATTGGCCTATAATTGCGGTCATTTCAAATTACCCTCACCAAAAAATCTAACCACATGATATTGAATTATGTCAAATAGTAACAAACTTTATTGATTTAAAAAAAGAAAAAAAGAAAACAAAACATGTTGATACAAAAACACACACATAAATGTATGCTCAGGCACGGCTAGTAGCACAAACAGAAAAAAGGAGAGATCTACAAAGAAATTATATAGGTGATAAAGTACAACATCACAAGTATACAGATGTAGGGATATACAGCATAGGATAAACAGCAAACATAGACTGCAAAAAAGAGAAAGCTACCTGCCTACATACTGAAATCAGCAATGAAAAAGATGAACTGTGCACATAATGGAGAGACATCTCACCTCCAGCCCAAAACGTGCGTTTTCACCCTGTGCTTCATCAGGGGATGTGTCTGACAAAGCAAAGGGCAAAAATGCTTGTTTGGGGCTGGAGGTGAGATGTCTCTCCATTATGTGCACAGTTCATCTTTTTCATAGCTGATTTAAGTATGTAGGCAGGTAGCTTTCTCTTTTTGCAGTCTATGATTGCTGTTTCTCCTATGCTTTATACCCCTACATCTGTAAACTTGTGATGATATACTTTATCACCTATATATTACTTTGTACATGTCTCATTTTTCTATTTGTGCTATTAGCCATGCCTGAGCATACATTTATGTGTGTGTTTTTGTATCAACATGTTTTTTTTTCCTTTAACCCCTTAAGGACGCAGCTCATTTTCACCTTAAGGACGCAGGCCTTTTTTGCAAATCTGACCACTATCAATTTAAGCATTAATAACTCTGGGATGATTTTACTTTTCATTCTGATTCTGAGACTGTTTTTTCGTGACATATTCTACTTTATGTTAGTGGTAAAATTTTGTCGATACTTGCATCATTTCTTGGTGAAAAATTCCAAAATCTGATGAAAAATTTGAAAATTTTGTATTTTTAAACTTTGAAACTCTCTGCTTATAAGGAAAATGGACATCCCAAAATTGTTTTATATTGATTCACATGTACAATATGTCTACTTTATGATTGCATCATAAAGCTGACATGTTTTTACTTTTGGAAGACATCAGAGGGCTTCAAAGTATAGCAGCAATTTTCCAATTTTTCACAACATTTTCTAAATTAGAATTTTTCAGGGACCAGTTCAGTTTTGAAGTGGATTTGAGGGGCCTTCATATTAGAAATACCCCACAAATGACCCCATTATAAAAACTGCACCCCTCAAAGTATTCAAAATGACATTCAGTAAGTGTGCTAACCCTTTAGGTGTTTCACAGGAATAGCAGCAAAGTGAAGGAGAAAATTCAAAATCTTTATTTTTTACACTCGCATGTTCTTGTAGACTCAGTTTTTGAATTTTTACAAGGGGTAAAAGGAGAAAAATCTTCCTAAAATTTGTAACCCAATTTCTCTCGAGTAAGGAAATACCTCATAAGTGTATGTCAAGTGTTTGGCGGGCGCAGTAGAGGGCTCAGAAGGGAAGGAGCGACAATGGGATTTTGGAGAGTGAGTTTTTCTCAAATGGTTTTTGGGGGACATGTCCCATTTAGAAAGCCCCTATGGTGCCAGAACAGCAAGAAAACCCCCACATGGCATACTATTTTGGAAACTACACCCCTCAGGGAACATAAAAAGGGGTACAGTGAGCCTTAACACCCCACAGGTGTTTGATGACTTTTCGTTAAAGTTGGACGTGTAAATACATTTTTTTTTCAGCAAAATGCTGGTTTTCCCCAAAATTTTACATTTCTACAAGGGGTAATAGGAGAAAATGCCCCCCAAAATTTGTAACCCCATTTCCTCTGAGTATGGAAATACCCCATGTGTGGACGTCAAGTGCTCTGCTGGTGAACTACAATGCTCAGAAGAGAAGGAGCACCATTGTGATTATGGAGAGAGAATTTGGTTGGAATAGAAGTTGGGGGCCTTGTGCATTTACAAAGCCCCTTGTGGTGAAAGAACAGTGGACCCCCCCACACAGGTGACCCCATTTTGGAAACTACACCCCTCACAGAATTTAATAAGGGGTGCAGTGAGTATTTACACCCCACTGGCATTTGACAGATCATTGGAACAGTGGGCTGTGCAAATGAAAAATTACATTTTTCATTTTCACAGACCACTGTTCCAAAAATCTGTAAGACACCTGTTGGGGGTAAATACTCACTGCACCCCTTATTACATTCCGTGAGGGGTGTAGTTTCCAAAATGGGGTCACATTTGGGTATTCATTTTTTTGCGTTTATATCAGAACTGCTGTAAAATTAGCCACCCCTGTGCAAATCACCAATTTAGGCCTCAAATGTACATAGTGCGCTCTCACTCCTGAGCCTTGTTGTGTGCCCACAGAGGATTTTACGTCCACATATGGGGTATTTCCGTACTCAGGAGAAATGAAATTACAAATTTTGGGGGTCTTTTTTTCCTTTTACCTCTGAAAATAAAATGTATGGGCCAACACCAGCATGTTAGTGTAAACATTTTTTTTTTTTTACATTAACCGGCTGATGTAGACCCCAACTTTTCCTTTTCATAAGGGGTTAAAATGAGAAAAAGCCCCCCAAAATTTGTAGTTCAATTTCTCCCGAGTACGGAGATACCCCATATGTGGCCCTAAACGGTTTCCGTGAAATATGACAGGGCTCCGAAGTGAGAGAGCGCCATGCGCATTTGAGGACTAAATTAGGGATTGCATAGGGGTGGACATAGGGGTATTCTACGCCAGTGATTCCCAAACAGGGTGCCTCCAGCTGTTGCTAAATTCCCAGCATGCCTGGACAGTCAGTGGCTGTCGGTAAATGCTGGGAGTTGTTGTTTTGCAACAGCTGGAGGCTTCGTTTTGGAAACACTGCCGTACAATGTTTTTTATTTTTATTGGGGGGGGGGGGCAGTGTAAGGGGGTGTATATGTAGTGTTTTACCCTTTATTTTGTGTTAGTGTAGTGTAGTGTTCTTAGGGTACTTTCACACTGGCGCAGCTTTACAGTGGGTTTACCGCTAGGAGTTTGCGCTGCGGCAGAAAATTTGCCGCAGCCCAAACTTGAAGCAGGAAACTTACTGTAAACCTACCTGTGTGAATGTACCTCCAGCTGTTGCAAAACAACAACTCCCAGCATGTACTATCAGAGTTGTACTTTTGCAACAGCTGGAGGCACACTGGTTGGAAAACCTTCAGTTAGGTTCTGTTACCTAACTCAGTATTTTCCAACCAGGGTGCCTCCAGCTGTTGCAAAACTACAACTCCCAGCATGTACTGATCACCAAAGTGCATGCTGGGAGATGTAGTTATGCAACAGTTAGAGGTGCGCAACTACAACTCCCAGCATGGCAAGACAGCTGTTTGGGCATGCTGGGATTTGCACTTTTGCAATATCTGGAGGGGCACAGTTTGGAGATCACGCTATGAAATCACAGTATGCCCAGACAGCAAACTGCTGTGTGGGCATGCTGGGAGTTGTAGTTTTGCAAGATCTGGAGGACTACAGTTTATAGATCACTGCAAAGTCATCTCCAAACTGCAGCCCTTTAAATCTTGCAAAACTACAAATCCCAGCATGCCCAAACGGCTGTCTGGGCATGCTGGGAGTTGTAGTTTTGCAACATCTGGGGGGCTACAGTTTAGAGAGCACTGTATGTGGTCTCCAAAGTTTAGCCCCCCCCCCCCCGATGTTGCTAGGCAACTACTCATTGGCTTCCGTAGTCTTCATCAGGGAGCCACGAGGGAGCCGCACGTCATCGCCGTCCGCCACCGCCGATCAGGTAAGGGACCTCCACTGCTGCTGCCGCCGGTCACGCCACAGTTCCCCCGTTCTGCCTGGAGTACCGTCGGGGAGCAGGACGGGGGAACCAAACTTTAATTCCCCCGCCCTCGATCTGCTATTGGTCGTCCCGTCTTGACGACCAATAGCAGAGATAGGAGGGGTGGCACCCCTGCCACCTAACTCCTATCCTTTCAGGGGGACCGGGGGTCTGAATTGGCCGGCATGGGGGGGGGTCTCAGGACCCCCTGGGCATATGCACGGGATGCCTGCTGATAGATATCAGCAGCCATCCCGGTCCTGTCCCCGACTGGCTAGCGGCGGGGACTGGAATTTCCACGGGCGTATGCATACGCCCTACGTCCTTAAGAGGTTAATCAATAAAGTTTGTTACTATTTGACATAATTCAGTATCATGTGGTTTGATTTTTTGGTGAGGGTAAACTCTGCTAAGCGGTAAACAAAATAGTGGACAGGGCACTGTTACAAATGGATCTGGATAGGTTGGAGGTTTGGGCTGGGAAGTGGCACATGAGGTTCAACACTGATAAATGTAAGGTTATGCACATGGGGAAGAAAAATCTGGTCTGGGATTGTGTATTAAATGTGAGAACACTTGGGAAAACTGACTTGGAAAAGGACTTGGGAGTCTTAGTTAATAGTAAATTTAGCTGTAGTGACCCGTGTCGGGCAGCTGCTGCCAAGGCAAATAAAATCAAGGGGGGTATCAATAGGGGCATAGATGCCCACGACAAGGAAATAATTCTACCACTGCACAAATCACTAGTCAGACCACACATAGAATACTATCTACAGTACTGGGCACCAGTGTACAGGAAATATATAGTGGCGCTGCAAAGGGTTCAAAGATGGGAAACCAGAGTAATAAGAGGAATGGGAGGACAACAGTACCCAGAAAGATTATCAGAATTACAGTTATTTAGTTTAGAAAAAAAGAAGGCATAGGGGAGACCTAATAACTATGTATAAATATACCAGGGGATCATACAGAGATCTCTCCCATGATCGATTTATACCCAGGACTGTATCTATAACAAAGGGGGTGTCCTCTACATTTAAAGGAAAGAAGGTTTCTACACCAGCATAGACACAGATTCTTTACTGTAAGAGCAGTGAGACTGTGGAATTTTCTGCCTGAGGAGGTGGTCATGGTTAACTTGGTAAAATAATTTAAAAGGGTCTGGATGCATTTTTGGAGAATAATAACATTACAGGTTATGGATTCTAGATCTATAGGGACAAAACGTTGATCCAGAGATTTATTCTGATGCCATATTTGGAGTCGGGAAATAATTTTTACTTTGAGTATGAGGGTTTTTTGCCTTCCGCTGAATCAACTCAGTAGGGACTCATTAGGGTTATAGGTTGAACTTGATGGGCTCGGGTCTTTTTTCAACTTTATGAACTATGTTATTGTTACTGAGTTACTGTGTTACAATGTACCAGTTGTGAAGTACAGTGTCAGAGGGCTAGAGAAGTTGGTAGACTCGCATTTGTTAATAGACAGGGAGGAAATAGGGAGGAAGGTTAGGGGATGATGGAGTGAAGGAGTAGTGGAGGAGGGGGTGGAGGTAAGTACAGGGGATAATACTGGACATTAGAGAGTGAACCCAACTATTTAGAAACCAGGGTGTACAATAATACCACAGTTCAAGGCAGATATAGCACAATGTAAACGTATAAAGAAAAATGTATGGTAAGATAGTTATGACCAGCAACACTTCTCAACTACAAAGAGATCAGGGGGAGTAGGTAGGTGTAGGTAATTTTCCACTTACTGGAAAAGAGGGTTAGCTAGATCAGTTGGGGCTCTAAGGGACTAAAACTAACACCTTTGGTAAGGTAGGATTTCCAAAGGGGACAAAACTTTTTGGAAGATAGCATACCTCCTCAGCTCCCAGCTTTCCAGTATATATGTAGTCCACTTTTCTTATCCATGAGTGGAGCATGGGGGGAGTTGTTGAGTGCCAATTAGCTAGTATAAGAAGCTTGGCAGTTGTCAATAGAGAGGTAGCTAGGCCACTTTTCTAGGGCAAATGAGAGGTTCGACACTCAGAGCAGGGAGTTACACTTTTGTAATAAATTCAATGGTCGATAGGACCTCCTCTTAAACAGATCTGATTTTGGGGAAGACATGGCCGATATGAGATAATGTGCTTCACTGCTACATCGCCAACAGAGCTTGTTGCTTAATAAATTAGGAGGAAAGAGCCATTTGGGTGGCAGATGCCAATTTCCACATGTTATACCTTTTGACTGAAATAAAAATAAATAAATAAATCATCTATTCATCCAGTTTAACATAAGAAAAGGGTAGACAAGTGTTAATAATAAATTAATTATCTTCCTATATTACAATTAAACTTCACATGGCAACATTTACATTAGAACTATAGGAAGATAAAAGCAGAAGCGTTAAAGGATTTAAGGAAATAGAAATTCATTCAAGATGTAAAGAAATCTTGATTTGCAGGCGAACCTGGCAGTAAGCTGTGAATAGACTAGATGAACAAAAGGAACAGTGATTGAACAATGCAGATCATAATCTGTTCAAGAGTCCGAAACAGACACAGGAGAACTGAAACAAGCACCCAACTAATTCCAGAGTTTCATTAAGACAGACACATACAGAGGGGAGTTTCTTCTATGACACCTGGATATTAAAGTCTGTAATGGAGTCAGCCAACTGGTAAATGGAGCTTTTAAACACTTTCTGTTCTCCCCATTAATGTGCCTGACACTGATTAATTCTGGCAGGGAGGGGAAAAATGAACGCAAGTGGTCAGCAAAATTCTCTTCCGTTTTCTTCTCTGTTTCAAAGTTTTTTAGGTTGAAACAAAATCACAATGCAATTGTGCAGATAAAGTGGGAACACAAATGGTACATTTTTACATATTTTCTTATTGTTCACAATTAATTTAATAAGGTCATGTACATTTTATATGATATTGCCTGCGTTTTAAAATGTTAGAACTATATTTAACATATAGTAAGAATAATATTAGGAACTGCATACAGGAACATTTTTCCTGTGTCCTCTATGGTATTTGTGTTGTTCATAGAATATATGCTGTCTAAGTGTCATGTAGGGCAGCAATCAGCAATCAGAGAGGCAAGTCAAAAACAGGCCAGAGGGTCAGAACCAAGAGAGCCATATCGGAAACAATGAGACAAAGTGAAAAAACAGCAGGGTCAAACCAGGTATGTATGATAAGTCCAAAATGGAAGCAAAAGCAATATCAGTTGTCCAGGCAAAAAGTCAGGGTCAAAGCAGCAGACATACATTGCATAAAATGCTATTATGCATATGAAGCACCAATCACAACTGGTCAGGAATCATCTGTTTAAATAGAATTCCAGAGATTGCATGGTATAAAATAGGCCACATCCTTGATAGGGTACAGAGATCATACTCATCCACATCAAAGGGGCCCTCCAGTCTTTTATTAATCTCAGAATAAAACCATTAACCCTGTTTTCTTAACTTTTCAATATATTGCAAAACATAAGGGGAAATTCAAAAAGGTAGGCCTGCCACCGGACTCGAAGTGGGCAAGCCTGATTTTAGTTTCTCATCTTCTACAAGAAAATCACTAATAATAAATATCTCAAAATGATGATCACTATGTTCTTTGGACCACATCTGTACTGGTTCCGGTTCGTCTGTATGGCCCAGACACCCGGAAGTAATTCTAGTTTTGTTTTGATACTACTTGCAATTTGGATTGTATATGTTACGCCGAGCGCTCCGGGTCCCCGTTCCTCCCCGGAGCGCTCGCCTCATCTTCGTTGTTGCAGCGCCCCGGTCAGATCCACTGACCGGGTGCGCTGCGGTCCCGCCTTCAGCCGGGATGCGATTCGCGATGCGGATAGCGCCCGCTCGCGATGCGCACCCCGGCCCCCGTACCTGACTCGCTCTCCCTCGGTCCTGTCCCGGCGCGCGCGGCCCCGCTCCCTAGGGCGCGCGCGCGCCGGGTCTCTGCGATTTAAAGGGCCAGTGCACCAATGATGGTGCCTGGCCCAATCTTCCCAATTAGCTTAATTGTCTCCCACCTGTTCCCTGGCTATATCTAGTCTCCTCCCTTGCACTCCCTGGCCGGATCT
Organism: Hyla sarda; assembly: GCF_029499605.1. Lineage (NCBI taxonomy): Eukaryota > Metazoa > Chordata > Amphibia > Anura > Hylidae > Hyla > Hyla sarda. The sequence goes on along the minus strand of NC_079190.1, from coordinate 271,591,533 downwards.
TGTTGCACTTGTGCCTAGTGAAAGCGTTCCCTTGTCTGTTCCTAGTCCGTGTTCCTGACCTCCTGCCGTTGCCCCTGACTACGATCCTTGCCGCCTGCCCCCGACCTTCTGCTACGTCCGACCTTGCTTCTGCCTACTCCCTTGTACCTCGCCTATCTTCAGCAGCCAGAGAGGTGAGCCGTTGCTAGTGGATACGACCTGGTCACTACCGCCGCAGCAAGACCATCCCGCTTTGCGGCGGGCTCTGGTGAAAACCTGTAGTGGCTTAGAACCGGTCCACTAGCGCGGTCCTCGCCATCCCTCTCTGGCACAGAGGATCCACTACCTGCCAGCCGGCATCGTGACAGTATATTTGCATGACGAAGAGCCCGGTCTAGGCTGGGAATGCTTTCTAATTTTGCATTGAATGTTTTTATATGAATAAATTGTTCTACCATCCACACTGACTCAGAGAGGTCTGTGCCCGATTGATGTCCCATTTTAGAGGTATCTTTTGCCTTCACTTCACTATTTTGACAATTGACGGGTCATCATTCCTGGATTACTGGAGGGACCGTGAGGCTGCGACCGTTTGTTACATAAGGACCCAGATGTTATGCTCTCAGCATAACTCTGCCAGGTAAGGGACCATCCAATTGTCCCTACATCTATTCCACCTACCATTGGGTAATCTGCACGATGTACGCACCGTTTCTATTTTTTGGTCTACTAAATATCTCAAAATGTCAAGTTCCCAAAGAAAACAAACATGATCTGCAGCAATGCCAATAAAGTAAGGGAAAAAGGGTAGGGCACTGTCCTGTAAGGCAGCCGGAATGAGTGGGGGCACAGAAATTGCAGTGCCCATTTATTAATGTTAAGCAGGAAGAATGCTGTACTAAAGGGAGGGGGATGCTTGTCTAACACACCATTAGGCTATAGCCCAATAAAAAAGATCACACTATGATAAAAAGGGGGGGGGGTAGAGTTACAAATACCACATCAAGGAGGTAGGTTGCAGTCCTGAAACATTAACCTTCAATGAGCTAGTCTCAAAACATTTGCAGTCCTAGAACAGTTTGAATAAGTCTCCTAGTTTTAAACCTTTTGTATAGACAGTTGTAAAGTGTTAAGTAAATGATAAAAGGTCTAAGACACATAAATGATTCTCCACACATCATGTAATGCACTGTTTGCAGTAACAGAATTGTAAATTAGAAATCTCCTACAGTGTTGTAACATGTGCATTTAAGGGCCTTTTATTCCATTTGTAATAACGTTATAGGAGTGCAGTTACAGAACATGCTCATGTACTATTTGTAGCCAGACCTCAGTAAAGCTGTGAATGTGGAGAATCGAGACTTTTCAAAGGTGTTTAACGCTGTGCCACATAAAAGGCTAATATAAAAAGGGAGAATGTTGGTACTAGAGGAAAATATACCATATGTAATATAGTAGCATAGTTTGTAATAGACATGAGCAAATTGAAGCTGGCGAACCCAAATTAATTATGAATTTCTTGAAATATTCGATTTGCAACAAATGTGAATATCGCCGCTATTCTAGGGCCTAGATACTGTGAAAGGACAGCCAAAAAGTAATAAGCGGCTGGTGTTTTACTCCAATATGTTTATTAAGTGTACCGTAGCACATTTTTTCTGCCCTCAGAAGTGCATACCACATACCTACGTCTAAGTAGTGTACTATTTTAAACCTGTTAATCTGTCATGGGCCTAGATACTGTGAAAGTCAAGGCAAAAGTACTCAGCGGCTGGTGTTATACTTTTTTAAGTGTATTGTAGCGCATTTTTCTGCCCTCATAAATGAATACCACATACCTATATCTAATTAGTGTACTATTTTGTACCTGTTAACCTGTCAAGGGCCTAAATGCTGTGAATGTCCAGGCAAAAGTAATCACCGGCTGGTGTTTTACTAAAATACGTTTTTTTAAGCCAACTGTACCGCATTATTTTGCCCTCAAAAGTGCATAGCACATATGTACATCTAAGTTGTGCACTATTTTGTGCCTGTTAATCTGTAAAGGGCCTGCATACTGTGAAAGGACAGCCAAAAGTAATCACCGGCTGGTGTTTTACTCCAATACGTTTATTAAGTGTACCATAGCACATTTTTTCTGCCCTCATAAGTGAATAACACATACGTACATCTAAGTAGTGTACAATTTTAAACCTGTTAATCTGTCAAGGGCCGAGATACTGTGAAAGTCCAGGCAAAAGTACTCACTGGCTGATGTTTTTACTCAGATACTTTTGTAAGTGTACTGTAGCACATTTTTCTGCCCTCATAAGGGAATACCACATACGTACATCTAAGTAGTGCACTGTTTTGTACCTGTTAATCTGTCAAGGGCCTTGATACTGTGAAAGTCCAGGCAAAAGTACACACTTGCTACTTTTCTAGACCAATGAGATGCTAAACTAATATGGGGCATGGAACATCTTAGATATAAGGAGCGATTGAGGGAGTTACAATTGTTTAGTCGAGAAGAGACGTTTAAGGGGGGATATGATAAATGTATATAAATATATTAATGGACCATGCAAAACATATGGAGAAAAACTGTTCCAGATTGAGCCACCTCAAAGGACAAGGGGGCACTCCCTCCGTTTGGAGAAGAAAAGGTTTAGTCTCAATGGGCGACATGCCTTCTTTACCATAAGAACTATACATTTATGGAACAGTCTACCTCAGGAACTAGTCCAAGCAGGAACGATTAATAAATTTAAAACAGGGTTAGATACATTCCTGGAACAAAATAACATTAATGCTTATGCAGAAATATAAAATCCCATCTCTTCCCCCAATATCCCACCACACGCCTACCCTTCAATTCCCTGGTTGAACTTGATGGACGTATGTCTTTTTTCGACCGTACTAACTATGTAACTATGTAATGCTGTTTTAAGCACAGTGAAGCGTATTGTTCTCCCCTCATATACGCACTAAGTATGTCAGCCAGAGAAGTGACAGGACTTACATAGAGGAGTTGCTTAAATTCCTCAGGCAGAGGTTGCAGCAGACTAGGGGAGAGTGGCAGCAGGAGCGAGAGGCCTGAGCTCCCGATATCCATTAGCCGTCGTGTCTCGACCAGCAACCCATCTGTAGCCATCGATTGGTTAACACGCTCATTCACTTCTTCAAAGTGACATCTGATACCCCCCGTCAACAGTCGGTGGGTTCCTCAGACACAACCCTCAGTTGGCATGGCCTGGGAGCAATCCCTGTCCTCCCATTGTCTCTGTCCTATGCTGTTTCCTCTCCTACAGAAGTATCTTATGCTGTGGGTTCAGCTCCACTATTCACTGAGGATGATCTAATAGAGGACAGTCAGCAGCTACTGCCAAGCCAACAAGTGGAGGAGACATCCGCCGCTTCCTCCGCTAGGCGGTCAAGTAGTGATGAGGAGAGTGATGTGGGAGGCGGTGTTGCCAGGGTTCAGGGTCCTGAAGCAGACACTGTTGAGAAAATTGAGGAGGACATCAGTGACGTGCAGACACTTGTTGATGATGAAGCCAATTGGGAGCCGGTTGCAGAAGGGGCTTCATCATCATCAGGAGAAGAGAGTGGCAGGTTGCCCATGAGGCAGAAGCTGAGCCAGCAAGGTGGTAGCATCGTTGGCAGTCAGCATGGTGGTAAAAGTGGAAATTCTGGAGCCAAACGTGCCTGCTTTGCGGTAGCTTACCTTCCCAGGAGGTAGTAGAACAGGTGTTCCTGGAGACGACCACAGTAGAAGTCAATTAGTGTGGACTGTTGGTGGGAAAATCAGCTACACGGCGGTGTAGCAGTTTTTCATCAAGCATCCAGAGGAGGTTCACATAGCCACATGCAAGATATGTCAGCAGAAGGTGAAGCATGGCCAGGGTCCCATGTTGGCACCACGGCCCTGCGTCAACATATGCTGCACCACCATAAAGCGGCCTGGGAGAACCGTGGCTCTGATGTAGTGGTCCAGCCTACTGCATCACCCAGTGGAACGCCGCTCCATCTTTCAGCCAGCCAAGGCTCCACCACCTCAGCCTTGGCGAAGCCATGTCCAAGAGACAACAGTATGCGCCCACTCATCCAATAGCGCAGAAGCTGAATGTGCTCCTGTCCAAGTTGCTGGTGCTGCAGTCCCTCCCTTTTTCAAGTGGTGGACTCTGCACCTTTCAGAGAACTGATGGCTTGTGCCAAGTGGAGAATGCCAAGCCGTCATTTCTTTCCAAAGAAGGCAGTATCAGCCCTGCACAATTTTTTGGAAAAGAAGGTGGGCCAGACCTTGAGCCTGTCGGTGTGTACCATAGTGCCCAGCAGCACCAACGTCTGGAGCTGTAACTATGATCAGGGACAATACATATCCTTTGCTGCTCACTAGGTGAATGTGGTTCCTGCACAGCCACAACACCAACTTGGATGGGTCACGCCGCTTCCTCCTCCAATCTTTCAGGCCATTGGTCCTGTGACAGTGTGCGACTATGCCTCCTCATCATCCACCATGTCCTCAGCCTCCACTGCCCAAACAAGTGTCAGTGGCCCTTAAGCATACCATGTGTGCAGGGCATGGCGGTGTCACGCTGTTTTTCACATGGTTTGCCTTGACGAAAAGAGTCACACAGGGGAGGAACTGTTAAAAGTCATTCGTAAAGAAATCAGAGCATGGCTTACTCCACGAAAACTGAAAGTGATGACTGACAATGGGAAGAACATCTTGCATGAGCTGCGACTGGGAAGGCTGAGCCATGCGGCCTGCATGGCACACGTGTTCAATCTGGTTGTGAAGCAGTTCCTGAAGTGTTTCCCCCATTTGCAAGACATCCTAACAATGGGAACAAAACTTTGCATGCACTACAGCCACTCGTACACCGCAAAGCACACCTTCGTTGAGCTGAAGTGTTAGAACAGTATCCCCCAACATAGTCTGATTTTTGATGTTTCCACACGTTGGAATTCCACCCTCCATATGTTGGACCTACTCTACGAGCAAAGAAAATCATTCACCGATTTCTTGATGATCCAAGCGGATAAGGGTACTCCCCTGTGTAACCAGTGGCAGCTCATACGTGACACGTGCCGTGTGCACAGGCCCTTTGAAGAAGCCACATTATTAGTAAGTCACTAGGATTACGAGATGGACAACGTCATTCCACTGCTTCATTTCTTTAACACGAGTTGGAAACGATGGCTGATCAGGGCACTGGAGACTTGGCACCTACATCTCACGGCCGCATGAGCCCTGTGGGGGCTGAACTGGAGGAGGAGGAGGAGGAGGGCGAAGGGCACAGTGGAGCCCAGTTTATGTTTCATCAAATGGGCGGTTTTTCTAGTAATTTGACAGGAGAGAAGGAGCAGGAGCAGACAGAGGAACTAGAGGGTTATGAGGAAGGCGAGACAGAGGACCTAGACTCCCCAAGGCTGTATGCAGTGAAGATGGAGGCAGTGAGTCCCTCCGAGTCACTTGCACAAATGGCACGATGCATGGTCACTTGCTAGCATAGTGACAGCCGAATTGTCATCATTCGGCAAGCGGGATTACTTCTGGATCTCCACCTTATTGGACCCTTGCTACAGCCACAAAATAGGGGCCAGCAGGTGGTGGCATACCTTGACATGCCCATGCCAACACACCTTGAAGATCAGCTGGACTTCTGGGAAGCCAAACTTGATTTGTGGCCGCAACTAGCAGAGTTTGCCCAGGAAAATCTGTCCTGCCCGGCCAGTAGTGCGCCATCAGAGCTAGTGTTTAGTGCAGCGGGGGCCAAAGTCACCCCAAGGAGAACTCATCTGTCCACGAAAAATGCGGAGAGACTGACCTTTATCAAAATGAATCAGGCATGGATCAGCCAGGATTTCCAACCACCAATGCCTGATGCATCAGAGTAGATTGACCATGGTGCCACACCAACATTTCACAAATATGGATAGTGCCAAACAGATTTAACTTCTTAAGGACTCAGGGCGTACCTGTACGCCCTGAGCCCAGTCCCGGTGTTTAAAACGGGGTCAAGCCGTGACCCTGCATCACACCTGGTCGGTCCCGGCTGCTATTCATAGCCAGGACCCTGGGCTAACAGCACGCTGCACCAATCGTTGTGCCACGCGCTATTAAGCATTCAGACACGGCGATCAAAGTTGACCACCGCGTTTGAAAGTGAAAGTAAACGCTTACCGGCAGCTCAGTCGGGCTGATCGGGACATCGTGATAAACTCCTTACCTGTCTCCGTGGCGTCCAATCAGGGTTTGATTGCTCCAAGCCTGAGCTACAGGCTTGAGCAATTGAGCCCCTATCTCGCTGATCCATGCAAAGCTATGGCTTTGCAGGGATCAGCATAAGAGATCAGTGTGTGCAGTGCTATAGCTCCCAGTGGGAGCTATAGCACTGCAAAAAAAAATGTAAAAAAAAAAGTTAAAGGAGTAGTCCAGTGGTGACCCAGTGGTGAACAACTTATCCCCTATCCTAAGGATAGGGGATAAGTTTGAGATCGTGGGGGGTCCGACCGCTGGGGCCCCCTGCGATCTCCTGTACGGAGCCCCGACAGCCCGCACGAAGCGGCGGCAGACACGCCCCCCTCAATACAACTCTATGGCAGAGCCGAAGCGCTGCCTTCGGCAATCTCCGGCTTTGCCATTGAGATGTATTGAGGGGGCGTGTCGGCCGCCGCTTCGTGCGGGGGTCAACACCCACTATCTGGCCAGAGAGCCTGGCCCCCGTACAGAGAGATCGCAGGGGCCCCAGCGGTCGGACCCCTGCGATCTCAAACTTATCCCCTATCCTTAAGATAGGGGATACGTTTTTCACCACTGGACTACCCCTTTAACAAAGGTCATTTAACCCTTCCCTAATAAAAGTTTGAATCACCCCACTTTTCCCATAAAAAAGAAAATGTGTAAATAAAAATAAAATTAAACATATGCGGTATTGCCGCGAACGGAAATGTCTGAACTATAAAAATATATTGTTAATTAAAACACACGGTCAATGGCGTACACGCAAAAAAATTCCAAAGCCCAAAATTGCGTATTTTTGGTCACTTTTTATATCATGAAAAAATGAATAAAAAGCGATCAAAAAGTCTGATCAATACAAAAAGGGTATCGATACAAACTTCAGAACACGGCGGAAAAATCGAGTCCTCATACTGGTCCGTATGCAGAAAAATAAAAATGTTATAGGGGTTAGAAGATGAGAATTTTTAACATATAAATTTTCCTGCATGTAGTTATGATTTTTTTCCAAAGTACGACAATATTCAACCTCTATAATTAGGGTACCTTTTTTAACCGTATGGACTTACAGAATAAATATATGGTGTTATTTTTAGTGTTGCTCGCGAATATTCGCAATGCAAATTTTATTCGCGAATATCGCAGATTCGCGAATTCGCGAATATACGCGAATTCGCGAATATTCGCCAATATAGCACTATATATTCGTAATTACGAATATTCGTTTTTGTTTTTTTAACTTAATTTTTTTTTCACAGTACACATCACAGTTATCATCCCTTTCTGCTTCCAGATTGTGTGGTGTAAAGAAGGCTCTAATACTACTGTGTGAGACCGGTGTGCGAATTTTCGCATGTGCGAATATTCGCATATGCGAATTTACATTTATGTTAATTACGGTATATGCTAATTTTAACATATGTTAATTTTCGCATGCGCGAATTTTCGTATATGCGAAAATAAATCGAGAATATTACGAATATGCGAATAATCGAGAATATATGACGAATATTTGTCCATATATTCGCGAATATTCGCGAATTCGAATATGGCCTATGCCGCTCAACACTAGTTATTTTTACCAAAAAATGCATTGCATAGAAACGGAAGCCCCTAAAAATTACAAAATGAAATTTTTTCTTAAATTTTGTCGCACAATGAATTTTTTTCCATTTCGCTGTGGATTTTTGGGTAAAATGACTAATGTCTCTGCAAAGTAGAATTGGTGGCGCAAAAAATAAGCCATCATATGGAATTTATGTGCAAAATTGAAAGCAATATGATTTTTAGAAGGTGATGAGGAAAAAAGTGAAAATACAAAAACGAAAAAACGCTGAGTCCTTAAAGGGGTACTCCGCCCCTAGACATCTTATCCCCTATCCAAAGGATAGGGGATAAGATGTCAGATCGCCGCGGTGCCGCTGCTGGGGAGCCCCGGGATCCCTGCTGCGGCACTGCGCTATCATTACAGCACAGAGCGAGTTCGCTCTGTGCGTAATGACGGGCGATACAGGGGACGGAGCCGCGTGATGTCATAGCTCCGCCCCTTGGGACATCACGGCCCGTCCCCTTAATGCAAGTCTATGGCTGCGCCCCCTCCCATAGACTTGTATTGAAAGGGGCGGGTCGTGACGTCACGAGGGGCAGGTCACTTTCAGGACTCCTGATGCTGCTGCTGCCACCTGCAGGCTGTCTCATTCAGCCACTATATGGTCTCTTCTCATGCTTCAACCTACTCCAGGCTGTGCCATTCAGCAACTATATGGTCTCCTCATGCTTCAGCCACCTCCAGGCTGTGTCATTCAGACACTATATGGTCTCCTCATGTTTCAGCCACCTCCAGGCTGTGTCATTCAGCCAATATATCGTTTCCTGATGCTGATGGGCCTTGTCCTGATCCTAAAAAATTTTGTGGTAGCACTAGTCATCAGAAATCTTCAATTTAAATTTCAAAATTGATCTTTTAATCTTAAGGATTGTGAAGCCCTAGTGTCTGCTCATGCTGCTGCCAGCTCCAGGCTGTGTCATTCAGCAACTTTATGGTCTCCTCATGCTGCCAACACCTCCTGGCTGTTTGGGCATGCTGGTATGTAGTTTTGGGCATGCTGGTATGTAGTTTTGCTGAAGGGCTACAGTTTGAGACCATTATACAGTGGTCTCTAAACTGTATCCCTCCAGATCTTGCAAAACTACAACTCCTAGCATGCCCACATAGCTGTTTGGGATTTATAGTTTTGCAACATCTGGAGGGTCACAGTTTGAAGATCACTGTGCAGTGTTCTATAAACTGTAGCCCTGCAGATGTTGCAAAACTGCAAATCCCAGCATGCCCAAACAGCATGCTGGGAGTTGTAGTTAAGTACCTCCAGTTGTTGCATAACTACATCTCCCAGCATGCCCTTCGGCGATCAGTACATGCTGGGAGTTGTAGTTTTGCAACAGCTGGAGGCACACTGGTTGGAAAATACTGAGTTAGGTAACAGAACCTAACTGAAGGTTTTCCAACCAGTGTGCCTCCAGCTGTTGCAAAAGTACAACTCCCAGCATGCATGGTCTGTCAGTACATGCTGGGAGTTGTAGTTTTGAAACAGCTGGAGGTATGCCCCACATTGTGATTGTACAGGGTACATTCACACAGGGCAGGTTTACAGTAAGTTTCCTGCTTCAAGTTTGGGCTGCGGCAAATTTTTCGCCGCGGCGCAAACTCCTAGTGGGAAACTCACCATAACATGCCAGTGCAAATGTACCGTAAAAACACTACACTGCACTACATTAACACAAAATAGAGGGTAAAACACTACATATGCACCCACTTAAACTGCCCCCCACCCAGTAAAAATGAAAAACGTATTGTACGCCAGTGTTTCCAAAACGGAGCCTCCAGCGTTTGCAAAACAACAACTCCCAGCATTTCTGGACAGCCACTGACTGTCCAGGCATGCTGGCAGTTTAGCAACAGCTGGAGGCACCCTGTTTGGGAATCACTGGCGTAGAATACCCCTATGTCCACCCCTAATTCCTAATTTAGTCCTCAAATGCGCATGGCGCTCTCTCATTTTGGAGCCCTGTCATATTTCAAGCAAACAGTTTAGGGCCACATATGGGGTATTTCCGTACTCGGGAGAAATTGCACTACAAATTTTGGGGGGCTTTTTCTCCTTTTTTGAAGTTGGGGGTTACACCAGCCTGTTAGTGTAAAAAAAAATTACACTAACATGCTGGTGTTGCCCCATACTTTTTATTTTCACAAGCAGTAAAAGGAAAAAAAGACCCCCAAAATTTGTAACACAATTTCTCCTGAGTACGGAAATACCCCATATGTGGGCGTAAAATGCTCTGCAGATGTACAACAAGGCTCAGGATTGAGAGCGTACCATGTACATTTGAGGCCTAAATTGGTGATTTGCACAGGGGTGGCTAATTTTACAGCAGTTCTGACATAAACGCAAAAACATTAATACCCACATGGGACCCCATTTTGCAAACTACACCCCTCATGGAACGTGACAAGGGGTATAGTGAGCTTTGACACCCCACAGGTGTTTGATAAATCTTCATAAAAATTGGTTGGGAAAATGAAAAAAAAAAATGTTTTCACTAAAATGTTGGTGTTACCCTAAATTTTTCATGTTCACAAGGGAAAATAGGAAAAAAGCCCCCCAAAATTTGTAACCCCATTTCTTCTGAGTAAGAAAATACCCCATATGTGGATGTAAAGTGCTCTGCGGGCTAACTACAATGCTCAGAAGAGAAGGAGCGGCATTGGGATTTTGAAGAGAAAATGTGTCCAGAATTGAAGACCATGTGTGTTTACAAAGCCCCCATAGTGCCAGAACAATGGACCCCCCACCCACATGTGACCCCATTTTGGAAACTACACTCCTCATGTAATGTATTAAGGGGTGCAGTGAGCATTTACGCCCCACAGGTGTCTGACAGATTTTTGGAACAGTGGTCAGTGAAAATGAAAAAATTCATTTTTCATTTGCACAGGCCACTGTTCCAAAGATCTGTCAAACGCCAGTGGGGTGTAAATACTCACTGCACCCCTTATTAAATTCTGTAAGGGTTGTAGTTTCCAAAATGGGGTCACATGTGGGGGGGGTCCACTTTTCTGGCACCACTGGGGGCTTTGTAAACGCACATGGCCCCTGACTACCATTTAAAACAAATTCTCTTTCCAAAAGCTCAATGGCGCTCCTTCTGAGCATTTTAGTTCGACAGCAGAGCATTTTACGTCCTAACATGGGGTATTTCCATACTCAAAAGAGATAGGGTTACATTTTTTTTTTTTTGGGGGGGGGGGGGGGTATTTTCTCCCATTACCCTTTGTAAAAATGGTAAATTTGGGGAAAAAACTGCACTTTAGTGAAAAAATTTTTTTTTCCATTTACACATCCGATTTTAACGAAAAGTCATCAAACACCTGTGGGGTGTTAAGGCTAACTGGACCCCTTGTTATGTGCCTTGAGGGGTGTCGTTTCCAAAATGGTATGCCATGTGGGGTTTTCTGCTGTTCTGGCACTATAGGGGCTTTCTAAATGTGACATGCCCCCCAAAAACAATTTCAGCAAAATTCACTTTCCAAAATCCCATTGTCGCTCCTTCCCTTCTGAGCCCTCTACCGTGCCCGCCAAACACTTGACATACACATGAGGTATTTCCTTACTCGAGAGAAATTGGGTTACAAATTTTGGGGGGCTTTTTCTCCTATTACCACCTGTAAAAATTCAAAAACTGAGTCTACAAGAACATGCGAGTGTAAAAAATGCAGATTTTGAATTTTCTCCTTCACTTTACTGCTATTCCTGTGAAACACCTAAAGGGTTAACACACTTACTGAATGTCATTTTGGATACTTTGAAGGGTGCAGTTTTTTTAAACGGGTCATTTGTGGGGTATTTTTAATATGAAGGCCCTTCAAATCCAGTTCAAATCTGAACTGGTCCCTGAAAAATTCTGATTTTGAAAATTTTGTGAAAAATTGGAAAATTGCTGCTGAACTTTGAAGCCCTTTGATGTCTTCCAAAAGTAAAAACATGTCAACTTTATGATGCAAATATAAAGTAGACATATTGCATATGTGAATCAATATATAATTTATTTAGAATGTCTATTTTCCTTACAAGCAGAGAGCTTCAAAGTTAGAAAAATGCAAAATGTTAAAAATTTTCATAACATTTTTGAATTTTTCACCAAAAAATGATGTAGTAAAGTTGAATATGTCACAAAAAAATAGTCTTGGAATCAAATTTATAAGTAAAAGCATCATAGAGGTATTAATGCTTAAAGTGACAGTGGTCAGATTTGCAAAAAAAATGCTTAGGGTCATAATGGGCTGTGTCCCCAAGGGGTTAAAGGGGTACTCTGGTGAAAACCTTTTTTCTTTTAAATTAACGGGTGGCAGAAAGTTAAACATATTTGTAAATTACTTCTATTAAAAAATCTTAATCCTTCCAATACTTATTAGCTGCTGAATGCTACAGAGGATATTCCTTTCTTTTTGGAACAATGATGACATCACGAGCACAGTGCTCTCTGCTGACATCTCTGTCCATTTTAGCAACCATGCATAGCAGATGTATGCTAAGGGAAGCATGGTGGCTCAGTGGTTAGCACTGCTGCCTTGCAGTGCTAGGGACTTGGGTTCAAATCCCACTAAGGTCAACAATAAATAAAGCATTATTATTATTATAATAACGTCAGCAGAGAGAACTGTGCTCGTGATGTCATCAGAGAGCATTTCAAAAAGAAAAGAATTTCCTCTGTAGTATTCAGCAGCTAATAAGTACAGGAAGGATTAAGATTTTTTAATAGAAGCAATTTACAAATATGTTTAACTTTCTGCCACCAGTTGATTTAAAAGAAAAAAGGTTTTCACCGGAGTACCCCTTTAAGCATTCTGGAGTTGGTCCATCTTTGGCAGTTACAATAGCTTTTACCCTTCCGGGAAGAGTTTCTACAATATTATGTAACATGTTTATTGGATTGTGTTTCCCTATTCATCCAGAAGAACATTTTTGTGGTCAGACATAGTGTTGGGCGGCATAGGCCATATTCGAATTCGCGAATATTCGCGAATATATTGACGAATATTCGTCACATATTCGTGAATATTCGCATATTCGTAATATTCTCGTTTTATTTTGGCATATGCGAAAATGCGTGTATGCAAAAATTAGCATATGCGGAAATTTGCATATACAAAGTTAACATAAGCGAAAATTAGCATATGCAAATATTCGCATATGCGAAAATTCGCACACCGGTCTCACACAGTAGTATTAGAGCCTTCTTTACACCACACAAGCTGGAAGCAAAGAGGAATGATCACTGTGATGTGTACTGTGAAAAAAAAAAACTAAAAAAATAAACAAATATTCGTAATAATGAATATATAGTGCTATATTCGCGAATATTTGCGAATTCACGAATATGCGATATTCGCGAATAAAATTCGCATTGCGAATATTCGCGAGCAACACTAGTCAGACATTGATGTTGGACAATAGGACTTCACTCGGAATCTCCAGTCTTGTTCATCCCAAAGGTTTTGATGGGGATTGAAGTTAGGACTCTATATGGGCCAAATTCTTCCCCACCAAACTCACCCAACTATACTTTTATATACCCGTCTGCCGGCGTGGCTGGGATTCACATCTCGGGATGTGCCCGCATGCAAATCCCAGCCGGTCACTCACCTCGCTCCGCTGCCTCTGTTTATCAACTTTGGCGCGTGCGTCCCTGTCTCCTAGGGCGCCTGCGCGCCGGAGCTCTGAAATTTAAAGGGCCAGTGCACCCATAATTAGTGTTCGCACCTGCACCTCCTACACCTCCCTGCCGGATCTTCAGTGCCCCTAGCCTGAGATTAAGTGACCCTTATAGCCTGTTGGCCTTACCTATGTTTCCAGACCTTACGCTACGTTATTAGACTCCGCACCTCTGCCGCCTGCCTTGACCTTCTGCTACGCTTGACTACACTACTGCCTTATCCTTTGGTACCTCACCTTGCCCAGCTACCTGTGTGGTCGAGCCGTGTTGAGGGTAGCGACCTGGGCGTCGCCTGCCGCAGAAAGCCCATCCTGCCTTGCGGCGAACTCTGGTGAAGACCATCGGCACCTTAGACCCTGCTCCCGATACGGTCCGAGTCATCAGCCACAAAGGTTAGAGGATCCACATCAAGCTCCTTTACACATATGGAAGCATGCAATTGTCTAAAATGTCTTAGTATGCTGAAGCATTAGGAATTCACTTCACTGGAACTAAAGGGTCTAGGCCAAACCTTGAAAACCAACCCCTCATCTTTATTCCTTTGACTTCTGCTTGACATTTTTGAATATTTTTACTTCTGTCTCTGGACTGAACCCTGGTTAACTATTTTTTGTGTTCACATGCTAGCTGTAATGTCTGCATGTGCTATTTCTGAACTTTCTCCTGTTTCAGCTGCAGCATTGCCCACTTTCATGGTGACGCACAAGCCAATCAGGAGCTGTTGACATCTAGCCAATTAGCTTTTCATCAACCCAGCCCATAAAACACATCATAATGCTGCCACCACAATTCTTCACTGTAGTGGTGGTATTGGGGAGGTGATGAGCAGTCCCTCGTTTCCTCCAGATATGACACTTAGAATTGAGGCCTTCAATTCTTCAGTTTTGGTTTAATCATACCAGAGTCTAAGGGTCATGTAGGTACTTTTTTTTGCAAACTCCAGGTGGGGTTTCATCAGTCTTTTACTAAGGAGAGGCTTCTTTTTGGCCATAAAGCCTAGATAAGTGGAGTGCTTCAGTGGTGGTCTACAATCTGCACAAAGGATGAAACTTATAGAGGTTACTGTGCTCTTGGGAACCTTCAGTGCTGCAGAAATTTCTTGTACCCATCTTCAGATCTGTGCCTCCATACAATCCTGTCTCTGAGCTCTACAGGCAGTTTTTTCCATGCCCAGGCTTGTTGTTTGCTCTGATAAGCATTGTCACCGATGAGTCCATATAGATAGATAGATAGATAGATAGATAGGTAGCAGAAAAAATCTTGTCCACAGCACCAAATTCCATAAAAAGTGTAGGTTTTATTCCATAACAGGTGTCAATACAGCAGCGACGTTTCAGTCAGCTGCTTGAGAAAGATCAGGTTGAGCTGACTGAAACGTCGCTGCTGTATTGACACCTGTTATGGAATAAAACCTACACTTTTTATGGAATTTGGTGCTGTGGACAAGATTTTTTCTGCTGTCTAAGTAATTTTTTGATCCTCTGCGAGCACCTCCTTATGACTATATTGGACCTGGATGTGCTGTTCTTCTACTATTTTCTAGATAGATAGATAGATAGATAGATGGTTTGTTGCAAATCATGATCAACTTAATTGACCACAGGTGACCCCAAATATGATTTGGAAATATCTCGAGGATGATCAAGAGAAGGGGAGGAACCCAGAGCTAAATTTTAATTGTCCTAACAAAGGGTCTGAATTCATGTATAGCTTCTGTTCATGTATAGGTTAAAGATGAATCATTTTCATATTCACAGGGGTAGATATTCAAAAACTACTGTCGTTTATGTTACACACCTGTTTTTTTCTTCACACATTTTCAAAGGTCTCTTGGGCTGCTTTGAAAATATGAAAATATGTAAGAGTTCATTTTCATGGCACTTGTGTTATTTTATTTTTTTTCTGGCAAATTTTCCGATTTTGGTGCAAAATATTGAATCATAGAAAATTCCGGTGTAAGCATCTCACATGATATTCCATGATTACTAGCACCCATACAAGTGTTAACTGTATAAATAAAACATATACAGGGGTAACTGTGAGTGCAGGTGCAGTGACAATGAAAATAATAATAATAATAATAATATATATATATATATATATATATATATATATATATATATATATATAGACAAAGAATAAGTCACAAAAATGTTATATGGACATAAGTATTCAGACTCTTTGTTAGGACAATAAAACTTTAGGTCTGGGTTCCTCCCATTCTATTGATCATCCTTTAGATGTTTCTAAATCCTATTTGGAGTCACCTGTGGTAAGTTCAGTTGCTGATTTGGAACAAACCATCAAAAAAAAAAAAAAAAATAATATATATATATACTTATATATATATATATATATATATATATATATATATATATATATATATATATATATATATATACTCACTGGTAACAATACATAAAAGAGCAAAAGACAAGCCTTGACTGGGAAAAAACTGTCTGTAGAGCGCAGAGACAGGATTGTATGGAGGCACAGATCTGAAAATGGCCACAAAAAATATATGTGGCACTGAATGTTCCCAAGAGCACAGTGGCCTCTATAATTTTCATCCTTTGTGCAGATGGGAGAAACTTCCAGAAGGTTGACCATCACTGCAGCACTCCACCTATATAGGCTTTATGGCCAAAAAAAGGGGCAAAAAAAAAAGAAGCATCTCCTCAGTAAAAGACTACGGAAAGCCCACCTGGAGTTTGCTAAAAAAAAAAGTACCTAAAGGACCCTCAGAGAGAAACCATATTCTCTGGTATGATAAAACCAAAATTGAAGAATTGAAGGCCTCAATTCTGAGCATCATGTCTGGAGGAAACCAGGGACTGCTCATCACCTCACCAATACCATCACTACAAGTGAAGCATGGTGGTGGCAGCATTAGGATGTTTTTTTAGGGGCTTGGAAGGGGACTATGGTCAGGGTTGATGAAAAGGGTTGTTCCTGATTGGCCTGCGCATCACCATGACAGCGGGCAATGCAGTCAAATTGCAATGTAGAGGAGCTAGGATGCATAAGAGATAAGAGATTTATAGGAATTGACAGAGTGTCAGTATCTGACTTAAAAGGCTTGCCCAGGGAACGGCCCTCTCAGCCAATCACTGATTGAAGTGAGACACCGCTGTGTTGGGCAGTTCCTGCATCACACAAATCAAGAAAGAGCAGTTATGTGTGGAGAGCGGAAGTGGTTGAAACGGCAGTCATCATGAGTATTACTTCTTCTCTTTTTTTATACCACCTATATATATATATATATATATATATATATATATATATATATATACAGTGCATAGTAATAGTATTCGGCCCCCTTGAACTTTTCGACCTTTTGCCACATGTCAGGCTTCAAACATAAAGATATAAAACTGTAATTTTTTGTGAAGAATCAACAACAAGTGGGACACAATTGTGGTAGCCCTTGGGGGGTGTATGGTAGTGGTGGTATGGTAACGGTAAAGGAGGGGTTAATATTAACCCTGTCACTCATGACGCCAGTGTGAGGGCTGGTATTATTGAGGTATAGCTTCGGCCTATCGCCGCCCTTCCCAGAAGCGACAGGCATATGCAGATAATGACTGAAGGTCCACACTGGAGTTAAACTTGAACTGAAGTAAACTTTACTCTTGAACTTGCGGTACATTCAGAATACAGTAACAGACTCTGTAATACACTTGTATAGACTTCAATGACTGACTGTTGCTGTGGACCTTGCGTCTTTTGCAGGTTAATAGAATCAAGGTAATTGGTGCGGGGATCCGTCCGGATTTAGGGGTAGATTAGGTCTGGTGGCCCCGCAGAGTGTTTGGGGATTGATACACTCTATATTTGCTAAGGAGCGGCCGTTGCTGCGAGGCTTGGGCCTAACTCACGTTTTTTTTTAGCAGCGCAGGTTCTATAGAGAGATGTTGCTCGCTTGGCAACCCAGGAACAAAAATAACTAAAATGGCTGCCTTATATGTCCACTTAAAATATAGGATAGTTAATTTAACCCTTAACTACCCCCATTTGTGAGGGTCGGGGTTTTTGTTTAAAGTCCCATGCAAATCAATGGGAAATGTATGTTCTCACTTAACTTCTGTATGGCTGGAGATATTTCAATACCTGGTACTCATCTTACAGGTCGGGATATGAGGATGGGATGGGAGGTCGAGATAGGAGGTCGAGATAGGAGGTCGGGATAGGAGGTCGGGATAGGAGGTTGAGATAGGAGGACGTAATAGGAGGACGGTATAGGAGGTCGGGATAGGAAGTCGGGATAGGAGGTCGGGATAGGACTAGATAGGAGGTCAAGATAGGAGGACGGGATAGGAGGTCGAGATATGAGGACGGGATAGGAGGACGGGATAGGAGGTCAGGATAGGAGGACGGGATAGATGGACGGGATAGAAGGACAGGAAAGGAGAACGGGAAAGGAGGACGGGAAAGGAGGACGGGATAGGAGGACGGTAAAGGAGAACAGAATAGTAGGACGGGATAGGAGGACGGGATAGGAGGACCGGATAGGAGGACGGGATAGGAGGATGGGAAAGGAGGACGGGAAAGGAGGTTGAGATAGGAGGACGGGAAAGGAGGTCGAGATAGGAGGACGGGAAAGGAGGTCGAGATAGGAGGACGGGAAAGGAGAATGGGAAAGGAGGACGTGAATGTAGGTCGAGATAGGAGGACGGAATAGGAGGACGGGATAGGAGGACGGGATAGGAGGACGGGATAGGAGGACAGGATAGGAGGACAGGATAGGAGGAAAGGATAGGAGGTCGGGATAGGAGGTCGGGATATGATGACGGGATAGGAGGTCGGGATATGACAACAATATATGAGGACGGGATATGAAGTCAAATGCTTCCTCCTTTGTTTATTTTCCTCCCCAACAAAGATTAGGAAGGAAAAACTGGGCAACGCCGGGTACTCAGCTAGTATATATATAAAACTCATCGTTTGTGTGTTTGTATGTATGTATGTGTGTATGTTCCAGCATCACATCCAAACGGCTAAAGATATTAACATGAAACTGGGCACACATGTTACTTATATGTCAACAACAAACATAGGATAGGTGATTTAACCCTTACTCACACCCATTTGCCAGGGGCGGGGTTTATGTTTAATCCCTTAAGGACCAAGGACGTACCGGTACGTCCTTGGTCCTGCTCTCCTGATATAACGCGGGGTTACACGGTAACCCCGCATCATATCACGGCGGGCCCGGCGTCATAGTGAAGCCGGGACCCGCCGCTAATAGCGCGCAGCGCCGATCGCGGCGCCGCGCGCTATTAACCCTTTAGCTGCGCGCTCAGAGCTGAGCCGCGCAGCTAAAACCGAAAATGAAAGCTGCTGGTTAACTCAGTGGGCTGTTCAGGATAGCCGCGGCGAAATCGTGGCATCCCGAACAGCTTACAGGTCAGCAGGAGGGCCCCTACCTGCCTCCTCGCTGTCCGATCGCCGAATGACTGCTCAGTGCCTGAGATCCAGGCATGAACAGTCATGCGGCAGAATCGTTGATCAGTGGTTTCCTATGAGAAACCAGTGATCAATGATGGAGATCAGTGTGTGCAGTGTTATAGGTCCCTATGGGAGCTATAACACTGCAAAAAAAAGTAAAAAAAAAAGTGAATAAAGATCATTTAACTCCTCCCCTATTAAAAGTTTGAATCAACCCCCTTTTCCCATAAAAAAAAAAACACAGTGTAAATAAAAATAAAAATAAACATATATGGTATCACCGCGTGCGGAAATGTCCGAATTATAAAAATATATCATTAATTAAACCGCTCGGTCAATGGCGTGCGCGCAAAAAAATTCCAAAGTCCAAAATAGTGCATTTTTGGTCACTTTTTATATAATTTAAAAATTTATAAAAAGCGATCGATAAGTCAAAGCAAAAATGGTACCGTTAAAAACTTCAGATCACGGTGCAAAAAATGAGCCCTCACACTGCCCAATACACGAAAAATAAAAAAGTTATAGGGGTCAGAAGATGACAATTTTAAACGTATTAATTTTCCTGCATGTAGTTATGATTTTTTCCAGAAGTCCGACAAAATCAAACCTATATAAATAGGGTATCATTTTAATCATATGGACCTACAGAATAAAGATAAGGTGTCTTTTTTACCGAAAAATGTACTACGTAGAAACGGAAGCCCCCAAAAGTTACAAAATGGCGTTTTTTTTCAATTTTGTCGCACAATGATTTATTTTTCCGTTTCACCGTAGATTTTTGGGCAAAATGACTAACATAATTACAAAGTAGAATTGGTGGCGCAAAAAATAAGCCATTATATGGATTTTTAGGTGCAAAATTGAAAGAGTTATGATTTTTTAAAGGCAAGGAGCAAAAAACGAAAATGCAAAAACGGAAAAAACCCCGGTCCTTAAGGGGTTAAAGTCCCATGCAAGTCAAAGGGAAATATATGTTGCTGCATAACTTCCAAACGGCTTGAGATATTTCGATAATACTTGGTCACATGTTACTTATATGTCCACTTAAAATATAGGATAGTTAATTTAACCCTTAACGACCCCCATTTGTGAGGGTCGAGGTTTTTGTTTAAAGTCCCATGCAAATCAATGGGATATGTATGTTCCCACATAACTTTCGTACGGCTGGAGATATTTCAATAACTGGTACACATATTATGGGTCGGGATAGGAGGTCGACATAGGAGGTTGGGGTAGGAGGACGGGATAGGAGGATGGGATAGGAGGACGCAATTGGAGGACCGGGATAGGAGGACCGGGATAGGAGGTCGGGATAGGAGGTCGAGATAGGAGGACGGGATAGGAGGTTTGGATAGGAGGTCGGGATAGGAGGTCGGGATAGGAGGTCAGGATAGGAGGTCGGGATAGGAGGTCGGGATAGGAGGATGGGATAGGAGGTCGGGAAAGGAGGTCGGGATAGGAGGTCGGAATAGGAGGATGGGATAGGAGGATGGGATAGATGGACTGGATAGGAGGACAGAATAGGAGGACGGAAAAGGAGGACGGGAAAGAAGGACGGAAAAGGAGGACGGGAAAGGAGGTCGAGATATGAGGACAGGAAAGGAGGACGGGAAAGGAGGACGTGATAGGAGGACGTGATAGGAGGACGGGATAGGAGGACGGGATAGATGGACGGGATAGTAGGACGGGATGGGAGGACGGGATGGGAGGATGGGATAGGAGGACGGGAAAGGAGGACGGGAAAGGAGGACGAGATAGGAGGATGTGAAAGGAGGTCGAGATAGGAGGACGGGAAAGGGGGTCGAGATATGAGGACGTGATATGAGGACGGGATAGGAGGACGGGATAGGAGGACGGGATAGGAGGACAGGACAGGAGGACGGGATAGGAGGACAGGACAGGAGGACAGGATAGGAGGTCGGGATAGGAGGTCGGGATAGGAGGTCGGAATATGATGACGGGATAGGAGGTCGGTATATTACAACAATATATCAGGACGGGATATGAAATCAAAAGCTTCCTCCTTTGTTTATTTTCCTCCCAAACAAGGATTAGGAAGGAAAAACAGGGCAACACCGGGTACTCAGCTAGTATATATATATATATATATATATATATATATATATATATATATATATATATATATATATATCTCAATGTGTGTGTATGTTCCGCCATCACGTCCAAACAACTAAAGATATTAACATGAAACTTGGCACACATGTTACTTATATGTCAACAGCAAACATAGGATAGGTTATTTAACCCTTACCCACCCCCATTTGTGAGGGTCAGGGTTTTTGCATAAAGTCCAATACAAGTCTATGAGAAATATATGTTACTGCATAACTTCCAAATGGCTGGAGATATTTTGATAATACTTGGTCACATGTTACTTATATGTCCACTTAAAATATAGGATAGGTAATTTAACCCTTACTCACCCTCTCCCCATCTCACAAAGAAACGCCCACTGTTTAAGCCCCACCCCTTTTATTATCTACCCTTTTCATGCAACGGTCTGGCTTGCAAATCATGCCCAGTCCCACAAAGCCACGTCCCCTTCTATTTTCAGCTTACAATATCTTCATCACAAATCAGTCCCATCTGAGGCAGGAAATGAGGATGGGACATAAGGATGGTATATGAGGAAGGGATATAAAGTCGGGATATTAGGACAGGATGTGAGGTCGGGATATGATGACGGGATATGAGGTCGAGATAGGAGGATGGGATATGAGGTTGAGATATGAGGATGGGATAGGAGGTCAGGATATGAGGATGGGATAGGAGGTTGATATGAGGTCGAGATATGAGGATGGGATATGAGAATGAGATATAAGGACAGGATATGGGGATGGGATATGGGGTCGGGATATGACAACAATATATGAGGATGGGATATGAAATCAAAAGCTTCCTCCTTTGTTGATTTTCCTCCCCAACAAGGGTTAGGAAGGAAAAACCAGGCAACGCCGGGTACTCAGCTAGTACATATATGAAAAAAATTTGCCCTGGAGAATAATTATTGGATGCTAAGCCAGAGGCCTGATTGGCTTTGTGCCCCTTACTGTGGACTTGATGCCGAGCCGGAGTATGGCTAGTAGCCATGTTAACCTCCATACACTTTCATCCAATGTCACTTGCCAGAACAAAGAGATGGCCAGAAATAGGAAGCAGATGCTGTGGGAGAGCGGAACGGCAAGTTCCTGACAATTTGTTTATACATTAAGAGTCGTTGTTGTTTCATATATAATGCACATATTCATAAAAAAAAAATATATATATATATATATATATATATATATATATATATATATTATATACACATTTTTATATTAAAACTTTTAGAGTAAACAAATCTGTGTTAAATATCAAATTGAATCAATGTAATTATAGGGGTAAAAAAATGTCCATACATGCTACATAGACTTGCTACATGTAGAAAAGTTTTGTATAACTTTCTAATGCACTTTGGGATCTACAGTAATATTCTGTATGATTCCAGATACTGACTGTGCTGCAGAATGTCATACGCATACATTGAGTTAAGGCTTGGGATTGCCAATGCCCTGCAGTATAACACCTGTATGTCCTTTTTGCAGCGTTGGCATATAGAACTGCATGAGGCTTGGCATGAACCTGCAGTGCCAACTATAGTTATGCAACCGTAACAAGTAATTTCACTTCCTACATTATCCAATCTTAAGTACTCTCCTTGTCATCATGAAAACATCACAAGTAAGCCTGCCAACTTCTTATTGCAGTCACCGATCAATCGCTTCCAATGGTAATGAAGGAAAGCAAGATTTTTCCAGGGGCTTTAGTTAAAGTGCCTTAAGGCCAGAGACTAATCAATAAAACATCACTACAGATACATCCAAGCTGGAGACTCCACGGCCTTGGGGGGAACTGACGTTCAGCCTTTCAACTAACATTTTTGATGATTATTCTAGTAGTTTTTCTATTGCAAGATGCAAAGCTATTTTAAACTACATGACTCTTGCCAGCTATTGGCTTGCTGTCACTCCTGTTTATATTCACTTCCAGATTTCAACAATGCATTAAAAGTGCAATGCCTGATATGTTGCTGCTTATAAAACATCACATCACATTCATAAGGAAGCACACAATGTTCACAGATTTCTTGCTATTAACCACTGCGAGGAATTGAGTGTGAAACCTGTCCTACATAGCTAAAGTTCTAGAAAAAGCTTGATGATTAGTTTGGGTTTATGAAATATAGAATAGAAATAGATGGCATCTATTCCATAGTTTTGGCATGTATTCTATATTGTGGGTTTTGGGAATAAACACTACAATATGAAGCCATGCAGAATGGTAGCTTGGATTTCCTTTACGAAGAGCAATTAAATAGTTTGATGCTCTGGCACTATATGTAAATAATGCAGAGTGACTTGTTGGCACTCCCACTAGCACCCGGCATCCTAGTATTCCACATGCACCAGCAGCTTACGCCACAGGTATGCCCCTGCATAAGATCTAGATGTAATTTTTCTGACTATTGTGCATCATACTTTTTTCTTGCATATTTAATAACTGCATATATCACTATGATGGGGGAGATAACCTGATCAATTTAATTAGACTTTTGTCAGTAATTTGAGAGAGCCTGTGTACCTTTAATCTTTGAGCCTGTCTGCCTTCTCCAGAGACTCTGCATTGTCTCTGTAACTCATTCTTTGTTGTGCTGCTGCTTTTTTTCATATCTCCTCACACAGGTAATTGCAAAACACAGTACCTTCTCCCTATAATAATAACTCCTTCTCCCTGCACATGCCATATATAGTACAGTATAGTGAAAATTATCCTTCCTATAGCACATTACATCCTATTCAGTCCAGTTCACTTTCAGAAGCAATATGTCATGGCATAGCAGTAAGGACTGTGTGCTGTGCTGTCCTGTAACTGGCCAGACAGGTAATGGAGAAATTAAGGGTGTGTGTAGAGATGAGCGAATTTTAGAAAAATTTGATTCAGCCGATTCGCCAAATTAAAAAAAATATTGATTTAATCCAAATAAATTCCCGACAAATCTTTATTAGTAATGTATTTTAATAATGTGTTTACTAAAGTGTGTGTGTGTTTCACTTTTTTTTTTTTTTTTTTTACATTTTTTAGGTAGTACTACTACTTCCAGCATGGAACAGACTTTGTCCCCCAAATTTATGCCCCCATGCATGTTTATAATAATTAATTGGCCCCAGTGTGTTTATAATAATTCATTGGCCCCAGTGTGTTTGTAATAATTCATTGGTCCCAGTGCGTTTATAATAATTCATTGGCCCCAGTGTGTTTATAATTCATTGGCCCCAGTGTGTTTATAATAATTCATTGGCCCCAGTGTGTTTGTAATAATTCATTGGTCCCAGTGTGTTTATAATAATTCATTGGCCCCAGTGTGTTTGTAATAATTCATTGGTCCCAGTGTGTTTATAATAATTCATTGGCCCCTGTGTGCTTATAATTCATTGGCCCCAGTGTGTTTATAATAATTCATTGGCCCCAGTGTGTTTGTAATAATTCATTGGTCCCAGTGTGTTTATAATAATTCATTGGCCCCAGTGTGTTTATAATTCATTGGCCCCAGTGTGTTTATAATAATTCATTGGCCCCAGCGTGTTTATAATAATTCATTGGCCCCAGTGTGTTTATAATTCATTGGCCCCAGTGTGTTTATAATAATTCATTGGCCCCAGTGTGTTTATAATAATTCATTGGCCCCAGTATGTTTATAATAATTCATTGGCCCCAGTGTGTTTATAATTCATTGGCTCCAGCGTGTTTATAATAATTCATTGGCCCCAGTGTGTTTATAATTCATTGGCCCCAGTGTGTTTATAATAATTCATTGGCCCCAGTGTGTTTGTAATAATTCATTGGTCCCAGTGTGTTTATAATAATTCATTGGCCCCAGTGTGTTTATAATAATTCATTGGCCCCAGCGTGTTTGTAATAATTCATTGGTCCCAGTGTGTTTATAATAATTCATTGGTCCCAGTGTGTTTATAATAATTCATTGGCCCCAGTGTGTTTGTAATAATTCATTGGTCCCAGTGTGTTTATAATAATTCATTGGCCCCTGTGTGCTTATAATTCATTGGCCCCAGTGTGTTTATAATAATTCATTGGCCCCAGTGTGTTTGTAATAATTCATTGGTCCCAGTGTGTTTATAATAATTCATTGGCCCCAGTGTGTTTATAATTCATTGGCCCCAGTGTGTTTATAATAATTCATTGGCCCCAGCGTGTTTATAATAATTTATTGGCCCCAGTGTGTTTATAATTCATTGGCCCCAGTGTGTTTATAATAATTCATTGGCCCCAGTGTGTTTATAATAATTCATTGGCCCCAGTATGTTTATAATAATTCATTGGCCCCAGTGTGTTTATAATTCATTGGCTCCAGCGTGTTTATAATAATTCATTGGCCCCAGTGTGTTTATAATTCATTGGCCTCAGTGTGTTTATAATAATTCATTGGTCCCAGTGTGTTTATAATAATTCATTGGCCCCAGTGTGTTTATAATAATTCATTGGCCCCAGTATGTTTATAATTGATTGGCCTCAGTGTGTTTATAATAATTCATTGGCCCCAGTGTGTTTATAATAATTCATTGGCCCCAATGTGTTTATAATAATTCATTGGCCCCAGTGTGTTTATAATAATTCATTGGCCCCAGTGTGTTTAGAATAATTTATTGGCCCCAGTATGTTTATAATTCATTGGCCCCAGTGTGTTTATAATAATTCATTGGTCCCATTGTGTTTATAATAATTCATTGGCCCCAGTGTGTTTATGATAATTCATTGGCCCCAGTGTGTTTATAATAATTCATTGGCCCCAATGTGTTTATAATAATTAATTGGCCCCAGTGTGTTTATAATAATTCATTGGCCCCAGTGTGTTTATAATAATTCATTGGCACCAGTGTGTTTATAATAATTCATTGGTCCCAGTGTGTTTATAATAATTCATTGGTCCCAGTGTGTTTATAATAATTCATTGGCCCCAGTGTGGTTATAATAATTCATTGGCCCCAGTATGTTTATAATAATTCATTGGCACCAGTGTGTTTATAATAATTCATTGGTCCCAGTGTGTTTATAATAATTCATTGGTCCCAGTGTGTTTATAATAATTAATTGGCCCCAGTGTGGTTATAATAATTCATTGGCCCCAGTATGTTTATAATAATTCATTGGCCCCAGTGTGTTTATAATAATTCATTGGCCCCAGTGTGTTTATAATAATTCATTGGTCCCATTGTGTTTATAATAATTCATTGGCCCCAGTGTGTTTATGATAATTCATTGGCCCCAGTGTGTTTATAATAATTCATTGGCCCCAATGTGTTTATAATAATTAATTGGCCCCAGTGTGTTTATAATAATTCATTGGCCCCAGTGTGTTTATAATAATTCATTGGCACCAGTGTGTTTATAATAATTCATTGGTCCCAGTGTGTTTATAATAATTCATTGGTCCCAGTGTGTTTATAATAATTCATTGGCCCCAGTGTGGTTATAATAATTCATTGGCCCCAGTATGTTTATAATAATTCATTGGCCCCAGTGTGTTTATAATTCATTGGCCCCAGTGTGTTTATAATAATTCATTGGCCCCAGTGTGTTTATAATAATTCATTGGCCCCAGTGTGTTTATAATAATTCATTGGTCCCAGTGTATTTATAATAATTCATTGGCCCCAGTGTGTTTATAATAATTCATTGGCCCCAGTGTGTTTATAATAATTCATTGGTCCCAGTGTATTTATAATAATTCATTGGCCCCAGTGTGTTTATAATAATTCATTGGCCCCAGTGTGTTTATAATAATTCATTGGCCCCAGTGTGTTTATAATTCATTGGCCTCAGTGTGTTTATAATAATTCATTGGTCCCAGTGTGTTTATAATAATTCATTGGCCCCAGTGTGTTTATAATAATTCATTGGCCCCAGTATGTTTATAATTTATTGGCCTCAGTGTGTTTATAATAATTCATTGGCCCCAGTGTGTTTATAATAATTCATTGGCCCCAATGTGTTTATAATAATTCATTGGCCCCAGTGTGTTTATAATAATTCATTGGCCCCAGTGTGTTTAGAATAATTTATTGGCCCCAGTATGTTTATAATTCATTGGCCCCAGTGTGTTTATAATAATTCATTGGTCCCATTGTGTTTATAATAATTCATTGGCCCCAGTGTGTTTATGATAATTCATTGGCCCCAGTGTGTTTATAATAATTCATTGGCCCCAATGTGTTTATAATAATTAATTGGCCCCAGTGTGTTTATAATAATTCATTGGCCCCAGTGTGTTTATAATAATTCATTGGCACCAGTGTGTTTATAATAATTCATTGGTCCCAGTGTGTTTATAATAATTCATTGGTCCCAGTGTGTTTATAATAATTCATTGGCCCCAGTGTGGTTATAATAATTCATTGGCCCCAGTATGTTTATAATAATTCATTGGCACCAGTGTGTTTATAATAATTCATTGGTCCCAGTGTGTTTATAATAATTCATTGGTCCCAGTGTGTTTATAATAATTCATTGGCCCCAGTGTGGTTATAATAATTCATTGGCCCCAGTATGTTTATAATAATTCATTGGCCCCAGTGTGTTTATAATAATTCATTGGCCCCAGTGTGTTTATAATAATTCATTGGTCCCATTGTGTTTATAATAATTCATTGGCCCCAGTGTGTTTATGATAATTCATTGGCCCCAGTGTGTTTATAATAATTCATTGGCCCCAATGTGTTTATAATAATTAATTGGCCCCAGTGTGTTTATAATAATTCATTGGCCCCAGTGTGTTTATAATAATTCATTGGCACCAGTGTGTTTATAATAATTCATTGGTCCCAGTGTGTTTATAATAATTCATTGGTCCCAGTGTGTTTATAATAATTCATTGGCCCCAGTGTGGTTATAATAATTCATTGGCCCCAGTATGTTTATAATAATTCATTGGCCCCAGTGTGTTTATAATTCATTGGCCCCAGTGTGTTTATAATAATTCATTGGCCCCAGTGTGTTTATAATAATTCATTGGCCCCAGTGTGTTTATAATAATTCATTGGTCCCAGTGTATTTATAATAATTCATTGGCCCCAGTGTGTTTATAATAATTCATTGGCCCCAGTGTGTTTATAATAATTCATTGGTCCCAGTGTATTTATAATAATTCATTGGCCCCAGTGTGTTTATAATAATTCATTGGCCCCAGTGTGTTTATAATAATTCATTGGTCCCAGTGTGTTTATAATAATTCATTGGCCCCAGTGTGTTTATAATAATTCATTGGTCCCAGTGTGTTTATAATAATTCATTTGTCCCAGTGTGCTTATTCTCCCTCCCGGTGTCTGCTTCTTGGAGCAGGGTAGCAGCGGGACATGAAGGAAACCGGTGGTGGTGAATGAATGAATGAAGCCCACATGTCCTGCATGTAGGCTTCATTCACCGCCGCCACCGCCCAACATGTCCCCACTGCTGTCCTGCTCCTAGCGCAATCAGCGCACCGCCGGGACATGTCTATTCTCTGCGGCTCATTTCTGTATCCGACGATGATGAGCAGCAGAGAATAGACATGTCCTGGCGGTGCGCTGATTGCGCTAGGAGCAGGGCTGTCGGGCGGTGGCGAATGAATGGATGAAGCCTACATGCGGGACATGTTCATTCATTCATTAATTCATTAACCCCCACAACGGTTCCCAACATGTCCCGCTGCTGCCCTGCTCCAAGAAGATGAGGAGCAGGCAGCGGGAGGGGAAATAAGCACACTGGGGCCAATTAATTATTGTAAACACACTGGGGCCAATTAATCATTATAAGCACACTGGGGCCAATTAATCATTATAAGCACACTGGGGCCAATGAATTATTATAAGCACACTGGGGCCAATTAATTATTATAAGCACTCTGGGGCCAATGAATTATTATAAACACACTGGGGCCAATGAATTATTATAAACATGCATGGGTGCATACATTTGGGGGACAAAATAGTACTTTAAAATCCCTGCCAGGGGGGGGGGGGGCGGAGCCAGCATGCAGAACGCACAGACGTGCTTCACCACATCTCTGCAGGGACCTGAACTGTTCCTGACTTCTGGACAACTTTGTACCCCTTACCTGTGGCAGGACTCGCGGACAGAGGAGACTATAAGGAGTCTTCCGGTAAAATTCCGGTCCCGCTGCGCCTAGGTACAGCCGAGTTAGAGCCCGGGGAAAGCGCCACATGTGAGGGAATCGGAGCTGGGAGCACCATTTTCCTTGCTCCTTGAGGAGCTGCTTTGCTGCGCTCCCGGCCTGCGGAAGCTGAATTGAGGACACCGTGCACACTATCACCCTGCAGCTGGGGAACATGCTGCCTCCCGAGACCCAATGCTGGGTGGAAGTGGAGGCTGAGTGAATAGGGGAAGCAGGAGGGACCGCACAGCCCGCTTGTACCCTGCAGATTCATAGGTTAAGGCAGCCCTGAACAAGTCACAGTTAACCCCTCAATCAACTGCTGCCCAGCAAAGACACCATCTTAGCTCTCCCCTGGTGGCCATTACAGACTGCTCCACGTGGTGTACTAGTAGCAACTCAGTTATACAGGCATATAGTGTCATCCAATGTTTTCTGGGACCCCACACCCTCTAGAGAACAGAGAATTTACACAGGACAGAAACTAAATGTTTATTACTGGTACTCCCTTACTGTCCTTGATTAAAGACCTATCTTGTGGACTGAACTCAGGTTTACATTGCTGAACTCCTGCTATCATCTCCTCTCACTCCACTGAGGAACTGCTCTGCTTTTGTTAACCTCTGCTGCCTCTCAGTGGCCAAACCTTACCGCTGCATCACTATACCTATTTATTTTTTGGTACGCATTCCGCCCAGCCTGTCTCTCCTCCCTGGCGTCCCAGCAGCCTATAGTTGGTGAGTCTACTTGCCATACCCACCATTCCGCCACTTGAAGATGAGGCTCTAAAATAACAAAACTCCCCAAAAGGGCGGTGAATGTCTACCTTCACTACACCAGTGTTACGCCGAGCGTTCCGGGTCCCTGCTCCTCCCTGGAGCGCTCGCGGCGTTCTCCGCTCTGCAGCGCCCCGGTCAGACCCGCTGACCGGGAGCGCTGCACTGACACTACTGGCGGGGATGCGATTCGCATAGCGGGACGCACCCGCTCGCGGATCGCATCCCAATCTACTTACCTGTCCCGATCCCCGGCTGTCACGTCCCGGCACGCGCGGCTCCGCTCTCTAGGGCGCGCGCGCGCCAGCTCTCTAAGATTTAAAGGGCCAGTGCACCGCTAATTGGTGCCTGGCCCAATCAGTGTAATTAGCTCACCTGCTCCAGGCCTATATTACCTCACTTCCCCTTCCCTGCATTGCCGGATCTTGTTGCCTTGTGCCTAGTGAAATCGTTCCTGTGATTGCCTTACCAGTGTTAACAGACCTTCTGCCGTTACCCTTGACTACGAACCTTGCCGCCTGCCTTGACCTTCTGCTACGTCTGACCTCGCCTCTGTCTAGTCCTCCTGTCCCACGCCACTCTCAGCAGTCACCGAGGTTGATCCGTGACCGGGGAATACGACCTGGTTGCTACCGCCGCAGCAAGACCATCCCGCTTTGCGGTGGGCTCTGGTGAATACCAGTAGCAACTTAGAACCGGTCCATCGGCACGGTCCACACCAATCCCTCACTGACACAGAGGATCCACATCCAGCCTGCAAAATCATAACAG
Organism: Hyla sarda; assembly: GCF_029499605.1. NCBI lineage: Eukaryota > Metazoa > Chordata > Amphibia > Anura > Hylidae > Hyla > Hyla sarda. Next base: position 271,560,836 of record NC_079190.1, on the reverse strand, counting down.
TAGATCCGGCCATGGATCCCGCTGAGGTGCCACTGCCAAGTCTCGCTGACCTCGCCACTATGGTTGCCCAACAAGGACAACAGCTGTCACAGTTGTCCGCCATGCTACAGCAACTTCTGCCTCTACAGCAGCACCCACCTCCTCCGCAGCGAGTGGCCACTCCTAGCCTCCGCTTGTCTCTGCCGGACAAATTTGATGGGGACTCTAAACTCTTCTGTGGTTTCCTGTCTCAATGTTCCCTACACTTGGAGATGTTGTCGGACCAATTTCCCACAGAACGGTCTAAGGTGGCTTTCGTAGTTAGTCTTCTGTCTGGAAAGGCCTTGTCATGGGCCACACCGCTCTGGGACCGCAATGATCCTGCCACAGCCACTGTCCAGTTCTTCTTCGCTGAAGTCCGTAGTGTCTTTGAGGAGCAAGCCCGGGCCTCCTGTGCCGAGTCTGCTTTGCTGAACCTAGTCCAAGGAAGTTCTTCTGTAGGCGAATACGCCATCCAGTTTCGTACCCTCGCTTCTGAGCTAGCCTGGAACAACGAGGCCCTCTGCGCGATCTTCAAGAAAGGCTTATCCAGCAATGCGTTTTTCTGAAAGACACCAGGAGCTCCACCAGGAAAAGGACCTTGATCTCTGGGCACCTCTTTCCCGGAATCCTTTGCAATCTACCCCTGTGCCTCCCGCCGAGGAGGCTATGCAAGTGGATCGGTCTCGCCTGACCCATGAAGAGATGTCTCGTCGCAGAGATAAAAATTTATGCCTGTACTGCGCTAGTACCGAACATTTCCTAGTGGACTGCCCTATTCATCCTCCGCGTCTGGGAAACGCACGCACGCACCCAGCTCACGTGGGAGTGGCGTCTCTTGGTGTGAAGTCTGCTTCTCCACGTCTCACCGTGCCCGTGTGGATTTCTCCTTCTGCTAACTCCTCCTTCTCAGCTGTGGCCTTCTTGGACTCTGGTTCTGCAGGAAATTTAATTTTGGCCTCTTTTTTCGTTAATAGGTTCAGCATCCCAGAGACCCGTCTCGTCAAGCCGCTCTACATTTCTTCTGTCAACGGAGTAAAATTGGACTGCACTGTGCGTTACCGCACAGAACCCCTGCTAATGAGCATTGGACTGCATCACGAAAAAATAGAATTTTTTGTTCTGCCCAACTGCACCTCTGAAGTCCTCCTCGGTCTGCCATGGCTCCAACGTCATTCTCCAACCCTTGACTGGACCACCGGGGAGATCAAAAATTGGGGTCCTTCTTGTCACAAACGATGCCTCACATCTGCTCCCACTTGTCTAACTCTTCAGGTTCCCCCCATACCGGCCCCTCTCAAGGCTTGCCAGGATATTTTCGGCAAAAAGCAAGCTGAGATTTTGCCTCCTCATAGCCCCCTTTCTGGTAACACTCTGCACCCTCTGCCGCCCTCCCCATTCCCACTTCTTCTGGATCGCCTGCCGTTCATGAAGTCACCCAGGATTTCTCTATCATCCGGAAGGAAACTCAAGAGTCGCTCCCAATGGCCTCGTCTCGTATGAAGGGGCAAGCACACAAAAAGAGGGGGAGACCTAAGGGGGGGGGTACTGTTACGCTGAGCGCTCTGGGTCCCTGCTCCTCCCCGGAGCGCTCGCGGCGTTCTCCGCTCAGAGCGCTGCACTGACACTGCCGGCGGGGATGCGATTCGCATAGCGGGACGCGCCGCTCGCGGATCGCATCCCAATCTACTTACCTGTCCCGGTCCCCGGCTGTCACGTCCTCGCGCGCGCGGCTCCGCTCTCTAGGGCGCGCCAGCTCTCTAAGATTTAAACGGCCAGAGCACCGCTAATTGGTGCCTGGCCCAATTAGTGTAATTAGCTCACCTGCTCCAGGCCTTTATTACCTCACTTCCTCTTCCCTGCATTGTCGGATCTTGTTGCCTTGTGCCTAGTGAAAGCGTTCCTGTGATTGCCTTACCAGTGTTACCAGACCTTCTGCAGTTACCCTTGACTACGAACCTTGCCGCCTGCCTTGACCTTCTGCTACGTCTGACCTCGCCTCTGTCTAGTCCTCTTGTCCCACGCCACTCTCAGCAGTCAGCGAGGTTGATCCGTTACTGGTGGATACGACCTGGTTGCTACCACCGCAGCAAGACCATCCCACTTTGGAGCAGGCTCTGGTGAATACCAGTAGCAACTTAGAACCGGTCCACCGGCACGGTCCACGCCAATCCCTCGCTGACACAGAGGATCCACATCCAGCCTGCCGAATCATAGCAACCAGTATCCCCTTTCCCGCCAAATCCTGAGTGATGTTCCACATACTAATTGAAGCTTCATAATGGTCAAAATCGGTCCTGTCAAGTCAAAACCCAACTCACCGTACCGTAAAAAAGGAAGCATTGACACTTTTATGAAACGCTCTGGTTCTTCTGACTCCAGAAAATCTTTGGAGATGGCTATCTCACAAGACAAGTCGTCAACTCCTAAACTTCGCAGAGACATGACAACTGATCGGGACAGCGATACTGAAGAATTAGTCCTTAATAAGGCATTACCACTGTCCCGCACCTTTATGGACAGACTACTAAGAAATGCTCTGGAGCCGGTATCTTGGGATCTAACTTAAATCAGACGTCCGACATATTGGCAATGGAGTTGAACAACTGGAATCTATACAATCACATGTGATAGTCTATACTGCAGCTTCTTCTACAGCTCTAGCCTCCTGCCAAACTCACCTCAATAAGGTTATTGACTGTTTAGAGGACCAAGACAGCCGTGGCTGGAGGAATAATCTACGGATCAAAGGCCTTCCAGAAAGGGTCTTACCAGAATCCTTTAACTCTACGCTGAAGCTTATCTTCATCTGCATACTGGGGGGCGCATATCCCCTTGAGACACAGATTGAACATGCTCACAGATCTCTTCGGGTGAAACCTAAAGCACAAGATACTCCATATGACGTCATCTGCCGACTCCTGAATTCTTTGGTGCGAGATGAGATTCTAAGGAGGGCGAGAACCATTCCTGATTTGAAACTCGAAGAGGCTCCACTAGCTATCTTCCAAGATCTTGCCAGGATGACTCTGTCAAAAAGCCACTTCCTTCCATTCTTTCGTAGTAATGTTAATTTAGGTCTGGTGAGACAGAATAGGTATCGGGTGTACTTATGTTATTCTTACAGCTAGCTAGAACAAGTTTGAGGTACTCTTCTAGGTCTCCACCACATAGCCCACATCCCTTACAGACTTCAGCTTTAGGACTCTCAGAGCTGTCTCCCCTTACCTTCTTACATATGAGGTCCTTTGCCTCCAATTTCCTCTCAAGCCCCCCCCCCCCTCCTGCCCAACCCCCTGGCCTTCCCCCCTTTATCACAGTAAACATTTACAAACCAAACCAAAAACTTACAGTGATATAAGAATGCATACGTTTGGTCAGTGTGAAATCCAAGTTGGTCTATATTATAGTAAGATTATGAGCCTAGGAACTATTACAGTACTCAGTGACATGTAAAATCAGTGGAATGAAAATAATTGTAAATGCAAGTGAACGGGATATATAGGAGACTGTAACAATTAAATGTATTATGGTAACACCAAAAAAATAAAAGGAAGCGAGCAATGAAGTAAGGTATCAAAGCATACAGAATGCCTGTATTAAGTTATATGTCTTTACAATGAGGCGACAATGTCCACCTCCCCCTTCTTTTTTGAAAGGCCTTAAAGTTAGTGGAACCAAGTGCAATCATTTTTTTAAAAAGAAAAAGTGGTATTGATTTTTGATATCAACAACCATATAGAGGGTATGGTAGCCGATTTCCAGTGGCTCGCTAATCCTATATTAGCGGTCATACAGATAATGAAATAAAGATCCCTGGTATGTTTAGATAGAAAGGTCAATGCTAAAAATAATAGAACAGATTGTGGTGACCATGGAATGTTACAACCCAAAACTTCCCGTAATAAACTTGAGCAGGCGGACCAAAATGGTTAATGTTAGGACACTCCCAGAAAATATGGTAAAGTGTGCCCTGATCCCACATCCCCTCCAGCACCCCTCCGAAACCTCTGGATATATCAAAGATAGTTTGTCGGGTGTGTAATACCAGCATAGGATACTTTTCATAACAGATTTCACATGTGAGGAACATTGGAAAGCAATGCCACATTGACATTGAAAAGGACATTTGCAAATCCCTTTGCCACATCCTAAGAATCACTATAATTTTGCATAAGAGCAGTATACAATGGTTTTAACCCTTAGCGGGATGTTGCAAGGAGACAGAAGGACGAAATGTCCAAGTTCCCAGGGGAAGGGGTGAGGTTCTGCAAGAAATGTCTAATTTGTAAAAATTTATAGAAATCATGACTTGGAATATTATATTTGGATGCTAAACTCTGACAACGGTAGTAAGAAGCCTTTGTCTAACACATGTCTGATTTGGATGATACCTCTCGAAGTCCAAGTAAACAAGTCCATATTTAGAATGGGGGGAGGTTTATAGGAAGTGCCTGAGTTTTGGTATCATTTAGGTGGTAATAGGACGAGGCTCCATAATTAGCGATGGTATCCATTACAGCCGGGATTGACACCTCCGGATTGGTCATGGACAATATGACATTAAAACCCAACACTCGAGCATCCTGTCTAATGGATTGGTCCAATGGCTCAGTTGACAAAATATATATCAGGGGAAAAGGGGACACCCTTGGCGAGAACCATTAGAGATAGAGAATGGTTCTGATAACGAGACGTTAGCTAGTACCCTAGCTGTTGGTTGAGAGTAAAGGGAGGGGAGGGCCGATATGATGTTACCCGAGAAACCCATATGCGCTAGGACCGAGAAGGCGAATGACCAACAAAGTCAGTCGAACGCCTTCTCCGCGTCCAAGGCCAGCACTACGGCCAGGACAGATGTGCATTCTAGCTGGTGGAAATATGTAAAAGCCTCCTAGTATTATCTGAGACCTGCCACCCAGCAACAAACCCAACTGTTCAATGTGAACCAGGGAGGGCAAAACCAGGGAAAGGTGAAATGCCAGAAGTTTTGCAAATATTTTTATATCCTGGTTCAAGCAACGATATAGGCCTGAAATTTTGAGGTCTATCCGGTTCTTTTCCCAGCTTAGGCAAAGTGGTAATTACTACCTGCAGGTTTTCGTGTGGAAACTTGCCAGTGAGGGTCGCCATGCGGCAGAACTCCAGGAGATGTGGGGACACAAAATCACTGAATGCTTTATAATAAGAGGAGGCAAACCAATCCGGTCCAGGGGCCTTGCCCCTAGAAAGGGACTTGATAGTCCTTACAACCTCAGGGAGAGTGACATCTTGATTGAGAGAGTTCAGTTGGGCTTGGGATAAGGCAGAGAGGTGAAGGTCAGAGAGATATGACTGAATGGAAGAGGAAAGATCACTTATAGAGATGGGAATAAAAGGAACTAACGTCATTGGCAATGTCCGAGGAGGTATAAAGCTGAAGTTTGAAGTTTACTTGCTTTATTATTTTGCGAATAGTATCTAGCTTGTAATTTCATGTGTGATTTTTCATAGGATGACAATAAGAGACATCGGAGGTTGCGTCTCAAGGCGGTGACCGCTTCAGCATGGGAGGCAGAGGGGGATAATTGATTAGTTATTTCAGCCTGTTTCAACTGAGCAATCGTATCGTTAAGTGTTTGTTCTGTTGGTTTTTTTCAAGATCGAGCCATACTTAATGCAAGAGCCTCTTACAACTGCTTTGTGACAATTCCACAACAAAATAGGATCCGATATGGAGTCCACATTTTGCATAAAATAGTCCTTAATGTCCTGTCAAAGATTGTCTCCATATATTGGGTGAGACCGCAGATAAGGATTATTGCGTCAAGTATATGTCGGGAAGGAGAAGGTGCTATCTCAAATTTTCAAAACAATAGCTGCATGGTCCAACCATTTTATTGGTTCTATTTCAGAGTGTAAAGCGTGTTCTAAGAGAGACCTATCAGTGAGGAATATGTCTATAGGTGTTATGAACTTCTGACAGGAAGGTGTATGCATGTTCCGATGGGTGGTGTACTTGCCAAATGTCATAGAGGTCTGCAGAGGAGAGCATGGAGGATAAAAAAGCAGAAGAAAAGTGAGAAGAAGAAGTAGAGTCTAAGTGTTAAAGTCTCCACACAGTACCAGAGAACCCCAGGCTGACAACTGTCAGTAAATGTTTCAGGAAACTCAATTGTGCCGTATTTGGGGCATAGAGTGAGATAATAGAAAGGTGTGTGGCATTGATGGTGCAATGAAGGATCACATATCTCCCCTGTTGGTCCGATACGATATCCTGTAGAGAGAACCTCAAAGTGTTCTTGTTAGAGATCATAATCCTCCTGGCCTTGGAACTGAAATGAGAGTGGAAAATATGTGGGTACGCTGGGTCATGTATGTGATAAGCATCACTAGAAAGCAGGTGGGTTTCCTGTATAACAATACTGTTCAAGTTTTGAGCTTCCTTCCATAAATATCTAAGCGGTGCATTTAGACCGTTCACATTTAGGCTGGCTATCGTTATAGCCATAACACTAGCCTAGCATATGACAGATATTTTAACAGCAGGTAAAGTATTAAAGGGTGGCAGAACACACCTCCCAGCCAGCATGCCTCTGCCATTTTACCACAGAGCACTTCAGGTAGACCATATATGAAAATTTCCCCGCTGCATGGAGAACATACTAAAACAATATAACAAACAGACAATAATATAAAAAAAAAAACACACAGGGGATGGATTGCTTGGGCAATAACCATCCGACATCCAGTGGGGGTTAGAGTCCACACTGTAACCGGGCAGGTTGGTCACAACACGGAGGCCCGCACACCAGCGGATCCCTTAAACACCACCCATCTTGTCAGGCGGCAGACCAGTCCTTTACCACTTCACGTAATCTTGATGTCTTCGGTGGTTTCGAAAGGTAGATCGGTGCAATATTTCAGGATTTCAATAATTACTCTTCCTCTGTGAGAGTGTGCACAATATGCAATGAATTGTCTATACAAATGAAGAGACGAACTGGGAATCCCCAATCGTACAGGACTTTTGCTGTACACAGAGCCGAAATAATAGGGAGAAGGACCCTACAGGCCTGTAAAGTGGTTGCTGATAAGTCGGCATAAACTGTAATTCGATGATATGGAGCAGGTAAGCAGATCTTACGGTGGGCATATTCCTTGAGTTTTTCCTTAGCATGAAAAAAATGTCTGGGGCCTAGAATGTCTCATGGGACAGAATCCTCCAGGTGTTTGGATCAAGGGACTCGGTGAGCTCTATCCACAATGAGCTCCTGCGCTGGACAGTCAGGTAAGGTAGTTTGAATCAAAGAATGAACAAAGTCCGGTATATCTGTCGGAGCAACATTCTCAGAAATACCCCGCAATAGACTTGTGCACTAGAAAAATTTTCGTTTCGTTTTGGAAAACATTTTCGGTTCGGTAGTATTTTCGGTTTTGATTTTTCGGATACATTCGGTATTCGGGTGTTCGGTTTGATTTTTCGGATACATTCGGTATTCGGGTACATTCGGTAAATCTTTTTATTCTTTTTTGGACTTTAGCGATCCTAGAAAATTATGGAGATACCTTTTTTTATTAAAATTCTGTAGGGTACCATAAAAAAATAATAATAAAAAAGATACAGTAGTGATGGAAAAAATTGTATCTAACGAAATGTATCTTTTTTATTATGAAATGTTTATTCATTTTTAAACAGGGATCAATTTATGTGAGCGGGTAAAGCACTAAAAATGTAGCCGACAATAATAAAAATGTAGTGTGTGCATGTTTTTAACTTTATTTTTATTTTTTTTTACATTTTTTAGGTAGTACTACTACTCCCAGCATGGAACACACTCTTCCATGATGGGAGTAGTAGTTACCTGTACTAATTGACAGATCACAGGGGTCCCTTGTGATCCTCTTGTATAATGTATAGATTCGGCAGCCGCTCTTCTATGGTCCCCTGCACTCACGTATATATACACATATTCATATTTTCCGCAGAGCTGTGATTGGCCAGATGGTTCCAGCCAATCACAGCTCTCTGTGAGAAATAGGAATATGTGTATATATACGGCGGTGCAGGAGACCATAAGAAAGCGGCCGCTGCATCCATACATTATACAGGAGCATCACAGCGGGTGTAAGGAGTGATACCCGCAGTGATCTGTCCTTTACTACAAGTACTACTACTCCCAACATGGAGTACACTCTGCTCCATGCTGGGAGCTGTAGTACCTGCATTAATAGACAGATCGCAGCAGGTGTCAGAAGTTACACTTGCTGTGATATGTCTATTAATGCAGGTACTACAGCTCCCAGCATGGAGCAGAGTGTGATCCATGTTGGGAGTATTAGTACATGCAGTAAGGGACAGATCCCAGGGATGTCACTTTTCCTGACACCCGCTGCGATGTCCTGATGTGAATGTCGGGTTCAGCTGTTCTCAGGGCTACAGAGCCAGGAGAACAGCTGACGCTGAGCCGTAGGTATACATCGTATATCTACTGCCCAGCAAAAACTTACAGTGAGCCTGCAATGTGTATACAGTATACACATTGCTGGCTCACTTAACCCCTTGCTGAGCTGTGCGCTATGTGCAAGCCCAGCAAGGGAAGAGTTAATTTACACTGCTGGACAGTGTAGGTTAACCCTTTGGGCGGTATACACTATGTACAGCTATCTATAGATAGCTGTATATAGTGTATACAGAAGACAAAGTCCGCTTACTTCCCTCGAGTACCGGGCAGGTCCTTGTAGCTCCGCCCCCTAGTGATGACATCATTAGGGGGCAGAGCTACAGAAGGGAACAAGGCTAGTTAATCTGAAGCTCTGTTCACATTGTCCGTTTTGCATTATGTGAACAGACCCTTCTGGCAGTGTCTACCCAGACAGGGAGACTCCAGCTGTTGCAGCCAAAGGCTGTCTGGGCATGCTGGGAGTTGTAGTTTTGCACCAATTGGTGGCTCCCTGTTTGGATAGACATTGCATCACGGGTGCTCTCCCCAGCGGACAGTGGCAAAAATGTCATAACCAATTTTTTGTGTTTTTTTTCTTCTTGTTTCAGATCCGTGTATGCAGAGGATTGTTGCGGATTCGATGGATTACGGCAGATTTTTTTTCCCCTTTTAATAAAATGGTTAACGAGGGCTGTGGGGGAGTGTTTTTTAAAATAAAATAATTTTTCCAATGTGTTGTGTTTTTTTTTATTGAATTTTCAGGCTTAGTAGTGGAAGCTGGTCTTATTGACTGAATCCATTAATAAGCCAGGGCTTAGTGCTAGCCCAAAAAACAGCTAGCGCTCATCCCCAATTATTACCCCGGTACCCACTGTCACATTTTTTTAATTTAAATAAATAAATAAAAAACGCATAGGGTTCCCCGTATTTTCATTCTCAGCACAATACCAACCAAACAGCAACAGCCTGTCGTCACCAGGGTGGGCGAGGACCATTGTTACTGGCCCTCCCCAGCCTAAATAACGCCCACCTGTTACCGCCTAGGCCCGGGAGCGCCATTTTTGACGCTCCGGGCCTGTTGGTACCGGCTCTTCCCGGCACCCCTGCGGCGGTGGGTACCGGGGTAATAATTGGGGGTTAGCGCTAGTTGTTTTTGGGGCTAGCACTAAGCCCTGGCTTAGTAATGGATTCAGTCAAGAAGACCAGCTTCCACTACTAAGCCTAAAAATTCAATAAAAAAAAACACAACACATTGGAAAAATTATTTTATTTTAAAAAAACACTCCCCCACAGCCCTCGTTAACCATTTTATTAAAAGGGGAAAAAAAATCCGCCGTAATCCATCGAGTCCACCGTAATCCTCTGCATACACGGATCTGAAACGAGAAGAAAAAAAACACAAAAAAATGGTTATGACATTTTTGCCGCTGTCCGCTGGGGAGAGCACCCATGATGCAATGTTTACCCAAACAGGGAGCCACCAATTGGTGCAAAACTACAACCCCCAGCATGCCCAGACAGCCTTTGGCTGTCTGGGCATGCTGGGAGTTGTAGTTTAGCAACAGTTGGAGTCTCCCTGTCTGGGTAGACACTGGCAGAAGGGTCTGTTCACATAATACAAAACGGAAAATGTGAACAGAGCTTCAGATTAACTAGCCTTGTTCCCTTCTGTTGCTCCGCCCCCTAATGATGTCATCACTAGGGGCGGAGCTACACAGACCTGCCCAGTACTCGAGGGAAGTAAGCGGACTTCGTCTTTTGTATACACTATATACTGCTATCTATAGATAGCTGTATTTAGTGTATCAATTAGGCAGAGGAGAAAGTAGCATCCGGCTCCCAGACTGGATAAAATACTGGCTTTATTAGAAAATGTTAAAAACCAAACTGGAACATAATGTAGATAAGAACAGACGAAACGCAACCAACGCGTTTCGACCTGTTAACAAGTCTTAATCATGGTAAGTGTAATAGACAAAAAATGCATCTTAAATACTGTGGTAACCGGTGACATCACATAAAGATACCCCTATATAGTGATTTCGGGGAACATTTGAATACACAAATCCTTACAGACCTACAATCGGAAGCAAATCCATGTATTAATACCATTGAGAATACGTTCAATTCTTTTTCAACTAAAAATCCTGATTTTTACCCGATCCAATCCCGGTCGGAGGGCATGGACATTTTTCAAACTAGAGTAGAAGAAGATCTAAAGAAATTGTATCAACAAACATCCACTATCAAACATCCCAATCTCACATTTCAGCAACATCAAGCCCTAAAGGAATTATCTAACAATAAATTACTTACTATACGTCAATCTGATAAAGGAGGCTCTGTTGCAGTGTTAGATTCCTCACTCTATAACAAGTTGGTGCTGGACATGCTAAATGACACACACGCCTATCGATGTTTGACGCACGATCCAACCAATACCATTAAAAGCAAATTATCACGGCTGGTAGAAGAAGGTGTAGCACTGTACATCATTACCAAGAGACAAGCAGATTATCTTTTACCCCCGTTTACAAAGTGTCCGGTGTTCCATGCGTTACCCAAGCTACATAAAGACAAATTTCCTCCGCCTTTGAGGCCCATAGTTGCGGGCATTGATTCTCTCCTAGAACGACTTAGTGCATGGCTGGATGGGATGTTACAGCCCCTGGTATCCCGGACGAAGGGATTCATCAAGGACACCAAGAGCCTACTACAAGCCATGAGACTTCGTGAATGGACTAAAGAGGACAGTTGGATGTCATGTGACATCACTGCCCTTTACACATGTATCCCCCATGATCGGGCAATAGAAGCCATATCCTACCATCTTAGGAAATACAGTACCTATGGATCAATTCTGCAGCAGTATATATTGGACGTTTTGCATTTTTTGCTACATCACAATTTTTTCAGTTTTGATTCTGTTTTTTATTTACAGGTTACGGGTTGCCCGATGGGCTCTAAGTTTTCCCCCTCGCTAGCCAATTTGTACATGGCATATTGGGAGGAAGTCGTCCTGTTCTCCCATGCCAACCCATTCATTCATCTTGTGGGTTGGTATGGGAGATACATTGACGACCTCCTCCTAATCTGGAAGGGGACCCCTGCACAAGGGGAGGATTTTTTCAAGTTCTTGAACAATAACGATCTGTCATTAGTTTTTACGGGCAGTATCTCAGCTAGTCAAACAGATTTTTTAGATATTACCCTGAGAGGTGACTGTATATCACATGTTATTCACACCAAATTGTTCCGTAAAACTTGTGCAGGTAACAGTTTACTTCACTCATCGAGTTGTCATCCAGAACACGTAACACGTAATCTACCCATTGGGGAATTTGTACGAGCAAGACGCGCATCGTCTGAACAACATACATACGAGGAGGCATGCAAGGATATTAGAGAACGCTTATCTACCAGAGGGTATCAACCACATATCATAAATAGAGCAGAAAATATTGTTAATTCAAAACCGGCTAACTACTATCTTTGTGACAGGAAACACATTTAGTCTAATACTAAATCGCTTCCCACCTTTACCACACCATTTTCCAGGCAATTTCAAGATATTAAACATATTATATTTAAACATTTACCAGTATTACATCTTGATAAAACCATGTCTGATATTGTGCGACAAGGTGTTCGGGTAGTACCCCGAAAAGCACGTTCACTGCATAATCAACTTTCTCCCAGCGATTTTAGTACAGCTTCCCACACGGACACATGGCTAACATGCAAAGGCAGCTACAAATGTAGCCACCCTAGATGTACAGTCTGCCAATACATGCTTAATACTAACAAATTTCATTCATGTACCACAGGACAAGAGTTTCAAGCAAAAAGTTTCATTAATTGTCAGACACATCATGTTGTCTACACCATCATTTGTATACCATGTAACCTTCAATACATGGGATGTACGAGCTGGAAACTCAAAGTTAGGATTAAAGAACATCTATACATACCCGACAGTAATAAAATCGGCAGTAGGTCTGTGTCAGGCTTTACCAAACACATTATCGATCATCATGCAGGTATTGTTCCGAATATCTCAGTGACAGGTATAGAAAGAGTACGCCCGCCCAGGAGAGGCGGAGATTGGAGTAGAGCCGTGTTCAGACGGGAGGCCTTTTGGATATTGTGTTTGGACACGCGCTTCCCGTCTGGACTTAACTACAGACATGACTTAAGTTATATATATTAACCATTTGAATAAGATATAGTCTATGTCCAATTTATTGTTCACTTATGTGTACACTCCATTTCGGGTTTACCCATTCTCCCAGCTCCATTTTCTATAGATCTTTATGTGATTTATTGTTAGATAATTCCTTTAAGTAATTTATTGTTAGATAATTCCTTTAGGGCTTGACGTTGCTGAAATGTGAGATTGGGATGTTTGATAGTGGATGTTTGTTGATACAATTTCTTTAGATCTTCTTCTACTCTAGTTTGAAAAATGTCCATGCCCTCCGACCGGGATTGGATCGGGTAAAAATCAGGATTTTTAGTTGAAAAAGAATTGAACGTATTCTCAATGGTATTAATACATGGATTTGCTTCCGATTGTAGGTCTGTAAGGATTTGTGTATTCAAATGTTCCCCGAAATCACTATATAGGGGTATCTTTATGTGATGTCACCGGTTACCACAGTATTTAAGATGCATTTTTTGTCTATTACACTTACCATGATCAAGACTTGTTAACAGATCGAAACGCGTTGGTTGCGTTTTGTTTGTTCTTATCTACATTATGTTACAGTTTGGTTTTTAACATTTTCTAATAAAGCCAGTATTTTATCCAGTCTGGGAGCCGGATGCTACTTTCTCCTCTGCCTAATTGCCGCACCTGGGAACACGGCCCTTGCCTCATTCCGAGTCTTCCAACTGGAGAGATGTGTTACCATATATGTGATCTGGGTCTGAGAACCACAACGGTGAGCTGAATTTTTTCTATATTTTGCCTGTGATATCTGTATTTAGTGTATACCGCCCAAAGGGTTAACCTACACTGTCCAGCAGTGTAAGTTAACTCTTTCCTTGCTGGGCTTGCGCATAGCGCACAGCTCAGCAAGGGGTTAAGTGAGCCAGCAATGTGTATATTGTATACACATTGCAGGCTCACTGTAAGTTCTTGTTGGGCAGTAGATATACGATATATACTCTGTAGCCCGGAGAACAGCTGATCCCCACATTCACATCAGGACGATCTCAGGGAGTGTCAGGAGAAGTGACATCCGCTGGGATCTGTCCCTTACTGCAGGTACTAATACTCCCAACATGGAGCACACTCTGCTCCATACTGGGAGCTGTAGTACCTGCATTAATAGACATATTGCAGCGAGTGTAACTTCTGACACCCTCTGCAATCTGACTATTAATGTAGGTACTACATCTCCCAGCATGGAGCAGAGTGTACTCCATGTTGGGAGTAGTAGTACTTATAGTAAAGGAAAGATCACTGTGGGTATCACTCCTGACACCCGCTGTGATGCTCCTGTATACTGTATGGATGCGGCGGCCGCTCTCCTATGGTCCCCTGCACGGCCGTATATATACACATATATACAGCGATCTGTCAATTAGTACAGGTAACTACTACTCCCATCATAGAAGAGTGTGTTCCATGCTGGGAGTAGTAGTATTACCTAAAAAATGTATTAAAAAAAAAGGGAAAAACACGCACACACTGCATTTTTATTATTGTCAGCTACATTTTTAGTGCTTTACCCGCTCACATAAATTGATCCCTGTTTAAAAATTAATAAACATTATATAATAAAAAAGATACATTTCGTTAGATACAATTTTTTCCATCACTACTGTATCTTTATTACTATTTTTTTTTATGGTACCCTATGAAATTTTAATATAAAAGGTATCTCCATAATTTTTTAGGATCGCTAAAGTCCAAAAAAGAATAAAAAGATTTACCGAATGTACCCGAATACCGAATGTATCCGGAAAATCCAACCGTATCTGTATCATTTCTATTATTTTTGTTATTAGAATGAATTCTTTACGTTCGTTTATGGATAACGAATGCATTCGTTATTTACCACATGCATTCGGTAAATAACGAATGCATTTGTTATTTTGCTATTCGTATTATCGTGGCTATTCGGGAATGTTCAAAATATGTTTTCGTGCATTCGGATTGGTCCGAATGCCCGAAAACGGTAAAATTCGGTAAATTAGACATTCGTGCCGAACCCAATTGCACATGTCTACCCCGCAATTTCACATTGTTGCTCCAACTCCGGTCCTCTAAATCAGCCACTTTGAGCTTAAGCAGCGACACTTCCTCTTCCAGGTCATCTCTCATATCAATAAAAGTGTTGTGTGATGCGGCAAATTCTAAGTGATCTACTACTCTACTACTACTATGGCTGGAGGGCCAATCCGGGACGGCTCTTACTGGGAATGGTCAAGTGTTGGGTAGGGGCCATTCCCCACGATCCAGGCCGTCTTTTGTTGGCCTTAAAATTAGGCTGCCTCACAAGCTGGAGGAAGTTATGCATGTTGCAGCCCACACTGCCAGATAGAGCTGTGTGTGAAGATCTTCCTTGTGTGGAAGCTGGTGAGCAGACTGCCGCATGGCATGGACTCAGGTGTGAACAAAACAATTAAGAAACACAGGTGGACTTTTATTACTTTTTCCTTTGTTCTGCATTTAGGACTGTTTGCTGTTTTCCAAGTGTGAATAAAACACTGAACTTTGATTTGAAAAGTCCTGTTTCCGTGCCCCTATACTGCAACCGCACCGGTCTTCAAGAGCGAGTCATCACATTATATATATATATATATATATATATATATATATATGGATATATTTTTATTTATGAAAAATAAAGAAGCGAAGGATTGGCAACTATACTAAATGTGCACTAATGTTGATGCCTTGATATGCATAGGCCATGCCCCTTTCTCTGTAGATGAAAGTTGGATGATCGCTATATACTAAACATACTACAATCTCTATACGGAGATTTAATTTATCTATTCGCTATCTCAATTGCCATAATAACATCCTCATCATAACTCTGATTCTTACATCTAACTTGTTGTTACCAGTTGCATGTCACAAAGTAGGTATTGTATATAGAAACAAAAAAAAGAGGAAAATACATAACTTGTAACTACAATGTTACAGAGTATCGTTCCAGGACACACAGCAGCACCTGGGACGGTCTCTAAGGGCCTTCATCTTGGCATGTTCTTTGTTCCCATCAACTGCCCTTACTTCCTGTCCCCAGGTGCTTTTATGATCTCTTGCTGTCAATCAAGTAGATCCCGTGGTACGGAATTCTTGACCAATGGGTATAAATCACCTCCCCAGAACAGAGGAAGCCCTCCCCCCCCCCCCCCATGACAGCAAGGTGCAAATAGCACTGCAGATGTCGCTATGCAGTACCCATCTACAGGAAAATTACCAGTGACCACACAGATATAATGAGACGTGTGATCTCCACTTGTATGTCAACAAAAGTCATATATTTTGGCTTTGTTAGACGATAGTGGCCACCTGGTCTTATTTACCGTGAACCTGACTGTAACCTTTAGATTGTTTTTGAACTCTCTCATTATCGGCCTTTTGTTATTGTAGAACTGGGAACATGCAGGAATTGGCGTCAGCATATTTCAAGCAACTCCATTTAATGTATTTTAAAGCTGAGCTTTGAATGAAGCAATTTACACTTCACTCAAAGATGGCTTGTCGTAGGCAAAATGGAGTGTTACTTGTTGGACTTAGCCCAATATGTCTGACACATATATAAACCTACAAAGGACCCCAAATAATAAAAAAAAAAAAAAATAGTAGAGTACAAATTTGACAATCTTTATATCATATAATACACAGAAAATGAAAAACCCAAATGAAACCCATATAAAAAAAACATGACAAAAGACAATTAAAATTACAGGAGGGGAGTCATGATCTCCACTGAATTTCCACAGTACTGTGAATCCACGCCATTAACAATAATATGGAATTCGGTCCAATGTCTGTGGTAGTGTGCCATGGATGTAAGCACCATCCCATTGAAAAAATGTACCTCTCTGCTAGTTACTGAACAGGAATGGCACACATTTCAAGTGTCATCTCTCAGAGCCCCGATCCCGCTAAGTTCTGCAGGCCAATTGCCATCTTATGCAGCCAAAAGCTTTAAGGCCTTCCCTGCCATCCACGCATCCCTATTGCCCACTACTGGCTTGCCCTGACTTTGGGAGAGAAGCCGTACAGTTAAAGGATTTACCACTTGGTGGGTCCCTTGCTGAGGGCTGTACTTCTGCTGGCCGCTGCACCATCTTCAGCATCTCCACAGGCCATCCTCCTCCAAGTGCAGCTGCCCGGTACTAACTACCCCTGTGTACTTTAGGGATCAAAATAAGGATCTCCCCATTTTGTGACCGGTACCTGCTGCTGTAGGCAGGATTGCACAGGTACAGAGTTTCCCTGCCAAGTGCAGAGAGACTCTTCCTCCATGGGATTGGTTCCATTATTTAAAAAGTTGTCTGGTGGTTGCATCCTCTCTGCAGCCTGCACCTTTGCAGAAGCCCTAGATAAATAACAAAAATGGGAAATTCTCTTGCAGATTCTGCTGAAAGATTGAACCTCAGTTTTCCAGCAGCTTCCAATTCATCATCAAATGTTACGCTATGGAACTTCTGATGTGTTACTTAAGCAGAAGAATACCATAAAGATCAATAGAAGGCTGCTGTAAGTGGAATCTGCATAGAATATCCTTGTGGAACTCCATGCAGAACTTGTAAACCAGCTCTTATTCTTCCTGTAGTATCATCTCTGTCTTATATAGTGAGCTTATATTACTACAAGTAAAATATAAATGCTAATGGGTACCAAACAAAGTGAATAAAAAACTAGACCCAGAGCTGGAGCACATATCCATAGTTGTTACATTTAATCAATAACAGGAAGTATACTTCCAATGTTAATTAGAATTTTCTAGTGTTATAAATATGCAGGATATTGCCTGGGTAGAAAATAGTGCTTATTAAGTATTGTATTTCCTCTGGTATTTAAACTCTTTTACAGCACTAATACATAATAAGTAATGACTGAAATGAAAGGTTCAATGAAAAGCTATGGTTCATCTGAAAAAGTACAACAGATTGTGTGAGGCAACAGAGGTCCAGCTTTGAAATTCAGTATGCAGTAATGTCCAAAATGATTAAACCAATTAAACAATGCTGATGGTAGCAGAATATCAACAGGAAGATTCGCTGATCTTCTTGTTTTTATTATTAGGGAAATTTATTCCAGCCTTGTAAGACACTATTTTAAACAAGCAATATACAGTACTGTACCAGGAAATTTGCCAATCGGCAAACTGTTTTTCACATCCCTATTAAGTTGAAATAAGGGTCAAATTTTAGGTTATGAAGACAATATAAGCCCTTAGAAGACATGTGCTATGCATGTGCATGCACAACTCACAGGAGGCTATGAAACTTCATAGAAGGTGAGTGACGGCTACTACTATGACAATGATCGACATTAGATCATGCTGATGTTGGTAATTAAG
Source organism: Hyla sarda (assembly GCF_029499605.1). NCBI lineage: Eukaryota > Metazoa > Chordata > Amphibia > Anura > Hylidae > Hyla > Hyla sarda. The sequence continues at coordinate 271,542,841 of NC_079190.1, read as the reverse complement.
AGAAACTGACAGCAGGGTCACCTGTAGTAACCTGAATATACAGGTAGATAGTGCGGATAACCCTGTTGTGAATAAGTCCATGTAATAGATGAGAAACAACACTTGAGTTGGCACTGCCCCGTTCATTGAGTGTGAACAGCAGCTAATACCATATTTCAACATTCATATAGTACTGCCACTTAAGGTACTCTATCTTGAAAATGCAGACTTGAAACTAGGTAAGAAGACAATCAGATGGCACTCACATTTCAAAGTAAATTTTCTTCTATTTTTCATCAAACAGGTGTCGGATACAGGAATGGCCAACAGTCCTTTTCATCTCTTATCGGCACTTAATCATGACTTCTCAAGCTGCTAAGCGTGACACAGTGCATTGGACATTTCTGTAATCGCGACCTGATTGATGAAAAATAAACAAGAATCTGCTTTGAAATGTGAGTGCCATCTGATTGTCTTTTTACCTGTTGCTTATAACCACTTTAGCAACAAGATGGATATCTCCTGATGGGCTTCACAAATTTTTGTCAGGTGAGAAACATTAGAAACAAGGTCACCCACACTATCTACCTGTACATTCAGGTACAGCTGCCAGTTTCTGTCAGTTTCCCTTTAAATGATGTGGCATTGAAATGGTTTCAGAGCCTGTAATCTGTCCGATTGCCCCTACCCCCGCCATAATGCAACTGTGAATGTGTATGTGTGTGTGTGTGTGTGGGGGGGGGGGGGATCAGTTTCCAGGACAGGCTTTCTGAAAGACTCTGAGCCATGGGTAGACTCTATGAACAGAGTGCTGATCTCACTATTTAATAGCATAGCACGTTTCAGTATAAGCAATCTATAAAGTTGCCTAGAGGGACTTAAAAAACGAAACATATTTGATATTACTGTGTTATTATTATTTTTTGATTAATCAAATATAACATTATAGATCTTGTTATGTGCTCTGGCCGCACACGCTGTCCGTGAGTGCATGGTCCTGTTACTTGCTGCTGCCGGCGGGGCTGGAATTCGCATCGCGGGACGTGCCCGCATGCAAATCCCAGCCCATCCCTCACCTGGTGCTTCTCTTGCCCCTGCCTCTGCCTCTCTGCTCTGGCGTGCATCTCCACGTCCCCTGGGGCACACGCCAGAGCTTTAAGATTTAAAGGGCCAGTGCGCCAATTAGTGAAGTAACACCTGGGGCACACTGATAAATTCCGCTACCTCCAACACTTCTTTGCCGGATCTTTATTGCCCTAGTGCCTGAGAGAAAGTGTTCCTGAGAGTCGCTTTGCCGTGTACCATACCCTTTGCTCCGTGACCTTGCTCCTTTGCCGGCTGCCTAATGACCACTTTCTACGTTCTTTACTATGCTACTGTGCTGCCATACCTGATCTTCTGCTATCCTAACCGCAAGTTGCATTATCCCACCTGTGCCTCGAATCTCCTCAGCCACCTGTGTGGTCGAGCCATGCCAGGGGTAGCAACCTGGGTGCCGCCTGCAAGTCCATTCCACTTTGTGGCAGGCTCTGGTGAAAACCTTAGACTCCGCTCCCTGGTATGGTCTGAGTCATCTACCACACAGGTCCAGTGGATCCACTATCATCAGTGTTCCAGTCTACTGAAACATGAGTGTTACAGTAAGATCCGGCCATGGATCCTAATGAGGTACCCCTGCCTGAAGTGGCACATTTTCTCTCCGTTGTGGTACGTCAGTATCAGCAATTGGCGTGACAGGCACAGCAACTAACCCAACAGTCTGCTATGATGCAACAGCTATTGGTCTTGCAGCAACAACAGCAGCAGGTTTCGCAACCTGGCCCACTCCCACCACCAGTTCCTGCAGGGTCTTCTGGCTCCCAGCTACGTCTGCCTTTACCTTCTAAATATGATGGTGCTTCCAAGTTATGCAAAGGCTTCGTCACACAGTGCTCCATGCACTTGGAGCTCATGTCTTAACAGTTTCCCACGTGCAAGGGTGGCCTTTGTCATTAGTCTACTGTCCGGAAAAGCCATGGCCTGGACTACCATTTGCGACCATGGTGATCCGGTATTCTCCAATTTGTCAGCTTTCTTGGCAGAATTTCGCAATGTCTTTGAGGAACCCGCATGTGCCTCTTCTGCTGAGACGGCTTTGCTGAACCTCTGTCAAGAGAATTCTTCCCTTGGTGACTATGTGGGTCAATTCCGCACTTTAGCCTCAGAACTTGCATGGAATGATGAGGCATTGTGTGCCACATTCAAAAAAGGACTGTCAAGCAGGATTAAAGATGCCCTCGCAACAGGTGATCCTCCGTGTTCTTTGACTGAACTTGGCAACACGCATTGATTGGAGGAATTGGAGGAACTGCACTTAGAGTGGGAACCTGCCCGGACACGAAGATATCCTCGCCTGGCAACCGTGTTTCAATGTCCACTTCTTCAGTTTTCTGTGACTCTTGCTGAAGAGGCCATGCAAGTGGATCGTTCTCGTCTTACACAAAAGGAGAGGTCACATCGACACAGTGAGAATTTGTGCTTGTATTGTGCTAGCCCAGAGCACTTCTTCAAGGACTGTACAGCTCGCCCACAGCGTCCGGGAAATGCCCGCACCTAGGGTACGCGGGAGAGGCATCTCTGGTGCTCCACGCTTAACTATTTCTGTACTTTGCTTCAGCCAAGTCTTCCTTCAGTGTTACAGCATTTTTGGTTTCTGGATCAGCAGGTGACTTTATTGATGCTTCTTTGGTCCACAAGTATCATCTTCCAGTCACTCGGCTTGCCAAGCCCTTGTTCATCTCCTCTGTTAATTAACAAAATCTGGACTGTATGGTTCACTTCCATACAGAATCTCTCGTCATGCAAGTGGGTGTCTTGCATGAAGAAAAGATTGAATTCTATGTTCTGCCACACTGTTCTTCAGAGATTCTTCTTGGGCTTCCTTGGCTGCAACACCATTCTCCTCAACTGGATTGGAGAACTGGAGAAATAATTCGCTGGGAACAATCCTGTCAAAATCTTTGCCTCCAACCAGTTCTGCCTAAAGTTGTTTCTCGTCTTCCTCCATTACCTGGCCTGCTTCCACTGTACCAAGATTTCTCTGACGTATTCTGCAAGACACAGGCTGAGTCTCTGCCTCCACATAGTCCTTACGACTGCCCTATAGATCATCTGCTTGGTACCACTCTCCCTCGTGGGAGTATATATCCTCTATTGGTTCCTGAGACCAAAGCCATGGCTAAGTATATCCAGGAGAATCTCCAAAAGGGATTTATCCGTAAGTCCTCTTCTCCTGCTGGAGCTGGTTTCTTCTTTGTAGGGAAGAAGGATGGCTCACTCCGTCCATGCATTGACTTCAGGGGATTTAACAAACCATTACCCTCTACCTCTTATCTCAGAACTTTTTGACCGTCTACGTGGTGCCAAGGTTTTCTCCAATTTGGACTTACGTGGAGCGTATAACCTCATTCGTATCCGCAAGGGAGATGAATGGAAAATGGCCTTCAATACTTGTGATGGACATTCTGAGTATCTCGTAATGCCTTTTGGTCTCTGCAATGCTCCAGCCATTTTTCAAGAGTTTGTCAATGATATCTTCCGTGAACTTCTCTACACCTGTGTTGTGGTATACCTAGATGACATCCTGATCTTCTCTTCCAACTTAGAGGAACATCGTACTCATGTTCGTCTGATTCTTCAGTGACTACGGAAGAATCATCTGTACGCCAAACTTGAGAAATTAATGTTTGAGAAGTTTGGTCTTCCGTTTCTTGGCTACATTGTCTCTTATCAGGGCCTTCAGATGGATCGAGATAAATTGTCTCCAGTGTGGGATTGGCCTCATCTTTCGGGCCTACGTGCTATTCAACACTTTCTGGGATTTGCTAGCTATTATCGTCAATTCCTCCCACATTTTTTGTCCTTGGTTGCTCCAATCGTGGCTTTCACTAAGAAGACTTCTAGTCCTAAGTTGTGGCCTTAAGAGGCTGAAGAGGCCTTCTCCCATTTAAAGTCTGCGTTTGCCTCTGCTCCTGTGCTTACAAGACCAGATCCTGAGACCCCATTTGCTTTGGAGGTTGATGCCTCATCTATTGGAGCGGGTGCCGTTCTTACTAAAAAAAAATGCCTAGGGCAAGACTGTAACTTGTGGGTTCTTCTCCAAGACCTTCTCTCCTGCTGAGAGGAATAACTCCATTGAGATCGTGAACTCCTCAATATCAAACTAGCCTTGGAGGGATGGCAACATTTATTGGAGGGTTCTTCTTATCCGGTCAGCATCTACTCTGACTAGAGATGAGCGAACTTTTCAAAAATTCGATTGGGCCGATTTGCCGAATTTTCCCAAAAAGTTTCTTTGTGGCAAATCTATATTAAAAAAGGCTATTTCTAGCCTCCATACAGCCTCTATAGGGGTATAGAACACTTTGCTGTGTTCTAAAACGCATATGGAGTGTGCTGGGGTAGTGAAATAATACTGTTATTCAGAAAAACATGAAGATTACCGGCATCGCTTTTAGAATCACTGCCGCACAGGAGCACAATGAAGGAGCCTGGTGGTGGCATCAGTGTCAGGAGAACATATAGGGACTGAATGACATAGCATGGAGGTATTGGCAGCATGAGGAGACCATATAGCGGCTGAATGGCACAGCGTGGCGGTGTTGGCAGCATGAGGACACCATATAGTGGCTGAATGACACAGCTTGGATGAGGCTGAAGCATGAGGACACCCTATAGTGGCTGAATGACACAGCATGGAGGTGTTGGCAGCTTGAGGAGACCATATAGTGTCTGAATGGAACAGCGTGGAGGTGTTGGCAGCAAGAGGAGACGATATAGTGGATGAATGGCAGAGCCCGGAGTTGCCAGCAGCACTAGGCCTTCACAATCCCTAAGATTAAAAGATGAATTAAGAAATTTAAACCGAGGATTTTGGATAGTGGGTGCTACCTATGAGAAAATTTGAAATTCCCAGACCCAGGCCCCACAGCGGCATCAGTAACCCATATATTGCCTAAATGACACAGCCTAGAGTTGGCTGATGCACGAGTACACAGCAGGGTTTCACAATCCCCCCAAAAAAACACAACAATTTTATAAAATTTTTTTAAAAGATTTTGGATAGAGGGTGCTACCTATGAGAAAATTTTAAATTCCCAGACCCAGGCCCCAAAGCGGCATCAGTAACCCATATATTGCCTGAATGACACAGCCTGGAGTTGGCTGATGCACGAGTACACAGCAGGGCTTCACAATCCCCCCCCCCCCAAAAAAAAAAACCACACAATTTTTGACATTTTCGAAAAAGATTTTGGATAGCGGGTGCTACCTATGAGAAAATTTGAAATTCCCAGACCCAGGCTCCACAGCGGCATCAGTAATCCATATATTGCTTGAATGACACAGCCTGGAGTTGGCTGATGCACGAGTCTACACCAGGGCTTCACCATCCCCCCCCAAAAAAACACACAATTTTAGAAATTTTTGAAAAAGATTTTGGATAGCGGGTGCTACCTATGAGAAAATTTGAAATTCCCAGACCCAGGCCCCACAGTGGCATCAGTAACCCATATATTGCCTGAATTACACAGCCTGGAGTTGGCTGATGCACGAGTACACAGCAGGGCTTCACAATCACCCACCCCCAAAAAAAAATACAATTTTAGAAATTTCTGAAAAATATTTTGGATAGCGGGTGCTACCTATAAGAAAATTTGAAATTCCCAGACCCAGGCCCCACAGCGGCATCAGTAACCCATATATTGCCTGAATGACACAGCCTGGAGTTGGCTGATGCACGAGTATACACCAAGGCTTCACAATCCCCCCCAAAAAACACACAATTTTTGAAATTTTTGAAAAAGATTTTGGATAGCGGGTGCTTCCTATAAGAAAATTTGAAATTACCAGACCCAGGCCCCACAGCGGCATCAGTAACCCATCTATTTGCTTGAATGACACAGCCCTGAGTTGGCAGATGCACAAGTATACACCAGGGCTTCACAATCCCCCCCCCAAAAAAACACACAATTTTTGAAATTTTTGAAAAAGATTTTGGAAAGCGGGTGCTACCTATGAGAAAATTTGAAATTCCCAGACCCAGGCCCCACAGCGGCATCAGTAATCCATATATTGCCTGAATGACACAGCCTGGAGTTGGCTGATGCACGAGTATACACCAGGGCTTCACCATCCCCCCCCCAAAAAAACACACAATTTTAGAAATTTTTAAAAAAGATGTTGGATAGTGGGTGCTTCCTATAAGAAAATTTGAAATTACCAGACTCAGGCCCCACAGCGGCATCAGTAACCCATATATTGCCTGAATGACACAGCCTGGAGTTGGCAGATGCACGAGTATACACCAGGGCTTCACAATCCCCCCCAAAAAAACCACACAATTTTTGAAATTTTTGAAAAAGATTTTGGAAAGCGGGTGCTACCTATGAGAAAATTTGAAATTCCCAGACCCAGGCCCCACAGCGGCATCAGTAACCCATATATTGCCTGAATGACACAGCCTGGAGTTGGCTGATGCACGAGTACACAGCAGGGCTTCACAATTCCCCCCTCCCCCCCCCCCAAAAAAAAAAAAAAAAAATTTTATACATTTTTGAAAAAGATTTTGGATAGCAGGTGGTACCTATAAGAAAATTTGAAATTCCCAGACCCAGGCCCCACAGCGGCATCAGTAACCCATATATTGCATGAATGACACAGCCTGGAGTTGGCTGATGCACAAGTACACAGCAGGGCTTCACAATTCTCCCCCCCCCCCCCCACAAAAAAAAACAATTTCAGAAATTTTTGAAAAATATTTTGGATAGCGAGTGCAACCTATAAGAAAATTTGAAATTCCCAGACCCAGGCCCCACAGCGGCATCAGTAACCCATATATTGCCTGAATGACACAGCCTGGAGTTGGCTGATGCACAAGTACACAGCAGGGCTTCACAATTCTCCCCCCCCCCACAAAAAAAAATACAATTTTTGAAATTTTTGAAAAATATTTTGGATAGCGGGTGCTACCTATAAGAAAATTTGAAATTCCCAGACCCAGGCCCCACAGCGGCAGCAGTAACCCATATATTGCCTGAATGACACAGCCTGGAGTTGGCAGGTGCACGAGTATACACCAGGGCTTCACAATCCCCCCCCAAAAAACCACACAATTTTTTTAATTTTTGAAAAAGATTTTGGAAAGCGGGTGCTACCTATGAGAAAATTTGAAATTCCCAGACCTAGGCCCCACAGCGGCATCAGTAATCCATATATTGCCTGAATGACACAGCCTGGAGTTGGCTGATGCACGAGTATACAGCAGGGCTTCACCATCCCCCCCCAAAAAAACACACAATTTTAGAAATTTTTAAAAAAGATGTTGGATAGCGGGTGCTACCTATGAGAAAATTTTAAATTCCCAGACCCAGGCCCCACAGTGGCATCAGTAACCCATATATTGCCTGAATAACACAGCCTGGAGTTGGCTGATGCATGAGTACACACCAGGGCTTCACAATCCCCCCCCCCCCCCCAAAAAAAAAACAACAACAATTTTATACATTTTTGAAAAAGATTTAGGATAGCAGGTGGTACCTATAAGAAAATTTGAAATTCCCAGACCCAGGCCCCACAGCGGCATCAGTAACCCATATATTGCCTGAATGACACAGCCTGGAGTTGGCTGATGCACGAGTACACAGCAGGGCTTAACAATTCCCCCCCCCCCCCCAAAAAAAAAAAACAACAACAATTTTATACATTTTTGAAAAAGATTTTGGATAGCAGGTGGTACCTATAAGAAAATTTGAAATTCCCAGACCCAGGCCCCACAGCGGCATCAGTAACCCATATATTGCATGAATGACACAGCCTGTAGTTGGCTGATGCACGAGTACACACCAGGGCTTCACAATCCCCCCCCCCCCCCAAAAAAAAAAAAAACAATTTCAGAAATTTTTAAAAATATTTTGGATAGCGAGTGCTACCTATAAGAAAATTTGAAATTCCCAGACCCAGGCCCCACAGCGGCATCAGTAACCCATATATTGCCTGAATGACACAGCCTGGAGTTGGCTGATGCACGAGTACACAGCAGGGCTTAACAATTCCCCCCCCCCCCCCAAAAAAAAAACAACAACAATTTTATACATTTTTGAAAAAGATTTTGGATAGCAGGTGGTACCTATAAGAAAATTTGAAATTCCCAGACCCAGGCCCCACAGCGGCATCAGTAACCCATATATTGCATGAATGACACAGCCTGTAGTTGGCTGATGCACGAGTACACACCAGGGCTTCACAATCCCCCCCCCCCCCCCCCAAAAAAAAAAACAATTTCAGAAATTTTTAAAAAATATTTTGGATAGCGAGTGCTACCTATAAGAAAATTTGAAATTCCCAGACCCAGGCCCCACAGCGGCATCAGTAACCCATATATTGCCTGAATGACACAGCCTGGAGTTGGCAGGTGCACGAGTATACACCAGGGCTTCACAATCCCCCCCCCCAAAAAAACACACAATTTTTGAAATTTTTGAAAAAGATTTTGGAAAGCGGGTGCTACCTATGAGAAAATTTGAAATTCCCAGACCCAGGCCCCACAGCGGCATCAGTAATCCATATATTGCCTGAATGACACAGCCTGGAGTTGGCTGATGCACGAGTACACAGCAGGGCTTCACAATCCCCCCCCCCCCCAAAAAAAAACAATTTCAGAAATTTTTGAAAAATATTTTGGATAGCGGGTGCTACCTATAAGAAAATTTGAAATTCCCAGACCCAGGCCCCACAGCGGCATCAGTAACCCATATATTGCCTGAATGACACAGCCTGGAGTTGGCTGATGCACGAGTACACAGCAGGGCTTCACAATTCCCCCCCCCCCCCAAAAAAAAAAACAACAACAATTTTATACATTTTTGAAAAAGATTTTTGGATAGCAGGTGGTACCTATAAGAAAATTTGAAATTCCCAGACCCAGGCCCCACAGCGGCATCAGTAACCCATATATTGCATGAATGACACAGCCTGTAGTTGGCTGATGCACGAGTACACACCAGGGCTTCACAATCCCCCCCCCCCCCAAAAAAAAAAAAAAAACAATTTCAGAAATTTTTGAAAAATATTTTGGATAGCGAGTGCTACCTATAAGAAAATTTGAAATTCCCAGACCCCAGGCCCCACAGCGGCATCAGTAATCCATATATTGCCTGAATGACACAGCCTGGAGTTGGCTGATGCACGAGTACACAGCAGGGCTTCACAATCCCCCCCCCCCCCCCAAAAAAAAACAATTTCAGAAATTTTTGAAAAATATTTTGGATAGCGGGTGCTACCTATAAGAAAATTTGAAATTCCCAGACCCAGGCCCCACAGCGGCATCAGTAACCCATATATTGCCTGAATGACACAGCCTGGAGTTGGCTGATGCACAAGTACACAGCAGGGCTTCACAATTCCCCCCCCCCCCCAAAAAAAAAACAACAACAATTTTATACATTTTTGAAAAAGATTTTGGATAGCAGGTGGTACCTATAAGAAAATTTGAAATTCCCAGACCCAGGCCCCACAGCGGCATCAGTAACCCATATATTGCATGAATGACACAGCCTGTAGTTGGCTGATGCACGAGTACACACCAGGGCTTCACAATCCCCCCCCCCCCCCAAAAAAAAAAAAAAAACAATTTCAGAAATTTTTGAAAAATATTTTGGATAGCGAGTGCTACCTATAAGAAAATTTGAAATTCCCAGACCCAGGCCCCACAGCGGCATCAGTAACCCATATATTGCCTGAATGACACAGCCTGGAGTTGGCAGGTGCACGAGTATACACCAGGGCTTCACAATCCTCCCCCAAAAAACCACACAATTTTTTAAAGTTTTTGAAAAAGATTTTGGAAAGCGGGTGCTACCTATGAGAAAATTTGAAATTCCCAGACCCAGGCCCCACAGCGGCATCAGTAATCCATATATTGCCTGAATGACACAGCCTGGAGTTGGCTGATGCACGAGTATACACCAGGGCTTCACCATCCCCCCCCCAAAAAACACACAATTTTAGAAATTTTTAAAAAAGATGTTGGATAGCGGGTGCTACCTATGAGAAAATTTTAAATTCCCAGACCCAAGCCCCACAGTGGCATCAGTAACCCATATATTGCCTGAATAACACAGCCTGGAGTTGGCTGATGCACGAGTACACACCAGGGCTTCACAATCCCCCCCCCCCCCCAAAAAAAAAACAACAACAATTTTATACATTTTTGAAAAAGATTTTGGATAGCAGGTGGTACCTATAAGAAAATTTGAAATTCCCAGACCCAGGCCCCACAGCGGCATCAGCAACCCATATATTGCATGAATGACACAGCCTGTAGTTGGCTGATGCACGAGTACACACCAGGGCTTCACAATCCCCCCCCCCCCAAAAAAAAAACAATTTCAGAAATTTTTGAAAAATATTTTGGATAGCGAGTGCTACCTATAAGAAAATTTGAAATTCCCAGACCCAGGCCCCACAGCGGCATCAGTAACCCATATATTGCCTGAATGACACAGCCTGGAGTTGGCTGATGCACGAGTATACACCAGGGCTTCACAATCCCCCCCAAAAAACACACAATTTTTGAAATTTTTGAAAAAGATTTTGGATAGCGGGTGCTTCCTATAAGAAAATTTGAAATTACCAGACCCAGGCCCCACAGCGGCATCAGTAACCCATATATTGCCTGAATGACACAGCCTGGAGTTGGCAGGTGCACGAGTATACACCAGGGCTTCACAATCCCCCCCCCAAAAAAACACACAATTTTTGAAATTTTTGAAAAAGATTTTGGAAAGCGGGTGCTACCTATGAGAAAATTTGAAATTCCCAGACCCAGGCCCCACAGCGGCATCAGTAATCCATATATTGCCTGAATGACACAGCCTGGAGTTGGCTGATGCACGAGTATACACCAGGGCTTCACCATCCCCCCCCCCAAAAAAACACACAATTTTAGAAATTTTAAAAAAGATGTTGGATAGCGGGTGCTACCTATGAGAAAATTTTAAATTCCCAGACCCAGGCCCCACAGTGGCATCAGTAACCCATATATTGCCTGAATAACACAGCCTGGAGTTGGCTGATGCACGAGTACACAGCAGGGCTTCACATTCCCCCCCCCCCCAAAAAAAAAAAAACAATTTCAGAAATTTTTGAAAAATATTTTGGATAGCGGGTGCTACCTATAAGAAAATTTGAAATTCCCAGACCCAGGCCCCACAGCGGCATCAGTAACCCATATATTGCCTGAATGACACAGCCTGGAGTTGACTGATGCACGAGTACACAGCAGGGTTTCACAATCCCCCCCCCCCCCCCAAAAAAAAAAAAAAAAAAATTTATACATTTTGAAAAAGATTTTGGATAGCAGGTGGTACCTATAAGAAAATTTGAAATTCCCAGACCCAGGCCCCACAGCGGCATCAGTAACCCATATAGTGCATGAATGACAGAGCCTGTAGTTGGCTGATGCATGAGTACACACCAGGGCTTCACAATCCCCCCCCCCAAAAAAAAAACACAACAATTTTTGAAATTTTTGAAAAAGATTTTGGATAGCGGGTGCTACCTATGAGAAAATTTGAAATTACCGGACCCAGGCCCCCACAGCGGCATCAGTAACCCATATATTGCCTGAATGACACAGCCTGGAGTTGGCAGATGCACGAGTATACACCAGGGCTTCACAATCCCCCCCCAAAAAAACACACAATTTTTGAAATTTTTGAAAAAGATTTTGGAAAGCGGGTGCTACCTATGAGAAAATTTGAAATTCCCAGACCCAGGCCCCACAGCGGCATCAGTAATCCATATATTGCCTGAATGACACAGCCTGGAGTTGGCTGATGCACGAGTATACACCAGGGCTTCACCATCCCCCCCCCAAAATAACACACAATTTTAGAAATTTTTGAAAAAGATGTTGGATAGCGGGTGCTACCTATGAGAAAATTTGAAATTCCCAGACCCAGGCCCCACAGTGGCATCAGTAATCCATATATTGCCTGAATGACACAGCCTGGAGTTGGCTGATGCACGAGTACACAGCAGGGCTTCACAATTCCCCCCCCCCCCCCCCAAAAAAAACAACAACAATTTTATACATTTTTGAAAAAGATTTTGGATAGCGGGTGCTACCTATGAGAAAATTTGAAATTCCCAGACCCAGGCCCCACAGCGGCATCAGTAATCCATATATTGCCTGAATGACACAGCCTGGAGTTGGCTGATGCACGAGTACACAGCAGGGCTTCACAATTCCCCCCCCCAAAAAAAAACAACAACAATTTTATACATTTTTGAAAAAGATTTTGGATAGCGGGTGCTACCTATGAGAAAATTTGAAATTCCCAGACCCAGGCCCCACAGCGGCATCAGTAATCCATATATTGCCTGAATGACACAGCCTGGAGTTGGCTGATGCACGAGTATACACCAGGGCTTCACAATACCCCTCCCCCCACAAAAAACACACAATTTTTGAAAATTTTGAAAAAGATTTTGGATAGCGGGTGCTACCTATGAGAAAATTTGAAATTCCCAGACCCAGGCCCCACAGTGGCATCAGTAACCCATATATTGCCTGAATAACACAGCCTGGAGTTGGCTGTTGCACGAGTACACAGCAGGGCTTCACAATCCCCCCCCCCCCCCAAAAAAAAAAAAAAAACATTTTAGAAATTTTTGAAAAAGATTTTGGATAGCGGGTGCTACCTATGAGAAAATTTAAAATTCCCAGACCTAGGACCAGCAGCGCCATCATTTTTTTATTTGAAAATTAAAACAAACTTTGAGTGTCCCGGATCCCATTGTGTGGGTACAAAGGTCCAAATCCAAAAAGCCCCCACAGCAACATCAGTAAAGCATATATTGCCTGAATGACACAGCCTGGAGTTGACTGATTCAAGAGTAGACAGCAGGGCTTCACAATTACCCCCAAAAACACCACAATTTTAGAAATTTTTGAAAAAGATTTTGGATAGCGGGTGCTACCTATGAGAAAATTTTAAATTCCCAGACCCAAGCCCAGCAGCGCCATCATTTTTTTATTTGAAATTTAAAACAACTATTGCGTGTCCCAGACCCCAGCGTGTGGGTACGAAGGACCAATTCCAACAAGCCCCCACAGGGCTCATGTGACCGTGAGATGTAGGCGCAACGTCTCCATTGGCCTGACCGGCCATTGTTTCCAAGACTTCTCGCAAAGGCAAACCATGTGAAGAACAGCCTGACACCACCGTGACCTGCACACATGGTATGCTGAAGGGCCACTGAGACTTTTTCGTGCAGTGGATGCTTAAGACACAGTGGAGGATGTGGAGGCGGAGTAGCACACTGTCACAGGACCAACGGGATGACAGAGTGTAGCAGGAAGCAGCATTGAGTACACAGCAGGGCTTCAGAATCCCAAAGAAAAAACAACCATTTAAAAAAAAATTTAAGAATATTTAGGACAGTGGGTGCTACCTATATATTGCCTGAATGACACAGCCTGTAGTTGGCTGATGCATGAGGACACACTAGGGCTTCACAATCCCCCCCAAAAACACAACAATTGTAGAAATTTATGAAGAAGACTTTTGGATAGCGGGTGCTACCTATGAGAAAATTTGAAATTCCCAGACCCAGGCCCAGCATTGCCATCAGTAAACCATATATTGCCTGAATGACACAGGCTGGAGTTGGCTGATGCATGAGTACGCACCAAAGCTTCACAAGGCCGAGAATTTAAAGATCATTGTTGAAATTTGCATTAAGCATGTATTAGCTACTGTTAAACTTCCCAAAATTTAAGGCCCAAGGCCAGAAGTGTCAGTGAGGCAAGTAGTTCCTGAAAGACACAGGGTGAGTCAGGAGCAGGCATTCACAGTACCCAAGATGGTTTCATAACCCCTTACATTTAAAGATCAATATTGAAATTTACATTAAGCATTTATTAGCTACTGCTAAACTTCCAAAAATTAAATGCTCAAGGCCAGAAGTGTTAGTGAGGCAAGTAGATCCTGAAAGACACAGGATGAGTCAGGAGCAGGCATTCACAGTACCCAAGAGTGAAAGTGAAAGTGAAAACATGCCGGTTAGCTCAGGGAGCTGTTCGTGATAGCCGCGGTTAAATCGCTGCATCCCGAACAGATTACAGTACAGCTGGAGGATCCCTACCTGCCTCCTCGCTGTCCGATCGCCGAATGACTGCCCAGTGCCTGAGATCCAGGCATGAGCAGTCAAGCGGCAGAATCATTGATCACTGGTTTCCTATGAGATACCAGTGACCAATGTAATAGATCAGTGTGTGCAGTGTTATAGGTCCCTATGGGAGCTATAACACTGCAAAAAAAAGTGAAAAAAAAAGTGAATAAAGATCATTTAACCCCTTCCCTATTAAAAGTTTGAATCACCCCCCTTTTCCCATAAAAAGAACACATTGTAAATAAAAATAAAAATGAACATATATATATATATATATATATATATATATATATATATATATAGATAGATAGATAGATAGATAGATAGATAGATAGATAGATATATGGTATTGCAGCGTGCGGAAATTTCCAAATTGTAAGAATATATCGTTAATTGAACCGCACGGTCAATGGCGTACGCGCCAAAAAATTCCAAAGTCCAAAATAGTGCATTTTTGGTCACTTTTTATATCATGAAAAAATGAATCAATAAGTCCTATCAATGCAAGAATGGTACCGCTAAAAACTTCAGATCACGGTGCAAAAAATGAGCCCTCATACCGCCCCATACGCGAAAAAATTAAAAAGTTATAGGGGTCAGATAATTTTAAACGTATTCCTTTTCCTGCATGTAGTTATGATTTTTTCCAGAAGTATGGCAAAATCAAACCTATATAAGTAGGATATCATTTTAATCATATGGACCTACAGAATAAAGATAAGGTGTCATTTTTACTGAAAAATGTACTACATAGAAACGGAAGCCCCCAAAAGATACTAAACAGCATTTTTTTTTTCAATTTTGTCTCACAATGATTTTTTTTTCCATTTCACCGTAGATTTTTGGGCAAAATGACTGATGTCATTACAAAGTAGAATTGGTGGCGCAAAAAATAAGTCATCATATGGATTTGTAGGTGCAAAATTGAAAGAGTTATGATTTTTTAAAGGCAAGGAGGAAAAAACGAAAATGTAAAAACGGAAAAACCCTCGGTCCTTAAGGGGTTAAAGATCAATTTTGAAATTTGCATTAAGCATGTATTAGCTACTGCTAAACTTCCAAAAATTAAAGGCCCAAGGCCAGAAGTGTCGGTGAGGCAGGTAGTTCCTGAAAGACACAGGATTAGTCAGGAGCAGGCATTCACAGTACCCAAGAGGGTTTCATAAACCCTTACATTTAAAGATCAATGTTGAAATTTGCATTTAGCATATATTTAGCTACTGCTAAACTTCCAAAATGTAAGCCCAAGGCCTGAGGCATCAGGGAGGCAAGTAGTTCCTGAAAGACACAGGATGAGTCAGGAGCAGGCATTCGCAGTACCCAAGAGGGTTTCATAACCCCTTCCATTTAAAGATCAATGTTGACATTTGCATTAAGCATGTATTTAGCTACTGCTAAACTTCCAAAAATTAAAGGCCCTAGGCCAAAAGCATCAGTGAGGCAAGTAGTTCCTGAAAGACACAGGATGAGCCAGGAGCTGGCAATGGCACTACCAAAGAGGGTTTCATAACCCTAATTGATAACCCAAGAGGGTTTCATAACCAACCATAATTGGGAAATGTTGGTGTAGCAGCATGGTCAATCTACTCTGAGGCATCTGGCATTGGTGGCTGGAAATCCTGGCTGATCCATCCCTGATTCATCATGACAAACGTCAGTCTCTCCACATTTTTAGTGGACAGACGAGTTTGCCTTGGGGTGACTATGGCCCCAGCCGCACTAAACACCCGCTCTCATGGCACACTACTGGCCGGGCAGGACAGCTTTTCCAGGGCAAACTCTGCTAGTTGCGGCCATAAATCAAGTTTGGCTGCCCAGAAGTCCAGCGGATCTTCAATGGTTGTTGACATGGTCATGTCAAGGTATGCCACCACCTGTTGGTTCAGGTCCGGCTCCATGTCTACCTGCTGCTGATGAGGTGCTTCACTATGCGGGTGAAGAAAGCTACTCATCAGCGACTGTAGACTCAGGCTGCTGCTGAATGAGCTGGTACTGCTCCTGCCACCCCTCCCCAGCAGCCATGGCAGTGGAAGGTGAGCGCAGAGGGCCCCCCGAGTCAGACCTGCGAGTGGATGGACCATTAGGAATCGGCCAACTGACTACGTAGAATCTCTCTGTAGTAGGTCAGCTTGTCCTCCCTCTCAGTGGGTGTAAAAAAGGCCCCCATTCTGGGATGGTAGCGAGGGTTTAATAAGGTGGAGATCCAGAAATCATCCCGCAGACGAATTTTGACAATTCGGGGGTCACTACGCAAGCAGCTGAGAATGCATTGTGCCATTTGCGCCAGTGACTCGGAGGGACTGCCTGCCTCCATCTCCATTGCATACTGCCACGGTGTGTCTGGGTCCTCTGTCTCGCCTTCCTCACAACCCTCCAGCTCCTCTGGCTGCTCCTGCTCCTCCTCTCCTGTCCGATGACTAGAAACACCGGCCTTCTCATCCAAACTAAAATGTGCTCTGCTCTGCCCCTCATCATCCTCCTCCTCCAGTTCAGCCCCCTCAGGGCTCATGTAGCCTTGAGATGTAGGCACAACATCTCCATTGCCGTGACCAGCCATGGTTTCAATCATTTGTTGTAGGAAATGTAGGAGTGGAATTACGTAGTTCATGGTGTAATCCAAGCGATTTACAAATAATGTGGCTTCCTCAAAGGGCCACAGTAAATGGCAGGTGTCACGTATGAAGTGCCACTGGTTCACATTGAAGTTACACAGGGGAGTACTCCTATCTGCTTGGATCATCAAGAAATTGGTGATGGCTTTTCTTTGTTCGTATAGTCTGTCCAACATATGGAGGGTGGAATTCCAACGTGTGGCAACATCACAAATAAGACTATGTTGTGGGATACCGTTCTGACGCTGCAGCTCAAGGAAGGTGTGCTTGGTGGTGTACGAGTGGCTGAAGTGCATGCACAGTTTCCTTGCCATTTTCAGGATGTTTTGCAAATGGGGTGAAGACTTGAGGAAGTGCTTGACAACCAGATTCAACACGTGTGCCATGCAGGGCGCATGTTTCACACTTCCTTGTCGCAGCGCGGACACAATGTTCTTCCCATTGTCGGTCACCATGGTTCCCATTTCCAGATTTCGTGGAGTAAGCCATACTAGGATTTCTTTACGAATGAACTTTAGCAGTTCCTCCCCTGTGTGACTCCGTTCGCCAAGGCAAACCATGTGAAGAACAGTTTGACACCGCCGTGCCCTACACACATGGTACGATGAAGGGCCACTGAGATTTGGATGTGCAGTGGAGGCCGAGGACACGGTGGAGGATGAGGAGGAGGAGTCGCACAATGTAACAGGACCAACTGCCTGGGAGTGAGAGCGTGGAGGAGGAAGCGGTGTGACCTGTCCAAGTTGCTGTTGTGGCTGTGCAGGAACCACATTTACCCAGTGGGCCGTAAAAGACAAGTATTGTCCCTGCAAATAGTTGCAGCTCAACACGTCGGCGCTGCCGTGCACTTTTGAACACACCGACAGGCTCAAGGACTGGCCCACCTTCTCTTGTACAAACTTATGCAGGGCTGGTACTGCCTTCTTCGCAAAGAAATGACGGCTTGGGACTCTCCACCTTGGCTCGGCACAAGCCATCAATTCTCTGAAAGGTGCAGAGTCCACCACTTGAAAAGGGAGGGACTGCAACATCAGCAACTTGGACAGGAGCACATTCAACTTCTGCCCCGTTGGATGAGTGGGCGTATATTGTTGTCTCTTGGACATGGCTTCGCCGATGGATTGTTGGCGGAATGGCTGATTAAAAGGGGGAGAAGCAGGAGCGACAGAAGGAGGGTTCGACACACAGCTCCCTTCGGCTGAGGTGGTTGAGCCTTGGCTGGATGAAGGAGGGAGCGGATGGCCACTGGGTGATGCAGCAGGCTGAACCACTACATCGGAGCCACGGTTCTCCCAGGCCGCTTTATGGTGGCGAAGCATGTGTTGATGCAGCGCCGTGGTGCCGACATTGGAACCCTAGCCACGCTTCACCTTCTGACGACAGATCTTGCATGTGTCTACGTGAACCTCCTCGGAATGCCTTATGAAAAACTTCCACACCGACGAGTAGCTGATTTTCTCACCCGCAGTCCGCACTAATTGACTGCTACTGGCGCCGTCTAGAGGAACCCCTGTTCCACTTCCTCCCGGAAAGGTAAGCTGCCGCAAAGCAGGTGGTCTCCCCCGGGCACGTTTGGCTACTGAATTTCCACTCCTGCCACCACGCTGACTGCCAACCGTGCTTCCGCCTTGCTGCCTCAAGGGCAACCTGCAACTCTCTTCTCCTGATGATGATGAAGCCCCTTCTGCACCTGGCTCCCAATTGCGATCGGCTTCATCATCATCAACAGGTGTTTGCACGTCACTGATGTCCTCCTCAGGTTCCCCAACAGTGTCTGCTTCAGGACCCTGAACACTTGCAACACCGCCTCCCACGTCACTCTTCGCATCACTACTTGGCCGCCTAGCAGAGCAAGCGGTGCATGTCTCCTCCCCTTCTTGCCTGTCTAGTAGCTGCTGACTGTCCTCTATTAGATCGTCCTCAGTAAATAGTGGAGCTGAACCCACAGCATAAGATACTTCTTTAGGAGAGGGAACAGCATAGGACAAAGGCAATGGGAGGACAGGGACTGCTCCCGGGCCATGCCAACTGAGGGTTGTGTCTGAGGAACCCACCGACTGTTGACTGGGGGTGTCAGATGTCACTTGTGATGATGTGATGTGGCTTTCATCCAAGTATATCCGCTTCAAGATCCCCTGTTACAAGCTTGGTTCCCGCTACCTTGGTCCCTTCCAGATTCTACAAAATATCAATCCTGTCTCATACAAACTCTGTCTACCTGCTACGTTACGTATTCCTAATACCTTCCATGTCTCTCTCCTCAAGCATCTTGTCATAAACCGGTTCTACAAAGTTAAACAGATTATTGCTATAAAAACTGTGAGAGGTAAACAGTTTTTCTTGGTCGACTGGGAGAGCTACGGTCCTGAGGAGAGATCTTGGGAGCCTGAGGAGAATGTCCTGGACCGTGATCTTCTCAGGGGTTTTCATAAAAGGAGGGGGAGACCAAAGGTGGGGGGGGGACTGTTACGTTATGCGCTCTGGCTGCACACACTGGCCGTGAGCGCATTGTCCCCTTACCTGCTGTTGCCCCAGTCCGTCACTCTCTAGGTGTTTCTCCTGCCTCCGCCTCTGCTTCTCTACTCTGGCGCGCATGTCACCATCCCCTAGGGCGTGCGCGTGCTGGAGCTTTAAGATTTAAAGGGCCAGTATGCTCATAAGTGTAAGCCACCTGTGGCTCATTTATAAATTCCTCCACCCTCCTCAGTTTCCTGCCGGATCTTTGTTGCTTTAAGCCTGAAAGAAAGCATTCCTGTTATTGCCTTACCGTTTATCTGATCTCTTGCTTTGTGGCCTTGCTCCTCTGCCGCCTGCCTACTGACCTCCTGCTATGTCTAGACTACACTACTGTGCCGCCTGCCCTGACCTTCTGCTATCCATACTACAAGCTGCCTTATCCCTCCTGTGCCTTGCATCTCCTCAGCTACCTGTGTGGTCGAGCCATGCCAGGGGTAGCAACCTGGGTGTCGCCTGCAGCGGCAAGTCCATCCTGCTTTGCGGTGGGCTCTGGTGAAAACCAGCGGCACCTTAGACTCCGCTCCCTCGTTTGGTCCGAGTCATCTACCACACAGGTCAAGCGGATCCACATCCACCGGGGTTCCTGTCTTCAGAAACGTGAGTGTTACAACCTGGATTACAAACAGTAGAACATTTATAAATATTGAACACAACAAAATAAATGATTATATTCCAGTAAGATATAAAGTATATATTACTTTTCTTATCACTTTCAAACACACAGTAGGATTATTCCTGCGTATAAAGGTATTCTGCATTGCTATAGAAGGCATCATGTTCAAATGTAAAAGCAAAGCATGTAATTCAGTTTGCTTTCAACAGCAACTCAGAGTCTTCTAATTTCATGCTGAATCTTTATTTTGTACTCCAAAGAACCTGAAGTCAAATACCCAGATTTCAGGAAAGCATTTATTTGATTTTCATGGAGCAAGTAGAGTAGTAATGAATTAAATGTGTCTTGCCTTCTGTGTCACATAAATATTAAAATTATTAGAAAAACAATAGAAACTTATGCTGTGACCCAGAAACACAAAAGGCAAATATAAAACAGAAAAAAGTGAGCTGCAATTCTTAAAATCTAGCTACATATTTAAAACAATATTAATCTTGATAGCAAACTTAGAGGTCATACAACTTATAGAATATATGTTTTACTGTACAATAGTTTTGTCTGTTAGAATAAAGAAAATAGTAATTTATAGCTGATAAAGTTATCTGTACAGTCCCAGCTTTTGTCTGCTAAAACAAGCAATGCTTGCCCCTGTTGCCCATATTTTCGCATGATATAGGAGCTTTCAAGGGTAGCAATACAGAGGGGCAAAAAAGTATTTAGTCAACCACCAATTGTGCAAGTTTTCCCACTTAAATAGATGAGAGAGGCCTGTAATTTTCATCATAGGTATACCTCAACTATGAGAGATATAATGAGAAAATAAATCCATAAAATCCCATTGTCTGATTTTTAAAGAATTTATTAGCAATTGATGGTGAAGAATAAGTATTTGGTCACTAACAAAAGTTCATCTCAATACAGTGGTCCCTCAACATACGATGGTAATTTGTTCCAAACGACCCATCGTTTGTCGAATCCATCGTATGTTGAGGAATTCGTGCAATGTAAAAAGTGCATTTAATACTCACCTGTACCCGCCGCTCCGGACCGCGTCCTCACTGCTCCCGATGCTGTCCCAGGGGCTCCCGATGCTGTCCCGCTGCTCCGGCGTCTTCTTCGTGATCCTCTCTCTTCTTTCGCATTTTCTCCGGGGTCCGGGCCTCGCTTTCTGGTGACGATATTACGAATGGCGTGCGCAGCGACGTAATAATGACGGCAGAAAGCGAGGCCCGAACCCCGGAGAAGATGCAGAAGACTCCGGAGGATAACAAAGTGGACCCGGAGCAGCAGGGATAGGTAAATGAACCTGTCCGGGATGCTTAAACTGCTATCCGACAGCAGCTTAAGCATTTTGAGCTGGAGGAAGCACACTTAGTGTGCGAAACAGGAGCTCGGTCGCACATCATTATCCCCCCACTACCCTCTCCCTTTGTTATATTTTAACGTGAGTATGCTTCAATAAAGAAGAACATACAAGCTGAGATGGTGAGTTGCCGATTTCTTCTCTTCTCTTGGAATACTGTTAAACAAAAATCAGCCACCTAAAAAACACCAGCAAAAACGACTGAAAACTGCCACAGCTTTTGGCAGTTTTTGCAGTTTTTCTGGTGTTTTTTTCTGGTGTGTGGAAACAGCCAAGTTTTTACCCTGTGGCAGTTTTTTCACTGCCTTCAGGGTACCACTCAGTGGGTCGGATGCTGAGCGCCTGGTCCACAAAGTATAAGGAGGTGAGGAGTGAAGTACCGCATCACTACTCACCTCCCCCGGCCGTATAGTATACAGAGGTGAATAG
Source organism: Hyla sarda (assembly GCF_029499605.1). Classification (NCBI taxonomy): domain Eukaryota; kingdom Metazoa; phylum Chordata; class Amphibia; order Anura; family Hylidae; genus Hyla; species Hyla sarda. The sequence continues at coordinate 271,521,114 of NC_079190.1, read as the reverse complement.
TGTACTCGTGTATACTATACAGGAGCTGGGAATCCTGTCACTATACTAACAGAACTCTGTGCTCCTATATCCCCTTTTGGCGGTATATACAGCTATCTATAGATAGATGTATATAGTGTATACAGAAGTCCACTTACCTCCCTTGCTCTCTGTCTGTGCTGGGTCTTTGTAGCTCTGCCCTTACTGATGACATCATTGGGGGGCAGAGCTACAGACGGGAGCCAGGCTGTAAGTCTCAGGCTCTGTCCACATTGTATGTTTTGTATACTGTGAACAGACCCTTCTGCCAGTGTCTTCCCAGAGGAGCCTTTGGCTGTCTGAGCATGCTGGCAGTTGTAGTTTTGCAACAATTGGAGTATCTCTGTTTGGGAAGACATTGCATTTTGGGTGCTCTACCCAGCGGAGAACGCCAAAACTGTCACAACCATTTTTTGTGTGTTTCTTTCTTCTTCTCGTTTCAAATCCATGTATGCAGAGGATTGCGTCGATTCAGATTCTTTTAATAAAATGGCTAACAAGGGCTGTGGAGGAGTGATTTTTAAAATAAAATATTTTTTCCAATGTGTTTTTTTAAACACAAGTACCATAGAAAAGCAAAAGCACATATTAAGGTGCCCACCAATTATATCTCACTAATTCTTTATTATAATGCACAGCAAGTAACAAATTGCACAATTTTAAAAATCCTAAAAACAAGGGAACCAGATGTCTCACAGCCTCCCTAAGCCACAGAGGGGAACCCCAGAATCCTGAAAGATCCCGCTCAGGGACACCCACCTGCTCCCAATCACACTATGTACAAAGTTCCTCTAGACCAATGAACCACGATACTAAATAGTACATAAATAAACACAGTATTGCACAATAATTAGCAACTGCATAAATATTCAAGTGTTCAAGTAAAGTGCACGGTCAAGAGAGATGATTGGAAATACATCACAACCAGTGACTTCCTCAGGGGCGCATGGCTGAATGGGCTAGTATCCCCAATATATACAAACATATAATAACCTCAGTGCCAGCAGGTGTGATGCAAACATCGTTGGCTGCACAAACACACACACAAAATCACTTCCGGTACAATACATAACCTTGTATTCAGTCTGTACCTGTGAGTATCTGCACGGGGCCAGTAATCAGTTCCAGTGCCCTTTCTCCTGCATCCAACATATTGGTGGGCGCTTATCCTAATGCGCATGTGCCAGCGCTGCATAAGCGAGCGCTACAACTGTGCCTGTGCTGTCATGCACAATATTGCGCCTGTGTATAAGGTCCATAGCACACTGTCTTATTGCGCATGTCAGTACTTCCGTGCCATTGCGCCTGCGTAGAGGCTCCAAACAAAATATACTCAGCCTAGTTCGTAGTACTATCACATCTGGAACAATACCTCCAATATATTATCTGTCTCTGATTAAGTGATTTATCAATAAACATTGTGTCCTATCAAATGATACATCAGTGTCAAAGTAAGAACCATATTTTTAATTATTGAAAAGCACCCATATGTGCCAGTAGATGCACAGCCTACCTAATGTGTTAAACCAACTCTGTATGCACAAATAATAATATCATAATATATCCTCAGTCCTCACAAATGAACTCCCCCTACACAGGCCCAAATGCTTTGGCGTGCATAAGTGCTAAATATATAAAATGACGTAGCTGGGCAGAAATACTCAATATACCAATATTCAGCATCCTTCACCCACATTCAATCTATTAATATTTACTGTCACATTATATACTCTCTTCACCACATCACATACTGTACCTGCCCACATTGCATACCCACTTCTCCACATCACATACTTTGCTGGCACTGGGTTTGCACATAAAAGGCTTTTTTTATTCCCATATCAAAAACAGTACACAAACATAATAACAATGTAGTAACTAGGGATGTACTAACTAGGGATGAGCGAATCAAATCTGATTAATCCGAATTTGTTTCAAATTTCAGAATAAATTAAATTTGCAACAAATGCAAATATTGCTGCGAATCTATCACGCGAATCACTTCATTAAATTCCATTTAGTGCGGTCCAGGCTCCAGGGCATGTAAAATGGCAGATCCATATGTGAGGACATGGGGCAAGGAATCCTGGGAAGGTGGGAACAAGGGTAGGCGGGATGACCCTGAATCACATGCAGGATGCAGCCTATCAGCAGCCAGTCACCCCTGTGATGTCACAGCCCTATATAATCGGTAGCCATTTTGCGGTCAGTCACTTCAGCCTTTCACTGCAGAGAGATAGATAGGGACAGACAGCACTGTGTGTGGCACAGAAAAGCTTTTTCCAGCAGTGATTCACCTCCTAGTCAAGTCAGCGTTCTGTTGCACAGAGATAGTGACAGAGAGCAGAGTGTGTTTCACAGAAAAGCATTCTTACTGCAGCGATTCAGAGAGAGCATTCTTACTGCAGTGATGCAGAGAGAGCAGTGTGTTGCACAGTGTGTTAAACAGAACAGCAGTGATTCACCTCAAGCACAAATCCTGCCTAGAAGCACTGATAGGAAAGGGAGTGAGATTGAGAAAGAAAGTGCAATTTTAGGTGTAGTATACAGCAACTGTGTGCTGCAGCACTGGTGTGTACTGCTGATGTTGTGAACAAACACTTTTTAAGCGTACTGCAGCGCATTTTTCTCCCCTCATAAGCACATACCACATACGTACATCTAAGTGGTGTACTATTTTGTACCTGTTAAAGTCTCAAGGGCCTAGATACTGTGAATGGTCAGGCAAAAGTATTCACAGGCTTGTGTTATACACTAGAAATGAGCGAATTGAAACAGTAGAACACAAATTACTTTTGAATTTGATGAAATATTCGAATAGGAACAAATGCGAATATTGCCGCGATTCTATTGTGCAAATCGCTTAATTAAACTACAGTTACTATGGTCCAGGCTCCAGGGCGTCTAAAATGGCGGATCCACATGTCAGTACATGGGGCAAGGAACGCTGGTAAGGCAAGGCGGGAAGGGAGGTAGGCGGGATGACCCTGAATCAAATTCAGAATGCAGCCTATCAGCAACCATTCACCCCTGTGATGTCACAGCCCTATATATTTGGCAGCCATTTTGCGGCTCATCATTTCATTCATTACACTGCATAGAGATCGGACAGACATCTCTGTGTGTGTGTGTGTTACACAGAAAAGCTCATTCCAGCAGCGTTTCACATCCTAGTCACATCAGCATTCTGGTGGACAGAGAGCAGTGTTTTTTTTTTTTTTTTTTTGCTGAAAAGGATTTTTACTGCAGCCATTAACCTCCCAGTCACTTTCAGCATTGTCAGCATTGTATGACAGAGAGGGGCAGATAGCTGTGTGTTACCTCATACATTTCAACAAGCTGCCTTAACTTCATAAACCTTAGCAGAGGAGGCAGGAATAATTTTTCAGTGCAATTCTGTGTCTTTGTTGCACAACAAATCATCTGCAGGTTATACCAGTCTGTAGACGGTACAATACCAAGCAGTCCATTCCTAATAGTCTTTGACAGAGTGTAATTTTGTGTTTAGTACACAGCTTTGTTATGCTGCAGCACCTTTGTGTACTGCTGGTGTTGTGCAAAAATACATTTTTAAGCGTACTGTACCGCATTTTTCTGGCCTCATAAGTGCACACCACATATGTACATCTAAGTAGTGTACTATTTTGTACCTGTTAATCTGTCAAGGGCCTAGATACTATGAAAGTCCATTCAAAAGTAAACACCGGCTCATGTTTTTCTAAAATACATTTTTCTGCCCTCATAAGTGCATAAATGCATACCACATCCATACATCTATGTAGTGTACTATTTTGTACCTGTTAATCTGACAAGGGCCTAGATACTGTAAAAGTCCAGGAAAAAGTAATCAACGGCTGGTGTTTTTCTAAAATATGTTTTTTTTTAACCCCTTCATGACCCAGCCCATTTTCACCTTCATGACCTGGGCATTTTTTGAAAATCTGACCACTGTCACTTTAAACATTAATAACTTTGGAATGCTTTTACTTATCATTCTGATTCCGAGATTGTTTTTTCGTGACATATTCTACTTAAAATTTCACTGATATTTGTATCATTTCTTGGTAAAAAATCTAAAAATTTCATGAAAATTTTGAAAATTTAGCATTTTTCTAACTTTGAAAGTCTCTGCTTGAAAGGAAAATGGATATTCCAAATAAATTACATATTGATTCACATATACAATATGTCTACTTTGTGTTTGCATTAAAAAATTGACAAGTTTTTACTTTTGGAAGACACCAGAGGGCTTCAAAGTTCCGCAGCAATTTTCCAATTTTTCTCAAGATTTTCAAAATCGTAATTTTTCAGGGCCCAGTTCAGGTTGGAAGTGGATTTTAAGGATCTTCATATTAGAAATACCCCATAAATGACCCCATTATAAAAACTGCACCCCCCAAAGTATTCAAAATGACATTCAGTAAGTGTTTTAACCCTTTAGGTGTTTCACAGGAATAGCAGCAAAGTGAAGGAGAAAATTCTAAATCTTCATTTTTTACACTCGCATTTTCTTGTAGACCCAATTTTTGAATTTTTACAAGGGGTAAAAGGAGAGAAATCACCCTAAAATTGGTAACCCAATTTCTCTTGAGTAAGGAAATACCTCATATGCGTATGTCAAGTGTTCGGCGGGCGCAGTAGAGGGCTCAGAAGGGAAGGAGCGACAATGGGATTTTGGAGAGTGAGTTTTTCTGAAAGGGTTTTTGGGGGGCATGTCCCATTTAGGAAGCCCCTATGGTGCCAGAACAGTGGACCCCCCCCCCACATGTGACCCCATTTTGGAAACTATACCCCTCATGGAATTTAATAAGGGGTGCAGTGAGCATTTACACCCCACTGGCGTTTGACAGATATTTGAAACAGTGGACTGTGCAAATCAAAAATTTTATTTTTCATTTTCACAGACCACTGTTCCAAAAATCTGTCATACACCAGTGGGGTGTAAATGCTCACTGCACCCCTTATTACATTCCGTGAGGGGTGTAGTTTCCAAAATGGGGTCACATGTGGATATTTATTGTTTTGCGTTTGTCAGAACTGCAAAACAAAATTGTTTTTTTACACTAACATGCTGGTGTAGACCCCAACTTCACCTTTTCATAAGGGGTTAAAGAAGAAAAAGCCCCCCAAAATTTGTAAGGCAATTTCTCCCGAGTACGGCGATACCCCATATGTGTCCCAAAACTGTTGCCCTGAAATACGACATGGCTCCAAAGCGAGAGAGCGCCATGCGCATTTGAGGCCTGAATTAGGGATTTGCATAGGGGTGGACATAGGGGTATTCTACGCCAGTGATTCCCAAACAGGGTGCCTCCAGCTGTTGCAAAACTCCCAGCATGCCTGGACAGTCAATGGCTGTCCGGCAATACTGGGAGTTATTATTTTGCTACAGCTGGAGGCTCCGTTTTGGAAACAGTAGCGTACCAGACGTTTTTCATTTTTGGGGGGGAGGGGGGCTGTGTAGGGGTATGTGTATATGTAGTGTTTTTTACTTTTTATTTTAGGATAGTGTCAGTGTAGTGTAGTGTTTTTAGGGTACAGTCACATGGGCAGAGGTTCACAGCAAGTTTGCCGCTGGAAGTTTGAGCTGCAGCGCAAAATTTGCACCATCTCAAACTTGCAGCACTCACTGTAAACCTCCGCCCATGTGAGTGTACCCTGTGTCCAGCTGTTGCAAACTCCGAGCATGCCCTTTGGCTGTCCGTGCATGCTGGGAGTTGTAGTTTTGCAACAGCTGGAGGAACACTGGTTTGGAAACACTAAGTTAAGTAATAAACTTTCAAGTGTTTTGCAACCAAACTTAGTGTTTCCAAACCAGTGTGCCTCCAGCTGTTGCAAAACTACAACTCCCAGCATGCATGGTCTGTCAGTGCATGCTGGGAGTTATAGTTTTGCAACAATTGCAACAGCTGGAGGCACTGAGGTAGGAAACGGACAATGTTTCCCAACTAGTGTGCCTCCAGTTGTTGCAAAACTACAACTCCCAGCATGCCCAGACTGCCAAGGCATGCTGGAAGTTGTAGTTCGGCAATATCTGAAGGATCAGATGTTGCCGAACTACAACTTCCAGCATGCTTGGGCAGTCTGGGCATGCTGGGAGTTGTAGTTTTGCAACATCTGGAGGTCCACAGTTTGGAGACCACTGTATAATGGTCTCCAATCTGTGCTCTTCCAGATGTTAGAGAACTACAACTCCCAGCATGCCTGGACAGACTAAGCATGCTGAGATTTGTAGTTTTGCAACATCTGGAAGAGCACAGATTGGAGACCATTATACAGTGGTCTCCAAACTGTGGACCTCCAGATGTTGCAAAACTACAACTCCCAGCATGCCCAGAAAGCCAAAGGCTGTCTGGGCATGCTGGGAGTTGCAGTTTTGAAACTCTCAGAGGCAGCAGTGAGATCGCTTTACGGCGATCTCACTGCTGCCAATGAAGATGCCGCCCTGCTGCCGGAAACTCACCTCCGGGACTCAGCGCAGCCGGGACCGCATGGAGGACGCCGGGACCGCACGGAGGACGCCGGGACCGCTCGGGACACAGCTCCGACGGGTAAGTGACGCCGGGGGACGGGTCAGGGACACTTAGCAGAGCGGTGTGTGTCCCGATCCCCGTGATCGGAACTCACACACCGCGCTGCTAAGTATTCTGATAGCGAAACGCTGCTATCAGCTAGTCAGATTTGACCAGCTGATAGCAGCGATCGCTGGGGGATGGGGGACGAAACCCCCCGTGGTCGCACGGTAAGATGGCTGGCTATCAGTGATAGCCACCATCTTTCCGGGCGCTGCGGGATGCCGCGAGTAGCGGCAGTAATGTCCATGACGTACCTGTATGTCATGGGTCGGGAACACCTTGCCACCCATGACGTACAGGTATGTCATAGGTCAGGAAGGGGTTAAGCGTACTGTACCGCATTTTTCTGCCCTCATAAGTGCATACCACATACGTACAGCTAAGTAGTGTACTATTTTGTAACCTTTTATCTTTCAAGGGCCTAACTACTGTGAAAGTCCAGGCAAAAGTAATCACCTGCTGGTGTTTTACAAAAATACAGAGCTTTTAAGCATACTGTAGCGCATTTTTCTGCCCTCATAAGTGCATACCACATACGTGCATCTAAGTAGTGTACTATTTTTACCTGTTAATCTGTCAAGAGCCTACATATTGTGAAAGGACAGCCAAAAGTAATCACCGGCTGGTGTGTTACTCAAAATTTTTTTGAAGCATACAGTAGAGCATTTTTCTGCCCTCATAAGTGCATACCACACACCTACACTAAGTAGTGTACTATTTTGTACCTGTTAATCTGTCAAGGGCTTAGATACTGTGAAATTCCAGGCAAAAGTAATCACTGGCTGGTGTTTAACTAAAATAGTTTTTTTTTAGGCCTACTGTTCCACATTTTTCTGCCCTCATAAGTGCATACCACATACGTACAATCTAAGTAGTGTACTATTTTGAACCTGTTAATCTTTCAAGGGCCTAGATACTGTGAAAGTCAAGGCAAAAGTACTCACCGGCTGGTGTACTTTTCTAAGTGTACTGTAGCGCATTTTTCTGCCCTCATAAGTGCATACCACATACGTACATCTAAATGCATACCACATATGCACATCTAAGTAGTGTACTATTTTGTACCTGTTAATCTGTCAAGAGCCTAGATACTGTGAAATTCCAGGCAAAAGTAATCACTGGCTGGTGTTTAACTAAAATTTGTTTTTTTTAAGCCCACTATACAACATTTTTCTGCCCTTATAAGTGCATACCATATATTTACATCTAAGTAATGTACTATTTTGTACCTGTTAATCTATCAAGGGCATACATACTGTGAAAGGACAGCCAAAAGTAATCACCTGGTGGTATTTTACTCCAATACTTTTATTAAGCACATTTTTCTGCCCTCATAAGTGCATACCTACATCTAAATAGTGTACTATTTTAAACTGTTAATCTGTCAAGGGACTAGATACTGTGAAAGTCTGGGCAAAAGTTATCACTGGCTGGTGTTTTACTAAAATATGTTTTTTGTAAGCATACTGTACCGCATTTTTCTGCCCTCATAAGTGAATACCACATACGTACATCTAAGTAGTGTACTATTTTGTACCTGTTAATCTGTCAAGGGCCTAGATACTGTGAAAGTCCAGGCCCAAGTAATCACTGGCTGGTGTTTTACTCAAATAATTTTTGTAAGCTTACTATACCGCATTTTTCTGCCCTCATAAGTGCATACCACATACATACATCTAAGTAGTGTACTATTTTGTACCTGTTAATCTGTCAAGGGCCTAGATACTGTGAAAGTCCAGGCAAAATTAATCACCTGCTGCTATTCTAGACAAATACTGTTTTAAGCATAGTGAAGCGTATTGTACTTCCCTCACATACGTACTAAGTATGTCATACAGAGAAGTGCCAGGACATGCACAGTGGAGTGGCAGAGGCCTAAATTCCTTAGGCAGAGGTCGCAGCAAACTAGGGGCGAGTGGCAGCAGGAGTCGCAGCGAGAGGCCTGAGCTCCCGGTGCGTCTCGACCAGCAACCCATCTGCCGTCATCAATTGGTTAACACGGTCATCCACTTCATCACAAGTGACATCTGATACCCTCAGACACAACCCTCAGTTGGCATTGCCTGGGAGCAGTCCCTGTCCTCCCATTGCCTCTGTCTTATGCTGTTCCCTCCCCTAAAGAAGTATCTTATGCTGTGGGTTCAGCTCCTACTGCCCAGCCCAGAAGATGAGAAGACATCCGCCACTTCCCCCACTAGCGGGCAAGTAGTGATGAGGAGGGTGACATGGGAGGCGGTGTTGCCAGGGTTCAGGGTCCTGAAGCAGACACTGTTGAGGAACCTCAGTAGCACATCAGTAACATGTAGACACTTGATGATGATGATGATGATGAAGCGTATCGCAATTGGGAGCCCGGTGCAGAAGGTGCTTCATCGTCATCATCAGGAGAAGAGAGTTGCAGGTTGCCCTTGAGGCAGCAGCTGAGCCAGCAAGGTGGTAGCATGGTTGGCAGTCAGCATGGTGGCAGAAGTGTAAATTCTGGCGCTAAATGTGCCTGGGGGAAACCACCTGTTTCACGGCAGCCTATCTTCTAGGGAGGTAGTGGAACAGGGGCTCATGGAGACGACGGCAGTAGCAGTCAATTAGTGCAGACTGTTGATGGGAAAATCAGCTACTCAGCGGTATGGCAGTTTTTTAATCAAGCATCTGGAGCAGGTTCACATAGCCATATGCAAGATATGTCGGCAGAAGGTTAAGCGCGGCCAGGGTCCCAATGTTGGCACCACGGCCCTGCGTCAAAATATGCTTCAGCAGCCTGGGAGAACCGTGGCTCCGATGTAGTGGTCTAGCCTGCTGCATCACCCAGCATAGTGACAGCAGAATTGTACCAGATGACTTCTGGATCTCCACCTTATTGGACCCTCGCTACTGCCACAAAATAGGGGCCTTTTTTACACCCACTGAAAGGGAGGACAAAGTGAACTACTACAGAGGCATCCTATGTAGTCAGTTGGCTGCCTTTTGGTGCCATCGTCCATCCTCTCGCAGGTTCGAATCGGTGGACCCTCTGTGCTCATCTTCCACTGCCATGGCTGCTGGTGAGGGGTGGCAGGAGCAGTACCATCTTCATCACCAGAAGCCTGTGTCTACAGTCACTGATGTGGAGAGACTGACCTTTGTGAAGATGAATCAGGCATGGATCAGAAGGGATTTCCAACCACCAATGCCTGATGCATGATGAGAGTAGATTGACCATGTTGCCACACCAATACTTCACAAATATGGATTGTGCCAAACAGATTTAACCCCTTAACGACGCAGGTCGTATATTTACGTCCTGCGCCGGCTCCAGCGATATGAGGCGGGATCGCGCCGCGATCCTGCATCATATCGCGTTGGTCCCGGCGCTCATCAACGGCCGGGACCCGCGGCTAATACCACACATCGCGGCGATGTGTGGTATTAACCCTTTAGAAGCGGCGGTCAAAGCTGACCGCCGCTTCTAAAGTGAAACTGAAAGTGACCCGGCTGCTCAGTCGGGCTGTTCGGGACCGCCGCGGTGAAATCGCGGCGTCCCGAACAGCTGACTGGACACCGGGAGGGCCCTTACCTGCCTCCTCGGTGTCCGATCGACGAATGACTGCTCCGTGCCTGAGATTCAGGCAGGAGCAGTCAAGCGCCGATAATGCTGATCACAGGCGTGTTAATACACACCAGTGATCAGCATAGGAGATCAGTGTGTGCAGTGTTATAGGTCCCTATGGGACCTATAACACTGCAAAAAAAATGTAAAAAAAAGTGTTAATAAAGGTCATTTAACCTCTTCCCTAATAAAAGTTTGAATCACCCCCCTTTTCCCATAAAAAAATAAAACAGTGTAAAAAAAAAAAAAAATTTGTGGTATTGCCGCGTGCGTAAATGTCCGAACTATAAAAATATATCATTAATTAAACCGCACGGTCAATGGCGTACGCGCAAAAAAATTCCATAGTCCAAAAAAGAGTATTTTGGTCACTTTTTATACCATTAAAAAAATGAATAAAAGTGATCAAAAAGTCTGATCAAAACAAAAATCATACCGATAAAAACTTCAGATCACGGCGCAAAAAATAAGTCCTCATACCACCCTGTACATGGAAAAATAAAAAAGTTATAGGGGTCAGAAGATGACATTTTTACACGTATAAATTTTCCTGCATGTAGTTATGATTTTTTCCAGAAGTGCGACAAAATCAAACCTATATAACTAGGGTATCATTTTAACCGTATGGACCTACAGAATAATGATAAGGTGTAATTTTTAACGAAATATGCACTGCGTAGAAACGGAAGCCCCCAAAAGTTACAAAATGGCGTGTTTTTTTTTCGATTTTGTCCACAATGATTTTTTTTCCGTTTCGCCGTGCATTTTTGGGTAAAATGACTAATGTCACTGCAAAGTAGAATTGGCGACGCAAAAAATAAGCCATAATATGGATTTTTAGGTGGAAAATTGAAAGGGTTATGATTTTTAAAAGGTAAGGAGGAAAAAACGAAAGTGCAAAAACGGAAAAACCCTGAGTCCTTAAGGGGTTAAGGCGTTGCTTCCCAGTTACAAACATTCCCCTGCATCAGACCTTTTTTCATCCACCTTCGTCACCGGGTACTGGTATTGCCACCCACCGCACCACTCTGTCACCGGTTCACTTTCAGGACTCCTGATGCTGCTATCACCTCCAGGCTGTCTCATTCAGCCACTATATGGTTTCTTCTCATGCTTCAGCCAACTCCAGGCTGTCATTCAGCCACTATATGGTATCCTCATGCTTCAGCCACCTCCAGCCTGTGTCATTCAGACAATATATGGTTTAGTGATACTGCTGGGCCTGGGCCTAAAAAAAATTATGGTAGCACTAGCTACCATAAATCTTCAATTTAAATTTCTAAATTCATCTTTTAATCTTAGGGATTGTGAAGCCCTAGTGTCTACTCATGCTGCTGCCAGCTCCAGGCTGTGTCATTCAGCCACTATATGGTCTCCTCTGGCTGCCAACACCTCCACAATGTGTCATTTAGCCACTATATGGTCTCCTCATGCTGCCAACACCTCCACGCTGTGTCATTCAGCCACTATATGGTCTCCTCATGCTGCCTACATCTCCAGGCTGTGTCATTCATCCAATATATGGTTTATTGATGCATCAGCCACCTCCAGACTGTGCCATTCATCCAATATAGGGTTTACAGATGCTTCAGGCACCTCCAGGCTGTGCCATTCATCCAATAAATGGTTTAAAGATGCTTCAGCCACCTCCAGGCTGTGCCATTCAGCCACTATATGGTCATCCAATTTATGTCTGTATCATTCAGCAACTACATGGTTTAGTGGTGGTGCTGGGCCTAGGGCATTACATATATATATATATATATATATATATATATGTTTATGGTAGCACTAGGTACCATACATTTTCAATGGAAATGGAGTTGTGAAGCCCTTTTGTGTACTCATACTGCTGCCAGCTCTAGTCTGGGTCATTCAGCAACTACATGCTTTAGTGATGCTGCTGGGCCTAGAACATTACCTATATATGTTTATGGTAGCGCTAAGTACCATACATCTTCAATGGAAATTTCAAAATTCATCTTTTATTCTTAGAGATTGTGAGGCCCTATTGTCTCCTCATCTGCCGCCAACTCCAGGCTGTGCCATTCAGACACTATATCTCTCCTCATGCTTCAGTCACCTCCAGGCTGTGCCATTCAGCCACTATATGGTCTCTTCATGCTGCCACAAACTCCAGGCTGTTCCATTCAGACACTATACGGTCTCCTCATGCTTCAGCCACATCCAAGCTTTGTCATTCAGCCATTATGTGGTCTCCTCATGCTGCCAACACCTCCACGCTGTGTCATTTAGCTACTATATAGTCTCCTCATGCTGGAAACACCTCCACACTGAGTCATTCAGCCACTATATGGTCTCATCATACTAATGCCACCCTCAGTCTCTGTCATTGTGCCGCTCTGTGGCAGGGATTCTAAATGCGATGCCTGTAATCTGCATGTCATACTGAATAAGAATATTAATTCACTAACCCAGCACACTCCAAAAGCATGTTGGAATAAAGCAAAGTGTTCTAATATTAAGGTTCTCTGTAGTCCAGAAATAGCCGTTTTTAATATAGATTTGCCGCAAATAAATTCGTATCGAACCAAATTTTTTCTATTCACATTTTTCAAAAGTTTGCTCATCTCTATTGCACACAAATACTTTTTTAAGCTTACTCTAGCGCATTTTTCTCCCCTCATGAGTGCATACCACATACGTACATCTAATTGGCGTACTATGTTGTTCCTGTTAAAGTCTCAAGAGCCTAAATACTGTGAATGACCAGGAAAAAGTACTCACCGGATGGTGTTGTACAGACTTTTTTATAAGCGTAGTAGAGTGTATTGTACTTTCCTCATACATGCACTAAGTATGACAGGCAGAGTAGTACAGGATGTGCACAGAGGAGTGGCAGAGGGCTAAATACATCAGGCAGAGGTTGCAGCAGACTAGGGGCGAGTGGCAGCAGTAGTTGCAGCAAGAGGCTTGAGCTCTCGATATCAGTAAGTGGTCGTGCCTTGACCAGCAACCCATCTGCCGTCATCGATTGGTTAACACTGTCATCCACTTCATCACAAGTGACATCTGACACCCTCAGTCAACAGTTGGTGTCTTCCTCAGACACAACCCTCAGTTGGAATGGCCCATGAGCAGTCCCTGTCCTCCCATTGCCTCTGTCCTATGCTGTTCCTTCCCCCACAGAAGTATCTTATGCTGTGGGTTCAGCTCCACTATTTAGTGAGGACAATCTAATAGAGGACAGTCAGCAGCTACTGCACATCCAAGAATTGGAGGAGACATCAGCCGCTTCCTACACTAGGCAGGCAAGTAGTGATGAGGAGAGTGGAGTGGGAGGTTGTGTTGCGAGCCTTCAGGCTTCTGAAGCAGACACTGTTGAGGAACCTGAGGAGGACATCAGTGACATGCAGAGACAACTCGATGATGATGATGATGATGATGAAGCCGATCACACTCAGGAGCGAGGTTCAGAAGGGGCTTCATCATCATCAGGAGAAGAGGGTTGCAGGTTGCCCGTGAGGCAGATACTTAGCCAGCAAGGTGGTAGCATGGTGGCAGAAGAGGAAAATCTGGAGCCAAATGTGCCCAGGGTAGACCACCTGCTTTGCGGCAGGACGTAGAGAAACATGGGTAACTGGAGTCGGCGGCATTAGCAGTCAATCAGTGCAGACTGTTGGTGGGAAAACCAGCTACTCGGCGGTGTGGCAGTTTTGATACCCCGGTACCCACCGCCACAGGGGTGCCGGGAAGAGCCAGTACCAAAAGGCCTAGAACATCAAAAATGTTGCTTTTGGGCCTAGGCGATAACAGGCTGGCATTATTTAGGCTGGTGAGGGCCAGTAACAATGATCCTAGACTACCCTGGTGACATCAGGCTGTTGCTGCTTAGATGGTATCTGGCTGAGAATAAAAATATGGGGAACTCTATGAATTTTTTTTATTTATTTAAAAAAAAAAAACATATAGGGTTCCCCATATTTATATTCCCAACCAAGCAGCAACAACCTGGTGCTACCAGGGTGGGCGAAAATTATTGTTACTGGCCCTCCCCAGCCTAAATAACACCAGCCTGTTACCGCCTAGGCCAAGGAGCACCATTTTTGATGCTCCAGGCCTGTTATTAGCGGCTCTTCCCGGCACCCCTGTGGCGGTGGGTACCAGCGTAAAAATTGGGAGTTAGCGCTAGCTGTTTTTGGGGCTACTGCTAAGCCCCAGCTTAATAATGGATTCTGTCAATAAGACGGCTTTCACTACTAAGTCAGGTGTAAGAACAGCACGTCCGCGGCACACGTCATGAATCCAAACTTTATTAGTAGCTTCGGCAGGACACAGGCAACAATTGTTACGCTTACAAAGCTTCCTCACAGCCTAGTTCCTAATAGCTATCCCTCCCCTTTAATAATTCCCAGGTACAACAACTTTATTGACCAATACAAAATTCACAAAGGGTGTAGAAAAGATCAGAAAAAAATATTTTGAAAAATATTTATATCTACCGTGACATAATCCCAAAAATGAGAGAGTAAAAATAGCTAAAGAACACAGCAAAATCAAAGGCGAGTATCTCGCCACTTGGAAAATTACATATTGTATTTATGGAAATACATTGATATTCGAATGTTCATTCAGGCCAAGGGGGCCCAAAGCTCCTGTCTTTAGTATCAAGGCAGTTTCACACTAATAATTCTTGGTGGCGATCACCCCCATGTTGTGGAGCCTCCACACATTTCAGACCTAGAAATCTCATACATTTAGGGTCTGCATTATGGGCATCACACATATGCTTAATTAACCTAGGTGATCCTATCTTGGTACGTAATGTGCGAACATGTTCATTAAACCGTTTGAACAGGGGTCGAATAGTTTTGCCGGCAGTGCTGGCAGTCACACACAATCGTGGATACAACATAGGGGGTTCGACACGTCCTAATGTCCCTTATAAATAACTCGATTGGACCTAAGTGGATAAATTGTCCCCCCAAGAAACTGTTGCAACAACGGCAGCTCCCACACCTGTGGTTGCCCTTGGGAGCTGCCTCGCGCAACCAGCTCTTGGGGGGGGAAAAGGTATCCAACCAACCCTTAATCAAAATGTCCCTGATATTTTTTGCACCGTTTAAAAGATACTATTGGAGCGAGCTTCCGTGTACCTGCTGAACCCTGCATTATACGGTGAATATGTGGTAATGCCAGCTATCTTCTTTCTTCGTATTTGTCTTTCACTACTAAGCCTGAAAATTCAATAAAAATAAAAAAACATGACACATTGGAAAAATAATTATATTTTAAAAAACACTCCCCTACAGCCCTTGTTAGCCATTTTATTAAAAGAAAAAAATCCAGTTCATCCGATGTAGTCCTCCAAATCCACCGTAATCCTCTGCATACATGGATCTGAAATGAGAATAAATAAAGAAATGTAAAAAAACATAAAAAAATTGGATATAACATTTTTGGAGCTCTCCGCTCGGGAGAGCACCCATTTTGTAATGTCTTCCCAAACAGGGAGTCTCCAATTGTAGCAAAACTACAAATCCCAGCATGCTGGGAGTTGTAGTTTAGAAACAGCTGGAGTGTCCCTGTCTGGGAAGACAATGCCAGAAGGGTCTGTTCAAATTTTACAAAACATACAATGTGAACAGAGCCTCAGACTTATCAGCCTGGCTCCCATCTGAAGCTTCACCCCCTAATTACGTCATCACTAGGGAAGGAGCTACACGGAGCCAGCCGGGACTGTAGGGAGGTAAGGGGACTTCTTTGTCTTCTGTATACACTATATACAGCTATTTATAGATAGCTGTATATAGTGTATATTGCCCAAAGGGTTAACCTATACTGTCCAGCATTGTAGGTTAACTCTTTCCTTGCCAGGCTGGTGCATAGCACACAGCTCAGCAAGGTGTTAAGTGAGCCAGAAATGTGTATACTGTATAGACATTGCAGGTTCACTGTAAGTACTTGCTGGGCAGTAAATATATAACGTACATCTACTGCTCAGCATCAGCTGTTCTCCCGGCTCTGTAGCCGTGAGCACAGCTGAGCCCCGAAATTTACTTCAGGACCATGGCAACCAGTGTCAGGAGTGACACTTGCTGTGATCTGTCCATTACTGCAGGTACTACTGCTCCCAAAATGGAGCACACTCTGCTCCATGCTGGGAGCTGTGGTACCTGCATTAATAGACAGATTGCAGGTATTACAGCTCCCAGCATGGAGGAGAGTGTGCTCCTTGTTCAGAGCAGTAGTACCTGCAGTTAAGGAAAGATCACAGCGGATGTCACTCCTGACACCCACTGTGATCCTCCTGTATAATGTATAGATTTGGCATGGCCGGTCTCTCTTCTATGGTCCCCTGCACTGTTGTGATTGGCTGGAACCATCCGGCCGCCCACATCTATACATTATACAGGAGGATCACAACTGACAATCACTGTCTAATCTGTCAGTTAGTACAGGTACTACTACTTCCATCATGGAACAGTGTGTTCCATGCTGGGATTAGTAGTACTACCTAAAAAATGTAAAAAAAAAAACATTTGAAAAAAGTTAAAACAACACACACACACACACACACACACACACACTATTCAACACGTTATTAAAATACATTATTAATAAAAAGTTTAACAAAATTAATTATAACACATATATTTTTTTTACATTTAAATTGCCCCTTTCTAATTTGTTTTATTGTCAGCTACATTTTTAGTTCCCGGCCCAACTACACAAATTAATCCCTGTTTAAAAATTAATAAAAATGTACTTAAAAAGATATACTTCGTTAAATACAATTTTTCCATCACTATTGTTTCTTTTTTATTTTTTTAATGGTACCCTACAAAGTTTTATTAACCCCTTAAGGACGGAGCCCATTTTCACCTCTAGGACGAAGCCCTTTTTTGCAAATCTGACCACTGTCACTTTAAACATTAATAACTCTGGAATGCTTTTACTTATAATTCTGATTCCGAGATTGTTTTTTCGTGACATATTCTACTTTAACATAGTGGTAAATATTTGTGGTAACTTGCATTCTTTCTTGGTGAAAAATCCCCAAATCCGATGAAAAAATTTTAAATTTAGCATTTTTCTAACTTTGAAGCTCTCTGCTTGTAAGGAAAAAAGATATTCCAAATAATATTTTTTTGGGATTCACATATGCAATATGTCTTCTTTATGATTGCATCGTAAAATTGACAAGTTTTTACTTTTGGAAGACACCAGAGGGCTTCAAAGTTCAGCAGCAATTTTCCAATTTTTCACAAAATTTTCAAACTCACAATTTTTCAGGGACCAGTTCAGGTTTGAAGTGGATTTGAAGGGTCTTCATATTAGAAATACCCCATAAATAACCCCATTATAAAAACTGCACCCCCCAAAGTATTCAAAATGGCATTCAGTAAATGTTTTAACCCTTTAGGTATTTCACAGGAAAAGCAGCAAAGTGAAGGAGAAAATTCTAAATCTTCATTTTTTTCACTCGCATGTTCTTGTAGACCCCATTTTTTTATTTTTAAAAGGGGTAAAAGGAGAAAATGTATACTTGTATGTGTAACCCAATTTCTCTCGAGTAAGCACATACCTCATATGTCTATGTAAAGTGTTCGTCGGGCACAGTAGAGGGCTCCTAGAAGCCCCGATGGTGCCAGGACAGCAAAAAACATGGCATACCATTTTGGAAACTAGACCCCTTGAGGAACATAACAAGGAATAAAGTGAGCCTTAATACCCCACAGGTGTTTCATGACTTTTGCATATGTAAAAAAATATATGTATATCTATTTCACTAAAATGTTTGTTTTCCCCCAAATTTTCCATTTTTTAAAGGGTTAATAGCAAAAAAAGACCCCCCAAAATTTGTAACCCCATCTCTTCTGAGTATGGAGGTACCCCATAAGTGGACCTGAAGTGCACTGCGGGCGAACTACAATGCTCAGAAGAGAAGGCGTCATATTTGGCTTTTTGAGAGCAAATTTTGCTCGGGGGGCATGTCGCATTTAGGAAGCCCCTATGGTGCCAGGAAAGCAAAAAAAAACAACAAAAAAAAAAACACATGGCATACCATTTTGGAAACTAGACCCCTCACAGAATGTAATGAGGGGTACAGTGAGCATTTACCCCCCACTGGTGTCTGACAGATCTTTGGAACAGTGGGCTGTGCCAAATTTTTCATTTTCACGAACCACTGTTCCAAAGATCCGTCAGACATCTGTGGGGTGTAAATTCTCACACCCACATGTGACCCCATTTTGGAAACTATACCCCTCACGGAATGTAATGTGGGGTGTAGTTTCCAAAATGGGGTCAAATGTGGGTGTGGTTTTTTTTTGCGTTTGTCAGAACCGCTGTAACAATCAGCCACCCCTGTGCAAATCACCTCAAATGTACATGGCGCACTCTCCCTTCTGGGCCTTGTTGTGTGCCCCTAGAGCACTTTGCGCCCCCATATGGGGTATCTCCGTACTCGGGAGAAATTGCGTTACAAATTTTGGGGGGCATTTTTCCCTTTTACCTCTTGTGAAAATGAAAAGTATAGGGCACACCAGCATGTAAGTGTAATTTTTTTTATTTTTTTTACACTAACATGCTGGTGTAGACCCCAACTGTTCCTTTTCATTAGGGGTAAAAGGATAAAAAGCCCCCCAAAATTTGTTAGGTAATTTCTCCCGAGTACGGCGATACCCCATATGTGACCCTATTCTGTTGCCTTGAAATACGACAGGGCTCCAAAGTGAGAGCGGCATGCGCATTTGAGGCCTGAATTAGGGACTTGCATAGGGGTGGACATAGGGGTATTCTATGCCAGTGATTCCCAAACAGGGAGCCTCCAGCTGTTGTAAAACTCCCAGCATGCTTGGACAGTCAATTGCTGTCCAGAAATGCTGGGAGTTTTTGTTTTGCAACAGCTGGAGGCTCCATCTTAGAAACACTGCCGTACAATACGTTTTTCATTTTTATTGGGGAGAGGGGTGTTAGGGGGGGCAGTGTACGTGTGTATATGTAGTGTTTTACTCTTTATTTTATGTTAGTGTAGTGTAGTGTTTATAGGTTACATTCACAATGGAGGCAGATTACACTGAGTCTCCCGCTAGGAGTTTGAGCTGCGGCAGAAAATTTGACGCAGCTCAAATTTGTAGCGGGGAACTCACTGTAATCTGCCGCCAGTGTGAATGTAGCCTGCACATTCACATGGGAGGGGGGGTCAAAACTACAACTCCCAGCATGCACTGACAGACCATGCATGCTGGGAGTTGTAGTTTTGCAACAGCTGGAGGCACACTGGTTGGAAAACCTTGAGTTAGGTTCTATGACCTAACTCAGTATTTTCCAACCAGTGTGCGTCCAGCTGTTGCAAAACTACAACTCCCAGCATGTACTGATTGCGGAAGGGCATGCTGGGAGATGTAATTATGCAATGGCTGGAGGCACGCAAGTACAACTCCCAGCATGCCAAGACAGCCTTATGCTGTTCCTGAATGCAGGTTGTAGTTGGAGTTGTAGTTTTGCAAGATTTAGAGAGGGTTCAGGTTGTAAATCACTGTCCAGTGGTCTCAAAACTGTGGCCCTCCAGATGTTGCAAAACTACAACTCGCAGCATGCCCAGACAGCAAACTGCTGTCTGGGCATGCTGAGAGTTGTAGTTTTGCAACATCTGGAGGGCTACAGTTTGAGACCACTTAGTGATCTACAACCTGAACCCCTCTAAATATTGCAAAACTGCAAGTACTGCAAGTACCAGCATGCCCAGTTTCGTCCCCCACCCCCCAGCGATCGCTGCTATCAGCTGGTCAAATCTGACTAGCTGATAGCAGCGTTTCGCTATCAGAATACTTAGCAGCGCGGTGTGTGAGTTCCGATCACGGGGATCGGGACACACACCGCTCTGCTAAGTGTCCCTGACCCGTCCCCCGGCGTCACTTACCCGTCAGAGCGGTGTCCCGAGCGGTCCCGGCGTCCTCCGTGCGGTCCCGGCGTCCTCCATGCGGTCCCGGCTGCGCTGCGTCCCGGAGGTGAGTTTCCGGCAGCAGGGCGGCATCTTCATTGGCAGCAGTGAGATCGCCGTAAAGCGATCTCACTGCTGCCTCTGAGAGTTTCAAAACTGCAACTCCCAGCATGCCCAGACAGCCTTTGGCTTTCTGGGCATGCTGGGAGTTGTAGTTTTGCAACATCTGGAGGGCCACGGTTTAGAGACCACTGTAAACTGTTGCCCTCCGCATGTTGCTAGGCAACAACTCACCTAGCAGGACCCGGAAGAATTGCGGCCGCCGCCGCCGCACGTGGGGGAGGATCGCGCTCGGGGATCCGGGATCCAGGTAAGGGACCTTCGGCGCCGACCTTCCCTGGACAGTTCCCCTGTTTTGCCAGGACACCGATAGGTGGGCAAAGCGGGGGAACCGAACTTTAACCCCCCCTCCCCCGGTCTGCTATCGGTCAGTCGCTCAGCCGACCAATAGCAGGGATAGGAGGGGTGGCACCCCTGCCACCAAACTCCTATCCCTTCAGGGGGATCGAGGGTGTCTCGGACACCCCCGATCCCTCTTATTTTCCGGGTCACCGGGTCACCAGTGACCCGTATGACCCGGAATCTCGCATATGGCAGGTCTGAATTGACCTGCGATTTGCGCCCATCGCGGTCATGGGGGGGTCTCAGGACCCCCCTCGGCGATGTGCCGGGATGCCTGCTGTTAGATAACAGTAGTCATCCCGGCCCGATCACCGATACCGGTGACGTACATGTAAGTCGCCGCGCGCCAATTGACACTTCGCGGCGCCGTACATGTACGTCGCTCGTCGTGAAGGGGTTAAAAATGTATCTCCATCACTTTTTTGGATGGCTAAAGTCCAAAAAAGAATAAAAACCGCCTGCAAAAACGCCAATGTTAAAACCTACATGGTATTTTTCTTGGCGTTTTTTTCACTCTCAAGATTTTCCTTTAAAAAAAGCCAAAGTCTCAACAAGAGGTCATTTTTTTTTTAAATATCTGAAAAACGCCAAAAGGATTAAAAAAACGCCAAACTGAAAAACTCCAAGTGGATATGGCATTTTACAATTCCCTCTTGACTTGCAGCTAACATCTGGCTGCAGCATTTTTTCACAATTTTTTGTGGAAATCTAGCCTAAAGGTGCCATTATATATGTCCAGAGATCTGTCTTAGATTCCCTCTGGCACTGAGGAAGGGAAAAAGGGAAACCAATACTTGATCTGATCTGATTGATTTGAATAGAACAGTTGCGATTTATCCGGCGCCTCCATTGGGATGCTGGATGGTGGAATGCATCTGACAGCGTTACCCCATCGGGCCTACAGAAATAAATTGGTGCAGAACCATAGACAACTAATGCACTTTGTATCAGTTGTGGCTGGTTATCTAGCTCAGTACTGAGCCATATTGCCCGACTTATATGACGGTGCCCTTATTGACCTTATCACTTAAGGCATGATGGCTCTCTAGGTCTATGTTAGCCAAACAGAGAATTCAAATGTCACTAAGGTCACATTTAGCACTTGTTTTGGATTTCAGAGTTTCAAAGAATGCATATCATCTGACATTCTCACCTCCTAGGTACTAGTTGTAAGAATAAAGCCAGATTAAATTAGAGAGAGAACAATGCAAACCCTAGACTTCCTAAAGAATGCCATTGTCCACTGCAGATCTCCAAAACAATGTCAATAAGTAAGATTATTGAAAATTACAATTCCCCATAAGTGACAGCCATAGTCTCAAATAAGGGACAACCCATACATAGCAGCTAATACAAGAAAAGGGTAAAAAAAATCTCACACATCCAGGATTCAGCAGTAGTTCTTACCAGCACTGACAAGTTTTACGTTTCCCACAGCAGCATATGAATATTCGACAGGAGCTAAAGAGCCACCTTTGTGATAAATGATGCTTGGGGATGAAGCTTTGAAGATCCATATTCGAGTGCATTACGGTTTCCTTATAAAAAAAAAAAAAAAAAAGTTTCTACTTGTTTATTCCATTTCCTTTTTCTTTCCATTCTTTTTCTCTTCCATGTTTCTTTTCTCACTATTTTTTTAATATAATCATGACAGTATGTTGGTCTTGTGATATAGCAATGTTTTCTGTTGGGTTTTTCGTTCAAATTTTCATTCTGATGTTACATAACGTGCTTTTGTAGTGCATCCCTCATCAGCAAAATAGAATCATTTTTATTTGTGTTAAAGCCTATGAGTTTGCATTGGGATGAATAGTTCAAACACAAGCTGATGTATGAGTGAATGAAAGCACGGCTCCTTTTGGGATATCTCTAGCAGCTCCCACCTCATGTAAGCCTTGTATTGCCTCTCGGCAAGAAAACACGTTCTGACGGCAAATCAATTCGGTATTGTGTTAGAGAATTAACTAATGTTGCCAGGTTAACAAGCCGATCTTTGATTATTACTCATGAGCCGAGGTGCCAGGGGAGCAGAAATTAAGCTGCCCATATAATTAACACACTGTTTATTGAGCTTGGATTATCGATAAGCCAAATGTACATAAATGTAGTACTAGATGTGTTTAGTTAGATTTGACATTTTAGAGAACCTGCTTTTCTGGGATTTAGTTTTTTTATAATCACAGAAGATTATTCTAGGCATCAGTTTGGCGGTTACATACAGTAGCTAAGGAATCATACAAGAATAAATGCTAAGCAATGTTTAACATATGATATTTGTAACCAAATGTTCAATTCAGTTACAAAATCCTCATAGCATTTTACAGATTCAATATATTTATTTTTTTCAGTGGTGTATCGAAGCTACTCTATTTTATATCTAGGTTCATGTTATAGTTTAAAGATTCAAAAAACTGTAAGCAGGCTCAGCCCCAGAGTATTTCTAATGGGGCGCTACCCTGTGTACTATAGTGCACATTCAACAACAAGAAAAAAGTACACCATGTAGCGCACACCTAATATATCAAAAAAGAATAACAATCTTTATTTATAAATTAGGAGAAAAACATCTAATCAGACATATTGACATTTAAAGCATTTATAAAGACACAAAACGCCCTCCCCATTGGACTCTTCCCAGGGCACCTGAATAATCTATATCCCCTGTACTGTCTCATACCCTAAATCTCCAATATGTTAGTTATTAAAAGTCAATGCATATTTAAACTCCAGAGCCAAGTCATTAAATACCACCTTGAAAAAAATATGTGTTATCAATAAATACAACCTGAAGAGTAGCAATCCTACATATAAATATATCAATGAGGCACTGGAAAATGGAGGAGCCAGAGACAGTACAAAATAATAATCAATTCAAACAGGTGCCCTCCTGTGGTTGACTTCCTTAGGAGTGTTGTTGGATACTTTAAAGATTGTCTTTGTGAGTTTATCCCCCGAGGTTATTAACATTGAATTAATTTTATTTTAAAGGGGTATTTTTTAAAGAAAATATTCAAATCAACTGGTGCCAGAAAGTTCTACAGATTAGTAAATTATCAAATACAATTTAATGGCGGAGTGGCTCCTTTTACATCTATATCAATGTAGACCTGGGCAACCCAATAATGACACCAATACCCACGGTGTCCAAAAACAATATGAAATTAATATAAAAAGGATTGGGGCTCAAAGGTCAAGGATAATGGATCCAATTGGTAGGTGAAAATAACAATGATTTATTATGATCTAATAAAATATACAGGATAATGTAGTGTACTATGGTACCAGTGATTCACAGGGCCCTTGTGATATCACGGTATTCACTCATAAATAATAAAATTATTAATATACTCGTATAATGGTAAACTTATTAATATACATATGTGACCATCACATTAAAAATGTGCATTGTGAGAGCAATAAAAAGATGCAATAAAAATAAGATATATATCAGTCCACCAACGTAGTAATGACTACCTGAAAGTCCATAATAAATTAGCAGCAATAGTAGAAAAAATGGTGTTGGTGAATTTATAGCTGGGGTAACCCGTAGCAATGGTCTTTTAGTTCTTATTGTGCACTTGAAATTAGAGTCTGGTACTCAATAGTAGGTCAGACAATGTAGGTATAAAGATAAATTGCCGGCATATAGTCAATCAGTGAATAGTTACACTGTTCCAATTGAGCTGAACAGTAGCGCTTAGTTAGTAAGGAAAGATACTTTATAATCTCACCGCTCCTGGGCTGTTACGATGTGCAGAGCAGAGGATCGCTTCCAGATGTCTGCGATCTCCCAGATAGACTCTCCGTGCGTGGGAGAACACTGCAGGAGGCTCAGCTGTCTCCTACAGAGGCAGTGTCGGACAGCGGTGGTCTCGTAGTTGTAGTCCTGCAGCGCTTCTGCTCCTGGTTAACTGCGGCGTCCTCGTGGCAGTGAGGCGCACGTGTGATAGGACGGGTGGCTGATAAATGTCCCTCCTCAGGTAAGAAGCCAGTCGGGGTTCAATAAAATAATAATGGTGGTCACAATGTCTATATAAAAGCTGGACGCGTTTCAAAACTATCTCAGTTTTTTCCTCAGCAGCATTTGTAAATTACCTTCATTTAAAAATCTTTAGCCTTTCAGCACAAATCAGCTGCTGTATGCTCCATGTAAAGTTTTGTTACTCTTTCTAGTCCAGAGCAGGAGTAGTTTGCTATGGGAATTTGCTTATACTACAGACAGTTCCTTACATGGACAGATGTAGCAGCAGAGAGGTGCTCCCCATTTAAGTACCATGATTATATCTAGCAGCTTGGAAATAGCTCTTTTCTAACTTCTTAGGGCTACATAGGAAACCGAGACCATCTCATAGGCTACTAATGCAGGAAACATATAATTACGGTTTAGATCTCACAAATATTGAATCCTTATATAGAGTGGTACATCTTCCAATTTAGGTAGATATGATATCAGGTTGTGGTCGCCTTTAACGTCAGGATATGGAGATGCACCAACTGGGTACAGATACACATAAAATATTATAGCTACCCAAGAAAGAGGAGATATCCCTTATCAATAATCTTTTACTTAAATGGGAACTGCTATTTGTAAAAATGTTTTATAATGTAGATAATAACAGTATATTTATATTTGTAATATACATTGGTTAAAAATGTGTATATTTTTGGGTATTAAAATGTTCTATATTTCTTACCACTAGGTGTTCTTCAACTGTCCAAAACGCTGTCTTTTCCCTGCAGCTATTGCCTGTGTGTCTGTTCAGAGACAAAATAAAGGAAGTATGGGCGGAACAAACAGGACACTGATGTAAAGAACTCACTAGCAAGGGTTCTGGATCCCACTCTACCTTTGTGAAAGTCTGATCACCTTTGCAAATTACACTGAACTGGTATGGCACCATGTTGCGGCCCCCCCATCCACACACACACACACACACACCATATGCACACACACACACCTCTTTCTTCTCTTCTGTCTTTACTCTCTTCCCTATTCTCCTTTTTGTTACCATCTGCTAAACATTCTGTTGAATTGTTTACAATTATCCATGAAGATATTGCTTATACTTTTACTTTAGTACAGTCAAAAAGTCCCTTTCTATCTTTTTCTTATTTTCCATGAATCACAAACGTGGCAAACTTTCAAGACTTTTATAAAAAAGAGTGTTATTGTGTTCATTGTAACATAATATTTGGTGGCCACCAACACAAGAAGGAATGGGGAGAGTACTCACAGACAATCTAATTGTATCGGACTACTGTATATCCTATTGATAGACATTAAATTAAATAATTAGAAAAGCAGCGAGGTATCCAATAATAGAGGTGATACCTGTGGGGTGTATATATGTAAAGCTGAAGTATCGAAGTATAACAAGCAAAAAGGTGTATATGCACTCACCGCAGGGAAAGCATCACCACATCCGGGAGTCCGGGATCACGGGAACAGGTCTCAATGGCATGGAGAGCTCAGAGGCAATGCCAGCTGTTTCGTACTATGGAACGTACTCCTTTCGCATGTGCACCTGTCTTCTTATGCATCCGGTAACTAGGGCGGTATCCAAGACAACGTGTCAACAAAGATATGGAGTGAGGTGAGGGTCAAACAAAAACAAAAACTCTGGACAGGTAAACAGGTAAGTGAGGGGAACATTATTTGTATCTACTACAAAATTAAATTAGATCATAATCTAACAAAAGCATTATAGAAAGGGAGATAAATCCAATTGATTGTTCAGTCCAGCTGGCCCCTGAGCATTACATGTCAGGATCCAACGGGCTTCTCGTTGTAGTAAGAGGTTATCTCTGTTGCCTCCTTCTTCAGGTGTAAATACTCTTTACAAACCTCCAAATTTGAGAACATTAATATCGGAGTTGTGACATTTGAGTAGATGTTCAGCAATTCTCAGAACTCTTATGCCTCTTTTAAGGGCATAACAATGTTAACAAAACCTCACGTATAGAGGACTGATGGTTTTACCGATATAGAATCTAGCACAGGGACAAACCAGATAGTATATTATCATTTTAGTCTCCTCATTTTCTAGTGTGGAGGGTACTGGCGATTTGGGTGATTGAACATGGGTTTAGGTACAGTTTGTGATGCCAGGGCACCGTTAACCTTCATGGTCCGAGGATGAGATAGCTTCACCTGGGCCAAGCGCAGGGATAAGGATTACACTGATTCAAGGTTACGGATAACTATCTTTACTGTTGCAGGAATTAGCAAATCATTGACAGTACAAACTTTAGTCCAGAGGGATGTGCAGTGTGTTATCCGGGGAGCCTGTCGCCTTGCTGATACTTGTAGTAGGTAAAACTGCCAATTAGTGATTATAGCAGCCCACGCTTGATTTAGAGACTTTGTGTTGACTGAAGACTATGTTTCTCCCCAAGGACTCTGTGCTTACCGCCAGGCTTAACTTTCACCTGTATGCTGGGGTTTTCCTGAGATTGACGAGGCTGCAGACCTTAGGCTCTTTCTTCAGGTCTCCTCCTCTCAACTTAACAAAAAACCTCAAAATTCCAACTCAAATCCAGGCTTCTCAGAACTGAACAGCTCCTCCCCCCCCCCATCATATACACTACATAAAGGTCAATGTTTGGGACTCCCATTGGGGCTTCAGGGTCACCTAGACACTCTGCAGCATTCCCATAAGAATACGGTACACAATTTAAGGATAACATAACACAGTAATACAAATCAATATAATAAAGCAGACCATGGAGCAATGGGCCCAACATAGAGTCAGCAGGGATGCCTGAGGCAGTCTTTAGCCCACAGGATAGCCTTTGGTGCTGGGACACCACACTGGCACCCTCAGCACCTTTAAACAAACTCCTGATTAAAGGGCTCCAAATGGTTATAATGTCCACTGCTTAGTGATTTATACCCCGACAATAATAGTTCCTCCTTTTTTTCTTGCTAGTTTTTTTTCCCTGTGCCACCATACACTAGGTAGGTAGACTTCTCATAAGAGTTCCTATTATTGCCCCTTTAAGCCTCTATGCCATTAGCCCCCCTCCACCATTAGGTTCGTCCTTCCTTTCCTTAGTAGTGCCCCTTTTGCACTATTTTCTCCCATCTTAGGTAGATAGGTCCCCCCCCCCCTCAAAGTACCGACTCACACCAAATTAGATAAGTAGGTTGACTCACTCTCATCAGATTGTCAATCTCCCCCATTAGATAAAAATGCAGACCCCATCATTTGATAGGAAAACTTCCTTCAGGCTTCTATTAGGCAAATCGACAGACCAACCAAATACACCCTGTTCCAAAATATTATGCAAATTATATTTTTCTATTTTACCTAAATAATTGATGTAAATATCAGTCATCATAATTTTCATGTTATCAACTATAAAGAGTACAATTCAAATTTTATTGAACAAACCTCCTAATGAGAACAGTATTTTTTTTAAACATAAAAAAACTTACAATGCACTGTTTCAAATTATTACGCACAGTAAATTTCAAAACACTTTATAGGTTGTAAAGAAATGAAAATTGTCATCTGTTGTGTTTGCAGCATACTTACTGAAATCAAAAGCTGTTTCAATCAAACTTTTAACAACATTTTATATTTTTAAACATTTTAACAGGTCACGTTACATTTTAACATAGGACCCCTTGTTTGATCACAAGTCTGGCATCCATTGAACTTGTGAGTTTTGGGACAGTATCTGCTTGGATTTTATCTGCTTTCAGGTGTGATTTTTTATTTTGTTTTATTGCCCACACCTGTTATTTGCCCCAGATGAGTTTAAAGGAATATCACATGCTTTAAACAATTTTATTTTTCCACAATTTTGAAAGGGTGCCAATAATTTTGTCCAGCCCATTTTTAAAGTTTGGTGTGACATTATATCCAATTTGCATTTTTTTCTTCCCTTTTTTGGTTTAGTTCCAATACACAGAAAGGGTATAAACATGTGTATAGCAAAACATGTGTTACTGAAATCCTTTTCTTCCATCATCAGAGTATGGCCTAACTCTTCAATATAAAGGTGTGTTTATGTGTACAGTACATGAATGTGCTGCCTGACATCATTTATTAGTTACTAGCTGAGTACCCGGCGTTGCCCGATTTTTCCTTCCTAATCCTTGTTGGGGAGGAAAATAAACAAAGGAGGATGATTTTGACTTCATATCGAGTCCTCATATATTGTTGTCATATCCCAACCCCATATCCCGTCCTCCTATCCCGTCTTCCTATCCCGTCCTCCTTTCCTGTCCTCCTTTCCCATCCTCATATTTCGACCTCCTCTCTGGTCCTCCTATTCCGTCCTCCTTTCCCGTCCTCCTATCCCGTCCTCCTATCCCGTCCTCCTATCCCATCCTCCTATCCCGTCCTCCTTTCCCGTCCTCCTATCCCGACCTCCTACCCCGACCTCCTATCTCGTCCTCCTATCTCAACCTCCTATCCCGACCTCCTTTCCCGACCTCCTATCCCGACCTCCTATCTAGACCTCCTATCTCAACCTCCTATCCCGACCTCCTATCCCGACCTCCTATCTCGACCTCCTATCTCGACCTCGTATCCCGTCCTCCTATCCCAACCTCCAATCCCGACCTCCTATCCCGACCTCCTATGTCGACCTCCTATCCCAACCCGTAATATGTGTACCAGTTATTGAAATATCTCCAGCCGTACAGAAGTTATGTGGGAACATACATTTCCCATTGATTTGCATGGGACTTTAACCAAAAACCCCAACCCTCACAAATGGGGGTAGTTAAGGGTTAAATTAACTATCCTATATTGTAAGTGGATACATAAGAAACATGTAACCAAGTATTATCAAAATGTTACGCCAAGCGCTCCGGGTCCCCGCTCCTCCTCGGAGCGCTCGCAGCGTTCTCTCATTCTCAGCGCCCCGGTTAGATCTGCTGACCGGGTGCGCTGCAATATTACTCCCAGCCGGGATGCGATTCGGGATGCGGGACGCGCCCGCTCGCGATGCGCATCTCAGCTCCCGTACCTGACCCGTTCCCCGTCTGTGTTGTCCCGGCGTGCGCGGCCCCGCTCCTTAGGGCGCGCGCGCGCCGGGTCTCTGCGATTTAAAGGGCCACTGCGCCACTGATTGGCGCAGCAGGCCTAATCAGTATCCTCACCTGTGCACTCCCTACTTATACCTCACTTCCCCTGCACTCCCTCGCCGGATCTTGTTGCCATTGTGCCAGTGAAAGAGTTTTCTTGTGTGTTCCTAGCCTGTGTTCCAGACCTCCTGCCGTTGCCCCTGACTACGATCCTTGCTGATTGCCCTGACCGTCTGCTACGTCCGACCTTGCTTTTGTCTACTCCCTTGTACCGTGCTTATCTCAGCAGTCTCAGCAGAGGTTCAGCCGTTGCCGGTGGATACGACCTGGTTGCTACCGCCGCTGCAAGACCATCCCGCTTTGCGGTGGGCTCTGGTGAATACCAGTAGCAACTTAGAACCGGTCCACCGACACGGTCCACGCCAATCCCTCTCTGGCACAGAGGATCCACCTCCAGCTAGCCGAATCGTGACAGTAGATCCGGCCATGGATCCCGCTGAGGTCCCGCTGCCAGTTGTCGCCGTCCTCACCACGGTGGTCGCCCAGCAGTCCCAACAGATAGCGCAACAAGGCCACCAGCTGTCTCAACTGACCGTGATGCTACCGCAGCTACTACCACAGCTTCAGCAATCATCTCCTCCGCCAGCTCCTGCACCTCCTCCGCAGCGAGTGGCCGCTTCCAGCCTCCGATTATCCTTGCCGGATAAATTTGATGGGGACTCTAAGTTTTGCCGTGGTTTTCTTTCGCAATGTTCCCTGCATTTGGAGATGATGTCGGACCAGTTTCCAACTGAAAGGTCTAAGGTGGCTTCCGTAGTCAGCCTTCTGTCTGGGAAAGCCCTGTCATGGGCCACACCGCTCTGGGACCGCAATGATCCTGTCACTGCCTCTGTACACTCCTTCTTCACGGAGATTCTAAGTGTCTTTGAGGAACCTGCCCGAGCCTCTTCTGCCGAGACTGCCCTGCTGAACCTGGTCCAGGGTAATTCTTCTGTTGGCGAGTACGCAATCCAATTCCGTACTCTTGCCTCCGAATTATCCTGGAATAACTAGGCCCTCTGCGCGAGCATTAAAAAAGGCCTATCCAGTAACATTAAAGATGTGCTGGCCGCACAAGAAATTCCTGCTAACCTGCATGAACTTATTCATCTTGCCACCCGCATTGACATGCGTTTTTCCGAAAGGCGTCAGGAGCTCCGCCAGGATATGGACTTTGTTCGCACAAGGCGGTTTCTCTCCCCGGCTCCTCTCTCCTCTGGTCCTCTGCAATCCGTTCCTGTGCCTTCCGCCGTGGAGGCTCTGCAAGTTGACCGGTCTCGCTTGACACCTCAAGAGAGGACACGACGCCGCATGGAGAACCTTTGCCTGTACTGTGCCGGTACCGAACATTTCTTGAAGGATTGTCCTATCCGTCCTCCTAGCCAGGAAAGACGCACGCTGACTTCGCACAAAGGTGAGACAGCTCTTGATGTGAACTCTGCTTCTCCACGTCTTACTGTGCCTGTGCGGATGTTTTCTTCTACCTTCTCCTTCTCTGCTATGGCCTTCTTGGATTCCAGATCTGCAGGAAACTTTATTTTGGCCTCTCTCATAAACTCTGTTAATAATGAAAGATTGGACTGTACCGTGCGTTACCGCACGGAACCTCTCTTAATGTGCATCGGACCCCATCACGAAAAAATTGAATTTTTTGTCCTCTCTAACTGCACTTCAGAAATTCTTCTTGGATTACCGTGGCTTCAACGCCATTCCCCAACCCTTGATTGGACCACAGGGGAAATCAAGAACTGGGGTACTTCTTGCCACAAGGACTGTCTTAAACCGGCTCCCAGTACTCACAGTCAAGACCCTGTAGTTCCCCCGGTATCTGGTCTTCCCAAGGCCTATCTGGATTATGCTGATGTTTTTTGCAAAAATCAAGCAGAGACTTTGCCTCCTCACAGGCCTTATGACTGTCCTATTGACCTCCTCCCAGGTACTACTCCTCCACGGGGCAGAATCTATCCTCTGTCTAATCCGGAAACTCAAGCCATGTCGGAATACATCCAGGAGAACTTAAAAAAGGGGTTTATCCGCAAGTCCTCCTCTCCTGCCGGAGCTGGATTTTTTTTTGTCTCCAAAAAAGACGGCTCCCTACGCCCTTGCATTGATTACCGCGGACTTAATAAAATCACTGTAAAAAAACGCTATCCCCTACCTCTTATCTCGGAACTCTTTGACCGCCTACGAGGCGCCCACATCTTTACCAAGCTGGACTTAAGAGGTGCTTATAATCTCATCCGCATCACGGAGGGGGACAAATGGAAGACTGCATTTAACACCAGAGATGGACACTTTGAGTATCTGGTTATGCCCTTTGGCCTTTGCAACGCCACTGCCGTCTTCCAAGACTTTGTAAATGAAATTTTTCGTGATCTTCTATATACCTGTGTTGTGGTTTACCTGGACGATATTCTGATTTTTTCTGCCAACTTAGAAGAACACCGCCAGCATGTCCGCATGGTTCTTCAGAGACTTCGGGACAATCAACTTTATGCCAAACTGGAAAAATGTCTCTTTGAATGTCAGTCTCTTCCTTTCCTAGGATACTTAGTCTCTGGCCAGGGACTACAAATGGACCCAGATAAACTATCTGCCGTATTGGATTGGCCACGCCCCTCCGGACTCCGTGCTATCCAACGTTTTTTGGGGTTCGCCAATTATTACAGACAATTTATTCCACACTTTTCCACTATTGTGGCTCCTATCGTGGCTCTAACCAAGAAAAATGCCAATCCTAAGTCCTGGTCTCCTCAAGCGGAAGACGCATTTAAACATCTCAAGTCTGCCTTTTCTTCTGCTCCCGTACTCTCCAGACCTGACCCATCTAAACCCTTCTTATTGGAGGTAGACGCCTCCTCGGTGGGAGCTGGAGCAGTTCTTCTACAAAAAAATTCTTCCGGGCATGCTGTTACTTGTGGGTTTTTTTCTAGGACCTTCTCTCCGGCTTAGAAAAACTACTCCATTGGTGATCGAGAATTACTGGCCATAAAATTGTCGCTTGAGGAATGGAGGCACCTGCTGGAGGGATCCAAATGTCCAGTTATTATATACACTGACCACAAGAAACTCTCTTATCTCCAGTCTGCCCAACGGCTGAACCCTCACCAGGCTAGGTGGTCGTTGTTCTTTGCCAGTTTTAACTTTGAAATCCATTTTCGCCCTGCTGACAAGAACATTAAGGCCGATGCTCTCTCTCGTTCTTCAGATGCCTCTGAAGTGGAAGCCTCTCCACGCCAGCGCCTCGGGATTCTCAAGTGGGGACACTCCTCCCACCTCGCAGGCCATGCTGGCATCAAAAAATCCATTCAACTCATCTCTCGATTTTATTGGTGGCCTACTCTGGAGACTGATGTTGTTGATTTCGTGCGGGCTTGTACTGTCTGTGCCCGGGATAAGACTCCTCGCCAGAAGCCTGCTGGTCTCCTTCATCCTCTGCCTGTTCCTTAACAACCTTGGTCACAGATTGGTATGGACTTTATTACTGACTTGCCTTTATCCCATGGCAACACAGTTGTTTGGGTGGTCGTTGATCGATTCTCCAAGATGGCACATTTTATCCCTCTTCCAGGCCTTCCTTCGGCGCCTCAGTTGGCGAAGCAATTTTTTATACACATTTTTCGCCTTCACGGGTTGCCCACGCATATCGTCTCGGATAAAGGCGTTCAATTTGTGTCTAAATTCTGGAGGGCCCTCTGTAAGCAGCTCAAGATCAAATTAAACTTCTCTCCTTCTTATCATCTCCAATCCAATGGGCAAGTAGAAAGAATTAATCAGGTCCTGTGTGACTATTTGCGACATTTTGTTTCCACCCGCCAGGATGACTGGGCAGATCTTCTACCATGGGCCAAATTCTCATACAACTTCAGAGTCTCCGAATTTTCTGCTAAATCCCCATTCTTCGTGGTGTACGGCCGTCACCCTCTTCCTCCCCTCCCCACTCCCATGCCCTCTGGTTTGCCCGCTGTTGATGAAGTGACTCGAGACCTTTCCACCATATGGAAAGAAACCCAAAATTCTCTTTTACAGGCTTCATCCCGGATGAAAAAATTTGCTGATAAGAAAAGAAGAACTCCCCCCATTTTTGCTCCCGGAGACAAGGTATGGCTCTCCGCTAAGTATGTCCGCTTTCGTGTCCCCAGTTATAAACTGGGACCACGCTATCTTGGTCCTTTCAAAATCAAGTGCCAGATCAACCCTGTCTCTTACAAACTCCTTCTTCCTCCTTCTCTCCGTATTCCCAATGCCTTCCATGTCTCTCTCCTTAAACCACTCATCCTTAACCGCTTCTCTCCCAAAGTTGTTTCTCCCACTCCAGTTTCCGGTTCATCTGACGTCTTTTCTGTGAAGGAGATTCTAGCATCCAAGACGGTCAGAGGTAAAAGATTCTTCTTGGTTGACTGGGAGAATTGCAGACCAGAGGAGAGATCTTGGGAACCTGAGGACAACATCCTGGACAAAAGTCTTATCCTCAGGTTCTCAGGCTCCAAGAAAAGGGGGAGACCCAAGGGGGGGGGGTACTGTTACGCCGAGCGCTCCGGGTCCCCGCTCCTCCCCGGAGCGCTCGCAGCGTTCTCTCATTCGCAGTGCCCCATTCAGACCTGCTGACCGGGTGCGCTGCGATATTACTCCCAGCCGGGATGCGATTCGCGATGCGGGACGCGCCCGCTCGCGATGCGCATCTCGGCTCCCGTACCTGACCCGTTCCCCGTCTGTGTTGTCCCGGCGCGCGCGGCCCCGCTCCTTAGGGCGCGCGCGCGCCGGGTCTCTGCGATTTAAAGGGCCACTGCGCCACTGATTGGCGCAGCAGGCCTAATCAGTATCCTCACCTGTGCACTCCCTACTTATACCTCACTTCCCCTGCACTCCCTCGGCGGATCTTGTTGCCATTGTGCCAGTGAAAGCGTTTCCTTGTGTGTTCCTAGCCTGTGTTCCAGACCTCCTGCCGTTGCCCCTGACTACGATCCTTGCTGCCTGCCCTGACTTTCTGCTACGTCCGACCTTGCTTTTGTCTACTCCCTTGTACAGCGCTTATCTCAGCAGTCAGAGAGGTTGAGACGTTGCCGGTGGATACGACCTGGTTGCTACCGCCGCTGCAAGACCATCCCGCTTTGCGGCGGGCTCTGGTGAATACCAGTAGCAACTTAGAACCGGTCTACCGACACGGTCCACGCCAATCCCTCTCTGGCACAGAGGATCCACCTCCAGCTAGCCGAATCGTGACACAAAATATCTCAAGCCGTTTGGAAGTTATGCAGTAACATATATTTCCCATTGACTTGTATGGGACTTTAAACATAAACCCCGCTCCTGGCAAATGGGTGTGAGTAAGGGTTAAATCACCTATCCTAAGTTTCATGTTAATATCTTTAGCCGTTTGGCCGTGATGCTGGAACATACACACATACATACACATACACGTTGAGTTTTATATATATACTAGCTTAATACCCGGCGTTGCCCGGTTTTTCCTTTCTAATCCTTGTTGGGGATTTCATATCCGTCCTCATATATTGTTGTCATATTCCAACCCCATATCCTGTTCTCATATCCTGACCTCCTATCCCGTCATCATATCTCGACCTCATATCCCGTCCTCATATCCTGTCCTCATATTCCGACCTCCTATCCTGACCTCCTATCCCGTCCTCCGATCCAGTCCTCCTATCCCGACCTCCTATCCCGACCTCCTATCCCTGACCTCCTTTTACTGACCTCCTTTTCCTTATGTCCTATCCCGACCTCCTATCCCGTCCTCCTATCCAGGTCCTCCTATCTCGACCTCCTGTCCCGTCCTCCTATCCAGTCCATCTATCCCATCCTCCTATCCCGTCCTCCTATCCCAACCCTCCTATCCCGGTCCTACTATCCCGGTCCTCCTATCCCAGTTCTCCTATCCCGGTCCTCCTATCCCGGTCCTCCTATTCCGACCTCCTATCCCGATCCTCCTATCTCGACCTCCTATCCCGATCCTCCTATCTCGACCTCCTATCCCGACCTCCTATCCTAGTCCTCCTATCCCGACCTCCTATCCCGTCCTCCTATCCCGGTACTCCTATCCCAGTCCTCCTATCCCGACCTCCTATCCCGACCTCCCATCCTGTCCTCATATCTCGACCTGTAATATGTGTACCAGGTATTGAAATATCTCCAGCCATACAGATGTTATGTGAGAACATACATTTCCCTTTGATTTGCATGGGACTTTAAACGAAAACCCTGATACAAACAAATGGGGGTAGTAAAGGGTTAAATTAACTATCCTATATTTTAAGTGGACATATAAGTAACATGTGACCAAGTATTATCAAAATACCTCCAGCCGTTTGGAAGTTATGCAGTAACAAATATTTACCATTGACTTATATGGGACTTTAAACATAAACCCCGCCCCTGGCAAATGGGGGTGAGTAAGGGTTAAATCACTTATGCTATGTTTGTTGTTGACATATAAGTAACATGTGTGCCAAGTTTCATGTTAATATCTTTAGCCGTTTGAAAGTTTTTGTGGAACATACATACATACATATATACATACATACATACACACACACACGTTGAGTTTTATATATATATATATATATATATATATATATATATACATATAGACTAGCGTTGCACGATTTTTCCTTCCTAATCCTTGTTGCGGAGGAAAATAAACAAAGGAGGAAGCTTTTGACTTCATATGCAGTCCTCATATATTCGTTTCAAAGAAGCAGGAAAATAATCGGTAACTCACCGCAACCAGCTGAATAAATCTTCTTTTATTTCATACTCACAAATATGTTACATGGGAAGAGGGTAGTGGGGGGACACAGGATGGCGACCAAGCTCCATTTCGCATGGTGATCGTGCTTCCTTCGGCCAGAGGAATGGCTGGAGGAAGCACGATCACCGTGCGAAACAGAGCTTGGTCGCCATCATGTGTCCCCCCACTACCCTCTTCCCATGTAACATATTTGTGAGTATGAAATAAAAGAAGATTTATTCAGCTGGTTGCGGTGAGTTGCCGATTATTTTCCTGCTTCTTTGAAACGTCTTCATGCACTATTGTCAATCAGAGCACCACCTCCAGCATTCCTAGTCCAAGTCTGCCATTTCATCACTGTTCTACACTCAAATAGGGAAGTAGTGCCGTCCTCATATATTGTTGTCATATCCCAACCCCACATCCCGACCTCCTATCCTGTCCTCCTATCTCGACCTCCTGTCCAGACCTCCTATACCATCCTCCTATCCCGTCCTCCTATCCCGTCCTTCTATCCAGACCTCCTATCCTGTCCTCTTATCCCGTCCTCCTATCCCGACCTCCTATCCCGACCTCCTATCCTGTCCTCCTATCCTGTCCTCCTATCCCGTCCTCCTATCCCGTCCTCCTATCTCGACCTCCTATCCCAACCTCCTATCCCGACCTCCAATCTCGAGCTCCTATCCCGACCTCCAATCTGGAGCTCCTATCCCGACCTCCTATCCTGACCTCCTATCCCGACCTCCTTTCTCGACCTCCTATTTCAACCTCCTATCCCGTCCTCCTATCCCGACCTCCTATACTGACCTCCTATCCCTTCCTCATATATCGGCCTCCTATCTCGACCTCCTATCCCATCCTCCTATCTTGACCTGCTATCCCGACCTCCTATCCAGACCTCCTATCTAGACATCCTATCCCGTCCTCATATCTCGACCTCCTATCTTAACCTCCTATCCCGTCCTCATATCTCGACCTCCTATCCCAACCTCCTATCCCATCCTCATATCCCGTCCTCATATCCCGTCCTCCTATCCCGTCCTCCTATCCCGACCTCCTATCCCAACCTCCTACCCCGACCTCCTATCCCGACCTCCTATCCCGACCTCCTATCCCGACCTCATATCCCGACCTCCTATCTCGACCTCCCCTCCCGTCCTCATATCCCGACCCGTAATATGTGTACCAGGTATAGAAATAGCTCCAGCCATACGGAAATTATATGGGAACATACATTTCCCATTGATTTTCCCGGTTTTTCCTTCCTTATCCTTGTTGGGGAGGAAAATCAACAGAGGAGGAAGCTTTTGACTTCATATCCCATCCCCATATATTGTTGTCATATCCCAACCAATATCCCGTCCTCATACCCCGATCTCGTGTCCCGACCTCCTATGCTGACCTCCTATCCAGACCTCCTATCCCTTTCCCTATCCCGTCTTTATCCCGACCTCCTATCCTGACCTCCTATGCCGTCCTCCTATCTCCACCTCCTATCCTGACCTCCTAACTCGACCTCCTATCCCACCCTCCTATCGCAACCTCCTATCCCCTCCTCATATCTCGACCTCCTATCCCGACCTTCTATCCTGTCCTCCTATCCTGACCTCCTATCCCGACCTCCCATCCCTGTCCTCCTATCCCGACCCGTAATATGTGACCAGTTATTGAAATATCTCCAGCCATATGGAAATTATATGGGAACATACATTTCCCTTTGATTTGCATGGGACCTTAAACAAAAAACCTGACACTCCAAATGGGGGTAGTTAAGGGTTAAATTAACCCTTCTATATTTTAAGTGGACATATAAGTAACATGTGACCAAGTATTATCGAAATATCTCCAGCCGTTTGGAAGTTATGCGGTAACATATATTTCCAATTGACTTGCACGGGACTTTAAACATAAACCCCGTCCCTGGCAAATGGGGGTGAGTAAGGATTAAATCACCTATCCTATGTTTGTTGTTGACATATAAGTAACATGTGTGCCAAGTTTCCTGTTAATATCTTTAGCCGTTTGGACGTGATGCTGGAACATACACACATACACACATACATACATACATGCATACACACATACACACTGAGTTTTATATATATATATATATATATATATATATATATATATATACATAGATTTTGCTTAACATCATAAACACAGACCTACTATAAAATCATATTCTTTCTTTTTACAGCTGTATTCTGTAAGATTCCAAAATGCTGTTCAGGTTCACTGATAGGCGCATAGTGCCCCTTCCCCTGAGCTGTGATCCATTTAACTGGTATTGAGCAAAGAAGACTGAAGTTCATACAGTGGGTTACAATGAAATTGTTTACTCCTACAAAGATCACAAGGGTCATTTAGAATACAGCAGAGAACATATTGATGTTCTTTTAAGATTTCCTTCTGTGCTGCCCCAGGAGGCAAAAAAATGGATCATACAATCCTAAAATGAAGTGTTAGCCAATTTCTAGTTGTGCTTAAACTGCAGCCAACAACTTTAAACAATGTTTGAATTGAAGCTTGAGCAAAACATGACATAAAGACATGGGTCAATATACCCTTTAAATTCCTTTCCAATGTTCCCCAGGACTGCTGTATAATGTAATGTGAAACCATTCACTTTATATGTCTCAAGACTAATTTCATTACATTTTATTTGTTTATTTATTTTTTTTGCACAGAATTTTATCAGCACAAGATCCTCAATGGATGCCAAATAATGTGGTATCAAGTGGGGTTGATCATAAGCAATAGAGAGATGGATAATTAAAAAGTATTGTGTGCCAAGTAAGTATGTGAGCCAGGTTAGCATCTGTGCTCTGCAGTGGGCATAGAGCTCTGATACAGAAAACAACCACATCACATAGGCAACCATGGTTACAGAATAACTGCAGCTGTGTCTTTAATCATATAGAAAAATGTTACCAATATCATAAGTAGACATATATTGGATGAATACAAAAAAATAACACGAGTTTGTTCAGACCAGAATTTTGGCCTGCATCAGACATTTACCATAAATAGACATACAATAAAAATATATAAAAATTGAATTCTAGAGGAGAAGTCTAAAAGAAGAATAAGTAAACATTGGGTATAAAAGAATTAGAATCAGTCACATAAAATCTGGCCTAGATAAAGAGTTGGTCTTCTCAAGGAGTCTTCTACTGTACCTAAGTCCATGTGATATAAGGACCACAGTATTTCTTGGAGAAAACATCTCTATAAAGGTATGTTTCCACTTATTTTTTGCCAGCAGTTGTTTGGTCAAATAAAATAAAAAATAAATAAATTCAAGAAAAGCTGTCAGAAAAACTGCCACTTAATTTTCCCATGTTTTTATGGTGTTTTAGCATTTGTGTGGAAATTGGGTTTTTCCTGTTCCTATGTCCAGCATACCGTATTTTTCGCCATATAAGACGCACTTTTTCTTCCCCAAAACTGGGGGGGGGGGGGAAGTCGGTGCGTCTTATATAGCGAATTCACACCTATCGCGGTGGTCCCTGCGGCCATCAACATCCGGGACCCGCGGCTAATACAGGACATCACTGATCGCGGTGATGCCCTGTATTAACCCTTCAGACGCGGTGATCATAGCTGATCGCCGCGTCTGAAGCGAAAGTGACACTAACCCAGCTGCACCAGGAGGGACCCTACCTGCCTCCTCGGTGTCTGCTCCGTGCCGGGATCCCCTGCATGGCCGGCCCTCTCCTTCATCATCGTCACGCCGTCGCGCACGCCGCCCCGTCATCCAATAAGAGCGGCGTGCATAGTGGCGTGCGTAGAGACGTGATGGCGGTGACGGAGAGCGGCGGCGGAGAGCGAGGATACTGGGTAGCAAAGACGTTCCGGAGCGACGGGGACACCCCGGGGACACGGCGACAGCGATGGAGGGCGACATCCAGGGCAGCGGTGACAGGTCCGGAGCGGCGGGGACACGTGAGTATTACCTCCTATCCAGTGGTCTTCAACCTGCGGACCTCCAGATGTTGCAAAACTACAACTCCTGGCATGCCCGGACAGCCATTGGCTGTCCGGGCATGCTGGGAGTTGTAGTTTTGCAACATCTGGAGGTCCGCTGGTTGAAGTTCACTGTGACCTATACTTTACATTGTATTCTAGATTTTCCTCATTTAAAATAGTACGCGTCTTATATGCCAGAGCGTCCTATAGGGCGCAAAATACGGTATATAATAAAAAAAAGATGTAAAAACATAAGAAAAATACATCAGTGCAAAACCCACATTACGTATTTAATTGTGTTTTTTCCTCTCCTATAGACTAAATAGCCCTGCCCATTCCCATAGACTTGCATTGAGGGGCAGGGTGTGATGTCATGAGGGGGCAGGGCTATGACATCACAAGCTCCAGGAGGCGGCTCTAGCATTTGGAACAGTTTGTTCCAAACACTGAGCAGCGGAGTACCCCTTTAAGGCTATTTTCATATCAAGTTTTATGCCCTCCATTCGGCTACAGTACCCCTCTAAATAAAATGTTGCATAAATGGTGTATGTTATTTTTAAGAATTAACACCAGAAAACATTACTGAAAACTTACAGCTAGTAGCAACTAATGAAACAGTATGGTTTACATTATATTTACTGCTATATTTCATCATTATTTAGTAAAAACATTTTAACATTTTAGACTGGCAATTATACTGTATTTGGCACCAGAATATCCAGTTTGTTTTAGTATTCTAGCCTTTAGGGCTCTGCTGAGTTTAACCTCTTCAGGTTACTTAGAATATAACATTCAGGTTAGAGCTTAGTTATAAATGTTTCATTTTGCTGATACCTTCCTTTCAGGGACTATATCAATCTTCATTCAATTCAAAGCACTTCTGAAACATGCTCCAGTGGAGTGAAGGTTTTGGCAAAATAAGGTATTATTAACCTAGCAGCATAATGTAAGGAGAAGTGCTTAATCTTTCTCCTAAATGATCAGAGTCCATTATTGTGCACAACAGCAAAAATATTTTGCCTTACTACAGTTCTGTCTTCAGTTCTCTGTTTTTGTCTTAAAGGGTAACTCTCATTAAAACTAATTTTTGCTACTGTACTCCTTATGGTAAATAAAAAAAAAATTCTAATATACTTTGCTTAAAAAAAATGATGTTTTCTTTGTTTTCTATTTGTGCTTAAAAAAGCTCAAGAGCACATTTTCCCCCATCTTATACACAGACCATGGACCAAAGTCCAAACACAGAAAATGCACCCTGGAGTGCTGAGGGGGGGGGGGGTGTCCAGGCTCATCCAATCATATCTCCTTTCACACTTAACTGCCATATGCTGTTGGTTGGACACACCCCCCTCAGCACTCCAGGCTGCACTTCCTGTGTTTGGGCTTCGGTCCAAAGTCTGTGTATGAGATGGGGGAAAATGTGCTCTTGAGCTTTTTTAAGCACAAATAAAACAAAGAAAACTTTATTTTTTTTTAACAAAGTATATTAGAAATCTTTTTTTATTTACCATAATGAGTGCAATAGCAAAAATTAGTTTTAATGAGAGTGCCCATTTAAGGACATTTAAGGACATTTATTTTAGAATTTTCATTTGTTTTCCTCCTCGCCTTCTAAAAGCCATAACTCTAACATTTTATTTTTCCATCCACAAACCCATATAAGGACTTGTTTTTGCAAGCCCAATTGTACTTTACACCATTCTCTGTATGGAATCATTAACATTATATTTTAATATTTCTGAAAGTTATGCATGCAACAATACCAAATATGTTAAATATGTTGTATTTTTTTTAAATAATTTAACTTTTTATGTCCCACAGTGTACTATATATAACAATCAAAAGAGTTCTATTACTGGTTACTGCTATGCATAGGTATAGCACTGATCAATAATATCAGCGATCTACTTCTCTTGTCTGCTAGAACGCAGACCAAAAGAGAAGATCATCGGAGCCATTGTGAGACAAAATTGAACCCCCATGAGGCATGATGATTCCCTTCAAACCTCAATTATTATCTGCAGATACGATGATTAGTATTGATCACAACATCTAAAGAGTTTATGGTGAGCATCAGCTCTATTGCTAATGTCTGCCACTACTGTTTGCTCCCTGGCTGCTCATAGCAACTAAGACCTGCCATGCATGAAGCAAGTGCTGCTTATGTGCTCTCTTCATGTACAGGACGTAAATATACATCCTGGTGCACAAAGTACCAGTGCACCAGGATGAAGATTTAGGTCCATTGTCTTTAAGGGGCAAAAGGGATACTCCAGTGTGGAACTGTTTTTCAAATATCTTTCCCAGGCTTCCAGCACATAACACAAAAATCTGGACTAACCTGCCATCGCCCACTCAGTGCCCCGTTAATACTGTTCCCATCCTTCACTACGGTCCTCTTTCTGCTTGCTGGTGGTTGATATGTCACGCTGTGGCTTAGCTAGTCACTGGCTACAGTAATGTCCATTCTCGGCCAACGATAGGCTGAGCAGCATTGTGACATATTAAGCCCTGGAACTGGTCTTCTTCCTGGTGCCGGGGACCAATATTTTACACTGATGCTTAACCTATCACTGGCCAAAGCATTGCTGTGGACAGTAATTAGGTATGCGACAGTAGGACGTGTCATCCACTGGCAATCAGGAGAA
Organism: Hyla sarda; assembly: GCF_029499605.1. NCBI lineage: Eukaryota > Metazoa > Chordata > Amphibia > Anura > Hylidae > Hyla > Hyla sarda. The sequence continues at coordinate 271,478,119 of NC_079190.1, read as the reverse complement.
GATCGCACTGGACTACAGGAGCAGTGATACCAGGGCACAAGGGAACAAATCCAGGAAGTGCATTTCTCGGCATCTCTGCACTCTGCTAGCAAAGTCTGCCTAGATAAACCCTCTGTCTAGATAAGCTTGGTTCATAAATATGAGCCTGTCCATTACAGTTGCCTGATGTTTTCCCTGTAATTCAAGATTCAAACTCCCAGCAACTTTTGAAAAGCTATTTTCAATGGGGATTTTCTTCTGCTCTGGACAGTTCCTGACATGGACAGAGGTGTCAGCAGAGAGCACGGTGGACAGACAGAAAATAAATCCAAAAAGAAAATATATTTCCTCTGTAGTATACAGCTGCTAATAGGTACTGAAAGGATAAAAAAAAATAATAGAAGTAATTTACAAATTTTTTAACTTTCTGGAGCCAGTTGACTTAAAAAGATTTAATTTTTTTTCCACTGGAGTACCCCTTTAATTGTTCAGAATACCAAGATATTTTGAACAATTGTATTCTTCTAACTTTGCGAGAACAGTTTGGGAAAGGTCTTTTCTCTTTAGGCATGACTTTGCCCAGTGCACAATGAAAATCGATGAAGATATGGTTGGGGTGAGTTTGCTTTGGAAGAAGTTGACTGGCAGCACCAAGCCCTGACCCTAACACCATCAAATATTTCAATCCATGTCCTCTTCTCCAAACATCATTGTATGATCTCAACAATATTCTTCAGAATTAAAGGAGACACATTTTCCCAGACACATTTTTAAATTTTGAAGAAAGTCATTCCAGAAGAGTTAAATCCCTTATGACTGCCAAGCGCAACAACTCTATGCTAATGCATTTAGAAAAGAATTTGTAATGTAGGCATCCCAATACTTTTGGCCATATATTCTACCTTTAGCCAGGGTTGAACTGAGTGTAGTACAGGCAACCAGGTAATATAGGTCATGGACTTCTTTCTGCCAATCATAGTAATGACACATTTATGCTGAAGAGCATGAATCCTTTGACAATTTTTTCTTGTGCAAAAAAACTTAAGTTAATGTTGTGTTTGACTAAGAAGCTCTGACAATGTTTACCCCTTGGCGACACATAATAGACTTGGTTTGTCATGATGTCGCTCAGGGTGTATGGAGCAGGCTCCTGACTTGAGCATGCTCCATACCTGGTGGCCCCCCCGGTGGCCCCCAGATTCTTGTAGCTGGGGGCCCATCGGTAATAGCCAGCATGTGGCGATTGCCGCGGGCGGCTATTAACCCTTTAGATTGCCACTGTCAAAGCTGACAGCGGCATCTAAAGGGACCTTTAATCTGTCCCTGGTGGGCTAGTGGAGTGGATCGCCTCCCACAAAATGATCACTGAGGCGCAATCCACTGTGGAAGTAGCTGGACAGCTTACCTTTCCTCCTGTCCAGGCTCAGCATTTGATAGAGTCTGGCTGCACCAGGCTCTACCAAATGAGCCCAGAGCACACAAATCAATGCAGTTCTATGGGACTACATTGATCTGTATGAGGAATCTGATGATTTATCATAAAAGTCCTCTCAGGAGACTTATAAAGTGTAAAAAAAAAAAAGTTAAAGGAAAACTGTCACCCTGATCACCCTCACTAAACTCAATATACAGGGTCATAGTGTGGGTGACCAGGAATGCAAAGAGGGGTCACTTACCAAATTCCATCCAGTGGCTCCTGTGATATTGCCCAACGAAAGTCCCGTTCTCAATTCGGTAACCTGCGGGCAGGAGGTGGGGCCCCAATGGCTGTCTGCTCCCTGCTTCTCTCTGCCTCCTGAAACAATCTACCTCTATTAGTATATTCAAATTCTGCGCTGCATTCTGAGGCAGGAGCGCAAGCGCAGCTCTCTCGTCCTAGTGATACGAGTCACAAGCGCTCTGGTAAGAAGAGCTCTCACGTCACTAGGACTTGAGAGCTGTCTGTAAACTAACTGCGCTTGCACTCTTGCCTCAGAGCGCAGTGCAGAATTTGAATATACTAATAGAGGCAGATTGTTTCAGGAGGCAGATAGAAGCGCAGTTAGTTTACAAACAACTCTCACGTCCTAGTGACGTGAGTCGCAAGTCACATGAGCGCTGCACTCTGAGGCTGGAGTGCATGCGCTCTGAGGTTGGAGCGCATGCACTCTGGCAAGAAGAGCCCTCACATCACTAGGACATCCGAGCTGTTTGTAAACTAACTGTGCTTGCGCTCCTGCCTCAGAGCGCAGCACAGAATTTGAATATACTAATAGAGGCAGATTGTTTCAGGAGGCAGATAGAAGCAGGAGGCTGACAGCCATCGGGGCCCCCGCCTCTTGCACACAAGTAACCGAATTGAGAACGGGACTTTTGTCGGGCAATATCATAGGAGCCACTGGATAGAATTTGGAAATGACCCCTCTTTGCACTCCTGGTCCCTTCTGTGTATTGGGTTTAGTGTGGGTGGGTTTAGTGTGGGTGAACCCATGACCGTTTTCCTTTAAATAAAAGTAAAAAAAAAAAAAAACACCCATTAAGGGAGTACTCTCGGATATGAAAACGTATACCCTATCCTAAGGATAGGGGATAAGTTTCACATTGCGGGGTGTCCAACGGCTGGGCCCCCCCACGATCTCCCATACAGGGCCCTCAGCTCTTTGCCAAAATAGCGTGTTTCAACCACCGCATGATGCGGCGGCCGACATGCCCCCTCAATACATTTCTATGGCAGAGACTGCCGAATTCAGCACTCTGGCAATCCCATAGAGATGTATTGAGGGGGGTGTGTGGGCTGCCACATCATGTGGTGGTGAGACACGCCCCCTTGCAGGATAGGGGATAAGTTTTCTTATTCTGGAGTACTCATTCTGTGGAAAACCTTTTTTTTTTATTTTTTATTTTTTTATCAACTGGTGCCAGAAAGTTAAACAGATTTGTAAATCACTTCTATTAAAAAAATCTTAATCCTTCCAGTACTTTTTAGGGTCTGTATACTAAAGAGAAATCCAAAAAGAAATGCATTTCCTGTGATGTCCTGACCACAGTGCTCTCTGCTGACCTCTGCTATCCATTTTAGGAACTGTCCAGAGAAGCATATGTTTGTTATAGGGATTTTCTCCAGTTCCTAATATGGACAGCAGAGGACAGCAGAGAGCACTGTGGTCAGGACATCACAGGAAATGCATTTCTTTTTGGATTTCTCTTTAGTATACAGCCCCTAAAAAGTACTGGAAGGATTAAGATTTTTTTAATAGAAGTGATTTACAAATCTGTTTAACTTTCTGGCACCAGTTGATTTTAAAAAAAAAGTTTTTCACAGGAGTACCCCTTTAACCCCTTCCATGATAAAAGTTCAAATCACCCCCTTTCCCATTTTCCATATAAAAACATGGAAACAAAATAAAAATGAACATATTAGGTAACGAAGCGTGCGTAATTGTTTTAACTATTAAAAAACAACATTATTTTTCCCCTATGATAAATGGAGTAAATGTAAAACAAATACCAATTCCCAAAATTTTATTTTTTAATCACGTCACATCCCCAAAAAAATTAAGTAAAAAGCGACCAAAAAGTCTGATCAATACCACAATGTACCAACAAAAACAACAGATTACATCACAAAAAATTTGCATTTATACAGCTTGGTATATGCAAAAAGAAAAAAGTTATAGAGGTCACAAGAGGACAATTTTAAGCATACTCATTTTTGTGCAAAAAGTTATATTTTTTCAAAAGTAGTAAAATAAAACAAAACCTATATAAATAGGGAAAAGTTTTAATCACATGGACCTACAGAGTAGATAAAATGGGGGAGAGTTATCAAAACCTGTGTAAAGGAAAAGTTGCCCAGTTGCCCTTAGCAATCAATCAGATTATCTCTTTCATTTTTCGGAGGCCCTTTTCAAAATTAAAGAACAAGCTGATTTGTTTCTATGGGCAACTGGTCAACATTTCCTCTGCACAGGTTTTGATAAATCTCCCCCAATGTGTCATTTTTACTGAAAAGTGCACTGCATAGAATCGGAAGCCCCCAAAAGTTTCAAAATGCCTTTCTTTTTTTGGCTAACAAATAATTATAATTTTTTGTTTCACTGTAAATTTTGGTAGTAAAATGTGTGATGTAATTACAAAGTATAATTGGTGGCGCAAAAAACAAGCACTCGTGTGTCTGTATGTGAAAAAGTGAAAGCGTTATGGCTATTAGAAGGAAACAACAAAAGTGCAAAACTGAGGGGTTACATTAACCATCCCTTGCTACAACTACAGCTCCTATCTAAAACATTTGCTTTAGGCCCCTTTCACACTGCCGGTATGCCCCGTCAAATTCGGCCATTAAACTCCCTTTTCTTGCAGTTTGACAGCCATAAGTTTGACGGGTCATAACGGTCATAACGGGTTTTATTTTCGGAGAGAATAGCTGGAGAAAAAGACGGTGCAAGCATTATTTTTTCTCCGGCTATTCTCAATCCATGGCTTTCCACTGCCGGAGACAACCAACCAGCAGTGTGAATGCAGCCTTATTTTACCATATTCTAAGAAAATCCTTTATAGATATATTTCTTAGCATTATTGTCTTTCCCTAGAACATATATTACATCAACAGCAGACTATATTATTCCATTACATGGTTTAAAACAAACTGTAGTAGATTATTTAAATTCCAAGTTGTATTGCTTCTTCCTGAATTATTAATATTAGTATTTGGAAGCTATTGCACTCTATTAAGACAGCAATATTAAGTTTGATCCAGAGCTGACGGGCTGTGAAACAGTGTAATTGCACCACAGCTGGACCCCATGGATCATATTGCTGTCACAAACTGTGCTGGAATTATAGCTGCCGGTTTATAGAGTGCCCTCGTACTGGAGGCTAACATGTAATGGCGGAGGAAGAGGAACTGTGTAATAAACATCAAATGTATATATGTAGATATAAAAGCTATGTTTAGAGTTTTGATTTTGATATTCTAGCATACATACACTATACAATACAGAAAAGATGATGGTTGTTAAACATTTCCACACATTTTTTGTTTCTGAAATGGCAGTTGGCTTTAAAAGGTTCTTTGAGGATTACACTTTATATTTTCTAAATTGATACAAAAAAAATGTAGAAAATGCCACCAGTTTTTAATTATCTTCTAAAGTCCAAGCAAGCACTTAAAGAGGTTATCCACCATAAGATGATTTTAGTACGTACATGCCAGTAATGGACATGCTTAGGAAGGATTCGTGCTTATCTTGGGGCTAAACAGCTGTGTTCTCAGTCAACCATAGTGCTTTGGCTATATTTTTGTGAACTGGCTATTTCCTGTTGGAGCTCCCTCCCTTAAACTACATGTTCCATAATTCCTTATTTGTAAGTGTGAGGTCATATTTCTTCCTCCCAAACATAAGCCACTCCATCAGATAAAGCACACTTGAGCTCACTTCAATGCAATAGACTTGTATTTTCTGACCAGGGTGCCTCCAGCTGTTGCAAACCTAAGTCACTGCTGAATGATCTGCCTCCCACCCAGCCGTCACTCTACCCATTGAAGCAAAGAGGGGCTCCCTCTGAATACCTGACTATTGATGTAATGTCTTGGGCTGCACTGTTACCTAAGAAAACCTGAGACAACATTAATTTTGTATGCTGTGAAAAATAAACATTGGGGCAGAGATCACAAAACAATTGCAATATCGCCATCACATACAGGTGCAGACACTACATTATGAATTACACTAACTTTACAGCCCCTGTAGCATAGTCAAATAAAAAAATCCTAGAATACCCCTTTAACCCCTTAACGACGCAGGACGTATATTTACGTCCTGCGCCGGCTCCCGCGATATGAAGCGGGATCGCGCCGCAATCCCGCATCATATCGCGTCGGTCCCAGCGCTCATCAACGCCCGGGACCCGTGGCTAATACCACAAATCGCTGATCGCGGCGATGTGCAGTATTAACCCTTTAGAAGCGGCAGTCAAAGCTGACCGCCGCTCCTAAAGTGAAAGTGAAAGTGACCCGGCTGCTCAGTCGGGCTGTTCGAGACCGCCGCGGTGAAATCGCGGCGTCCCGAACAGCTGACCGTACACCGGGAGGGCCCTTACCTGCCTCCTCGGTGTCCGATCGGCGAATGACTGCTCCGTGCCTGAGATCTAGGCAGGAGCAGTCAAGCGCCGATAACACTGATCACAGGCGTGTTAATACACGCCAGTGATCAGCATAGGAGACCAGTGTGTGCAGTGTTATAGGTCCCTATGGTACCTATAACACTGCAAAAAAAAATGTAAAAAAAAAAGTGTTAATAAAGGTCATTTAACCCCTTCCCTAATAAAAGTTTGAATCACCCCCCTTTTCCCATAAAAAAAACAACAGTGTAAAAAAAAATTTCAATAAACATATGTGGTATCGCCGCGTGCGTAAATGTCCGAACTATAAAAATATATCATTAATTAAACCGCACGGTCAATGGCGTATGCGCAAAAAAATTCCAAAGTCCCAAAAAGCGTATTTTGGTCACTTTTTATACCATTAAAAAATGAATAAAAAGTGATCAAAAAGTCCGATCAAAACAAATCATACCGATAAAAACTTCAGATCACTGCGCAAAAAATGAGTCCTCAAACCGCCCTGTACGCATGTCCTGCATGTAGTTATGATTTTTTACAGAAGTGCGACAAAATCAAACCTATATAAGTAGGGTATCATTTTATATGAACCTACAGAATAATGATAAGGTGTAATTTTTACCGAAATATGCACTGCGTAGAAACAGAAGCCCCCAAAAGTTACAAAATGGTGTTTTTTCTTCGATTTTGTCGCACAATGATTTTTTTTTCCGTTTCAACGTGCATTTTTGGGTAAAATGACTAATGTTACTGCAAAGTAGAATTGGCGACACAAAAAATAAGCCATAATATGGATTTTTAGGTGGAAAATTGAAGGGGTTATGATTTTTAAAAGGTAAGGAGGAAAAAACGAAAGTGCAAAAACGGAAAAACCCTGAGTCCTTAAGGGGTTAAGGACTTTCCAGATTCTGCATTATAGCAAAGAAATGTGGTACAGTGGTAGCCAGCTGTACTTACAGCAATTTCCACTTATTAAAGATAATCAAAACATGAATATAAAATAAGCAGTGCATTTTTTAAACATGTTTACCTGTAAAAAAAAAACACATGCACAACATTACAATAATCCACAGTAATTCACATGCAGCTTTAAAGAACTTTCCTTACCACTGATGATTTGTAAATACCTTTTTGCCTATATTACTTTTTTTTACTATACAACATTGAAAACACTGCATGGCATTTGTTTGTTCCTATGGACAAAGTTAAATGGAAAAAAAATTATGAAAGTGGAGAAATACCAAAGCATGTAAATTGATTTTCACTAATGTCTATATTAATTACAGATCTCTTTCAGTTTAATAACAGGGTTCCGCTTGTTGCATTTGTTAGCACTTGGCATTTCCGTCACAGCAGATTATCACCTGCATGTTCGTTTCTGTATGTTATAGAGCTACTGAATAAGTCTTATTTTCCAATGCAGTCACCCTGAAAAAACATATTTTGCCTTATTTAATAAAGTATTCAAGAAGGGGCAAACGTTATGACAACAACAAAATCTAAAATAAAACATTTTAAAACAAATGAATTAATTAATGGAAATAATGGATATTTGCTTTCAGTAAAAACCTTAGTACAAATCAATATGGCATCTAAGTTATTTAACAAAATAAAACAACTTAACAAGGGGTAAGTGCCACTCCTGTTTTCCTTTGTTGCTTGATGATATTTAATTCTAACATAGGACAAATTGGTCAAAATAAGAACAAAAGCTGTGATTGAAAATGATCTCATCCCACTATTAAGGTCTCAAAAGCCCAAGAGGAACAGTAAAGAGGCCACTCACTAGACTCTTTTCAGAAGGCTTTATTACTTGCTAGTGCAGGGGTACATACAGGCGCAAACAAGCGCTTGTGTGCACCTGTATGTACCCTGCACCAGCAAGTAATAAAGCCTTCTGAAAAGAGTCACCCTAATAGTGGGATGAGATCATTTTCAATCACAGCTTTTGTTCTTATCGCTATCTGACGCCACTATACTGTATGGGCAAAGCACCACCAGTGAAGGCATCGCTATTGAGCTGTCGCAAGCGGACCTTGAGGGAGAGGGAGATTGCATTTACTCCTCTGCAGCAGTAGTGCCAGGTGGATTTTCTATTTATTCAAATCCACTTTTAAGGTCCATACCCTCAAACTCTTTCACTCTATTTATACTCAAAGTGGTAGTTATCTACTGCTCTGCCCTGGCTCACTTTAAAGGAAAGCTTCCTACAAGGGGAAAACTATCTATAAGAGGCTGCTACCTACAGGGGGGGCTGCTACTACCTACAGGGGGGTGCTACTACCTACGGGGGGGGGGGGGGTCCTACTTACAGGTGCCTGCAGGTCCTTACCACAGGGGAGTTGTTACTACCTACTGGGGGCTGCCCCTTCTACCTACAGGGGGCTGCTACTACCTCCAAAGGGTTCTTACCTAACAGCCATGTTTTTATTATCCTGGACATTAACTTTAAAAGGAAACTGATAGGCTGTTCACCCAAGAAAGTTAAGATCATTTCATAACAAAATCTACAGTGAAACAAACAAAAAAACATTTGTGGGGTAAAATTGAAAAATGCTTATTTTTTAGTCCTTATATGGGGCTATAACATGCAATCTTGTGATTGCATACACTGCTAATCGTTGGCTCAGTTTTGATCTGTGTTATCAGTACTCTGCTTCTATAGCCTGCTGAGGCTACCTGGAGCATCAGAGCACCGATCAGACAGTGAGGAGGAGGGTAAGGGCCCTCCTGCCATCCACTCAGCTGATCGGGACCCGCAATATCGCTGTGGATGTCCTGATCTGCTCAGCTGAGCTAACCGGCACAGTTAACTCCTGCACAATCACGTCTAAAGGTTTAATGTCAGGCATCAGCCCAATCAGCACTGTCCGGCAATAACCATGTGTGCTGGCTGCTGTAAGCAACTGGAACCCACTATGTACTAAGCGTACTTAGCTCGTGAGCAGGTGATGGGACCAGGGTGTACAGGTATGCCCTTGGTCCTTAAGTACCAGAACTCAAGGATGTACCGGTATGCCCTAGTCCCTAACAGATTAAAAAATACCAAAATTTGCAGGTTATGCACACTTACCAACATGTTAATATCTATATTTGTGAGAAATTGGGATTTTTTTTTTGTATGATACATATGCATCATAGGGAACCAGTCACAAATTTTTACCCTATATAACAAGTGGCCATATGTAATAGAGGTAAATATAATATGTCCTAACATGCCTGGATGTCTGCTGGCACATCTGTAAGTGTGGAGTAAACAACTGGCTGTGGCTGCTGAAGTAGTCACAACACCACGGGCTGCAATAAGGCCTCCCCAGGCTCTAATAACGCCTATCCAGACATGATTGACAGCCTAGCTGTGAGCAATGACATCAAGCCCTGACTGAGCTGCTCAATCATACCTAGATTGTTGTTAACAGAGCCTGAATAGGCGTGATTGCAGTCCGGGGCGCGACGACTACTTCAGCAAGCCAAATGCCCAACTGACTACTTGAACCTCATACTGCGTGTGACATTCATAAAAGTTGTTTTCTTCACAAATAGATTTCCAAAAATTCATAGACATCACTTGACATGATTAAAGCAATTTTTTTTCAGAAACCATTAAAAATCCACATTGCCAGAAAATCCACAAATCGCATTGATCTTTTTCCTCTTGAACTGAATAGCATAGTGTTATCAAAGCCTATTCAGTTTGAAACGTGTAAGAAGGGTTTTAAAATGTGTTGTGGTAAGCACTTACAGTATATCTTTTAAAATGTATTCATATATGACCAGGTGATGCCATTCCCATTGTCAATCATTATATGTTTTTCTATTAACTGGCCTGCATTCTAGGAGGAATACCATAAAAGTAACACAATACAAAGTTCTTCTAAAGGTAAGGTAAATTGTGCCGTATTTTATTGCATATTTGCTGGTGTGTATGTTCCTAGCAAAATCAGCTAAATAAATATGCAGCAAAATATGCAGTAAAATACAACAAGAAAGACTCTAACCTAAAAGATGATTCAGCATTTGTTATGTTTTGGCTAAAACCAGTGTTTCCTAAAACAATCATGTCAGAACCGCCAGCAGGTTTGCTTTTAGACTCTTTATGACCCTTATGACCGTATAAAAGTTATAAAAAATATTACTTATATCATCAACCTCTTAATGGACTTTATACATTGAGTTAAAAAAAGCACTGACAAAAATAGTTAAAAAAAAATAATAATTGACTTACATGCAATAGTTTAGTGGACTGACATATTGTTGATACTACGGTATATACCCACTATTAATTTTGATTATTAGGCTGTTGTCAGGACTGCATTCTATACAAAGCTGTGCCACATAACAGATTGAATGTACAGTAGACATAATTCAATTGAAAATTGTCACAATATTATAGAAGAGTGCAAAGATATGTCATTCATAAAGGCTCATCTCTAAGGATATGTGCTTAACAGAGCAACAGATGCTTGTGGTATCTAGTTTATCACTAATAAACAAAGCTTTATAGTGTATTCCTTTCTGATTTACAACTGTGTATACAAAATAAAACTTACTAAGGTTAAGGAGACAGATGTTCATATCAAGACTAATGACTAGCTGCATGTGTGAAATCTCTTCTTTGATTTTTAAAGGTTAATTATAAGACAATGCAGATCAGCCATAACAATAAAACCACTGTTTCATGTTATGTAGGCCCCCCTTGTGCTCCAAGAATAACTCTGACCCATCAAGGCATGGAGTCCACAGGACCTCTGAAGGAGTCCTGTGGTATATGGCACCAAGATGTTTGCAGCAGATCCTATAAGTTCTGTAAATTGTATGTGGCTCATAGTGTTAAGCGGTATAGGCCATATTCGAATTCGCGAATATTCGCGAATATATGGACGAATATTCGTCATATATTCGCGAATATTCGCATATTCGTTATATTCTCGTTTTATTTTCGCATATGCGCAAATTCGCGTATGCGAAAATTAACATATGTGAAAATTAGCATATACAAAATTAACATACGCGAAAATACGCATATGCGAAAATTAGCATATGCTAATTTTCGCATATGCAAATTTTTGCGCGCCAGTCTCACACAGTAGTATTACAGCCTTCTTTACACCACACAAGCTGGAAGCAGAGGGGGGTGATCACTGTGATGTGTACTGTGAAGAAAAAAAAAAAAATAAAAAAAAAAAACGAATATTCGTAATTACGAATATATAGCGCTATATTCGCGAAATTCGCGAATTCGCGAATATACAATATTCGCGAATAATATTCGAATTGCGAATATTCGTGAGCAACACTAGTGGCTCATACTTGTTTTCCCAGCACAAACAACAAATGCTCAATGAGATTAAAATGGGATAAATTAAGAAGTGCAGTCAACATCTTAATCTCATTGTCATGTTCCTCAAACCTTAATGGATAATTTGGAGGAAAGATTAGGTTTTTCGATCAATTGGTGCCAGAAAGTTATACATATTTCTTAATTACTACTATTTAAAAATTTTAAAGGGGTAAAAAAGTATCCCCTATATTAAGATTAAGGGATAAATTTAGGATTGTGGGGGGTCTGACTGCTGGGGACCCCTGCAATCTCCTGTACGGGGCCCCGACAGCCCGCGGGAAGGGTGTGTTGAACACCACACGAAGCGGCGGCCGACACCCCCCCTCAATGCAACTCTATGGCAGAGCCGGAGCGCTGCCTTCTGCAATCTCCTGCTCTGCCATAGCGATGTATTGAGGGGGTGTGTTGGCCGCCACTTCGTGTGGTGGTCAACAAGCACTATCTGGCCAGCGAGCCGGGGACCCATACGGAGAGATTGCAGGGGGTCCCAGCGGTTGGACCCTCCGCAATCTGAAACTTATCCCCTATCCTTAGGATAGGAGATAAGTTTTTCACCACTAAACTACCCCTTTAAGCCTTCCAGTACTTTTCAGCAGCTGTATTCTCCAAAGGAAGTTGTGTATTTCTTTCCAGTGCTCTCTGCTGCCACCTTTGTCCATGTCAGGAACTGTCCAGAGAAGCAGAGGTTTGCTATGGGGATTTTCTCCTGCTCTGGACAGGTCCTGACAAGGACAGAGGTAACAGCAAGGAGCCCTGTGGTCAAACTGGAAAGAACTACACAACTTCCTCTGAAGCATACAGCAGCTAATAAGTACTGGGAGGCTTAGTATTTTTAAATGGAAGTAATTTACAAATCTGTTTAACTTTCTGGCTCCAGTTTATTTAAAAACACATTTTCCCCTCCATAGTACCCCCTTAAGTGAAGAATTTTTGCATTTAAGCAGAGTGCCTTTTCCTGCTGAGAGAGGCCACTACCATTATGGAATTTTGTTGTCATAAAGGGGTGTAGCTCGTCTTCAAGAACATTTAAATAGATGATATGTGTTAGAGTGATATCCACATAAATGTTTAGATCCAAGACTTATACAATACAGAAATTTAGGTGCACTACTGTGGTAGATGTATACAATGACATTGGCTAATCCCTCAACACTGATGTTAAAATTGAGACATTCGCCAGTGTATCCTTATATTAAGGACACACCAGAGCCCGCACACCAACACCAAGGTTTCTCAGATGGCACGGGACCTAACGCTAACCTATCTGTGCGTAATAAGCAAAAACCAGGGGCCAGTGGGCAATTACAGCAGCACTAGGTCGACATGCAGCCTGCTCCCAGTTCCCTCCAGCGTGACTAAGCACACATACAATGGGAGGAGGGAGAGAGGCTACAAGCCCCACCCAAGTTGGCTGATATAGGTGCATGGCCTCACAGGTGCAACCCTAATGCTGCCTGGAAAATGTTCAAGGCGCATTAACATATGGAGTTTACACACCTCCACGTATAAATTTACAAACAACAACAAAAAACGTGGTCTCAAATGGCTGGAGGAGCTCAACCCCAAATGCAGTTGTGCATATATACTGGGGGAGCAGATCCTGCCCTTGTAGTCCGTTGCTAGGGGCGATCCCCAGCATAAAAATGCATACAATGGAGGATGCCTGCAGCGGACTACAAGTGCCACAATAGAATCCTACACCAGATAAACGGTGTGGATGTGTAACAATTAGAATAATACAATACAGAAATTTAGGTGCACTACTGTGGTAGATGTATACAATGACATTGGCTAATCCCTCAACACTGATGTTAAAATTGAGACATTCACCAGTGTATCCTTATATTAAGGACACACCAGAGCCCGCACACCACGCCAAGGTTTCTCAGATGGCACGGGACCTAACGCTAACCTACCTGTGCGTAATAAGCAAAAACCAGGGGCCAGTGGGCAATTACAGCAGCACTAGGTCGACATGCAGCCTGCTCCCAGTTCCCTCCATCGTGACTAAGCACACATACAATGGAAGGGGGGAGAGAGGCTACAAGCCCCACCCAAGTTGGCTGATATAGGTGCATGGCCTCACAGGTGCAACCCTAATGCTGCCTGGAAAATGTTCAAGGCGCATTAACATATGGAGTTAACACACCTCCACGTATAAATTTACAAACAACAACAAAAAACGTGGTCTCAAATGGCTGGAGGTGCTCAACCCCAAATGCAGTTGTGCATATAAGTATGTCAGGCAGAGAAGTGCCAGGACATGCACAGAGGAGTGGCAGAGGCCTAAATACTTCAGGCAGAGTTGGCAGCAGACTTGGGGCGAGTGGCAGCAGGAGTCGCAGCGAGAGGCCTGAGCTCCCGTTATCAGCCAGCGGTCGTGTCTCCACCAGCAACCCATCTGCCGTCGTCGATTGGTTAACACGCTCATCCACATCATCACAAGTGACATCTGACACCCCCAGTCAACAGTCGGTGGGTTCCTCAGACACAACCCTCAGTTGGCATGGCCCGGGAGCAGTCCGTGTCCTCCCACTGCCTTTGTCCTATGCTGTTCCCTCTCCTAAAGAAGTATCTTATGCTGTGGGTTCAGCTCCACTATTTACTGAGGACGATCCAATAGAGGACAGTCAGCAGCTACTGGACAGCCAAGAAGGGGAGGAGACATGCGCCGCTTGCTCCGCTAGGCGGCCAAGTAGTGATGCAGAGAGTGACGTGGGAGGCGGTGTTGCAAGTGTTCAGAGTCCTGAAGCAGACACTGTTGGGGAACCTGAGGAAGACATCAGTGACGTGCACACAACTGTTGATGATGATGAAGCCGTTCGCAATTGGGAGCCGGGTGCAGAAGGGGCTTCATCATCATCAGGAGAAGAGAGTTGCAGGTTGCCCTTGAGGCAGCAAGGCGGTAGCACGGTTGGCAGTCAGCGTGGTGGCAGTAGTGGAAATTCAGGAGCCAAAGGTGCCCGGGGGAGACCACCTGCTTCGCTGCATCCTACCTTTCCGGGAGGTAGTGGAACAGGGGTTCCTGGAGACGGCGCCAGTAGCAGTCAATTAGTGCGGACTGCGGGTGGGAAAATCAGCTAATCGGCGGTGTGTAAGTTTTTCATAAGGCATCCGGAGGAGGTTCACGTAGCCACATGCAAGATCTGTCGGCAGAAGGTGAAGCGTGGCCAGGGTCCCAATGTCGGCACCATGGCCCTGCGTCAACACATGCTTCGCCACCATAAAGCGGACTGGGAGAACCGTGGCTCCGATGTAGTGATCCAGCCTGCTGCATCACCCAGTGGCCATCCGCTCCCTCCTTCATCCAGCCAAGGCTCCACCACCTCAGCCGAAGGGAGCTGTATGTCAAACCCTCCTTCTGTCGCTCCTGCTTCTCCCGCTTTTAGTCAGCCATTCCGCCAACAATCCATCAGCGAAGCCATGTCCAAGAGACAACCGTATGCGCCCACTCATCCAACGGTGCAGAAGTTGAATGTGCTCCTGTCCAAGTTGCTGGTGTTGCAGTCCCTCCCTTTTTAAGTGGTGGACTCTGCACCTTTCAGAGAATTGATGGCTTGTGCCGAGCTGAGGTGGAGAGTCCCAAGCCGTCATTTCTTTGCGAAGAAGGCAGTAGCAGCCCTGCATAAGTTTGTACAAGAGAAGGTAGGCCAATCCTTGAGCCTGTCGGTGTGTTCAAAAGTGCACGGCAGCGCCGACGTGTGGAGCTGTAACTACGGGCAGGGACAATACTTGTCTTTTACAGCTCACTGGGTAAATGTGGTTCCTGCACAGCCACAACAGCAACTTGGACAGATCACACCGCTTCCTCCTCCACGCTCTCGCTCACAGGCAGTTGGTTCTGTTACAGTGTGCGACGCAGCCTCCTCATCCTCCACCGTGTCCTCGGCCTCCACTGCACGTCCAAATCTCGGTGGACCTTCATCATACCATGTGTGTAGGGCACGGCGGTGTCAATCTGTTCTTCACATGGTTTGCCTTGGCGAACAGAGTCACACAGGGGAGGAACTGCTAAAGTTCATTCGTAAAGAAATCCGAGTATGGCTTACTCCACGAAATCTGGAAATGGGAACAATGGTGACCGACAACGGGAAGAACATTGTGTCCGCGCTGCTACAAGTGTCACGATGCCGGCTGGCAGGTAGTGGATCCTCTGTGCCAGAGAGGGATTGGCGTGGACCGTGCTAGTGGACCGGTTCTAAGCCACTACTGGTTTTCACCAGAGCCCGCCGCAAAGCGGGATGGTCTTGCTGCGGCGGTAGTGACCAGGTCGTATCCACTAGCAACGGCTCACCTCTCTGGCTGCTGAAGATAGGCGCGGTACAAGGGAGTAGACAGAAGCAAGGTCGGACGTAGCAGGAGGTCGGGGCAGGCAGCAAGGATCGTAGTCAGGGGCAACGGCAGAAGGTCTGGAAACACAGGCAAGGAACACACAAGGAACGCTTTCACTGGCACTAAGGCAACAAGATCCGGCAAGGGAGTGCAGGGGAAGTGAGGTGATATAGGGAAGTGCACAGGTGAACACACTAATTGGAACCACTGCGCCAATCAGCGGCGCAGTGGCCCTTTAAATCGCAGAGACCCGGCGCGCGCGCGCCCTAGGGAGCGGGGCCGCGCGCGCCGGGACAGAACAGACGGAGAGCGAGTCAGGTAGGGGAGCCGGGGTGCGCATCGCGAGCGGGCGCTACCCGCATCGCGAATCGCATCCCGGCTGGCAGCGGAATCGCAGCGCCCCGGGTCAGAGGACGTGACCGGAGCGCTGCCGCGGGGAGAGTGAAGCGAGCGCTCCGGGGAGGAGCGGGGACCCGGAGCGCTCGGCGTAACAGTACCCCCCCCTTGGGTCTCCCCCTCTTCTTAGAGCCTGAGAACCTGAGGAGCAGACTTTTGTCTAGGATGTTGTCCTCAGGTTCCCAGGATCTCTCTTCAGGACCACAACCCTCCCAGTCCACTAAAAAAAAATTTTTCCCTCTGACCTTTTTGGCAGCTAAAATTTCTTTGACCGAGAAAATGTCCGAGGAGCCGGAAACAGGAGTGGGAGGAACAGATTTGGGAGAAAAACGGTTGAGGATGAGTGGTTTGAGAAGAGAGACGTGAAAGGCATTAGGGATACGAAGAGAGGGAGGAAGAAGAAGTTTATAAGAGACAGGATTAATTTGACACAAAATTTTGAAAGGACCAAGATAGCGTGGTCCCAACTTGTAGCTAGGGACACGGAAGCGGACATATTTAGCGGAGAGCCATACCTTGTCTCCAGGGGAAAAAACGGGGGGAGCTCTTCTTTTCTTATCCGCGAACTTCTTCATGCGTGATGAAGCCTGTAAGAGAGAATTTTGGGTCTCTCTCCATATGATGGAAAGGTCACGAGAAATTTCATCCACAGCGGGCAGACCAGAGGGCAAGGGAGTAGGGAGGGGGGGAAGAGGGTGACGGCCGTACACCACGAAAAATGGGGATTTGGAGGAAGACTCAGAGACCCTGAAGTTATACGAGAATTCGGCCCATGGGAGGAGATCTGCCCAGTCATCCTGGCGGGAGGAAACAAAATGTCGCAAATAATCACCCAAGATCTGGTTAATCCTTTCTACTTGTCCATTGGACTGGGGATGATATGCAGAAGAAAAATTTAATTTAATCTTGAGTTGTTTACAGAGAGCCCTCCAGAATTTAGACACGAATTGGACGCCTCTATCCGAGACAATCTGCGTAGGCAACCCGTGAAGACGAAAAATGTGTACAAAAAATTGTTTAGCCAACTGAGGCGCAGAAGGAAGACCAGGAAGAGGGATGAAATGTGCCATTTTGGAGAATCGATCAACGACCACCCAAATAACAGTGTTGCCACGGGAAGGGGGTAAATCAGTAATAAAATCCATACCAATCAGAGACCAAGGCTGTTCGGGGACAGGCAGAGGATGAAGAAAACCAGCGGGCTTCTGGCGAGGAGTCTTATCCCGGGCACAGATAGTGCAGGCTCGCACAAAGTCCACAACATCCGTCTCCAGAGTCGGCCACCAATAGAAGCGGGAGATGAGTTGCACAGATTTCTTGATACCCGCATGACCTGCGAGATGGGAGGAGTGACCCCATTTGAGGATTCCGAGGCGTTGGCGAGGAGAAACAAAGGTCTTTCCTGGAGGAGTCTGCCTGATGGAGGCAGGAGAAGTGGAGATCAAGCAGTCAGGTGGAATGATGTGTTGCGGAGAGAGTTCAACTTCTGAGGCATCCGAGGAACGAGAGAGAGCATCGGCCCTAATGTTCTTATCGGCAGGACGAAAGTGAATCTCAAAATTAAATCGGGCAAAGAACAGAGACCACCGGGCCTGGCGAGGATTCAGCCGTTGGGCAGACTGGAGGTAGGAGAGGTTCTTGTGGTCGGTGTAGATAATAACAGGAGAACTTGATCCCTCCAGCAGATGCCTCCATTCCTCAAGTGCTAATTTAATGGCTAGAAGCTCTCGATCCCCGATGGAGTAGTTCCTCTCCGCTGGAGAGAAGGTCCTAGAGAAAAAACCACAAGTGACAGCATGCCCGGAAGAATTTTTTTGTAGAAGAACAGCTCCAGCTCCCACTGAGGAGGCATCAACCTCCAATAGGAAGGGTTTGGAAGGGTCAGGTCTGGAGAGGACGGGAGCCGAAGAAAAGGCAGACTTGAGTCGTTTAAAGGCGTCTTCTGCTTGAGGAGGCCAGGACTTGGGATCAGCATTTTTTTTGGTTAAAGCCACGATAGGAGCCACAATGGTAGAAAAATGTGGAATAAATTGCCTGTAATAATTGGCGAACCCCAAAAAGCGTTGGATAGCACGGAGTCCGGAGGGGCGTGGCCAATCTAAGACGGCAGAGAGTTTGTCTGGATCCATCTGTAGTCCCTGGCCAGAGACCAAATATCCTAGAAAAGGAAGAGATTGGCATTCAAACAGACATTTCTCAATTTTGGCATAGAGTTGGTTGTCACGAAGTCTCTGAAGAACCATACGGACATGCTGGCGGTGTTCTTCTAGATTGGCAGAAAAAATTAGGATATCGTCCAGATATACAACAACACAGGAGTATAACAGATCACGAAAAATTTCATTGACAAAGTCTTGGAAGACGGCAGGGGCGTTGCACAGTCCAAAGGGCATGACCAGATACTCAAAGTGTCCATCTCTGGTGTTAAATGCCGTTTTCCACTCGTCCCCCTCTCTGATGCGGATGAGGTTATAGGCGCCTCTTAAGTCCAATTTAGTGAAGATGTGGGCACCTTGGAGGCGATCAAAGAGTTCAGAGATGAGGGGTAAGGGGTAGCGGTTCTTAACCGTGATTTTATTAAGACCGCGGTAGTCAATGCACGGACGTAGGGAGCCATCTTTTTTGGACACAAAGAAAAATCCGGCTCCGGCAGGAGAGGAGGATTTACGGATAAAGCCCTTTTTTAGATTCTCCTGGACGTATTCGGACATGGCAAGAGTCTCTGGGGCAGAGAGAGGATAAATTCTGCCCCGGGGTGGAGTAGTGCCCGGGAGGAGGTCGATAGGGCAATCATAAGGCCTGTGAGGAGGTAGAGTCTCAGCTTGTTTTTTGCAGAAAACATCCGCGAAGTCCATATAGGCCTTAGGGAGACCGGTTACTGGAGGAACCACAGAGTTACGGCAAGGGTTACTGGGAACCGGTTTTAGACAGTTCTTGGAACAAGAGGACCCCCAACACTTGATCTCCCCAGTGGACCAATCCAGGGTAGGGGAATGAAGTTGAAGCCAGGGAAGTCCAAGGAGAATTTCCGAGGTGCAATTGGGGAGGACCAAAAGTTCAATCCTCTCATGATGAGATCCGATGCTCATAAGAAGGGGCTCCGTGCGGAAACGTATGGTACAGTCCAATCTTTCATTATTTACACAATTGATGTAGAGGGGTCTGGCGAGACTGGTCACCGGGATGTTGAACTTGTTGACGAGAGAGGCCAAAATAAAATTTCCTGCAGATCCAGAGTCCAAGAAGGCCACTGTAGAGAAGGAGAAGGCAGAGGCAGACATCCGCACAGGCACAGTAAGACGTGGAGAAGCAGAGTAGACATCAAGGACTGTCTCACCTTTGTGCGGAGTCAGCGTACGTCTTTCCAGGCGGGGAGGACGGATAGGACAATCTCTCAGGAAGTGTTCGGTACTAGCACAGCACAGGCAGAGGTTCTCCATACGGCGTCGTGTCCTCTCTTGAGGTGTCAGGCGAGACCGGTCGACCTGCATAGCCTCCACGGCGGGAGGCACAGGAACAGATTGCAGGGGACCAGAGGAGAGAGGAGCCGAGGAGAAGAAACGCCTCGTGCGAACAGAGTCCATATCTTGGCGGAGTTCCTGACGCCTTTCGGAAAAACGCATGTCAATGCGAGTGGCTAGGTGAATAAGTTCATGTAGATTAGCAGGAATTTCTCGTGCGGCCAGAACATCTTTAATGTTGCTGGATAGGCCTTTTTTGAAGGTCGCGCAGAGGGCCTCATTATTCCAGGACAATTCTGAAGCAAGAGTACGGAATTGTACGGCATACTCGCCAACGGAAGAATTACCCTGGACCAGGTTCAACAGGGCAGTCTCAGCAGAAGAGGCTCGGGCAGGTTCCTCAAAGACACTTCGGATTTCCGAGAAGAAGGAGTGTACAGAGGCAGTGACGGGGTCATTGCGGTCCCAGAGCGGTGTGGCCCATGACAGGGCTTTTCCGGACAGAAGGCTGACTACGAAAGCCACCTTAGACCTTTCAGTGGGAAACAGGTCCGACATCATCTCCAGATGCAGGGAACATTGGGAAAGAAAGCCACGGCAAAACTTAGAGTCCCCATCAAATTTATCTGGCAAGGATAAGCGTATCCCAGGAGCGGCCACTCGCTGCGGAGGAGGTGCAGGAGCTGGCGGAGGAGATGGCTGCTGAAGCTGTGGTAGTAACTGTTGTAGCATAACGGTCAGTTGAGACAGCTGTTGGCCTTGTTGCGCTATCTGTTGTGACTGCTGGGCGACCACCGTGGTGAGGTCAGCGACAACTGGCAGAGGAACTTCAGCGGGATCCATGGCCGGATCTACTGTCACGATGCCGGCTGGCAGGTAGTGGATCCTCTGTGCCAGAGAGGGATTGGCGTGGACCGTGCTAGTGGACCGGTTCTAAGCCACTACTGGTTTTCACCAGAGCCCGCCGCAAAGCGGGATGGTCTTGCTGCGGCGGTAGTGACCAGGTCGTATCCACTAGCAACGGCTCACCTCTCTGGCTGCTGAAGATAGGCGCGGTACAAGGGAGTAGACAGAAGCAAGGTCGGACGTAGCAGGAGGTCGGGGCAGGCAGCAAGGATCGTAGTCAGGGGCAACGGCAGAAGGTCTGGAAACACAGGCAAGGAACACACAAGGAACGCTTTCACTGGCACTAAGGCAACAAGATCCGGCAAGGGAGTGCAGGGGAAGTGAGGTGATATAGGGAAGTGCACAGGTGAACACACTAATTGGAACCACTGCGCCAATCAGCGGCGCAGTGACCCTTTAAATCGCAGAGACCCGGCGCGCGCGCGCCCTAGGGAGCGGGGCCGCGCGTGCCGGGACAGAACAGACGGAGAGCGAGTCAGGTAGGGGAGCCGGGGTGCGCATCGCGAGCGGGCGCTACCCGCATCGCGAATCGCATCCCGGCTGGCAGCGGAATCGCAGCGCCCCGGGTCAGAGGACGTGACCGGAGCGCTGCCGCGGGGAGAGTGAAGCGAGCGCTCCGGGGAGGAGCGGGGACCCGGAGCGCTCGGCGTAACAACAAGGAAGTGTGAAACATGCGCTCTGCATGGCACACGTGTTGAATCTGGTTGTCAAGCGCTTCCTCAAGTCTTCACCCCATTTGCAAAACATCCTGCAAATGGCAAGGAAACTGTGCATGCAATTCAGCCACTCGTACACCGCCAAGCACACCTTCCTTGAGCTGCAGCGTCAGAACGGTATCCCACAACATAGTCTTATTTGTGAAGTTGCCACAAGTTGGAATTCCACCCTCCATATGTTGGACAGACTATACGAACAAAGAAAAGCCATCACCAATTTCTTGATGATCCAAGCAGATAGGAGTACTCCCCTGTGTAACTTCAATGTGAACCAGTGGCAGCTCATACGTGACACCTGCCGTTTGCTGAGGCCCTTTGAGGAAGCAACATTATTTGTGAGTCGCCTGGATTACGCCATGAACTACGTAATTCCACTCCTACATTTCCTACAACAAATGATTAAAACCATGGCTGGTCACGGCAATGGAGACCGTGCGCCTACATCTCTAGGCTACATGGTCCCTGTGGGGGCTGAACTGGAGGAGGATAATGAGGGGCAGAGCGGAGCACAGTTTAGGTTGGATGAGATGGCCAGTGTTTCTAGTCTTTGGACAGGAGAGGAGGAGCAGGAGGGTTATGAGGAAGTTGAGACAGAGGACCCAGACACACCGTGGCAGGATGCAGTCGAGATGGAGGCAGGTAGTCCCTCTGAGTCACCGGCGCAAATGGCACGATGCATGCTCAGTTGCTTGCGTAGTGACCTATGAACTATGCTGCCTAATATGGGGGACATCTATGCTGCCTAATCTGTGGGACATCTATGCTGCCTAATCTGGGGGACAAGTATGCTCCTAATCTGGGGGACATCTATGCTGATTAATCTGGGGGACATCTATGCTGCCTAATCTGGGTGACATCTATGCTGCCTAATCTGGGGGACAACTATGCTCCTAATCTGGGGGACAACTATGCTCCTAATCTGGGGGACATCTATGATGCCTAATCTGGGGGACAAGTATGGTCCTACTCTTGGGGACAACTATGCTCCTTATCTGGGGGACATCTATGCTGCCTAATCTGTGGGACAACTATGCTCCTAATATGGGGGAAACTGATGCTTCTGGCCTCGGGCCTATAATTTTTTGAAGTTTAGCATTAGCTAAATTCATGCTTAATGCAAGTGTCAACATTGATCTTTAACCCCTTTGGCCTTAAGGACTCAGACAATTTAATTTTTACGTTTTCATTTTTTCCTCCTCGCCTTCTAAAAATCATAACTCTTTTATATTTTCATCCACAGACTAGTATGAGGGCTTGTTTTTTGCGTGACCAGTTGTCCTTTGTAATGACATAACTCATTATATCATAAAATGTATGGCGCAACCAAAAAACACTATTTTTGTGGGGAAATTAAAAAGAAAAACGCAATTTTGATAATTTTGGAAGGTTTCGTTTTCAAGCCGTACAATTTATGGTAAAAATGACATGTGTTCTTTATTCTGAGGGTCAATACGATTAAAATATGACCAAATATATGACCAAATATATGACCAAAAATTTATTTTTTACGCTTTTTGGGGGTAAAATAGGAAAAAACGGACGTTTTACTTTTTTATTGGGGGTAGGGATTTTTCACTTTTTTTTTACTTTTACTTTTACATTTTTTTACATTTTTTACATTTTTTTTTACACTTGAATAGTCCCCAATAGTCCCCAATAGTTCCTATTTTACGCTTTTTGGGGGTAAAATAGGAAAAAACGGACGTTTTACTTTTTTATTGGGGGAGGGGATTTTTCACTTTTTTTTTACTTTTACTTTTACATTTTTTTACATTTTTTTTTACACTTGAATAGTCCCCATAGGGGACTATTCATAGCAATACCATGATTGCTAATACTGATCTGTTCTATGCATAGGACATAGAACAGATCAGTGTTATCGGCGATCTTCTGTTCTGGTCTGCTCGATCACAGACCAGAGCAGAAGACGCCGGGAGCCGGACGGGGGCAGGTGAGGGGACCTCCGTGCGGAGTTCTGAGTGATCGGATCCCCGCAGCAGCGCTGCGGGCGATCCGATCATTCATTCAAATCGCTACTGCCGCATTTCTTTCAATATCAGACGCACAAAGCTTCCTAGCCGCATTTGTGCGTCTGCCGCATTTCTTTCAATATCAGACGCACAAAGCTTCCCAGCCGCAGCAGCGAGCTCATTACCGTGACTGCTGCATAATGTGTAGGTTCACGTGGCGGACATCCGCAGCATATTACATGCTGCGGATGTCCGCCAATGCGATCTTACACATTATGCTTTTTTTTTTAATTAGATTAATTTAATAAATGTATTTTTTATATATTTTTTTTTTACACTTTTATTACATTTTTATTTATTTTTACACTTTTATTTTATTTATTTTTACACTTTTTAATGCTTTGGAATACTTAGTATTCCAAAGCATTGCAGTTATATGCTGCCTGCCAGTTTTCACTAGCAGGCAGCATATTTCACTAGCAGGCAATACCCAGGGCAGACCTGGGGGTCTTTGTAGGACCCCCGGCTGCCCAGGTATGCAACAGCACCCCGCGATGCTCCGGGGTGCTGCAGGAGAGACAGAGGGAGCCCCCTCCCTCTATCAGAACTCCTTACAGCGCGCGGTAACTTCTGACCGCGGCTGTAGGGGGTTAAACTGTCAGGAGTGAAGTGAACTTCACTCCCGGCAGTGCGGCCACACACAGCACCCCACGATCGCGATGCGGGGTGCTGCAGGAGAGACAGAGGGAGCCCCCTCCCTCTGTCAGAACTCCTTACAGCGCGCGGTCACTTCTGACCGTGGCTGTAAGGGTTAAACTGTCGGGAGTGAAGTGAACTTCACTCCCGGCAGTGCGGCAGGCCCCGGCCAGCCGCGTATTACACGCAGCATCCCGCGATCGCGATGCAGGGTGCTGCAGAGGAGACAGAGGGAGCTTCCTCCCTCTGTCATAACACTTACAGCCCGTGGTCACTTCCGACCGCGGCTGTAAGGGTTAAAACTGCCGGGACCAAAGTTTACTTCGGTCCTGGCAGTGCAGCAGGGTCCCGGCTGTGTGATACAGCCGAGTCCCTGCCGCGATCTCGTGGGTGCACTGGGCAGCACCCACGAGAATAATGGACGAGTATAGATGTCCAGGTGCGGGAACGGCCGCCAACCTGGACGTCTATACTCGTCCGTGGTCGTTATCGGGTTAATGCAAATTTCAACAATGATCGTTAAATTCTCGGCGCTCTGCCAGGGCCTTCTCCTACCCCACCGGGACCGATCCGAGGACCTCACTAAACCTCGGTTGGCAGTCAGCGTGGTGTGCCAGTAGTGGAAATTCAGGAGACAAACGTGCCCGGGGGAAACCACCTGCTTCAAGGCAGATTACCTTTCAGAGAGGTAGTGGGTTACCCGCACCTGTCGGTGAAAGATAGAGACACGCTAATCCGTTCAGTGGAGCGCTAGTGTGGCCCAGACATCTGAGGCCATAACACACCTGTTATTGCTCGATCTCGCATTTGATTGTGCAATGTAAGGGGTTATTAAATCCTCTTGGGTACTGCTGAGGTCTACTCCTGACTGTTCCTGGTGCAATGTATGGGGTAATTAAACACTCTTGGGTAGTGTTATTTTTAAATTTACTGATAATTTTATCAGTAATAAAAAATAGAATGCTAACCGTTACAAAACGGAAAGCTTGTTGCGTGTGATTTTTTTATGAAAAAAATAAATAAATACGGAGAGGGATTAACTCTGCTTAATCATTTTTGGCGAAAAAACTCCTTTGGTGATCTGATCTTTTGGAGACAGATGCGCTTACACACATATGTCTTTGGGTGGTCCACCGTCCTGCATTATAGAGTCTTCTGAACTGTTGGATATGCGCTTGTTTTTACAGAAAGGTATACATTTTTTTTATTATACAATTTTGTTGATTTTGGGGGGGATTGTGAAGCCCTGTGTGTACTGGTGCATCAGCCAACTCCAGGCTGTGTCCTTGAGCCAAAATATGGGTTACTGATGCCGCTGTGGTGGGGCCTGGGTCTGGTAATTTCAAATTTTCTCATAGGTAGCACCCGCTATCCAAATTTTTTTTCACAAATTTCTAAAATTGTGGTGTTTTTTGGGGGGGATTGTGAAGCCCTGGTGTGTACTCGTGCATCAAGCAACTCCAGGCTGTGTCATTCAGGCAATATATGGGTTACTGATGCCGCTGTTGGGCCTGGGTCTGGGAATTTCTAATTTTCTCATAGGTAGCACCCGCTATCCAAAATCTTTTTCAAAAATTTCTAAAATTGTGCTGTTTTTTGGGGGGGAATTGTGAAGCCCTGGTGTGTACTCGTGCATCAAGCAACTCCAGGCTGTGTCATTCATGCAAAATATGGGTTACTGATGTCGCTGTTGGGCCTGGGACTGGTAATTTCAAATTTTCTCATAGGTAGCACCTGCTATCCAAAATCTTTTTCAAAAATTTCTAAAATTGTGCTGTTTTTTGGGGGGGAATTGTGAAGCCCTGGTGTGTACTCGTGCATCAAGCAACTCCAGGCTGTGTCATTCAGGCAATATATGGGTTACTGATGCCGCTGTTGGGCCTGGGTCTGGTAATTTCACATTTTCTCATAGTTAGCACCCACTATCCAAAATCTTTTTCAAAAATTTCTAAAATGGTGGTGTTTTTTGGGGGGGATTGTGAAGCCCTGGTGTGTACTTGTGCATCAAGCAACTCCAGGTTGTGTCATTCAGGCAATATATGGGTTATTGATGCCACTGTTGGGCCTGGGAATTTCAAATTTTCTCATAGGTAGCACCCGCTATCCAAAATCTTCGGTTTAAATTTCTTTAATTAATCTTTTAAACTTAGGGATTGGGAAGGCCCAGTGCCTACTCATGCTGCTGGCAACTCCGGGCTGTGCAATTCATCCACTATATGGTCTCCTCATGCTGCCAACACCTCCACGCTGTGTCATTCAGCCACTATATGGTCTCCTCATGCTGCCAACACCTCCACACTGTGTCATTCAGCCACTATATGGTCTCCTCATGCTGCCAACACCTCCACGCTGTGCCATTCATCCAATATATGGTGTCCTCATGCTGCCAACACCTCAACGCTGTGTCATTCAGCCACTATATGGTGTCCTCATGCTGCCAACACCTCCACACTGTGCCATTCAGCCACTATATGGTGTCCTCATGCTGCCAACACATCCACGCTGTGTCTTTCAGCCACTATATGGTGTCCTCATGCTGCCAACACCTCCACGCTGTGCCATTCAGCCACTATATGGTGTCCTCATGCTTCAGCTTCATCCAAGCTGTGTCATTCAGCCACTATTTGGTGTCCTCATACTGTCAACACCTCCACGCTGTGTCATTCAGCCACTATATGGTGTCCTCATGCTGCCAACACCTCCACACTGTGCCATTCAGCCACTATATGGTCTCCTCATGCTGACAACCTGTCCATGCTGTGTCATTCAGCCACTATATGGTGTCCTCATGCTTCAGCTTCATCCAAGCTGTGTCATTCAGCCACTATATGGTGTCCTCATGCTGCCAACACCTCACCGCTGTGTCATTCAGCCACTATATGGTCTCCTCATGCTGCCAACACCTCCACGCTGTGTCATTCAGCCACTATATGGTCTCCTCATGCTGCCAACACCTCCACACTGTTTCATTCAGCCACTATATGGTCTCCTCATGCTGCCAACACATCCATGCTGTGTCAGTCAGCCACTATATGGTCTCCTCATGCTGCCAACACCTCCACACTGTGCCATTCAGCCACTATATGGTGTCCTCATGCTGCCAACACCTCCACACTGTGCCATTCAGCCAGTATATAGTGTCCTCATGCTGCCAACACATCCACGCTGTGCCATTCAGCCACTATATGGTCTCCTCATGCTGCCAACACCTCCACACTGTGTCATTCAGCCACTAAATGGTGTCCTCATGCTGACAACCTGTCCATGCTGTGTCATTCAGCCACTATCACTATATGGTGTCTTCATGCTGCCAACACCTCCACGCTGTGCCATTCAGCCACTACCAGGCTCTGTAATTCTGCTGCTGTGCGGCAGTGATTCTAAAAGCGAGGCCGGTAATCTGCATATTATTCTGAATAACAGTATTATTTCACTAACCAAGCACACTCCATATGCGTTTTAGAACACAGCAAAGTGTTCTATACCCCTATAGAGGCTGTATGTACGCTAGAAATAGCCTTTTTTAATATAGATTCACCGCGAAAAAATTTGAAACTAAACAAACTTTTTCGGAAAATTCTGGCGAATCGGCCGAATCAAATTTTTGAAAAGTTCGCTCATCTCTAATCACGATCTTCCGGCCCCGGCATTGGCAGTTATCAGGCACGGAGCGAAGTTTTCTCCGTGCACCAGATGATAGGGATGCTGCAGGACAGATCACAGGGGTTCCCAGCGGCAGGACCCCTGCGATCAGACATCTTATCTCCTATCCTTTGGATAGGGGATAAGATGTCTAGGGGCGGAGTACCCCTTTAAGTTACGATATGTGTACATTTTATGTTTCTATGTAACATAGAAACATGGTTTTGGGTAGGTAAGGTCTGGCACCCTGTTTATTCATTTAATGTTCTAGTTGGTGCAGCTTTCTGCACTTTTGACTATATGCTCTTCTTTGCAACATTCCTCTGTTCTTGATAGTCTAGTTGTTTTATCCCTTCAGTGTGTGTCCAGTCCCTTAACTACTGTCTGTTTGTGCCCTGGTGCCTTTTCATATTCTATTTACTCTATCTCATGTTTTTTAATGCATTGTATGTTTCAATAAAGATTGATTATTTTGTTTAAACTTAATTTGGTGTGTGTGTACACTCTCATTTTGTTAGTGTTGGTGACTTACAGTGCACACTTATTTACCCTTGTTGGTAAGGTAAGCTTTTGTTTATCCGTGTTTATGTAACATATTTGTAAGAAAGTTTATTTAATACTAAATAATCATATTTTCATTTTCGTTTTATAAAGATTTTTTTTAATTATATTTTTAGAACTCCTATTTAGGATTTTTAAAAAGGGAAACTGACAACAGCATCACCAGCACTAACCTGGTGGTACAGGCTGAGGCTGGTTACTAAAGTCTTTACTCTCTGTTTCTATAAGGTGCTGTTCCTGAGATATGTCCCAAAACCCTATTTTCCTGAAGTTGTGAATATTTATTAAGCAGATGTATTTTTAGGGACCATACCAGTGAACCAGTGGGCCAGGAAACATCAAAATAATTCATTTGCATATTAGGATTTTAAGGCATATCTTAAGAACAGCAATATATGTTCTGCTGTCAGTTTCCATTTAAAGATGACATGAGTATGTCCTGACTCACCCGTATGCATGTATCTTCTTAAAGAAGAAGTGTTGTGGAAAAAACTGGGGGGAGCATGGAATTTATACCATTCAGATATCAAGGGCAGATATTCAACTGAAGGGGCTCAATGCTGGATTGAATTTATTTGGATTCATCTCCATGACCTATACAGGCCTAGGCTGTAAACCAGTACTGGAATGGGTCCTGGGGTCTAGCCCACCTCGGCACACTCTCTTCTTATTAAGTCAGACTTCCTATCATGTCAGCTCTTTCTCTGTTTCATACTATTTATCCATTTACTTATTTACCTCTGATTTACTCGTTTTTACAAATTAATTTTTTTGGCTTGTGTATATGCTAAAATTTTATTTCTTTATCCATTTTAGTTAACTTTGAATTCCACTCACCTATCGCTATCCTTACTTTTATCATTTCAATTCTCAATTTAATATCAAATGGACATATTAGTTGTGAGATATATAAATCCATGTAAAAACCCCTACACACACTAGAATAAATCTATAGACTTATCTGCTAACACCTTGTTTACTTTAACCCGAAAATATGGTTATCATAATGCATCCAATAATTCATATTTTATACACTGTATTTTGCAGAGACCTTATCTCATAATATGTTTGAAACCATTTTACTTCTCATTTAGTTCAGCCACCATGAATTGATTTAGAATCAGTTTATTTGTATTATTATGTACATTTATTTATTAGCCTGCAATCCGGAATATCACAGGCTGCTTCTGTATATATATCATGCATAATATCCATCCCACTTATCTATCTGTTTATACATAACTCTTTTATAAAAGATCTAATAATGTAGGAATTTATTTTGTTTTACTTTGTATACTATATAAATTCCATAAATTACTAAGTTTTATTATTCCAGGGGTAGGAATTCAATACCTTTGTTTCATTCCATTCTATTTCCAAACTCCAGGACATATTACACTGGGCTTGTGACCTTCAACATAGTGTTGCTCGCGAATTTTCGCAATGCAAATTTTATTGAATTTGAATTTGAATTTGCGAATATTCGCGAATATAGCACTATCTATTCGCAATTACGAATATTTGTTTTTTTTTCATAGTACTGATCAGAGTGATCATCCCTCTATGATTCCAGCTTGTGTGGTGTAAAAAAGGCTCTAATACTACTTTGTGAGACTGGCATGAGAATTTTCGCAAATGCGAAAAATTGCAAATGCTAATTTCCGCATATGCTAATTTCCGCATATGCTAATTTTCGCATATGCAAATTTTCGCATATGTGAAAATAAAACATGAATATTAGGAATATGGGAATTTAGCACATATATGAGGAATATTCGTCCATATATTCGCGAAATATCGCAAACTCGAATATGGCCTATTCCGCTCAACACTACTTCAACATGTGATCAATTAACCTTTATAAATAAGAAGGACAATTCCCATTATCCAACTCAAACCATTTTACTATTGCTAATGAAGAAAGGGGTTTAGGGACCCTGCAATGTATCCCTGCCTCTCATGGTGTCCAACAAATACTAGCCTCACTAGATATAGTTCATGCCAACTCCAGAGTGTGCACACCAATGAACCACATCACGAGGAATCCTTTACTAAACTAAAGAAAAGGTAGGGATGGACACATCTGTATGTTTAGATATGTACCTCGTTCTTACCCTTTGTCCTGGGCATCAGAAATCCTGCTAAATTCTTCATATTTTGTGCCTGGTAAACACACACACACATAGAATGGCACTGGGACTCTCAATGACAAGTACAGCTTAGCCCAGCACTCTCTGAATGTAGTTGAGGATAGTGTATGTGGACGGGCAGGATGGCAACTTGAGTTAATG
Source organism: Hyla sarda (assembly GCF_029499605.1). Classification (NCBI taxonomy): domain Eukaryota; kingdom Metazoa; phylum Chordata; class Amphibia; order Anura; family Hylidae; genus Hyla; species Hyla sarda. The sequence continues at coordinate 271,447,729 of NC_079190.1, read as the reverse complement.
ACTTGTTGCTTCCTTATTAGTGTCTGCCGCTGCCTTCTAATAAATTTATACAAAATAAGAGGCTCACACAAGCATAAATCTCATAAATAAACTTTATTTCATCCAAAATAAAAAAAAATATATATAAACTTGCCCATAAATGCCCATATAGACAACACAGACCTATACCTCCAATGCATACTTCGCACAAGCTATACGGGCAGAAACAGTATTGCACAATAGTGATAATTTACTGTAAAATTGTATGAAATGTTGCCATGTGCTACACTATTACTATGTGCATGGGCAGCCTAAAAACAACATTTACCAACCAATTGGAATTCTATTTTCTTTAGTTTATTAGTTCTGCATTCAGTAAAAAATACAAAAAATGCTAAAAACCATCCTTTCTAGAAGATAATTGCATAGGAGAGCCTACAATTGCATCCAACCTGTGTGTTATTATCTGGGTCAAATGTGGAGAGCGGAGCAATTTCAACTACATGGGAAATGGGTTGCAATTAAAGTAGGAACACTTAAATGTGAACTGTATGACCTTAGTGTCTGAAGAAGACACAGGGCAGAAAGTTTCAATACAATAGATCATTGTGTAATAGGATTAATTCAATGGTTGATAAATCTATTGTGCAAAATATCATGTGCAGTATCTTATATATAGTTAAAAATGTGCTATACAGTCACTATGTGCCATGACATTAAATATTTTATCCATCATGTAAGAATATTCATGTAATTATACATTATTATCACATGCATTGTTCTGTCCATCCACATTTTAAGCTAGCATAACACAACATGGATTTAGTAACATATCTAATTCCTAAATTTGAGTCAAAACTAGGTAAAAAGAGCTCAAAGTCAGCATAGCAGTGTTCATGGCTGTTTAGCTTGGAGTACTGTTGGCCTGTGTATATAAAGAAATACTGTCCCCAGAAACCATGCTTTTAGGGGGGAAAAAAACTAGTACTATGGAGTATATCACATTTTAATGTTCTTTCTTTTTCCGATGAAAGCAGACTTTATAAAAGGAGTGACGACATACTAAGGTGATACCTTACCCCCGTATGACTGGCTTTCATATTTGAAGGTCATTCAAAGGACTGCTGGAGAGAATGCAAAATGACGGGGGTCTCTATGTCATATTTTCTGGAAATGCCCTCTCCTATCAAGATTGAAGAAGAATATGACAGAATTAATAAAATGGCTTTGCCCATCTGTGAATGAGTTAAAAATGGTATCAGTCTTATTATTGTTAGAAGTTGACAACATTCCATTTAATGTGAGAACTCCGATATGCCATGTCTTCCACACATATAGGGTCATGATAGCAAGAGCATGGAAAGCAAAACAAACACACACTACAGATGACATAATTCAGCAGGTGAACACAAACTACTTGTTTGAAAGAATGATACACAGACAAATTGGAAAAGATAACAAATTACAGATTCAGTGGTCATGCTGGAACAACAAGTTCCCAATACAATAGTACTATATACTAGAGTTCTCATATAACCTACATGCTTATCTGCACCTCATGTACAAAAAACTAGGGAGTGGAGGAGATCGGTGAGACCACCTGCCACCCTGAAATCTGGACCGATGCATTACTTGTTACACCTTGTGCTTCGGCCATTACCCCTGGCCGTGAGTGCACTGTCCCCCTCTCCCCTGCTGCTGGCGGGGCTGGGATTCGCATTGTGGGGCGCGCTAACATGCAAATCCCATCCTGTCACTTACCACGCTCTGAAATTTAAAGGGCCAGTACGCCCATAATTATGTGAAACATCTGACACTATTCTATAAGTCCCTGCACCTCCCACTCTTCCCTGCCAGATCTTCAGTGCCATTTGCCTGAGATTAAGCGTTCCATACTGTCTGTTTGCCTTGCCCGTGTTCTGACCCTTCCGCTACATTATTTTACTACTCACCTTTGCCCCCTGCCTTGACCTTCTGCTAAGTCCGATTACACCTCTGCCTCATCTTACTGTACTTCGCCTTGCCCAGCTACCTGTGTGGTCGAGTCATATCAGGGGTAGCAACCTGGGTGTCGCCTGCCGCAGGAAATCCATCCTGCCTTGCGGCGGGCTCTGATGGTACCAGCGGCACCTTACACTCTGGTCCCCGATACGGCCCATGTCATCAGCCACTCAGGTCAGTGGATCCACATTCAGCATTGTTACATTATTCTTCCCTGAAAAACAAATGGAAAATAAAATTAAGTAAACCAAGCAAATTTATGCAATAATAATTCAACTCTATAAACATACAAAATAGGAATCGTAGGTTATAGGCTTCCTTTACTTATAAAAGTAGTCACAATTGAAACCAAACCCTCAGCACAAGTTTACTGATGCTAGTTCTTTTTTTTTGTTCTATGTTTATATTTTAGTTTCCTTATTTCACTGTATCCCAGCAATGTTGACATATTTGAATTGATACAGCGATATACGCCAAAACGCCAAACAACCTTATTTGATACATTGATGAAGAATGGCCCCACTATCTTTGTACCCTATATACCACACCATACCATCAATTTTTGTGTTCCAACAGTCTTGGAGGGATCTATCCAATGTGGGTTAGTGTCAGACCAATAACGGGGGTTTTGTTTGTTAACGTCACCATTCACATAAAAGTTTGCCTCATCACTGAACAAAATCTTCTGCGTAAACTGAGGGTCCTGTTCCAATTTTTGTTTTGCCCATTCTGCAAATTCAGTGCGCCGATCTGGGTCATCCTGCAGTAGCTGGAGTTTGTAAGGGTGCCATTTGTGAGTAGCTAATATTTGCCGAAGGGATGTCCGACTAATGCCACTCTGCAGTGACATGCGGCGAGAGCTACGCTGTGGGCTCTTGCTGAATGAAGCTAGGACAGCCACTGATGTTTCATCATTAGTGACAGATTTCATGCGTCCACATTTTGGCAAATCCAACACTGAACCAGTTTCACGAAACTTAGTATGCATGTTTGCTAACTGTAGCATAGGAGATGGGTGGTCTCGTAGGGTGTCTTGCATTGAAATCTGCTGCAATGACCCGGTTACTGCGTTCACCAGTCATCAACACAATTTCTATCCGTGTTAACCTCGACGACATGTCAACGGCTGTAAACAAAGAGAAACTTGTAAATAACTCATGAAAGAATAAAGTTACATTAAAACCAAGCACATCATTGTTTTTCTTGTGAAGTTCCCAATAAATTTGATGTGTCACATGACCCTATTCCTATTGAAAAAACAAAAGTTGACTTCAAAATGGCCACCATGGTCACCACCCATCTTGAAAAGTTTCCCCCCTCACATATACTAATGTGACACAAACAGGAAGTTAATATCACCAACCATTCCCATTTTATTAAGATGTATCCATATAAATGGCCCACCCTGTAGTACAGGTGAACGCTCATGCACCTTTAGCCCTTTAATGGTTCCATACAAAATGGATTGTAAGGCCACACAGTAATATTGACTTTGTCCCCCTTCCACAGATTTTCATCCTGGCAATCTGAGGAAGGGGGATGAAACCCCTGAAACATGTTATTGTCAATTTATTGTTTTATTATGTTACATTAAAGGGGTTATCCAGGAATTGAATAACCGAGCTAGTTTCTTTCAAAAACTACTCCCAATATGTCTCCAGGTTGGGTGTGGTTCTGCAGCTCAGTTCCATAGAAATGAATGGAGCCAAGTTGTAATACCACGCACAACCTCGAGACAGACATGGAGTTGTTTTTGAAAGAGATTAACTCTGTTTTCTATTCTTGGATAACCCCTATAAACAAGTCCTCCCTGGATTTTGAAAATTATCCTTGATTTGGAATTCTTCATTACTGGATGAGGCAGTGCCTTGCTAGTGAAGGGTCTTCTTTCTGCTCCTCTCCTGCGACCACCCAGGCTTATCAGCTTCTCCATAGCATTTGATACCCCACTGATATGGGTGATACTAGGGTAATACACAAGACGCTGTTCTCCATTCTTCTTTTTTCTTTATATAAGCAATGGTTGTAGTACAGAGAACTGCAATTTGATTCATTGCTCTAGTTTATAACTGACAAAAAAATAGCTATGTCTAAAATACATGAATCTCTAAAGCCAGGCCTGGGGCAAGTATTTTTGCCACTCTAGGCGAAAACTAATTTTGCCGCCCATTGGCTCCGCCCTTTAACATGTCCCAACTTATTACTGGGGTGACACACTGTAACAAACTTCCTCCTCATGTAATCTCCTTACAACTGGGGTGACACACTGTAATAACCCTCTACTGATATAATCTTCTTACTACTAGGATTACACACTGTAACAAATCTCCTCCTTATGTAATCACCTTACTACTGCGGTAGCACTGAGGTGCAGATTTCTTCACACACAGCACAACAGTAGTACTACTCCACCTATAGGCAGAGTAGGCAGGTGCTTCGGATGCTGGCTAACTTTATTGCAGCAGGCAGAGCGGCACCCCCATCAAGAGGGCATTCTAGTCAACTGCCTATTTTGTCTATAGGCAGAGCTGACCCTGTCTAAAGCTTCCCTTGATATACATAGCATTGCTATATCATATGCTCACAGTACATCTAATATGAAAATAAAAAAGCATACTTTGTTCTCCAGATCCCATTAATGGTTTGTGGAAATACTAGTTAAAAACTTATACCCAGAAGAGATCTTAAGTAAATAAATGTCTTATAATGCCTCTCACAACCCCCAGCCCCTTTATGAGGCTTTAGAAAAAGATCTGGGAAAATCTTTAATCATGAGAAACAAAAAGTTTACAAAAAGTTCTATGCTGATTTTCAGAATAAGTAAAAATACAGGAGAAAAGCTACAAAATGCTTACTAGATGGCATAAATCCCCAGACATAACATCCCTCTACAGTGCATACACATGCCACTTGCTGGAGATGTCTTAAAGCGTACCCGTCAGATCCAACATTTTTTTTTATATTTCACTCAGTACCTAATCCTGATCATGTACATTTTTAAGTGTCTAGCACCTTTATTTATTTTTTTATTACACTTTTAATTTAGCTCACTAGTCTGAATTCCTCTCAAAGGGAGGGGGCGTGGTCTCACTGTACAGGTCTCCGCCCCCTCCCTCAGTATGCTGTCTGCTCACATCTTCCCTAGCATTAGCAAAACTACAACTCCCAGCTTGTCCTCACTGACAGTAGCGGGACACAAGCTGACAGTGGGAGGATTTTTCCTCCTGCTGTGAGCCCTGCACTCACAGCTGTCAATCAAGGAAGTGTGTCCATGACGTAGGTGATGATGCATGGACACAGCAGGACTAGTATGTGTCCAAGCAGGCAGGGGGGGGGGGGGCAGTTGTTTGACTGGCTTTTTCAGTATGAAATACTAAAATACTAATGAAAGCAATTGCAAAACCTATTGGTTTTGCATGCTTTATGACATATCAAAAGTTTTTGTATCTGACAATGCCCATTTAAAGAGAGGGGTACCCCTTTTAACAATTGATGGGGATATGAAAAAATGTAAACACGGTGGTAAAACATTACCCAACAATGTAATGCAATATGTAAAACCAATATCCCCAGAGATTGCCCTGTTCTCTGTGTTCCCTTCAGAAAGTAGACAATCCGTCTGAGAGTCCTTTAAGTGCTTTTTTGCAAACTCCAGTCTGGCTTTCATGTGTTATGAGTCCAGGTTGTTCTGAACTTCTTCTGTTTAGGAATTATGAAGGCCACTGAACTATTAGGAGCTTTCATTGCAACAGAAATATTTTGTGTACCCTTCTTCAGATCTGTGCCTCCGCACAATCCTATCTCTAAGTTCTAGAGGCATTTTTTTTCTGTGACTCCAATAAAGATGTAGAAACATCTCAGAGATGTTCAAGAGAAATATGGGAGGCCCTTGAGCTAGATTTAATAGCAAGGGGTCTAAATACTTCTGTTCATGTGAAATGTAAGAATTTCCTTTTTAGTAATGTCAAATATTCTGTTTTCAAATTCTCATTATGGGGTTTTAAATGCAGATTGATGGAGGATTTTTTTTTCTTTTTTTTTTTGCAGAAGGCTTTAAAATAAAATGGGAAAAAAGTGAGTGTCTGAAGACTTTCTGAATGCATTGTAAATATTTAAACCTGATTTCAGCAATAATCTATGCACAAGAGTAGGAGGATGTGGCCCCTGAAATGTAACAGCAGAAGCAGAAACAGTGCTTTGAGTGATCATTTCTTAGCTTCAAGAAATAAACATTGTATTATTTGGATCTTGACAACAGAATGGATGGGCAAAAAAAGGGATGGTTTCCCATGTCATGTGCCAAGGAGTATCTTGAGTAATTTTGATGAATACATATGATAGCCATATGTTAAAGCCATAGCCATATAACCATATGTTAAAAATATGTTACACATCACTGCTAAATTATGGACCATGGAGTATATCTGTCAATACAAAGGATTTTACGTTGCACCTCTGCATCCCCTGTTAGCTACAGAGAACACTTTTCTGGGATTTTTAAAGTACTTAATTGGTGCCGGGTGTTATTTGGTGGTCAAGAGATTCTACAGGGACAAATACTTGGTCTGATGTTTAGCTACATGTCACTATTAGGTATTTACCACATCAACAAATACATTGGTTGATGTGAACAATATCTTACTTAGTGTTCAAAGGGAATTCCCATTTAAGACACATTTCAAATCCATCTCTGGGACTCACTCCTATCTCGTGAGGGTTTCCTGAACTCCTCTAGTCTGCTTGCGGCTACCAGAGGTGGTCAGGAATTTAAAAACAGCCATGTCAGATGTTTTAGGCAGTTTATGCAACCCCCACTCATGTCAATGACATTTTTGGCAAATTGATAATAGTGCATGCTATGGGGTTACACAAACTGTAAAACAGCCTGTTTGATTGTTTATGGTTTTCTGAATATTTCTGGCAGCTGCAACTGGGCCTGAGGGGACAGGAGGACCCTCCACCTCAAGATATGTGTGGTTTCCAAAGGAGGGAACCACCTATATTTGACATTTATGGCATATCATGTGGAAATGTCAGAATTTGTAGGCTGCACAGTTCAACAACGATGGATGCCCGACCCAAGGGTACGTTCACACGAGCGGATCCCCAGTGCTTATTATGCTGCGGATCCGCCGCTGAAGGACCGCTGTATGCAGCCTTTACAGGTGCCTGCTCGGAGCGGCAATCCGCTGCTACAAGCAGACACACAGCGATGTGCAAGTTGCCATGCGCATGCGCAGTATACACGCACATCGCGGCAGCTTTACACCTAGCTCATAGAGCAGTAGGAGCGACCGCGATAAGTGCTAGAACACCACGCGTGTGCAGCCACTCACACTCACTTCAGTGTGTCTGCTTGTAGCGGCATATTGCCGCTCTGAGCACGCACCTGTAAAGGCAGCATACAGCAGTCCTTCAGCGGTGGATCCGCAGCGTAAAATATGCTGGGGATCTGCTCATGTGAACGTACCCTAAAAGCTACTTAAATATTCAAAGAAGAATGTTTAGATGGCTCTACAAATAATGGGTTTGCAACTATCAGTTTTTATTTTACTGTCCCCAAAAAGCATCACTATGCAAATTTAATGGCTTGTGCCTTTTTTTCAGGCTATAAATGGTACAATATGACATTGCAAGTCAAACAATATTGAACACCACACATCAGCAATGGCTAAATAGGAGCAGGGAAGCATCCTAATGTGCAGAGCACATAGTGCACACCTGCTGACAAGCTCCTGTTGAGCCATTTCTAAAGTGGGTTGCACAGTTTTGCTATTTCCTTTTACTTGTGATGTTCTCATGGAACCATCTGTACCTGAGGTAGGAGACAAGGCAGAAACATTGTTTTTAAAAACTTGCTTTAAGTGCAGACTTAATTTTCCTTTGAATATATTGCTATAATTTAGATCTAAATTACCTTTAAATAGGCACGGTCAAAATCAAAAACTCTATATATTCTACATCTTGGCAAAATATTAACCTTTCTTATAAACTTCATGCATTTTTTTTCTCTAGAAATGATGGTTAATAAAAAAAACACCTGTAGGGGTCTTAATTATGCAGAGCATAATCCTATCTGGCTGGCACATTCTTTTTGTTCCAGCTGAAGCACAGGCTGGGACAAAGTCCAATCCTCTGTGGTCATCCCTGTCCTGTCCATCAGATTCCTGTCTGGAAACAGAAAGGAGGGTGTAATAGAGCAGCCTGCAGTGATTGGATGAAGAGACCCAGTACAACAGACTCATGGCAAAAGTGAATGCATGGTGAGTAAGGGCAAGCTCAATGCTTGCCTTTGACACGCCTCTTACTGAGCAGTAGATGTCAGAATGAGTAAGCAGAAGAACGTAACAAAGACATGTAAAGAATCTGCATCACCTTGTATGTAACATACTTATGTACAGTGGGTTTTTAAAAGGGTGTGGCCGCTAAAAAGGAGTGGTTTAAGTTGCACCAAATTTTTAAAAGTTTGCGCGAAAAAAAAAAAAATGCTAAACTATGCCACTCAGAAGTGATGTAGAATGAGCACACAAACTTGTCAGATTTTTAAATGGCATTGAGTCACTTTAACCCCTTAAGGACTCAGGGTTTTTCCGTTTTTGCACTTTCGTTTTTTCCTCCTTTCCTTTTAAAAATCATAACCCTTTCAATTTTCCACCTAAAAATCCATATTATGGCTTATTTTTTGTGTCGCCAATTCTACTTTGCAGTGACATTAGTCATTTTAGCCAAAAATGCACAGCGAAACGGAAAAAAAAAATCATTGTGTGACAAAATAAAAGAAAAAACGCCATTTTGTAACTTTTGGGGGCTTCCGTTTCTACGCAGTGCATATCTCGGTAAAAATTACACCTTATCATTATTCTGTAGGTCCATACGGTTAAAATGATACCCTACTTATATAGGTTTGATTTTGTTGCACTTCTGGAAAAAATCATAACTACATGCAGGAAAATTTATACGTTTAAAAATGTCATCTTCTGACCCCTATAACTTTTTTATTTTTCCACGAACAGGGCGGTATGGGGACTCATTGTTTGCGCCGTGATCTGAAGTTTTTATCGGTATGATTTTTGTTTTGATCGGACCTTTTGATCATTTTCTATTCCTTTTTGTAATGGTATAAAAAGTGACCAAAAATGCGCTCTTTTGGACTTTGGAATTTTTTGCGCGTACGCCATTGACTGTGCGGTTAAATTAATTATATATTTTTATAGTTCAGACATTTACGCATGCGGCGATACCACATATGTTTATTTTTTTTTTTTTTTTACACTGTTTTATTTTTTTTATGGGAAAAGGGGGGTGATTTAAACTTTTATTAGGGAAGGGGTTAAATGACCTTTATTAACACTTTTTTTAAACTTTTTTTTTTTGCAGTGTTATAGGTCCCATAGGGACCTATAACACTGCACACACTGATCTTCTACACAGATCACAGGCGTGTATTAACACGCCTGTGATCAGTGTTATCGGCGCTTGACTGCTCCTGCCTGGATCTCAGGTACGGAGCAGTCATTCGCCGATCGGACACCGAGGAGGCAGGTAAGGGCCCTCCCGGTGTCCTGCAAGCTGTTTGGGACCGACGCGATATGATGCGGGATCGCAGCGCGATCCCGCTTAATATGGCGGGAGCCGGCGCAGGACGTAAATATACGTCCTGCGTTGTTAAGGGGTTAAAAAATCTGGCACAATAGTCTTAGTAAAACTAAGCAAGTTTTTAAATATGTCCCCTATGTGTGTTAAAAACAAAATGGTGCTTAGAGCTAAGACATTTCATTTAAAGGGTAACTCTCATTAAAATACATTTTTGATATTGTACTCCTTATGGTAAATAAAAAATATTTGTAATATACTTTGTTTTAAACAAAATGAAGTTTTCTAGGTTTTATTTGTGCTTAAAAAAGCTCAAGAGCACATTTTCCCCCCATCTTATACACAGACTTAGGACCGAGGTCCAAACACAGAGAGTGCAGCCTGCAGTGCTGGGGGGGGGGGGGGCGGGGGGGGGGGGGGCGGGGGGGGGGGCTGTCCAGCCTCATCCAATAATAGCTTCTCTCACACTTAACTGCCATATGCTGTTGGTTGGACACACACCCCTCAGCCCTCCAAGCTGCGCATCCTGTGTTTGGGCTTCAGTCCTAAGTCTGTGTATAAGATGGGGGAAAATGTGCTTGTGAGCTTTTTCTAGCACAAATAAAACATAGAAAACTTCATTTTTTTTTAACAAAAGTATATCAGAAATATTTTTTATTTACCATAAGGAGTACAATAGCAAAAAATAGTTTTAATGAGAGTGCCCATTTACATTGAACAGAGTTCAAATTTTGTTGAGTTCACACATTGTAAAATCACAAGGAATATACGGCTGTAAAAAGGTATTGAAAATGGCCAAATTTTTACTCTAATAATTTGCTCTATTAAGGTTTGGAAAATTGCCCATAATTGCACACACTGTTTAGAAAAAAAGACGGAAATTTCGAATTTGTAATTAAAGGGGTACTCCGATGGAATAAGTACTGGAAGGATTAAGATTTTTAAATAGAAGCAATTTACAAATCTGTTAAACTTTCTGGCACCAGTTCATTTAAATAAAAATAAAAAAGTTTCCCACCGGAGTACCCCTTTAATGGACACTTTTTGAACCTCTTAAGGACTCAGGGCGTTCCTGTTCCCCCTGCGCTTGGTCCCGTTATATAACGCGGGGTCACGCTGTGACTACGCGTCATACCGGGTCGGTCCTGGTGGCTAATGACAGCCGGGACCCTGGGCTAATAGCGTGCGGCACCGATCGCACTATTCACCCTTTAGACGCAGCATTCAAAGTTGATTGCTGTGTCTAAAATGAAAGTAAAAGCTTCCCGGAAGCTCAGTCGGGCTAATCGGGACCATCGCGGTGAAATTGCCATGTCCCGATCACAAGCAGTGGTCCCCTTACCTGCCTCCGTCGCGTCTGATCGGCGATTGATTGCTCCAAGCCTGAAATCCAGACTTGAGCAATCAACCGCCGATAACACTGATCTTTGACGTGTCAATGCAGGGCAATGATCTGTGTAAGAGATCGGTATGCTCAGTGTAATAGCCACTAGGGGGGCTATTATACTGCAAAAAAAAAATTGTGAAAAAAAAGTTAATAAAGATCATTTAACCTCTTCCCTAATAAAAGTAAAAGTGTAAATAAAAATAAACATGTGGTATCGCCGCGTGTGGAAATGTCCAAACTCTAAAAATATATTGTTAATTAAAACACACGGTTAATGGGGTATGCACAAAAAAATTCCTATTCCAAAAGTTCAAAATAGAGTATTTTTGGTCACTTTTTATATCATGAAAAATGAATAAAAAGCAATCAAAAAGTCTGATCAATATAAAAATGATACCGATAAAAACTAAGATCACGGCGCAAAACATGAGCCCTCATACCAGCCAGTACATGGAAAAATAAAAAAGTTATAGGGGTCAGAAGATGACAATTTTAAACGTATACATTTTCCTGCATGTAGTTATGATTTTTTTTTTTTTTTTAAGAAATACCAAATCAAACCTATATAATTAGGGTATCATTTTAACCAAATGGACCTACAGATAAAGATAAAGATAAGATGTAATTATGAAATGTTTACCGAAAAATGCACTGCGTAGAAACGAAAGCCCCCAAAAATTACAAAATGGCATTTTTTTCTTCAATTCACTAACTTAGTTACTCTTTGACAATTTACAAATGTAAGAACAAAAGATCTACATTTAGTCCAGTACTCAAAGGGAGTTCCCAAATTATTATTATTATTATTATTATGATTATTATTATTATTTAGCACTTAAGACATATTAACTGTGAAGGATTCTCTGTAACCTGACTGAAGTAGGATATACTATGTCTCTTTGACTGACACCTTTCCAAAAAGATTCCACCCTTAGATCATGATCCCTTCAAAATGGACTGACTTATAAATGTCAAAAAGTAATTTTGTAAACTTCAAAACCCAGGGCTATTCTATTGTTTGTATATTATACATGAGACTGGGCACTCTGGTTAGGATACATTATAGACAGGGCAGTGATATATTTTTGTGGACGTGAAAGCTCAAGACGTTGCCATTAGAGCAATGTAAAAGACCACAGGCTAGAAAGCCAGAAAAATTGTTTTCTCCTCCATAAAATCATCACTTAATCTTTACTGTATGTTGATCTCTTATATTCTGCTACTATGTCAAACACTCAATAATGCAGAAACGGCATTGCAAATCAGAACACAGTGTAGTATACTTACTGTTTGTGTCTAGGTATTTCCAAGGATAAACTGTTTAAAGTCTGAGAAGAATCTAGGAATAAAACAAAAGCTAGAAGTAATATATAGATACACTGTATAATATAAAATAATTCCAATTTGATAGCTGGAATGATACACATTGCAGCATAATCCTGATCCTGAGACTGCGGCTAAAGATGCACTTTTCATGAACTCGAGAAGGAAAAAGGAGGAATATAGTTAGATAGTAAAAATTTAATCAATATGTCTTTTGTCTCTTTTATGACTATCTGCCATCATTGTGTTACAAATTGTTCTCAATACTGCAATGTCTGCTTGGTATATATGAAGACCAATTACATACACTATTAGCTGTCTTGTGAATCAAAAGCTGTTATTTGGGGTATTGAAGTGGAAGAAGCTCGCATAAAAACTTAGCTCCTTTTGCGCAAATTAAAGGTGCTGCTTAAAGATACAGTGTATGTGATTTCCAGAATATGCTACAATAAGTGATAGTGACTTGCATGTCTTCCACATCTTTCTACAACAAAATCGGCATGCTGTTCAGATTTGAATTAATATAGTTTTAAAAAAAACATTGTCTACGTAAAGTGCTGCTGTTGTAAAGGTTGACAAACTACTAAAAGGACTAAAGGTTACTACAGTAAAACTAAATATCATGGGTGGATAAAAGCTTAAATTACAAGTATGACATTATTATCCATTGGGGCATGCCCATGTATCTGTAAAGCTTTATTCTATGTGTCCCTTAAAAGTTTAGTTGTTCTCACTCTTAGGTGATCAACATTTTAATAATTGTATTAAAGATCAATTTAAGACAAAGAAGCTGTTTAAACCTTCACACAACAACCAAAGCCATTCCTATCCATTGGGAAGATGGGGCATAGCAGCTATATTCGAACATCATTTAATACCTTAATCACTTTTAGAGCTTCCTATACTCTCAAATGCCATTTTTTTTTTCATCATGCTATTATTGGATTCCCAAAGAATAATAATACATATATATTTCCCACCAGATGATAGGATGAAAAAAGTGAACTGACAATGTACAACTTAGGTTAATATAAAACCAAAAATGATTAACCTACAATTGCAGCCCAATTCCAAAAATATATTATAACTCTTCTACAGGGAGCATCAGTGCTGGAGAATGCAAGAAAAATATCAGTTAGGGCGCGTTCCCACCTGGCGTATACACAGCGTATTTCACGCTGCGCAACATTTGTGGCAGCAGCAGGAAATACGCTGCGTATTCCTCGCTCACTATACACACAAGGCACGTGTGCAGGGAGTTTTGGAGGTAGAGCCGGCACATGGCCACGCCTCTAAAACTCACTACACGCATAGGGCTGCTGCCAGAAAGCCTTGTGCGTATGGTGAGCGAGGAATACGCAGCACATACGCCAGGTGGGAACGCAACCCTAAAGATATTATCTAACATAATGAAAAAAAAAATGTCAGATATCATATTGTTTATGCTTATCAATCTGTATAGGCTGTTGTCCGCTAATTTCAGCCACCAAGTCTCCCCCCTATAAAGTCTGTGCCCCACTCGTGTCTTTGCTTACTTCCTGGTTTGGCAGCTATGTGTGCACTACCATAAACTACACTACTAAGCATCCATCATTACATTGCCTCCCACTCCCTGTTCAACCCTTCCTCCACTCACAGACATGCAGCACTGATGTCACGAGGTTGATGGCTTGACAGTAGGGGATGAGACAGAGCCAAGCCCCCTCAGACCCTGTGATTGCTAATGCAGAATTTAATATGCACAGGGGCAGCTGACGAGGATACAAAGAACACAAACACAGATAGAAAGGTAATACAAGTATATTGGGATGTTAGATATTTTTACATAATTGGTATATTTATATATCAAAGTGTAAACCTGGAATATCCCTTTAAATCATTATACACATGTAAGAATGCTTTCCAAATATCCTTGGGGAAAAAATACCGAAATCCAAGCCAATAAATATCCCAATATATTAACCTGTTAAGATGGCAGGTTATTAACATACTTTATAACTTTTTTCTCCACTAGATAATTAAGAGGGTACTACAGCTGGCAAATACTTTTCAATTCAATATACATTCCAATAGGATATAGCACCTGGGCTGGAATTACACAAAAATTATTAAAAAATAATAATAATCTGTCATAGTTGCTATACGGTATTTTTTGGGGTCAAAATTAGAGATGAGCGATCTTCCAGTAATTCGATTCATCATGAACTTCTCGGCTTGGCAGTTGATGACTTTAGCCTGCATAAATTAGTTCAGCTTTCAGGTGCTTTTCCGGAGCACCTGAAAGCTGAACTATTTTATGCGGGCTAAAGTCTGCAAACGCCGAAGAATTTTGTGACAAATCAAATTACTGGATGTTCGCTCATCTCTAGTCAAAATCTCATCTAGTGTATTTAATATTTGCTTTTTCTGGCATTTTTTCCCACCAATTCTTTAAGTCACATGATAAAAAAATGATATGACTTTTAGTGAAACAATACAGAGGATATAACACCAACGACACATTTAAAAAAAAAAAATTAAAAATCCCACCAAAAGTGGGAGTCAAATGTGAGGGCCAGCTTTTTGAGCCTTTTCTTTTTGCCATCACATCAGGTATTGGGATTCAGTTAAGGAGGTGGCGGTGGGAGAGCATGGAAGGTAAGTATCTTTATCTTCCACTTTTCCATATTTTTTTTCAAATGACAAACTTTGAAAAGCCTATCTAAAAACTCCTTCAAACTCAGCCTATATTTATGTCCTGAAATTTTCTTTAAGGGAAAGGTCAAACTTGCTGTATTTTGCTGCGTCTTTAATGCTGCATATTTGATACTTTGTATTTTGCTGCTTATTTGTTGATGTTGATGTACTCAGTTTATCTATCTATTATATTAATATTTTGGCCTCCACTAACACTGAAGATTATGAACTGTCAAATAGAATGCTTGTTGGATTATGACAAGGAAAGCTTAATGATTTGAAAATCAAATAGTTTAGAAGTTTATACTGGACATAAATCTATCAGAGGTCTGTAACAGACAACTCCGAACTTTCTTTTTCTTGGAAAGTAAATGAACCCATCATCCTTGAAATCTTCATGACTCAAATAAATAAAAATGCATCCAATGATTGAAGTCTCAAACATATGTGTTTTCTTCACAAAAGGTAGGCTATTTGTGTTTTTCGGTACAACAGACCTCATAATTTTTTCACACCTCTAGGAGCAAGTGACAGCTTGTTTCAAAAGCCTAATTCATTTTCTCCCATGCTACACAAAGCTGCCGCATAATGTATGCACAAATAACGCATCAAAATAAGGTTATTTTCTGGGCAAATCTTTTCTTCCTGCATACTCATTTTCAGAAAGCAGCCATCTATACAAAGATATAAAAAAGAGATATACAAAAAAAAATGATTGCCAATAAAACAGAGGGGAGTTACGCTGTTTTTGTCGAGAATTACAATTTAATTCTGTCATCAGTAAAAAAGTGCTTGTTCTATAATTGCGCTAGAATTTGATGTAGTAAATTGTGTTACTCACTGCTGCTAAAAACAATCCATTACTAAATACAGTCACCCATTATAGCATAGTTTACAGGACTTCTTTCCTTCCTTAATTGGGTCATATAATAGAAAATGGCATTAGTCACATTTAATAGGGAGTCTTTTTGGTCGTAAGGTCAGATATGTACTATTAGAAGGACATTTTAGGGAGTTATTGAGCAGGAGGAAGTATCATAAACATAAGAAATGTAGTGTTATATTTTAGAAGAACAATCTATTGTGTTTTATGGAGTGCTTCACTGCCTATCCTTGACCTGAATCTCAGACTAATCTGACAAGCTGCCGAGAATTGAAAATTCACTTATTATACAGAAAAACTCACTTAAGTCTATTCCTGGACAATGGCTATTAGGGTTATACAATACTTAACTAAATGTGTGTTTAGCATATTTTACTCATCCTTTAATTTAATTTACATCCTTTTTCCTAGATTCAACATTTAAAAGCAGCAAGTATTTGACTTTTTAGAAAATGAGTAACTGTATTATTTAAAATACAAAATATTACAATAATAATAAACAACACCATAACAATAATACAAACAACATAAATCTGTACAATATATATACAAAAAAAGAGTCCATAACCGCCCATCAAAGTATATTCTGGTCCAGCCTCACTCTCAGCAAACACACATATACACACAAAATAATATCCCTACTTAGAACAACAACACGAACAACATTAGCAATAATTATATTAACAATAACTACTACTAATACCTAAACTAAAATCCATGGTCCGGTTGCATTTTCCTCACCCCAAAACAATTAATTTGTGTCACAAACCACCAAACACCAGAAATGAAAAAAAAATATATATATATTTTTTTTGCCTGAGCTGGTCCCGCATCACAATCCAGGATTTTTTGTATATATAGAGTCCCACAGAACCCCTCTCCCCCTTTTACCCACCACCAAACCTAACACTAAACCCCAACACAAGGTGCAAAACTAAAAAAAAAGTAATATACAAACCCTATAAATATATATACAAACATAACGGATACATACAAATCTAAAAAGGATGGTACAAATTATACAAACCAAACAACAAACAACAATGAGACTGTGCAGCCACACACAATCCCTGAAGCCCAATTTAGTGCCTGCAAGCCCCATATTTCCACGTGTAGTACCTGACCACTAAGCTGACTAGAAATAAAGTGCTCCAGTCCCAGCCTCCAAGGTTTCTAAATGCCCCATAGGCTACTCCTGCATAGAAAAACTGGCCAGCCTAGGCCAACCAATGGAAGCACCCACCCTGTTGTAAACCTCTATGTTTAAGGGACAATGAAGCAGAAAATGCTCCATGCTTTCCAGCATGCCTCCACATTACTCGCAGGGACATCCCCGTTCCTCAGAACTTCTGGACTTCAGTTTGTCCCTCACACACAGTTTCCCATGGAAGCAGCACCAAGTCAAGTCCCAAAACTTCACAAGGATCCTGATAGAATTCAAAAGCCCTAATTTCCTCGACAGAGTCCTAATTTCCCACATCCCCAGGCTCCACCAAAGAATAACCTTCAGAACTGGGGTAGCATAACCCGGAAGATGCCCATGTAGTTTGTGAAGATCCTTTACTTGCCCTCCTGTCTCCCATTCCTGGAAGAAAGGATGAAACCATCTGCTACAAGATTATACCCACAGAGGAGCCCTCTCTTTCCAGAGGTTTGCAATATTGGTCTCATATTATATTAGAGAACAAATTTATTGCACCGGATAAGGTTTATCCTTTGGTGTATTTCCTTTTACTTTATTATTCCTTTGGTTTATGTTTACTTACCAGTTGCCCGCTATGAAATAATAGTGGCAACATATGTAATGTTTTGTTTGAAAATTTTCAATAAAAATTATTTGAAAAGAAAAGGTATTCACTGAGAATACTGCGGGGTTGACCATACACAACTTCCCTTCCCAGTTTTTTAAATCAACTGGTGCCAGAAAGTTAAACAGATTTGTAAATGATATCTATTAAAAAATCTTAATCCTTCCAGGACTTGTTAGCAGCTGTATGCTACAGAGGAAATTATTTTCTTTTTGGATTTCTCTTCTGTAACAACCACAGTGCTCTCTGCTGACACATCTGTCCATTTTAGGAACTGTCCAGAACAGTATATGTTTGCCATGGGGATTTTCTTCTGCTCTGGACAGTTCCTGACATGGACAGAGGTGTCAGCAGAGAGCACTGTGGTATACAGCCGCTAAGAAGTACTGGAAGGATTAAGATTTTTTTTTTTTAATAGAAGTAATTTACAAATCTGTTTAACTTTCTGGCAGTACCCCTTTAAGCCTGCTGTCCCTGTTTTGTTTGAGAGTCAGAAGAACAGATATAGAATAAGAATGCATAACAGAATAAGAATGCATTTAAATAGAATCATATATTAGTTCCAATGAACTGTCACCAATATTAATCCATTGAGGACATATTTTTGCGCATCCAAAATTTTTTTTTATTTTGTGGGAAAAATGAAAAGAAAAACACAATTTAGCAACTTTTGACATGTTCTCTTTCTCTTTCTGGGGGTCAATATGATTAAATTGATACCAATGATTTCATGCTTTACTATATTTCCTGTTTGAGGGCTTAATTTTTGTGCGGTGATATGTAGTTTTTATTGGTGTCACTTATACGTAAATATGACTTTTTGATCACTTTTCATAAAAAAAAATTCTTGGATGTTATGTGACCAAAAACGAGTCATTTTGTACTTTGTCTTTTCTTTTAACTTTCACGCTGGTCACCGTATAAGATCATTTACAAATATATTTTAATAGTTTGGACATAGTTTGATATGGCTATACCATATAAGTTTAATCAATTATTATTATTGTTATTATTATTATTATTATTATTATTATTATTATTATTATCATTTTCACTATATTTTGTAAAAGGGGATTAAAGTTGTAATTGGGAAAGGGGCTTATTCATATTTTTTATGTCCTATGGGACTGTTTACAGCAATCACTCAATTCCGAATATTGTTCAGTGCTATGCATAGGTATAGCACTAATCTGTGATCTTCTTCTATAAAAACGTGCATTGGAATCGTGCTGTCCTTGTTCCTGCACTGTTGCAGTCTCTAATTTCCTTACGGTCTTTATAGCCAGTCTGGCTACTTAATAACCATTTAAGTAGGATTTTTTGTGTTCACTGCAGATAGCTCTTTCCAATTTAGCTCTTTACTAGTGGATTGCTGCCTTTTTGCATATCCATTTGCCATTTTGTGCTGCTTCCTATTTTAATATAGATTGTTACCCCTATTATACCCTGTATTATTCCTTTCAGGCTATTAATTGTGACTAGTGTTGGGTGCGAATATTCGCATTTTTATCGCGAATATCGCAAATTCGCTATATATTCGAAATTACGTATATTCACTTTTTTCCACATATGTGCATATGCAAATACACTTGTCAGAGGTTATCAACAACATCCCTAGCAACCAATAGTAAAGTTTCCCACCCCCTCATTGTTTTCTTCCTCGAATACGCGAATGTCCGATTATTCACATATGCAAATATTCTCATATAGGACTATAACGAATACGCAAAATTCGGGAATATAAAACGAATATTCGTCTTTATATTCTCGAAAAATTGTGAATTTGAATATGGGCAATGCCGCTCATCACTAATTGTGACTACATTAATTGTATATCTGTATTATTATTACGTGTGGGTTCCAGTGATATTGTCTTATTTTTTGATGTTTGTATTTCTTTTTGTATGTACTATCCTTACCTCATGATTTTTTTACTTATTTTTCACAAAAGTTTTCATTCTTCTATATATTTTCATATAAGTGACTCTGCTTTTAATTTGTTCTTTTTTATTATATAAGGAGTTCATTGGTGCACACTATATTTTAAGGGCCACTTAGCTTAATTATGTTTCTCTTATATTTCCCTGGTTGTTTGCCTGTTATTTTGAGTATTTCGTAGTGGGGATACAGTACAGCACCATGGTAGATATGCTGAGAGGGGGCAAGGAGCCCATGATCAGACATCATTAGTTCATGCTATGTGAGTGGAGTGGCAAGGACAATGAGAAGGAGTTTGATAATGATGATGTAGTTTTAGGCAGGAAGAGGGAACCAGGTGAGGGGGAGGAAACAAGTTCAGAGTATGTGGTGGTGAACCTAAACAGATGCAGAAAAGTTGGCACAATGCCATCTCTGCAAAAATAAAGTAAGCTGTGGGCAGGGTACGAGAATAGGAATTACAACTTTACGTAGGCAGATGAAGTGGCGTGGGGCAGTCAAGATGACCCACAATATAAGGAAAACCTTGCCCCTGCTGCTGCTCCTCCAGATGCCTTCCAGCTGTCTAGCAGGTAGGCCTCATCCACAGGCAGCACATTATCTGTCTTGACCTCATCACATTGTGTCCTACTCCTCTATTTCATCAGTTATCTATTGGGGAATCTATGTCATACAGACAACAGTATTTAACCCCTTTACCCCTTGAGGACTCTGGGTTTTTCAGTTTTTGCACTTTCATTTTTTTCCTCCTGACATTTTAAAAATCATAACCCTTTCAATTTTGTACCTACAGACCCATATAAGGGCATTTTTTTTGCGCCACCAATTCTACTTTGTAATTACATCATTCTTTTTGCCCAAAGATCTACGGTGAAACAAAATAAATCATTGTGCGACAAAATTGAAAACAAAACGCCATTTTGTGACTTTTGGGAGCTTCCATTTTTACGCAATAAATTTTTCTGTAAAAATGACACCTGATATTTATTTTGTTGGTCCATACGATTAAAATGATCCCCTACTTATATAAGTTTGATATTGTCTTACTTCTGGAATAAATCCTAACTACATGCACAAAAATGTATAAGTTAAAAATTGTTCTATTCTGACCCTTATAACTTTTTTATTTTTCTGCATAAGGGGCAGTATGAGGGCAAATTTTTTGCTCAGTGATCTGAAATTTTTAGTACCATATTTGTTTTGATATGGCTTTTTGATTTCTTTTTATACATTTTTTATGGTATAAAAAGTGACCAAAAATACGCTATTTTGGACTTATTTTTTTATGTGTATGTAATTGACAATGCGGTTTAATTAACCCCTTAACAACCACAGACATATATTTACATCCGTGCATGCATGTAACTGAAGCCGGGACCCGGAGCTAATAGCACCCGGCAGCCATCGCGTTGCCACGTGCTATTAACCCTTTAGACGTGGTGTTCAACTTGGTTCTAAAATGAAAGTAAAACTTTCCGGCTGCTCAGTGGGGCTGATCGGGACCACCGCAGTGAAAATGCGGTGTCCCGATCAGCTAGGACGCGAGCGGAGGTTCACTCACCTTCCTCGGGCGCGTCCGATTCAGGCATGAGATTCAGGCTTGAGCAATCGACCGCCGATAACACTGATCAATGCAAAGCTATGGCTTTGTAGTGAACAGTGCTGGCAATCAGTGTATGCAATGTTATAGCCCCCTATGGGAGCCTGAGATCCAGGTTTGAGCAATCGACTGCTGATAACACTGATTAATGCAATGCTGTGGCATAGCATTAATCAGTGCTGGCAATCAATGTACTGCATGTTATAGCCCCCTATGGGGGCTATAAATTTGCAAGAAAAATTGTAAAAAAAAGAGTTAATAAATGTGATTTAACCCCTTCCCTAATAAAAGTTCAAATCACCCCCCTTTTCCCATTTAAAAAAAAAATAAAACATGTAAATAAAAATAAATATAAACATATGTGGTATCACCGCATGCGTAAATGTCCAAACTATAAAAAAAAAACATTAATTATAGCGCATGGTCAATGGCGTACTTGCAAAAAAAATCCAAAATAGCGTATTTTTGGTCACTTTTTATATCATGAAAAAATGAATAAAAAGTGATCAAAAATCCGATCAATACAAAAATTGAACCGTTAAAAACTTCAGATCAAGGCGCAAAAAATTAGCCCTCAATACGCCCCATAAGCAGAAAAATAAAAAAGTTATTTGGGTCAGAAAATGACAATTTTAAACATATACATTTTCATGCATGTAGTTATGATTTTGTAGGGTATCATTTTAATCGTATGGACCTACAGAATAAAGATTAGGTGTAATTTTTACAGAAAAATGTACTGCGTAGAAACGGAAGCCCCCAAAATTTACAAAATGTAATTTTTTCTTCAATTTTGTCGCACAATGATTTTTTTTCCGTTTCGCCGTAGATTTTTTGGTAAAATGACTGATGTCACTGCAAATTAGAATTGGTGGCACAAAAAATAAGCCATCATATGAATTTTTATGTGCAAAATTGAAAGGGTTATGATTTTTAAAAAGTGAGGAGGAAAAAACTAAAGTGCAAAAATGGAAAAACCCGTGGTCCTTAAGGGGTTAACAATATATTTTTATAGTTTGCACATTTATGCATGCGGCAATACCACATGTGTTTATAATTATTTTTACATACAATTTTTTTTTTATAGGAAAAGGGGGGTGATTTGAACTTTTATTAGGGAAGGGGTTAAATCACATTAGGGGCTATAACATGCAGTACATTGATTGCCAGCAATGATTAATGCTATGCAATAGCATTGCATTAATCAGTGTTATCTCAGGCTTGGAGCAATCAATTGCCGATCGAATGCGCCAGAGAACACCACCGCGTCCTAGCTGATTAGGACACCACGGTTTCACTGTGGTGGTCCCGATCAGCCCAACTGAGCTGCAGGGAATACTTTTATTTACATTTTAGACACAGCAATCAACTTTGATCGCCGCATCTAAAGGGTTAGTAGCATGAGTCACCACGATCGGTGAAGGTCGCTATAAGCCCCGAGCAGGCCCGTCGCTACCGGACCGGCAAACCAAGCAATTGGGGCCCCGAGCTGGCTGGGGGGCCCCGAGCAGAGCCGGTGCTTGTCCATCCAGTAGTGACGGGGCACTTCGGGAGGCCCCGCACATTTCAATTAAATTACCTTTTTGTAGGGCGCGGGCCCCTTAAGAAACAAAGCAGGGCCGGCACTGGACAGGTCAGGGGCTGATGGGAGTAGAGACGTTACGTGCCCCGCGCAGGCACGCATGTCTACGCCAATCAGCTGACCTGTCCCTGCTTACGTCCCCACGTGAACCTCCAGCATCCTCCGTGCAGTGACAAGAGCAGCAGCAGACTCACGCCGCTGCAACGATCCGCGGCAGGGTAAGTAAACTGGCGCGGGGGGGCGCGGGAGGTGGGGATTGTATGGTGGTTAGGGGACTGCAATGGTGAGAGGTGTGGGTTGGTGTGTGTGTGTGTGTGGGGAGGGGGTTATGGGGGTCATGAGAGATGCAGGGGTGTTATGGGGGTCATGAGAAATGCAGGGGGGGTGTTATGGGGGTCATGAGAGATGTAGGGGGGTGTTATGGGGGTCATGAGAGATGCAGGGGGGTGTTATGGGGGTCATGAGAGATGCAGGGGGGGTGTTATGGGGGTCATGAGAGATGCAGGGGGGTGTTATGGGGTCATGAGAGATGCAGGAGGGGTGTTATGGGGGTCATGAGAGATGCAGGGGGGGTGTTATGGGGGTCATGAGAGATGCAGGGGGGTGTTATGGGGGTCATGAGAGATGCAGGGGTGTTATGGGGGTGATGAGAGATGCAGGGGTGTTATGGGGTGATGAGAGATGCAGGGGTGTTATGGGGGTGATGAGAGGTGCAGGGGGAATGTTATGGGGGGGATGAGAGGTGCAGGCGGGTGTTATGGGGGCCATGAGAGATGCAGGGGTGTTATGGGGGTCATGAGAGATGCAGGGGGGGTATTATGGGGGTCATGAGAGATGCAGGGTGGGTGTTATGGGGGTGATGAGAGATGCAGGGGTGTTATGGGGTGATGAGAGATGCAGGGGTGTTATGGGGTGATGAGAGATGCAGGGGTGTTATGGGGGTGATGAGAGGTGCATGGGGAATGTTATGGGAGTGATGAGAGGTGCAGGGGGGTGTTATGGGGGTGATGAGAGATGCAGCGGGGGTGTTATGGGGGTGATGAGAGGTGCAGGGGGGTATAATGGGGGTGATGAGAGGTGCAGGGGGGTGTAATGGGGGTGATGAGAGGTGCTGGGGGGGTGTTATGGGGGTGATGAGAGGTGCAGGGGGGTGTTATGGGGGTGATGAGAGGTGCAGGGGGGATGTTATGGGGGTGATGAGAGGTGCAGGGGGGTGTTATGGGGGTGTTGAGAGATGCAGGGGTGTTATGGGGGGGATGAGAGGTGCAGGGGGTGTTATGGGGGTGATGAGAGATGCAGGGGTATTATGGGGGTCATGAGAGATGCCGGGGGGTGTTATGGGGGTGATATGAGGTGCAGGGGGGTGTTATGGGGGTGATGAGAGGTGCAGGGGGGTTTTATGGGGGTGATGAGAGGTGCAGGGGGGTGTTATGGGGGGTGATGAGTGGTTCAGGGGGGTGTTATGGGGGTGATGAGAGGTGCAGGGGGTGTTATGGGGGTGATGAGAGGTGCAGGTAGGGTGTTATGGGGGGTGATGAGAGGTGCAGGGGGGGTGTTATGGGGTGATGAGAGGTGCCCCCCCTGCACCTCTCCTCATCACCCCTCCCATAACCCCCCCTAGTTATAATAGTGATGAGGAGAGGTGGGGGGGGTTATAGTAATGATGAGGAAAGGTTTGGCAGGGGGGTTATGGGGGTGATGAGGACACAGAGGATAAGAGGGGGTGTATATGTATTTATGTGTATGCATGTGTGGCAGTATTGTATTCAGTGGATACAGTGTGGAGCAGCATTATATTCAGGGTACAGTGTGTAGCAGAATTATATTTAGTGGGTACAGTGTGTGGCAGTATTATATTCAGGGTACAGTGTGGGGCAGCATTATATTTAGTGGGTACAGTGTATAGCAGTATTTTATTCAGGATACAGTGTGGGGCAGTATTATATTCAGGGTACAGTGTGGGGCAGTATTTTATTTAGGGTACAGTGTGGGGCAGTATTTTATTTGGGGAACAGTGTGGGGCAGTATTATATTTAGGGTACAGTGTATAGCAGTATTATATTTAGGGTACAGTGTATAGCAGTATTATATTTAGTGGGTAAAGTGTGTGGTAGTATCATATTTAGTGGGTACTGTGTATAGCAGTATTATATTTAGGGTAAAGTGTGGGGGCAGTATTTTATTTAGGGTGCACTTTCTGGCAAGGTTATAATGATTACTGTCTTCATGCAGAGGATGAGGATCTGCTGACAGTGAGGAGCCAGTGATGTCTGGATGTCAGATTCTGCAGCGAAAATGGAGCTGGAGCAAGACCTTGTCTCTGGACCAGATGAAGAAGAAAATATAACAGAGAAGATATCACTCAAGTCAAAAGACATCACTCAGGTCACTGATATCATTGTGTATTCTCCTGACTGTCCCATCAGAGCTGTATTCACTTGTAAGTTCTGCAGTGATGATGGGTAAAACTGTGTCCAATCTGTGTCTCTCCAGCTGTTACAAAACTACAACTTCCATTGCCAGAGGCTCGCCAGACATGATGGGAGTTTTAGCTTTCCAACAGCTGGAGAACCACTTTAACCAAGGTGATCGGTGGGGGTCTCAGCAATCAAACCCCCACCCAAAAAAATGGCCCTGGAGGAGGGAGGGAGATTCTGTACAGGGGGTATGGGTAGGGAACACTGCTGCACCTAATGTGGGGGGAACACTGCTGCACCTAATGTGAGGGGAACACTGCTGCACCTAATGTGGGGGGGGGGAACACTGCCTACCTAATGTGGGGGGAACTCTGCTGCACCTAATGTGGAGGGAACACTGCTGCACCTAATGTGCGTCGTATCTAACGTCGTTATCTAACAGCAGCCAATCCGGGAATATCGCCCAGTAGTCGGTCAATTCAGACTGGTGAATCACAGCGTTTCTGGGCCAATCAGGTCTGTGGTGACCCGATGGCCTGGAAAATCATAGGGATTGGCATTGTCTGATACAGCGCCAATCACCGTGGAGGATAGGAGTGAGGTGGCAGGGGTGCCACCTCCTCCCATCCCCAGCGATTGGCTGGTCAGTACTGATCGGCATATCGCAGGTCAGGGGCAGGAGAGTTAAAGTTGAGATGCCCCGCTCTGCCCACCCCAAGAAATCCAGGCAGAGCGGGGGAAAGATAGCTGTGGGGGCCATTGTGGGACCGCTGAGGGACCGGCAGCAGGCTGCAGGAGATCGTCAGCGGTGGCGGAGTCATCGGCTGCAGTGAAGATCGCTGGAAAGTGATCTTCACTGCTGCCTTCTAGGAGTTTCGCAACTTCAACTCCCAGCATGCCCATACAGCCAAAGGCTGCCTGGGCATGCTGGGAGTTGTAGTTTTGCAACATTTGGAGGGCCGTAGTTTGGAGACCACTGTGCAGTGGTCTCCAAACTGTGCCCTTCCAGATTATGCAAAACTACAACTCTCAACATGCGTAGACAGTCCAGGCATGCTGGGAGTTGTAGTTTTGCAAAATCAATCTGGAAGGGCACAGTTTGGAGACCACTATACAGTGGTGTTCAAACTTTAACCCTCCAGATGTTGCAAAATAACAAATCAAAGCATGTCTAGACAGTCAGGCATGCTGAGCATTGTAGTTCTGCAACATCTGGCCCTTCAAATGTTGCTGAACTACAACTCTCAGCATGCCAGGGATAAAGGCATTAGCCTTGAGATAAAAAATTATTCTGCAAGTTTTGGGGGGATTCAGTTTTACACTGTTCACTTTATGATAGAATTGACAAGTTCTTTTTAATCTGTGGGTTAAACAATTAAAACAACACTAATATTTGCATAGTTTCTCTATTATGGTACTACTTTAAAAAAATCTATTTTTTTACAAAATAAATATTCTTCAAAGTGTCCTATTTCCTAACATTTTTCTGTACATGGGTCTGTAGCATAGCATAAACATCGCTCAGTTTTATTGGGGATCTGCTGGTAGAGTCAGCTAAAAAAGGGTTTATTGGCAGAGCACTGCAGGGCCAGCATGGGCTACACAAGTAGGACTCTAGCTATCAGGAGTAATGATCGCACCCCTGCAGTCACATTGGGGGGGTGCATAGGTAAAAGACTCCGCTCCTGTGAGAAACATCTTGCCCTATCACATTTTAACTGTTAATGACAGACATTACTGTAATTGGTGATGATGTTCATTTTCTGTGAGAGGCAACTTTTGATAGTAGTCATTACTTAGGCTGGGGTCACACCACGTTTTAGGCAATACAGGACCGCATACAGCTGGAGAGAACTAAAACTGGTTTTCCCGTATCCCTGCCGTATACAGCCCAAATGTAATGTTTTTCAATGAGCCGACTGGAGTGAAACGCTGACTCCGGTCAGCTCATTTTTGCCCCGTATGCAGTTTTCCCACCGGACCAAAAACCGTAATGGGAAAACTGCATACGGGGCAAAAATGAGCCGACCGGAGTCAGCGTTTCACTCCGGCACATTGAAATACATTACATATGGGCCACATACAGCAGGGATACGGGAGAGCCCGGTTTTAGCTGTCCTATATTGCCGAAAACGTGGTGTGAACCCAGCCTTACTGTCTATGAAATGTAGCGCAGATCCAGCACTCGCGTTCATTGGCTTAGGGTACGTTCTCATGTACAGGATCTGCTGCATATTTTTGCTGCATGTTTTGTGCAGCTACACATTAACTTCAATGAGTAGCAGCATTTTCTGCACAAAATATGCAGCAGATCCTGTACGTGTGAACATACCCTTACTGTGCAATGCAATATACATGCATGTCGCTGTGCTCTAAGGACCAGGCTGCATCGACATACATGTAAGTCACATGTCCTACAGGGGTTAAAATACATATCTGTACATGTTTTGTTTAATAAGTCTAATAGTATAAAAAGGGAGGCAGTCCTGCTAGGCTAGGTAAGAGTAAAAGATATATGGTCAAAAATTAGAAAGAAGAGAAAGAGAAAATGTGTCTAAAATAGCATAAAATAATGACATTCATTTAGAAAATGATGTGAGGTCTACGGCAGGGCCCTTGTCGCAGACTGGTCACTAGATAAAATGTTTACAATGGTATAAAATACTAAAAAATATAAAATATAAACAATGATATTGCACTTCAACAATTGGACAATGAGACAATGAAAGTGGGGCAATGGGACAGTGCAAACAGTATCTGTTTAGTTATACTGTAAAGTCATATTGTAGGAGCCGGGATTAATCCATATGAAAGTGCATAGCAAAAAAGTTGATAATCCAATAAGGCAAATTTTCGGTAACTAAATGCAAGAGGGCAATCGCTATACAGTTCAGGCACTTTGTGCCTCTTACCGGATACAGTGTGCATGGTCAGATGTGTGCAGCTGTGCTTGCGATCCAGATGTACGTCCCTCTGTCCCGGCGGCACGGGAGAAATGTAGAGGAGTGATAGGATCCAGTGCTGGGGGTAGGAGATGATGGCTGGGCAGCAGCGTGTGGCAGCGCTGGAGGTATCCTCTCTACCCCAACGGCACGGGGAGCAGGTGATAGGGTAGGTGAGGATCGGCAATGCCGTGACAATTGTCTCAGATGATGTGCAGGGTTGTCTTAACACCAGACGAGTTTCGGGGAGCTGCGTCCCCTTTTTCGATGGTGGAGGTTCAGGAAGACTGTATGGGTCATGGCTCAAAATTTCAGTCTTTTATAACCCATTTTGTGGGCGTCATCCTTGTGTAATACAAAGGCTGGATGCGGGTTTTGGAAGGGAAGTGTCAGGGTTTACAGTTAGCTTCAATAAAGTTTTGTTTAATAAGTAAATTTTGAAGACCTTTTCCCCAAACAGATCTTTTTTGGGGTTTCTGAAGTGAATTTCTACTCTGAATGATAAGTTTTGCTACATTTTTTTATGTGGATTGTGTCATACAAATGGAGTCTTTTTTTTACCACTGTAGTTTTGTTCCACTTTTCAATGTAATCAATGTTTTAATAAGGTCAAAAGTATAGTTCATTTAATACACAGTTCTATGCACCAATTTCCAAATATCAAAACATACTACCACAATTCAGATGCTCCAAACCCTCCACTCAAGTCAATGTATATACTTTGGCTCTTACTTGGGATAAGACCTTAAAAAATCAACAATATGAAAGTGAAAAGTACTCACACTACCTGTTTGTTCATGTAAATTTGACATAGATCCTTTTGTTACCTTTGAAGTCATTGGATCTTGATATCTTGGATGATAACCCAAAATAGGAGAAAATGTGAAGAGTACAGAAAAATGATCAGATAACTCACAAGTTTCTTGAGTTACTGTTGCCATTTCTGTCACCTGAAAGCAGTCTGCCCATTCTCCTCTGACCTCAACAAGGCATTTTTTCCACACAATTGCCACTCACTGGATATTTTATCTTTTTCAGATCATTCTCTAAAAACCTTAGTGATGGTTAGCAGTTTTGAAAGTGTTCATTCTAATGATCAGTTTGAACTTTGGCGTGTGGTCTTGACCACAAGCAATGGAACAGTTGTACCTAATAAAGTGGCCAGTGAATATATATATATATATATATATATATATATATATATATATATATATATTGTATTCTAGAATAGTTATTCTAGGCTTCCATGGAAGATGTATTCATTGTACATTGCTTCAAGTTCGGTGACACTTTGAACAAATGACCTTAGTTTGTGTTTGATGTTGAAAATGTGTGATTTCATCAAAACTGCTTTGTGCCATTACTTGGCTTTTAAGAAAGAAATGGTGTGGATTATCTTCTATATGGCAAGGAAGAAAATCAGCTCCATTTTGTTCCAGTGGGGATAAAATCCACTCCGACCAGGTTTCCAGACATCTGAAGAAGGTCCTTTGAACTTGGGTAGTGGAGAGACATCAAGGAAATTAACTTGAATGTCTGCCACCTCACAGTAAGTCTGAACTCTGCATGCAATCAAAATCTCTGCCTGCATTGATCATTTTAATAGCCCTGCAAGGCAGCCACAGAAAACGTAGCTTTGAACAATATGCTCTAGTCATAAAAGCCACTTTATCCCTGTGAGCCAAACCTTTACAGCCACAACATAAAGAGGCATTTTGAGTAAAATATAACTGTTAGTTTAAAATCCACTCATTAGTGAAAATGAGCTTTAAGTGTTTCTCTGTTAAAAAGGAGAAACGGAAAAACACTTTTCTTTGCGTCGCTGTTCTTGACTAAAAATAAAAAAAAACACCTCCCTCAAATAGCTTGTCTTGCCCTCACTACCTGATTATTTTCTGGCAGTTAGCACAACGGCACGTCTGCCAGATTTCCATACGGTAGGGTTTGTTTGTTTCCTCTGAATGTCAAATATAATTCATCCTGAGATGTTTATTTGCCTAATGTAACATTTTATTGCCCTGCATTATTTATTTCCTAGGTTTGTCATCTGCTCCGAACTCCCTCCTCTTCGCGGAGTCTGATTAGCTAAAGTGCAACAGATCTGGTTCGCTTTCATCCTCTCGGTGTAACTGTTAAAAAGGCGTTCGCCGTCCAACTTCCTTAAGATAAAGAAAAAAAAAAAAAAAACATCACACTTAAAAGAGTACAGTACATTACAATGTTTACAACTCGGTAAAAGAGAACGATACTGACATTTATTTTAATAAGCTGTGATATGTGTATTTATAAAGATTCCTGCAGTGGATGCAAAACCTGCGAAGATTATAATGTAGGCAAATTATAGTAGTGAAGTAATGGGAATAAGTGCAGTAAGGCGGTAATTACACAATGTGTACTACGGGCATTCTGGCTTGCGAAATCTCCTATTGTTATCCAAAACTGCTGTAAGTGGCACAGATGTGAAATACTTTGGCGTGGGTGCGCACTTTTCAATATGACTCACTTATTAGTCAGAAGACTTCCATGATGTCACTTTTGCCGCCGGCTAAGTCCACTTTGCTGTTTAGAACTCCTTTGTTTCCTATGTTGACATTTTGCTAAAAATAAAAAAATAATAACTTTTTGAAATTTTCAGTGGGTCTGTGAAGTAAAAGCACAGTCTTCGTTTATAGATTTCATGACTTAGATGCTTTGTCACATCTGATACCATGCATGATTCTCTTGACACAAGCACACTTTTGAATCCATGGTACATTATGGAGATATTAGCCATGTGCGCGACTACAGTTGCCACAAGGCAGTGGGGACATAACCAGGCACAGAAATTGTGCTTTTTGCCCAGTCAGAGATACATGCTACAATTTTGTCTGCCAACAGTCATCACCAAGGGAAGCTCTTTTTTTTTTTATTTTTTATTCAAAATTTTTTTATTTTAAAGAAATTCAGAAACAGTACAACAGTTTACATAAGTGTGTAAACATCTGTAAGCAAATACATCATAAACAATGCAATGTAATCAGGTGAACACAAAACAGGATAGCCCTATATACAGGCATAGAGAGTAACAGAAAATAAAGGAATTCAAAGATTAAAGTGAACTGAAGACATTAGTAATGTGCACATAATAAACTATTATCTCATGAAAATATCCAAACAGTGCCAATCGAGCATATGAGAAAAAATCTAGTAAAAAGTACAGGCTACAGTGTAGCAGAAGAGCAGGAGTAGCCTCAGAGACTCCATGTAGTGATTCAGCTATCCCCTATGAGTGGACAGTGTGGGCTAGATAACCAGACTCCCCAGCATTTGAGGAATTTATTTTACTGACAAATGCATATGATCTCTCATCACCACAGGAAATATTCACCATATTACCAACGACCTCCATCGCCTAGAGTAGTTTTGCAGACATCAGGATGTGGGCTACTGGTGAATGAACATTTATAGGTAATTGGTCAAGGTTCAAAAGAAGAAGTGTTAAACTAGGGTGTAAGATTAAAAGGGTACTCTGGTGCTTACACATCTTATCGCGGGAGTCCCGCAGCTGGGGACGCCCGTGATCATGCACGCGGCACCCCGTTTGTAATCAGTCCCCGGAGCGTGTTTGCTCCGGGTCTGATTACGGTCGACCGCAGGGCCGTGTGACGTCACGCCCCCCGTGTGACGTCACTCTCCGCCCCTCAATGCAAGCCTATGGGAGGGGGCGTGAACTCTTCCTCAGGCATAAACATACAAAGTAAAAAACTACGAGATGGCAATACTGTAGAGGTATTACATAAAGTCATATACATAAGAAAAAGTTATCAAAATAGTATCTTACTCTAAATGTAAGTGATGGGCAATGTAATGTGGTTAGGTAACAATAGCCACATCTGCTATTTGGTTCCATGCTGCTTTTACAATTAATCAAAACACTAAATCAGTTCCCTAGCAACACGATGATGTGTAAAATCAAGTACGGAGGCCAAGATAAGAGGTTATTAAATACATTATTAAATACATTTTAAAAGTTACTTCCAATGCCTCCGAATAGATTGAAAGGGGTTATCTAACACATGGTGACTTTAGTAATAAAGTGTCATACAGTAATGGACATGCTTACCAAGGATCTGTGCTTGTATTAGTGGTAAATGGCCGTGTCCTATGTCCCCATCACTGCTGGTTTGTTTTGGGAACTGGCTACTTCCTGTTTCTGTGGCCTCTCTTAGACTACAACCCCCAAGATGCTTTGTTTCAAGATGGGAG
Organism: Hyla sarda; assembly: GCF_029499605.1. NCBI lineage: Eukaryota > Metazoa > Chordata > Amphibia > Anura > Hylidae > Hyla > Hyla sarda. The sequence goes on along the minus strand of NC_079190.1, from coordinate 271,415,355 downwards.
GTGACTTATTTCTATCTCTTTGCCATAGCTAATTTTGGTTCCAGGAAGAGGAAATAAATCATTAGACATGGTACATAGAACCTCCATTACTGCTCTTGAAAAAGGCTTCTTGAAATTGGTGTTTTTGTCATGGTCAAAGCCATTTGCATATAGTGTGAAATTGCTAGTGATCTAGGTTTCTGTGCCTCCCATTTATATATTGAGCGGAATTTGCTTAGGGATGGGAAAAAACAAAAAAGTATGTATGCAAAATTTGTCAAAATTCTATTTTTGAAGTCCATTTATATACAGGGTGTCTCAAAAGTAAAAAAAAAAACATCCACATAAAATGATAGTCTTCAATTTTAGACAAAAGCTTTGCAGGAAGAGGGCAACCTGGTAGACTAAATAACCAACAGAGCAGCAATCTTGTACATAACTTAAAGGACAACTGCTGCGTTATACAACTTATCCCCTATCCACAGGATAGGGGATAAATGTTTGATTGCGGGGGTCCGACCACTGGGACCTCTATGATCTCCTGAATGGGGCCCACGCATTAGCGCTTAGGTCGGCGGTTACAAGGTACCTGTCATACGTAGCTATCACGTTTTAAAAAGTGTATAACTCATCCAGGAAAAGCTGGGTTGGATTTTGTGGTAAGTCTCTAGCAGACCATAGCCTCAGAGAAACCTTTGGTAAAGTCTGGCTTCGGGCCTGGATTTTTTTTTTAATGGAATTGAAGGAAGGTTGGTACTGGTGTCTTTCAATCCCTTTCTGGATCAGTACAGGTTTTCAGTGTGGCCAAAACAAGGTGCAACTCTTGTTATTCTTCAGGCTGACGCAGTGAGGAACCTATGCCTCTGATTTATGTTGAATTCCTTAAAGGGGTACTCCGGTGGTTATTTTTTTTGACTATATGGCATCTTCTTTGTAATTTTATTTTTTATTTTTTGCAATATACATGTGTTATATGTTTTGGCAGCATGTGTGTGTTTTTCTTACCTGTTTGTTTGGCAGGAAGTTCTGTAGTTCAGAGGGTTTTCTTTTACTGTTGCCCACAGTTCTGAATCTGTTGTGGACAAGATGTCACAGCTTTTTTTTTTTTTTCTCTCTGTCTGCATGAGAGGAATAAGCCACACCCCCTCATCTCATCCAGCTGAGTACACAGCTCCTCACTTCCCCTCCCCCCTTGCTCTGTATTCTAAGGACACAGGTCTGCACAGGAGAAAGAACACAGAACACAGATGAGATGAGTGTTATCTGAAGGGGAGGATGAGAAGGTGCACGGGCTGGGGATGTATGGACTGCAGGGGAATAAATCTCATACTGGGAATGATCTCTATGGGGGAGATTTATCAAAACCTGTGCAGTGGAAAACTTGCTCAGTTGCCCACAGCAACCAATCAGATTGCTTCTTTTATTTTTCACAGGCCTTCATAAAACTGAAAGCAGCAAGCTGATTGGTTGCTATGGGCAACTGGGCAAGTTTTCCTCTGCACAGGTTTTGATAAATCTCCCCCTATATGTGAAGGAGGAGGGGGGACTCCTGAATGACACATGCTGGGAGTTGTAGTCCCTGTTGTGTGTGTGTGTGTGTATGCTAGTGTTTACAAACCAGTGTGTCTCCAGCTGTTGCAAAACTACAACTCCCAGCATGCCCTGACAGACTTTGGGCATGCTGTGAGTTGTAGATTTGCAACAGCTGGAGGTACAATGGTTGGGAAACACTGTTCTAGCCTATTAGGCATACACATCATGTTACACCAGTGTTTACAAACCAGTGTGCTTCCAGCTGTTGCAAAACTACAACTGCTGGGAGTTGTAGTTTTGCAACACCTGGAGGCACCCTGGTTGGGAAACACTGGTGTATGCCCTACAGAGGTGTGGTGAACTACAACCCCCAGGAGACTACAGAGGCAGCATGCTGGTGTTATACCACATACTGAAGACTCCTGAATGATACATGCTGGGAGTTGTAGTACCTTTTGTGTGTGTATGACAGTGTATCCCAACCAGGGCTGATTATATTAGTGTGCTGTGTATAAGGGGGCTGACCCGGGAAAATAGTAGGATGGGTAAAGGGCGGAACAAACAAACAAAAAAAAAAGGAGCCACCCCAAGCCAGCAAGGCATGTGGCATGCTGGGATTTGTAGTTTTCAGCACAGCAAGAAACAGGAAATAGAAGCAAAGATAGGAAAACAAAGTGGGAGATAAAAAGACAACAAAGAACGGAAATAGAGTAGGCTAAACAACAAAAATAGAAATGAAACAAAAACAAATAGGGTAAGTCAAAAATGGAAAAACACGTTGACCACCGAAGTACTCTTGCAACCTCAATGGGGACATTTTAAAGTGAATGAGTATCACATTTAATGACTGTTTTGTTGGGTGGCTGGTAGTAAGCCACCTGTACAGAGATGCAAGATTATTGAATAGTTAGTGCTTAGATGAGCAGAAATGTACCGTATTTATCGGCGTATAACACGCACTGGTGTATAAAATGCACCCCCATTTTAACAGGGAAATTTAAGTAAAAAAGATAAAATGTAAAATAAATGACTTGGACTAAATGCCACATCAATCCCCCCCCCCCCAACTTCATTTTCTTCTGCATCTCAGTTTGGTCCTGTCCCCTCCAGTGCCACATCATTCCTTCCCTTTTATCAGTCCCTGTGCCACATTTACTCCTCTCATCGCCACCCCCCATGTCTCATCATTTCCCCCTGTCATAGACCACCACTAGCCATACAGACATTAAGCCTTTAGTGCCTCCCCCACCATCATTTCCCCCTGTCTCATCATCCTCCACCCTGTCTCATCATGTCCCTCATCATTCCCCCCTCATCATCCATTCCACCCTGTCTCATCATCCCCCACCCTGTCTCATCATGTCCCCCATCATTCCCCCTCATCATCCCCCCCACCCAGTCTCATCATGTCCCCATCATTCCCCCCTCATCATCCCCCACCCTGTCTCATCATGTCCCCCATCATTCCCCCCACCCTGTCTCATCATCCTCCCTCATCCCTCCATCATTCTCCCCCCTCATCATTTCCCCTTGTCTCATCCCCCCCCCCACATCATTTCCCCCTGTCTCATCCCCCCCATCATGTTAATCCTATGGCATCCAGTGGTCTTCAACTGCTGTCCAGGCATGCTGGGAGTTGTAGTTTTGCAACATCTGGAGGTCCGCAGTTTGAAGACCACTCTTCCCCTTTCCTTACTTTTCTGCACTTCGGCTGTCTTGCAGGGTCAGTGAAGCAGATGAGTTACGTCCTCTCCCGGCTTCTCTGTGCGGCATCAGGGATGTCACTTTTCGGCGGAGACTACAGGAAATGAAAAGTGACGTGAGTGATGCCGGGAGAGGACTTAACTCATCTGCTTCACTGCCTGCATGACCCTCCGCCTGACCTAACCTGCCAAAGCGCAGACAGGTAAGGAAAATAAACAAAACTAAAAAAAAGCAGGAAAGAGGGAATGATGAGGGAGGGGGGAGGGAGGGGGAATGAAGTAAAAGTAAAAGTGAAACTCACTTGTTTTCTCCCACACTAAACAAAGGAACTGGTGGATAGTGCGGGAGACGCTGATTAAAAGGTAGCGCAGATCCGGGCAAGGTAGGGCTAATTTTAATCAGCGTCTCCCGCACTATCCACCACACCAGTACCTGTGGATAGTGCGGGAGAAAACAAGTGACAGTGCGGGGAGGAGACACCGCTGGTCACTGATTTAAAGTGGCCGCGGCCGTGCTGTTAATACTTAACAAGCAGACGCTGCTGTGGCTGCTTTAAATCAGTGACCAGAAGATTTATCGGCGTATAACATGCAGGCAGACTTTTTGCCTTAAATGTAAGTTTTAAAAGTGCGTGTTATATGCCGATAAATACGGTATTTAATATTTTGTGTGAATGCTCTTTCTGCTTGTTGAAAAATGTAAACACCCGAATCCCTGTTTTAACTTTGCTTTTGTGTCTCTGTCTTTGGCTGTTATTTGCCAATATTTCCTGGCTCTGTGGAGCTAATCTCCCATAATAGATAGATAGCAGGGAAGTTTGTGTGCCATGTGTTTTAGTTTTATCTCACATAGGACTTCAAGATTTAGTAGTAACAATGTGATGTCTCCAAACTAATTATATAAACAAAAATGAAGATTGGTCGAAGTAGAATTAGTAAAGATATTTGTAGCACTATTACATTCCACATGAAGATTGGTTGAAGTAGAATTAGTATAGAGATCTGTAGCACTATTACATTCCATATGGTTTGAAACTGCATAAGATTTATGGTGGCATTGCTGGTTTAAAGTGTTTTCTGCTCATTGGACATGTGACTCATCTTGTTGATATAGATCTTGTAATATATTTTCATTTTCTACAACATTGCCCCTTTACTCTCCTTCTTCATCACTGTTCCCTGTGGCTGGCCTTCTGTGTCTTGGATGGATTTATTTGCTGTGTGTTGCTGTCTGTTCCTCACGATCCGAGCACAGTGCAATACCAAATTAAGTTTCATGCCACTGTCCTTTTCTACAGGACTGAAACATTTGACTGTCCTCGCATTTCAAGGGAGTCCTTAACACTCTCCAATTTTGACTCTATAATAGGAAACCCAGATCAATCCAGAAATCTAAACATAAGTTCCAAGAAATATGGGAACCGTTCAACGAGAAAACATATTCAAGGGTATTCTTGCATCTATTCATAATGAACATTCACAGTGATGCTGCTTCAAAAATCCATCTGTGCTTCTCTTCTTCGCACTGTATTTTTTTGTCCAATAAAACCATTCATTTTCTAGTTTCAATTGCAAAAAATGTAATCAGGTTTCCTAATATGATCTCCATATCCAGCTAAGTTAGCATCCTCAGGAGTGTCATAGGCACTGAATATCCACTTAATATTTAGTTTTAACAGCAAACATTATGGCTTTCAATTTAGGAGATTATTCTTCATGTTAGTTATGTATCATATTTCCTATATCGCACTCTCTAGGTGGCTGATTTTCATCAGCAGCTGTAACATTTTGCCAAGGTTATAAAAATGCCATTTGCTCGGAGACTACTTTCTATTTGCTGATCCAGTGAAGCAGCGGTGGGATCACAATCATGTTCGGAAAAGTAATTGATGTAATCAGCTATATGCAGCTCAGCATCTCTGATAAAAAGTTTTAGGCAGTGGGGCTTAGCAATGAAACTTTATTCCTGCTATGCCATTTATGCCGCAGAAACACTGAGGTTTGGAAATGTAATACTTGCGTCTGTTTATTTTCTTAGACTCTGTAGACTAACATTGTTAACTGTCTAGTTTCTAGATCTCCTCCTAGAACATTTTCTGTTACGGCATATATCATTCAGCGTTGTGACAGATAGGATTAAAATGGAATGTAATGTTGCATTGCCTATTTAAAATGAATGAATTTGGTGCTTCACATACCTTTTACTGTAAATATATATTTTTATAGAGCTGTCAAAATTGTTAATATTCCAGTTCCTTCAGTCTAGGAATTGCAGGTGCACACATGGGACCAGATTTATCAAACTGTGTGAGAGAAAAAATTGAGGGATTTTCCCACAGCAACCAATCACTGCTCAGCTAATGAGCTCTGGTAAAGTGGAAGCTGAGCTGTGATTGGTTGCTGTGGGGAAATCACTCCATTTTTTCTCTCACACAGTTTGGTAAATCTAGGCCATGGTCTATATTGACTGGGAAGGTTTAAAGTGGGTGTCTGGCCCCATAAATTTTTTAGTTATTGACTCTCACTGGCTTAAAACTAAAAGAAAGGTATACTTACCTCCCTGGTCCTCCCCCTGCCACCCAGCAGATATGATTCAGATTTAGAGTCTGATACAGAGTGCTCTAAAAAGTTCTGCATCATACTCTGAGGTCTCTTTGGATTGGATAGCTCTTTATTCCAAGCCATCCCAGCAATGTAAATGTTACAGCAACATATATAGTTAAATGGATGGTAGCAGGTGGTAAACAGTTTGTATAAACACACATTGCACATTTCTATGCTTTGTAAAATTTAAAATAATCCTTTTTGGGGAAAGATATCTGCGGGTGTTTAACCCCTTAAGGACCCAGCCAATTTTCACTGTAGGACCCGGCTATTTTTTGCACATCTGACCACTGTCACTTTAACCCCTTAAGGACACATGACGTACTGGAACGTCATGTGTCCACTCCCGATCTATAACACGGGGCCACGGCGTGGCCCTGCATCATAGCGGGTCGGGCCCGGCCTCTAACAACGGCCGGGACCCATGGCTAATAACGCACGGCATTGATCGCTGTGCCGCGTGCTATTAACCCTTTCTACGCAGCATTCAAAGTTGAACGCTGCGTCTAAAGTGAAACTGAAAGCATGCCGGTTAGCTCAGTGGGCTGTTCGGGATAGCCGCAGCATCCCAAACAGCTTACAGGACAGCGGGAGGGCCCCTACCTGCCTCCTCGCTGTCCGATCGCTGAATGACTGCTCAGTGCCTGAGATCCAGGCATGAGCAGTCAAGCGGCAGAATCATCGATCACTGGTTTCCTATGAGAAACCAGTGATCAATGATAAAGATCAGTGTGTGCAGTGTTATAGGTCCCTATGGGAGCTATAACATTGCAAAAAAAAGTGGAAAAAAAAGTGAATAAACATCATTTAACACCTCCCCTATTAAAAGTTTGAATCACCCCCCTTTTCCCATAAAAAAAAAACACAGTGTAAATAAAAATAAAAATAAACATATATGCTATCGCCGCATGCGGAAATGTCCGAATCATAAAAATATATCGTTAATTAAACTGCTCGGTCAATGGCGTGCGTGGAAAAAAATTCCAAAGTTCAAAATAGTGCATTTTTGGTCACTTTTTATATCATGAAAAAATGAATAAAAAGCGATCAATAAGTTCTATCAATGCAAAAATGGCACCGTTAAAAACTTCAGATCACGGCGCAAAAAATGAGCCCTCATACCGTCCCATAAACGGAAAAATAAAAAAGTTATAGGGGTCAGAAGATGACAATTTTAAACGTATTAATTTTCCTGCATGAAGTTATGATTTTTTCCAGAAGTACGACAAAATCAAATCTATACAAGTAGGTTATCATTTTAACTGTATGGACCTAAAAAATAAATATCAGGTGTCATTTTTACCGAAAAATGTACTACGTAGAAACGGAAGACCCCAAAAGTTACAAAATGGCGTTTTTTTTTTTTCAATTTTGTCTCACAATGATTTTTTTTCCCGTTTCACCATAGATTTTTGGGCACAGTGACTGACGTCATTACAAAGTAGAATTGGTGGCGCAAAAAATAAGCCATAATATGGATTTTTAGGTGCAAAATTGAAAGAGTTATGATTTTTTAAAGGCAAGGAGCAAAAAACGAAAATGCAAAAACGGAAAAACCCCCGGTCCTTAAGGGGTTAAACATTAATAACTCTGGGATGCTTTTACCTTTTCATTCTGATTCCGAGATAGTTTTTTTCGTGAAATATTCTACTTTATGTTTGTAGTAAAATTTTGTCGAAACTTGCATCATTTCTTGGTGTTAAATTTCAAAATTTGATGAAAAAATTTAAAATTTTGCATTTTTTTTTACTTTTGAAGCTCTCTGCTTATAAGAAAAATTAATATTCCAAATAAATTATATATTGATTCACATATACAATGGGGGACATTTACTAATCTAGTCTATTCTGGGTATGCTTATAGACCAGCGTATGTGGTAGTCTCCTGTCTATTGTGCTCCTAATTTGTCAAAGCTCTCACAGCCCTTGATAAATTCTGTGCTCAGACTTCAGGGTCTACAGCTTAAACTGCATTTAGACCTGCTCCAACATGGTCTGACATTTCAGTGTATTTTGGGCAGATGTGACTTGTCGCACAAAAGTCGCACTTGATAAATTCAGCACCAATGCATTTTCCAATGCATTTCCGTCTAAAATAGACTTGCATGCATCATGTTCTAAAAATCCTCCACAGCAAAAGTCGCTGAAAAGTCGCACATATTTAGACTGCGACTTTCTGTGCAACAAATTTAGACAGGAAAAACCAGTCTAAATCCTTTGATAAATCTCCACCAATATGTCTACTTTCTGTTGGCATCATAAAGTTGACATGTTTTTACTTTTGGAAGACACCAGAGGGCTTCCAAGTATTGCAGCAATTTTAACATTATTCACAAAATTTTCTAAATCGAAATTTTTCAGGGACCAGTTCTGTTTTGAAGTGGATTTGAAGGGCCTTCATATTAGAAATACCCCACAAATGACCCGATTATAAAAACTGCACCCCTCAAAGTATTCAAAATGACATTCAAAAGGTTTGTTAACCCTTTAGGTGTTTCACAGGAATAGCAGCAAATTGAAGGAGAAAATACAAAATCTTCATTTTTTACACTGGCATGTTCTTGTAGACCCAGGTATTGAATTTTAAAAGGGGTAAAAGGAGACAAATCTTCCTAAAATGTGTAACCCAATTTCTCTCGAGTAAGAAAATACTTCATATGTGTATGTAAAGTGTTCGGCGGGTGCAGTAGAGGGCTCAGAAGGGAAGGAGCGACAGTGGGATTTTGGAGAGTGAGTTTTTCTGAAATGGTTTTTTGGGGGCATATCCCATTTAGGAAGCCCCTATGGTGCCAGAACAGCAAAAAAAACAAAACACATGGCATACTATTTTGGAAACTACACCCCTCAAGGCATGTAACAAGGGGTCCAGTGAGCCTTAACACCCCACAGGTGTTTGAGCTTTCGTGAAAGTTGGATGTGTAAATTATTATTTTTTTCCCACTAAAAAGCTAGTTTTCCCTCAAATGTAAAATTTTTACAAGGGGTAACAGGACAAAATGCCCCCCAAAATTTGAAACCCCATCTCTTCTGAATATGGAAATACCCCATGTGTGGAGGTCAAGTGCTCTGCTGATGTACTACAATGCTCAAAAGAGAAGGAGCGCCATTGAGCTTTTGGGGAAAAAAAATTGTTTGGAATGGAAGTCAGGGGCCATGTGCGTTTACAAAGCCCCCTGTGGTGCCAGAACAGTGGACCCCCCATATGTGACCCTATTTTGGAAACTACACCCCCACAGAATTTAATAAGGGGTTCAGTGAGTATTTCGCCCCACTGGCATTTGACAGATCTTTGGAACAATGGGCTGTGCAAATGAAAAATTAAATTTTTCATTTTCACGGACCACTGTTCCAAAAATCTGTCAGACACCTGTGGGGCGTAAATGCTCACTGTACCCCTTATTACATTACGTGAGGGGTGTCGTTTCCAAAATGTGGTCACATGTTGGGAGTCCCTTGTTCTGGCACTATGGGGGCTTTGTAAACACACAATGGCCTTCAATTCCTCAATTCCGAACAAATTTTCTCTTCAAAAGCCTAATGGCGCTCCCTCTCTTCTGAACATTGTAGTTCGCCCGCAGAGCACTTTACATGCAAATATGGGTATGTTCTTACTCAGAAGAAATGGGGTTACAAATTTTGGGGGGCTTTTTTCCTATTTTCCCTTGTGAAAATGAAAAATTTAGGGTAAAACCAGCATTTTAGTGAACATTATTATTTTTTTTTCATTTTTCCATCCAACTTTGAAGAATTTTCATTAAACACTTGTGGGGTGTTAAGGCTCACTATACCCCTTGTTACATTCCGTGAGGGGGGTCACATGTGGTTATTTATTTTTTGGGTTTATGTCAGAACCGCTGTAAAATCGGCCACCCCTGTGCAAATGACCAATTTAGGCCTCAAATGTACATGGTGCGCTCTTACTCCTGAGCCTTGCTGTGCACCCGCAGAGCATTTTACGCCCACATATGGGGTATTTACGTACTCAGGAGAAATTGCGTTCCAAATTTTGAGGTCTTTTTTTCCTTTTAACGCTTGTGAAAATAAAAAGTATGGGGCAACACCAGCATGTTAGAGTAAAATGTTTTATTTTTTTACACTAACAAGCTGGTGTAGCCCCCAACTTTTCCTTTTCATAAGGGGTAAAAGGAGAACAAGCCCCCCAAAATTTGTAGTGCAATTTCTCCCGAGTACGGAAATACCCAATATGTGGCCCTAAACTGTTTCCTTGAAATACGACAGGGCTCCAAAGTGAGAGAGCTCCATGCGCATTTGAGGATAGAATTAGGGATTGCATAGGGGTGGACATAGGGTTATTTTATGCCAGTGATTCCCAAACAGGGTGCCTCCAGCTTCCCAGTATGCCTGGACAGTCAGTGGCTGTCCGGAAATGCTGGGAGTTGTTGTTTTGCAACAGCCGGAGGCTCCGTTTTGGAAACACTGCCATACAATACGTTTTTCATTTTTATTGGGGGGGGGGGGGCAGTGTAAGTGGTGTATACGTTGTGTTTTACTCTTCATTATGTGTTAGTGTAGTGTTTCTAGGGTACATTCGCACTGGCGGGTTAGGGTGAGTTTCCCGCTAGGAGTTTGCGCTGCGGTGAAAAATTTACCGCAGCCCAAACTTGAAGCAGGAAACTTACTGTAAACCTGCCTGTGTGAATGTACCCTGTACGTTCACATGGGGGGGCAAACCTCCAGCTGTTTCAAAACTACAACTCCCAGCATGTACTGACAGACCGTGCATGCTGGGAGTTGTACTTTTGCAACAGCTGGAGGCACACTGGTTGGAAAACCTTCAGTTAGGTTCTGTTACCTGTTAGTATTTTCCCACCAGTGTGCCTCCAGCTGTTGCAAAACTACAACTCCCAGCATGTACTGATCGCTGAAGAGCATGCTGGGAGATCTAGTTATGCAATAGCTGGAGGTACACAACTACAACTCCCAGCATGCTGAGACAGCTGTTTGGGCATGCTGGGATTTGCAGTGTTGCAACATTTGGAGGGCTACAGTTTTAGAGAACTCTGCAAAGTGATCTCCAAACTGTGGTCCTCCAGCTGTTGAAAAACTACAAATCCCAGCATGCCCAGACAGCAAACAGTTGTTTGGGCATGCTAGGAGTTGTAGTTTTGCAAGATCTGGAGGGCTACAGTTTAGGGACCACTATATTGTGATCTCAAACTGTAGCCCTCCAGCTGTTGCCAAACTACATAATCCAGCATGCCCAAACAGCTGTCTGGGCATGCTGGGAATTGTAGTTTTGCAACATCTGGAGGGCTACAGTTAGAGACCACTGTATGTCAAGGGTCCTTAAGGGGTTAAATGGGACTCTGCCGTGAAATGTCTGTTGCGAATATTCTGGTGGAATTCCGGACATTGTGCTGTGTCAACATACCCTTAAACAAGGGGAGCTTCCCAGGTGATGGTTCCCTGCATGAGAAGACTTGGGATTCTAGGCCTGTAGGAGCTACAGGAGCAGTTGGGACTCTAGCTTTCATATTTTGAAGTCTCACATTGGGGACCAGGACAAAAGTAGTGGAGGGGTGCAATTATAAAATTATATTCCACTCCTGTGTACACACAGACAAGGGTGGAATTTTCAGGCTCCCTACCTGAAACCTGCAAAGGTAAAGTGCAAAAGAAGTTTTTCACTGTATGATACTATACCTCCCAGTATGATCGAAGCAGTGGTAAGTGCTGGGAGTTGTAGCTTTACTAAACATAACGGCAGAGTTTAGAAGTGACTACAGCACCGACACGACAAAGTCAGGTAGAATACATAATGATGCCTGTGACTCATGGGAGACATCTTCTCTGTTGTCTTTCATTTTCATGAAAACATGAAATCCTCATCCTCTATATGAAGACAATAATTAATTTAACACTGCCACACCATGCCCTCTGAATATAATACTGCCGCACACTGTGCCTTCTGAACATAACACTGCCACACATTGTGCCCCCTAAATGTAACCCTGCCAGGCATATGCAGTTGTGTTGTGAATGAGAAACTTGGACTGCAGTTGGTCACCCCTAGTAGTGATAAGAGAAACACTAATAGCTCAGAAAAATGTGGAGGACATCGGGCCGCCACATGTGTTGCTTCCAGCTGGCATATGATAGCAGAATAATGGTCGCCAACACACAGCAAGGATTTTCCAGGAATGTCTCCACCAAATTGTAACACTTTCTTGGTCTGCCCAGTCATCATATTTTCACTAATTCATAATTTATGGTGCAAGCTACTGTAACCTAATACCTGTATGCCTCCATGTAGAACGGTAGAACATGCTGGCGCTAGGACCACTTGGAATGGATGGCAGTGTCTATTATTTCTACAGATGCCAGATTCAGAATTTCCATGGCAAAAACTTTCACGCTCTGCGCACCGACCACAAGTTCCGGTCATGAGCACAGTGTCCCGGGGTCCCTGTCTGCCGGCGGGGCTGGGATTCACATTGCGTTACGCGCCCGCATGCCAATCCCAGCTGGTCACTCACCCCAATCTGCTGCCTCTAAGTCTCATCTCCGGAGCGCGCCTCCCCGTCTCCTAGGGCGCACGCGCGCCAAAGCTCTGAAATTTAAAGGGCCAGTGCGCCCATAATTAGTGTTTGCACCTGACACCACATTACAAGTCTCTGCACCTCCCACACTTCCCTGCCGGATCTTCAGTGCCCCTAGCTTGAGATTAAGCATTCCATATGTCCTGTTTGCCTTACCTGTGTATCCAGACCTTCCCGCTACGTTATTTGACTCCACACCTTTGCCGCCTGCCTTGACCTTCTGCTACGTTTGACTTTGCTACTGCCTTATCCTCGGGTACCTTGCCTTGCCCAGCTACCTGTGTGGTCGAGCCGTGTTGGGGGTAGTGACCAGGGTGTCACCTGCTGCAGCAAACCCATCCTGCCTTGCGGCAGGCTCTGGTGAAGACCAACGGCACCTTAGACTCCGCTCCCCGATACGGTCTGTGTCATCAGCAACACAGATTAGAGAATCCACATCCAGCTCCGTTACAGAAACACATTCTGCTGTGTGCTCAGTGCAACAGAATCCCTTGAGTACAATGGGACTCTGCTACAGCGAAAGGTCCGTGCGGAATTCTTTTGAGGAGATCCACACAGAAATTCGACTTCCAGCAGCTTGTTCCTGTTTTTTTTTTTTTTGTGTGTAGCAGATCTGCTTAATATAGTAAGACAGTTTGAGTGAATATTTTGTAAATAAAAGCCCACGTTTAACCCTAACCATAAGCTTATGTGATAATTGTAAAAGATTTCTAGATAACGTGGTTTCTGATTGGAACGCAAGTGGTAGGATGTCAACATATGTTGAGTGCAAGTTATATTAAACATTTATAGTTTTTTTTATATAATAATATAGATTTATATTTTTGTGTTTGTGCTGTGAGGTTTTATAAAATATATGCTCAAAGAATGCTTAAGATCTGCATCCTTAGGAGCATTCTATAGAATGTATAAGAAATGGGCAGAATGTATAGTATGCTTCTTTTGTAAAGCTGATTGTGAATATCTCAAGGAGGAATAGTTTTTTACCATTGTCTAATTATATTGTTTGTGCAATACATGTGTTGTAATGGATAGCCTTTCAAATAAGCTTAAATTAAGATTATTCACAAGGTATTTTAGTAAGCTCATTATCATATTTTGTATTGTGTACATGTTTTTGTTTGGAAAACAAATTCCACAGCTGTACATAATGGACATAAGGAATGCCAAATTCGGTGGCAATGTAATTGGCTTTCTGCTTATTTGAAGAAGTAAATAAGACCATGGCCATCCAAAAACATGAGATATGTGAAGTGATCAAAAAGTCCCAATTCTCACTATGCAGTTTACTGTTCAGTTTTAAAAACTTTATATTTTAAAATCATATTTCTTTCTATCTTTCTTTAAAAATGGGAAAGTGGGAGTTTTTATAAAGTTTTTTGTTTTAACAACAATTTTAATCTTTTTGAAACATTTTATAGCTTTTAGTTTTTTACACTTTTTTTTAAGTCAGGAAGGCTGTAGAAACAGATCAATGGGTTGCCATGACACTTAATCGGCTCCCCAAGAAAAAATGTAGTGTAAATTGCCCATAATGGCTGACACCAATGGCGTGTTTTTGGAGGGTAGGCCCCCGGGGCCAGTTTTTCTGGATTCTATAATGAAGCATCACCTTCCTGGAGAAGATGATGAATGCCAATATCTGCACATCGCCCACCCTCACACTCACCCATAAAACAGAAAAAGAAAGGGTATAAGGCGAAAAGAGACTATTGGAGTTTTAAAAAGTGGGACACATTGCTCCAAAGGGTGTGTCCTAAGGAAAGCAATACAGTTACCATGGCAAAAGAACAGTGGTTGTGATTGGCACATTGATTCTTCTTGGTTCCCTTTAACAGAGCCCCAGTAGGGTTAAAAAAGGTAAGAAGAAAGGAATCTGTACAATTTACAGGAAAGAAGAAAGGAATCCTGTACAAAGAGACATTTGTAGTTCAAATTGATATTTCATAACTTTTTTTCTTATAATCACTGTTTTATTATTTTAATTAATATATATTTAAATTAATATTTTGCCTCTTTTTTTAAGGCTCAGCTATGACCACAAGGGTTTTCTGTTAGAAGCAACAGACAAATTGAAACCATATATGGGTGAATTCACTTGTAGCAGGTGCACTGCAGATTTTTCCAGTAGAAAAGTCAAAATCTGCAGCAAATCTACAAGAAATATGATTTTTTTTTTTTGTAAAATCAACGTGGATAGTTTATTCCATGGTGTATCACAAACAACATTTCTTCAGCCTCACGCTGACTTGAGAAAGCCAGCGTGAGGCTGGTGAAACGTTGTCTGCGATACACCATGGAATAAACTGTCCACATTGATTCTATTGTCGTGGTATGCTGCACTTATTTTGTTATATACTTTTGCATAGTTTTGACTTTTTTTTTATAAATTATTTTATGACACATGGTAAAAAAAATCAGCAATTTTGACGAATGAAACTTTTTGCTGTTGGACAATATCACATTTTTTTATTTGGAAAATAGGAAATAGGGGTGATTTTAATTTTTAATAGAAGGATTTTTTATTATTTTTAAAACTTTTTGTGATGGGAGCATACGGCACGGAGGGTAAAACCTTAGCGGAGTAGCGGCTTGATGTTTTTTTTGTGTGTACTTAAGGGGTTAAAGTTGTTTATGGGACATTGCAGGGTTAAAATGGGTGGTTTTCTGGTAGGTTTTTTTTTATTGGGGGACTCAGTAATCACGGGGAGGACTATCGGGGGTATTTAAGGGCTAGAAGGGGAGGAGCTAGCAAGCGGGCCTTTTATAAACAATCATTACAGATATAGATATCTGTTATAGATATAGATCAATATGCATTACATTAATCTGCTAGATCAACACTCAGTGGGTACAGCCTACCATACTATAGGCAGGCTGTATCAGTAGTCTAGGAGGGAGAGAGCTGGGTATCTCTTGAACCACCTTGTTTTTAACATTGTACTAGTATGTTTTTCAATAAATCTGCATTTCAATTGTTTGTAATATGAATTATTTTATCCAAAATATTGGATAAGTGGTACCAGCACCAGCAGAGAAGTCTAATATTTTATTATGTCAGGATATTGATTGTCTGTTTTTCCCGGAATTCAACCAGAGGGCAAGTATGGCTGCAGGAACAATGATAGCAACTAACACAAGGCCTTTGCAGTTGTTGCATATCTCACAAGTCCAGATGAGATCATCCCCTTTGCTGCATGTGCCCCCACTTAATTTTGTATCTGTACACATACAGAGCTTCTCTCTCTTTCCTTCCTCTAGTACTTTAGCCTTCCTATGTGAGTATAGGAAGACACCTGTCAGTGAAGCCCAGAAAGGTGCAGAGCAGCAGAAAAGAACTACCAGACAATTTACCAGGTTCTCAGCTCATATTTAAAACTTTGTTTTCTCAGTTCCTACCACCTCATTGCATTATTAAACACTGATAACAAAATTCTGACAAGAATATTGACCACTAGATTGAACTCGGTCATATTGACGTCACGCCCCGCCGCTCAATGCAAGTCTATGGGACGGGGCATGACGACTGTCACTCCCCCTCCCATAGACTTGCATCGAGGGAGCGGGGCATGTCGTCACACGGGGCGGAGCCAAATTAGTGGTAAATTGTAAGATCATTTTTGCCAATATTTCCACATTTTATCATTCATTAACTTTTTAAAATGTATTTCTTGCTGTGATATCCTTTATGTCCACTTACTGCTGCTTTACATTCCGAAGCTTTCAGCCTTAGCACTAGAGGACATACATAAAAAGTCTTGTTTATACAAAGCAATTAGCAATAAGTGATCCCCAATTACCAGTGTGATATCAGTCACTAAATCTTGTGTTTACACCGAATGGATAGAAGAATAAACTTCTATGCATTAATGGGATACTGTTTCAATTTCCATGTATATATGATCAGTTCAGTCAACATTGATGTTTATTTACACAGAACAGATATCATTATCTAAATGGAAATTGCTCTGTGTAAATGAGCCCTATGAGCAGGTCTACACGCCATAGTTTGTCATGCAATATGATGCATAATGGATTTACCTCATGTAACTGTATATATTCTATCAGGACGAGCATTGTTGTGGTTATAAATACCATATTCTAATGCTTCCTGCATGAAAACAGTGCCAGCATAGTAAGACAATCATCATTTAAGTCAATGTGATAAAGAAAAGGTACTAACCTTTAACTAATGTTAAATAATAACTAAATGTTGTATACAACTTTTCCCATTACGAATCTAAAGTTCTATAGTTTTACTGTACCTTAAAGAAGATGTCCGCAGGATAGTGGATAAATGTCTGATCATGGGGGGTCACAGCGGTCGGACTGGGGGTCAAAGCTGTCGGATGGATGGTCACAGTGGTCGGACGGGGGGGTCCCAGCGGTCGGACCCCCTACAATCAGACAGTAATCCTCTATCCTTCGGACAGGGGATAAATTTATTACCGCTGGACATCTTCTTTAAGGTAAGTCTTCTATGCTGATGGTAACACAATTTCTTTATTAATACATTCATATGTATTTGTTGAGGCACCTCAAATATATGTGTGACTAGAGGGGGACAGACAGAGCTGGTCCCCAGGGCTCAATTAAAAAAGGAAATCAGGTCACATGTTAGAACTACAACAGCTGTTGCCTAAAATTGATGCCCGTATACTACTGCAGCAGGTGTGTAATGGACATCTATAGAAAGACCTGTTAATCTGTATACTGCTTGCCTTGCTCTTCCTGCTTGTTTTAGAGATTGGTGGAAGCCTCAGTATCCAGATTGTATGCACCTAAACATTTTCCCTGCTTACGTGATAACAGCCCTTAAATCCTCATCAATAACCACATTAATAACCGTGAAACCTTTGCTGGACGTCGGGGTCGGTCAAATTGCATTAGGAAAATAAATTCAATGAAACTTGAAAAACTTGAAACTGCTTCTCACAAAACCCAATGTGGATGAAGCAATGTGCCAGCTCTGGGCCTTTCTAGTGGGCATGTCCGCTTTTTGCCTTAAATTCTTTCCCAAACCACTTTAAAAAAAAAAAAAAAGATGCCCTGGCATATAAGGCATTAATACAGCAACCATTACCACCAAGTGAGGGCAGAACACTGCAGACTAATTCAGACTAATTTCTATCAGAAACAACCCAACAACACCCCTGGTCATCAACCATCTTTTTTTTTTTTCTTCTTCTTTTTTTTAACACCTTAGGGACCATTTTCACCTTAAAGGAGAACTCCGGAATAGGAAAATTATCGTCCATAATGGCGGCAGTGAAAAAATAAACTGGTACATACCTTCCTTTGCTCCCCCGGTGCCTCTGGTAACTGGCTCTGGCCTCCACCACGATCCTCTTCCTGGTTGCCGGTGGTTGGCGAGTCATACTACACTCACCGGCCAATCACCAGCCGCAGCGAAGCCCCGACTCGGCCGGCAATAGGCTGAGCGGCAGTGTGAGAACGCTTGAGGACACACAATTCTTCACTACACCGGCACCTGCTGCCGGGGCCAAAAACGTCACACTGCCGCTCAGCCTATCGCCGGCCGAGTCGGGACTTCGCTGCGGCCGGTGATTGGCTGGGTGCAGTATGACTCGCCGACCACCGGCAACCAGGAAGAGGATCATGGTGGAGGCCGGAGCCAGTTACCGGAGGCACCAGGGGAGTGAAGGAAGGTATGTACCTGTTTTTGTTTTTTTTCCTGACGGCAGTATGGACGATAATTTTCCTATGCTGGAGTTCTCCTTTAAGGACTGAGCCCTTTTTTAAAATTCTGACCACTGTCATTTTATGCATTAAAGGGGTATTTCTGGCCAAAACTTTTTATATATATATATATATATATATATATATATATATATATATATATATATATATCAACTGGCTCCGGAAAGTTAAACAGATTTGTAAATTACTTCTATTAAAAAATCTTAATCCTTCCAATGGTTATTAGCTTCTGAAGTTGAGTTGTTGTTTTCTGTCTAACTGCTCTCTGATGACTCACGTCCCGGGAGCTGTGCAGTTCCTATGGGGATATTCTCCCATCATGCACAGCTCCCGGGACGTGACATCATCCATGAGCAGTTAGACAGAAAACTTCAGAAGCTAATAACTATTGGAAGGATTAAGATTTTTTAATAGAAGTAATTTACAAATCTGTTTAACTTTCCGGAGCCAGTTGATATATAAAAAAAAAGTTTTTGCCTGAAATACCCCTTTAAGTAGTCAAAGCCAGACAGCTCATGCAAAGGCAAAAAAAACGCATGGGATGCATCAAAAGAAATATAGATGAACTGAACATGTCAAAAAAAGTTTTGCCTCTGCACAAATCACTAGTCAGATAAATGTGAATTGTTAGGCATGAAATACTGAGTACAATTCTGGGCTCCTGTGAATATGAAGAACACATCTGAACTAGAGAAAAATATAAAGACCAGAGACATAAAGGACATGAGTAGATTGCAGGACTAAGAAAGATGATAAACTCAGGATATATGTACTATATCATTAAATAGTATTTTATAGCTCACATAATGTCCATTTTGTTAAAACTAGGGGGAAAAAAACCTAATTTTCTGATTCTTTTTTTTTTTTTTTTTTTTGCTTTTGCTACAGAAAATGTGTCCATTTCTGTGACAATCTTTCACCTGTTATTTGTTTTAATGTAAGGTCTTGTTACCGGTTGGGTACCTCAGGGATCTGTACTGGGACCCATATTGTTTAATATCTAAATCAGTGATATTGCAGAAGGTCTTGATGTCAAGGCATTAGTCTTTTTTTCTGATGACAAAATGATTTGTAACAGAGTTGATGTTCCATGGAGGGATATGCCAAATGGAAAAGGACTTGAGTAAACTAAAGGAATGGTTAGAACTCTGGCAACTGGTTGCTTGGGTGTATAGGGAGAGGTATCAGTAGTTAAAAGGGGAAAGTGATCATGCTGCTGTACAGAGCACTGGTGAGAGCTCACTTAGGAGTATTGTGCAGTAATAGAGGCAGTATCTCTGGAAGGATATAGATACATTAGAGAGAGTTCAGAAAAGCACTCTAAAACTAGTACATGAATTGCAGGATAAAACTTACCAGGAAAGGATGAAGGGCCTTAACATGTATAGCTTGGAAGAAATATGAGACAGAGGGCATGTGAGATTGGAAACAGCTCTCATAGTCTGAACACTGTTTGTTTAAATTAAGTTAAATATCTGGACCGACATTCTGCTGTTTGGCCAGGAGATGCGACTGTTTCCTAACACAGCTAGCAGACTGCATGTTTTCCATATTCATGAGAGAGAGAAGTGACCACTAAAAGCCAGTAAAAGGGTGAGAGGGTGAGAGAGAGAGAGAGAGAGAGAGAGAGAGAGAGAGAGGACTAAGAAACTGTGAGAGAGGATCCTTCTATATCCAGGTGTGGGAGCATACCTCAGTGACCAAAACTGCAACTAAGTGTCTGAGACCCTGATCCTGTCCAGATGAATGAGGATTGCTTCCAGGAACATGGATGAGAGCTGAGGAGCAAAACAACATAGACTGTGGTACCGCACGTGTGTTGGAGACACATTTGTTCTGTTCAGAGTCACCAGCTGATGCACAGCAGACCCGGGTCAGTAAGATCGTGCACGCACTTCATCACTTTGTTGCCGCCTAGAGACTACACCAGGCCTGTAGGTAGTTAGTTAGGGTCTCTGTTAGTGACAGATTTTGACAGCTGATAAACTTCCCACAAATTCAAGCCAGGCTGGTGTTTTGTTCAGGAGGAATACTCAGGCACATGTTACAACACTGGTTAGAGGATTGTAAGCTGTTGTGTTGCACCGCAGGCCCAAACCACACGCCAATACAGTTATTGTGTTTTTCTTAGGGTCATAAAAGGTAAGGTGTGGCAGTCTAGTTGTGCCTGCCAGTAGGCAAATTAACACTCCTTTCTTCTTCATCCATTAGAGGGCGCCAGGGTGTACAGCACAAGGGTCTCAGCCTTCGGCTGGGTGTATGTAAGTTTATTGTATGTTCCCAGAATTTGTGGTTGGTTTCATCACCACATTTAAGTAAAGTTTGGTTCTGACAAAAGCTGGTGGTGGAGTTGTTTTCCTTGTTTGTGACTTCGCTGGAGCCCACCCCAGTACTTGGTCTACATGGATATTATAGAAACTTTTAAATACATGAAGTGAGTCAACACGATAAAGAGAAAAGTATATTTAAAAAAAGAAAATCTTTTACAAGAGCACATAGTTTTAAATTATAAGGGCAAAGGTTTCTGCAGTAATATCAGGAAGTATTACTTTACAAAGAGAGTAGTGGATGCATGGAATAGCCTTCCTATGGAAGTTGTGGCTGTAAACACAATGAAGGAGTTTAACCCCTTAAGGACCAGGCCATTTTACACCTTAGGACCGGAGCGTTTTTTGAACATCTGACCACTGTCACTTTAAACATTAATAACTCTGGAATGCTTTTACCTATCATTCTGATTCCGAGATTGTTTTTTCGTGACATATTCTACTTTAAGTTATTGGTAAAATTTTGTCGATACTTGCATCGTTTCTTAGTGAAAAATTTCAAAATTTGCTGAAAAAATTGAAAATTTTGCATTTTTCTAACTTTGAAGCTCTCTGCTTGTAAGGAAAATGGATATTCCAAATAAAAAAAAATGTATTCACAAATACAATATGTCTACTTTATGTTTGCATCATAAAATTGACAAGTTTTTACTTTTGGAAGACACCAGAGGGCTTCAAAGTTCAGCAGCAATTTTCCAATTTTTCACAAAATTTTCAAACTCACTATTTTTCAGGGACCAGTTCAGGTTTGAAGTGGATTTGAAGGGTCTTCATATTAGAAATACCCCACAAATGACCCCATTATAAAAACTGCACCCCCAAAGTATTCAAAATGACATTTGTTCAGCGTTTTAACCCTTTAGGTGTTTCACAGGAATAGCAGCAAAGTGAAGGAGAAAATTCACCATCTTCATTTTTTACACTCGCATGTTCTTGTAGACCCAATTTTTGAATTTTTACAAGGGGTAAAAATAGAAAATTTATACTTATATTTGTAGCCCAATTTCTCTCGAGTAAGAACATACCTCATATGTCTATGTAAAGTGTTTGGCGGGCGCAGCAGAGGGCTCAGAAGCGAAGGAGCGACAAGGGGATTTTGGAGAGTACGTTTTTCTGAAATGGTTTTTGGGGGGCATGTTGCATTTAGGAAGCCCCTATGGTACCAGAATAGCAAAAAATACCCACATGGCATACCATTTAGGAAACTAGACCCCTTGGGGAACGTAACAAGTGGTAAAGTGAACCTTAATACCCCACAGGTGTTTCACAACTTTTGCATATGTAAAAAAAAAAAATAATAATTTTCACTAAAATGTGTGTTTCCCCCCAAATTTCACATTTTTGCAAGGGTTAATAGCAGAAAATACCCCCCAAAATTTGTAACCCCATCTCTTCTGAGTATGAAGGTACCCCATAAGTGGACCTGAAGTGCACTACGGGCGAACTACAATGCTCAGAAGAGAAGGAGTCATATTTGGCTTTTGGAAAGCAAATTTTGGTCGGGGGCATGTCACATTTAGGAAGCCCCTATGGTGCCACAACAGCAAAAAACCCTCACATGGCATACCATTTTGGAAACTAGACCCCTTGAGGAACGTAACAAGGAAAAAAGTGAGCCTTAATACCCCACAGGGGTTTCAAGACTTTTGCATATGTAAAAAAATATATATATTTTTTCACTAAAGTGTGTTTTTCCCCAAAAATTTCACATTTTTGCAAGGGTTAACAGCAGAAAATACCCACCAAAATTTGTAACCCCATCTCTTCTGAGTATGAAGTTACCCCATAAGTGGACCTGAAGTGCACTACGGGCGAACTACAATGCTCAGAAGAGAAGGAGTCATATTTGGCTTTTGGAGAGCAAATTTTGCTCGGGGGGCATGTCGCATTTAGGAAGCCCCTATGGTGCCAGGACAGCAAAATAACCCCCACTTGGCATACCATTTTGGAAACAAGACCCCTTGAGGAACGTAACAAGGGGTACAGTGAGCATTTACCCCCCACTGGTGTCTGTCAGAACTTTGGAACAGTGGGCTGTACAAAATGTTTAATTTGCACAGCCCACTGTTCCAAACATCTGTCAGACACCAGTGGGGTGTAAATTCTCACTGCACCCCTCATTACATTCCGTGAGGGGTGTAGTTTCCGAAATGGGGTCACATGTGTTTTTTTTTTTTTTGCGTTTGTCAAAACCGCTGTAACAATCAGCCACCCCTGTGCAAATCACCTGAAATGTACATGGTGCACTCTCCCTTCTGGGCCTTGTTGTGCGCCCCCAGAGAACTTTGCGCCCACTTATGGGGTATCTCCGTAGTCGGGAGAAATTGCATTACAAATTTTGGGGGGCATTTTTCCCTTTTACCTCTTGTCAAAATGAACAGTATAGGGCAACACCAGCGTGTTAGTGTAAAAAATTTATTTTTTTTACACTAACATGCTGTTGTAGACCCCAACTTCACCTTTTCATAAGGGGTTAAAGGAGAAAAAGCCCCCCAAAATTTGTAACACAATTTCTCCCGAGTACGGCGATACCCCATATGTGACCCTATTATGTTGCCTTGAAATAGGACAGGGCTCCAAAGTAAGAGCGCCATGCTCTTAGGGGTACCCATAGGGGTATTCTACGCCAATGATTCCCAAACAGGGTGCCTCCAGCTGTTGCAAAACTCCCAGCATGCTTGGACAGTCAACGGCTGTCCAGCAATACTGGGAGTTGTTGTTTTGCAACAGCTGGAGGCTCCATTTTGGAAACAGTGGCGTACCGGACGTTTTTCATTTTTATTGGGGAGGGGAGGGGGGCTGTGTAGGGGTATGTGTATATGTAGTGTTTTTTACTTTTTATTTTATTTTGTGTTAGTGTAGTGTAGTGTTTTTAGGGTGCAGTCACATGGGCAGGGGGTTACAGCGAGTTCCCGCTGCGAGTTTGAGCTGCCGCGCAAACTTTGCTGCATCGCAAACTTGCAGCCTGATACTCACTGTAAGCCCTCTGCCCATGTGAATGTACCCTGTACATTCACAAGGGGGGGGGGACCTCCAGCTGTTGCAAAACTACAACTCCCAGCATGCACAGTTTATCAGTGCATGCTGGTAGTTATAGTTTTGCAACAGCTGGAGGCACACGGTTGGGAAACACTGAGTTAGGAAACAGACAATGTTTCCCAACCAGTGTGCCTCCAGTTGTTGCAAAACCACAACTCCCAGCATTCTCAGGCATGCTGGGAGTAGTAGTTCGGCAACATCTGGCTCTAAAGATGTTGCCGAACTACAACTCCCAGCATGCTGGGAGTTGTAGTTTTGCAACATCTGGAGGACTACAGTTTGCAGACCACTAATACAGTGGTTCCCAATCTGTGCCCTTCCAGATGTTGCAAAACTACAACTCCCAGTATGCCAAAACTGTCCAGGCATCCTGGGAGTTGTAGTTCTGCAACATCTGAAGGGCCAGATGTTACAGAACTACAACTCCCAGCATGCCTGGACAGTAAGGGCATGCTGAGGATGTGTAGTTTTGCAACATCTGGAAGGGCACAGTGGTCTCTAAACTGTGGACCTCCAGATGTTGCAAAACTACAACTCCCAGCATGCCCAGACACCAAGGGCTGTCTGGGCATGCTGGGAGTTGTAGTTTACAGGGTCCCATTACAGTAATGCGTGTCGCTTTACGGCGACGTGCATTGCTGTAAAGGGCCCGATCGCGGCTGAAGATCTACTCACCTGTCGCCGCCTCCGTCTCCGCCGCCGGGATCCGGGTCTTCAGGGACGAGGTAAGTACCGGGGCTGGTCCCCAGCACTCCCCCGTCCCCCGCCGCGTCCTCTGGTCTTCCTCCCGTCCTCTCCGGACTTCCAGGGGCCGGGCAGGATGGGAGGAAGTAACCGCCCCCCCTCCTGCGATTGGTCGGTTAACTAACCGACGGATCGCAGGGGATCGGAGGAGGTGGCAGGCCTGCCACCTCGCTCCTAGGCTCCAGCATGGTCCTGGCTGTCTGTGACAGCCGGGATCATGCGAAATTACCGGGCGGTCGGGTCCCAGAGACCCGATCAGCCCGGTATCGCCGCAGATCGCAAGGGCGATTTCCCTTGCGATTTGCGGCGATCGCCGACATGGGGGGCCTACATGGCCCCCCTCGGCGTTTGCCCTGGATGCCTGCTGAAGGATTTCAGCAGGCATCCAGTTCCGATCTCTGCCCAGCGAGCAGCAGAGATCGGAAATACAACAGGACGTTCTCTAACGTCCTTGGGCATTAAAGCCCAGATAGTGAGGACGTTAGAGAACGTCCTATGTCCTTAACAGGTTAAGCAGGTATGGGATAGGCATAAGGCTGTTCTTCATATTGGATAGAGATAGGCATAACGCTATCCTTCATATAAGATAGGGCCAGGGACTATTTATAGTATTCAGAATATTGGGCAGACTAGATGGGCTGAATAGTTCTTATATGCAGACACATTTTATGTTACTATGTTTGTTAAATATTCTCTAAAAAGGTAGAAAAAGAGTCTAGGTTCGGCACTGCTGCGTATAAAGTCCCGGAGGTAGTGTGAACTACAGTCTTTACCTGGTAACGCAACAAGGGCTTTTCCAAGGTGCTCAATCCCACGAAACAAACAGCAAATTGATAATCCTTAGAGAAAGAATCAAGAAGGCACTCGTAGCTGTAGCCAAAATGTATTCTGGTCTGGTCACAGATACAACATGGGCCCATGTTGAATCTGTGACCAAACCGGAATAAATTTTGGCTATAGCTTCAAGTGCCTCCTTGATTCTTTCTCTTAGAATTAAATTGCACATAGTGCAATATTCTATCTACTCTATTCTAAGTATGATTTAATTTTTATGCATAAATATGTACGGACAGTCGAGATTTGTCCAATAATCTTTTCTGGCCTTGTGATCACGACAAACAGAATCCACTACTTCAGAAGGAGAGAAGGTTTTACCATCTTCAGAGATAAAAATTCTGTACAGAGAGATGTTATATTCTGATGCAATATGCTGCAATAAATAATTGTTGGGAATAATTTGCTTAATAATTTGAAAGGGGCCTTGATATAAGGGGAAATGGTAACTGTCTCATATATGTTTTTGCCTTATTTAAAAAATAAAAAAAAGGCTTATATGTGAATACATTTTTGTTGGAGATGTATTATTACACCACAAAAGGGAAACAGGTTAAATGACCAAAGGACAATAAAGATACAGGAAAAATTTAAGTAAGAAGGGCTTTACAGGATTATGAAAAAAATCTTCTTTCTCAGTGTATACCTTGTAAGAACAAGTTATTGAAAATGACTGTCATCAGAAAGGTTATCATTACTCTACACTCGACTGCCATCATTACAGATCTGATGCATTTACCATTGGAAAAAGTCTGAAATAAAGCTGTATACAGATCATTTAGAGACAATCATGCAGCAGAATTTCTATTGCGGATTCTGCTTTAAACCAGTAATACATGAAATCCACTTTAAATCCAGTATAATAAACGTGCAACAAGTTTTCACTAGTGTTATACTGAACACGAGACAAAATTCACAGTGAAAAAAAATAAAAATAAAACATCAGCAAAGTGAACAAATGTAAGTATTATTGGTATTTCTTGCAGGAACTGGATTTGACAACATCTGGCTCCAGGTAGATGCTTAATGCATATATGAATGCTGTGCCAAATAACCAACACTGAATTAAAGGGGTACTCCGGTGAAAACCTTTTTTCTTTTAAATCAACTGGTGCCAGAAAGTTAAACAGATTTGTAAATTGCTTCTATTAAAAAATCTTAATCCTTCCTTATTAGCTGCTGAATACTACAGAGGAAATTCTTTTCTTTTTGGAATTTTCTCTGATGACATCACGAACACAGTGCTCTTTGCTGATGTCATTATAATAATAATAACTCTTTATTTATTGTTGTCCTTAGTGGGATTTGAACCCAAGGCCCCAGCACTGCAAGGCAGCAGTGCTAACCACTGAGCCACCATGCTGCCCTTGGTATACATCTGCTATGCACGGTTGCTAAAATAGACAGAGATGTCAGCAGAGAGCACTGTGCTTGTGATGTCATCAGTGTTCCAAAAAGAAAGGAATTTCCTCTGTAGCATTCAGCAGCTAATAAGTACTGGAAGGATAAAGATCTTTTAATAGAAGTAAATTACAAATATGTTTAACTTTCTGGCACCAGTTGATTTAAAAGAAAAAAGGTTTTCACTGGAGTACCCCTTTAAGTGGTCTAAAAAGTAATTGAGAAAAAAGTGATGATAGGGACATTTTTTCATTAAAACGAGACTCTAATTTGTCATTTTATTGAAGAACACAATAGACTTTGCCCCAAGTAACCTAAAGAAAGAATATAGAAAAGCTGCAGATTGTGGCTGGCCCTGACTCAAAATCAATCATTGGCTCAATGAGGCCCTCAGTTTAAAATATGATTCTTTCATCACCATAGCAAAATACATTTACGAATGTAAAGAATTTTACTACCACATTATAAATGAATAGTCATTCTTAAGGATTTACTACTATCTACCTTTCTTTTATATACTCATAACTAATGGCTATCACTTAGCAAACTCTTCTTTAATGGGAGATTTCCAAAGCTTACATACTTGTGAAATTAAATGAATGAGCTAGTCCTCCCTTGGATATACTATAGTTTACAATGTTTTATAGTTAGTAGGCTTTTATTAAAAACAGTCATGCATTGAGAATATATTTCTTGTATTAAACAATAAAGATCTTATCTGTAAACTGAAGTATGCACCTTTTCTCATAGGCCTTAAAGGGGTTATCCACCATAAGGGGATTTTAGTACGTACCTGGCAGACAGTAATGGACATGCTTAGGAAGGATCTAAGCTTGTCTTGGGGCTAAATGTCTATGTTGTGAGATTACCATAACATTGTGGCTAGTTTTTTGTGAACTTATATTTCCTGTTTTCAGTTTTCTTGTTTGCCTACAAATCCCATGATTCCATTTTTCTCCTTCCCACACATCAGGCACCCCACCCATTGAAACATAAATGAGCTGCAGACCTGTGGTGTTCAATCAGGGTGCCTCCAGCTGTTGCATTAGTTGCAGATTGATTCCTCCACCCATTGAAGCAGACATGCTACCTGTCATCAGCTGACTAGTGAGTCAGGTCTCGACCGCATTGCAAGCTGGGAAAAATCTGAGACAACAGTCGTTTTGTATGCTGTTAATAATAAATATTGGGGTGAAAATCACATAAGAATTGTGAGAAAACCGTCACACACAGGTACAGACACTATATTATGTACTACACTAACTTTACAGCCCCTGTAGCAAAGTCAAATTAAAAAATTCCTGGAATACCCCATTAAAGGGGTACTCCGGCCATAAGACACTAAGACATCTTATCCCCTATCCAAAGGATAGGGGATAAGATGTCTGATCGCGGGGTCATGCTGCTGGGGACCCCCACAATCTCTCATGCAGCACCCAACTGTCTCAACTGCACGAAGCGATGATCGCTCCGCATCTGAAGCCTCATGACCAAGGAGCTGGAGTATCGTGATGTCATGACTCTGCCTCCTTTTGAAGTCATGCAGGCTTCAGACATGGAGCGATCATCGCTTCGTGCAGCTGAGACAGGTGGGTGCTGCATGAGAGATCAGACATCTTATCCTCTATCCTTTGGATAGGGGATAAGATGTTTTAGGGCTGTAGTACCCCTTAAAAGTATTATTAAGATATCAGCCAATACAGCTTTATTAACTTCACAAAAGTCACTTGGCACTGTCATTTCTAATATTTGAAGAATGTAGTGGAAGCACACATGATCAGTCCCCACTTTATTCACTGTCTATAGGACTTCAAAACATAGACATGTCAAGTACAGTGACCCCCCCGACCTACGATGGCCCCGACATATGATAATTTCAACATGCGATGGCCTCTCAGAGGCCATCGCATGTTGAAGGCAGTATCAACATATGATGCTTTTGTATTTCGGGGCCATCACATAAACGGCTAGACTGCTTCAGCTGCCGCCGGATAGCCGTTTACGGTTCCCCGTGTGCCCCTCCATCGCTGGCGCTCTCCATCGTCATCATCACGTCGCCACACACGCCATCCCGTCATCCAATAGGAGTGGCATGCATAGTGATGTGATGGCGGCGACGTGAGAGCGAGGTTCCCGGCCAGCAGAGAAGATTCGGAGCATCGGGGACAGCACGGGGACGAGGTAACAGCGATGGAGGGCGACATCCAGGGCAGCGGTGACGAACGGTGACGGGTCCAGAGCGGCGGGGACAGGTGAGTACAACTTCCTAAACTTTACATTGCACGGATCCCTCAACATACGATGGTTTCAGCAAACGATGGTTCATTTGGAACAGATTACCATCGTATGTTGAGGGACCACTGTATTCAACTATTTTCAGAAGTTGCATAGAGAATGAAAGGAGCAATGACTAAGCATAACAGCTCATACATAGTAGATGGGGGTCCCAGCAGTTAGAGGACCTCCAGTTAGCTATGGGTGAGATGATACCCAGTTCCTTTACCATCAAAAGCATGGAAAACCATCCAAAATTAGTCGAACATAATGAATCAGAAGTATTTTTGTCAATGGATTTACTGAGTACATTGAGCCTGACATTGAGGTTACTGTTAGGTTGATTGTAACCTTCAGAATATTTATTGTGGAGTCTATTACCTTCTTTTTTTTTTCTCTTCTCTCTCATCAGCTTTGTTCCCTGATTTTATTTTAGTGTTTTTGTTTACATTTGTTAGGTCTGCTACGTTAGTATTTCTATCCATGTAGCATAAACCTGTCATCTTTTATATACATTACATGTACATACTAGCTTCTCAGGGTTTATAGACATTCAACTCACACCCTCCCAAATTCAATCTACTAAGGCTGGGTAGACATATATCAAGTGTCCGGTATAGTTTCTGTCAGGATCGGCAGGCTGGAGGTGGATCCTCTGTGTCAGAGAGGGATTGGCGTGGACCGTATCGGTGGACCGGTTCTAAGTTGCTACTGGTTTTCACCAGAGCCCGCCGCAAAGCGGGATGGTCTTGCAGTGGCGGTAGCAACCAGGTCGTATCCACCAGCAACGGCTCAACCTCTCTGACTGCTGAGATAGGCGCGGTACAAGGGATTAGACAAGAGCAAGGTCGGACGTAGCAGAAGGTCAGGGCAGGCAGCAAGGACCGTAGTCAGGGGCAACGGCAAGAGGTCTGGAACACTGGCTAGGGATACACAAGGAACGCTTTCACTGGCACAATGGCAACAAGATCCGGCAAGGAAGTGCAGGGGAAGTGAGGTAATATAGGGAAGTGCACAGGTGAACACACTAATTAAAACCCATGCGCCAATCAGTGGCGCACCGGCCCTTTAAATCGCAAAGAACTGGGGCGCGCGCGCCCTAGGGAGCGGGGCCGCGAGCGCCGGGACAGCACAGACAGGGAGCGAGTCTGGTAAGCGGGTCGGGATGCGCACCGCGAGCGGGCGCGTCCCGCATCGCGAATCGCATCCCGGCTAGGGACATTATGACAGCGTACCCGGTCAGCGGGTCTGACCGGGGCGCTGCGAACAGGAGAACGCTGCGAGCACTCCGGGGAGGAGCGGGGACCCGGAGCGCTCGGCGTAACAGTTTCCCTTTCTGCACCGGAGGGAAACTGATGCTGGTTCTGATCCCATTCATTTAAATGGGACAGTTCACAATCATCAAGCATCTCAATTTTGACGTCGGATTGTTGGACATGCCAGAGGGCACCTGACATAGGAACGCAGCTTGCCGTCCAGAATCAATAGACACCGGATGCCATACAACTGATGACATCTTATCATCAGTTATGGCATCAGTTGCATCGAGATCTAGACTGAGTTTGCCTATGCCGGATGCCGGACATATGTTAACCCAGCCTTACTGAGCATAACACGTAGACAAAACAATCCCACACACTTAGGTATGTCTGTTATCCAACTTCTCATATGAGGGTAATGATTCACAATACTACACACACAATTACATGCAAGGAATAAAATAAGTAACAGACAAGTCACTACTCTAGGTTCTTTAGGGCAACAAGACAAAGCAATTAAAGTTGTGCCCTTCAATATTTCATGGTTCAAAGCTTACAAAAATATTGAAATAAATAACATACAAAAAATGTGCAGAACAAGTTATAAAATCATAAAGACAAAAAACAAACAAACAAAAAAGTCCCATACTTAGCACATCATTGTGATGCACCTTGCACTTGGCTGAAAGCTTGAGATGGTGAGGGGAAATTTGCAATAACTT
Source organism: Hyla sarda (assembly GCF_029499605.1). Classification (NCBI taxonomy): domain Eukaryota; kingdom Metazoa; phylum Chordata; class Amphibia; order Anura; family Hylidae; genus Hyla; species Hyla sarda. Next base: position 271,384,656 of record NC_079190.1, on the reverse strand, counting down.
AATTTACACACCAAATTACCAAGATGCTTTAAAGTGTTATAGGTACTACATTGCACATAGTGGAATTAATTCAAACAAGAAAACAGACTTGTACGGCACTGCACATATTCTATCTTGCTAGTTTTCCTCTCAGGTGCAGCTCAATAAGACAACACAGATGGAATTGTGATCTCTGTGCGGTGGTACTCAGTCCAATAGTGCACAAAACACTGTATCCAGGACATGCATTAGAAGAAAACACGGAGAGCAATCACCGCAAACATCATGTGCAGATCATCTTTATAATATAAACTTCATGGAGTATTACAGCGTGGCAGGCCTCACAGCTGACAATGCATATCAGAGCAAAACCAAGCCATAAGGGGAAAATAACTGACTGTAGAGCTCAGTTACAGGATTGATTGGAGGCACAGATCTGGAAAAGGGTACAAAAATATGCTACACTTAAAGTTGTCAAAAGCACAGTGGCCTCAATAATTCTCAAATGAAAGAAGATAGAATAATCAGGACTCTTCCTAAACTTGAAGAATAGAGGAAAAGCGCTCCATTGTGTAACCAATGTGATGGTTGCGTTTACCCCAAAAAGCTGTGTTAGGCTGCATTCACATCTCGTTTTTGCAATACGGCTCCTGTATCAGTTTTTTTTGTAAAAAAAACGTATGTCTCAAAACCGGACCAAACCGTATACAACCGTATATACCGCTGTACAGTTTTAAACCGTATACGGTTTGAAAACGGATGTCCGGTTCCAAACGGTTTAATACAGTTTAAAAACGGATACAGTTTCATGTTTGTCCTTAATTAAATAAAGTTCTTCTTTTTCTATTTGTGGGAAGAACTTCGGCATGCACTGCGCATGTGCAAACTGCAAAACCGTATTGTGCAAACTGGATGAAACCGTACGCACATACGGTTCTGTACTGTTCCCATTGACCACCATTTTTTTTTTAAACGTATACATACGGGCTGTATCCGGTTTTTCACCCGGACATAAAACCTTAGTAGACTACGATTTTGTGTACGGGAAAAAAACGGATAAAACCGTAAGTGATGCAAAACGTACACAACCGGATGCTACGTTTGTCATACGGTTTTCAATGACATGTCTATACATGCGGATTACAATACAGTTCCATATGGTTTTTACACTGAGACCGGATACGGGAACCGTATTGCAAAAAAGAGATGTGAATGCAGCCTAAGGCTGCATTCACATCACATTTTTGCAATACAGTTCCTGTATCAGGTTTTTGATGAAAAACTGATTCCTCAAAACCAGACTAAACTGTATCAAAACAGGTGTACAAATTTTAACCTGTATCGGTTAAAAACCATATGCGATTTAAAAAATGATGTCCGGTAGTATCCGTTTTTTAAGAAAAAAACATATACATTTTTTACTTTTCACTTCATTGTGAATAAAGTTTCACTTTTCTGATTGAAATTGCAAGAAAAAAAAAAAAACTGTGCAAAAATCTAAAACCGTATGGTGAAAACCAGATGGAACCATACACATATGGTTCTCATTGACTCCCATGTTAAAAAAAAAAAAAAATGTATACAGTTTAATATGGTTTTCCACCCGAACCAAAAACTGTGGTAGGCTAAGATTTTGGGTTCCGGAAAAAAACTGACAAAACCATACAGGATGCAAAACGGACCCAACCTGATGCATCTTTTGGCATACGGTTTTCAATACGGTTCCATACGGTTTTCCCATTGAAAACATATACGGGAACTATATTGCAAAAACGTGGTGTAAATGCACCCTTAGCCATATACAACACTGGTAAAGAGTGTCTAAGGTCTCGGTCCCTCTGCAGCCTTTCTGCCTAGACAACATGACAAAGGGAGGACGCTTCTAACAAAGCAAAAAAAAATAAATGGTCAGCACATCCCAACTAGGTTTTTCTGCTTACTTGCCCACTGTCATCCCTACAGTAAAGCCTGGTGGTGGTAGCATCATACTGTGGGGGTGTTTTTCAGTGGTGAGATAGGGAGACTGGTCAGGGTTGAGAGAAAGCTAAAAGGATCAAAGTACTGAGATATTCTTAATGGAAACCAAATCCAGTGTACTTTGGACCTCATTCTAGGCTAAAGGTATAGCCTTCCAACAATACAATGACCAAAGTACACAGCCAATACAACAGAGAAGTGACTGATGGAAAACTCTGTGAATGTCATTGAGTGACCCAGCCAAAGCCCTGACTTGAACCCAATTAAACATCTCTGGAGAGACCTGAAAATGGCTGTCCACTGACATTCCCCATCCAGCCTGACAGAACATGAGAGAATTTGCAGACAAGAATATCAGGAAATCCACAGATACAGGTGTGCAAACCTTGTAGTATCATCCACAAGTAGACTTGAGGCTGTGAGTGTTGTCTCAGTTTATCCCAGGTTGCAGTGCGGCTCGAGACATTACATCACAAGATAGATGTTAAAAGGGAGCTTGTCTGCTTCAATGGGTGGAGCGAATGCAAAGTGGGAAGGAGAGCATTCTCCACAGGGCTGCAGGGAATTGCAGCTCAGGTGTGCTGCAAAGGGTGGGGTGACTGATGTGTGGGATGGCGAAAAATGAACTCACATTTATAAACAAAGGATCCTGAGACATTGTAGTTGGAGGGAGGGAACTCTAACAGGAAATAGCCAGTTCACAAAAAGAAAGCAGCAGTCCCAAGACAAGCATGGATCCTTCCTAAGCATCTCCATTATTGTCTGGCAGGTATGTACTAAAGTCACCTTATTTTGAATAACCCCTTTAAATAACTCATACAGTGGCATGTAGATCCTAAAATAATGTCATACAAACCTTGGCTAAAATATTTGAAAGATAGTCCATCATCATACAGGATAATGCAAACATTCAGAAAATGCAAAAAGGGAAAGTTTCATGGCAAAATACAAATTAAAGAATTATGTGTAATGTACAGTATGCTATCTCCCGATCTTTCTTCTCTGAAGGAAACTTGGTGCTTTAGCTGTTAGATCTTGTTGCTGTTTAGCTGATAACTTATGGTGTTGGAAAACATAATCTAAGAGCTAAAAGAATAAAAAAAAAAAAAACATAAAATCCCCTGCACAATCTTCAAGAAGAGATATTATGGGTAATGACATGAAATTGCAGTAACGAGTGCGAGACACATTCTTGTGTGGAAAAACATTATACCTTCAAAGAGTCTCTGGAAAGAGATAGTACCAGTCTTGCATTTCAAAAATTGTTTTTCCAAATACTTCTTCTCACATTATTTTGGTTTCCATAAATTAAAAAAATTTAATGGACAGTAATTGACACAATTTTGGTTCTTAAACTTTGACTCGTAAAATTTATTGTATCCAATATACTGGAACATTTTCATGAGAGATTTTCCTCTACTTCATATAAGTAGACATTCCTTGACAGCTTTTTTAAGCTTTTTGAAACAATTTGTAATGATCAATAGAATTTTGTATGAAATTGTTCAATAGTTACTTAAATGTATCTATTATTTGACAATATTTTGTGGGAAAATCAGTTCATTGTCCAGCTTCCACCCCCCTGGCAAACAGCCAAGTAAGCTGGCAGAAGCTAAGAATTTTTACTGAAGTGGCTGCTCCAGAATGAATAGCCATGCATGTCATACAAGGACAACTCTAGTCCAACAGAACTGAAGTCATAAAGAGCATCTCTTGAAAATGAATCAGAGAATGCAGAGTAAATTTATCATATATTTGTTTATTGCTTTATTGAATTTTGCATAAAAGCAAATAACAAGGCTAGGTGTCATAGCTCTCATCCATTATTCATTGTATAACAATCTCTAATATTGCAATTTAACATTGTATGTACATACTGTATGAGACAACTGCATGAAATGGAAAAGCTTACATCCTATCAGTGTCGCCCATACTTTTCGACCGGGCTCCACCAGCAGCACAAGGCCAAGCAGCACCATGAAAAAATCTATACTAGACATGATAAGCATGAAGTATTACTTGATATTTTTGCCACAATACACACACTTGCAACCTGCATAAAGAGTCTCTTGCAAATCCCTACATTAACATTACCAGGGGAAAAAAAACACAGAAAAGAGGACATACTTACTGGTTACTGATACAAGGGAGGGTTAAACACCTATTCCCACCATGATGTAGACCAGCCACAATGTCTAACCTGCCCTTGTATCAGTAATCAGTAAGTATGGCCTCTTTTCTGTGACTTATCTATTGGTCCCCTGGACAACTGAGGTAGAATCTTCAGCTAATTTCAATGCATCCAAACACTGCTTGGGAAAAAAAAGGTATACAGGAATCTAACTTTACCCAACAAATATTACGTTTTTTATTATATTCTTATCATCTGCAGTTTTCTTTTCTTACCATAAAATATCTTTGAACAAATCCAGGCTTTAACCAACACAAATGGCACACTAAAACTGGGTGTACACATTGGCCCTGATTTACTAAGGTCAACCCAACTCTTTTCTCGGGTTGTACGACCAAATTTGTGTCGCGTAGCCCATGCGACACTTTGTGCGACACAATTTCCCAACACAAAATACCATTACTCAGAGTGTTTTTTAAACCCGTGAAAATGGGCATGGTTAGCCGAAAAAGGGCGTGTGGATTACCAATGGATTTTGGGTCGCACTATACAGCCCAGTGTCAGAAAACTGGGTTTGCGTCCGAGATCTTAGGTCCAGCAGGACAACAACCCCAAACATACATCAAAAAGCTCCCAGAAATGGATGGCAACAAAGCACTGGAGAGTTCTGAAGTGGCCAGCAATGAGTCTAGATCTAAATCCCATTGAACACCTGTGGAGAGAGCTTTAAATTGCTGTTGGGAAAAGGTGCCCTTCCAATAAGAGAGGCCAGGAGCCGTTTGCAAAGGAAGAGTGGTCCAACATTCCGGCTAAGAGGTGTAAGAAGCTTATTGATGATTATAGGAAGCCACTGATTTCAGTTATTTTTTCCAAAGGGTGTGCAACCAAATAATAAGTTAAGGGTGGCAATAGTTTTGTCTAGCCCATTTTTGGAGTTTGGTGTGAAATTATGTCTAATTTGCTTTTTTCCCCTCCTTTTTTTGGTTTAGTTCCAAGTAACACAAAGGGAATAAACATGTGTATAGCAAAACATGTGTTACTGCAATCCTTTTCTGTGAGAAATACTTCATTTTCTTGAGAAATTTCAGGGGTGCCAACATTTACGGCCATGACTGTAAGTCACAGGTTTTTTTTTTAGCTTAACAGTTTTCTATGTATAGAAAGGCATAAATGATATACAAAAAATACTATTAACATATATTTCTAGACTACCATTGCAGTTTTATACCAGGCCAACATATTGTCGAACCTCAAACTGGCCTTGGCATAAACTTAAATTTGAACTTTCTTAAGTAAGAGCATACAGTAGTGTGAGCATACAGAATTACTTCCATCAAAAGCAGAATTTTGGCTTGAAATACAGTCAATGAAGAACAATCAAATAGGTATCTGTAGAGTAGTCCTTGGCAGGTATGGCATGCCCTGGCTTATCTTACCCACTAGATGCAGAGCAAGCAGTGACAGAGTTGAGGACTTATCCTAGTCTACATCAAGACAAAGGCCTACAATTACAAAGGTTGGCAGGAGCATGACATAACGGGCATAAAGCCTCCAGACCTCTTGCAGGTAGAGGAAATCATCAATCAGCTTATAGTATGTATGCTATATCATGCAAAGATATTATGTGTGTATATTATCTAATGACTAAGACATTTCATTGCCAAATCTGCATGGAAAGTCTATATTCTTTTCAAGAACTCGGGCAGTGCTTTATATGGAGAATTATTCAGGTAGCCAAGCAATATCTATGTTTATTTATAACTAAAGATCCTGACAAAGGCCTCACATGGCGTAAATCATGCAGAATGTTTGTCTGGAAAACGGGGCAGATGTTCCACACATTTGCACAATCCAGCAGGTGCTAGGACTTCTCGGAAATGCTCATAGACCGCAATGCATTTTCAGGTAAAATGCGCAGAAAGAATAGACATATTCTTTCTGCGGACACCCGAATCAAAAATTCCACCATGTAAATTGTGCAGCAGAATCGCATTATTATTTCGCCTTGACATTCTGCCATCGGTGACCAACTCTTTTTCCCCCTGAAGCCCACTTCTGCTTCATCTAAATATTCAACACTGTGAGGCTAGTCTACATAAACACCTGCAGACTGGATGTCATGCTCCTGGCTCATAAAACATTACCACACTCTGTTAGTGAGATGACCAAACCCACAGCAGCCAATGAACCCCACAGATGCAGACTTTTATCTGCTGACCTGGCAATGGCCAGATGAGAAGATAAAGTTATTCATTGCCATGTCAGCGGATGAAAGTCTGCTTTTGTATGGTTATTTCCTGCAGTGGGTACAACCTGTGTGCACCTGAGGTCCCAAGCTAAATTATTGTATGAAAATAAAGAAAAAGAAAAAACAGCGCTCCTAGTGCAATAGGTTAAAGTTCAGGGATCCCCAAAAACAGGTGAGCAACCCCGCTTACCGGATGGTGTTGCGCTCAGAGCACAACACCTTTGCTTGCCTGTAGACTCGCTTGGCTATTGGTGACACTGTGAGTATTAGGTGGCAGCTTCCACATGTTCGCCGATGCCTTTCAGGGCAGTGGTATGGTAGTCTTCAATCGTTTGGATGGATTATGAAGCGATGATCCAGAAAAAGCATGGATAATTCAGCACCATTCTTCGGAAAGAATTAGTAGAGCAATCGTGGTACAAAAGCTCAAGCCTTTATTAGAATGTGCAACTTAAAGGGGTATTCCAGGCAAAAATTGTTTTTTATATATCAACTGGCTCCGGAAAGTTAAACAGATTTGTAAATTACTTCTATTAAAAAATCTTAATCCTTCCAATAGTTATTAGCTTCTGAAGTTTTCTGTCTAAGTGCTCAATGATGATGTCACGTCCCGGGAGCTGTGCATGATGGGAGAATATCCATTGCATGATGGGAAAATATCCCCAAAGGAGCTGGACAGCTCCCAGGACGTGAGTCATCAGAAAGCAGTTAGACAGAAAACTGCAACTCAACTTCAGAAGCTAATAACTATTGGAAGGATTAAGATTTTTTAATAGAAGTAATTTACAAATCTGTTTAACTTTCCGGAGCCAGTTGATATATATAAAAAAAAGTTTTTGCCTGGAATACCCCTTTAAGTTTCAAACCCACTTGGATTCTTCATCAGGCACATGTATACTACAAAGGTAAGTGCGGTAATTTCAAACACAAATGTATTCACTCCCGGTTCAACCGGGTCATGGTATCGTAAAATATAATTTATACATAAACATAAATTAACTACAGAAAATACTTGGAACATAATTCCTGGGGTTAATGTACAAATTGCCCAACTCATGGTGAGTAAAATTTGTTGGTACATTTACGGTTATGTTTAGTGTACAGACTATTCCATTGTTGGTGCATGCGCCTTTTGTTAGTAAACGGAAAAAATTTTTAAGTGTGGAGTGGACTCCATGTTTCTTCAGGGTTTCAAAATGGTTAGAGATGTTTTCTTTTATTTGTTCGATGGGGATGATTTTGATTGGATTTATTTCAAGTGGATGAAATACTGTACAATGCCGGGAGACTCCATGTAGGAGAAATTTATTTTTGATGTTCTGTCTGTGCTTGTTCATCCGACAGTGTAATGGTTGTGTGGGCCTGCCCACATATTGGAGTCCACATTTACATTCGATCATGTAGATGACATAGGATGATTGGCATGTGAGCCTTTGTTTGATGACAAAAATTTCTCCTGTTTGTTTGCAAATGATTTTGTCAGTTTTATGCAGAATTTCATCACAGCACAAGCATCTTTTAGTATTGCATCAATAACTCCCCCCTGGAAGAACCAAATTATTCTTGGTCTCTCTGTGCTGTCTGATTTGACTAGGGGCTAACAGATTTTTTCAAAGTAGGTGCCCTTCGATAAGATATTTGTGGGGGTTCCTTGATTTTGTCTTTCAAGTATACGTTTTAGAACGTGACAATTTCTTCTCAGGATTGTTTTTATTTCTGTTGCTTCACTGCTGAATGTGGTGATAACATTTATGGGGCGCTCAGAGGCGACTGCAGGCAGTTTCACGCAAAGGTATGCGCTTCTTCCGGCCTCCTTGGCTGGAAGAAGCGCATACCTTTGCGTGAAACCGCCAGAAATCGCCTCTGAGCGCCACACGCTACCGTGAGCCATTGATCTGGAGGAGCAGCCCGAGATGGGAGCCGCATAATCAGAACTGAAGCGGTGAGTGCAGGACACCTGTTTTTGTCTTTTTTGGTCACTACAGAGATTTATTTCTATGCACATTCCAGACCCAATTCATGCTCTATATTGGTATGCAGTGCTGAAAAGTTGCATGTGATTTATTGTATACCAGGTTACCATTCCATTTCCATTTCCATTAGACCCTCAATTAATTGGGTTGAGTCCCGTAGATAATATTTTTGTAGAAATAAACCGATGTAGTGAGCCAAATAACTGGTATTAGAATTTGTGTTGGAAATTATGGGGCGACCGGGTGGGTTCTCTAGATCTTTGTGAATTTTTGGAATAAAATAAAAGTAGGGTTTTTGAATTCTTCTTTGTTTAAAATGCCGTTACTTTGTGCTTTATCGATCATATCATGTAGATATTTTTTTTATCTGGGGGAATTAGTCTCCTTTTATTTTGGTGTAAAATTCAGTATCAGACAGAATGTTGAATGCCTCATTTTCATGATATGAGTAATCGAGTACAACCAGCTCCCAGCCTTTATCGGCTGCCTGAATAACGATTTCTTTGTTTTTCTGAAGGTCTTTAACAGCTTTTTTCTCTTTATTAGTGAGATTATTATTATTATTTTTTTTAAGAAGTCATGTCTGGTTAATTTTTTGAATTCTTGAAGGACAATTTCTTCAAAGACATCTATGTGGGATCCTCGTGCTTGTACAGGGTAGAAAGAGGATGGTAGTTTGAATGTTTGGTGTTTGATATCATCATCCATTATTGCTATTGGTGGAGGTTCTTTCCCATTTTCTTTTATGGAAAAGAAGCGATGTAATTTAAGTTTCCTTAAAAATTTACTGAAATCCAAAAATAATTTAAATGGGTCTATTTGGTGCGTGGGGCAGAAGGAGAGACCCTTTTCTAGGAGACTTCTTTTTTCATATGGATTTAGGGTATATTTTGATAAATTGAATGTTTTTATTGTTACGCCAGAGGTTTTTCCACTCATAGTTTAATTTTCTAAGCGTTACGGTGAATTTTGGTTTTTTTGGTTCTACTTTCCTCCTCGTTTTCTTCTGCATTTAATTTCTCCTGTTCTTTTGGAATATTGTTGGTATGATAGGTTCTTTCTTCTTGTTGCCTAATCCTAAATAATTACATGAAGTGGATGGTGCTGGAGTGATGATATTTTCTCCACTCTCAGTTATACAGTCAGTTTCCTGGGGAGGTATATGGTCTATTGTTAGAGGTGATCGTTTTCCCGGATTGGGATCTTTATTTTTTAGAAATTGGGCCAGTGATCTCATATTGCTTGTGTTATCCACTATGGTGACATTTTTACCTTCATTGTTTTTGAACAACTCGCACACCTTCAGTTGAATTATTAGGTGACATTGATGTTTCATGTACCAATATTTCAAAGTCAATTAGATCTAGTGATTCATTGGATATTATTGTTCCTTTGTTGCTTCCTTTGTTTGGTGTTGTTTTGATTGATTGTACGATTCGTTGCTCAGAATAGTTTTACGTAGTTTTTGGTATTTCTTGGTAAGGCTCCTACTTGCCTGGAGGAAGAGTGAATTGGGAGTATTTGATACATTAGGTGTATTTGTTCTTTGCTTCTTTTTAGGTGTATCTGTATCCTCAATGTTTTTCCTCTTATGGTTTTCAATCTTCTCGTTTTCTCTAACTGCCTCTGTTTGGTCTTCTTTATTAGTTGCTTTGCTTGTGCTGTGATGAAATTTAGCATAAAACTGACAAAATCATTTTCAAACAAACAGGAGAATTTTTTTTGATCAAACAAAGGCTCACATGACAATCATCCTATGTCATCTACATGATCGAATGTAAATGTGGACTCCAATATGTGGGCAGGACCACACAACCATTACACTGTCGGATGAACAAGCACAGACCGAACATCAAAAATAAATTTCTCCTACATGGAGTCTCCTGGGAATTGTACTGTATTTTATCCACTTGAAATAAATCCAATCAAAATCATCCTCATGGAACAAATAACTGTTTACTAACAAAAGGCGCATGCGCCAACAATGGAATAGTCCATACACTAAACATAACCATAAATGCACCAACAAATTTTACTCACCAAGAGTTGGACAATTTGTACATTAACCCCAGCAATAATGTTGCAAGTATTTTCTGTAGTTAATTTATGTTTATGTATGAATTATTTTTAATGATACCATGACCCAGTTGAATCGGAAGTGAATACATTTGTGTTTTAAATTACTGCGCTTACCTTTGTAGTATACGTGTGCCTGACGAAGAATTCAAGTGGGTTCGAAACTTAAGTTGCACAATTCTTTCTGAGGAATGGCGCTGAATTATCCACACTTTTTCTGGATCATCGCTTCATGAGCCGTCCAAACGATTCAAGCTAAATTATTAGCCTAGTCCGCTTATAGGAGATGTGCATTTTAGAAGAAAACACTGTAGAACAGAGTTATGGCTGGTGCTGGGACACTCAGTACAACTTGCTCAGACCGTGACTGAGGTAATTGAATATCCAAATTCTGCTGAATAGGTATCTCATTGACCCCTATGACAGCTTAAACAGCTTAATAAAGAGAATAGTCTGTTGAAATAGCTGGTAATATCCTTTCCCATTTACTCTTTCAAACAATAGGTTCATGTGAAATTTTTGTTCTTGGCTGGACAACAGCCAGGAAACTCTTCACCTTTCTTTTGCAATGAACAAAAAAACTTATTTTACTATTAAACATTATCATAATGCAATAAAATATTTTACCTGCCAATTATCTTAATCCTGTTTTTACACATATATTGTGTTCACATATTTAGCTGAAAACTCTGAAAGCTCCTTTGATAAAACATTCTGTCCTAGTTGGTCCCATCAACTTTGTAATTTCGTAAAAACGACCTCTGTCGGCGATTGCTACAAATCACCGGTCTGAATTCAGACCGGCAATCTGTGGCAATTCGGGTTCATACAGGTCTCCAGTGACCCTGTGACCCAGAAAATAAGGAGGATCATGGGTGTCCAAGACACCCCCGATCCCCCGGAAGGGATAGGAGTGAGGTGGCAGGGGTGCCACACTTCCTATCCCTGCTATCCCTGAAGTGACCGACCAATAGCAGATTGGGGGCAAGGGGGTTAAAGTTCAGTTCCCCAGCTCTGCCCACCCATGGTAGACTGGTCAGAATAGGGGAACCAAGCGTGAGCAGCAGCGGTGGAGGTCCCTTACCGGGCGGCGTACCTGCTGACTGAGTTGCTGCCAGTGAATTGTTGCCTAGCAACATCTACAGGGCAACAGTTTGGAGACCACTACGCAGTGGTCTCTAAACTGTAGCCCTCCAGATGTTGCAAAACTACAACTCCCAGCATGCCCAGACAGCTGTTTAGGCACACTGGAATTTGTAGTTTTGCACAATTTAGAGGGGTACAGTTTGGAGATCACTATGCTGTTGTCTCTAAACTGTGGCCCCTTAGATCTTGCAAAAACTACAACTCCCAGCATGCCCACACAGCAGTTTGCTGTCTGGGCATGCTGGGATTTGTAGTTTTGCAACATCTGGAGGGCCACAGTTTACAGATCACTGTTTAGAGATCACTCTAAACCGAGGCCCTCTCCTTGCAAAACTACAACTCCCAGCATGCATGAACAGCAAACGTCTGGGAGCTGTAATTGTGTGCCATCAACTGTTGCATAACTACAACTCCCAGCATGCCCGTCGGTGATTAGTACATGCTGGAAGTTGTAGTTTTGCAACAGCTGGAGGCTTACTGGTTGGAAAATACTTAGTTAGGTAACAGAACCTAACTCAAGGTTTTCCAACCAGTGTGCCTCCAGCTGTTGCAAAAGTACAACTCCCAGCTTGCACAGTCTGTCAGTGCATGGTGGGAGTTGTAGTTTTTCAACAGCTGGAGGTTTTACCCCCATGTGTGTACAGGGTACATTCACACGGGTGGGTTTACAGTGAGTTTCCTGCTTCAAGTTTTAGCTGCGGCAAAATTTTCCGCCTCGGGAAACTCACCGTAAACCCCCGCCAGTGCAAATGTACCCTAAAAACAATACACTAACACATAATAACTAATACCCCCTTGCACTGCCCCCCCCCCCCAATAAAAATGAAAAACGTATGGTATGGCAGTGTTTCCAAAACAGAATCTCCAGTTGTTGCAAAACAACAACTCCCAGCATTTCCGGAGCCATTGACTGTCCAGATATGCTGGGAGTTTAGAAACAGTTGGAGGCACCCTGTTTGGGAATCACTGGCATAAAATACCCCTATGTCCACCCCTATGCAATCCCTAATTTAGTCCTCAAATGTGCATGGCACTCTCTCACTTCGGAGCCCTGTAGTATTTCAAGGAAACAGTTTAGGGCCACATATGGGGTGTTTCCATACTCGGGAGCAATTGCTTTACAATTTTTGGAGGACTGTTTCTCTTTTTACCCCATATGAAAAGGAAAAGTTGGGGTCTACACCAGCCTGTTAGTGTAAAAAAAATGTTTTACACTAACATGCTGGTGTTGCCCCATACTTTTTATTTTCACAAGAGGTAAAAGGAAAAAAAATATGTGGACGTAAAAAAAAAGTAATATGTGGACGTAAAATGCCCTGCGGGCACACAAGATGGCTCAGGAGTGAGAGCGTACTATGTACATTTGAGGTGTAAATTGGTGATTTGCACAGGGGTGGCTGATTTTACATCGGTTCTGACATAAACGCAAAAAAATAAATACCCATGTATGACCCCATTTTGGAAACTACACCCCTCACGGAAAGTAACAAGGGGTAGAGTGAGCCTTAACACCTCATATGTGTTTGATAAATTTTCATTCAATTTGAATGGGAAAATTAAAAATTAAATGTCAATATAATGCTGGTGTTACCCTAAATTTTTCATTTTCACAAGGGAAAATAGGAAAAAAAAAAAATTGTAGCCCCATTTTTGTTCTGAGTAAGAACAACCCCCTTTTGTGGATGTAAAGTGCTCTGCGTCCGAACTACAATGCTCAGAAGAGAAGGAGCGCCATTGGGATTTTGGAGAGAAAATTTGTCCGGAATTGAAGGCCCCGTGTGTTTACAAAGCCCCCATGGTGTCAGAACATTGGAACCCCCCCATGTGACCCCATTTTGGAAACTACACCCCACACATAATGTAATAAAGGGTAGAGTGAGCATTTACACCCTACAGGTGTCTGACAGATTTTTGGAACGGTGGTCCGTGAAAATGAAAAATTACATTTTTAATTTGCACAGCCCACTGTTCCAAAGATCTATGTCAAAGACCAATGGGGTGTAAATGCTCACTGCACCCTTTATTAAATTCTGTGAGGGATGTAGTTTCCAAAATGGGGTCACATGCAAGGGGGTCCACTCTTCTGGCACCATGTGGGCTTTGTAAATGCACATGGCCCCCAACTTCCATTCCAAACAAATTATATCTCCAAAAGCTCAATGGCGCTCCTTCTCTACTGAGCATGGTAGTGCGCCAGTAGAGCACTTGACGTCCACACATGGAGTATTTCCATACTCAGAAGAAATGGGGTTACAAATTTTGGGGGAAATTTTCTCCTATTACCCCTTGTAAAAATGTAAAATTTGGGGGGAAAAATGCATTTTTGTGAAAAATGTTTTTTTTTTCATTTACACATTCTATTAAAAAATGTAACCCTTTCAGTATTGATCAGCTGCTGTATGTTCCAGAGGAAGTTGTATAGTTCTTTCCAGTTTGACCACAGTGCTCCCTGTTGACACCTCTGACCGTGCCAGGAACTGTCCAGGGTAGGAGCAAATCCCCATAGCAAACCTCTCCTGCTCTGGAAAGTTCCTGACACAGACAGAGGTGGCAGCATGTCAGCAGGAAACTTCACAACTTCCTCTTTAGTATACAGCAGCTGATATGTACTGGAAGGATTATTATTTTTAAATAGAACTAATATACAAATCTGTTTAAGTTTCTGGCTCAGATGATTTGAAAAAATAAAATAACATGTTTTCCACCAAAGCACCCCTTTGGAAGTTTGGCAGCCACCATCATCTCTAGGAAAGGTACAGTTTACTTTTATGCCATAAAGCTATGTTCACATGGCGGAATGTCACCCAAAAAATGCTGGTGCTGGGACATTAGCTCTTAACAGAAAATACAGCTGACGAGTACGTATAATCTAAGTGCATACTCTAACAGAAATCCTGACAATGCTAAGCAATAAACCCTAGAAGTCTCTTTCAGCATGTTCCATTGACTAGGGAGAAGTTGCGGCTTTATACAAAGTTTCCGTAAAAAGAACTTCACACTATACTTTATTGGCATCAATTTAAAAAGCACGGCATGGTTTATACAGTCACTGAAAAGTCAACAGCCATTTTACGCAGCAGTCAAAAATCCAAACACAGCAGGTACATTAGTTTAGTAACGTATATGTTCTTTGAAAATGTTTGATAGTATATTTTTTATTGTATTAGCCAGGTATTTAAGAAAATGCCACAATTCAATATTTCTTTCAGAAATTGCTAATAGAGCTTTTTTAATCAATTAACAGAATTCAAAGTTATTAAATAGAAGAAAAAACCACATCAGCCTTCAAAAGAGCATCAATTCTTCTAGATACAAAGCATCAATTCTTCAGCGATTTTGTAAGATTATAGTCAGGTGTGTGATTAACCTGTTAAGGACGCAGGCATATGGGTACACCCTTGCGTCCTGGTACTTAAGGGTGTAGGGCATACCTGTAAGCCCTATTCCCGTTACAGGGGTTTAAAGCGTGCTCATGGGCTGAGCACCCTTCAAACCCGGTGGGTCCCAATTGCTATCAGCAACCAGGACAAAGGGTTAATGATGGACATCGCATATCGGGCCGATACCCGGCATTAACCCTTTAGATGCTGTGATCAAGGTTGATTGCAGTGTCTAAAATGATGGTTTAATGTGCCTGTTAGCTCAGCGTAGCTGATAGGGACCATCACGGAGGAACCGCAATGTCCCAATCAGCTGAGAGGATGGTGGGACAGTGCCCTTACCTGCCTCCTCGACGTCTGATGGGTTCCCTGAAGCTCCCAGCCAGCCATGTTTCTTTTTCTCTATTTTTGTTTTACAATTGTAGTCTGTCCCTTCTTCCATAGCCAGCACTCTGCTCCACCCATTCGGCCCAGGTATTTTTAATTAGCAGAAGACTGCATAAGGGTTTCCTCTTAGCATTCTTCCAGCCCTCTGGCAGGGAGCACTTGGTAGGTATTCACATTGGTGTGGTTGCACTGGGGCGGCCATTGTTACTGTGATGCTTTGTCTGTGGGGTGGTGTGGCCCGGAGCCAGGGGCTTGGTTGAGCAGCAGTGGGGCTGCCTGGCCACTGGGTCGCTCCCCCTGTGGGCATGGTGTTGCGGTGGTGGTGGCTACTGCCTGGTGGTACGCCAATATTGGGTTAGGGACCCACTCTAAATAGATGACCTTGACGTGGCGAGTGGGCTTGTACTTTTTGATCAAAATGTATACTAACAACATGTTAGAGTTTGAATTTATGCTGAGAAGCAAGTAGATCAAAATACAAATTGTGGATGTGCAGCTGTGTTTCTTTTTCTCTATTTTTGTTTTACAATTGTAGTCTGTATCTTCTTTCATAGCCAGCACTCTGCTCCACCCATTTGGCCCAGGCATTTTTAATTAGCAGGAGACTGCATAAGGGTTTCCTCCTAGCATTCTCCCAGCCATCTGGCAGTGAGCACTTTGGATAGGTAATCACATTGGTGTGGTTACACTGTGGCGGTCATTGTTACTGTGTTGCTTTTTCTGTGGGGTGGTGTGGCCCGGAGCCAGGGGCTTAGTCGGGCAGCAGTGGGGCTGCCTGGCCACTAGGTCGCTCCCCATGTAGGCAGGGTTTTGCGGTGTGGGTGGCCAATGTTGGGTTAGGGACCCACTCTCCACGTTAAGGCCACCTATTTAGAGTGGGTCCCTAACCCAACATTGGCCACCCATTGTACTGTTTGATCAAAATGCATACTAACAACCTGTTAGAGTTTGAATTTATACTGAGAAGCAATTAGATAAAAATGCAAATTGCAGATATGTGGCTGTGTTTCTTTTTCTCTTTTTTTGTTTTACAATGGCAGGCTGGAGCAGCAGAGCACCGATAACACTGATCAATGCTGAGCCAAAGCTTGCATGTAATATAAAAAAAAAAGGAGAAAACAAAAAGTTAATAAATGTGAATAAGCCCCTCCCCTAATAAAAGTTTGAATCACCCCTGCCCATTTCCCATTTTTTAAAATAAAATAATGTAATTAAAAATAAACATAAACACATGTGGGACCACCACATGTGTAAATGTCCGAATCTTGGAATGAGCTAATCGAATCTGACAAATCCAAATTGGTAACAAATTTCAAGAAAAATTAGCTTCACAACAAATCCGAATATCAATCGCACGAATCGCTTATTTTAACTCCATTTAGTGCGGTCCAGGCTCCTGGGCATCTAAGATGGTGGCTCCACATGTCAGGACATGGGGCAAGGAACCCTGGGAAGGCAGGAAGACGGGTAGGCAGAATGACCCTGAATCACATGCAGCATGCAGCCTATCAGCAGCCAGCCACCCATATGATGCCACAGCCCTATATAATCGGCAGACATCTTGCGGCCAGTCACATCAGTGTTTTATTGCAGTGAGAAAGAGGGACAGAGGGCAGTGTGTTGCACAGAAAAGCATTTTTACAGCAGAGATTCACCTCAAGCCCAAATAGAGCTTAGAAGCACTGATAGGGAAGGGAGAGAGATTGAGAGAGAAAGTGCAGTTTTGGGTGTAGTACACAGCGACTGTGTGCTGCAGCACTGGTGTATACAACAACAGAAAAGTTAATAGTGGCCAGACAGTTAGGGTGAGCTGAGCACTAAAAGCCATAATCACCTGCAATTCTTGCCTAATACTGGTTGAGTAGCCGATTGTATTGATAAGTGTAACCTGTGCGTACATAGGTGGTGTACGATTTTGTTCCTGTTAAAGTTTTAAGGGCTTAATTACTGTGAAAGTAGTACACACCTGCTGATGCTCTAGACAAATACTGTTTTAAGTGTAGTGGAGTGTAGTAGAGTGTATTATACTCCCCTCATAAGTGCGTACCACGTACGCAGTGTACAATTTTGTTCCTGTTACAGTTCTAAGGGCCTAGTTACTGTGAAAGGCCAGCCAAAGGTACACCCCTGCTGCTATTCTAGATAAAAAATGTTTTAAGTGTAGTGGAGTGCATTGTACTCCCCTCATACGTGCAAACCATGTAATAACATCTACGTGGTGTACCATTTTGTTCCTGTTATAGTCCTATGGGCCTAGTTACTGTGAAAGGCCAGCCAAAAGTACGCACTTGCTGCTGTTCTAGACAAATACTGTTTTAAGCGTAGTGGAGCGCATTCATCAAGTATCCAGAGGATGTTAACATGGCCACATGCAATTTAAAAAAATATCTTTAATCTTTTCAATTCAGGCTGTGTCATTCTGTCCCCATATGGTCTCCTCTTGCTGCTGCCACCTCCAGGCTTGGTCATTCTGCCATATCTTGGTCTCCTCATGCTGGTGCCACCTCCAGGCTCTGTCATTGTGCCGCCATGTGATCTCCCCATGCTGCTGGCACATTAAATATGTTAATCTATTCAAAATCTTCTATTTATTTAAAAAAAAAATCTATGTAATATTTTCAAGACTGAGGCCCCATGGTCGCTGTCATATATTACCTGTGGAATTACCACAAGAATCCAATGAAACAGGTTGGAGCAATAACAATGAACCATAACTGATATAATAAAACATTTGCAGTTCCACACAGAGTAAGACAGGTGGGTGCTGAGAGGCAGGGGCTGGAACAGGTGGTGGCTCGCCTCTCAGCGGACCGCCAGCTCAATGCTCACTGGAATGGGTAATCAAAAAAGGATTTAAAAAAAATTAAATGAATTCAAATTAAATGAAAGAAAAATTACATAAAACAATCTCTTTAATCTCTTCAATTGTGATGCCATATGGTCTCCTGACCCTGCTGCCCCATCCCCCATTTATTAACACAGCACACTCTTTATGCATGTTACAACAAGGCAAAGTATTCTACACCCCTGTTGCGCCCCTCTGTAGGACAGAAATAGCCGTTTTTAATAACGATTTGCCACAAATAAATTTGGACCAAACCAAATTTTTTGGGAAAATTCGCCAAATCGGCTGAATCACATTTTTCAAAAATTTGCTCCTCTCTAGTCTGAAAAGATAAGGGTAGCTAAACTGCACGGTCGATGGCGTACATGTAAAAAAATACAAAAAAATTAAATGAATTCAAATTAAATGAAAGAAAAATTACATAAAACAATCTCTTTAATCTCTTCAATTGTGATGCCATGCGGTCTCCTGACCCTGCTGCCCCATCCCCCATTTATTAACACAGCACACTCTTTATGCATGTTACAACAAGGCAAAGTATTCTACACCCCTGTTGAGCCCCTCTGTAGGACAGAAATAGTCGTTTTTAATAATGATTTGCCACAAATAAATTTGGACCAAACCAAATTTTTTGAGAAAATTCGCCAAATCGGCTGAATCACATTTTTCAAAAATTTGCTCCTCTCTAGTCTGAAAAGATAAGGGTAGCTAAACTGCACGGTCGATGGCGTACATGTAAAAAAATACTAAAGTCCAAGATTGTGCAGTTTTGGTCACTTCATGCACCATAAAAATGTTAACAAAAAGCGATCAAAAAGTCTCATGAAACAAAAATGGTACAGATCACTGCACGAAAAATTAGCCCTCATATAGCCCTGTATGCTGAAAAATTTAACACTGTAGGGGTCAGAAGGTGACAATTTTAAACATACAAATCTCTGTAACCGTATGAACCTACAGAATAAAGATAAGGTTTAACTTTTACGGAAAATGCACTGCATAGAAATAGGAGCCCCCAAAAGTTACAGCATTTTTTTTATTTTAATATTTCACCTCAAAAATAAGTTTTCTTTTTTGTTTCCTGGCAGATTATGTTATAAAATTGGTGATGTCCTTACAAAGTACAATTGTTGATGCAAAGAACAAGCCCTTATATAGATCTGTAGGTGCAAAATTGAAAGTGTTATGATTTTTAGAGGGGGGGGGGGGGGGGGGAATGGAAGTGCAAAAATGAAAATTGGCCTTGTCCTTAAGTCTCAAATGGGCTGAATCCTTAAAGGGGTATTCCAGGAATTTTTTTTTTATTTGACACTATGCTACAGGTGCTGTAAAGTAAGTGTAGTTCATAATATAGTGTCTGTACCTGTGTGTGATGGTTTGCTCACAATTCTTCTGTGATTTTCACCCCACTATTTATTTTATTTTATTTTCAGAGTAAAAGTTTTTATTATTTAAAGACAACAATAAAGTGTTAACAGTTAAAGGCTGGCAATAAAACAACCGGGAGGTAGTATTACACACATTGCAAAAACCAAAACGTATAGAAAACAGTAGCCTAAGCTGTCTAGCAACACTAGAGTGGAGTCAGGAGCTTAGTAGGTATATAATAGGAAAAGTGACATGCCATATCACCAGTCAAAATCGAGTTGGAACCCACTATTTATTTTTATCAGCATACAAAATGACTGTTGTCTCGGATTTTTCCCAGGTTGCAATGCGCCGAGACCTGACTCACTAGTCAGCTGATGACAGGGAGCCTGTCTGCTTCAATGGGTGGAACGATCGCTTGGTGGGAAAGGGATCAATTTGCAACTAATGCAACAGTTGTAGGCACCCTGATTGAAAACCACAGGTCTTTTGTTTCAATGGATGGGATGGCTGATGTGGAGGAGAGAGGAAAATGGAATTGTGGGATTTGTAGTCAAAAAAATAAAAGTCAAACATGAAATACAAGTTCACAAAAAGCTAACCACAGTGTTATGGTAATCTCATAACATAGCCGTTTAGCCCCAAGACAAGTGGAGATCCTTCCTAAGCATGTCCATTACTGCCTGCCAGGTACATACTAATATCACCTTATGGAGGATAACCCCTTTAAGGAGTAATCAATTATACCAAGCAGGAGATAATTATCATTATATATAGGTTGAAATAAAGTCATTAACTAAAACATTCACTGTTCAGGAGACTTACAACTGGGTAAGGAACAGTCAAACTATGCTACAAACTTGAGGTTGTAAAAGATAGTTATATGTTCCAAGTCATAATGTGGTGTGCCAGGGGTAAGTTGCTGGAACTTGAGATACTACACAGGAAAGTGACTTGTGGTTCACTCGGGGTGCGAGTGGTGAACAGTCCCATGTGAACCTTAAAGACACAACCTTTGTCAATGGAGGCCTGTGGAGGCTGTGGGCAATCCTTTATTCCTCCCTATCGTTTCTGGGACGGGTGGCGGTAGGATATATATATATATATACAGAGGAACCTGCACCCTGGGGTCACGACAATCAAGAGTTGATGCTAGACCCTGCAACACTACTCAGCATCACCCCTGTTCACCCAACACCCCCCAAGCTACCACAAGTAAATCAGACACAGGGAGGCAAACAGATGGCACAAGGACCCATGATGATGTCCCACCCAAACTTCGCTCTGTGCTTGATGACGGGTGATACAGGGGCCGGAGTATCATGACTTCACGGCCCCGCCCCTTCATGACGCCACACCCACCCCCTCAATTCAAGTCTCTGGGAGTGGGTGTGACGGCCACCATGCCCCCTCCCAGAGACTTGCATCAAGGGGTTGGGGCGTCCCATCATGAGGGGGCAGGGCAGTGATGTCATGATACTCTGGCCCCTGTATCGCCTGGGGCCAGAGTATCATGCAGGTGGTGCTGCAGGAGAGATCGTGGGGGTTCCCAGCGGCGGGTCCCCTGCGATCAGACATCTTATCCCCTATCCTTTGGATAGGGGATAAGATGTTTAGGGGTTGAGTACCCCTTTAAGAGATGTGAACGATCCCAGGACTTCCTCTGGTTCCTATTGTAACATTTAGCCTGACTTGTTCTTTGACTCTTCTAGAAAATGACTTTGACTGTGGGGCTCTCTAGTGCTACTCCAAATATTATACTCACTGAACAAGAGTCTTCTCAGGCATGTATCTGTGGTGACTTTTCTGTAGACCTTAGCAAAAAATCCCTCACAAATCTTGCCCCTGCTGAGAAGTGTTCCTGCTGGCGCATCCAGACTTTTTAATCAGTTTTTATTTATTTTATTTATTCATGCCCCTGAAACTTCATCCTTTTTTATTTTTTATTTTTTTATTTTTTTTTGTGGACATAAAGACAGCATGAAATAGGTTAGGTAACAAGACAGCTTGGTTTCTCTCTGTCTCTGGGTCTCTACTCGACAACCACTCATGACCGGTGACCAGGGTTTTTATAGACCCCAACTCCTATGTAAATCACATGCTCTTTGGTTTTATACACCTTCAGTGGATGCAAATGTATATCCTGGTGCTCTGGTACGTAACATACCAGGATGTACTATTACATCCACAAGGTTTAAGATCACCGGATCCCCTAGGCTATCCTTCCACGTTGCATAGGGGGGAATATACAAAACATCCACCATCCCCCCCCCCCCCCGTAATGTCATTTCTAGCTGTCCAATCATGGTGCTGCAGGTCCATTCCAGACTGCTGTCAGCTGATGGCGTGGGAGTAAAGTGCTATCGAGACAACACCACTCGGTGCAGTGAAATATTGAAGTTGCAGGGTTAAAGGGGTACTCTTGTGGAAAATCAACTGGTGCCAGAAAGTTTAACAGATTTTTAAATTACTTCTATTAAAAAATTGTAATCCTTCCAGTACTTTTTAGCTGCTGAATACTACAGAGGAAATCCTTTTCTTTTTTGAACACAGTGCTCTCTGCTGACATCATGACCACATATGCTGCTCTGAACAGTTCCTAAAATGGACAGAAATGTCAGCAGAGAGCACTGTGTTCCAAAAAGAAAATAATGTTTTCTGTAGTATTCGGCAGCTAATAAGTACTGGAAGGATTAAGGTTTTTTTTAATAGAATTAATTTACAAATCTGTTTAATTTTCTGGCACCAGTTGATTTAAAATAAAAATAAAAGTTTTCCACCTGAATACCCCTTTAAGGCTAGATCAATCACTAGAATTAGTCGGGAGAGCACTCTAAGTGCATTTGCTCCTAGTTCTGTGCTAAGTAACTAAAAGCAGAGTGAAAAATGTTCAGCTTGACCCATCCTCTTTTCATCTTCTTTTCTTAAATGTTTCATTATGCAGCTACAAACAAGGGTCAAGTGCCCCAGCCATGAAGAGTGGATGCCCAGAGAGAAGGAACCAAGATGCACTATGGCATCAGAGCTCATGAGTCTATAGCCACGCCCATGCTATTCTGCCGTGTCCACCATGATGTACCTTTCAAATTGATTTCCAATTAAAAGTGAAGTGTTTATTAGAAAACTTAGGTAAATTTACCCTTTTTTTTATTTACTGGAGTATCCCAACAATTATAGCAAATTATTGTTGAAGATCTATAATGAGTTTCCCTTAGTTAAAGGGGTACTCCAGTGAAAAAAAATGTTGATGCCAGAAGGTTAAACAGATTTATAAAATCACTTCTATTTAAAACTCTTAACTGTTCCAGTACTTATCTTCAGCTGTGTGCTCCACAGGAAGCTCTTTTCTTTTTAAATTTATTTTCTGTCAACCACATTGCTCTCTGCTGACACTTTTGTCTATGGGGATTTGCTCCTGCTCTGGACAGTTCCTGACGTAGACAGAGGTGTCAGCAGAGAGCACTGTGGCCAGACAGAATTTTTTTCTTCCTGTGGAGCATACAGCAGCTGATAAGTACTGGAAGGATTAATATTTTTAAATAAAGTCATTTACAAATCTGTTTAACTTTCTGGCACTTATTGATTTAAAAAAAATAGTTCTTCACTGGAGTAACTGTTTAAGAAATTTCAAAAAGACTGGTTGTGATCTGGTCTTCAGCTATTTAAATGCTTTTCAAACATGGCTTGAGAGTATTGTGGCACTACCATTAAAAATAAGAAATAAATATTGCTGTCTCATAATATTCTCATTGGTATTGATAAAGAGAGAAAGTAATCTGAACTCGTAATGTTTATTGCGTGCTGCATGGAATGAATCACAGCGAAGGGTACTTTTTATGTCAGGAATTTTTCTCTATAAGTTGATTAATAGGTCAAATAAATTATCAAGCTCAGAACTGTGCGCTGTGGAAATGACTCTAATGAGTGAAAAAATGTGTTTAATAGAAATGGCATATGTTCAGAGTCATTTCAGTCTTCAATTGTTTCAGTATTGTAATAGTGCTAAAAAAAGAAAAAGCATATACTGCATGTTATAACATATTTTAGGCAAATATATTACTATACAAAGGTGGAAACTCGTGCGCTGATTGGCTGCCACCTTCTGGCCACTTGTGGCTGAGATCCTATGTGTTTTCAGCCTTAGATCATAAGGAGGAAAAAATTGAAAACGCAAAAATCAACTATGCTTACTTGAAATAGGGAAAGAACAAGTCAATTGTCAAAAGTCAAGGCTAGGTTCACATTGTTGATGTGCTCTGACCCCTTCTAGGTCTGTTTGGCTCTTTTTTTTTACGCCAAAAGGCCCCAAAACAGATAGTAGCACAGCTGACTCCAACGGGTCACCAGCAGGTCCTGACAGATCCCATTGACTTGAATGGGGTCTGCTGGAGATTCGGCATTGGAGTTTAGAGGAGAAAGAAAATTATGCGTGCACTACATTTTTCACTGATAAATTCCCGTCATTTCGATGGACTTGTCGATGGAGCTATGTATAACGGAGCCCTAAAATACATTATTCAGATACATTGGCCCTGATTTACTATTGTAAACACGTCCTGTTTTGGGCACCAAAATCTTGTACAGTGCGCCATAATTTGGCGCATCGCACCACAAATTGTGCCTGCACCAGAATGTGGGACCAAAAAATTCAAAAAACCCGGCCAACTTAAACCTCTATTTTACTTAAAAAATCTGAAAGGGGGTGTTGCCACCGGGAAAATGGGCATGATCACCGAAAAAGGGCATGTCCCAACTTTTTCTAAAAATCCCAGCATATTTACTAAGGTTTCCACAGAAAATTTGGTGGATTTGAGCTCTGGAAAACCCAACAGCTCAGAGCAGTTAAAAAAAATAAAAAAAAAAGCAAAACATAGCAAATAGTGCAAAACATAGGGAAACATTAGTAAATTCCATGGAAAAATACCTGGAAAAATCCACAGAGCACTCGTAGTAAATCAGGGCCATTATTTTTTAAATTCCCTTATGTCATGTTCACTGACACAGTGACACCTGTGGTGATATGACGGGTGTGACTCAGGATAACACATAGGAGCTTCACACAGACTAGATTACAGTGTTTGACTATGAAGCCCTATGAACACCCCTGTTGTGTGAATTATGCTTTATTTCAGCATAATGCTTGATTCCTGTACAGTGAACCCCCCGACCTACGATGGCCCCGACATACGATCATTTCAACATAAGATGGCCTCTCAGAGGCCATTGCATGTTGAAGGCAGCATCAACATACGATGCTTTTGTATGTCGGGGCCATCGCATAAACGGATATCCGGCAGCGCAGACTGCTTCAGCTGCCACCGGATAGCCGTTTACAGTGCTACATTATATAATTTAATTAAAATGTTGAGGGAAGGAGCCTTTGAAGATATCCTGTTAGCCCCCCTTTACATACTTTATGTCCGTTGTCAGTTTTCTTTTCCCTCCGGCGCTGCAAAAAATGCACCAGAGTGAAAATAAAGCCAGAATGAATGGGACCGGTCACAATCATTCGGTGTCCAAGTTTAGACGCCGGATGATTTGACTTGCCGGACCGGCACAGACGGCAACTCATCTAGCTGCTTTTCCACGACCATGCTGCATATACCTGTCAGGCAACTGATGGCTACTGATGGTTTTGACTGATGACAATGTATGCACTTTTTGAGCATCAGTCGTGCCATCAGTTGTGAACAGTTTATGTAAAAAATACTGAGCTGACACAACTGACATATGTAAACCTAGCTTAATCTAGACTAAATCCGACCACGCCCAATTTTGCTAAACTGGAGTGCATCATATATTTGGCGCAAAACTCAGTAAAAAGTGATGCAAAAAGTTTGAAATATATCTCCCATTGTGTGAGAAAGCAATATCTTCTGTTCCTTTAAACATTACAGTGTAAGTTGAAATTGCTGTGACAAATCAATTGTGTATTTTGCATTTAACACCAAATTCTCAAGGCAACACTTCAGAAAGGAGTTTTGATTAGATTAACCTTTCAATGCATTTCTAAATTACTAAAATATGTAAAATACTCATTACACCATGAATGTGTTGTTCCAAACACAGCGAGTAGGGCTTGATGTCAGCGTGGGAACTGATGAGACAAAACCAGTCTTGATCAAAGGCAAAATATTAAAGTTAACTTTAAAGCGCATTGGGAAAGTATTCAGACCCTTTCACTTTTTAATATGTTGTTAGGTTGTAGGTTTGTGCTCAAATAAAACATTTTAAAAATGCACGTCCCCCCTCCCCCCCCCCCCATTACTCTGCACTTAATACTCCATAATGACAAAGTGATAACAGAATCTAAAATATTGCATTGACATAAGTATTCAGACCCTTTATTCAGTACATAGTTGAAGCACCTTTCACAGTGATTACAGCCTCCAGTATTCTTGGGTATGAGACCATAAGGTTTGTACACATGAATTTTCTGCCATCCTCAGTGGTGATGCTAGGCAATAAGATAAAATGATCAGTGCCCCGAATCTTTTTGCCTATTGCCTGCAGGCGGGGTAATTACTGTCCCGGCTGTCGAACGTCCAATTGCTTGGCTGCGCTCCTCCTAATTGGGCAGCCCACAACCCCTTTAAATTAGCAGAGGCTGCCGGGAGGTAGAGTGGTGCAGTGCGCCCAGTCTGAAAGAGCAAAGCCAAGCGTGAGGACTCGTGGGGCAGCCAGGATGGTAATTAGGTCTCACGCCACCTTCAGTGTACTGTTTGCTGGTCTTCAGGTTTGGTGGACCTACCGCTAAGTAGTTCCTGACCCCAACCTTCTTTAGGAGGCAGTACCCAGACATACTACCTGCAGAAATATAGGGGGATTTTCATCAAAACCAGTGCAAAGGAAAAGTTGACCAGTTGCCCATAGCAACCAATCAGATCGCTTCTTTCATTTTACAGAGTCCTTGTTAAAAATTAAAGAAGCAATCTGGTTGCTATGGGCAACTGGGCAACTTTTCCTCTGCACAGGTTTTTATAAATCTCCCCCATACTGTATATGGCTGGAGGCAGTATGTCTATAGGGACACAGAAGGGGCTACAACTACATATGGGACAGTGCACAGGGAGTCTATAATTATATATGGGGCACAGAAAGGTCTATAATTTTATATGGTGCACTATATATGTAGGCACAAAGCATGCACTATTACTATATGGGGCAATACACATGGGCAGTTTGTACAGAGATGAGAATTGTGCTGTAGAAAAGAGTCTTAAATGTTTGTCCTGTGGAGACAAGTCATGGTTGGGAGAAGTCGTTATGATGATCTTGGCAAAGAAATGGAAAAGTGAACTCCGATCAGAAAAGACCCCTGTGATTGACTTTGAAGACGCCCCCTGTGATAGACATAGAAAAGATGTCACCTGTGATTGACCTCAAAGACGCTCTCTGTGATTGACTCAGAGAAGACGGCTCCTGGGATTTACTCTGAAGACGTTCCCTGACATATCATGCATTATTCTGCCTAATTTTGTCCCACCAGCACTGAAGTCACCTGTACGTTCTGCACTTAGGTTAGTGAAACATCAACTCCCAGCATATTCTTAGCACTGCTTGGTGAGAACTGCTCAACTGCTCATTGTAATAATGGGAGTGGCTTTGGAAACCCTCTCATTGTCCTGTAGATAAATATACAAAATACAAACCTAGAATGCACTCATTTATTTTGACCCGGTGAAAAAGTCTTTGGCTGAGTTACCAACGCATTTCTGCAAGTATAGCAAATGTGTTTATCCCTGGGCACATCAGGTTGGCAAGTGTTAAAGGGGTAGTCCAGTGGTGAAAAACTTATCCCCTATCCTAAGGATAGGGGATAAGTTTGAGAATGCGGGGGGTCCGACCGCTGGGGCCTTCTGCGATCTCTCTGTACGGGAGCCAGGCTCTCCGGCCAGATAGCGGGTGTCGACCCCCACACGAAGCAGCGGGCGACACGCCCCCTCAATACATCTCAATGGCAGAGCCGGAGATTGCGGAAGGCTCTGCCATAGAGTTGTATTGAGGGGGCGTGTTGGCCGCCGCTTCGTGCGGAGGTCGACACGCCCCCTTCCCGCGGGCTGTCGGGGCTCCATACAGGAGATCGCAGGGGGCCCCAGCGGTCGGACCCCCCCCCCCCCCCCCCGCGATCTGCAACTTATCCCCTATCCTTCGGATAGGGGATAAGTTGTTCACCACTGGGTCACCACTGGACTACTCCTTTAAAAGTCTGGATTTCTACCACACTATGGATCAAGTTTCAGTGCAACATTAAGAATATCTCTGTAATTTTTAGTTCTATTTTTTCTTCTCTTTTCAGATTTTCCTTATATCTGACCAGTTTTCCTATCCCAACTACTAAAAAGCACACCCACAGAATGATGCTGCACACACATATGTTTCATTGTAGAGATGTTATTGGGCAGAGAATCTTTGTTCTCACAGTCAGAGTGTCCTTTAGTATTGGTTTTGTTACGTTTTGCACTCCGGCCGCACACGCTGAGCGCATGATCCCGTTACCTGTTGCTGCCGGCGGGGCTGGGACTCTCCTCGCGGGACGCGCCCGCATGCAAGCCCCAGTCTGTCACTCACCTGGTGCTTCTCCTGCCCCTGCCTCTCTCTGTCCCCATCCCCTAGGGCGTGTGCGCGCCGGAGCTTTAAGATTTAAAGGGCCAGTGCGCTCATTAGCTTAATTCACCTGTGGCTCATTAATAAATTCCTCCACCCTCCTCACTTCCCTGCCGGATCTTTGTTGCCTTGCTTTGTATCTTATCCTTTGCTCCGTGACCTTGTTGCTCGCCGCCTGCCTACTGACCATTTGCTACGTTCCTAACTACACTACTGTGCCGTCTGCCCTGACCTTCTGCTATCCTGACAGCCAGCTGTCTTATCCCTCCTGTGCCTCGCATCTCCTCAGCCGCCTGTGTGGTCAAGCCATGCCACGGGTAGCGACCTGGGTGCCGCCTGCCACAGCAAGTCCATCACACTTTGCGGCAGGCTCTGGTGAAAACCAGCGACCCCTTAGACTCTGCTCCATGTTACGGTCCGAGTCATCTGCGACACAGATCCAGCAGATCCACATCCACCGGGGTTCCTGTCTTCTGAAACGTGACTGTTACAGGTTTCATTTAAGCACTGTATGATGTTAACAATTTACTGTTTTTGTGGTGTACAGTAGTGCAACATTATATGGCATTGAAATTTAGGCTTCATAGAGGGCTTGAAAATAACACTAAATATTTAATGGATGTTTATACACAACATACCTTGAAGGAAGGAACTGCACAGAGCATCATATGGCGGCATAGGCAATCCCTATATATTCCATAGTTTTAAGTTTATGATACTGCAGTATGTATTGACCATGAAAAAGTGACAGCCTTGTGGATTTTCATTACACTATTAGATTGGAAGAATCTAGGGGTATTGGCATCCTAGCATTTTGCACACAATATAGCTTAACACTAAATAAATAAACAAAATCTGTGTAGAATATGGAATATAGCTTAGTGCAAACTGATGATGGCATCTCAAAGGCAAAGCTAAAGATGCAATCATGCTCTGGCAAAATCCTTTCTTTTCCCTATCTTGGAGGTTTACAGCCGAATGATTGCGAATACATCAGCTGTGTGTTTGTCAGCCGTTTTCATATTTCAATTCGGTTATGAGCAAATGTGTTCAAATTACCATTAGCTGCAATCGCATCTCCTGGTTCACTGGGCAGGGAGGCAATAAAAGTATCTGGCTTTTTAAAGCCCCCAGTCCCACTTACTAATGTATATTGAATTTGCAATAAATTGAAAGCAGTCAGGCATGCAACATGGGTCTAATACTTTTAATGCTTGTTTTGTAGTTTAAGATTTGATTAATAGCTTTTCAAGCTGATATAGCTTTAGGTATGCAAAGGAAACATGATGATTTTATTTACGATACAATTATATTACTGTATATGCTTGTTTGCATTAAATCCTCTTGCGGGCCTTCCTATATGCCTTTGAAAAATGTGCATAGTAATATAATGAGAAAGTCAATCACTTCCCATTGCTAAAAACTATCCTGCTGTCTGTAATGGTGTCAGGTGTCCTCACTGGATAATTTTTTCACCACAGTAAAGGGGTTCTCCAGAGGATAAACAAAAAAAATTCAAATCAACTGGTGCCAGAAAGTTAAACAGATTTTTAAATTACTTCTACTTAAAAATCCTTCCAGTACTTAATCCTTCCAGTACTTACAAGCTGCTGTATACTACAGAGAAAGTTGTGTATTTCTTTCCAGTCTGTCCACAGTGCTCTCTGCTGACACCTCTGTCCATATCAGGAACTGTTCAGAGTAGAAGCAAATCCCCATAGCAAACCTCTCCTGCTCTGAACAGTTCCTGACATGGACAGAAGTAGCAGCAGAGAGCACCGTGGTCAGACTGGAAATAATTTCACAACTTTTACTGGAGCATACAGCAGCTGATAAGTATTGAAAGGATAAATATTTTTAAATAATTTACAAATCTTTTTAACTTTCTGGCACCAGTTGATATAAAACATGTTCTTTTTTTACTCCGGAGTAACCCTTTAATCATGATATTAGGTTCTATTAGGTGGTATGCTGAAGATTTAGGTAAAGTCCAGCTAAGACAAGGGGCTAAGGGGGATCTGTGACACGCATATAAACATCTATGAGACTATTAGATACTTATCCCCTATCCTGCAGAAGACTGTATAGAAGCCAGGAAAATACTGTGAAGACTATATAGAAGCCAGTGAAATGCAGAGGGAGGAGAAAAGGCTATAATGATATCAGCTATGCATGATGGGAAGTGTAGCATGCTACCCACACAGGCTGCTACTAAAGCCTGCCCACTCTTGCCGCAAAAAGCATACGAAGCAGCAGTGTAACATTAAAGATTAATTAAAAGAAGTTAATTATGTAAGATTTACATTACAGTGATGCTCTGTGTGCAATGTCCCTGCAGTTTTATTTCAAGTTTTTCATCTAAACTCTGGAATACTCCTTTAATTTTGTGGTGTTGGTTCTTATTTATAAATGTTGGAGGATATGTAGAAGCAAGCCTAGAACTTTAAAGCATCAAGTTGGAGAAACTTATGCAGGTTGAAGCATTATTCACAATACATGTGTGCATTCTGCCAGTCAAAAATGACCCATGAGATAGGCACACAAAGGGTACAGGCTCCTTTTTTTCTTTCCTGTCGAAGAAAAGGATCCACAGAGATCCGGTTTTTGCACAATAGAAGTCAGTGGTAATAGGATGCAAAAAAACAGTATTTCACCAGGATGCAAAAATGTGGCATTGCTGACAACATAAACCTCTCAAAAGGGTACTCAAGTGGCTAATATATTTGCCTATGTGTCATTTTCTTTTTATGTTCTTGCTTTTTGCAATTGACATGTTTTATATGTTTGCGCAGCATGTGTCTGTATTTGTTACCTGTTTATGGGACAGGAAGTTCTGTAGTTCTGCGTTGTGTCTCTTACTGTCATCCATCATGTCAGCCATGTTCTGAGTAGGCTGTGGATAACGCTTCAGGGCATTTTTTTTCTTTGTTGTTTGTCTCTGTGAGTGGGCGGCTTCTTTCACTCCCAGCTTCTGAATATGTATGCTGTTTATTTCCGCCTCTTGCATGATTGTTAGCCATGCTGTTTGTTCCGTAACTCCCTCCACATAGCTGAACCAATTGCTGTTCTTTGCTAAAACATGCGTGCTTCTCTATGTATGTATGTGGTGACACGCTGGTATGTTTTTTCTGTACAATATGAATTTTTCCTATACCGAAATACCAGAAGGGCCCCTCCCCCCCATCAAATGAATGAATTATCATCCGTAGCGCTGTCTCCTACATTGGGGAACTAATCATATGTGACCACAGGCTCTGCTCTCCTCCTCCTCCTGTGAGCCACCAGCACGGAAAATGAATGAGTTGTCACCCGCCGGCACTGGAAATGAATGAGTTGTCAGCTGACAACTCATTCCTTTCCAGCGCCCATGGTTCACAGGAGGAGGAGAGCAGCATCTGTGGCTGATAATTAATTGGGGAGAGCAGCGCTGCGGCTGAAAATTCATTGGGGGAAGGGGGGGGGGGGGGTGGGACATCACAATTAGCCATGTGAGTTGGAGCAGACAAAACAGATGGGCATCATCAGGCACAATTCAAGGGGAAAAAAAGGGGAGGAAAAACAGAAACAGAAAAAAAAAAAAAAAAAAAAGAAGAAGATGCCCCAAACCAAACCAGCAAGGCATGTGGCATGCTGGGATTAGTAGTTTTAAGCACAGCAAGATAAAAAGATGACATAATAGGGCAGTGTGCACTTTAGACAGTCAGTCTGCAGCAGGCCAACCGGGGTCTGGCGAGAGACGTTGCACAAGTTACGTCCCTACGCTGCCGCCGGAGAGAAGCGCTGCGCAGGCAAGGTAAGTGTGTTCATGTGTGTCTCTGTGTGTGTCTCTGTGTGTGTGTCTGTCTGTGTGTGTCTGTCTGTGTGTTGGGGGAGCTATGCTACAAAATGTGGGTAATCTATGCTACCTAATGTGGGGAACAATGCTATCTAATGTGGGGAATATATGCTACCTAATGTGGGACAACTGCTACCAAATGTGGGGAATCTATGCTACCTAATGTGGAGAAACTATGTTACCTAATGTGGAGAAGCTATGCTACCTAATGTGGGGAAACTATGCTACCTAATGTGGGGAAACTATGCTACCTAATGTGGGGAAACTATGCTACCTAATGTGGGGAAACTATGCTGCCTAATGTGGGGATTCTATGCTACTAAATGTGGGGAAACTGTTACCTAATGTGGGGTAACTGCTACCTAATGTGGGGAAACTGCTGCCCACCAAATGCTGCAGATTTATGTGAGTTGCAGTGCAATTTTATGGCATATTCCCTTTTTTTTTATTATTATTTATTTATTTTATTTTTTTGAGGTGGGGGGGAACAGGCATATTCTTTGCACAGGGGTCCTCTGCTGTCTGTGTCTGCGCCTGCTTCAAGGATCAGGCCAGTTTCATTTTTCCCATCCATAGACCATTATGAGAGCTTGTTTTTTTGTGAGACCAATTGTACTTTGTAATCAAGCCTTTTATTTTACCCTAAAATATATGGTGCAAGCAAAAAACATATTGTTTTGTGGGGAAATTGAATGAAAGACGGAATTTTGAAATTTTTGGAGAGTTTTGTTTTGATGCAGTGCATTTATTGGTAAAACTGGCATGTTCTGTTTAATCTGTGGATCAATTCAATTATAAAAATACCCATGTTTAAATGCTTTGCTATTACTACACTACTGAAGAATTTTTTTCACAAAATTTGCAAGTTTAAAATTTCACTATTCTGACCCTTAACAACTTTTTCCTTTTTCGTATATATGGGGCTGTATTAGGGCTCATATTTTTGTGCCATAATCTGTAGTTTTATTGCCTCCATATTTGCATATATATGACTTTTTGATCACTTTTTATTACATTTTTCTGGAATGTGATGTGACCAAAAAGCAGCAATTTTTTACAATGACATAATTTATCATACAGGATCATTAACATGCTATTTGAATATTTCAGACATGCATGCATGCAGCAATACCAAATGTGTTTATTTATTTATTTCTTTTTTTCTACACTTTTTTTGTAAAATGGTCATTTTTATTTTTACATTTTGAAAAAAAACTTTTTTGTAGCCAACTTTAAATATTATATGCCCTCATAGGGGATTATTTAAAGCAATATTTTGATTACAATGATTACATTTGATTACATTGTTCGGAGATATGCATAGGAATAGCACTGCGAAGTAATATTGGCAATCTACTTCTCTGGTCTGCCAGAAGCTGACCAACGGAGGAGATAACCGGAGCCAGCATGAGCAGATGAGAGGAGCGCCAGCAGCCATCTTGACTCCCGTGATTACACCACAGGTGGTCCAATGAGTCCCTAGGAGCCCCAATAATGCTGCAGACGTTGTGATCAGTATTGATGACAGAAACTGAAGGGTTAATGGCAGGCATCAGTGCCATCACTGATGTCCACAATTACCGACATGTCACCAGCTGCTAATAGCAGCCAGGACCTGCTGCTTCTGCACATGTGCTCCACTTTATGTACAGAACATAAATTTAAGTCCTCGTGCATTAAGTATTATGTCCATGAATTTACCTCTGTTATGGGTTAAAAACAAGTGATTTATTTTATACAAAGTTGATGTCACTTATTTTTTTCTTTAGGAATTATTTAACAATCAATTAACAATGCTTGCAGACAACTGTGGATATCCCTCTCAATAAATATCATATCCAGATGGGTCTAAAAAGTAAACAGATGGGGGTGCAGAGTTTCTGCATAGCCCACCGACTGTTTATGAGTTGGGAGTAATTCTGAATTTTACTGGATTAGTTAAGGTCACCCCTGTAGGAGAGCACAAATACCAGTCTCAAATAAGACGTAATCCTTTGCCTGTTTATCCTTCCACCCAGGGAGAGGATCAGTGGAATGGAAAGATGATGTACAAAAAATAAACAGCATGCAGACATAAAATATACACTTGCTGGAGCCTAAAATCCTCATTTGCAGCTTTTCCTACCAAGGCAGATTTTGCAGGACAGCAGCAGAGAAATTTTCTTTACAAATGACTTTCCTTTCTTCTGTCTACAGTAACAATATTCTAGCTGTTTGAGAGAAACATTAGTGCGAACTACTCTTAAGGGACTAAATATAATTGGTACACTTGCGAATTCCTACAATGCATTTATAGCTTAAAACTGGTTTTCATAGCTTTTAAACTGGATCCTTCTGAAAAAGTCAACTTTTCAAAGTCTCTAGAATCCTTTTCATTTGCCAGTCAAACTGGAGCAGATCTGAAAGGAGTAAAAACTGCTTCCAAATAGTAAAGACTTAGACTGCCATCACACGTGACAGAAGTTTTTTTTTTTTTTTCTTAAATGATGCTGCAGTTTTTTGAATCAAAGCAAAAAAAGAGGATCCAGTAGGAAGGAAAAGTATGAGTCCTCCCTTTATACTTCCCATTCCTTCTAAATCTACTTCTTTGGCTTTGACTCAAAAGCTGCAGTGGCACTAGAAAGAAAAAGAACTGCTGCGTGTGATGGCAGCTTTACCGAAAACTAGAAAATAAAACTGACCGGTTCTAGCCAAGCAGGGTTTATGTTAGCTTTAGGCTTTACGTTTTCTTTTGTTTTTAGTGGCAAAAATGCCTAAAAAAAACTTAAACTGCAGCAATGTGTTTTCTCACAGTAAAAGCACTGAGGCCAGATGTTAGGCAAAAGTCATTAGGCATTTATGAAACATCAAACCCAGTTAGCGATTTTTCCTTTGACTTTTTTTGACATTTCTTGGCCTTTTTTTCTTCAGTTTTAGACTTAGTGGAAGTTTCCCAAAATCACAGCATGCTGAGATGATGGTGTTTTAGCATATACAGAGGTAAGTAGTAATGCTAACTTCTTGGCTGGACTGAGCACTATATGCCAACCCAGCAATGAAAGAGTTAAGTTATGCTGCTGTGCCAAAGGCTGTATAAAATGCTGGGAGTTGTAGTTCTTCAACAGATGAAGACTCCCTGTTTGGGAAACACTGCCAGAAAGGGTCTGTTCTGTTCACATTAAACATTTTTACTATGTCTTTACATTAAAAAAAAGCATGCTAAAATGTACAATGTTCCAGTGTAGTCCCACATCATCACTAGAGGTGGGGCTAAACTTAGCCAGGCCCAGTTAAGTGAACTTCTCTGCCTACAGTATACCACAATCTAAATAGATGGCTGTATACTATATAATTGCTCAACAGTGCTAGTTAACTATTTTCTTGTTTGGCTGGTGCATAGTGCTCAGCCTAGCAAGGGTTACAGAAAACCAGCGATCTATACAGATGTATACAATGTATGCCTCCTGCCAAGCCTGAGCTGTACATACAGCTGTATAGCTGTGAGCTTAGCTCAGCCCCACTGGGAGCAGGGATCACTGTATTCCTTACAACCAGTGGGAAAACACCAGAAGAAAATCACAAAAAACATAAAAACACAGTAAAAAGCATCTGACATTTTTGTGGCATTTTTAGGCGTGAAAATGCCAGAAAAAAAGAGAAAAATTGAAAACTTAACCTTACAGTGGTTGCACACACTGCGATTTTTCTTTCTGTTTTTGAGCTATTTGATCAAATAGTATGCTAAGAACCTTTTTTGTGTCCTTTTTTACATTCTTAAAAAAAGAATTCTTGAATGAATTCATTAAGGAATTAAGGAATTACATGGTGTGTAATGAAAACATCCCTGAAAAAAAAAAAAAAAAAAAAAACACTCCCTAACCCTGCATGTACTAACATTTACTATTTTGGAAAAATGCTGTAAAAAAAAAAAAAATCATGTTAGCTACTGTGTAGTTTGTGAAACAGGCAGACATTATTATCAGTACCCTATCAGTGCGTTCCCAGAATGCCAACTAAAGCTGTGATTGGACTTTATAGGGTCTATGAATGATTGACATTATAAGAAACCAATAGCATTTTGTATGAATTATAATCTGAATTATAAAGTAGGCCAGGTTCTCCCAAGTAATGTCTTACTCTTGTGGTGTTGAGAGGAGAGACAGAGGTGGAAGTATGTGGAACATAGTGTTGATAAGAATGTTTTAGATATCTTTTTTTTTTATGTACTAATTTACATTGTCTGCAAATGTGTGACAGTGCTGGAGGAATCACCATTTAGGCCACCAATGCACATCATGGTACTCTTATAACCGAAACCCTGTCACAAAGTTGTGTCCAGGAATTTTTTTTTTTAAGTCACATCTACGCAGAATTCTGGAGCAAGGTCTTTTCTACACTATGGACATTCAGGCCGTGGAGTTATACTGGCTAAATGTCCTCTTACAGCGGGCACCGCCTGGTGAAGCACCCGGTAGTGCCCGCTGTAAGAGGACATTCAGCCAGTGGAACCGCATGGATATTGGCATCTCAACAGACTTAACATGTTCATTCTTTGATCAGGAGTACTTCAGCAGGCAGAATTTTGCTGCATTGATTCCGCTGTCTGAACAGAACATCAGAATCCCATTGAAAACAATGGAACTTTGCTGCCAGAGGAATTCCACTGATGGAATGTCTACAGTGTGGGTGAGGCCTTATAATAATAAATCAGTTATTTCACAATGGTAGAAGCTGGGCAAAACACATTGGGCACTGAAATTTGACATCATGTGAAGAACTACATTTTTCGCTCTCCAGCTTGTGCATTCATGACTAGTGTTGTGGAAATATTCATGCTTTAAAGCCTGGAATTGTTTTAATTAACAAAGTACATTCCAAAAGGTGTAGCCCCTTATTGGTACCACTGGCCTGAGGCCCTTGCTATGCCTCAATTCCCCCTCTTAAAAAGAACCGGTGGACCTGCTATCCATTGTCCTATCTTTTAGAATAGTATATTTATATTGCAGTTTTACTTTAAACTCTTCCATTGTATTTTGCTATAGTGTAATTATAATGGACTTTAGATAGCTGAACAAGATTTTCAGAATCCACTATTATCCACTAAAGCTGAAATACAGGCAGTCAAAGTACAGTATGTACTTTCTCTAAACAATAATGTTGGCCAATTTCATGCAAGTCACTTTAGAACTAAGATATTAGCCATGCTTTAATTTAACTAAATGGCTATTGATTCCCCGAACAATATATCTCTGTCTTAGTGAATTGTGGCAGATCCCTTATAACTCTTTAATAATTGAAATGCAATCCTTTCATATGGAAATGAGAAATATTTTTGAACAATAAAGCTTTGACCTCTGATCTGAAAGGTGAGGGTTACTGTAATCACTTAGAAAGCTGGTTTGTAACAGTGTAACCCCTTCAATAGGATTGAATGGATTTGTCGTTTATCAAGCGAAGGCAGGAAATAACAGAAGCATTAATAGAAACTGCTCTCTTATTTCCATTTTTAGCTATTTGTAACACTTTGCCAAGTCCTTCTCCTGCACATCATTTATTTATATCCATTGCTGCTGAGGATGAATACCAACATGCCAAACTAATGTGCCTCAAAACCTGTCTAGCTGTCAGACAAATGTAGCAAGGTTGGCCAATATTCAGCATAATGTACAGTCAGTCTGAATGCCTCTTGAGCTGGACTGACTAATATATAACAGAGTGAGAAAGATCAGAGGCTAAATATATCAGAATATTGCTGTATTGTCATTTCTGCTTCAACTCTTGGGCCATTAGAGCTAACTGCAGTCTCAACATGGTCCTATATAGGTGGGATAGGGTTAGCAGGGCAGGTGAGAGGACAATAGTACAGTCGATTGCATACACACACTGCATTTCTATAAGGTTATGGTGACACAACAGTTTATTCAAAGCAGAACATACTGAATAGCTTGACTAGGTAGAAATAAGTTGTGCTCCAAGGACATAATGACTGGCACATCACACCAAAAAATTATCCATACTTATAAAAATATATCAAATGTATTATAAAATATAGTAAATATTCATATTAACTTATGGGTCGCAGGACCCTTGAGAATAAATCAGATATCTACTCCTAAAAAAACCATACATTGAGATATTTCTTTAGCTGCTGAAGAAAGGACTTAAAGGGGTCCTGAAACGCATCCAGCCATAGTGTTATCTAAACACTGCCCACCAACGGTATCGGCAAATCGTACTGGGGAGTGTACCACATTATCCAGACACAACTTTTTACATAAGCAAACACACGCTGCGCAAGCATGAGGATGCTATCACCTGTCGTAGAGTTTGAAGTTTTAATCAGAAGGCTATGGAAACACTGCTCAGAACTATTATCTAGTTGAGTCTATCTATCATCTATCTATCCTTAGTCAACAACAGCGAGAGGCCGCCTAAACATCACCCTTGACCATCACATAAACAGGTTACAAAGATTCATTGACTGAACATTGGGGGGCAAAGTTAAATGGGTTATCCAGGAAAAAACTTTTTTTTTATACATCAAATGGCTCCAGAAAGTTAAACAGATTTGTAAATTACTTCTATTAAAAAATCTTAATCATTTCAGTACTTATGAGCTGCTGAAGTTGAGTTGTTCTTTTCTGACTAAGTGGTCTCTGATGACACATGTCTTGGGAACCGCCCAGTTTAGAAGCAAATCCCCATAGCAAACCTCTTCTACTCTGTGCAGTTCCCGAGACAAGCAGAGATGTCAGCAGAGAGCACTGTTGCCAGACAGAATAGAACAACTCAACTTCAGCCGTTGATAACTATTGGAAGGATTACGATTTTTTTATAGAAGTAATTTACAAATCTGTTTAATTTTCTGGAGCCAGTTTTTCCCTGGAATACCCCTTTAAGTCTGGGATGGTGTAGTTTTGAGACTTTTTGGTGGTTTATGTGACTTTAATAAAAAAAAAAGTTGCAGTTGATATATTCATAACCACTGCACAAGACTAACCTTAACAGCTGGTCTGTAAAAGTGAAAACCAAAAAGTCACATGTAATAGTCTGAGGTGCAGTGCTGCGCCAAAATAGAGACAAATCTACACCGATGTCCTCTGTGCACCAGAAAAAAAAATTTTTTTATCCCTCACC
The DNA here is from genome assembly GCF_029499605.1 of Hyla sarda. Taxonomy (NCBI): domain Eukaryota; kingdom Metazoa; phylum Chordata; class Amphibia; order Anura; family Hylidae; genus Hyla; species Hyla sarda. Next base: position 271,345,588 of record NC_079190.1, on the reverse strand, counting down.
AGAGTTATCCCCATGTTAATTGTATAAATTTATTATGATCCATGCTAAAGATACATTGAGGAAGCTTGCTTGTGTGAAGATTTTTCAGTTACTCAGCAGCACATTGTATGTAAACTTTTATATACATATATCTGCTGGGCAGGGGTGGACTGACAACACTCAGGGCCCCTGGACCAAAAAAAGGAAGGGCCCCTTGCGATGCTCCGCCGCTGGTCACACTTCTGACCGTATTCCACCAAAATCCCTCCACCACCCCTACACACAAAATAAACGAAATTTTATATATAAGAAACACTTTTAACATAGGTAAAATAATTTTCCATGGCCAATAATACCAGTATACAATGAGTAAATATATACCACCACACAATAACTGGATAATACCGCCATACTGTTCTGAAAAAAAATACTATACAGGATTTGTATGCAATATTAGTTACTATAAACAGGACCATATAGCGGTAGATATCAGCTGTACACAGGATGGGGGAGATTTATCAAAACCTGTCCAGAGGAAAAGTTGTCAACAGCAACCAATCAGATTGCTTCTTTTATTTTGCAGAGGCCTTGTTAGAAATGAAAGAAGTGAGCTATTGATTGCTGTGGGTAACTGGGCAACATTTCCTCTGGACAGGTTTTGATAAATCTCCCCCAATATGTATACCATATAAGTGATCACAGTTAAATAAAGGGACTCACAATTACATCTTTTCTGATCAGCTGCGCCCTCTTTCCTTTTCTTCTCCATCTGGATCAGATCGCCATGTCCATTTCATCTGCAAAACGAACATTTTAGACTCTGCATTTTTCCAGTGCCTCCCCTCCTCTACACAATCTTCCTATTGATAGGCCCACAAACTGTAATAATGCCCTCCTTGGTGTACTGCACAGTAAAAGGGCAAGTAGGTAGGTAGCCAGGTAAATAGGTAGGTAGATCAGAAAGCCAGATATGTAGGTAGGTGACTAGCTAGGTAGTTAGGCAGCCATATATGAAGGCCAGGTATGTACATAGTTAGGTAGCCAGATATGTTGGTAGGTAGCAAGATATGTAGGTAGGTAGTTAGGCAGCCAAGTATTTAGGTAGTTAGATAGCCAGGTATATAGATAAGTAGTTAGGCATCCAGCTATAAAGTTAGGTAGCCAGGTAGTTAGTCAAGTATGTAGCCAGCACTCCCATCAACCCAGTGCCAGATACAGAGTCAAGTCTCAGGAGGAGCATTATCAGACCATTTTGTGTTAGCGGACAGAAAATAAGGTGTTGCTTATGGAAGTTACAGGTAGGTAATGTCCCCAGGAGGTAGTGGCCCCTAGTAGATCATGCCCCCAGGTAGTTAATGTTCCCTATGTAAGTAGGTATGCCCCCTGTGGGTAAATCCCTTAGATAGCTGACCCTGTATGAAAACCCCCTTTGTAGGTAGTAGGTAGTCCTCCGATTAGTTTGGTAGTTTGTCCCCATATTAGATAGGCAGGAACATAGTAGATGGTCCCAAACATTAGGTGTAGGCAGCAGAGTTCCCCCACAGTGGGTGTAGGCATCAGAGTTCCCCACAGTGGGTGTAGGCAGCAGAGTTCGCCAACAGTAGGTGTAGGCAACAGAGTTCCCGCACAGTAGGTGTAGGCCACAGAGATCCCCACAGTAGGTGTAAAGCAAAGAGTTTCCCCATAGTTGGGGTAGGCCACAGAGTTCCCCCACAGTAGGTGTAGGCTGCAGAATTCCCTCACAGTAGGTGTAGGCAGCCAGGTCCCCCTTCAGTAGGTGTAGTCAGCGGGGTCCCCTACCACAGAAGGTGTAGGCAGCGGGGTCCCCCTCACAGTAGGTGAAGGCAGTGGGGTCCCCCCACAGAAGGTGTAGGCAGCTGGGTACCCCCCACAGTAGGTGTAGGCAGTGTGGTCCCTTCACAGTAGATGTAGGAAGCTGGGTCCCCCCACAATAAGTGTAAGCAGCGAGGTCCCCCCACAGTAGTTGTAGGCAGAGGGGTCCCCCAAAAGTAGGTGTAGGCAGCAGGGTCCCCCCACAGTAGGTGTAGGCAGCGGTGCCTGCACTGCACAGCAGGGGTGGAGGTCACCTCTCCTCTGTGTAGGCGCAGACGCGGCTCACATGGAGGGGACGCCTTCTCCTGTATGCGCGTGTACCGCATATACAGGAGAACGCAGCACTGTCCGCTGGGGATCTGGGACAAGTGTCCTGGGACCTCAGGAGCGACGGTAGTGGCGGGCCCTGTACACGGCCATGCCATCGGACAACATCCTATTGGACCGGCCAGTCAGTCCGCCCCTGCTTCTGGACTTTAATTTTGTGAAGTATTACTAAACAATAGTACATGGTGTGGAGACATAGTTGATTACTCATATGGAGGAAGGATTACGGACATTATAGGAGGATTTTTATTATCATATGTAGAACTTGTTATGGTAATGGTGCTTTTGGTCATTCAATGTTATCCTTTTTTTTTTTTTAAGAGTAGATATCTGATTGGATTGCAAGGGCCCTGTAACCCTTCAGTTAACATAACTATTTGATATATTTTACTATAAATTTTATATATTTTCAAAAGTATGTATAATTTTTTTGCTTGATGTGCCAGTTTCTATGTATTGGAGCACAAATAATTTTGTATACAGTGACCCCCCGACCTACGATGGCCCCGACATATGATCAAATCGACATATGATGGCCTCTCAGAGGCCATCGCATGTCGATGTCAGCATCGACATACGATGCTTTTTTATGTCGGGGCCATCACATTAAGTGCTGTCCGGCAGCGCAAAATGCTTAAGCTGCTGCCGGATAGCAGCTTAATGTTCCCCGTGTGGTGCGGTAAGTATTACTTACCCCTCCACAATGCTCCGGGGTGCCCTCCGGGTCCAGCGCTGGTCTTCCGGTGTCTTCTTGGCCCTTTCTGATGATGTCATTACGCTGCCAATAGGAATGGCGTACGCAGCGGCGTAATGACGTCGCTACACAGGCCCAGTAAGGCCTTGCGGAAGACAGCGGAGGACCGGAGAAGACAGCAGAGGCCAGAGAAGACAGCGGAGGACTGGAGATGACCAGGAGAGCCCAGCGGAGGCCCGGGGTCACCATCGGGAGTGGCAGGGACACCATCGCGAGCGGCGGGGACAGGTGAGTACAGCTTCCTATACTTTACATTGCACGAATCCCTCAACATACGATGGATTCGACAAACGATGGCTCGTTAGGAAGGAATTACCATCGTATGTTGAGGGACCACTGTAGTTTATTTATTCTTTTAGAACGACATTAATGTAACCCTAAGGGACATATCAGAAGTGTCAGGTAATATCTGTGTTGATTCCTGCAAATTTTATACAATGAGGAAAGTGAAAAGAGAAAGTGTAGATAACCACTGTTGTTTCCACAAGTGTAAAGAGTAATCGGTGAAGTAAATGCAGTACAAGGAGGCTGACACTATAGTAAAGGTGTGAAAAAAACTTACATTCTATGTAATTTAAGTAAAGTAATTCAAGTAATTTAAGTAATGCCCTAACTTAGTTACATAGCCATATAAAATAACAAAAGGAGCAATGCTTATCTTATCAATAACCTGACATTCCAGTGCCCATACCCTTCTGATCCCCCAACAGTCTCTGTTTACCTGTCTTCAGCGATGACATTACATTCTGACACATAACCACCTCAGCTAAACACTAACTGTACTGGTGATGTGTCAGTTTCACTCAAGTCACTGCTGCGGACAGTGTCTGGCTCCAGTGATCACATATTAAGGTGACATGACATTGATAGAGTGGGATTATCCGATTCTGACATGGAAACCGGGAAACCAGGAGAAAATGGGATTTATAATTCATAGTATTTAACTTGCAAGGTCGATAGTCCCTACAATTGAGGGTTGACTATACCCTTGTGACCCAGACTTTATTATTGTGTAGGTGGGAGTGCTCACCATGATAACAACCCAGGAATAATATCCACTTCAGGGAACAATCCATATTATTTAGGGGGAATACCCCTTATATCTTTAAAGTAGAGCCTTTCCGTGGTGACCCAGTAGTGATACTCTCCAAGAAATACATATGACACAAATGGTATTGTGTTTTTAAGTGTGTGTCTATCACTGGTTTATTTTTGTATATAATATATAATAAAAGTTATGTTCTACTTCTAACACATGTATAAAAGAGTTTTTTTTCTTTTTTTCTTACCCCTCTGGGTTATATTGTTGTGAGGTTTCTATACCTCTACGTGAGTTAATAGGTCAATTTGAGTAGGTTGGTTAACCTACTCTTACAGGCACTAATGGTGTCAATATACTCATCGGATACTGTCCATATACAAAAAACTCACTAATCTCACTGCACACCATGTACACACCTTATGATTAGTGATGGGCGGTATATGCCATATTCGAATTTGCGATATTTCACGAATATGAGGACGAATATTCGTCCCATATTTGTGAAATTCGAATATTCCTTATATACATGACGTTTTTTTGAATTGCGAAATTTTGCTATTGCGAATGCGAAATTAATAGCGAAATTTTGCCCGTCTGCGCATGCACGCTATAACATCATGCGAGGGACATTGCTAGGGACGTTGCTAAGCAACTGTGCTTGCAGAACTCTAATTGGCTCACAGGCAATTCGCGAATTCGCGAATATGCAATATTCTCGACGAATATTCGAATTGTGGATATTCGTGAGAAACACTACTTATGATACAGATGATCAGAGGGACATCAACTGTTGGTAAATAGAACTGAAAACTTTCAACAAACTTTGGGATATAGCCAGGGTTGGCTCAGACAAGCCTGGCAACAGTGGTAATGATAGAAAAAGGGATGTTTTAGCACCTGAATGAAATGAGGAAGTATTGGGAACACTGAGATTACATCAGGTAGCTCCGCATACCTTGAAGCTATCAGCAAGATCACATGACCCCAGGTAATCCAAGGCTCCCAGGCCTGTAAGGACACAGCATAGAGGTGGGCTAAGGAGGCTGATAAAGCCCTGTGCACTGCATTGTGGCAGCCATTTGGGTGGGAGAAAGAGGATCAAGGTCTTCTCAGGAGGAGGAAAAAGAGTTTGACAATATGACATTAAGACAGGTGTCAGTGAACGTTTCAGCATCTACAGTTACATGGCATGGTGGCAATGTCCACTCTAGACTGTCTGTTTCATCTCTGTCTTCCTACTCTTGTGCTAAATAGAAGTATAGCATTAGCCATGAGGAGGAGTTTTATAAGGACAACAAACCTTTGGAGTGTGTTGCAGAAGAGGTGGAAGCAGTGGCCCAGCAAAGCAATAGGGGGTTAATAATGGTAGGTGTGGAGGGGAAACTAAAAGGCCTCATGGTGTAAGGAGGAGAAAAGAGCCCATGACATCAGAAGTTCATGCAGTTCATGAGTGGTAGGGACAATGAGGGACATTTATGTTTGCTTATGTATTGTTTTTTTTTTGTAATTTTTTCCTTACTTTTTTTTTGCTTATGTGTGACTTATTTATCAACTGGTTTCAGCCTGTTGATAATTTTCTTTCATATAAGCAATTTTTCCTTTTTTTTACTTTGGTAGTAGCTTTTTCTGCTCCATGTTTGAGCTGGAGTAAATTTAGTAAATTTTGTACCTGGTTGCGACTTTTTTTTGCGCAGTTGTGACTGTCGCAGTTGATAAATACCCGACTTAAGCAAATCCATTTTGAAAAATTTACTACGTAAGCAAGTTTGAATTTTTTCGCTTTTCTTGTTCTTCATGCAAATTGTCGCACGAAAACACACATAGTCGCAGTTGCGACAATTTTGCGACAATTATAGTAAAGAAAACCTGACTAAACCCGTTGATAAATGTCCATCAATGAGAAGGAGTTTGATATTAACAGTGTTGTGTTGTGACAGGATATGGAAAGCAGGTGAGAAAGAGGTTGTGCAAATCCAGTTTAATTTCTGCCACCTGCCACTTATCCTACTATTCGTAATCCAGGTGCTCCTAGATTTTGCATTGCTTACTTGCTTACTCTCCCCCCCCCCCACCACCTCCTTGCACGAATGCAAAATCAAGCGCTATCATGCTGTATTACACAGCAGAGTAGTTGAGGCCCTTTCTGCAACAGGAACTTTCACACTGGCTCTATACTCATAATCTGACATTGGGAAACCTGGTCTCAATTCTGTCTCATTGGCTACATTCCCACAAGGTGGAAATCTACATTACACATTTTGGACCACCTGCACCAGTAGAACAAAGCAGTGACAGACTTCCTAATGCAGCAGACTTACATACATACTTACATACATACTTCTCTAGGGGCGTGTGTTATCTTTTTTCTCTTACGGAATCTAATGCAGCAAACTGAAATTTTTGGAACCAGTGTTACTTTCAGCTGAGGCAATGGCAGCTAATCAGAGACATCTGCTACATGCTCAGGTCTTTCAAAGAGGCAACAAGATTTTTCAACAAACTGTTAGTTACCCCATGGCACCATAACTTTGACATTAACCTTATAACCCAATTAAAACTACTTGAATACATTCCTAGCTAACCCTAGCAGTGTTATGCAGAGCTTTAAGCAGTGTTATACGCGTGTTTTGAGGCTTATTTCCTTGCCGGTTCGTGGAGAACCTGTTTGCCAGGAGCAAAACTTTTTCAGAAAATTGGGCAAGCCAGCCAAACTGTACTTTTAAAAAGTTTGCTCACCTTTAGTGGTAAATATTCCAGATTTCTTGAAATTATACTGAATTAAAAAAGAAAAAATGAGAAATAAATTATTTGCAAAGGTACAATTAAATGACTGTATGTTCAAATTCTTCATACTTTACCCTCCTTTATAAGAAATCTAAGGTTTTCTTAGCATTGTGTTTCATTTTAGACAAATTAAAACACTTGTTTTTGTTAATGGAAGAAATAATATCCCAACAAAACAATTGCAGCTATTACAACTAGAGATGAGCGAATCAAATCTGAAGAATCCAAATTCGTTACAAATTTCATGAAAAATTTGATTCACAACATATGCAAATATCGGTGCGATTCTAACTGAATTGCTTCATTAAATTCCATTTATTGCGATCCAGGCTCCAGGGCATCTAACATGGTGGATCCACATGTGAGGACATGGGGGAAGAAATCCTAGGAAGGCGGGAAGAAGGGTAGGCGGGATGACCATGAATCACATGCAGGATGCAGCCTATGATGTCACAGCCCTATATAATCGTCAGCCATATTGCGGCCAGTCACTTCATCCTTACCCTGCAGAGAGATAGAGAGCGACAGACAGCCCTGTGTGTTACACAGAAAAGCTGTATCCAGCAGCAATTTACCTCCTAGTCAAGTCAGTGTTCTGGTGGACAGAGAACAGTTTGTTTGTCACAGAAACGCATTCTTACTGCAGCGAAACACCTCTCAGTCACTGTCTTCAGCGTTCTATTATAAAGAGGATCAGAGAGCAGTGTGTTACACAGAACAGCAGTGATTCAGCTCAAGCAAAAATCAAGGAGTCACATGGCAGTACAATGACAGAGCCTGGAGGTGGCATCAGTAGGAGGAGACCATATAGTGGCTGAATGAGACAGCCTGGAGGTGACTGAAGCATGAGGGGACCATATAGTGGCAGAATGACTGCCTGGAGTTTGTGGCAGCATGGGGAGACCATATAGTGTCTGAATGGCACAACCTGGAGGTGGCTGAAGCATGAGGAGACAATATAGTGTCTGAATGGCACAGCCTGGAGTTGGCTGAAGCATGAGGAGACCATATAGTAGCTGAATGGCACAGCCTGGAGGTGGCCGAAGCATGAGGAGACCATATAGTGTCTTAAAGGGGTACTCCGCCCATAGACATCTTATCCCCTATCCAAAGGATAGGGGATAAGATGTCAGATCACCACGGTCCCACTGCTGGGGAGCCCTGGGATCCCCGCTGCGGCACCCCGCTCTCATTATAGCACAGATCGAGTTCGCTCTGTGCGTAATGACGGGCGATACGGGGCACGGAGCAGCGTGACGTCATGGCTCCGCCCCTCGTGACATCACGGCCCGTCCCCTTAATGCAAGTCTATGGGAGGGGGCGTGACGACCGCAGCGCCCCCTTCCCATAGACTTGTATTGAAAGGGGCAGGCCGTGACGTCACGAGGCGCGGAGCCGAGACGTAACGATGCTCCGGCCCCTGTACTGCCCGTCATTACGTGCAGAGCAAACTCGCTCTGTGCTGTAATGAGAGCGCGGTGCCGCAGCGGGGATCCCAGGGCTCCCCAGCAGCGGGACCGCGGCGATCTGACATCTTATCCCCTATCCTTTGGATAGGGGATAAGATGTCTAGGGGCGGAGTACCCCTTTAATGGCACAGCCTGGAGTTGGCTGAGGCATGAGAAGAGACCATATAGTTGTTGAATAAGACAGCCTGGAAGTGGCAGCAGCAGCTTCAGGAGTCCTGAAATGGCCCGGTGACAGAGTGGTGTGGTGGGAGGCAATACCAGTACCCGGTGACGAAGGTGGGTGAAAAAGGTCTGATGTGGAGGAATGTTTGTAACTGGGGAGCAGCGCCTTAAATCTGTTTGGCCCTATCCATATTTGTGAAGTGTTGGTGTGGCACCATGGTCAATCTACACTGATGCATCAGGCATTGGTGGTTGGAAATCCTGGCTGATCCATGCCTGATTAATTTTCACAAAGGTCAGTCTCTCCACATTTTCTGTGGACAGACGAGTTCTCCTTGAGGTTACTATGGCCCCTGCCGCACTAAACACCCGCTCTGATGGCACACTACTGGCCGGGCAGGACAGCTTTTCCAGGGCAAACTCTGATAGTTGTGGCCACAAATCAAGTTTGGCTGCCCAGAAGTCCAGTGGATCTTCAAGGTGTGTTGGCATGGGCATGTCAAGGTATGCAACCACCTTCTGGTTCAGGTCCTGCTCCAAGTGTACCTGCTGCTGATGAGTTGCTTCACTAAGCGGGAGAAGAAAGCTACTCATCAGCGACTGTAGACTAAGGCTGCTGCTGATGGAGCTGGCACTCCTCCACAGCAGCCATGGCAGTGGAAGGTGAGCGCAGCAAGCCCCCCGATTCAGACCTGCGAGTGGATGGACGATGAATACATAGGATGCCTCTGTAGTACGTCACGTTGTCCTTCCTCTAAGTGGGTGTAAACAAGGCCCCTATTTTGTGGCGGTAGTGAGGGTCCAATAAGGTGGAGATCCAGAAGTCATCCCACTGCGAAATGGTGACAATTGGGCTCTCACTACGCAAGTAGGTGAGCATGCATCATGCCATTTGTGCAAGTGACTCGGAGGGACTCCCTGCCTCCATCTCCACTGCATACTGTCACGGTGTGTCTGGGTCCTCTGTTTCGCTTTCCTCATAACCCTGTAGCTAATCTGGCTTCTCCTGTCAGATTACTAGAAAAACCATCCATTTGGCGAAACCTAAACTGTGCTCCACTGTGCCCCTCCTCCTCCTCCAGTTCAGCCCCCACAGGGCTCATGTGGCTGTGAGATGTAGGCACCACGTCTCAATTGCTCTGTCCAGCCATCGTTTCCAACATGTGTTGTAAGAAATGAAGCAGTGGAATGACATTATTCATCCTGTAATCCTGGCGACTTACTAATAATGTGGTTTCCTCAAAGGGCCTGAGCAAACGGCAGGTGTCACGTATGAGCTGCCAATGGTTCACATTGAAGTTACACAGGGGAGTACACCTATCCACTTGGATCATTAAGAATTTGGTGATGGCTTTTCTCTGTTCGTACAGTCGGTCCAACATGTGGAGGGTGGAATTCCAACTTGTGGAAACGCCACAAATCAGACTATGTTGGGGGATACCGTTCTGACGCTGCAGCTCAAGGAGGGTGGGCTTTGAGGTGTACGAGTGGCTAAAGTGCATGTAAAGTTTCCTTCCCATTGTTAGGATGTCTTGCAAATGGGGGGAACACTTCAGGAACTGCTTCACAACCAGATTAAACACATGTGCCACGCAGGTCGCATGTATCAGCATTCCCAGTCGCAGCGCATGCAAGATGTTCTTCCCGTTGTCAGTTACCATATTTCCCATTTCCAGTTTTCGTGTAGTAAGCCATGCTCCCCTGTGTGACTCTTTTCGCCAAGGCAAACCATGTGAAGAACAGCGTGACACCGCCGTGCCCTGCACACATGGTATGCTGAAGGGCCACTGAGACTTGTCTGGGCAGTGGAGGCTGAGGGCACGGTGGAGGATGAGGAGGCGGAGTCACACACTGTCACAGGACCAACGGCCTGAGAGTGTGGATGAGGAAGCGGCTTGACCTGTCCAATTTGGTGTTGTGGCTGTGCAGGAACCACATTCATCCAGTGAGCCATAAAGACGTATTGTCCCTGACCGTAGTTACAGCTCCAGACGTCGGCATTGCTGTGCACTTTGGTACACACTGACAGGCTCAAGGACTGGCCCACCTACTCTTCTACAAAATTGTGCAGGGTTGGTACTGCCTTCTTCGCAAAGAAATGATGGCTTGGCACTCTCCACCTCGACTTGGCACAAGCCATCAGTTCTCTTAACCTCTTCAGGACGCAGGGCTTTAGGATACGCCCTGCATTCCGAGTCCTTAAGAACGCAGGGCGTATCCATACGCATGGGAATACGGTTGGGGACCGTAGCCGGATGCCTGCTGAAATCGTTCAGCAGGCATCCCGGCATATCGCCCAGGAGGGTCATTATGCCCCCCATGTCGGCGATGGCCTCAGAACGCTGGACAATTCAGTCCAGCGATCTGCGGCGATTCCGGGTCAATCGGGTCTCCAGTGACCCAGTGACCGGAATTACTGGCTGATCGGGGCCGTCTCTGACGGCCCCGAACAGCCATAGCCTGAAGGGGTGAGGTGGCACTGGTGCCACCTCACGATCGCCCTGATTCGTCGGCCGGTTTACCGTCCGACCAATCAGGGCGCCTGCTGCGGGTGTCACTCCCGCAACCCTCTCCGCCCCTCTTCCGGAGGACGTGAGCGGGTGCTGGAAGAAGACCCCGGGTGCTGGGGACCCCAATCCTCGGCGTCCCTGTTGGGATTGGGGCCCCAGCAGCAAAGGCCGCGGCGAGGGACTGACCTGCAGTGGAGCAGCAGCAGGAGGTGAGTGACAGCCTCCTGCTGTTGCTTAGCAACAGCTCCCAGCATGCAAAAAGGGCATGCTGGGAGCTGTAGTTATGCAACAGCTGGAGGCACATGTTTTCTATGGAAAAGTGTACCTTCAGCTGTTGTATAACTACAACTCCCAGCTTGCACAAACAGCTAAAGTGCATGCTGGGAGTTGTGGTGGTGCATCTGCTGGTTGCATAACTACAACTCCCAGCATGCCCATTGGCTGTCGGTGACTGCTGAGAGTTGTAGTTTTGCAACAGCTGAAGGCACACTGGTTGTGAAACTCAGAGTTTTTTTTTTTACCTAACTCAGTGTTTCACGACCGGTGTGCCTCTAGCTGTTGCAAACTACAACTCCCAGCATGCACCGTATATGCTGGGAGTTGTAGTTTTGCAACAGCTGGAGGCACACTGGTTGTGAAACACTGAGTGAGCCTCCAGCTGTTGCAAAACAACTACTCCCAGTATTGCCGGACAGCCATTGACTGTCCAAGCATGCTGGGAGTTTTACAACAGCTGGAGGTACCCTGTTTGGGAATCACTGGAGTAGAATACCCCTATGTCCACGCCTATGCAATCCCTAATTTAGGCCTCAAATGGGCATGGCACTCTCACTTTGGAGCCCTGTCGTATTTCAAGGCAACAGTTTAGGGTCACATGTGGGGTATCGCCATACTCAGGAGAAATTGTGTTAAAAATTTTGGGGGGTATTTTCTGCTTTTACCCTTTTTAAAAATGTTAAATTTTTGGGAAAACTAGCATTTTAGGTAAAACATTATTTTTTTTTTTTTACATGTGCAAAAGTCGTGAATCACCTGTGGGGTATAAAGGTTCACTTAACCTCTTGTTACGTTCACCGAGGGTTCTAGTTTCCAAAATGGTATGCCATGTGTTTTTTTTTTTTTTTTTGCTGTCCTGGCACCATAGGGGCTTCCTAAATGCGACATGCCCCCCTAGCAAAATTTGGTCTCAAAAAGCCAAATATGACTCCTTCTCTTCTGAGCATTGTAGTTCGCCTGTAGTGCACTTCAGGCCAACTTATGGGGTACCTCCATTCTCAGAAGAGATGGGGTTACAAATGTTGGGGGGTATTTTCTGCTATTAACCCTTGCAAAAATGTGAAATTTGGGGGGAAACACATTTTTGTGAAATTTTTTTATTAATTTTTTTACGTATGCAAAAGTTGTGAAACACCTGTGGGGTATTAAGGCTCACTTTATTCCTTGTTACGTTCCTCAAGGGGTCTAGTTTCCAAAAATGGTATGCCATGTGTTTTTTTTTGATGTTCTGGCACCATAGGGGCTTCCTAAATGCAACATGCCCCCCAAAAACCATTTCAGAAAAACGTACTCTCCAAAATCCCCTTATCGCTCCTTCGCTTCTGAGCCCTCTACTGCGCCTGCCGAACACTTTACATAGACATATGAGGTATGTCCTTACTCGAAGGAAATTGGGCTACAAATATAAGTATACATTTTCTCCTTTTACCCCTTGTAAAAATTAAAAAATTGGGTCTACAAGAACATGCGAGTGTAAAAAATGAAGATTGTGAATTTTCTCCTTCACTTTGCTGCTATTCCTGTGAAACACCTAAAGGGTTAAAACGCTGACTGAATATCATTTTGAATACTTTGGGGGGTGTAGTTTTTATAATGGGGTAATTTGTGAGGTATTTCTAATATGAAGACCCTTCAAATTTACTTCAAACCTGAACGGGTCCCTGAAAAAAAGCGAGTTTAAAAATTTTGTGAAAAATTTGAAAATTGCTGCTGAACTTTGAAGCCCTCTGGTGTCTTCCAAAAGTAAAAACAGGTCAATTTTATGATTCAAACATAAAGTAGACATATTGGAAATGTGAATTAAAAAAATATATATTTGGAATATCCATTTTCCTTACAAGCAGAGAGCTTCAAATTTAGAAAAATGCAAAATTTTAAAATTTTTCATCAAATTTTGGGATTTTTCACCAAGAAAGGATGCAAGTTACCACAAAATTTACCACTATGTTAAAGTAGAATATGTCACGAAAAAACAATCTCGGAATCAGAATGATAACTAAAAGCATTCCAGAGTTATTAATGTTTAAAGTGACAGTGGTCAGAATTGCAAAAAACGTCCGAGTCCTTAAGGTGAAAAAGGGCTAAGTCCTTAAGGGGTTAAAGGTGCAGAGTCCACCACTTGAAAAGGGAGGGACAGCAGCACCAGCAACTAGGACAGGAGCACATTCAGCTTCTGTGCCGATGGATGAGTGGGTGCATACTGTTGTCTCTTGAACATGGCTTGGCCAATGGATTGTTGGCGTAACGACTGACTAAAAGTAGGAGGAGCATCTGGAGCGACAGAAGGAGGTTATAACACACAGCTCCCTTCGGCTGAGGTGGTGGAGCCTTGGTTTGGCTGCCAACCATGCTACCACTTTGCTGTCTTGGCTGCTGCCTCACGGGCAACCTGCAACTCTCTTATCCTGATGATTATGAAGCCTCTTCTGCACCCCGCTCCCAATTGCGATCGGCTTCATCATCATCATCAACAGGTGTCTTTATGTCACTGTTGTCCTCCTCAGGTTCCCCAACAGTGTCTGCTTCAGGACCCTGAACCCTGGCAACACCTCCTCCCATGTCACTCTCTGCATCACTACTTGGCCGCCTAGCGGAGCAAGCAGCACATATCTCCTCCTCTTCTTGGCTGTCCAGTAGCTGCTGACTGTCCTCTATTAGATCGTCCTCAGTGAATAGTGGAGCAGAACCCACAGCATAAGATACTTCTCTAGGAGAGGGAACAGCATAGGACAAAGGCAATGGGAGGACAGGGACTGCTCCTGGGCCATGCCAACTGAGGGTTGTGTCTGAGGAACCCACAGACTGTTGACTGGGGGTGTCAGATGTCACTTGTGATGAAGTGGATGACCGTGTTAACCAATTGACGACGGCAGATGGGTTGCTGGTCGAGACACGACCGCTGGCTGATAGCGGGAGTTCAGGCCTCTCTCTGCGACTCCTGCTACCTCTCGCTTCTAGTCTGCTGTCAACTCTGCCTGAACTATTTAGGCCTCTGCCACTCCACCTTGCACGTCCTGGCACTTCTCTGCCTGACATACTTAGTGCGTATATGAGGGTATTACAATACGCTTCACTACTCTTTAAACAGTATTTGTCTAGAACAGCAGCAGGTGATTACTTTTGGCAGTCCTTTCACAGTATGCAGGCCCTTGACAGATTAACAGGTACATAATGGTACACTACTCGGATGTATGTATGCGGTATGCACTGATGAGATCAGAAAAATTTGCAACAATACGCAGAAAAAATCAGTATTTTTGTAAAACACCAGCCGGTGAGTACTTTTGTTTGGACTTTCACAGTATGCAGGCCCTTGACAGATTAACAGGTACAAAATGGTACACTACTTGGATGTATGTATGCGGTATGCACTGATGAGATCAGAAAAATTTGCAACAATACGCAGAAAAAAATCAGTATTTTTGTAAAACACCAGCCGGTGAGTACTTTTGTTTGGACTTTCACAGTATGCAGGCCCTTGACAGATTAACAGGTACAAAATGGTACACTACTTGGATGTATGAATGCAGTATGCACTGATGAGGGCAGAAAAATGCGCAACAATACGCAGAAAAAATCTGTATTTTTGTAAAACACCAGCCGGTGAGTATTATTGTTTGGACTTTCACAGTATGTAGGCCCTTGACAGATTAACAGGTACAAAATTGTACACTACTTGGATGTACGTATGCGATATGCACTGATGAGGGCCGAAAAATGCGCAACAATACGCAGAAATAATCTGTATTTTTGTAAAACACCAGCTGGTGAGTACTATTGTTTGGACTTTCACAGTATGACTTTCACAGTATGTAGGCCCTTGACAGATTAACAGGTACAAAATGGTACACTACTTGGATGTACGTATGCGGTATGCACTGATGAGGGCAGAAAAATTTGCAACAATATGCAGAAAAAAATCAGTATTTTTGTAAAACACCAGCAGGTGATTACTTTTGCCAGGACTTTCCCTGTATCTAGACTTGTTACAGATACAAAATACAGTCCGCTGAAAAAAATTATTTGTGAACAGCAGCAAGACACAACAGTGCAGCACCACAAAAAAAAAAAAGAAAACAGGGATTAAACCCTAAATTGCACTCTGTCACAGAGTGTTAAGAATGGTGTGCACTGGTTTTTATACAGTCTACACACAATTCTAAGCAGCAGATGATTTATGGAGCAAAAAAAGCACAGAATTGTGCTGAAAAATAAGGTGATAAGATGGTTTATAAAGTTCAGGAAGCTTGTTGATATGTATGAGGCAACAAAAATCTATCTGCCCCTCTCTGATGAAATGCTCAATAACATGAATAGGAGGTTTATATTTCGTAAGATCCTTCTCAGTGAGAACACCAAAGCACTGTACTCCTGTCTGTCCGCAATGCTGATGTGACTAGCAGTTGCAGTGGTACGCTGTGGTATAAGCAATTCACACACGCAGTCTCGTCCTCTCTCTCTCTCTGAGTGCATGGATGAAATGAGCAGCAGCAAGATGGCTGCCGATTAAATAGGGCTGTGACCTCACAGGGGTCAATGGATGCTGATAGGCTGCATCTCGCATGTGATTCAGGGTCATCCCGCCTACCTCCCTTCCCGCCGTACTTTCCTGCCCTCCCATAATCCACTGCCCCATGTACTCACATGTGGATACACCATTTTAGGTCTCCTTTAGCCGGGAATGCTGTAAAATGGAATTTAATGAAGCGATTCGCGCAATAGAATCGCGGCGATATTCACATTCGTTGCAAATCCAATATTTCATGAAATTTGTAACGAGTTTGGGTTCGTCAGCTTCGATTCGCTCATCTCTAGTAGTAGGTAATGCCACCAGTAGGTAGGTAGTTGGTGATGACATCAGTAGGGAGTAGGTAATGCCCTCAGGAAGTAGGTAGTAGATAATACCCTGATAGTTAGTGCCCCCAGGAGGTAGGTACTAGGGAATGCCCTCAGTAGGTAGGTTGTAGGTAGTGCCCCCAAGTAGGTAATGCCTCCCCTAGATAGAAGTTAGTGCCCCCAGGTAGGTAATCCCTGAGTAGGAAGTGCCCTTACTACATAGTGCTCCCATTAGGTAGTGCCCGAAGTAGGTAATGCCCCCTGGTAGATTGTGTCCCCTGTAGATAGTGCCCGAAGGTAGGTCATGCCCCCAGTAAGTAGTGTACACAGGTATAGTGCCTTGCAAAAGTATTCACCCCCTTGACTTTTTTTTCGTACTTTGGTTCCTCACAACCTGGAATTTACATGGATTGTTTGAGGATTTTTGATCATTTAATTTACAGAACATACCTACAACTTTGAAGATTTTTTTTTTTTATTGTGAACAAACAACAAATAGAACAAAATAACAGAAAAATGTGCATAACTATTCACCCCCCTAAAGTCAATACTTTGTAGAACCATCTTTCGTTTTAATCACAGCTCCAAGTCGCTTTGGATAAGTCTCTATGAGCTTGGCACATCTTACCACTGGGATTTTTGACCATTCCTCCTTGCAAAACTGCTCCAGCTCCTTCAAGTTTGTGCTTGTGAACATAAATCTTTGAGTCTGACCACAGATTTTTGATTGGATTGAGATCTGGGCTTTGACTATTGCTTTAGAGGTGTGTTTGGGGTCATTGTCCTGCTGGAACGTGAACCTCCGTCCTCAAATCATGCACAGAGTAGTACAGTTTTTGCTCAAGAATATCCCTGTATTTAGCAACATCCATCTTTCCCTCAGCTCTGAACAGTTTCCCAATCCCTGCTGCTTAAAAATATCCCCACAGCAGGATGCTGCCACCACCATGTTTCATTGTGGGGATGGTGATCTTAGGGTGATGTAATGTGTTGGGTTTGTACCAGACATAGCACTTTCTTTGATGTCTGAAAAGTTCAATTTTAGTCTCAGCAGACCAGAGCACCTGTCTCCCACATGCCTTTTTGCAAACTCACAATGTGCCTTTTTGTTTTTAACTGAAAGTAATGGCTTTCTTCTGGCCACTAAAAGCCCAGCTCTATTGAGTGTACGGCTCATTGTCGTCCTATGTACAGATACTTCAGTCTCTGCTGTGGAACTCTGCAGCTCCTCCAGGGTTACATTAGGTCTTTGTGCTGCCTCTATGATTAATGCCCACCTTGCTCGGTCTGTGAGTTTTGGTGGGTGGCCACCTTTTGGCATGTTTGCTGTTATGCCATGTCTTTTCTATTTGGTTATAATAGATTTGATGGTGTTCCTGGGGATCATCAAAGATTTGGATATATTTTTTTTTTAAACTAACCCTGACTTGAACTTCTAATCAACAACGTTCCTTACTGGTTTGGAGAGTTCCTTGGTCTTCTTGGCAGTGTTACTAATGCCTCATGTTTAGGTGTTGCAGCCTCTGGGGCCTTTCAAAAAAAAAAGTGTGTATATGTAATAACAGATCATGTGACTTCTGAAGGTAATTGGCACAGGCCAATTTTCTGTTTTCCATTTCTAAAAAAATTGTATTATTTATATATTTTTCTCATTTCACTTCACCAATTTAGACTATTGTGCTCTATTCCATCACATAAAATTCATAATAACAAAACATTGAACTTAAGGCTGTAATGTACCAAAATACAAAAAAAGTCAAGGGGGTGAATACTTTTGCAAGGCATTGTAGGTAATATACTTATTTTGTAAAAAAAAAAAAAGTAGATTTTTTTAAAAAGCAGCAATAATAGTAAATCATGTAAACAAAAGTATCATTTTAATCATATTGACCCACAAAATAAATAAAACATAATTTTTACTGTAAAGTGCACAGCGTGGAAACAAAACATTCCACAATTTGCAAAATGGTGGTCTTCTTTTTAATTTTCCAATAAAATTTTTTTTCTTTGCCATCAATTTTATGGTAAAATAAGTGATGATATTAGAAATTGCAATTAGTTGCACAATAAACAAGCCCTTATATGGGTCTGAAGATGAAAATATAAAAGAGTTATACCTCTTCTCTTTTCATCTTCAAACCCAGAGAAGGCAACAAGGAAAGAACAAAAATGCTAAAATAAAATTGGTTGTGTCCTCAAAGGGTTAAGAACACAGCATGTAAGACAATAAGGTAGGAGTTGACTGGGTTTACAGTTTTCCAGATGATCATGGAGCATAGGATATAGAGCTAGTCGTGGATATGTGCTCTATCGGACTACCTATGCTGCAGTCTTGGATCTTCTAGCAGAGGGGTACAGTCAGGTGGTGGTGTACCTTTTTGGCATTCTGCCATATGGAAATCCTTTTCTACCTTACCAGATGCAGAAAATGTGACGCAGTGGCATCTCTGCAAACAAAAAGTAAGTTAAGCATCACTAGGCCTGGCTACAGCTATAGTCCACCACTGTCTGTTGTCCTCTGGCTACAAAGGCAAAGATATCCGACACTGCTTACTTCTGTTCATCCTTGACTGAAGTGTCTCTTAACTATAGTGTGGTGGAGTACTGGTTAATTGGAGTTTAGTGGTGCTCTGATGTAAGCATATAATTCATAGATAAGGAGGAAGGAATAACATCAGCATCTCACCAAATCTTCTTTCTTTGGTTTATTTAAACATACTCACAGATTACAAGCATGTAACGGGATGGATGGATCCCGGCGCGGGGGGATACGGTAGGCGACAACGGGCCGTGTTTCGCACAGGTCTTTGTGCTTCGTCTGGCCTGATACCGGATGGACTTCGTGAGGGTTTTATCTCAGGTGTGGGGATCTGTGCTCCTATCACCAACATACAATTTTCACCACGTGACTAAGGTAAGTAGGTAACATATAACATGTGGGGTGGATTTCATATAAGTTCACATTATACTGACTCAGATATGTATTTCCTTTTTAAAAACATACTGCTAGGTCAGTTTTTTAATTTAAACCTAGCGGACCTGTTGCCTGTGTCCTAATTATCCATTGAGTTTCTCTTTGAAGCAGATGAACACCGGCTCTTATACCTGGTACTGCTTTAACTATTTCCAGTCCGGCAAACCGCAACACTTCAGGTTTTCCTTCGTGGATCTCGTTCACATGGGAAAGTAGGCATGGGACTCCTTTTCCTGATCGGAAGGAGTAAAAGTGTTCCCTAATCCGGGTACATATTTGCCTAATCGTTTTTCCCACGTAAAAGAAGACACAAGGGCAGAAAATAACATATACTACATTTTTAGTTTTGCATGTTATTAATTCCGTTACAGTGTGGTGGACTGGTCCTATTCTAAAAGTTTTTGCTCCTAAATTGAATCTGCAGTAGTTGCAATTTTTACACACATAGTTTCCTTGTGGTATAAAATCTTGCAACCATGTATTTCTGTTGGTAGCTTTTTTTATGATTTTTTTTATGATGTTTGTTTGTGGTTATTTGTCTAATGTCTTCGCCTGCTTCTAACATGTACCAGTTTTTTCTAATTGCTTGTTCTATGCGTTTATTTACTGCGGTATTGTTAAACGTAAATGTAAATCTCCTAGTATTTTCTTGTTATTTTTCTCTTTTTTGTCTGATATTTTTGTTGAGTGTTTCTTCCCTTTTTATCTTACCTGCTTTCTCTCTTCCTGATTTTATTAGGTCGCTAGGGTATTCTCTTTCTAATAAGCGTCTTTCTAAATCTTCAGCTTGTTTAGAATATTGTTCTTCTTTGCTGTTATTTCTCTTCAACCTTAAAAATTGACTGTAAGGTATCGCTTTTTTTACTGAGAGTGGGTGTGAGCTCTTAAAGTGGAGGAGTGTGTTTTTGGCTATTTGTTTTCTATAGCCTTCACTTATTAATTGTTGACCTTCATTTTCATATGTCCAGAAATTCCAGTTCATTTCCTCCGAACTGCTTCGTCAATTACATATTTTCAATATTAATGGTGTTTAAATAATTTGTGAAGTCAGTGAAATCCATCTCTGACCCTTACCATATTACTAGAATGTCATCCACGAAGCAATTGTAGGATTTGATGAACTGGAGATATGGGTTCTTAGTTGAATAGATGTATTTGTCTTCAAACTCGGCTAGGAAAAGATTAGCATAGGTA
Source organism: Hyla sarda (assembly GCF_029499605.1). Classification (NCBI taxonomy): domain Eukaryota; kingdom Metazoa; phylum Chordata; class Amphibia; order Anura; family Hylidae; genus Hyla; species Hyla sarda. Next base: position 271,325,448 of record NC_079190.1, on the reverse strand, counting down.
CCGGACACCGGTGTCCTGCCTGTACCATACATCACCATACTTGAATGTGCTGTTTAGTAGGATGAACCTGAGTGTATCGGTCACAAATTCTATATAGGCTTCTGAGTTGTTAGCCTTTCCAAGTACCCTCTCAATAGCTTGTACTCCATCTACATGTGGTTTTCGCGTGTAAAGACTAACTACGTCTATAGAGCAAAGGCTCCCTCCCTCCCTCCATTGTATTTCTCCTAATATTTGTGACAGGTGCCCTGTGTCTTTAACCCCTTAACGACGCAGGTCGTAAATGTACGTCCTGGTGATGTGGTACTTAACGCAGTAGGATGAACATTTACGTCCTGAGCATAACCGCGGGCATCGGAGCGATGCTGGCATCATGTGCGGCAGGTCCTGGCTGTTGATCGCAGCCAGGGACCCGCCGGTAATGGCGGACACCCGCGATCCCGCGGATGTCTGCCATTAACCCCTCTGATGCCGAGATCAATACAGATCACGGCATCTGCAGCATCGCGGTCACTTCTTGCACGGCAGACGGAGGTCCCCTCACCTGGCTCCGCTGCCTTCCGGGAGTCTTCTGCTCTGATCTGCCTTCCCACAGACCAGAGCAGAAGATGACTGATAACCCTGATCAGTGCTATGTCCTATACATAGCACTGAACTGGATTAGCAATCGAATGATTGCCATAAATAGTCCCCTATAGGGACTATAAGAGTTTAAAAATAAAAGTTAAAAAAAGTTAAAAAAAATAAAGTAAATTGTCCCATTTTCCCTATTTTACCCCAAAAAGTATAAAAAAAATATTTTATATACATATTTGGTATCACCGCATCTGTAAATATCTGAACTATTAAAATAAAATGTAAATGATCCCGTACGGTGGACGGCGTGAACTTAAAAAAAAAAAGTCCAAAATAGCTGCTTTTTTTTATAACATTTTATTCACAAAAAAATTATAAAAAATTTAATAAAAGTTTTGTATAAGCAAATATGGTATTAATAAAAAGTACAGATCACGTTGCAAAAAATTAGCCCCCATACCGCCGCTTATACGGAAAAATGAAAAAGTTATAGGTCTTCAAAATAGGGGGATTTTAAACGTACTAATTTGGTTAAAAAGTTTGTGATTTTTTTTAAGCGCAACAGTAATAGAAAAGTGTATAATCATGGGTATCATTTTAATCATATTGACCCAGAGAATAAAAAACACATGTCATTTTTACCATAAATTGTACGGCGTGAAAATAAAACCTTCCAAAATTTGATAAATTGTGGTTTTCTTTTTAATTTACCCACACAAATAGTATTTTTTTTGGTTGCGCCATACATTTTATGGTAAAGTGAGTGATGGCATTACAACGGACAACTGGTCGTGCAAAAAACAAGCCCTCATACTAGTCTGTGGATGAAAATATAAAAGAGTTATGATTTTTTGAAGGGGAGGAGGAAAAAACGAAAACGTAAAAATAAAATTGTCTTAGTCCTTAAGGTCCAAATGGGCTGAGTCCTTAAGGGGTTAATATTGGCGGGTATGGAGGGTAGCATGGGGGACAATAACCATTTGAGATAGTGTGACAAGTGTTCAGTCACAATGGGTCTTCTCGGGGGGTGGCTCAGTGACTTGTGAACTTTCGGTAGATGGTACCATTTAGCTGGTTTAGGACACTCTGGTATCAACCTTTCGGCATTTCATTTAGATATTACACCTTTAGAGACATACTTTTGTAAAAGTGTTTGCATGTTGTTAAGTATCTTTCTGGTCGGGACAGCTAAAAGGGGTGTATATGTAGATCAATCAGACAACTGTGTCAAAGCTTCATCTTCATACATTTTTGTATACATAACTATAACACTCCCTCCTTTATCTGCTCTGGTGATTACTATGTCTTGTCTAGACTTCAATTGTGTCATAGCCTTTATTTCAGAGGGCGGTAGATTGAGGACGGCTTGTGGGTAAAGCACAGACTTGACGTCTCTCATCACGGCCCTCTGAAAAAGGTCTATGTGACCACCTGGAGCTACAGGGGGGGAGAATTTAGATTTGGTTCCTTTAGTGAATCTTTCCCTTTTAGAGCTTGTTTCTGTCTCCCTAGGCAACATGTTATAATCTTCGAAATTAGTAGCCAGCATTTCTACACACTCGATCTCTGTGTCAGAGAGTTCCGTGGGTAAAAAGCCAAGTGGCCCAATCCTAGATGGTAAATCTCCTATACATTCTTCTTGCTCATTAGGAACTTTATTAGAAAAAAACTTTGCAAGGTTAATGTCCCTTATCGCTTTGGCCACATCTATCTCGAACCGAACGGCATCGAAATCTTCGTTTAGACCGTAGTTTAGTCCTTTGGAAAGGAGTGATATAGTGTTCTTATCGAGTAGGGAATCTGTTAAATTGATGACATTCGATTTTAGTTCTCTGGTCTCCAGTAGGTCATTTTCATTTTCTTCTGCTCTCGTTGAGGCTTTTCTCTTCCTTCTGCTCCTTCTTGTGTGAACAGGCCTAAAGGGATTGAGTCGATATGAATATCTGGGTGTTGTTCACATTGTTCTTTAAGTACATCTGTTGCGTTTATTCCTTGCATTTCCAGGATAGAGAGTGTTCTTAGTTTTATTATACCATGAGAAGCATTGATTTATTTCATAGTCTCTTTTATCTCGAATGAATTTATCTCTTTTCAAATTTTTTGTTTCATTTTGTAATTTCACAAGTTTAGGTTCCAGTTTAATGAAAAACGCTGATGCAATATTTTCTGGTGCTCTTTTTATATATTCAGACTTGACTTTAGACAGTTCTTCTGATACTTTGTCATATTCTATCCTGCTCCTCGTTAATACTATATGGAGCAGTTTCAAAGTGTGTTCTTTATGCGCTTGTTCCCATGTTTCTGCAAACACTGGGTCGTCTTGAAAAACTGCAGGTGCTAGTTCATATGACTGAAGAGAATTCACGATGCTCCTCCCATCAGTTCCAGGAGAATTGCATATTAGTGATAAAGCCTGCAATGTCAAAATCTACTGGAAAAATACCATATTCAAGTTATATAATGGCCAGAAATAGTGCTGCTGCTTATGTACACACAGGGCAGCTTACCATGAAAACTCACTGAAAATGGCAGGTACGCTTCAAATGGTACCTGTCATGATGATCCGGTGGCGGGATATGTGTATGCTTAGCCCGAGACTTGGCCCAACGTGATGCTATTACAAGTCAAAATGCTGAATGTGCCATGCAACATCTATGGGGCTTCCAAAATTTTGTCTTGTGATCGTAACATGCCGCGCCTAGTCTCGGGCTACAAGAATGCCGATCTGTTTACACATATCCCGCTGTCTGATCATCGTAAAAGGTATCTTTTAATGGTTATAGTGTGCAAATTTTGCTACAGAATTACCAGGGATTTGCAATGAGATGAGTGGAGGACAGACACTTCCATGTGTGGCCTAACCCAAAGGTATATATTTCCTACAATTTTTCAAGCTAATTCAGGCTTTGACTCAAAAACAGATTTGTTCATCTGAATGAGGCTGGTTCCATAAAATGTACATGGCTTTCAATAGGCTACATTCAGATGAATGGGACAGAAATTTCCTCAACTAAATCTGCTATGTGCAAATGTTGAGATGCTTAGCTGCCTCAGAACTTGGGCAGTTTGCCATTACTGATGTAAATTATGAATTGTGCACCGTGTCAGAAAATATTTTACAGACTCTGTCCATTCATCTGCTTGTAATCTGAGGCATATGTGTGTGTGTATATATATATATATATATATATATATATATATATATATATAATGCAGGAAGATAATGATTTAAAGATCAAAAGCAAATCTCTTCATTTGAGAGGCTAAAAAGAAAAAAGAGCATTTGTATGTCCAGCCCCAATTGCCATGGCAAGGTCTAATATAAGTGGTAAATGTGTGAACCCCCCTTTGTTACTGCAATAAAGCTGTTCTGTACAGAAGAGTGGGCTGAAATTTCTGAACAGCAATGTAAAAAACTGTTGGTTACAGTTATAATAAATCAATAATTTTATATGTAATATAGTAGGACAAACAATACATGAATAAAATGTAAAGTTTTATTTTTAGGCAACATACACAAAAATAACAAAAAAACTAAAAAAATTATATATATATATATATATATATATATATATATATATATATTACAAAAAAAGAAGATTGCAGCAGCACACATTGGTCAAAAAATTGAGGCTCTTAGCGCACTTTTTTGATCAAAAATGTGTCTCCCATCCACCACGGGTAGGTGGCCTCATTTAGGATGGGACCCTAACACACATTCTGAGCCTAACACTCAGATACCAACTCACCTCTGCTGGGCATATAGCCTCTGACTGGGTGACATGCTGGATCCATATACAATTTAAAACACCACCTGGGAGAAAGGGGGAGGGGTGCACAGCTAAAGAGGGTGCCATTCCCCCTGTGTAGTAAATACAAGCAAAAGTATCTGAGTGTTAGGCTCAGAATGTGTGTTAGGGTCCCATCCTAAATGAGGCCACCTCCCCGGGTGGATGGGGGACACGTTTTTGATCAAAAAAGTACGCTAAGAGCCTAAATTTTTTGACCAATATGTGCTGCTGCAATCTTCTTTTTTGTATACTCTGTATCTGCCACAGCAGTGTGCACCCGTGTATTAGGTTGTTGTGTTGGCTATTTTTCTTTTTGCTTGTATTTACTAAACAGGGGGAATGGCACCCTCTTTAGCTGTGCACCCCTCCCCCTTTCTCACAGGTGGTGTTTTAAATTGTATATGGATCTAGCATGTCACCCAGTCAGAGGCTATATGCCCAGCAGAGGTGAGTTGGTATCTGAGTGTTAGGCTCAGAATGTGTGTTAGGGTCCCATCCTAAATGAGGCCACCTCCCCGTGGTGGATGGGGGACACGTTTTTGACCAATGTGTGCTGCTGCAATCCTCTTTTTTGTATACTCTGTATCTGCCACAGCAGTTTGCACCCGTGTATTAGGCTGTTGTGCTGGCTATTTTTCTTTTTGCTTATATATATATATATATATATATATGCATACTTACACTGAAAAATTATTGTCTATTCACTAGCTTTACTTGCAGTGTAAACAATGCATATAGTAGCGAGAGTATTTTATTAAAACAAATAAATGAATAAATAAACAAATAAATAAATAAATGAAAACTAATTACATGCAGAGACATTGTGGCATAGATGGGGTAAACCCCTGTCTTTGACATGACCAATGTAAATTTAATCTAATCTAATACTGATCATCAACCGGCAAGGCAGAGATAAAGACAAAGCAGGAAGCAAGGAATGATTTATTAACACACCTCGGCTTCCAATCCTCCCTGACATTTTACTTCATCAAACTAATTAGATGCTGGTGACACTGTTTGGAGAGAAGTGAGAAGCATTTCTGATGACTTCACGCAGATCTCCTGGAACTTGCAGGTATCTTTTCTGTGCTGGTGCCCACTGTTTTGTTCTGTAGTTTTTGGCATTTAAACATATGACCAGATGGTTATGTTGGCAAAATGCAGAACTTCGATCTATCTAGTAAAGGTTAGGAAACCGACAGAAAATGTAAGTGGTGTTGTATTTTTAAGGTTTAGATTAGTCAATTTTAAGCGGAAAAGATAGAACTAATTTTATCTTAATAAATAAATAACTATAAACAACAGGTGCGATTACAGTACAACATACCGTAATCCCAGTGGTCTTTTAATAAACTATCTGCATATTATCTGACAGTTTTTTAACCAGAACAAGTGACGTGATAGGTGACATATTTTTTAGTCGCATGTGGTTTGATGATTTGTTGAACTGACACATACCTCCCACTTCACTGGTTGACTGTAATATATCAGAAAATAAATTTTAGATTTCTTGCCTAGAATAACAGTGTTTACTGTTAGAAATATGGACACAATACTGATGGCATACTCATGTCCGGAATACATCAGTATTTTAAATCTATATTACGACCTTAACAAGAGGATGTATTAGGTCGTATAGCTGTCTAAGGGTTAATTCCCATCTGCGATGAAGCTCTGTTTGCATATTCTGTTAAAATGACAGGAGCTGAGTAGAGAAAAAATGACTGCAGGTCAGGTTTTCTCCACTCAACAATGGACCCCATTTAAAGTCCGTGGGACCCGTCGGTGTCCATTGTGCAATGGACCGTCCAGCTCCGTTATTTGTCTCTGGAACAGTATCTGCAACAGAGCTCCAAACACAGATGTAAATGAGCTTTTAATAATGTTCCAATTTTATTTTTATAAAGATAATTTTGCAAGTTATATGACTTTTACCACCTTTTGATTCTTTTTCATCTATTTGTGTTACATCGGTTCTTATGAAGATTAGACCTTGGGCAACCCTATAATTCTTTAACCAGCTTACTGGTTGTCCTTTCCTGGACCACTTTTTGCAAGCACTCACCACTACTGGTAACACCTTACAAGTGCTATCCTTTTGGAAATGCTCTAACCTAATTGTCTAGCTATCACAATTCGACCCCGGCCAAAGTCACTTACAGTATATTCCTATGCCTAACATTTTAACTGCTTCTAAAACATCAACTCAGTAGGGACTCATTAGGGATATAAGTTGAACTGGATGGACTCTGGTATTTTTCAAAATTATTAACTATGTTACTTAGTATTAACCCCTTTTCATCCTCGCCTTTTAAAAATCATAACTCTCTTATATTTTTATCCACAGAGGAGTATGAGGGCTTGTGTTTTGCGCGACCAGTTGTTCTTTGAAATTACATCACTAATTTTACCATAAAATGTATGGTGCAACCAAAAAATACTGTTTGTGTGGGGAAATTGAAAATTGAAATTGAAAATTTTGGAAGGTTTTGTTAACGCTGTACAATTTACGGTAAAAATGACAAATTTTCTTTATTCTGTTGGTCAATGATACCCATGATTACATACTTTTCTATTATTGTACCGCTTAAAAAAAACTCAAACTTTTTAACCAAATAAGTACGTTTAAAATCACTCTATTTTGATGACCTATAACTTTTTAATTTTTCCGTAAAAGCCGTGGTATGTGGGCAAATTTTTTGTGCCGTGATCTGTACTTTTTAGTGATACCCCATTGCGTACATAAAACTTTTAATCAATTTTTTATAATTTTTTGGGGGAATATGATGTAGAAATGTTTTTGACTTTTAAATTTTTTTTTACATTTACACCATTTAAAGTATGGGATCATTAACATTATACTTTTATAGTTTGAACATTTATGCATGCGGTGATACCATATATATATATAAATAATTTTTTTGAAAAAGGGACATTTAACATTTATTTATTTTTTACTTTTTTTTAAACATTTTTTTTTACATTTTTTATGTCCCCATAGAGGACAATTTATAGCAATCACTTGATTGCTAATACTGTGCAGTGCTATGCATAGACATCCGTCCACCATTATGGATGATCGGATCCCTTCGGCAGCGCTTCGGGCGATCTGATCATCCATTTTTCTGACCGTACTGCCGTAGATGCCATGATTAGAGTTGAGCGAACTTACAGTAAATTGGCTCGTAGCGAACCTCGCAGCTCGGCTGGTGATTACCTTAGTCTGCATAAATTAGTTCAGATTTCCAAGGACTCCAGTTGCCTGGAAAAGGTGGATACAGACCTAGCAGACTAAAGTAATCAACAGCCGAGCTGCGAGGTTCGCTACGAGCCAATTTACTGTTGATCACGGCATCTAAGGGGTTTAATAGTGGACATAAGCGTGATCGCTCATTTCCTGCTATGCATGATGCAAGCATCCACCGGTCCCCGCAGTCATGTACAGGACACAAGTGTATGTCCTGGTGCGTTAAGTACTACCGCACAAGGACGTACATTTATGTCCTGCATCGTTATAGGGTTAATATATATTGTAACAAGATATTCAATGTTTTTAAATTTGCTGGTCAGTTTTAAAGTTATGACTGATCAGAGTATATGGTTAAAAAAAGTAATAAATAGGCTTTGCTATCCTAGATTCAATTTGCAGGTTACTCTGCTTGAAGCTAAAAAAAAATAAAAAAATTTCTGGAAGTATTGAAAGAACTAGAAGTTTAATATCAGCTTCAAAGTCTTATGATCTTTAAAAGTATATCAAGTGTTGAGCAGACATCTACAACAGACTAAAATGTTTGTATATGTTTGTATAAGGCAATGAACATGAAAAAGGTAAAACAGGATAAATACTAATCTGAAAGTTGCACAGTAAGGATAAAACCTGAACAAAAACATAATAAATGCATGCAAAATAATAGACAATGGTAATAGTGTGGTCTGATGATGCCACCCCAAAATAATTATATTGAGATGGCACTGGGTATCAGGCTTGGGACTTGCTGCAATCGTGATTTACAGCTGGAAGAATTGTAATCAAATGTGACCTAAGTCAGTGCAGAGAAAAGGTAGGATCTGCTTGCTGCCCAGGTAGGGGAGCTCGCTGCTGCACACTTCACCGGCTTTTAACTTGCAATTGCAATAGGTCTAATGACCAGATGTAATCTAAACTTTTGGCGTGTCTGAGCAACATGTCAAAAGTTGTTTTAGGATATGGTCCCATATAGCGTATATGCAGTGTGGTGGCCCAGTATGGGAGGTGTTACCCCGTGCTCCTGCTATCCTGTCAGGCAGCCTCCTTCAGGCAGCCTCCTGTACATATGGTCTGCAGTGTATTATTTTATGAAATGTGTTGTATCATTAAGAGTTATGTCATGTGATTGTTACCCAGGAGGTACCAGTGACCAGGTGATCCCAAGAGTGACCTATGGGCTCCCTGCTAGTCTCCCCCATATAAGCCCTGGGTAGAGCTAGCTTATCTCTTGGAGCTTAGAGCTCTTGCTTCCTGCTGAGGTCCAGCGCAGTCGTGCCTAGTGTGTGTCCAGAGTGTTGGAGGCCTCAAAGTCAAGTCCTGCAGCCACCATCAATTCAAGTAAGCTTAAGTCACAGCTTTATGAGTCAAGTCAAGTCAGTCCCAGTCATCTGTCAAGACAATGTTTTCTGCATTCAATTGTCCAGTCTCTGCATCACTGGTCACCTCCTTGGGCCCTGGCTGAACTTTATATAGACTTTACCGACTGTCTACCCTCAGTAAAGCTACCGTTGTCCATAACTTGGCGTCAGAGTCTTTATTGCCCCCATGCTTAGCCCAGGATCCTGTGGTATAACTTTGGGTGGTTTTAGGCTAAACCATGCCCTGGTGTCAAGAATACAAGGGGTTAATGCCATCTGCCCCTAGGGTAACAACATCTGCCCTCATCACACCCCACTACCACAGCAATGTATTTTGCTGTGAATTTTCTGCAGCTAATTTTTCTACCCATGGATCTTTGCATCACCAGATATGCAGAAAAATATGTTGCGTATATAGTAAATGGGATCGAACCCTAAAAGGACACTAGTTCTTTAACCCCTTAAGGACGCAGGGTTTTTCCGTTTTTGCATTTTCATTTTTTCCTCATCACCTTCTAAAAATCATAAGCTTACAATTTAGCAAATAAAATTCCATATGATGGCTTATTTTTTTGCATCACCAATTCTACTTTGCAGTGACATTAGTCATTTTACCCAAAAATCCACGGCGAAATGGAAAAAAATTAATTGTGCGACAAATTGGAAGAAAAATTTTCATTTTGTAACTTTTGGGGGCTTCTGTTTCTACGCAGTGCATTTTCTGCTAAAAATAACACTTTATCTTTATTCTGTAGGTCCATATGGTTAAAATGCGTTTCGAGCTTACGCCCTTAGTCATGGCCATGACTAAGGTCGTAAGCTCGAAAACACGTCGGCGTTCCACTTGTTTTTAAGTGACATGTCTCTTGCCACTTAAAAATGCATACATGCATAGGAAGCTATAGCACTGCACACACTGATCTCTTATGCTGATGCCTGCAAAGCAATAGCTTTGCATGGATCAGCGAGATAGGGGCTCGATTGCTCAAGCCTGTAGCTCAGGCTTGGAGCAATCAAACCCAGATCGGACGCAACGGAGCAAGGCAAGGGGGTCTCCGCTCGCGTCCTAGCTGATCGGAACATCACGATTTTAGCGCGATGCCTCGATCAGCCTGACTGAGCTGCTGGGAAGTGTTTACTTCCACTTTCAGACGCGTCGGTCAACTTTGATCGCCGCGTCTGAAGGGTTAATAGCGCGCGGCACAACAATCGGTGCCGCGTGCTGTTAGCCCAGGGTCCCGGCTATTAATAGCAGATGGGACCAACCCGGTGTTATGCAGGGTCACAGTGTGACCCCATTTTAAACACCGGGACCGAGCGTAGGGCGTACAGGTAGGCCCTACGTCCTTAACAGGTTAAATATCGGGTTCTACAATAGCTGAAAAGAGGAACAAATAAAGACACAAAGACAAATGGAAACATGTCAAAAGCATATAAGTAAAGATTTGTGAAAAATGATTCTACATCTAAGAATGTAATTTGTATGTGTATGAGGAAGTGGAAAAATGACATATTAAAGTGCACATTTTTAGGTGTGTATAATTTACAGACAAATATGAATTGCATATAACGAAAAGTACATTGTGCTTGGTCTGAAAAAAATATTCTACAGATGTAAAAATAAGTGTGCAAAAAGTGAAAAAATGTATGCATGAAACTTAAAAGAAGCCTGAAATAAAATTACCTTGCACATTTCATCAAATGTACTTCACATTTTTAGATATTTCATCAATATTTTTTCATGAATTTCCTACAATGTATTATTGTTTTTTATGCATTTTTCAAGTTTATTTGTTTACATACACTTTTATTTCTTGACAAGCTCTGGGAAAATGAAAACTGTCATTGGTTGTTATGGGCAAAACCAGACATTTTTATTTTTATTTTAGGCAGACTAATAAATCTGGGTCTTAAAGGGGTATTCCGGGCAAAAACATTTTATCCCCTATCCAAAGGATAGGGCATAAGATGTCTGGTTGTGGGGGGCCAGATGGAGACCTAGATTCGGAAAACCCTGCAGAATTTTAATTCTTGTATTGTCTCATACGATTACACTGATATAGGCTTTGTGTTTTCTGGTGAAAAACTAGGTTCAATCCCCCTATGATCATTTTTCATAGTATACAAAGGAAGAAATATTTTTGAGATTTGCTTATATGATGTTTTCGTCTTTTCTTTTTTTTGTCGTGCTAGAACATAAAAATGGCCTTTCCAAACTGTTCCACAAAGTTGGAAGCATACATTTGTCTAAAATGTGTTTTATGCTGAAATAATAAGATGTAAATTTGCTGGACCCCATAACATTATCTCTTCTCAACTAAGATTTAGCACAATGCAGTTGGGCAGGTAGCTTTCTTCTGCCGTACTCCAAATGCTGACTTGTCCATTAGACTTTTAGATAGAGAAGCATGATTTATCACTCCACAGAACACATTTTCACTGCTCTGGAACTCAGAGTCATTCAATGCTGGACATTGGGCTCGGTGATGTAAGTCTTGCATGCAGCTGCTCAACTAAGGAAACCCTGCCATGAAACTTCTGGCACACAGTTTTTTGTGCAGATTTTAATGCCAGATGAGGTTGAAACTCTGCAGTTGAGTCAGAAGAGTTATCAACAAAATTATCATATGACACCACATCTGCATATATCTGTACTTCAGGATTCTATGGTATAGGTGTCTATGGTCTCAAAATGCTTTGTATACAAAAGAAACACGAAAAAAGCATAGCTACTGCATAAAATCTCTATTTATTGATAATTATTTTAAACCAAGCAAAATTCATATACATTCATAGATACAGTGATAGTAAATTAAGGTGCAGGCCTAAAAATGTGGGACAGTAACATCTATGTTATGAGTCACTTCATCAACAAAATGTGTACATGGAAAAGTCTTGTATCTCAAAGGTCAGAGATAAGTATTGCCCCAAATTTGGCTTTAGAAGCACTGTGCGGTATGTAGGCAGCTGCCCTTACAACTTTCTATAGATACCAACCACCAGAAGAGGAATGGCAACATTTATACACTATGCACATCAGCTCTCTGTGGTCTATACTTTATGTCTGAGTTGCTTGAGTTTCTGAACACTTCAACTTTTTAGTAATACTACTACAATCATGGAACATATTGATATGAAAGAAATTTTACAAACTGACTTCTTGCAATAGCGGTATCCTATGATAGTACCATGCCGGAATTTAGTAAGCTCTTAAAGAAAAACAGTCACCGGTTCACTCACACTAAACCCGATACTCCATGTTATAGTGTAGATGAACAAGAGACCGATGCACGGTCTCTGACTCATATACTTACCTGCAGTCCAGCGCCCGTTCCCTTTGAAGACCCTCTTCTTTCTTCTGTAAATTGCGCACTGGAGGCAGGGCACCAGCTGAATTTGAATATTTATGGTCGCTGATCACATGAACGCTCAGTATGCACAAGTGCTCACAGGACCAGCGACCATGAATATTTAAATCCAGCCGGAGTGCCTGCCTCCAGCACACAATTCACAGAAGAAAGAAGAGGATCTTCTGAGGCACTGTGCACCAGACTGCAAGTATGTATGCAAGTCAGAGACCCTGCATTGGTCTCCTGTTCACCGGCACTATAACCCGGTGTATTGGGTTTAGTGTGGTGAACGGGTGACCGTTTTCCTTTAACAATTACCCATTCTTTCATAAATGTATGTAATGGAAGACTACATTGGCTGATGAATGAATTTATACACCTGACAAAAGAACTGAATGAAACATTGGAATTCAAAGATAAAGTGGTGGGGAAGAGAAAGGGGAACTAAATGCCATTAAAAGAAAGATTCAATTTTCCAATATTGCTATAAGTGCACATTACAAAGGTTCACATATTCACAAGCATGTACAACTGACTTGTATTTTTCTGTTCTCTTGAGCTGTTGTATTGCACCATAAACATCATACTATAACAAGTGTGGTGAGAATACTTTATCTCATATGTATTATATAATACACTGCTCAAAAAAAATAAAGGGAACACTGAGATAACACATCCTAGATCTGAATGAATGAACTAATTGTATGAAATACTTTTGTCTTTACATATTTGAATGTGCTGACAACAAAATCACACAAAAATTATCAATGGAAATCAAATGTATCAACCCATGGAGGTCTGGATATGGAGTCACACTCAAAATCAAAGTGGAAAACCACACTACAGGCTGATCCAACTTTGATGTAATGTCCTTAAAACAAGTCAAAATTAGGCTCAGTAGTGTGTGTGGCCTCCACGTGCCTGATGACCTCCCCACAATGCCTAGGCATGCTCCTGATGAAGTGGCGGATGGTCTCCTGAGGGATGTCATCCCAGACCTGGACTAAAGCATCCACCAACTCCTGGACAGTCTGTCGTGCAATGGAGTGAGACATGATGTCCCAGATCTGCTCAATCGGATTCATGTCTGGGGAACGGGCGGGTCAGTCTATAGCAACAATGCCTTCCTCTTGCAGGAACTGCTGACTCACTCCTGTCATATGAGGTCTAGCATTGTCTTGCATTAGGAGGAACCCAGGGCCAACCGAACCAGCATATGGTCTCACAAGGGGTCTGACGATCTCATCTCGGTACATAATGGCAGTCAGGCTACCTCTGGCAAACAAATGGAGGGCTGTGTGGCCTCCCAAAGAAGTGCCACCCCACACCATTACTGACCCACCGCCAAACCGGTCATGCTGGTGGATGTTGCAGACAGCAGAACGTTCTCCACGGCGTCTCCAGACTCTGTGAAGTCTGTCACATGTGATCAGTATGAACCTGCTTTCATCTGTGAAGAGCACAGTACAACAGTGGTGAATTTGCCAATCTTGGTGTTCTCTGGCAAATGCCAAATGTCCTGCACGGTGTTGAGCTGTAAGCACAACCCCCACCTTTTGACGTAGGGCCCTCATACCACCTTCATGAAGTTTGTTTCTGACCGTTTGAGTGGACACTTGAGCATATGTGGCCCGCTGGGGTCATTTTTCAGGGCTCTCACAGTGCTCCTCCTTGCACAAAGGCAGAGGTAGCGGTCCTGCTGCTGGTTTGTTGCCCTCCTCCACGTCTCCTGATGTACTGGCCTGTTTCCTGGTAGCGCCTCCATGCTCTGGACACTATGCTGACAGACACAGTAAACCTTCTTGCCACAGCTCGCATTGATGTGCCGTCCTGGATGAGCTGCACTACCTGAGCCACTTGTGTGGGTTTTAGACTCAGTCTCATGCTACCCCTAGAGTGAAAGCACTGCCAGCTTTCAAAAGTGACCAAAACATCAGCCAGGAAGCATAGGAACTGAGAAGGGGTCTGTGGTCGCCATCTGCAGAACCACTCCTTTATTGGGGGGTGTCTTGCTAATTGCTTAAAATTTCCACCTGTTGTCTGTTCCATTTGCACAATAGCATGTGAAATTGATTGTCAATCAGTGTTGCTTCCTGAGTGGACAGTGTGATTTCACAGAAGTGTGATTGACTTGGAGTTACATTGTGTTGTTTAAGTGTTCCTTAAATTTTTTTGAGCAGTGTATCTCTTTTCTTTATACGCATCCAGTATGATACCAATCCCAATTTGTTCTGTATGTAATAGATATGTACCGTATTTATCAGAGTATACCACACACCGGCCTTTAATGCGCACCCTCATTTTTCCAAGGAAATTTGGATACAAAAGTTTTTTTTACCCAAATATCCTTGTTAAAACTAGGGTGTGTGCGGGAATACCTCAGCATACAACACGCATTTTGTAGGCTACAATTTTTAGCCTAAAATCTATCTGTGTGTTATACGCCGATAAAATGTTTCTGGCTCCGCAGAAGCCACTGCAGTTCAATGATTGAAAGTGTCTGCTTTAAATTACTGCACTGCAGCTGCTTCTGCGGGGCCAGATTCCTGCCGCCACCGCTGCCCGATTTCCTCCCCATCCCCGGTGTTATAGTTACATGTCCTGGGGGACCGCGCTCCTTGAGGCTCCGGCGGAGTCCTGAGCTGTCACTGTGTGCCGCGCACTGACGATGCCGCTTGAGCCTGAAGGAGCACGGTCCCCAGGACATGTAACTATAAAACCGGGGATGGGGCGGGACTCTAGCTCCACAGTAGCCGCTGCAGTTCAATGTTTTAAAATGCCTGCTATATCATTAGACTGCAGCAGCTTCTGAGGGCCATAAACAGTTAATCGGCATATAACACGCAGATAGATTTTATGCTAAAAAATGTAACCTAAAAAATGTGTGTTATACGCTGATAAATACAGTAACTGTATTTGACATAAAATACTTTTAAACAGATTTGAAATTGACAATAGTGTCTAGTTTCAAGATCTGTAAATAAAGCTGAATGGTTTCTACAACTATAAATAGGTTACACTACTGCAAGTAATGATCAAATGGCCTTTGCCGGCAACACTGCTGTATTATGTGTGTATCAAAGACATGCCATCAAGCTCTTCACTATAACAATGTTTCATTGTCTGAGTCTATGTTGAATTCAACAATATCAGAGAATGGAACACAATTCTTTGCCTGAGTATTCTCTATATTTTGAAGATTCTATCGCATCTGAAACATTAGTTTACAGTTTGCTCCAGATTCCAATAGAAGCTAAATCAATCTATTATTTGAATAGTGTAACAAGTAAATATAATATATAATAATATGGATTAGTTGTATACTGTAGCTCAGATTTTAGGATACTGCTATTTCTATGCTGTCTTCTATATTGACCTCCGAAAACACCAGGAAAAGCTAATAAACCTGAGTTTATTGATGTAAAAAATACAGATTTATAGTTCTATCATTCAAGTCTAAAATGACCAGCTATATTAAGACATGACATATTTTCTCCTAAAAAAAACACTTTTAGAATATCTGAATTATAATATATATATATTATACTGAACAAAGATGTTGGTAGTATACATCCGATTCGGTATATGGAGGTATTATCAGGACGATGTGGAAAGCTGCTGAGGCAGCCTGCTGGAGTTCCGAAGCATCGCTGGGAACAGGCCAGGTATGTGCATCACATCAAAAGCTTAAAGGGGTACGCTGGAAAAATAATTTAAATCAACTGGTGCCAGAACAGATTTGTAAATTACTTCTATTAAAAAATCTTAATCTTTCCAGTACTTTCCAGCTGCTGTATGCTCCAGAGGAAGTTGCATAGTTCTTTTCTGTCTGACCACAGTGCTCTCCTCTGCTGACACCTCTGTTCATATCAGGAACTGTCCAGAGCAGGATAGGTTTGCTATGGGGATTTTCTCCTACTCTGGACAGTTCCTAAAATGGACACAGGTGTCAGCAGAGAGCACTGTGGTCAGACAGAGAAGATATTCAAAAAGAATATAACTTCCTCTGTAGTATACAGCAGCTGAAAAGTATTGGAAGGATTAAGATTTTTAAATAGTAATTTACAAATCTGTTTAACTTTCTGGCACCAGTTGAATATTAAAAAGGGGTTATCCACCATAATGTTATTTTAGTACTTACCTGCCAGATAGTAATGGGCATGCTTAGGAAGGATCTGTGCTTGTCTTGGAGCTAAATGGCCCTGTTGTGAGTGCACTTTGAAGGGGTATTCTAGCAAAAAAAGTTTTTATATATATCAACTGGCTCCAGAAAGTTAAATAGATTTGTAAATTACTTCTATTCAAAAATCTTAATCCGTTCAATAAATATAAGCTGCTGAAGTTGAGTTGTTGTTTTCTGTCAGGCAACAGTGCTCTCTGCTGACATCTCTGCTTGTCTCGGGAACTGCACAGAGTAGAAGAGGTTTGCTATAAGGATTTTTCTTCTAAACTGGGTGGTTCCCGAGACAGGTGTCATCAGAGAACACTTAGACAGAAAAGAACAACTCAACTTCATCAGCTCATAAGTACTGAAAGGATTAAGATTTTTTAATAGAAGTAATTTACAAATCTGTTTAACTTTCTGGAGCCAGTTGATATATATATAAAGGTTTTTTCCTGGATAACCCCTTTAACACTGCTGATTTCTTTTTTGTGAACTGGCTATTACCTGTTGGAATCCCCTGTTGGATCCCTTGTTTGTAAATGTGAGGTTGCTCCACCCATTTTAGCAGACAGGCCTCATTTGAATACCTAATTAGCGATGTAGCCAGAGGAGCCCATGTTGTTTCATCTCCTCGTCCCCGCCTGTAACATGCTCCTGCGTTTCTGGAGGAAAAAAGAAAAAAAAGGATCTTCAGTTTTCTGCAAAGGGGTGAGCACTACATTCTTCATTTTCTCTCCTTGAAGGACAGTGGCATGGTCGCATTATTAACTGCTGATATCAGCCAAAACTTATCATCTATGAAGTGAGGGAAGCTCCTCCTGCCGGTTCATAGACAGCGCTGCATGACAATATATGTCATTTTGTGTAAACGTATTCCTGCCCATGATATAAATATGCGTCATAGGGCAGGAAGAGGTTAAAAGAAGTTTTAGTAACTTTACAAAATGCTATGGTCAATCAGATCTTAAAGCGTATCTGCCCTTTCAGGTAACTTTTAGGATAAGGATTTACCAGTATATACAACAACACATTTCATAAAAAAAAAAAAAGAATAATCTATATATGTAAAACTCAACGTGTGTGTGTATGTATGTATGTGTGTATGTGTGTATGTTCCACAAAAACTTCCAAACGGCTAAAGATACTAAAATGAAACTTGCCACACATGTTACTTATATGTTAGCAACAAACATAGGATAGGTGATTTAACCCTTACTCACCCCCATTTGCCAGGGGCTGGGTTTATGTTTAAAGTCCCATACAAGTCAATGGGAAATATATGTTACTGCATAACTTCCAAACGGCTGGAGATATTTCGATAATACTTGGTCACATGTTACTTATTCGTCCACCTAAAATATAGGATGGTTAATTTAACCCTTAACTACCCCCATTTGTGAGGGTCGAGGTTTTTTTTAAAGTCCCATGCAAATCAATGGGAAATGTATGTTCCCTCATAACTTCCGTACGGCTGGAGATATTTCAATACCTGGTACACATATTACAGGTCGGGATATGAGAACGGGATGGGAGGTCGAGATAGGAGGTCAAGATAGGAGGACGGGATTGTCGGGATAGGAGGACGGGATATGAGGACGGGATAGGAGGTGGAGATAGGAGGTGGAGATAGGAGGTCGGGATAGGAGGTCGAGATAGGAGGTCAGGATAGGAGGCTGGGATAGGAGGTCGAGATATTAGGACGGGATAGGAGGTTGAGATAGGAGGTCTGGATAGGAGGTCGGGATAGGGGGTTGAGATAGGAGGATGGGATAGGAGATGGAGATAGGAGGACGGGATAGAAGGACGGAATAGGAGGTCGAGATAGGAGGACGGGATAGGAGGTCGGGATAGGAGGCGTGGATAGGATGTCGAGATAGGTGGTCGAGATAGGAGGACGGGATAGGAGGTCATTCAGCTAGTCTATATATATAAAACTCAACGTGTGTGTGTGTGTATGTTCCACAAAAACTTCCAAACGGCTAAAGATATTAACATGAAACTTGGCACACATGTTACTTATATGTCAATAACAATAGGAGGTCGGGATAGGAGGCCGGGATAGGAGGCCGGGATAGGAGGTTGAGATAGGAGGTTGAGATAGGAGGTGGAGATAGGAGGTGGAGATAGGAGGTCAGGATAGGAGGCCGGGATAGGAGGTCGAGATAGGAGGAAGGGATAGGAGGTTGAGATAGGAGGTCGGGATAGGAGGTCGGCATAGGAGGTGGAGATAGGAGGATGGGATAGGAGGACGGGATAGGAGGACGGGATAGGAGGTCGAGACAGGAGGACGGGATAGGAGGTCGAGATAGGAGGACAGGATAGGAGGTTGAGATAGGAGGTCGGCATAGGAGGTCGAGATAGGAGGATTGAATAGGGGGTTGAGATGGGAGGACGGGATAGGAGGTCAAGATAGGAGGACGGGATAGGAGGACGGGATAGAAGGACGTGATAGGAGATCAAGATAGAAAGACAGGATAGGAGGTCGAGATAGGAGGTCACGATAGGAGGTCAAGATTGGAAGATGGGATAGGAGGATGGGATAGGAGATCGGAATAGGAGGTCAGGGTATGAGGAGGGGATATGGGGTTGGGATATGACCAAAATGTATGGGGATGGGATTTGAAGTCAAAAGCTTCCTCCTTTGTTGATTTTCCTCCCCAGCAAGGATGAGGAAGGAAAAACCGGGCAATGCCGGGTACTCAGCTAGTACATATATATATATATATATATATATATATATATATTTATAAAATCTGGTTTCTGCTGTTTTGCAAGTGACAGAAAAAACTCATCTTAATTCCCATAATGCACTGCATCCCTGGCAACAAAGGGGTTATACGTGACTCAAGTTAGATATTGTCTACAAGTTATAGGATCCCTTGTTTGTAAAGGTCACTTTTCTCCCTCCCACACACCAGCTACCCTACCTATTGCAGCACACCTAAGCTCCCTTCCATTTTGTGCTATAAACAATAGACCAGTGTGCCTCCAGCTGTTGCAAAATTACAATTCCCTGCATAATTATCTCCCTCCCGCCCAGTGGTCGCTCCACCCACTGAAGCAGACAGGCTTCCTTTTAATACCTGACTAGTGATGTAATGTCTTGGGCTGCAATGCAACCTGGGAAAACCTGAGACTAAATTAATTTTATATGCTGTTAAAAATAAACATTGGAACAAATAACACATAAGAATTGCAAGATCAACAATCAAACACAGGTGTAGACACTACATTATGAACTACACTAACTTTACAGCCCCTGTAGCACAATCCAAAAAAAAATAAAAAAATCCTGGAATATATCTAACTTCTTAATGATGAAGCCTGTTTTCTCCTTAATTGCTGGGCAAATTTTCATGGAGCAGCCTCTACATACAGAACAACTGTTGAGTGGCAAAGAGGTAAGGGGAAACAGAAGCATTTGGTAGAGCTGCTCGGCACCAGGGCTTTGTTGGTGACAGAAGGCTCAAAAACTGTAAGTATTGGAAAGTCCTGTACAGAATGCAGCTTAGGCCGTACAGAGACATCCCGAAAATATAGTAAAAAATTGCAGAGAGGAAATGAAGAACGCAGCACTCACACCTTCAGTGATGCAGAAAACGGAAGACCCTTTATTTCAGAAACACAGGTGCATGTTAATTTGCCCAGTAATCAGCCAAGCTCAGAGGAGCCCATGTTGTTTCATCTCCCCGTCCCTGCCTGTAACATGCACCTGTGTTTCTGAAATAAAGGATCTTCCGTTTTCTGCATCACTAAAGTGATGAGTGCTGCATTCTTCATTCCCTCTCCTTTAACTGCAAAGAGGTAAGGAGTTTCCAGCTGCAAGTTTAACTCACCTGACCCATGTAATTGTGAGGGCCCTATGTGAGCCCCCAATGGAGGACAGCATCATGATCGCCAATGTCTGTCATTAACTGCTGATATCAGCCATCACTTATCGTCTGTAAAGTGAGGAAAGCTCGTCCAGTCGGTTCATAGACTGCTAACACGGCATGACAAAAATATATGCCATTTTCTGTAAACTTATTTCTGTCCATGTTGTAAATATGCATCATAGGGCAGGAAGAGGTTAAAAGAAATTTTGGTCACTTTACAAACTGCTATGGTCATTACGATCTTAAAGCGTACCTGTCCTTTCAGGTAACTTTTAGGATGAGCTGTTATATGATATCATCTGTTGGACTAGTATGTAGTGATGTCACGAACATAAAATTTTCGATTCGCGAACGGCGAACGCGAACTTCCGTAAATGTTCGCGAACCTGTGAACCGTGCGAACCGCCATTGACTTCAATGGGCAGGTGAATTTTAAAACCCACAGGGACTCTTTCTGGCCACAATAGTGATTTAAAAGTTGTTTCAAGGGGACTGACACCTGGACTGTGGCGTGCCAGAGTGGGATCCTTGGCAAATTACATAGTTGATGCAGAGTCTGGTTTTAATCCACAAAGGGCATAAATCATTATTATTCCTAAATTCTTTGGAATTATGTCCTTTAGCCCCCTTTAGTCAGCATATAGAGCCTCCCTTTAGGCATCACATAGTTAGATCCCCCTCTTTAGGCAGCACATAGTGGGATGTGAACCCAAGGCCCCAGAGCTGCAAGTCAGCAGTGCTAACCTCTGAGCCACCATGCTACCCTTAGCATACATCTAATATGCACGGTTGCTAAAATGGACAGAGATGTCAACAGAGTACCAGAAAAATTAGGCATGTACACATGGCTCAAAAATTTGGTATTGTTGCAGCCGCAGCTGTAGCAGCGCCCAGAAAAATTGCGGCAGCATAAAAATTGCAGCACCAGAGGCCAGAAAAATTAGGCATGTACACATGACTGAAAAATAAGAACAAGCGCATATCCAAGAGTCCAGAAGACTCTATAATGCAGGACGGAGAAACACACAAAGAAATTATTTTCTAAATAAAAATTTTCATCAAATAAAGAAACAGAGTTCTTCCCTCTATGCATTTTACTTTTGAAAATGTAAGTAAAAAAATCACACGCAACAAGCGTTCCTTTGTGTAATGGTTAGTACTCTTGAAAATTCAAGTTTAAATTATCATATAGTCCAGAAGACTCTATAATGCAGGATATAATGCTCTATAATGCTATCTGACACCTCAAGAAAGGAAGCAGCAGCGGGTACAACATCATCATCACACCGTACGTCCATGTGTGTAATGCTGTCTGACTGAGACATATCCCTGTTAGCTACATCCTCTGGCAATAAATGGTTGCACATCACTCATGTCTTCAAACTGATGTGTAAATAACTCCTCTGACGGATCAAGTAAAGCTGCTGTGGTGCTAGTGTTAGTGGTGGCGGCAGGCGGGCAAGTGGTAGAATGAGAGGTGCCCAAAGCTAAGCTAGAGGAGGAGAAGGATGGTGCGTCAAGGTTCCGGGCAGGAGCTTTAGTAGTAGATATGGTGTCTTGTGATAGCCAGTCAACTAAGTCCTCAAAACTTTGGGGGTTCAGGGTACGTGGCCTCTGAACACTGACCATTCTAGGGCCACAACGGCCCCTGCAAGGTAGCCTTCCTCTGCCTGTCATTTTTTTGGTTAAATTTGCACAAGTGTCACACCTAATGTGATTTGCACTAGGGTGACACAATTTGCCCTGCAGGCAAAAAAAATGGCAACTGTGACGTGAACTGACAGTGGCGACTGGTTTTATTTAACAGCCAAAATAGTTTTTTTATTTTTATTTGCACAACCGTCACACCTAATGTGATTTGCACTAGGGTGACACAATTTGCCCTGCAGGCAAAAAAAACTGGCAACTGGGACGTGAACTGACAGTGACGACTGGTTTTATTTAACCCCTTAAGGACTCAGGGTTTTTCCGTTTTTGCACTTTCGTTTTTTCCTCCTTACCTTTTAAAAATCATAACCCTTTCAATTTTCCACCTAAAAATGCATACTATGGCTTATTTTTTGCGTCGCCAATTCTACTTTGCAGTGACATTAATGGGCATCCATTTCTACGCAGTGCATATTTCGGTAAAAATTACACCTTATCATTATTCTGTAGGTCCATACGGTTAAAATGATACCCTACTTATGTAGGTTTGATTTTGTTGCACTTCTGGAAAAAATCATAACTATATGCAGGAAAATTTATACGTTTAAAAATGTCATCTTCTGACCCCTATAACTTTTTTATTTTTCCACGTACAGGGCGGTATGAGGACTCATTTTTTGCGCCGTGATCTGAAGTTTTTATCGGTGTGATTTTTGTTTTTATCTGACTTTTTGATCACTTTTTATTCATTTTTTAATGGTATAAAAAGTGACCAAAAATACGCTTTTTTGGACTTTGGAATTTTTTTGCGCGTACGTCATTGACCGTACGGTTTAATTAATGATATATTTTTATAGTTCGGACATTTACACACGCAGCGATACCACATATGTTTATTTATTTATTTTTTTACACTGTTTTATTTTTTTTATGGGAAAAGGGGGGTGATTCAAACTTTTATAAGGGAAGGGGTTAAACGACCGTTATTAACACTTTTTAAAAAAAAATTTTTGCAGTGTTATAGGTCATAGGGACCTATAACACTGCGCACACTGATATTTTACACAGATCACAGGCGTGTATTAACACGCCTGTGATCAGTGTTATCGGCGCTTGACTGCTCCTGCCTGGATCTCAGGCACGGAGCAGTCATTCGCCGATCGAACACAGAGGAGGCAGGTAAGTGCCCTCCCAGAGTCCGTTCAGCTGTTCGGGATGCCGCGGCGGTCCCGAACAGCCCGACTGAGCAGCCGGGTCACTTTCACTTTCACTTTAGAAGCGGCAGTCAGCTTTGACCGCCGCTTCTAAAGGGTTAATACCGCACATCGCCGCGATCGGCGATGTGCGGTATTAGCCACGGGTCCCGGCTGTTGACGAGCGCCAGGACCGACGCGATATGATGCGGGATCGCGGCGCGATCCCGCTTCATATCGCGGGAGCCGGCGCAGGACGTAAATATACGTCCTGCGTCGTTAAGGGGTTAACAGCCAAAAAAGGTACTTTTTTATTTTATTTGCACGACTGCCACACCTAATGTCATTTGCACTAGGGTGACACAATTTGCCCTGCAGGCAAAAAAACTGGCAACTGTGACGTGAACTGACAGTGATGTCTGGTTTTATTTAACAGCCAAAGCAGGTTTTTTTTTTTTTAATTTGCCCAACTGTCACACCTAATGTGATTTGCACTAGTGTGACAATGAGCAAAAAAGCTTGCCAGCAGAGTTCCCCTTTTAAGCAGTGGTCCCCAACCAGGGTGCATCCAGCTGTTGCAAAACACACGGACTGATATATTTCAGCCCTTTGAATACTGTAGTAGTTAGTTGCTTTATAGAAAAAAAGCTTGCCAGCGGAGTTCCCCTTTTATGCAGTGGTCCCCAACCAGGGTGCCTCCAGCTGTTGCAAAACACACGGACTGATATATTTCAGCCCTTTGAATACTGTAGTAGTTAGTTGCTTTAAAGAAAAAAAGCTTGCCAGCGGAGTTCCCCTTTTAAGCAGTGGTCCCCAACTAGGGTTCCTCCAGCTGTTGCAAAACACAAGGACTGATATCTTTCAGCCCTTTGAATACTGTAGTAGTTAGTTGCTTGAAGGAACTTTAGTTTGATTCTGGAGTACCCCTTTTAACCAGCGGTTCCCTCCCAACCAGGGGGCCTCCAGCTGTTGCAAGACACACGGACTGATATCTTTCAGCCCTTTGAATACTGTAGTAGTTAGTTGCTTGAAGGAACTTAAGTTTGATTCTGGAGTACCCCTTTTAACCAGCGGTTCCCTCCCAACCAGGGGGCCTCCAGCTGTTGCAAGACACACGGACTGATATCTTTCAGCCCTTTGAATACTGTAGTAGTTAGTTGCTTGAAGGAACTTAAGTTTGATTCTGGAGTACCCCTTTTAACCAGCGGTTCCCTCCCAACCAGGGGGCCTCCAGCTGTTGCAAGACACACGGACTGATATCTTTCAGCCCTTTGAATACTGTAGTAGTTAGTTGCTTGAAGGAACTTAAGTTTGATTCTGGAGTACCCCTTTTAACCAGCGTTTCCCTCCCCACCAGGGTGCCTCCAGCTGTTGCATGACACACGGACTGATATCTTTCAGCCCGAAAAAGGGCTTTTTTGGGTGCTGTCCTTAAAGCAGATGTTACACTAGTGCTTTAGGAGTAAACTGGACCCTGAATACACCACCTAGTTGCAACCTAGCTATCGCTTTCCCTATACAGCCGGAGCAGCTTCTCTGACCCTCCACTTCCTAAGCCTGCAGCATGCTGAATGAGGGTAAAATGGCGTCCGTGTAAGAGGTAGGAGGGTCTGGAAGGGAGGGACTGATGCTGAGTGGCTGTAATGTGTCTGCTGACTCTGACTCACAGGGTCAAAGTTTACTACAATGTTAAAGTATAGGGGGCGGATCGAACTTCACATATGTTTGCCCGGTGATGCGAACGCGACCATGCTAAATTCGCCGGGAACTGTTTGCCGGCAAACAATTCCAAAATTTCTACTAGTAGGCACTAGGATTTATTTACCACAACAACAACAACAACACATTTTATATATAACAAAAATAATCTGGTTTCTTCTTTTTTCAACACTAGATAAAGTGCTGTTTTGTAAGTGACAGAAAAAAAACTCTTAATTCCCATCATGCACTGCTTTCCTGGCAACAAAGGGGTTATATGTGACTCAAGTTAGATATTGTCTACAATGTATTACACTGGTTTATTTTATTTTTTTTCTCTTTTGTAGCCAAGGCTGAGCAGCTCAGTTATAAACTCGGGATAAAGGAGGATTGGGAAATAAATTAGAGCTTTGATGCGGTTTTTCTGTGGCACACAGCAAGCCCCTGGGATATAATAGGACCATAATTCCATATTTACAACTTTTGTTCTGTGCACCTGCCTGCTTGGCTGTCATATCACAAAAGTGCGAAATAATCCTAGCTGTACTGGCTGTATAATCTCCAGCGCAATAGTCAAAATTCTTCTACGAGGCACAATAACATTGTGGTAGGGGTAATACTCTTGTGAGATCATTGCTTAAAAAAAAAAAAATAATAATAAAAAACATTAATTGGCACATAAACCCAGTGTTAGTAGCAGCTAGTAAAAAAATTCTATCCAAGTGTATATATGTCACAGATCTGGAATCTCAACAAATTTATGATGAAGTCCATTTTGACTGTTCTTCTTTCATGTATTTGAAAGGTATAAATATTAAATAGAAATAATGCCTGTTTTATGCAACTCACTCATATAGTAAAGATGTTCATGTGTATCAGCTGTCAAGGCATATAAATGTCTGTTAAAGTGAATGTCTACAAATAGAGTGACTTAAAGAGAGAATCCTTTGCTCTAAATGGGACCTGACATTAATGGGAGAATTCATTAAAGTGTAAATGTCATTTAAAAAAATTCTTCATATAATGTATATTAACATTATATGTATATTTGTAGTATACATTGGTTAAAAATGTGTATATTTTGGGTGGAAAAATGCTGTCATGTCCCTGCAGCTTTTGCCTGTGTGCAAAAATACAAAGAAGAGAGGACAGAAAGTGTGGGCAGTGCCCATTTAAGGTGCGTGCAACTCAATTATTTCTTAGTGCAACTCAGCACTACGAGTATAGTGCAACCAGCACCTCAGTACAGTTCATGCAACCCAATTATGCCTTAGTGTGTAGCCTCCCAAATTCCTATTATTTTGACAGTGCCCATTTAAGAACAGAATTTCGTACTTTGGTCTTATTGCAAAGAATGCTATAGTAAAATTGGAAAAATATTGGGACAGGCCTTTCTATATATATATATATATATATATATATATATATATATATATATATATATATATATATAATATCTTTGACTGTGTACCACTGTGTAAAAACATTAAAACAGACATGCAAAGCACAATAAATCTTCCTCTTAAAGGGAACCTGTCAGCTTCGGGCCCAGACTGGCTTTAGAGCATGCTGGGCTAAGCCAGATCATTCACCTGAACAAGCAGGGTCTGAAACACTTTTAACTATAAATGTGTCTAAATGACATCTTATAGTTAAATGCGACATTTGGCTCTTCTCCCTGTCAATCACTCTTGTGGCCGCCAAAGTTATGCTGATGCCAAAATAGGACAATCATTCCTTCCTTTGCAGCGTAATGCCAATAAAACTGCGTAACCACAGTAATAGGTGTATGAGAGCTGCCAGCATTGCTGCAGAGGTAGAAGGGGTGGGGGAGGGGGCAGCATGTCATTGTTCAGCCGATACACTGCACACTGCATAAAATTAATCTGCATATCTGTTTTCCTAGAAGAAAGCCTCTCCTGCAGATGAAGGACAAGAAAGCTTCATCTTCAAACAGTTTGCTAAAGACTATTAGACTGAGGACATGGATTACTGGACCCATATTCTGTGGTCCGATGAGACGAAGATAAAGTTATTTGGTTCGGATAGTGTGAATAAGTGTATTGCGACAATCAGGTGAGGGGTGGAAAGAGAATCATGTGGCAACTTGTGAACCTCTGGTGAACACCAAATCCAAGAGGATTAAGGCAGTGCTGGAAAATAATGGTGGCCACACAAAAAATTGGCACTTTGGGCCCAATTTAGACATTTACACTTAGGGGTTTACTCACTTTAGTTGCCAAGGTTTAGATATTAATGTCTGTGTTGACTTATTTTGAGGGGAGATAAAGGACAAGGTTACCGTTCTCAAGCTAGATTCTGTGTGTGAGGAGTGTAAGAAATAATGAATGCTGAGAGAAATGTTTGAATATTGATAATACATTGTGTTTATTAATAAAATGTGTATATATATATATATATATATATATATATATACACACACACACAGTATATATAAATTTGTGCTATATGTGTGGCACCGACAAAACACTAAAAAAGGTTTTAATATATATATATATATATATATATATATATATATATATATATATATATATATATATATATATATATTTTAAACATTAATAGAATAAAAGAAAATAAGAGTACAGATGTTTATGCCGCTGGCTTGTTAGCTCATATGCTGTGGAGCTATATGCATCTACTGCAATAGAAAAACATAAGATGCTTGGTAGCAGTATGTATATATGTTATGGTAGACAATGTTGCCAATTGCACATTTATGTACAGTACAATATATTGAACATATCTTATTTTGCCCACATTTAAAACATTTGCCTTCTGTGAAGACTATCAATATAATTGAATCAAAGTTCAGTTCTGATGCCTGTGGGAAAGGAATTCCTGGGTACTTATTGTATCCTGAAATAAAAATGCCTGTCAACGGAGTAAAGTCATATGGCGCTATGTGCCGTCCTGAAGGTCCTGTGTAATGGATATTACGTTAATGCCTTCTGTGAAGGCTGATGCGATGCAGTATCTGCGCTATGTGCTGTTCCTTGTTGCTGTAAGAAGATAGTGTTATATACAGTTTGTCTATGCGTGCGCTGCACGTGCTGTTCACCCGGAGATGGATCCCACGTAGCTCTCTCACTTCCCCATCATAGGCCGTTCCGCTCCTAGTTGTCAAGCTAGCAGTAGTACGATCACGCCGGGCCTGGGGAGGGAGAGGTCAGATGATGCAGGTCAAATGGTGTACGTCCGTCGCTGAGGCTGGAAGTTGGTGATGACATAATAAATGGCAGTCTTTCACTGGCTTGCGAAACGCATTGAATGCAATAATCGTGTATATGACTAAGAAACTTGATGTGGTAGTGTACACTCAATGCTGGCTAGACGCGTTTCAAGACCCTCTTGGTCTCTTTTTCAATAGCTGATATAATGGTTTAGAAGTCCATTTGGCTCTTTTTATATGATCTGGGTGAACGTGATTGGTTGTTCAAATTGGTGTTGTACAGAAAATGTGGACTGGAACAGAAAACTAGAACTGGACCAGAAAGGTTCAGGATCAGAATTCTCTCTCAATATGTGTAAACAGTGGTGGAAAATTGTAACATATATGTGACATGAAAATGAAATGACGATAAAAATAAAAGTAAATATAAATAAAATAAGAGTAAAAAATAAATAAATAATAGTAATGATGGACGATCTGGAATAGGAAGGTGGTAAAAAAATAATAATAATAATATATACATATATATATATATATGCTTTATAGAGTATAATCATAATATTAAGGATCTCAGATTTACAATTATTGACTCTGTCCCATGGTCCAGGAGAGGCGGTGATAGGGAGAGACTTTTAAAACAGAGAGAAACCATGTGGTTTCAAAAATTAGCTACTTTACAACCCCATGGCTTGAATATTGATTTTTCTCTTAAAGTGTTTTTTGTAGATATTGGGCCTCTTATTATATATGCTATATATATATTATGTACATTATATTTCTTTGTCATGAGGAGTTATGTTTTATCCTTTTTTATATATAAGGTAGCACTAAATGCACTTTTTTCACTTGCAATAATTGTAAAGAAGACAGTCCTCTTAATGTCAAAATACTGATACTTGTTTTTTCTTTTTTACTTTAAGGTGTTATCTGCCCACTGGACATCCTCCGGCGTAGATTTCCATCATCCAGAATGTCTCAGGACGGAGTGTTCCAGGATGGAGCACATTATTTGCATCGTTATTTTCTTTCACAGTTGTCTTTAACGTCATGTGGGGAGTTGATGTGTATTCACAATAAAAGTGTTATATATGCAATCATTTTTTGGTTAAAATCATTAATAAGGTGGATGAAGCTTAGGGGTTATTTGAGGTTAATTTGGAGCTGGACCTTTTTACAGTGAATGGCATAGAGAGGAACACAGGAATGACAGGTGGGCTATGGAGGTGTTATATACACCCATTAGACACTGACCCTGAGTGGTCCGTTGCCCCGTCACACTTATTTCACCACGATCTGCAGAGAATGTGTGAGGGACATGCTAGCCTATCACTTACAGGCAGTATGCTCCATATATTGATTACCCATTCCCTTGGGTTTATAAGCTTGCTGCCTTATTTATTATTCTCTTTAATATACTTACCTTGCTTTTATGCCCATACCTTTTCCCATATTTAATATGGCGCCTTTACAACTGTGATACTCTTCACCTATTAACCAGTGAAGGAGTGAGTGGCGCGCAGCCGCAATGCACATCTTCTCCCTATGACGTTTCAGAGGACATGTGTAATTAAATGAGGATATGTGAGGCACTGTATCATGATTGCACTGTACTGCACTTTATAATTATGTATGTGATTTAGACATTTTGTGTATAGATCGCAGTATTTAGCACATATATTTATATTGTTTTGCCAAATGATGTCATTGTTGTCACGCCCTTTTGGGCAGATCTGTACAATTGAGAACCATATATATATATGACACATGTTCACCTTCACTCTATGCTTGATAAAGACCCCATTTAGTGGGTCAAAACGTAGCACCATATGGGTGTATAAAGGAAACTTTTCTTCTTGAAACTGCTGGAGTGCCACTGTTTTGCTTCCCATTGGAATTTTGCTATATATATATATATATATATATATATATATATATATATATATATATATAAACAAAATTGTTCTTACCTGTAATTTTGATTTCCTTGAGTCCTAAGGCAGCACACACCATTGGGATCTTTCATCCCCCAGACTCCACCCTAGGACCGTCCACCTAGCAAGATAATCAAGAAATTAGCATAGTTAATTGCTCACCTGATAAGAACCCTCTCCTACAGATCACACCTGTGTATTAAAATAGAGACGAATTCCATAAAAAAATACTATTGGGAGGGTATTTGTGTGCTGCCTTAGGACTCAAGGAAATCAAAATTACAGGTAAGAACAATTTTGTTTTTCCTATTCGTCCTAAGGCAGCACACACCATTGGGATCTAAAATAGAATCCATAGGGAGGGCAAATCTTAAATGACAATAGCATCAAAGGCTGAATGCTAAGCCTATACTCAAGAATTTCACACGATAACAGTGCGGTCCAGGAGGCTGCATTACAGACTCAAAATTTGGACCCTCCTTGCCGGTAAGGAAGAAGTCGAACTGGCAGAACAATCTGAAGAATCTGGAAAAAAGAAAAATTTCAATTTCTTTTGCTCAAATCCAAGAGATGGAAGAAAACTAATTCCATCTCAGATCTATGAACTTCAACCTACTCTGGCCAGGCAGGATAAAAATTTGCTGATCTCAGCTGGTCAATGCTTTGTTTAGAACAAGACAAGAGCCTCATAACATCCAATGAGGATTTTTCTTCTGATCTGTAATAGGAGCCTTCAGGTACAGTACATGGTCTAGTCCAAGAACTTCACCCTCTGGCAGCGGCCTGGGATATATGAAGTAAGGCGACCATTACTTCTATCCTTCTGGAAGATCATTTTCAGAACAAGAGGAATTCTCAGGCGAAATCAAATACAATTGTCACGATTCGGCTTCCAGGTAGTGGATCCTCTGTGTCAGCGAGGGAATGGCGTGGACCGTGCTAGTGGACCGGTTCTAAGAGGCTACTGGTGTTCACCAGAGCCCGCCGCAAAGCGGGATGGTCTTGCTGCGGCAGTAGCAACCAGGTCGTATCCACTAGCAACGGCTCAACCTCGCTGACTGCTGAGAAGGCGTGGGACAGAAGGACTAGGCAGAGGCAAGGTCAGACGTAGCAGAAGGTCGGGGGCAGGCGGCAAGGTTCGTAGTCAAGATGGATAGCAAGGGTTCAGGTAACACAGGCTTGGACAACACTAAACGCTTTCACTGGCACGATGGCAACAAGATCCGGCAAGGGAGTGCAGGGGCAGTGAGCAGATATAGTCTGGGAGCAGGTGGGAGCCAATTAAGCTAATTGGGCCAGGCACCAATCATTGGTGCACTGGCCCTTTAAGTCTCAGAGAGCTGGCGCGCGCGCGCCCTAGAGAGCGGAGCCGCGCGCGCCAGCACATGACAGCAGGGGACCGGGACGGGTAAGTGACCTGGGATGCGATTCGCGAGCGGGCGCGTCCCGCTGTGCGAATCGCATCCCCAACGGCCATGACAGTGCAGCGCTCCTGGTCAGCGGGACTGACCGGGGCGCTGCGGGGAGAGAGACGCCGTGAGCGCTCCGGGGAGGAGCGGGGACCCGGAGCGCTAGGCGTAACAGTACCCCCCCCTTAGGTCTCCCCTTTTCTTTGTCCGGTAACTGCCTCCCCTGGGATGAGGACACCGGGAAAGAATGGAGGGTTTCCTCAACGGCAGGCAGCACAGCAGGAGTGGGAATGGGGAGGGAGGGCAGAGGGCGAAGCCTGGCACGGGGCAGTGTGACACCAGGACGGGGGCCATGAGGAGGCACTGAGGCTTGCCTGACGGGACTGGGAGGGGGGGAGAGGCACTTCCTATGGCAGGCAGAGTCCCAGTTCTTGATCTCCCCGGTGGTCCAATCAAGGGTGGGAGAATGAAGCCGGAGCCATGGCAGACCGAGGAGGACCTCAGAGGTACAGTTGGGAAGGACGAATAACTCAATCCTTTCGTGGTGGGGTCCAATACACATCAGGAGGGGTTCTGTGTGGTAACGCACGGTGCAATCCAATCTAACTCCGTTGACCGCGGAAATGTAGAGCGGCTTGACGAGACGGGTCACCGGGATGCTGAATTTATTCACAAACGACTCCAAAATAAAATTCCCAGAGGCATCAGAGTCCAAGCAGGCCACGGCTGAGAGGGAGGAGTTGGCTGAAGGAGAAATCCGCACGGGCACCGTGAGACGTGGAGAAGCAGACTTAGAACCAAGAGACGCCACACCCACGTGAGCTGGGTGCGTGCGTGCGTTTCCCAGACGTGGAGGACGGATAGGGCAATCCACCAAGAAATGCTCGGTACTGGCACAGTAAAGACAGAGATTTTCTTCCCTACGGCGATTCCTCTCTTCCTGGGTCAGGCGAGACCGATCCACTTGCATGACCTCCTCGGCGGGAGGCCCAGGCGTAGATTGCAACGGATGCTGTGGGAGAGGTGCCCAGAGATCTAAGTCTTTTTCCTGGCGGTGCTCTTGGTGTCGCTCAGAAAAACGCATGTCAATGCGGGTAGCCAAATGGATGAGTTCTTGCAGGTTGGCAGGGATCTCTCGTGCAGCCAGCACATCCTTGATGCGACTGGATAGGCCTTTTTTAAAGGTCGCGCAGAGAGCCTCGTTATTCCATGATAACTCGGAAGCAAGAGTACGAAATTGGATGGCGTACTCGCCCACTGAAGAATTACCCTGGACCAGGTTCAACAGGGCAGTCTCGGCAGAAGAAGCTCGGGCTGGCTCCTCGAAGACACTCCGGACTTCAGCGAAGAAGGCCTGGACTGTGGCTGTGGCAGGATCATTGCGGTCCCAGAGCGGTGTGGCCCAAGACAAGGCCTTTCCTGAAAGAAGGCTCACTACGAACGCCACCTTAGACCGTTCTGTAGGAAACAAGTCCGACAACATCTCCATATGCAGGGAACACGGAGACAAAAATCCACGGCAGAGTTTAGAGTCCCCATCAAATTTGTCCGGCAGGGACAAGCGGAGGCTAGGAGCGGCCACTCGCTGCGGAGGAGGTGCAGGAGCTGGCGGAGGAGATGGTTGCTGCTGTAGCAGAGGCAGAAGTTGCTGTAACATGGCGGTCAACTGCGACAGCTGCTGTCCTTGTTGGGCAATCTGCTGCGATTGCTGAGCGACCACCGTGGGAAGGTCAGCGAGACTTGGCAGCGGCACCTCAGCGGGATCCATGGCCGGATCTACTGTCACGATTCGGCTTCCAGGTAGTGGATCCTCTGTGTCAGCGAGGGAATGGCGTGGACCGTGCTAGTGGACCGGTTCTAAGAGGCTACTGGTGTTCACCAGAGCCCGCCGCAAAGCGGAATGGTCTTGCTGCGGCAGTAGCAACCAGGTCGTATCCACTAGCAACGGCTCAACCTCGCTGACTGCTGAGAAGGCGTGGGACAGAAGGACTAGGCAGAGGCAAGGTCAGACTTAGCAGAAGGTCGGGGGCAGGCGGCAAGGTTCGTAGTCAAGATGGATAGCAAGGGTTCAGGTAACACAGGCTTGGACAACACTAAACGCTTTCACTGGCACGATGGCAACAAGATCCGGCAAGGGAGTGCAGGGGCAGTGAGCAGATATAGTCTGGGAGCAGGTGGGAGCCAATTAAGCTAATTGGGCCAGGCACCAATCATTGGTGCACTGGCCCTTTAAGTCTCAGAGAGCTGGCGCGCGCGCGCCCTAGAGAGCGGAGCCGCGCGCGCCAGCACATGACAGCAGGGGACCGGGACGGGTAAGTGACTTGGGATGCGATTCGCGAGCGGGCGCGTCCCGCTGTGCGAATCGCATCCCCGACGGCCATGACAGTGCAGCGCTCCCGGTCAGCGGGACTGACCGGGGCGCTGCAGGGAGAAAGACGCCGTGAGCGCTCCGGGGAGGAGCGGGGACCCGGAGCGCTAGGCGTAACAACAATTTGTTCACAAGATTCCATAAGGTGATGAGAAAACATGGAGACTTCACATTCTGTAGTCATTGTATGACAGATGGTTCTTCAAGAAAGGAAAACAATTTCTAATGGAGACTCAAGTGTCGCTGAATCTCCTTAGCAAGGGATCAAACATGAAAGGTTTTTTGACTATCAATTGAAGCAAGTTGCAAAGATAATAGGAATCTAGTCTACAGCAAAAATCTTGGTGAAGAAGAAGCATAGAGAATTCTTTCTCAAATACATAATGGTTTGAAAAACCAGACACTGAAAAGCAGACAGGACGACCATCACAATGGATACAGTGGAAACCAGACAGGATGACCATCACAATGGATACAGTGGAAACCAGACAGGATGACCATCACGATGGACTCAGTGGGGGTCTTCTGTAAGATTTCTTAATGAAGAACATTGGTGGAAAACAATTTCACTAACAGAACATCTCGCCCTGGTTGATCGGCATCCTGCGGAGGTGCAATCTCTCCAATAACCGGTTGAACTCAGAGGCACCAGACTATTTCCGGATCTTCTAGATTCTTCAATCTACTGGAAGTAAAAGAGGTTCAAGTCACACTTTGATGGTCTAGTCTCTTCTGTCACATAAGATCTTCCACTATGTAGCTTTAAGATTCTAGTATAAGCTTTGCTGAATCATAATACACTTGTAGAATGGACTGGTTTTTGGTTTCTTGTATGGATCAGGACTGGATTTCTTTGATACAGTTAAACTGCTACAAAGTCAACCACATCTTCAGTGATGAATGTATATACCATTTTAGGGCTGAAGATAGCATTGCTGCATATTACCGCCTTTCTACATGCCAGAAGGAAAACCAACAACCGGACCTGGAGATCTCTGAAGTGGCTCTTTGTCTAACACACAATCTATGTGGCTGAAGGGAGATGGATAATGTCTCTTCAATAGAATAGACACTCAAACTGCAATCTTTAATGAGAGACCTGGATCTGGTGGTAAAAGAAAATTAAAGGATCCATTTTCTGGTTAAAGAAGAATTACTGCTTGTAAACAGCCATACTAAGAGTACACCACCACACGAACGATCTGGAGACAGATCTGCTACTACCACAATAGACTCTTCATAAGATCATTGGGACCAGAGACAAGGAAGAGCTTGGACTTATAGAGATGAGCATCACTTAGACAACAAACCTGATCCTTGGGTTTAGGTGACAGATCTTATAGAAACCATCTCAACTTCTTCCTCGAAGTCTGGACCTGGAGACACACAGAAGACAGTAAAGTCTAACATATAAAGATCTGAATATCTTCTATCATGTTGACTGCCATGTGCCAACTAGAAGCTGTAGCCTTATCTAATAATGTACAAGTCATCGCCCGATGTAAATCAGACCCAAGGGAATGTAACTACTTTAGTTTGATGCCTATAATGTAGTGACATTTCTGGCACATACTACACGCCAAGGATCAGACCTATGTATTCTTACACAGAGGCTCCATCTGAAGGGTCTGATATCTGTAAAATAAACATATATTAGTAAATTATAGTGATGAGAACCACAGAACCACCAGCAAAAAGGTGGAACAACATATTGGTGCCAGGTCCACTACAAAAATAAGAGACCCTGCACCAGGGCCCTATACACAAGGCAGTGGATACACATGACAGTATACAGGGCCCTAACACAAGGCAGTGGATACACATGACAGTATACAGGCCCTATACACAAGGCAGTGGGTCCACATGACAGTACACAGAATCCTATACAGAAGGCAGTAGCTCCACATGACAGTATACAGAGCACTATACACAAGCCAGTGGATACACAACAGTATACAGGATATGCACAATGGAAGCGACTACATAACTGTATATAGGGTGCAATACAATGTCTCTAGATGTTAACAACACCATAGATCGACAACAAGAGCCGCACTCCTGAGTATAGGAAGAGACCTCTCCAACAAGGGAGATAACAGGAGCCATAGCTTGTATCTATAAACCCAATAGATTTATGTAGTTTATGGCCAAGAACATGTATACACAATCCCTACAGGCTTTAACAACTAATGACAGAGTAATAATCTGTATATCTAAGTAATAAGCTTCACCCAAGTATATAGCAGACAACAGGAGCAAAGGCTGGAATATACAAGCACTACAGGTTCCATGCAGACTATAAGGCTGACAAGAGGAACAGCTTGTATTCACAGGAACTATAGGGTTAATACAGTCTATATGACTAACTATATTCAGCAGTAGGGAGCAAAGCTTGTATACACGAGCACTACAGGCTCTATGAATCTGGCTGATAACAGGGAGCAATAGCTTATATTACTAAGCACAAGTACCACATGATATAAGCAGACTAATGGCTGGCAACTTATATTTACAAGCACTAAAAGGGCTGACAACAGAGAGCAATAGCTTGTAACTACAAGCATAACATACTGTATGCAGATAATCTGCCACAAGCAACAGACGTTCTACAGATTAAGTCAGTGTCTCACAACCAGGGCGCCCCCAGATGCCGCAAAACCACAACCAACAGCATGCCAGGACAGAAAGGCTGTCACAACATGCCGGGAGCCGCAGTCCAGCACCACCCAGAGGCACCGCAGACTATATGGCTTATACAGAGAGTAACCGCCCGTATCCACAAGTATTACATACTATATACAGACTATAATGCTTATACAGAGAGCAACCACCTGTATCCACAAGCACTATATACTATATGGTTTACACCGAGAGCAGACTATATGGCTGCAAACAGAGAACAATAGCTTGAATTCACAAGCACTATGGCTTATGCAGACTAATAATTGACAACCGAGAGCAATAGCCTGTATCCACAAGCACCACAGACCCTATGCAGTCCACATGGCTGACATCAGAGAGCAATAACCCGTATCCACAAGCATTACAGACCCTATGCAGTGCATATGGCTGACATCAGAGCAATAGCTTGTATTCACAAGTATTACAGGATATATACAGACCATATGGCTGACAACAGAGAGCAACAGCCTGTATTCACAAGCATTACAGACCCTATGCAGTCTAAATGGCTGACAACAGAGAGCAATAGCTTGTAACCACAAGCATTACAGGCCTTATATAGCTTAAATGGCTGACAACAGAGAGCAATAGCTTGTAACCACAAGCATTACAGGCCTTATATAGCTTAAATGGCTGACAACAGAGAGCAATAGCTTGTAACCACAAGCATTACAGGCCTTATATAGCTTAACCCCTTAAGGACCCAGCCATTTTACACCTTAGGACCCGGCCATTTTTTGCACATCTGACCACTGTCACTTTAACCATTAATAACTCTTGAATGCTTTTAGTTATCATTCTGATTCCGAGATTGTTTTTTCGTGACATATTCTACTTTAACTTAGTGGTAAAATTTTTTGGTAACTTGCATCCTTTCTTGGTGAAAAATCCCAAAATTTGATGAAAAATTTGAAAATGTTGCATTTTTCTAACTTTCAAGCTCTCTGCTTGTAATGAAAATGGATATTCCAAATATTATTTTATTTTATTCACATATACAATATGTCTACTTTATGTTTGCATCATAAAATTGAAATGTTTTTACTTTTGGAAGACACCAGAGGGCTTCAAAGTTCAGCAGCAATTTTGCAATTTTTCACAACATTTCCAAAATCACAATTTTTCAGGGACCAGTTCAGGTTTGAAGTGGATTTGAAGGGTCTTCATCTTAGAAATACCCCACAAATGACCCCATTATAAAAACTGCACCCCCCAAAATATTCAAAATGACATTCTTGTCAGCATTTTAACCCTTTAGGTGTTTCACAGGAATAGCAGCAAAGTGAAGGAGAAAATTCACAATTTCCATTTTTTACACTCGCATGTTCTTGTAGACCCAATTTTTGAATTTTTACAAGGGGTAAAAGGAGAAAATGTATACTTCTATTTGTAGCCCAATTTCTCTCGACTAAGCACATACCTCATATGTCTATGTAAAGTGTTCGGCGGGCGCAGTAGAGGGCTCAGAAGGGAAGGAGCGACAAGGGGATTTTGGAGCGTACGTTTTTCTGAAATGGTTTTTTGGGGGCATGTCCCATATAGGAAGCCCCTATGGTGCCAGAACAGCAAAAAATACCCACATGGCATACCATTTTGGAAACTAGACCCCTTGAGGAACGTAACAAGGAATAAAGTGAGCCTTAATACCCCACAGGTGTTTCACGACTTTTGCATATGTAAAAAAAAATTAAAAAAATTTCAATAAAATGTGTGCTTCCCCCCAAATTTCACATTTTTGCAAGGGTTAATAGCAGAAAATAGACCCCAAAATTTGTAACCCCATCTCTTCTGAGAATGGAGGTACCCCATAAGTTGACATGAAGTGCTCTATGGGCGAACTACAATGCTCAGAAGAGAAGGAGTCATATTTGGCTTTTTGAGAGCAAATTTTGCTCGGGGGGCTTGTCGCATTTAGGAAGCCCCTATGGTGCCAGGACAGCAAAATAACCCCAACATGGCATACCACATTGGAAACTATACCCCTTGAGGAACTTTAACAAGGGGTACAATGAGCATTTACCCCCCAACTGGTGTCTGTCAGATCTTTGGAACAGTGGGCTGTACAAAATTTTTAATTTGCGCAGCCCACTGTTCCAAAGATCTGTCAGACACCAGTGGGGTGTAAATTCTCACTGCACCCCTCATAACATTCCGTGAGGGGTGTAGTTTCCAAAATGGGGTCACATGTGTTTTTTTTTTTTTTTGCGTATGTCAAAACCGCTGTAACAATCAGCCACCCCTGTGCAAATCACCTCAAATGTACATGGTGCACTCTCCCTTCTGAGCCTTGTTGTGCGCCCCCAGAGCACTTTGCGCCCACATATGGGGTATCTCCGTAGTCGGGAGAAGTTGCATTACAAATTTTGCGGGGCTTTTTTCCCTTTTACCTCTAACATGCTGGTGTAGACCCCAATTTCACCTTTTCATAAGGGGTGAAAGGAGAAAAAGCCCCCCAAAATTTGTAAGGCAATTTCTCCCGAGTATGGCGATACCCCGTATGTGACCCTAAACTGTTGCCTTGAAATACGACAGGGCTCCGAAGTGAGAGCGCCATGCGCATTTGAGGCCTGAATTAGGGATTTACATTGGGGTGGACACAGGGGTATTCTACGCCAGTGATTCCCAAACAGGGTGCCTCCAGCTGTTGCAAAGCTCCCAGCATGCTTGGACAGTCAACGGCTGTCCGGCAATACTGGGAGTTGTTGTTTTGCAACAGCTGGAGGCTCCATTTTGAAAACAGTGGCGTACCAGACGTTTTTCATTTTTATTGGGGAAGGAGGGGGGCTGTGTAGGGGTATGTGTATATGTAGTGTTTTATAACTTTTTATTTTATTTTGTGTTAGTGTAGTGTAGTGTTTTTAGGGTACAGTCACATGGGCAGGGGGGGGTTACAGCGATTTTCCCGCTGCGAGTTTGAGCTGCCGCACAAAATTTGCTGCATCGCAAACTTGCAGCCTGATAATCACTGTAAGCCCCCTGCCCATGTGAATGTATCCTGTACATTCACAAGGGGGGGACCTCCAGCTGTTGCAAAACTACAACTCCCAGCATGCACAGTCTATCAGTGCATGCTGGTAGTTATAGTTTTGCAACAGCTGGAGGCACACGGGTTGGGAAACACTGAGTTAGGAAACAGACAATGTTTCCCAACCAGTGTGCCTCCTGTTGTTGCAAAACCACAACTCCCAAACATTCTCAAGCATGCTGGGAGTAGTAGTTGGCAACATCTTTAGAGCCAGATGTTGCCGAACTACAACTCCCAGCATGCTTGGAGTTGTAGTTTGCAACATCTGGAGGACTACAGTTTGCAGACCACTAATACAGTGGTTCCCAATCTGTGCCCTTCCAGATGTTGCAAAACTACAACTCCCAGTATGCCAAAACTGTCCAGGCATGCTGGGAGTTGTAGTTCTGCAACATCTGAAGGGCCAGATGTTACAGAACTACAACTCCCAGCATGCCTGGACAGTAAGGGCATGCTGAGAATGTGTAGTTTTGCAACATCTGGAAGGGCACAGTCGTCTCCAAACTGTGGACCTCCCGATGTTGCAAAACTGCAACTCCCAGCATGCCCAGACGCCAAGGGCTGTCTGGGCATGCTGGGAGTTGTAGTATATAGGGTCCCAATACAGCAATGCATGTCGCTTTACGGCGACGTGCATTGCTGTAAAGGGCCCGACCGCGGCTGAAGATCTACTCACCTGTCGCCGCCGCCGCCATCTTCCCCGCCGGGATCCAGGTCTTCAGGGACGAGGTAAGTACCGTGGCCGGTCCCCAGCACTCCCCCGTCCCCCGCCGCGTCCTCCGGTCTTCCTCCCGTCCTCTCCGGACTTCAAGGGGCCGGGCAGGACGGGAGGAAGTAACCTCCCCCCCTCCTGCGATTGGTCGGTTAACTAACCGACAGATCGCAGGGTATAGGAGGAGGTGGCCGGCTTGCCACCTTGCTCCTATACTTTAGCATGGTCCTGGCTGTCTGTGACAGCCGGGATCATGCGAAATTACCGGGCGGTCGGGTCCCAAAGACCCGATCAGCGCGGTATCGCCGCAGATCGCAAGGGCGATTTCCCTTGCGATTTGCGGCGATCGCCGACATGGGGGGCATACATGGCCCCCCTCGGCGTTTGCCCTGGATCCCTGCTGAAGGATTTCAGCAGGGATCCGCTTCCGATCTCCGCCGGGTGAGCGGCGGAGAGCAGGAAAAGACATGACGTATGCATACGTCATGGGTCCTTAAGACCTAGGGTGTGATGGCGTATGCATACGTCATGGGTCCTGAAGAGGTTAAATGGCTGACAACAGAGAGCAATAGCTTGTAACCACAAGCATTACAGGCCTTATATAGCCTAAATGGCTGACAACAGAGAGCAATAGCTTGTAACCACAAGCATTAAGGCCTTATATAGCCTATATGGCAGACAACAGAGAGCAATAGCTTGTACTCACAAGCATTACAGGCCTTATATAGCCTATATGGCTGAGTCTGGTCAGAGAAATCTGCCAAGGGTTAACACATCTCTGCTGCCCGGACCGCACGTCATGTGATGTACTGGATAAAGCAAATTTATTTACATATCACCAGTATATATAATGCCAGGGAACCCCCCAAGCATGAAAAACATACCTGCATGAGGTGCACTCACTCTTCACCAGGCCCCGCACTAGATATACTGTAATAACAGGCATGAGGTGCACTCACTCTTCACTAGGCCCCGCACTGGATATACTGTGGCAGTAGACATTAAGTGTACTCTGTATTTACCAGGCCCCCACACTGGATATACTGTGGCAGCCGACATTAAGCGTACTCTGTATTTACCAGGACCCCGCACTGGATATACAGGACCCCGCACTGGATATACTGTGGCAGGAGACATAAAGCATACTATGTATTTATCAGGACCCCGCACTGGATATACTGTGGAAGCCGACATTAAGCGTACTCTGTATTTACCAGGACCCCGCACTGGATATACTGTGGCAGGAGACATAAAGCATACTATGTATTTATCAGGACCCCGCACTGGATATACTGTGGAAGCCGACATTAAGCGTACTCTGTATTTACCAGGACCCCGCACTGGATATACTGTGGCAGCCGACATTAAGCGCTCTCTGACACTGGTTCAGGTATTACCAGGACCCCGCACTGGCAAGGCTTGAAGCTCAGAACATACTCTGAAACCAGGTCTCTGCCAGGACCCCGCACTGGCACTTCAAATGTTGCAGCCAGGACCCCGCAAGGCTGATCAAAAAAACATCCCAAAAAAATGGAGACAGGAGCAGGTGGAACACATCCTACTGGTGGAATGAGGACAAAATTAAACACAGGTGTGATCTGTAGGAGAGGGTTCTTATCAGGTCAGCAATTAACTATGCTAATTTCTTGATTATCTTGCTAGGTGGACGGTCCTAGGGTGGAGTCTGGGGGATGAAAGATCCCAATGGTGTGTGCTGCCTTAGGACGAATAGGAAATATAAATAGTGACTGAGACATAAAAGAATGTAATATTGACTGTTGTGGTATAAAGTGTGATCAATGCAGAAAAAGACGTTTGGGACTGAATTACAAAGTGTATATGTGGAAAAAGAACATATGGGAAATATATGTAAAATATAATATAAAAATATAAAATTATAAAAACAACAATGGATTGAAATGACGGTTCATATTAAAATATATATCGGATATAATAATGCTTTGATTGGGCATTGTGACTGAAGGTTGCCAAGCCTATTGGAGGTGAGGAGATGTCATGTTTTTTGTTTATTAATTTATTAGTTCTGGTTTTTGGGGGAAAGAAGTGGCTTTACAATTATTGCATTGGGTGTATCTATGGAAACCTTTTAAGCCTTATATTGTGGTCTGTCTTTTATCATGTTGTTTGGTTGTGGTGAACTTTGTTGTGGGGGCTATTTTCAGACCTAGATTGGGGGCTTTGGTGAAGACGATTGGTGGTTGTGGGGGGTAAAGATGATCCTATTGTCTTATCAGTTTGTAGTAGGTGCCAGTGTTTATTGATCATTTTCTTAATTTGACAGTGTGCTGTATTAAAGGGGAGTACAATTTTGGCTGTTTATTGTAATGTATTATCTGTGGGTGCTGGTGGCTTGTTTTCAAAAAAGGATTCTCGGTTTTGAGTTTTCGATTTCATGAGAAAGTACTGTATACATTTTTCCGGGTAATATTTCTGTTGGAATTGTGTTTTTAGTTTGTTGGCTTCTATTTCAAATTGTTGAGTATGTGTGCAGTTGTGCCTTAGGCATCTGAACTGTCCATATGGTATGTTTGTAAGCCATTGAGGTAAGTTGCAACTGTCAAACCTGATGTAGCTGTTTTTGGATGTAGGTTTATGGTATGTACTGCAGGTAAGACTATTGCTATGAACTGTAACAGTAATGTCTTAAAATAAAAAAATGTCTATGCTGATGTGGGGTGTGAATTGGAGGTTGAATGTATTGTGATTTAATTGATCTATGAATTTTTGTAATGACTGTGGGGTGCTGTTCCAAATTATAATTGTCAGGATCCGGACTGGTATGCAGGGAGGACACAGGTGGTGGATCCTCTGTGTCAGTGAGGTGATGGTGTGGGCTGTACCAGGGGAACGGAATCTAAGAGGTTACTGGTTTTCACCAGAGCCCGCCGCAAAGTGGGATGGACTTGCTGCGGCAGGTAACCCCCAGGTCGTTCCACCCGATAGCGACTCAACCTCACTGACTGCTGAGTCAGGCGCGGTACACAAGGATTAGGGAAAGGCGTCAGACGTAGCAGAAGGACGGGACAGGCGGCAACGGTTCGTAGTCAAGGGCAACGGCAAGGGTCTGGATACACAGGCAATGGACACATGGGAACGCTTTCACTGGCACAAGGCAACAAGATCCGACAGGGACAAGAAGGGGAAGAGGACTTTTATAATATAGGGAGTGCTTGGAACTATTTGGACCAGGCACCAATCAGTGGTGCACTGGCCCTTTAAATCTGAGAGACCCGGCGAGCGCGCCCTAGAGAGCGGGGCCGCGCGTGCCGGGACTGAGCAGGAGGACGGGGCAGGAGAGAAACATGGGGCGCGATCTGAGAGCGAGCACATCCCGTGCCTCGGATCGCGTCCCCTCCGGTGACATGGAAGCAGCGCTCGAGGTCAGCGGTGCTGACCGGAGCGCTGCATGCAGAGGAACGCCGTGAGCGCTCCGGGGAGGCAGTGGGACCCGGAGCGCTCGGCGTGACAATAATGATATCATCTATGTACCGCTTCCATAGGACCAGGTTCGCGTCCAGATAGGGGGTGATAGGGGTCTCCTTCCAATAGGCCATGAATAGGTTTCCGAAACTGGGTGCAAACCTGGTCACCATCCCAGTACTGAGGATTTGTAAATAGAAATGGTTATTGAAATAGAAATAATTATGTGTGAGAATGTAACGGATACTGTCTAAAATGAAATTGATGTGTTGTGGGGGCATGTTACTGTTGGATAGGTAGTGGTTGACAGCTGTAATTCCTTGTTCGTGATTGACCGAGGTGTATAATGAAATGAGGTCTAAT
This sequence comes from Hyla sarda, assembly GCF_029499605.1. Taxonomy (NCBI): domain Eukaryota; kingdom Metazoa; phylum Chordata; class Amphibia; order Anura; family Hylidae; genus Hyla; species Hyla sarda. Next base: position 271,281,424 of record NC_079190.1, on the reverse strand, counting down.
GTGGGTAATCCGATTGCAGCTGTATTGTTTCTATTGTTATAATGATTTGTGTTGTGTCTTTAACCCCTTAAGGACTCAGCCCATTTGGGCCTTAAGGACTCAGACAATTTAAAATGCCTTGCCTTCTAAAAATGATAACTCTTATATTTTTATCCACAGACTAGTATGAGGGCTTGATTTTTGCGTGACCAATTGTCCTTTAAATTGACATTACAAATTTTACCATAAAATGTACGGCACAACCCAAAAAATATAATTTTTGTGGGGATGTTGATAAGAAAACCGCAATTTTGCAAATTTTGGAAGGTTTCGTTTTCATGCTGTACACTTTATGGTAAAATAGACATGTTTTCTTTATTTTGTGGGTCGATACGATTAAAATGATACCCATGATTACATACTTTTCTATTATTATACAGCTTAAAAAAAAATTGCAAACTTTTTAACCAAATTAGTGCGTTTAAAATTTTGCTGACCTATAACTTTTTCATTTTTCCGTATAAGTGGCGGTATGATGGCTCATTCTTTGCACCATGATCTGTCATATTTTTGATACCACATTTGCATATGTAAAACTTTTAATACATTTTTTATAAAAAAAATTGGAATAAAATGTTATTAAAAAAAAGCAGCAATTTTGGACTTTTTTTTTTTTTACGTTCACGCCGTTCACCGTACAGGATAATTAACATTATATTTAAATTGTTTGGATATTTACGCACGCCGCAATACCAAATATGTTTATTTTAAAAAAATTGACTTTTGGGGGTAAAATGGGGAAAAACTGACAATTGACTTTTTTGGGGGGAGGGGATTTTTCAAATTTTTTTACTTTTATTTTTTACTTTTATTTTTACACTTTAACCTGTTGGGGACGAAGGGCGTATGCATACGCCCTTGCGTCCTGGTACTTAAGGACGAAGGGCGTATCCATACGCCCGTGGGAATTTTGGTCCCCGCCGTGCGCCAGGCGGGGACCGGGCCGGGGTGACCCCCCCATATCGGCAATCGGCGCAAATCGCAAGTTAATTCACATTTGCGATTTGCGCCGGGGAAAATGGGGAAAAACTGACAATTGACTTTTTTGGGGGGAGGGGATTTTTCAAATTTTTTTACTTTAATTTTTTACTTTTATTTTTACACTTTAACCTGTTGGGGACGAAGGGCGTATGCATACGCCCTTGCGTCCTGGTACTTAAGGACGAAGGGCGTATCCATACGCCCGTGGGAATTTTGGTCCCCGCCGTGCGCCAGGCGAGGACCGGGCCGGGTTGACCCCCCCATATCGGCAATCGGCGCAAATCGCAAGTTAATTCACATTTGCGATTTGCGCCGATTCCGGGTCATTACGGGTCTATGGTGACTCGGTGACCCGGAATAGAAGGGGATCGCGGTTGTCTAAGACAACTACGATCCCCCTACAGCGATAGGAGTGAGGTGGCAGGGGTGCGACCCCTCTTATCTCTGCTATTGGTGGTCTAGACGCGACCATCATAGCATATCAGGGGCGGAGGGGTTTACTTTCATTTTCCCTGTCCTGCCCACCCGCAATAGGCGGGGAAGGATGGGGAAAATGACAGGGAATGAACGCCGAAGGTCCACTTACCCCTCCGGAGGCTACAGGCGACGGTGATCGGCGGGCAGCGACGGAGATCGGCCCGTGCGGCGTGCGGCAGAAGAGGACGGCTCCCTGGATCCTACGGAAGCCGGTAAGTTGCCTAGCAACATCTGGAGGGCTACAGTATTAGACTGTAGCCCTCCAGATGTTTCAAAACTACAACTCCCAGCATGCCCAGACAGCTGTTTGGGCATGCTGGAATATGTAGTTTTGCAACAGCTGGAGGGCTGCAGTTTGAGACCACTATATAGTGGTCTCTAAACTGTATCCCTCCAGATCTTGCAAAACTACAACTCCTAGCATGCTCAAACAGCTCTTTGCTGTCTGGACATGCTGGGATTTGTAGTTTTGCAACATCTGAAGGGTCACAGTTTGGAAATCACTGGGCAGTGGTCTATAAACTGTAGCCCTCCAGATGTTGCAAAACTGCAAATCCCAGCATGCTGAAACAGCAAAGAGCTGTCTCGGCATGCTGGGAGTTGTAGTTGCGTAACCTCCAGCTGTTGCATAACTACATCTCCCAGCATGCCCTTCGGCGAATAGTACATGCAGAGAGTTGTAGTTTTGCAACAGCTGGAGGCACACTGGTTGGAAAATACTGTTAGGTAACAGAACCTAACTAAAGGTTTTCCAACCAGTGTGCCTCCAGCTGTTGCAAAAGTACAACTCCCAGCATGCATTGTCAGTGCATGCTGGGAGTTGTGGTTTTGAAACAGCTGGAGGTTTGTCCCCCCCATGTGAATGTACAGCGTACATTCACATGGGCAGGTTTACAGTAAGTCTGCTGCTTCAAGTTTGGTCTGCGGCAAATTTTTTGCCCCAGAGGAAACTCCTAGTGGTGTACCCTAAAAACACTACACTACACTACCACATAGTAAAGAGTAAAACACTACATATACACCCCCTTACACTGTCCCCCCCCCAATAAAAATTAAAAACGTATTGTACGGCGGGGTTTCCAAAACGGAGCCTCCAGCTGTTGCAAAACAACAACTCCCAGCATTTCTGGACAGCCACTGACTGTCCAGGCATTCTAGGAGTTAAGCAAAACTGGAGGCACCCTGTTTGGGAATCACTGGCGTAGAATATGCCTATGTCCACCCCTATGCAATTCCTAATTTAGTCCTCAAATGCGCATGGCGCTCTCTCACTTCAGAGCTCTGTCGTATTTCAAGGAAACAGTTTAGGGCCACAAATGGGGTATTTCCGTAATCGGGAGAAATTGCACTACAAATTTTGTGGGGCTTTTTCTCCTTTTACCCCTTATGAAAAGGAAAAGTTGGGGGTTACACCAGCCTGTTAGTGTAAAAAAAAAATAAAAAATGTTTACACTAACATGCTGGTGTTGCCCCATACTTTTTATTTTTACAAGCAATAAAAGGAAAAAAAAGCCCCCCAAAATTAGTAACGCAATTTCTCCTGAGTACGGAATAACCCCATATGTGGGCGTAAAACGCTCTGTGGGCGTACAACAAGGCTCAGGAGTGAGAGCGCATCATGTATATTTGAGGCCTAAATTTGTGATTTGCATAGGGGTGGCTGATTTTACAGTGGTTCTGACATAAACGCAAAAACATAAATACCCACATGTGACCCCATTTTGGAAACTACACCCCCCACGGAACGTAACAAGGGGTATAGTGAGCATTTACACGCCACAGGTTTTTGACAAATTTTCATTAAAGTTGGATGGGAAAATAAAAAAATAAAAAATGTTTTCACTAAAATGCTGGTGTTACCCTAAATTTTTCATTTTCACAAGGGAAAATAGGAAAAAAGCCCCACAAAATTTGTAACCCCATTTCCTCTGAGTAAGAACATTCCCCATATATGGATGTAAAGTGCTCGGCGGGCGCACTACAATGCTCAGAAGAGAAGGAGCGCCATTGGGATTTTGAAGAGAAATGTGTCCGGAATTGAAGGCCACATGAGTTTACAAAGCCCCCATAGTGCCAGAACAATGGACCCCCCCCCACATGTGACCCCCATTTTGGAAACTACAGCCCTCATTTAATGTAATAAGGGGTACAGTGAGCATTTACGCCCCACATGTGTCTGACAGATTTTTGGAACAGTGGTCCGTGAAAATGAAAAATTTTATTTTTAATTTGCACAGTACACTGTTCCAAAGATCTGTTAAACGCCAGTGGGGTGTAAATACTCACTGCACCCCTTATTAAATTCTGTGAGGGGTGTAGTTTTCAAAATGGGGTCACATGTGGGGGAGTCCACTGTTCTAGCACCACAGGGGGCTTTGTAAACACACATGGCCCTGACTACCATTCCAAACTAATTCTCTTTCCAAAAGCTTAATGGCGCTCCTCCTCTTCTGAGCATTGTATTTCGCCCGCAGAGCATTTTACGTCCTAACATGGGGTATTTCCATACTCAGAAGAGAAGGGGTTACAAATTTTGGGGGGCATTCTCTCCCATAACCCATTGTAAAAATTGTAAATTTGGGGAACAAACTGCACTTTAGTGAAATTTTTTTTTTATGTACGCATCCGATTTTAACAAAAAGTCGTCAAACACCTGCGTGGTGTTAAGGCTCACTGGACCCCTTGTTATGTGCCTTGAGGGGTGTAGTTTCCAAAATGGTATGCCATGTGGGGTTTTCTGCTGTTCTGGCACCATAGGGGCTTCCCAAATGTGACATGCCCCCAAAAAACATTTCAGCAAAATTCACTCTCCAAAATCCCATTGTTCTCCTTCCCTTCTGAGCCCTCTACTGCGCCCGCCGAACACTTGACATACACATATGAGGTATTTCCTTACTCGAGAGAAATTGGGTTACAAATTTTTGGAGGCTTTTTTTCCTATTAGCACTTGTAAAAATTCAAAAACTGGGTCTACAAGAACATGCGAGTGTAAAAAATGAAGATTTAGAATTTTCGCCTTCATTTTGCTGCTATTCCTGTGAAACACCTAAAGGGTTAACAAACTTAATGAATGTCATTTTGGATACTTTGAGGGGTGAAATTTTTATAATTGGGTCATTTGTGTGGTATTTCTAATAGGAAGGCCATTCAAATCCACTTCAAACCTGAACTGGTCCCTGAAAAATTTCGATTATGAAAATTTTGCTAAAAATTGGAAAATTGCTGCTGAACTTTGAAGCCCTCTGATGTCTTCCAAAAGTAAAAAACATCTCAACTTTATGATGCAAATATAAAGTAGACATATTGTATTTGTGAATCAATATATAATTTATTTGGAATGTCTATTTTCCTTACAGAGAGCTTCAAAGTTAGAAACATTCAAAATTTTATAATTTTTCATCAAATTTTTGAATTTTTCACTAAGAAATTATGCAAGTATCGACAAAAATTTACCACTACCATAAAGGAGAATATGTCACGAAAAAACAATCTTGGAATCAAATTTATAAGTAAAAGCATCCCAGCGTTATTAATGCTTAAAGTGACAGTGGTCAGATTTGCAAAAAATGCTCCCGACCTTAGGGTTATAATGGGCTCCGTCCCCAAGGGGTTAATAGTCCCCATAGGGGACTATTTATAGCAATTATTTGATTGCTAATACTGTTCAGTGCTATGCATAGGGCATAGCACTGATCAGTGTTATTGGCTATCTTCTGCTCTGGTCTGCTCTATCTCTGACCGGAGCAGAAGATGCCAGGAGAAGGACGGAGGCAGGGGAGGGGACCTCCATCCACCATTACAGATGATCGGATCGCCGCGGCAGCACTGCGGGCGAACCGATCATGCATTTTTCTGACCGCACTCCTGCAGATGCCGTGATCTGTATTGATCACGGCATCTGAGGGGTTAATAGCAGACATTCGTGCGATTGCGAATGTCCGCCTTTACTGGCTGGTCCCTGGCTGCTATCAGCAGCTGGTAACTGTCACGCATGACCTGAACATCACTCCGATGCTCGTGGTGATGTACAGGACGTAAATGTACGTCATGGTACTTTAAGTACCATCTCACCAGGACGTACATTTACGGCCTGCGTCGTTAAGGAGTTAATGTAAGAAGGAGTTTGTTTGACGTATGGTTGTAAAATTATATCTATGTATTCAGATAGGTGAGAAGTGATGGATTCGATGCCAGATATTATAGGTCTTCCTGGGGGTTTTGTGGGATTTTTGTGAATTTTCGGAACACAGTAAAAGAGGGGTATGTGGTTATCAGTGTTGGTTATGTAGTCATATTCTGATTTAGTGATTATTTGTTGATCGAGGGCTTTAGTGCAGATGTGTAGTAGTTCAGATATGAAGTTCTCAGTTGGATTTTGAGTTAGTGGGCTATATGTATTGGAGTCGATTGTTGACTGAGGCCTTCTCCCTCCTTTATCCACTGGTCGGAAGACTATTTGATTATCCTTCTGTAACTCTTTCATTGCTAGTGTTTCTTTGTAGGTTAAGTTATATTTCTTATGTGGTTTTAGTTTTTTTTTTATGTCATGTTCTACATTTAGTTTGAATGTTGCCATTGTCTCACTTGTTTCCTTTTTATGGTAAAATTTTGATTTGGGTTTTAATGGGGTGTGAGTGTATTGTTGTTTGGTTTTTCAACCGGATTTTTTGGGTGATATTTTTTGAGCCACAATTTCCGCATGTGTTTTTCAATTGCTATGTAGGTGTTAATTTTATCAATTGGTTTGTTAGGGGCAAATTTCAAGCCCTTGTTTAGTAACATTATGTGTTCTAGATTCAGAGTTTTTGAGCTTAAATTGTAAATTGGCGAGTCTGTGTTTAATTCATCTTCTACAATTTTTGTTTGGATCTGATGTCTTGTTCTATGTTTTTCATGCCGGGGTTTGGATTACGGAGGTGTCTACTTGAGTCGTGTGTAATGGTGCCAAGGTGATCGGCTTGAGTCGGGTAATTTCTTTCCCACAGGCATCAGAACTGAACTTTGATTTAATTATATTGATAGTCTTCACAGAAGACAAATGTTTCAAATGTGGACAAAATAAGATGTGTTCAATATATTGTATATAAATGTTCAATTTGCAACATTATCTGCCATGACAAAAATACATACCGGTATGAAGCATCTTATGTTTTTCTATTGCGATAGATGCATATAGCTCCACAGCATATGAGCTAACAAGCCAGCGGCATAAACATTTGCACTCTTATTTTTCTTTTATTCTAGTAATGTTTTAAAAAATATACATTTTATTAATAAACACAATCTTTTTTCAATGTTCAAATATTTCTCTCAGCATTTATTATTTTTTACTCTCCTCACACACAGAATCTAGCTTGAGAACAGTTACCTCCTCTATCTCTTCATTTTATTGAGGTTGTATTGGGTTCACAACTAGAGGTGAGCGAACTTTTGAAAAACTCGATTCGGCCGATTAACGGAAATTTCCGGATTTTTTTTTTTCGGTGCGATACTTTTTGGACCGGCTATTTCTATCCTACGGAGAGCCTCAATAGGGGTGTAGAGCACTTTGCCTTGTCCTAACACGCATAGGGAGTGTGCTGTGTTAGTGAAATAATACTGTTGTTCAGTATGACATTCAGATTACAGGCATTGCTATTAGAATCACTGCTGCAGAGCATCGATGTGGCAGAAGGAAGAACATATGGTGTCAAAATTAGTGTGAATATAGAGATGTTTTTTATGTAATTTTAATTTAATTTAACTTAATTTGAATTTATTAAAATTTTTGGAGTACCTGTTCTGGTGAGCATCAAGCTGGCGGTCCTCAACCAGGCAAGATACCACCTGTTCCACAACGCCCCCCCCTGGCTGTGAAAGTGTGAATGTTTCATTTAATCAGTTATAGTTGATTGTTATCGCTCCAAGCTGTTTCATTGGATTCTTGTGAAAATTCCACAGGTAACACATCGTAGATGACCATAGGGCCTCAGTCTTGAAAAGATTACATCGTTATTTTTTAATTTAAGATTAGATTCCCAAGTTTATTGTCCGGGTGTTTACTTTGAACTAATACTGTATGACCACATAACCCAATCTAACAAGGAGTCACATGGCGGCACAATGACAGAGCTTAAAGGTGGCAGCAGCATGAGGAGACCATAATCTGGCAGAATGACACAGCCTGGAATTGGTGGCAGCATGAGGAGACCATATAGTGGCAGAACGACTCAGTCTGGAGGTGCCAACAGCCTGACAAGACCATAGGGCATCACAATAGAGAATATTAAAGATATTTTTGAAATTTTTAATTGAAGTTTTTAGATATATTAAAATTTTAAAAGTTTACTTTAAGGTGCCAACAGCATAAGGAGACCATATGGTGGCACAATGACACAGCCTGGAACTGGCGGTTGATGAGTAGACAATAGGGCTTGACTATCCATAAGATTGAAGAAATTGAAGATTTTGAAATTGAAATTTAAGATTACACTCCCAAGTTTTAATGTCCCAGGCCCCGGCATGTGGTTACAAAGAGCCTGGAGGTAGTAGCACAAGCATAAGGGCCATACCAACTGAGAGTTGATTCTGATGAACCCACCGACTTGACTGGGGGTGTCGGATGTCACTTGCAATGAAGTGGGTAACCTAGTGAGCCGATCAATCTCGGCTGCTGGGTTGCTGGTCGAGACACGACTGCTAGCTGACACCGGAATCTCATACCTCTCGCTGCGACTCTGGCTGCCACATGCCCCTACTCTGTTGCGACCTCTGCCTGTGCTTGATGAATGTAGGCCCCTTACACATCTCTGTGCACGTCCTGGCACTTTTCTGCATGACATACTTATTGAATATATGAGGGGAGTACAATGTGCTTCACTATGCTTAAAACAGCATTTGTCTAGAACAGCAGCAGGTGATTACTTTTGGCTGTCCTTTCAAAGTATCTAGACCCTTGACAGATTAGCAGGTACAAAATAGTACACTACTAAGATGTAGGTATGTGGTGTGCACTTATGAGGGCAGAAATATGTGCTACAGTACACTTAAAAAAAACGTATTTTAGTAAAACAGCAGCCGGTGATTACTTTTGCCTGGCCTTTAACCCCTTAAGGACTCAGCATTTTTCCATTTTTGCATTTTAATTTTTTCCTCATCACCTTCTAAAAATCATAATGCTTTCAATTTAGCACATACAATTCCATATGATGGCTTATTTTTTGTGCCACCAATTCTACTTTGCAGTGACATTAGTCCTTTTCATTAGTCATTAGACATTAGTCATTAGTCATTACCCAGAAATCAATGGTGAAATGGAAAAAAAATTCATTGTGCAACAAAATTAAAGGAAAAAAAATGTCATTTTGTAACTTTTGGGAGTTTCTGTTTCTACGCAGTGCATTTTTTGGTAAAAAGGACACCTTATCTTTATTCTATAGGTCCATACGGTTAAAATGATACTTTACTTATATAGGTTTGATTTTGTTGTACTTCTGAAAAAAATCATAACTACATACAGGAAAATGTATACGTTTAAAATTGGCATCTTCTGACCCCTATAACTTTTTTATTTTTCCACGTACGGGCCGGTATGAGGGCTCATTTTTTGTGAAGTGTTCTGAAGTTTTTATCGCTACCATTGTACGCTATTTTGGACTTTGGAATTTTTTTGCACGTACGCCATTGACCATGCGGTTTAATTAACGATATATATTTTTATAGTTTAGACATTTACGTGATGTCCCGATCAGCTAGTACGCGAGATGCCACATATGTTTATTTTTATTTACACATTATTATTTTTTTATGGGAAAAGGGGGGTGATTCAAACTTTCATTAGGGAAGGGGTTAAATGACTTTTATTAACTTTTTTTTTATAAGGGGCTATAACACTGCACACACTGATCTTTTACCCTGATCCCTGCAAAGCCATGGCTTTGCATGGATCAGCGTAATAGGGGCTTGATTGCTCAAGCCTGTAGCTCAGGCTTGGAGCAATCAAATGTCGATCGGACGCGATGGAGCAAGGTAAGGGGGCCTCTGCTCGCGTCCTAGCTGATCTGGACATCATGATTTTATTGTGATAGTCCCGATCAGCCCGACTAAGCTGCCAGGAAGCTTTTACTTTCATTTTTGATGCAGCGATCAAAGTTGAAGTCTGAAGGGTTAATAGTGCGTGGCGCAACGATCTGTGCCGTGCCCTATTAGCCCAGGGTTCTGGCTATGAATAGCATCCGGGACCGACCCAGTGTAATGCGAGGTCACGAAGTGACCCCGTTTTAAACACCGGGACTGGGAGTAGGCTGTACAGGTACACCCTGCGTCCTTAAAAGGTTAACAGTATCCAGGCCCTTAACAGATTAAGAGGTACAAAATAGTACACTACTTAGATGTACATATGTGGTTACACTTATGAAGGCAGAAAAATGCGCTACAGTACACAAAAAAATATCTGAGTAAAAACACCAGCTGGTGATTACTTTTGCCTGGCCTTTAACAGTATCTAGGCCCTTGACAGATTAACAGGTACAAAATCGTACACTACTTAGATGTAGGTATTTAGTATGCACTTATGAGGGCAGAAAAATGTGCTACAGTACGCTTAAAAAAAAACATATTTTTGCACAACACCAGCAGTACACAGCAGTGCTGCAGCACAAATAAGCTGTGTGATAAACACAAAATTGCACTCTGTCAAAGACTATTAGGAATGAACTTGAGGTATTATGCCATCTACAGACTAGTATAATCAGCAGATGATTTGTTGTGGAACAAAGACACAGAATTGCGCTGAAAAGTTATTCCTGCCTCCTCTGCCAAGGTTTATGAAGTTGAGGCAGCTTGTTGAAATGTAGGAGGCAGCAAAAAGATATCTGCCCCTCTCTGTAATACAATGCTGTAGAAAGTGACTGGGAGGTTAATGGCTGCAGTAAAAATCCTTTTCAGTGAAAAAAAGCAATGCTCTCTGTCCACCAGAAGGCTGATGTGACGAGGAGATGAAAAATTCCTTCCCGACTCCAAATATGGCATCAGAATAAATCCCTGGATCAACCTTCTGTCCCAATAAATCTAATATACATAACCTGTAATGTAATTATTCTCCAAAAAGGCATCCAGACCACTTTTAACCTTTTACCGAGTTTAACCATTCTTACAGTAAAGAACCCCCGTCTGTGCTGGTGTAAAAACCTTCTTTCATCTAAAGGTAGAGGATGCCCCCTTGTTATAGATACAGTCCTGGGTAGAAATTGATCATGGGAGAGATCTCTGTAAGGTCCCCTGATATATTTATACATAGTTATTAGGTCGACCCTAAGCCTTCTTTTTTCTAAACTTAATTACCCTCATTCTGATAATCTTTTTGGGTTCTTTAGTCCTCCCATTCCCCGTATTACCCTGGTTGCCCGTCTTTGAACCCTCTCCAGCTCCACTTTATCTTTCTTGTACACTGGGGCCCAATACTGTACACAGTATTTCATGTGTGGGCTGACTAGTAATTTGTACAGCGGTAGAATTATTTCCTTGTCGTGGGCATCTATGCCCCTATTGATGCACCCCATGATTTTATTTACCTTGGCAGCAGAATTGACAATCAGAATAAGTACCATTAATAACCACCCTCTGTTTCCTATCACTGAGCCAATTACTTACCCACTTGCACACATTATTTATAGCAATCATTTGCACGGCACGCTCACACGCACCATTTATAGCAATCATTAGATTGCAAATACTGTTCAGTGCTATGCAGGGCATAGTACTGATCAGTATTATCAGCGATCTTCTGCTCTGGTCTGCTGGAAGGCAGATCAGTGCAGAAGACCCCAGGAGACAGATGGAGGCAGGTGAGGGGACCTTGGTCGGCCATCTTGGCTGATCTGATACCCGTGGCAGTAACTTCTTCCTTCCTTCTCGGGGACAGAGGAGAATGGCTTTTTCACTCTCATAAATTTTAAATGCATACTTATGTTAATCCCAGGTAGAAAAATTATATGTTCGGTTAAACCCAGAAAATACACGTAACTTGCACTAAAATGCAAATTTAATTTACACATTGCTTTTATTGCCGGGCTAGCATAAGCTGAGCCTAGGACTGTTTAAAAGTGGCCATGAATCGAGCCACCACTATCCTTTACAGTGGGAATGGTATTCTTTTTGGTAAAGTATTTATGGCTCTGACCATAAAGCTCTATTTTGGTCTTGTCACTCCAATTAAAGTGTGCCAGAAACTGTGAGCCATGTCGAGATATAATCAGGCATTTTGTAGCCATTCTTTTTTGTAGCATTGGCACAGTAAAGGCTTTTTTCTGTTAACTCAACCATGAAGCTCATTTTTGTTAAATATTATTGTATTGTTCTCCTTGAAACAACCACACCATCTCTTTCTGGAGCAGCCGCTTTTCTTCCTGAGGAAGCCTTTGTTGTTTCAGGATGCAGGACAATAGAAAATTGCAATGGCATGAGCAATTCAATAAATTGACTATCCATTCAGGAGCTCATAAATAATATGTAAGTTAGTACATAGAAAGGATTATTATCTGCAATGTATTTTCCTCAGATCTTGTGGCTTTGCTGCTTTTAGCTCATATCCATTAGGGAGAGCTGTGATCTGTGACTACAGTTTATCTGACTTTAAGGTACATAAGTAAGTCAGTGAATAGAGGGCTGCTTTCAATTAAAGCAATAATTAAAATAATCAAGAATGGTACTGACTACTAAACCACCAGGAAAAATAGCCTTAGTGTAATGGGGATTCTGGAAGATCACTTTAAACCTCACAAAAGTTTTCCTGATATCATATACATTTTGCCAATGTGAGAAAATGTGATGAAAAGAGCAACATAACTATGGCTCATCAGATAATCCCATGCTGCTCCAAAACCACCACTTAGTGATCTCTGTTGGCCTTTGTTTACTTGGCAGCAACTATGGTGTGCCTAGATAACCAAGTTTCCCATTGAGCCTATTACTGCCTCAGTGGCCTAGGGCCATAAACCATTGTAGCTAATGATGGTGCAGCCGTCTCTTGGGTCATCATTGTAGCCAATAAAACTAGACCAGGGGTCCTCAAACTACGGCCCGGCGGGCCAAGGATATTTATCCGGCCCGCCGGGTGTTTTTTCCGCCGCTGCCTAAGGACATCCCTGTGTCCCGAAATAGGTTTTTGGGACACAGGGATGCCCAAGTTAACTCTCTGCGGCCCTGCGTTTACTTAAAAAATGCAAAGGCTGCCGGAGGTAGCGCACGCAGGGACATCACTGATGTCCTGTGCGTGCGCCCATAGCAACGGAGCACGGAGGAGTGGAGCAGCGAGCAGAATGTACGCTGACCAGCTTGGTAAGTGTTACCATCACGTCAGCTTCGGTGCTTCGGTTCTCCGACCACCGCTCCTCCGGTCCCGGGACCTACTGCTATGGCAGGACCAGAGGAGCAGTGGTCGGAGCACTGAAGTGGGGCAGTACACAGGCATACAACCTCCAGCCATACACTGTATGGCTGGAGGCTGTATGTCTGTGGGGAACATACTGCCAGCGCAATGTGGGGGGAACTATACTTCCAACTAAATGTGGGGGAGCTATACTGCCAACCTAAGGTGGGGGAACTACAACCTAATGTGGGGGAACTATAACCTAATGTGGGGGAACTATACTGCCAAACTAATGTGGGGGAACTAAAACCTAATGTGGGGGAACTATACTGCCAACTAAATATGGGCGAACAATACTGCCAACTACATGTGGGGGAACTATACTGCCAACCTAATGTGGGTGGAACTATAATGCCAACCTAATGTGGGGGGAACTACAACCTAATGTGGGGGAACTATACTGCCAACCTAATGTGGGGGAACTACAACCTAATGGGGGGGGGGAACTATACTGCCAACCTAATGTGGGGGAACTATACTGCCAACCTAATGTGGGGGGAACTATACTGCCAGCCTAATGTGGGGGAACCACAGCCAAATGTGGGGGGAACTATACTGCCTACCTAATGTGGGGGGGGGGGGGGCTGTGCTGCGTACTTAAAGGGGTAGTACACTAATAGGATATATAAGTGTGCATAGGAATTTGTTAATTTTTAATTTTTTAACTATAGTCCCACTACAGTGAACTGGACCCCTATTTAACCCCTTAACGACTAAGGACGTATATTTACATCCTTGGCCGGCTCCCGCGATACAACGCGGTGACCCCGCATCTTATCGGGTCGGTCCCGGCGTGTATCTGAAGCCGGGACCCAGGGCTAATAACGCGCGTCAGCGATCGCAGTGCCGCACGCTACTAACCCATTAGACACGGCGTTCAAAGTTTGACGCCGCGTCTAAACCAAAAGTGAAAGTTGCCAGGCTGCTCAGTGGGGCTGATCGGGACCACCGCAGTGAACATCCGGTGTCCCAATCAGCTGGGACACGAGTGGAGGTCCTCTTACCTGCCTCCGGCGTGTCCCCTCGGCGATTGATTGCTCCAAGCCTGAGATGCAGGCTTGAGCAATCGACCGCCAATAACCCTGATCAATGCAATGCTATGACTTTGTAGTGAACAGGGTATAAGATCAGTGTGTGCAGTGTTATAGGTCCCTATGGGAGCTATAACACTGCAAAAAAAAGTGTAAAAAAATAGTTAATAAATGTCATTAAACCCTTTCCCTAATAAGTTTGAATCACACCCCTTTTCCCATAAAAAAAGACATGTAAATAAAAATAAATATTAACATGTGTGGTATCGCCGCGTGCGTAACTGTCCGAACTATAAAAATATATCATTAATTTAACCGCACGGTCAATGGTGTGCGCGCAAAGAAATTCCAAAGTCCAAAATAACGTATTTTTGGTCACTTTTTATATCATGAAAAAATGTATAAAAAGCGATCAAAATGTACGATCAAAACAAAAATGGTACTGCTAAAAACTTCAGATCACGGCGCAAAAAATTAGCCCTTATACCGCCCCATAAGCGGTAAAATAAAAAAGTTGTAGGGGTCAGAATATGACAATTTTAAACGTATACATTTTTCTGCATGTAGTTATGATTTTTTACAGAAATACGACAAAATCAAACCTATATATGTAGGGTATCATTTTAATCGTATGGACCTACAGAATAAAGATCAGGTGTCATTTTTACTGAAAAATGTACTGCGTAGAAACAAAAGCCCCCAAAAATTACAAAATGGCGTTTTTTTTTCAATTTCGTTGAACAATGATTTTTTTTCCATTTCGCTGTAGATTTTTGGGTAAAATGACTGATGTCATTGCAAAGTAGAATTGGTGGCGCAAAAAATAAGCCATCATATGGATTTTTATGTGCAAAATTGAAAGGGTTATGATTTTTAAAAGGTGAGGAGGAAAAAACGAAAGTGCAAAAACGGAAAAACCCGTGGTCCTTAAGGGATTCAAAAGTTTGAGGACCCCATAACTACACTTTTGGGGATTTACCTGTTGATACTGAAGCTGCATTAAATTTAGATGACTATTTTAATATTATTATATCTAACACTGTTCGCCTTTTTTTTTATTTTTTATTAATGATTATGGCAAAACACCTTCACATGTGCATATTTGATGCACAAGATTTGAGTCTGTAGATTTAAAGCTGTGTTCAGTAATTTCGTCCACAAAATTTGCAGCATAAAATCTGCTGAATCAAATATGCGTAGGATACTGTATGCGTGAATACACCCACAATATAGTGACTTTATCCATCACAGCAAGGACATCAAAAAGCTTCTGGAAGCTCTTTCACAAGTTTTGAATGCATAAACATACCAAGAAGTAGGTAAAAAATATATATATATCAAGTCAAATTAAGTCAGACACTCAATGAGGGCAATGATTTCTTGTAGTCAGAAGAGGGTGGCTATAAGAAATTGACTCTTTTTTTCTGAAATTAACCAAACTGTTATTATCTTACAAGAGTTCCATATAGTGATATTACATCCTTCACTATATCTAACAGAAGAACATATTATCTGGTTGCTCCGTGATTTATTTATTGCTCCGTGATTTATTCCAAAGAAGCAATTCAATCAATTCAATGATACATGCTATGACCAAAATATAATAGTGCGATAGAAATAGGTCACTGGCAAATTGTAGTAGAATTTACATTTAACATGCAACACAGATGTCCTTTATCTAGGAAAGCTGTCAAATAATATCATGCCATAATTTGTCTGGAACTGGTTCATTGTTCTGAACTTAGTCTGCCTGCTTTCATTAAATCCACCAATAACAACATCTCCCTTGCTTTATCCTGAAAATGAAGAGGCTGCTGGTAGCATCCTCATAGATTTAAGACGGTTATACTTATTAAAGGGGTTATCCAGGGATTAAAAATCAAACAAAGCTAATTTCTTCCAAAAACAGCTCCACGTCTGTGTCTAGGCTGTATGTGGTATTACAACTTTGCTCCATTCACTTCAATAAAACTGAAGGTTTTATTCACTAATGGTATAGTATCTATAGAACTGTGTGCAAAAGACATGTATTACAAGCGTATTCTTCTTTAAAAGCAATGATTCTTAGGGAAAGAGTGCAGTAATCTGGCAAATGATTAAAGATTATGCTTTTTTTTTTCCCTTTTTGTCAGATTTTGCATAAAAACCTTTTTTTTATCCTCACACGACATAAAGATAGAGGAGGTCATGGGCTACCGGATGTCTACCATTACTATGTCGCTACGTTAATAGCACAATTGAAATCTTAATGGTCCTTAGATAATAGCTCTCCATGGTTACAAATAGAGGCTTACTTTTGCAAACCAATATATTTGAAATCCATTCTGTATCTGCCTTTATGGGGTTTGAGGATGTCTCAGATTTTTCCAGGCAAAACTCATTTCTGCAAAACCTACCAGAAAAACATCCCCACCTATAAAATCCCAACAAACAGTAAAAATTTAGCCATTTGGTGTCATGCAGAGTAAAGTGGGAAGGTAAGCGAGTTGGTGGTCCACTGGTGGCCACCGGCAGCATAATGCCTATGGCCTAGAAGAGGTCAAAGCTAGAACATGCTAGGACATCTGTGATAGTCGCCATCTTGCCCACCAAACCAAACTGCCATAACAACCCTGAAGGTTTTTCATGGCATCCAGGTGTGATCACAGTCAGTTTTTTTTTGTTTTTTTTACTGGCAATTTGTGCAAACATGACAAACCACATAATTTTTTCCTCAGGCAGTTTTCATGAGAACAACTTCTAAGTATACAGTATAAATCTTTTCACTTGCAAAAAAAATAAAAAAAATAAATAAAAAAAATAAATAAAAAATAAATATATATATATATGCAATATATACATATGGAATTATCATTTCTGTACTTGTTTTCTTTTTTTTCTCTAGCACGATCCTGTCACTTTAAAATATTCACATCCTTTAAACGCTGGCAGCAGTGACAAGATTATTTTCAGCTTGTCATTTTCATTTTAATAAACAATATAATGATAGTTTTCATTTTAATTGTAGAATATTATACAACATAGCCTGTGAATATTAAAGGACAGCTGTAATGTGCATTGCCATTTGTTTCCCATTCAGAACACATGGTGTGCTGAAATACTGCCAAAGAGAAAATAAAAATAATTGAGGAAAATATCCAGAATTAAGATAAAGCGGAAAAAGGCTGAGCCTTATTTAACCATTTTGTTAGCAAGTTCTAAGCACTTATTAAGTTACAGAAGCACTTGAGTAATACTATAGTATGGACATATTTAATGTCATTTAATAATTGTTGTATTCAATTTAGCAGTTTTAAATAAGTGATTAAAATATATATTTATGGTACACAAGATCACAGCTTGCCCTGATCTTCTGCTATTCCGATGACGAGTTGCCTGCATTCTCCTGTGCCATGTACCTCCTCACCAGCCTATGTGGACGAGACGTGTATCAGAGTTAGCGACCTGGGGGCCGCCTGCCGAAGCAAATCCATCCCACTTTGAGGCGGGCTCTGGTGAAAACCAGCGGCACCTTAGACTCCAATCCCTGACACGGCCTAAGTCATCTTCCACACAGGTACAGCGGATCCACTACACTATGATTGTTACAGTAAAATCCGGCCATGGATCCTGCTGGGGTGCCTCTGCCTGATGTTTCGGATATTTCTACCATCATGGCTCAACAATCTCAGCAGTTAGCTTGACAGGCGCAACAACTGAATCAATTGTCCACCATGATGCAACAGTTTCTTGCCGCCCAGCAGCAACAACAGCACCAGCAGCCGCAACCTGTCCCTGTTTCACCTTCTACACCTGCTGTTCTTTCCAGATCCAAGCTTCGTTTATCCTTGCCCACAAAGTATGAAGGAGATCCTGAGTTGTGTAGAGGCTTTGTGACTCAGTGTTCTATGCATTTGGAACTCATAGCAGATCAGTTCCCAACGGAGCAAACTAAAGTGGCGTTTGTGGTCAGTTTATTATGCGGAAAGGCTTTGGCCTGGGTTACTCCTCTCTGGGATCATAATGACTCGGTCTCCTCTAATCTGCCGGCCTTCCTAGCTGAATTCAGCAGTGTATTTGAAGAACCTGCATGAGCCTCCTCTGCGGAGACAGCTCTGCCGTAGGCGACTACGCTGTTCAATTCCCCACTCTTGCCTCTGAACTGGCTTGGAACGATGAGGCCTTGTGTGCTACATTTAAAAAAGGATTGTCCTGTAGAATCAAGGATGCTTCTTGCTGAGATTCTCCGTCAACTAATCCATTTAGCCACTCCTATTGATGTGCGTTTTGCCGAGAGGCAAGAAGAACTTCATATGGAAAGATAACCTGCCCGAACACTGCAAATTCCTTGCTTGGCACCCGTGTTCCAATGTCCACCTCTACAGTCTTCTTTGCATCCTGCCGAAGAGGCTATGCAAGTTAACCGCTCTCGCTTAACGCAGCTGGAAAGATCCTGACGACGCAATGAGAATTTGCACTTATATTGTGCCAATCCGGAGAACTTTCTCAAAGACTGTTCTATATGTCCATAGCGTCCGGGAAACGCTCGCACCTAGGACACGTGGGAGAGGCATTCCTAGTTGTGAATACTGCCTCTCCTCGTTTGACCATTCCTGTTCAAGTCTATACTTCTGCCAAGACTTTGTTCATTGCTTCTTCATTTTTGGATTCTGGTTCTGCTGGTGGCTTCATTGATGTCTCCTTGGTCCATAAACATTGTCTTCGTGTGACTCGGCTTGCTAAGCCCTTGTATATTTCCTCAGTTAATGGACATAATCTGAACTATAAGGTGCTATTCCGCACAGAACCTTTCATCATGTAGGAGTCTTGCACAAGGAACTAATTGAGTTCTATGTGCTTCCTCATACCTCGTACTTCGGAGCTTCTTATCGAACTTCCACGGCTACAACGTCATTCTCCACAACTTGATTGGAAATCTGTTGAAATCACACGCTGGGGACAGTTTTGCCAAAATCACTGTCTTGATGCAATCCAGTCTATGGCTGTCTCTTCACCTCCACTTATGCCTGGTCGACCTCTTCCATATTTAGACTATTCAGATGTATTCTCCGAAAAGCAGGCCAAGTCCCTTCTACCTCATCGTCCCTACGGCTGCCCCATTGACTTACAGCCTGGAACCACGCCCCCACGAGGAAGAATCTATCCATTATCTGTTATTTAATTTTTTCATTCATTTCCGCCCTGCAAACAAGAACGTCAGAGCCGATGCTCTTTTCAGATCCTCCGATTTCATATGATTGGACTTCACGCCAAGGCATATTATTTCTCCAGAGCGATTGATCTCAACAGCTCCTGCCGATCTTCAGCAAGTCCCCACAGGGAAATATTTTGTGCCTGTTAATCTGAGATGTAAAGTTCTGAATTGGGGACATTCTTCTTTGCTGGCTGGTCACCCTGGAATATGAAAGACTTTTCAACTAATTTCCCAGCATTACTGAGGACCACACCTTGAACGCGATGTCCCGATTTTGTCCATTCCTGTGTTATCTGTGCCATGACAAAACTCCTCGGCAGAAACCTGGGGACTCTTACAGCCTTTTTCCATTCCGGAAACTCCCTGGTGCCACATAGCTGTGGACTTTATTACCGATCTTCCACCTTCCTGTAATAACACAGTCATCTGGGTGGTGGTTGATTGATTTTACAAGATGGCTCATTTCATTTCATTACCAGGTCTTCCATCTGCTCCAGAGCAGGCGAAACATTTTCTTAAACATATTTTTCACCTTCATGGCCTTCCAAATGATATTGTCTTGGATCGTGGAGTGCAATTTGTTTCCAAGTTCTGGTGTGCTCTCTGTTCCCGTCTGAACATCAATCTGGACTTTTGCTCTGCCTACTATCCTCAGTCCAATGGCCAGGTGGAGAGGGTGAATCAAATCCTGGAAATCTACCTCTGTCATTTTATCTCAGCTCGACAGGACAATTGGGTTGACCTTCTACCTTGGGCTGAATTCTTCTACAATCATAAGGATACTGAGTCTACAAGGACTTCTCTGTTCTTTATTGTTTATGGTCATCATCTTCATTCACCTCTTCCTATTCCAGCCTCCTCTGGTGTGCCAGCTGTTGATGAACTTCTTAAAGACTTCTCCTCCATTTGGCAACAGACTCGGTATTCTCTGTCACAAGCTTCCTCACGTATGAAGGTCCAGGCGGATAAGAAAAGACCTCATCCGCCCTCTCCTGGTGATAAGGTTTGGTTGTCCTCCAAATACATCCGTTTCAAGATTCCCAGCTACAAGTTGGGTCCTCGTTTCTTGGGTTTGTTTGAGGTGTTACAAAGAATTAATCCAGTCTGTTATAAACTTTGTCTGCCTTCTTCCCTATGTATCCCTAATTCTTTCCATGTGCCTCTCCTCAAGCCACTTGCGATAAACTGGTTCTCACAAAAGAGTGTTGTTTCCACGCCTATCTCTAGTTTTTCAGATGTGTTTGAGGTCAAGGAAATTTTAGCCTCCAAAACCGTGAGAGGGAGACGTTACTTTTTGGTTGACTGGAGAGGATTTGGTCCAGAAGAAAGATCTTGGTAGCCGGAGAAGAATATCCTGGACTGTGACTTACTCCGGAGGGGGAGACCAAAGGGGGGATTACTGTTATTTCCTGCGATCCGGCCAGACATGCTGGCCATGAGCGAATTTCTACTCTACCTACCTCTGCTGGTGGGGCCAGGATTTGCATCGTGGGATGCGCCCGGATGCGAATCCCCGCCTGTCACTCACCTCCCTTCGGTGCCGGTGCTCAAAGATTTAAAGGTCCAGTTTGCCCTTAATTATTAGTTACACCTGCACCTCAGTTGTACGTTTCTGAACCTCCCATCACTCCTAGCCAGATTTTTGATTTCCTTGTGCCATTGTGAAAGCATTATTCTGTGTTTGCTTTGCCATGTTCTAACGTGCCACCTGCTCGGATCTTCTGCTATTCTGACGACGAGTAGCCTGCATTCTCCTGTGCCATGTACCTCCTCAGCAGCTTGTGGGGACGAGTTGTATCGGGGTAGTGACCTGGGTGCCGCCTGCCGCAGCAAATCCATCCGCTTTGCGGTGGCCACCTTAAATTCCGCTCCCTGACATGGCCCAAGTAATCTTCCACACAGGTACAGCGGATCCACTATACCATGACTGTTACAGTGGGCAATGCAGCAACATAATTAAAGGTGATTACATATCACATCCACATACCGGGGAGAAGATACCCATCAGAGGTTACCATGCTGTTACGCCGAGCGCTCCGGGTCCCCGCTCCTCCCCGAAGCGCTCACAGCGTTCTCCTGTTCGCAGCGCTCCGGTCAGACCCGCTGACCGGGTGCGCTGCGATAATGTTCCCAGCTGGGATGCGATTCGCGGTGCTCGCTCGCAGTGCGCATCCCGACCCGCTTACCAGACTCGCTCCCTGTCTGTGCTGCCGCGGCGTGCGCGGCACCGCTCCCTAGGGCGCGCGCGTGCCGGGTCTTTGCGATTTAAAGGGTCGGTGGGCCACTGATTGGCGCATGGGTTTTAATTAGTGTCTTCACCTGTGCACTTCCCTATATTACCTCACTTCCCCTGCACTTCCTTGCCGGATCTTGTTGCCATTGTGCCAGTGAAAGCGTTCCTTGTGTGTTCCTAGCCTGTGTTCCAGACCTCCTTGCCGTTGCCCCTGACTACGATCCTTGCTGCCTGCCCTGACCTTCTGCTACGTCCGACCCTGCTCTTATCTAATCCCTTGTACCGCGCATATCTCAGCAGTCAGAGAGGTTGAGCCGTTGCCGGTGGATACGACCTGGTTGCTACCGCCGCTGCAAGTCCATCCCGCTTTGCGGCGGGCTCTGGTGAAAACCAGTAGCAACTTAGAACCGGTCCTCCGACACGGTCCACGCCAATCCCTCTCTGACACAGAGGATCCAGCTCCAGCCTGCCGAATCCTGACAGTAGATCCGAACATGGATCCCGCTGAGGTCGCGCTGCCAGTTGTCGCTGACCTTACCACGATGGTCGCCCAGCAGTCGCAACACATAGCGCAACAAGGCCACCAGCTGTCTCACCTAACTGTGATGCTACAGCAGCTTCTACCACAGCTTCAGCAACCATCTCCTCCGCCAGCTCCTGCACCTCCTCCGCAGCGAGTGGCCGCATCCAGCCTCCGTTTATCATTGCCGGACAAGTTTGATGGCGACTCTAAACTTTGCCGTGGTTTTCTCTCGCAATGTTCCCTGCATTTGGAGATGATGTCGGACCAATTTCCAACTGAAAGGTCAAAGGTGGCTTTCGTGGTCAGCCTTCTGTCTGGGAAAGCCCTGTCATGGGCCACACCGCTCTGGGACCGCAATGATCCTGTCACTGCCTCTGTACACTCTTTCTTCACGGAGATTCGAAGTGTCTTCGAGGAACCAGCCCGAGCCTCTTCTGCCGAGACTGCCCTGCTGAACCTGGTACAGGGTAATTCTTCTGTTGGCGAGTACGCCATTCAATTCCGTACTCTCGCTTCCGAATTGTCCTGGAATAACGAGGCCCTCTGCGCGACCTTCAAAAAAGGCCTATCCAGTAACATCAAAGATGTGCTGGCCGCACGAGAAATCCCTGCTAACTTGCATGAACTTATTCATCTAGCCACCCGCATTGACATGCGTTTTTCCGAAAGGCGTCAGGAGCTCCGCCAGGATATGGACTTTGTTCACAAGAGGCGGTTTCTCTCCCCGGCTCCTCTCTCCTCTAGTCCGCTGCAATCTGTTCCTGTGCCTTCCACCGTGGAGGCTATGCAAGTAGACCGGTCTCGCCTGACACCTCAAGAGAGGACACGCCGCTGCATTGAGAACCTATGCCTGTACTGTGCCAGTACCGAACACTTCTTGAAGGATTGTCCTATCCGACCTCCACATCAGGAAAGACGCACTCCGATTCCGCACAAAGGTGAGACAGCTCTAGGTGTGAACTCTGCTTCTCCACGTCTTACTGTGCCTGTGCGGACCTTCTCCTTCTCAGCTGTGGCCTTCCTGGATTCCGGATCTGCAGGAAATTTTATTTTGGCCTCTTTCGTTAACAGGTTCAACATCCCAGTGACCAGTCTCGCCAGACCCCTCTACATCGCCTCTGTTAATGGTGAAAGATTGGACTGTACTGTGCGTTACCGCACGGAACCCCTCTTAATGTGCATTGGACCCCATCATGAAAAGATTGAATTTCTGGTCCTCTCTAACTGCACTTCTGAAATTCTGAAATTCTGAAATTCTGAAATTCTTCTTGGACTACCTTGGCTTCAACGCCATTCCCCTACCCTCGATTGGACCACCGGGGAGATCAAGAACTGGGGTACTACTTGCTACAAAAAGTGTCTCATGTCTGCTCCCAGTCCTGTCAGTCAAAACCCTATGGCTCCTCCGATACCAGGTCTCCCCAAGGCCTATCTGGACTATGCTGATGTTTTTTGCAAAAAACAAGCAGAGACTTTGCCTCCTCACAGGCCTTATGACTGTCCTATTGACCTCCTCCCTGGTACTACTCCACCCCGGGGCAGAATCTATCCTCTGTCTGCTCCGGAAACACAAGCCATGACGGAGTACATCCAAGAAAATTTAAAAAGGGGATTTATCCGCAAGTCTTCCTCCCCTGCCGGAGCTGGATTCTTCTTAGTCTCCAAAAAAGACGGCTCCTTACGACCCTGCATTGATTACCGCGGTCTTAATAAAATCACTATAAAAACCGCTATCCCCTACCTCTTATCTCGGAACTCTTTGACCGCCTACGTGGCGCCAACATCTTTACCAAATTGGATTTAAGAGGTGCATATAATCTCATTCGCATCAGGGAAGGGGACGAGTGGAAGACCGCGTTTAACACCAGAGATGGACACTTTGAATATCTGGTTATGCCTTTTGGGCTTTGCAATGCCCCTGCCGTCTTCCAGGACTTTGTAAATGAAATTTTTCGTGATCTATTATATACCTGTGTTGTGGTCTACCTGGACGATATTTCGATTATTTCTTCTAACCTAGAAGAACACCGCCAGCATGTCCGCATGGTTCTTCAGAGACTTCGGGACAATCAGTTATATGCCAAAATGGAAAAATGTTTCTTTGAATGTCAATCTCTTCCCTTCCTAGGATATTTAGTCTCTGGCCAGGGACTCCAAATGGACCAGGACAAACTATCAGCCATATTGGATTGGCCACACCCTCCGGACTCCGAGCTATCCAACCCTTCTTGGGGTTTGCCAATTACTACAGACAATTTATTCCACATTTTTCCACTATTGTGGCCCCAATTGTGGCCCTAACCAAGAAAAACGCCAACCCTAAGTCCTGGCATCCTCAAGCGGAAGAGGCATTCAACCATCTCAAAACTGCCTTTTCTTCTGCTCCCGTACTCTCCAGACCTGATCCATCTAAACCCTTCTCACTGGAGGTAGACGCCTCCTCGGTGGGAGCTGGAGCTGTACTCCTACAGAAAAATTCTTCTGGACATGCTGTTACTTGTGGTTTCTTTTCTAGGACCTTCTCTCCGGCAGAGAAAAACTACTCCATTGATGATTGAGAACTACTGGCCATAAAACTGGCTCTCGAGGAATGGAGGCACCTGCTGGAGGGATCCAAATACCCAGTTATTATATACACCGATCACAAGAATCTCTCTTATCTTCAGTCTGCCCAACGGCTGAACCCTCGCCAGGCTAGGCGGTCGTTGTTCTTTTCCCTTTTTAACTTTGAGATTCATTTTTGTCCCGCTGACAAGAACATTAGGGCTGACGCTCTCTATCGTTCCTCGGATGCCTCTGAAATGGAAGCTTCCCCGCAACACATTATTCCTCCTGACTGTCTGATCTCCGCTTCTCCAGCTTCCATCAGACAAACTCCTCCAGGAAAGACCTTCGTTCCCCCACGCCAGCGCCTCAGGATTCTCAGGTGGGGACACTCCTCACACCTCGCCGGCCATGCTGGCATCAAAAAATCCGTCCAGCTCATCTCTCGTTTTTATTGGTGGCCTACCCTGGAAGCTGATGTTGCTGATTTTTTTTGGGCTTGTACAGTCTGTGCCCGGGACAAGACCCCTCGCCAGAAGCCTGCCGGTCTCCTTCATTCTCTGCCTGTTCCTGAGCGACCATGGTCTCAGATTGCTTTGGACTTTATTACTGACTTACCTTTTTCCCATGGCAACACAGTTATTTGGGTGGTCGTTGATCGTTTCTCCAAGATGGCACATTTTATCCCTCTTCCAGGTCTTCCTTCTGCGCCTCAGTTGGCGAAACAATTTTTTGTGCACATTTTTCCCCTTCACGGGCTTCCTACGCATATCGTCTCGGAGAGAGGCGTTCAATTTGTGTCGAAATTCTGGAGGGCCCTCTGTAATCAGCATAAAAATCTAATTAAACTTCTCGTCCTCTTATCATCCCCAATCCAAAGGGCAAGTGGAAAGAGTTAATCAGGTTCTTGGTGACTATTTGCAACATTTTGTTTCCTCCCGCCAGGATGACTGGGCCGATCTCCTACCATGGGCTGAATTTTCGTACAATTTCAAAGTCTCTGAGTCTTCCGCTAAATCCCCATTCTTTGTGGTGTACAGCCGTCACCCTCTTCCCCCCCTCCCCACTCCCATGCCTTCTGGTTTGACCGCTGTTGATGAGGTGACTCGGGACTTCTCCACCATCTGGAAAGAGACTCAAAAATCTCTCCTACAGGCCTCATCCCAGATGAAGAAACATGCCGACAAAAAAAGAAGAACTCCTCCTGTCTTTTCTCCTGGAGACAAAGTGTGGCTCTCCGCCAAGTATGTACGCTTTCGTGTCCCCAGTTATAAACTGGGACCACGTTTTCTTGGTCCTTTTAAGATCAAATGCCAAATCAACCCAGTCTCCTACAAACTCCTTCTTCCTCCTTCTCTCCGTATTCCTAATGCTTTTCATGTCTCTCTCCTTAAACCACTCATCCTTAACCGCTTCTCTCCTAAGGTTGTTGCTCCTACTCCTGTTTCCGGGTCCTCTGACATCTTCTCGGTTAAAGAAATTCTGGCATCCAAGACGGTCAGAGGTAAAAAAAAAATTCTTGTAGATTGGGAGAATTGCGGCCTGGAGGAGAGGTCATGGGAACCCGAGGACAACATCCTTGACAAGGACCTTATCCACAAATTCTCAGGTTCTAAAAAGAGGGGGAGACCCAAGGGGGGGGGGGGTACTGTTACGCCGAGCGCTCCGGGTCCCCACTCCTCCCCGGAGCGCTCACAGCGTTCTCCTGTTCGCAGCGCCCCGGTCAGACCCGCTGACCGGTTGCGCTCGCGGTGCGCATCCCGACCCGCTTACCAGACCCGTCTGTGCTGCCCCGGCGTGCGCGGCCCTGCTCCCTAGGGCGCGCGCGCGCCGGGTCTTTGCGATTTAAAGGGCCTGTGCGCCACTGATTGGCGCATGGGTTTTAATTAGTGTCTTCACCTGTGCACTTCCCTATATTACCTCACTTCCCCTGCACTTCCTTGCCGGATCTTGTTGCCATTGTGCCAGTGAAAGCGTTCTTTGTGTGTTCCTAGCCTGTGTTCCAGACCTCCTTGCCGTTGCCCCTGACTACGATCCTTGCTGCCTGCCCTGACCTTCTACTACGTCCGACCCTGCTCTTGTCTAATCCCTTGTACCGCGCATATCTCAGCAGTCAGAGAGGTTGAGCCGTTGCCGGTGGATACGACCTGGTTGCTACTGCCGCTGCAAGTCCATCCCGCTTTGCAGTGGGCTCTGGTGAAAACCAGTAGCAACTTAGAACCGGTCCACCGACACGGTCCACGCCAATCCCTCTCTGACACAGAGAATCCACCTCCAGCCTGCTGAATCCTGACACATACCTGTAAAAGTAAAAATGTGGTATATGCAATTAAATGTCCAACATCTAATTGTAGCCCAGTGGATAGTGCTTCGTCCAGGTCTTCCATCTTGACTCGCAATTTCTCAAAAAAAGAAATCCAATAAAAATTATTTCAACCAACATCTAATTGTAGATTCATCAATCGCCATAAATCCGTGATTAGATGTGAGAAATTTTTTTTTCCTATACCCCATCATTTCAAACAACAAGCCCATGCCATATCCCAACTTAAAGGGGTACTCCGGTGGAAAACTGGTGCGAGAAAGTTAAACAGATTTGTAAATTACTTCTATTAAAATTTTTTTAATCCTTCTAGTACTTATTAGCTGTTAAATTCTACAGAGGAAATTAATTTCTTTTTGGAACACAGAGCACTCTGCTGAATCACGAGCACAGTGCTCTGTGCTGACATCTATGTCCATTTTAGGAACTGTCCAGAGTAAGAGAAAATCCCCATAGCAAACATATGGTGCTATGGACAGTTCCTAAAATGGACAGAGATGTCAGCAGAGAGCACTGTACTCATGATTCAGCAGAGATCTCTGTGTTCCAAAAAGAAAAGAATTTCCTCTGTAGTATTCAACAGCTAATAAGTATTGGAAGTATTAAGATTTTTTTATAGAAGTAATTTACAATTCTGTTTAACTTTCTGGCACCAGTTGATTTAAAAAAAAAAAAAAGTTTTCCACCGGAGTACCCCTAAATTTCAGGTACTGGAAGAAGTGGTATTACCGAGACGAGGGGGAGATATTAAGACACTGTTATGGAAAAGAGAAGCTTTTTGCAAAAAAAAAAAAAAAAACACGATTGAACCTAAGGGATTAAATTGTGATTATGAACTAACTTGTTTTCTAACATTGCATCCCTAATTTACTGCATAGTGATATTACCTGACTTGTGGTTTAATACTATCACATTGTACTAACACAATTTCCTCTTTTCCTTTTAGACACATAATATGGTGACATAATATTGAGTTGTGCGGAGAATCACAATATACGTGCTTTTTGTTTATGTTTTCTTTTTTTCTCATTCATTCATTAGTCTGGACCGGACGTTCCATGACATCACATTCACATACTTTTTGTTATTGTTTCTAGCCTATCTGTTCATTTGACATCCAGAGATGTCAATCATCATTGAAACTAGCTGCACCATTGATGAGAGGAAGTAGTGCTATAAAACCAGTGTTTGTATTTGTTTGTATTTGATTGATAAAGGCGAAACCCGAAACACGACTTGCATTCCTGTATTACTTTATGCATGAAATAAAGCATTGAAAAAGCACCTAAGCCTGTGCCAATAATCTCTTCATCTTTTCTTTACCATAAAAACTGGGAATTTATGGAATATTCTACCTCAGGAACTTGTCAAAGCAAAATCAGTTAAAGGTTTAACCCCTTCCTGCCTCAGGACATATGCATACATCCAAGATGCTAGCTTGTTAACGCCACTGGATGTATGCATACATCCAAGCAATCTCCTGCTCTGTGCCAAGCACTGCTGGAGATCACCTGCGGAACCCGGCTGTCAATCACAGCTGGTTTCCCGCCGCAGCTGCCAGGGCCACAATCCTGATCACCGCATCTATAGTGTTGACAGGGGGAGGGTGCTCTCCCTGTTCACCAATAGTGGTGCTGCAATACGCTATGGCAAAAGATGACCTCCTGTATACCTGCTATGGAAGCCTGGGAGATCCAGCCAGAGGCTGATCGCACAGGCTGTAGTGTGTGCAGCTCATCAGGTCATACTGTACTGCAGTACAAATGTATTACAGCATAGTATAACATGTAAGAAGTGAAAAAAAAAATAAAAGGTTCTTCAAGTATAGTCACCGAGAAGTCGTCCTCATGATCAATACAAAATATTGTTTAAAATATAACTTTTAATGTACTACAGACTAAAATTAGAAGATAACAATTGAACTAAGGTATGTGCTACTTGTACTAAATGGTGCTAGGGAGCCCGGGGGTGTGCAGACCCAAATCTTAAGGATAGATGAGTGAACCACGCCTATAGTAGATACAGATGGATGATCTAAGATAGGAGCGACTAAGTTCCTGAATTAGAGGATGTAAATATATGATTATTCAACAATGAAATAATCCAAGGATTAGAGAGATGGAGGGATATGTGCCCACTATGATAAATATACCCATCCCTCTTTCCCTGCCTTTTGAGGGACCCACCTCCTTAACAGGGTGGCCTCAACCACGGTGACGTTCCCTGCTCTCACTAAGTGAGGGGAAAAACAACAAAATGAGACAATAGATAGAAGGGGATAGGGCTGCACAACCCAAGGCTCCAAAAACAAAGTGTGTGTGATAACCACAATAGTGCAAAAACAATCAAAAAATAACCCAACTCCAACGCGTTTCACTTGTCAAATTTAAACAGGGTCATCAGGGAGAACAGTGGCACCAAACATATATATTAGTGATAGTGATAGCACCAATTTTTAAAAAACAGGGCACTTATGATGACCAAGTATTCCCTCAGAACGCAGCGAACCAAACCCAGATAGTGGCTAATTCCTCCAAGTTTGCCCTCCTAGTGTGGGATGTACACTAGGTGCATGAGGTATGCCACATATATTAAATTGTGCCCTATGCAAAGTAGAGGCTATTAATAGCCATGATGTTTACTCATTACAGCCATGTACACAAACAAAAGAAATATTTTTTGCATAATTTGCTAGCATAGATATAGATGCAAAAATATACATATACCTAAGTACTCTGGATTATTAAAGTAGATACAGGTGGTGACGTAATAGACAATATCACCATTAGCCATTACCAGTAAATATGCATAGGTACCATGAAGTAGTTGTGATTGGTCAGGGATACGGCAGGGGGTGACTTAGTGTTAGTGCACTAGTAGATGGGTGCACTACACACAATGGTAGCAACGCGATAGGAGCTACCACTAAATAAACATAGATACATAAACTGCCTAGCCTGGCAGGTATGTTGAGTATAGCCAATAAACCACAAACTGGGACCAAAATGTTGGATAGCTGGCATAGATATTCAAGATATTCAAAGATGTAGAAAAAGGCTAGTGGAGTGTAATGGCACCCCAGCAGCAGGTATACTTAGCACCCCCTGACGTTGGTACACTTAGGGCATCCGGTCTTGCTGGGCTGGCGACATGCTCAGATGTGTTAAACAGAGTGTACCAGCTGGTTTTAAATAGTGCGCATCTTACCTGGCGACCAGTCAGAGCCAGTGGCGCATAATGTGACGTCAGACGCCGGGCGCAAGCAGCGCGTCACTGATCTGTAGATGTCAGTGAAGCGGTCACATGCTTTTACGAGGATGCGGCACTATGACGCATGCGCGGTATAGCCGCGCCTCCAAACAGAAGCTGAATACAATCCAGAGACGCATCACGTGACCTAATTAGGTCACGTGAGCGTTCCAAATGCCGGAAATGGGTTCCGGAAGGTATGTGACATGTAAATAAAGCAAAAATTAATTCCATAGCCACCCAAATTATGCAATCCTATATTTGGAGCTAATGTTTTGCATAGAGATAAAGAATTGGTGTTGTTATGTGAATGATCGCTGCTATAGATGATGTACTTAAAGTACAACAAAAGTTATTAAAAGATAGACTGACCAGACAGTGATGTCAGTCAGTAGGTCCCTATTTTTTAGTGTGATAATAGGATAAAAAAAGGGGGACAATTCTAGATAAGCTGTCAATAATAGTTAGTTATGATGAAATATCAATTTTAAAAATGATAATCCAAGAGGGAGGTCTAGCTATGAGCATATAGTAAATACGTATATATGTATTAATTGATGACCAAAAAATACTAAAAGATTGGGGGATTACTCCCCAGTATGAGAAAGAAGGGGGGGGGGGGCAAATTTAACCAGATAAAGGGATTGCCATCTGTTAGGGTGTATTATCAAATAAAGGAGGTAAATGACAAATGTTCATTCAGCCCCTTAGGGGATACAGTCCCCAATCTGTAAATCCACTGGGTTTCTTTTTGCAGGAGGCGACGATCAATGTCGCCACCCCTTACATTAGCGTGTACTACCTCCAACACTTGGAAAGAAATAGCACAAGGTGTAGATGCATGTACAGATCTCATATGATTAGAGATGGGTTTGTCTCTCTGATGATTAATGTCTCCTATATGCTCTAAAATGCGACGGCGTAGTTCTCTCTTAGTTTTTCCAACGTATACAAGGGGACAGGGGCATAGGCATGCATAGATCACATTAGAGGTTTTACAATTAGCAAAATCCCGACTAATGTATCTTTGTCCATTATGTGGGCTCTGTAGATATTTTGTCACCTTAATGTACTCGCAGCCTTTACATTTACCACATCTATACGTTCCTACCACTTTCCGATCAAGCCAGGTCCCTTTGGCTGATGGTGGTGTAAAGTGACTATGTATCAATCTGTCACCTAGGTTTCTACCACGTCGATAGGTGATCTGTGGGCGTTCACCCACCAGACCAGATATCAACGGGTCTGATGTCAAGATGGGCCAAAACTGAGTGATAATGTTACGTATAGATGTGGCTGCTGTATCATACGTCCCAATTATTCGGAGACAGTTGTTCTCTTTTTTAGGGCGAGGGATAATTAACGAACTTCGATTACATTTCCTTACTTCATTATATGCTTTAGTAAGAATACTGTTGGGATATCCCCTCTCTCTAAACCTTCGTCTCAACTTATTGGATTCTGTTCTAAAGGATGTGTCATTTGAACAATTTCTCTTCATGCGTAAATATTGAGCCTTAGGGATACCACGTTTTAGAGGCACTGGGTGATGACTGTCCCATTTTAAAAAATTGTTACCCGCCGTTGGTTTTCTATAAACACATGTATCTATTCTTCCCGAGGGGTTCCTGCTCAACACTACATCAAGAAAACACAGACTGTCTTTGTGTATTTCATAAGTGAAATGGAGGCCTATCTGATTTACATTAAGTTCATGTACAAAAGAGATAAAATCTTCTCTCTGTCCTGACCAGATGATGATAATATCGTCAATATACCTTCCCCAGAAGGATATTGACGGCTGATATTTTTCAAGGGTGTCACCAAATACAATCAGACTCTCCCACCAACCCAGATAGATGTTAGCATAGGTGGGCGCTGCTGGACTGCCCATGGCAGTCCCTCTGAGCTGGTGGTAAATCTTGGTGTTGAAAGTAAAGAAATTTCTGGTCAGGACAAAGTTGAGGAGTTGTAGAACGAATTCATTATGTTCTTTTAGATGAATACTTCTACTGGACAGGAATGATCTAACAGCCTCAATACCACAGTTATGTGGTATGGAGCTATAAAGGGCCTCCACATCGATGGAGCAGAGCCAGGAATCATTATCCAGTGAGACGTCTTCCAGTTTTAGTAACAAGTCGGTGGTGTCCCTGATATAGGACGGGAGCGATAATACAAAAGGACGTAGTATTTGATCAAGGTAGACCCCCGCATTTTGCGTGAGGTTATTAATGCCTGATACAATTGGACGGCATTTCAGGGGTGAAAGCCCCTTGTGTATTTTGGGCAATCCGTAGAACGTTGCCATAGTGGGATACATAGGGTAGATGAAATCATATTCTTTTTTATCAATGAGATTGGAGAGTAAAGCTTTGTCAACAATGGCCTTAAGTTCTTTCTGAAAAATCATTGTAGGATCCCTATCCAGAGTCCGATAGCCTGTTCTGTCTTTGAGTGCGTTTAGGCACATAGTGACATAGTCCCCTTGATCCATAATGACCAGGTTTCCTCCTTTGTCGGAGGATTTAATCACTATGGTTTTATCCTCCTCAAGGATTTTTAGGGACTGTAGTTCATCCTTTGTTAGATTAGTGACCTGGTGATGATCATTTCTCACTGTGTCCTCTATGGCTCGGATAACTACTCTTAGGAATGTATTAATACTATCCTCTTCATTTATTGGAGGCATTCTAGTGCTACGGAGATGACATGAAGAGAATGGACCCTTCCCTGGGTCTCTCTCGCTGTCGTCCAAGAGAGACACCAGCAATTGTGCATCGGTGAATTCATCAGGAGATAGGCCATGTTCCATACCAAGTCTCAAATCACGCATTTTAAAGAATTTTTTCCAACGTAAGGATCTGGCAAAAAGATGGAGATCACGTACCCATCCAAAAGAGTCAGGTCGATTTGTGGGTATAAATGATACGCCTTTGTTAAGAAGAGAGATTTCAGATTCAGAAAAAATACTTTTAGATAGGTTTATAATTCGTTTATTGTCTGGTGAGGGGGAAAACAGCGGGTCATTTGATGTCGATGCTAGCCCTAGCTCTGGGTCAGCATCGGACCCTTCTCCAAAAAAGATGATGTGGAGGCGGAATGTATTGGCACATTGGCCTGTGAAGAGGAAGAGGCAGAGGCAATCCATACTGTGGAGGTCCATATGATTGATTTCTGTTTCTGCCTCTTCCCCTGCCCCTGTTCTTCAAGTATAGTAAGATTAAAATAAGTGTAAAATAAGTTTAAAAGAAATAAAACAAAATAAATGCCCCTTTCCCAATAAAAGCCCTGGTTTGTAGGTTTTTAAAGCCTTAGCAACTTTTTTGCGAATGTCGCGGTTGATAAATTTCTGACTATGGCAAGTCAAAATTGTAAAAATGCTTATGTACGCCAATTTGAAAAAAAAATGCTTTTCTCGCCCTCGTGGAAAAAAGACAGTGGCACAATTGTGATTTTTTTGCGTCAATGTTATGCGAAAAAACTCGGGTAAATCAGTTGATAAATGTCTGCCTATGTAACTAGGATATCACAACACAGGGTGAAAAAAACCATATGAAACACTATTAGGAAGCTGTCATAGTTTATATTAGTTTAAATTACTTACTACGTTGGGACACAACCTTGACATACCCTACACAAAGTTTATAATCCCATGAGAAAGGTTTAGCCCTAAGCCAAATCTGTTACACGACTGGTCTACACCCCTGTCCAATATTTATGGTGCTATAAGGTTTATATAATACATCATCTATATATATATATATATATATATATATATATATATATATATATATATATATAAAACAAAAGATTGTCTAATGATCTTAATGAAACTTTAGCAAGATATAGCTATACATGTGTTTGTAAACAAGAATGTTCTTATATATGGAAAGCAACAACAGAAGAGTAATAGTTGTAGCTATTTATTCCAGACTGACGCTGTGTATGAGCTTTTGTCATTCAAGCAATATTTAGTATAGCAGAAATATTTTGCCTCAGGCTTTATTCCACTGAACACCCGACCAGCCTTCTTCTTGTTCCACCACCCCTGGATTGCAAGCAGGTGTCTGACACTGTAGATTAATTCTGTATCAAAAGGATCAACTATATCTGAATGTATGATGAGTGTTTAATATTTCCAATGGCACAAGGCAAGAATTACTGTGATCTGCCTTATGTTTATTATTGCCAACCTAACTAGCCTGTTTATTAATTTTTTTATTTCAACTTCCAACCTTTTTTTGTAAGGTTTCAAATAAATTTACAGAACATAGAAAGCAGCTGTTAGTTTTTCTGAAATTCTATTTCATGAGCAGATCACCATGTGAAATATTTTAAAATACTGATAGTTTTTTTTAGCTTTAGTATGATCTGAGACACTGGTTTACCAGTCTTCTTTACAAAAAAGTCTTTCTATAAGTCGGGGCCATGGCGTGGCCCCGCGTCATGGTGGGTTGGGCCTGGCACCAGGCAACGGCCGGGACCCATGGCTAATAGCGCGCGGCACTGATCGCTGTGCCGCATGCTATTAACACTTTAGACGTGGATCGCCATGTCTAAAGTGAAAGTAAATGTATCCCGGCTAGCTCAGTCAGCTGTTCGGGACCGCTGCGGCGAAATCGCGGCATCCCGAACAGCTTTACCTTCCTCCTCCGTGGCCGAATGACTGCTCTGTGCCTGAGATCTAGGCATGAGCAGTCAAGCGGCAGAAACACTGATCAATGCTATGGCATAGCATTGAACAGTATGAGAGATCAATGTACTGCATGTTATAGTCCCCTTTGGGAGCTATAACATTGCAAAAAAAAAGTTAATAAAGATCATTTAACCCCTTCACTAATAAAAGAGTCAACCCTCTTTTCCCATTAAAAAAAAAAAAAGCAGTATAAATAAAAATAAAAATAGACATATGTGGTATCACCACGTGTGGAAATTAAACTGCACGGTCAATGGCGTATGCGCAAAAAAATTACGTATTTTTGGTCAATTTGACCAAAAAAGCAATCAAAAAGTCCAATCAATATAAAAATGGTACCACTAAAAACTTCAGATCATGGAAAAAATGAGCCCTCATACCGATCCATACGCGGAAAAATAAAAAAGTTATAGGGTCAGAAGATGACAATTTCAAACATATACATTTTCTTGCATGTAGTTTTGATTTTTTCCAGAAGTACGACAAAATTATATCTATATAAGTAGGGTATCATTTTAATCCTTGGATCTAAAGAATAAATAGAAGGTGTCATTTTTACTGGAAAATGTACTGTGTAGAAACAAAAGCCCCCAGAATTTACAAAATGGTGTTTTTTCTTAAATTTTGGCGTACAATGATTTTATTTTCCATTTTGTCGATTTTTGGGTAAAATGACTGATGTCCTTACAAAGTAGAATTGGTGGTGCAAAAAACAAGCCATCATATGGATTTTTAGGTGCAAAATTGAAAAAGAGTTATGATTTTTTAAAGGTAAGGGAGAAAAAATGAAAGTTCAAAAATGGAAAAACCCTGGGTCATGAAGGAGTTAAAGGATTTGACAATATTGAAATGGAAATAAACCTTCTTATATCATTCTATATGGATCACAGCTTGAGGTGGTCTAAATAAAAATGTAATGCAAACTAAAATTTAATGTAAACCATCTTTTTTAACAGTTAAAATATCAGTATTTTACATCAAAATTCAAGTTATATCAGTTTGTCCTCAAAATATTACTGCTTAATTTACAAACATTTCTGTCTAAATTGAAGTCTGCTCAACCCTCTCTACATCTTTGAAAGCAGAACAAATGTTTGCCCTGTTATCATTTCTGTAAATCATACCCCCATGCATCAATGCATTAGAGGCTGAGATCGCTACTCTGGAAGTTTAAAACGCTATCAAAGTCCCCAAAACCTCCAAAACACCCGCTCCATGAAGATAAAACAGTATTCCCACTCCTTGCACTTTACTTAACATACCTATTTATTTGGCTCCTTACTCATTTTCTTTGCTTGATGCACACGTGTCTCAGAAAGGAATGATGGACAAAGAAGTCAAAACAGAATACCAAAATAAAGCACCACACTGGGTAGCAGAATGTAAGACAAGAAAAAATGTGGTTTCAAATGGCTGGAGGTGCTCAACCCCAAATGCAGTTGTGCATTTATGCTGGGGGAGCAGATCCTGCCCTTGTGGTCCATTGCTAAGGGCAATCCCCAGCAAGGGGCGGACTGACCGGCTGGTTCATTCGGCCGTGGTCCGATGGCCTGGCAGGGTAAAGGGCCCGCAACAGCTGCTGAGGATTCAGGACACTTGTTTTGGATCCCCAGTCAGACAAGCCCTACTTTCAGGTGATGTCTTTTTCTACATATATATCTCTGCACTACTCCTGCTCTGGTATCATTAGCACAGACAGGCAGCAGTGCAGGGATGAAGGGAACCTGATTGTTGACTCCACCCCCAGCACAGGAGTTGGATGGGGCCAAGAGCTGACAGGCCTCCCGCGTTAACTTTAAAAACGCAGGGGCTGCTGGGAGGTAGCGCACGCAGGGACGTTACTGACGTCCCGTGCGTGCACCCATAGGAGAAAAGCAGAGCGGAGTGGAGCTGTGAGGAGGACGCACGTGCATAGTAAGTTACCAGCGGCACGTCATCTTCAGTGTTCTGACCTCTGCTCCTTTGGTCCCGGGACCTACTGCTATGGCCCATAAGCCATGGCAGTAGATCGTGACCCCGGTCCCCGGGGCCCTGGACCGATGGAGGGTGGTCGGAACACTGAAGTGAGGCAGTAAACATGCATACAGCCTCCAGCCATACACTGTATATGGCTGAAGGCTGTATTGTATGTCTGTGGAGGAACTGTACTGTACCTAATGTGGGGAGCTGTACTGCACCTAATGTGAAGGAACTGTACTGCACCTAATGTGGGGAACTATACTGCACCTAATGTGGGGAACTATACTGCACCTAATGTGGGGGAACTGTACTTCACCTAATGTGGGGGAACTGTACTGCACCCAATGTGGGGGAACTCTACTGCACCTAAGGTGGGGGAACTATACTGCACCTAATGTGGGAGAACTGTGCTGCACCTAACGTGGGGGAACTGTACTGCACCTAATGTGGGGAAACTGTCCTGCACCTAATGTGGGGGAACTATACTGCACCTAATGTGGCGGAACTACACTGCACCTAATGGGGGAACTATACTGCACCTAATGTGGGGCAATTGTACGGCACCTAGTGCGGGGGAACTGTACTGTACCTAATGTCGGGGAACTATACTGCACCTAATGTGGGGGAACTATACTGCACCTAATGTGGGGGAATTGTACTGCACCTAATGTAGGGGAACTGTACTTCACCTAATGTGGGGAAACTATACTGCACCTAATGTGGGGGAACTATACTGCACCTAATGGGGGGAACTATACAGCACCTAATGTGGGGGAATTGTACTGCACCTAATGCAGGGGAACTTTACTGCTCCTAATGTAGGGGAACTATGCTGCACCTAATGTGGGGGAACTGTACTGCACCTAATGGGGGGGGACTGTACTGCACCTAATGTGGGGGAACTGTACTTCACCTAATGTGGGGAAACTATAGTGCACCTAATGCAGGGGAACTGTACTGCACCTAATGCAGGGGAACTATACTGCACCTAATGTGGGGGAACTATACTGCACCTAATGTGGGGGAACTATGCTGCACCTAATGTGGGGTACTGTACTGCACCTAATGTGGGGGAACTGTACTGCCCCTAATGTGGGGGAACTGTACTGCACCTAATGTGGTGGAACTATACTGCACCTAATGTGGGGGAACTATACTGCCCCTAATGTGGGGAACTGTACTGCACCTAATGTGGGGGAGCTGTACTGCACCTAATGTGGGGGAACTGTACTGCACCTAATGTGGTGGAACTATACTGCACCTAATGTGGGGGAACCATACTGCACCTAATGTGGGGAACTGTACTGCACCTAATGTGGGGGAACTGTACTGCACCTAATGTGGGGGAACTGTACTGCACCTAATGTGGGGGAACTGTACTGCACCTAATGTGGGTGAACTGTACTGCCAACCTAATGTGGGGGAACTGTACTGCCAACCTAATGTGCGGTCACTTATACTGCCAACTTAATGTGCGGTGACTTATACTGCCAACCTAATGTGGGGGAACTACAACCTAATGCGGGGAAACTATACTGCCAACCTAATGCAGGGGAACTATCCTGCCAACCAACCTAATGCGTGGGAACTATACTGCCAACCTAATGCGGGGGAACTGTACTGCACCTAATGTGGGGAAACTATACTGTACCTAATGTGGGAGAACTGTCAGGTGGGGCGGCATCATAATAAAGTGTTCTGTCTTCCAGGCAGCCTTAATCTGGCCCTGTGGGTGATGTGTATAGTAGCAGCCCAGTGGGGTCACTTTCCCACCTCCAGTGTCCACAGGTCACCAACGGGTCACATTACCAGAAATATTTTTGGGTAAAATTGCGGCACGATTTTTTGAAATCGTGGTAAAACTGTGCCATTTTTGTGAACACACTGCTTGTTTATCTGCTTGTTTATTTATCATTAACCCCTTAATGGTCTATTCACACATACATTATTCCGTGCAGATTTGAGGCGCAGGATTTTCTGCTGCAGATTTCAATGTAAACTGAACACAGTTTGAAATCCTGTACATCAAATCTGCACAGAATACTGTACGTGTGAATAGACCCTAAGGGTACATTCACATGTACAGGATCTGCTGCATATTTTGTGCAGCTGACTTTGCATCCCATTAGCTTCGATAGGTAGCAAAATCAGCTGCAGAAAATATACAGCAGATCCTGTACGTGTGAACATACCCTAAGTGCTTATTCACATGGACAGATCCGCAGCATATTTTACGCTGCGGATCCGCCGGCAATGGACCCTACAGTGCTGCCTCCAACTGTGTCTGCTCATAGCGGCAATCCACCACTACGAGCAGACATGCTTCAAGGTGCATGTTCGCCTCGCGCATACGCAGTATACTCACACACATCGTAGCCGCTCCTCCTGTTCCCTGAGCTACGCCGAGAGCAGCCATGATGTGTGCGAGTATACTGCGCATGTGCGTGTCGAACATACACATCAAAGCGTGTCTGTTTGTAGCGGCGGATTGCCGCTATGAGCAGACACAGATGGAGGCAGCACTGTATGGTCCATTGTTGGCGGATCTGCACCGTAAAATACACTGCAGATCATTCCGTGTAAATGAGGACACGAGGCATACATGTACGCACAGTGCCTGTTCCCACTCCCACTCCCTCGGCTAATGCCAGACATCACCAATCAGGCTGATGTCCGAAAAGGGGTGGGGCCGACTGGGGGCCCTTGCTTTATTTAGTCCGGGGGCCCTGAGTGTTGTCAGTCCGCCCCTGTCCCCAGCATAAAGTGCATACAATGGGAGATGCCTGCAGCAGACTACAAGTGCCACAATGGCATCCTACACCAGATGCCTATCCTTCATATAAGGATATACTGGCTAATGTCTCAATTTTAACATCATTTTGAGTATTAGTCATATGTCACTGTCTACATCTACCACAGTAGTGCACCTAAATTTATGTATTATTCTATATGTTACACATCCATACTTTTCATCAGGTGTAGGATGCCATTGTGGCGCTTGTAGTCTGCTGCGGGCATCCTCCATTGTATGCATTTTTATGCTGGGGATCGCCCCTAGCAACAGACCACAAGGGCAGGATCTGCTCCCCCAATATAAATGCACAACTGCATTTGGGGTTGAGTGTTTCCTGCCATTTGAAACCACG
Organism: Hyla sarda; assembly: GCF_029499605.1. Taxonomy (NCBI): domain Eukaryota; kingdom Metazoa; phylum Chordata; class Amphibia; order Anura; family Hylidae; genus Hyla; species Hyla sarda. Next base: position 271,241,619 of record NC_079190.1, on the reverse strand, counting down.
TTTTCTCTTGTTGGTCAAATCTTGTACTTCGAGGTGTATAAACTCCAAATCTAATGTGCCTTAATAACCATTATGGGCAGCATTTTGGTGCACCTGTGAGGCCGGCAACATATCGGCCTACTTGGGTGGGGATCATGGCCTTCCTCCAACCTCCCACTGTATGTGTGCTTAGTCACACTGGAGGTAACTATGAACACAGGCTGGGAGTCGGACCTAATGCCATTGTAATTGCCCACTGGCCCCTGGTTTTGCCCATACGGCACAGGTAGGTTTAGTGTTAGGTCCCTTTGCGTTGATGTGAGGGCTCAGGTATGTCCTTCATATAAGAATATACTGGCAAATGTCTCAATTTTAACATCAGTTTGAGGGTTAGTAATATGTTACTATGTACCACAGTAATGCACCTACATATATGTATTAGCATATTAGCAGAATGTTAGGGAACCCCTTTGTACTTGTTGCAAGAGGAGAAACGTTTTATAACAGGAGTAATATGCAACTTGGCCTAATAGGATATATATATAGATCTATACAAAGCTTCTTAAAGCAACAGTGCCTATTTAACAATTTGCCCAGGACATAAGCTGTGAATAGGGAGAGCTGTACCTTGCTTTTCTTTTGTTTTCAGTCTTTTTTGTTTTTTATTTCACTGAGGCTTTGTCTTGATATCACATTATTTTTGTTGTCTAAAAAACATGATTGTATGCTTTATTGCTAAAATCTCTCTTTTGTAAATGTTTCTAATAATGAGAACATGTTGATTATATATTACTCCTTTTGTTTATACTAAAATTTGTTCAATAAAAATGAGAAATGAGAAATCCTGTGCACATTAAGACCCACATTTCTGGATCAACAGGAAAATGTGTCATACATTATTAATAAGAGCAAGAAGTCACTTTAAACATCTAAGCTGTATGTTTAAAGGACAACTGCTGCGGTATTACACTTATCCCCTATCCACAGGATAGGGGATAAGTGTTTGATCGCGGGGGGGTCCGACCGCTGGGACCCCCCTCAGTCTCCCTAACGGTTCGCCGGCTTCAGCGCCCATGGTGACGTAGCATCGACCTAGCCTCCTCCCTGTCTCCTCCCCGTCCCCATACAGTTCTATAGGGGATGCGGGGAGGCATGAATGCTGCCTCCCCGCCTCTCCCATAGAGATGTATAGCGGAGGCGTGCCGGCGGCAACGTCATGCTGCGGCTGGCACGCCCCTTGCACGGGAGAGCCGCGGCCCTGTACAGGAAATCCCAGGGGGCCCCAGCGTTCGGACCCCCCACAATCAAACAATTATCCCCTATCTTGAGGATAGGGGATAAGTGTTTGTACCGCTGCAGATGTCCTTTAAGGTTTCTGTATTTAAAAATGTTTATATTTTTTATGTTTATTTTTTTTTTTTATAACAATCAGCATGGTTCAGAAGCAAAGACCAGAGCCTCACCTAATTTCATCAGGAAGACATAGTAGAGGTGAATAGGTATATGTCGGTACCTACTCTAGGACACACGCATTGAAGAACTGTATTAAGATCTGAACCAATAAAGAACTTCACAGTCCTAATGTCATAAATATGGTACTAGTTACAAGCCAGTTAGATAGATACAATAATTATTTTAGTTACATAATCACTGGTATGTATGAGGTAAAAACATCAAGCAAGCCATTGTCTCAGATGACAGAACAGTTATCTATATTGGTCTAGTATACCATTTTATCTGGGATAGGTGAGGTAAGAGACTTTTTAGAATGAGAAAATATGTAGATGTAATATTTAATACCTTAAGGATGAAGGGCGTACCTGTACGCCCTGGTCTTGCTCCCCTTCTATGATGCGGGGTCAGGACCTGTGGCTAATACCGGACATCACCGATAGCGGGGATTTCTTACATTAACCCCATAGACGCTGAGACCAAAGTTGATTGCTGTGTCTAAAATGGGAAGAAAAAAAAAAAAGGTTAGTGGAGCTGATCGGGACCACCGTGGTAAAATGTGGCTCTTGCCTGCCTCCTCACCGTCCGATCATTGCTAGGATGCCATTGATCAATGCTATGCTATGGAATAGCACTGATTAGTATATGCAATCAGAAGATTGCATGTTATAGTTCCCTATGGGGACTATAAGATGGTGCACAAAAAAATAAAATGATACATGTGAATTAACCCCTTCCCTAATAAAAAATGTAATCCCTCCCACCCCCCATTTCTCATTTAAGAAAAAAATGTAAACAAAAATAAGCATTAACAAATGTGGTATTGCCGCATGCATAAATGTCCGAACTATAAAAATATAATGTTAATTCGCACAGTCAATGGCGTTTACGTGAAAAAAATACTATTGTCTAAAATTACATATTTTTGTTCCCTTTGCACACCCTAAAAAATATTTAAAAAGCGATAAAGTCCCATCAAAGCGAATATGGTACCAATAAAAACTACATTTCATGGCGCAAAAAAATTTGCACACATTTCTGTATACGGAAAAATAAAAAAAATTATAAAGATCAATAAGGTGTGATTTTTTTTTTTTATCGAAAAGTGCACTGCTTGGAATCAGAAGCCCCCAAAAGCTACAAAATTGTTCAATTTTGCCCCAGAAATATTTTTTTTCTGGTTTCGCAATAGATTTTGTGGTTAAATGATTAATGTAATTACAAAGTAAAATTGGTGGCACAAAAAAACAAGTCCTAATATGGGTCTATAGATGGAAAATGTAAAGTGTTATGATTTTTAGAATGTGAGGAGGAAAAAACAAATGTGCAAAAATGAAAAGTGGCCCGGTCCTTAACTCCTTAAGGACACAGCCCATTTTGACCTTAAGGACACTTTTCTCGTTTTTTTTTTCCTCCTCTCCTATACCTGTTTTATATTTCCATTCCCAGACCCATATGAGGGCTTGTTTTTTTGCGTGACCAGTTCCACTTTGTAATGGCATCTCTCATTTTCCCCTTAAATGTATGGTAAACCCCTCTTTTTTTTATTTATTTTTTTTAATAAGGAAATTTCAACAAAAATCATAATTTGGCAAATTTGGGGGTTTCTTTTTCACGCTGTACACTTTATGGTAAAAATTACATGTTTTCTTTATTCTCTTGGTCATTACAATTAAAATGATACCCAAGGTTACATACTTTTCTATTATTGTACTGCCTTTAAAAAATCTCAAACTTTTTTTTACAAAACCAGTATGTTTAAAATTGCACTATTTTGATCACCTCTAACTTTCTTATTTTTCCATATTCAGGGATTTGTGCGGGATCATTTTTTGTGCCATGATCTGTAGTTTATTTGTGTACCACATTTGCATATATGTGACTTTTTGATAAAAAAAAATGTTTTCAGTTTGATGTAACAAAAAAGCCGAAATTTTGGACTTTTTTTTAACGTTTACCACGTTTGCCTTATGGGATCATTAACAAATATGTTTATTATTTCTCATTTTTTACGCTTTTTGTATTAATATGGGGAAAAGGGGTGACTTAAAACTGTATTGACTGAAGGGCTTTTTCACACATTTTTCCTTTTTTTTACATTTATTTTACACTTTTTATGCCCCCATAGAGGACCATTTGATTGATACAGAAGAGGATTGGAAGAATCTCATATAGTCAGATGAAACCAAAGTAGAACTTTTTGGTAAAAACTTTAAACTCTTTATATTTGGAGGAAAAAGAATGCTGAGTTGCATACAAAGAACACCATACCTACTGTGAAGCATGGGGGGTGGAACCATCATGCTTTGGGGCTGTTTTTCAGCCAAGTGACCAAGATGACTGATCAATGTAAAGAATTAATGGGGCCATGTATCGTGAGATTTTGAGTGAAAACCTCCTTCCATCAGCAAGGGCATTAAAGATGAAACGTGGCTTGGTCTTTCAGCATGACAATGCTCCCAAACACACCACTCGGGCAACGAAGGAGTGGCTTTGTAAGAAACATTTCAAGGTCTTGGAGTGGCCTAGCCAGCCTCCAGATCTCAACCCCATAGACAGCCCCAAAACATCATTGTTCTGGACGAGATCTGCATGGAGGAATTGGCTAAAATACCAGCAACAGTGGGCCTCATTTACTAAGCTGAAACCGACCAGTTTTTGTCTGTTTTTTTTGTCTGAGACATGTCTACGCCAGTGTGAGACAGTGTTCGGCCGAAAAATCCGACAAACCCGAAAAAGGGGCGTAGTCTGTCACAAAAGGGGGCGTGGTCATCCCCAAAAGGGGCGTGGTTTCACAACCCGACCGATTTAATATGGAATTCACAGAAAATCCTGTGGGTAAATGGCTGGAAATATGGACCTAGAAAAAGCTGGTCAGAAAATGTTCCCGACTTTTCCCAATAGTAAATAGAGAGGAATCCTGCATGTCTGAAACAACTTTTCCCACTAGAAAAAACCTGAAACTCTTAGTAAATGAGGCCCAGTGTGTAAAAATCTTGTGAAGACTTACAGAAAATGTTTGACGTCTGTCATTGCCAACAAAGGGTATTTAACAAAGTATTGAGATGAACTTTTGTTATTTACCAAATACTTATTTTCCACCATAATTTGCAAATGAATTATTTAAAAATCAGACAATGTGATTGTATGGATTTTTTTTTCTCATTATGTCTCTCATAATTGAGGTATACCTATGATGAAAATTACAGGCCTCTCTCATCTTTTTAAGTTGGAGAACTTGCACAATTTTGCCCCACTGTATTTAGGATTTGTTACCAGGTCCCTTCTCAGAGCATCTCTGATAGGTGACTGCATAATGCCAGAGATAATTACTTCCTTAACCCCTTAAGGACACAGGGCATACTTGCACGAATGTGGGAATTCTGGTCCCCGCCACTCACCAGGCGGGGACTGGACCGGGATGCCTACTGAAATCATTAAGCAGGCATCTCGTGCAAACCCTTGGGGGGGGGGGGTTCTGAGCTGCGATTTGTGGTGATTCAGGGTCAACTGGGTCACCAGTGACCCGGTGACCCGAAAAAAAGGGTGATTGGTGCAGTAAGAGTCTGCACCAATCACCCTTGCCCAGCAGGAGTGAGGTGGCACCGGTGCACCCTCACGATCATTGAGATAAGTCGGCCAGACTGGCTGACCAATCACCTGTTCTGCTGGGCGGCATCAGCGGGTGATGGGTGGGTGATCGGCGGTGTGGGGAGGCTCACCCCAGGTCTGGTGTGGCGGCGGTCCCAAGCGGCAGCGTGGTCTCCTGTCCTGAGCTGTTCCAGCAGTGTGTGGTGGAGGGATGCAACAGCGGGAGGTAAGTGCTGCACCCAAACTGCATTTTAATGAAAAAATATATATATTTAATTTACACATCCAAATTTAACAAAAAGTCGTCAAACACCTGTGGGGTGTTAAGGCTCACTGTACCCCTTGTTACTTGCCTTGAGGGGTGTAGTTTCCAAAATGGTATGCAATGTGTTTTATTTTCTTTCTTTATTTTTTTGCTGTTCTGGCACCAAGGGGGCTTCCTAAATGTGATATGCCCCCCAAAAACCATTTCAGCAAAATTCACTCTCCAACAACCCATTGTTGCTCCTTCCCTTCTGAGCCCTCTAGTGCACCCACAGAGCACTTTATGTTCACATATGATGTATTTCCTTACTCGAGAGAAATTGGGCTACAAATTTTGGGGGGAATATTCTCCTTTTACCCCTTGCAAAAATTCAAAAACTGGGTCTACAATAACACGTTAGTGTAAAAAACTGAGTTTGAATGTTCTATTTCACTTTGTTTCTATTCCTGTGAAACACCTAAAAGGTTAACACATTTTCTGAATGTCATTTTGAATACTTTGAGGGGTGCAGTTTTTATAATGGGGTTATTTATGGGGTATTTCTAATATGAAGACCCCTCAAATCCACTTCAAAACTGAACTGGTCCCTGAAAAATTCTGATTTTGAAAATGTTGTGAAAAAATTGAAAACTGCTGCCAACATAGAGTAGACATATTGTATATGTGAATCAATATATAATTTCTTTGGTATGTCCATTTCCTTACAAGCATAGAGCTTCAAAGTTATTACATATAATTTTATTACATTTTGCAATTTTTCACCAAGAAATGATGCAAGTATCAATGGAAATTTACCACTATGTTAAAGTAGAATGTGTCTTGAAAAAACGCTCTCAGAATCAAATTCATAAGTAAAAGCATCCCAGATTTATTAATGCTTAAAGTGACAGTGGTCAGATGTGCAAAATATGCTCTGGTCCTTAAAGGGGTACTCCACTGGAAAACATGTTTGTTTTTGTTTTTTTAATCAATTGGTGCCAGAAAGTTAACAGATTTGTAAATTACTTCTATTAAAAAATATTAATCCTTCCAGTACTTATCAGCTGCAGTATGATCCACAGGAAGTTCTTTTCTTTTTCAATTTCCTTTCTGTCTGACCCCAGTGCTCTCTGCTGACACCATGGTCCATTTTTGGAACTGTCCAGAGTAGGAGCAAATTTGCATAGCAAACATATGTTGCTCATGACGGTTCTTTAAATGGACAGAGGTGTCCGCAGAGAGCACTGTGGTCAGACAGAAAGTAAATCCAAAATGAAAAGAACTTCCTGGAGAGCATACATCAGCTGATTAGTACTGGAAGGATTAAGATTTTTAATTAGAAGTAAATTACAAATCTGTTTAACCAGTTGAAAAATGTTTTCAAGGGTGAAAAGGTGAAAAGGGGATTGGTCCTTAAGGGGTTAAAGCATACCAATTGTTTAATTTTAAATTTTTTGGGAATACCTGAAAACTAGTGTTGCTCGCGAATATTTGCAATTCAAATTTTATTCGCGAATATCGCATATTCGTGAATTCGCAAATATTCGCGAATATAGCAGTATATATTCATAATTACGAATATTTTTTTTCACAGTACACATCACAGTGATCATCTCTCTCTGCTTCCAGCTTGTGTGGTGTAAAGAAGGCTCTAAAACTACTGTGTGAGACTGGCGTGCACATTTTCGCACATGCGAAAATAAAACGTGAATATTACGAATATGCAAATTTAGCAAATATATGACGAATATTCATCCATATATTCGCGAAATATCGCAAAATCGAATATGGCCTATGCCGCTCAACACTACTGAAAAATTAAGCTGTTATTGAATTCCCTCCTTGGCACAAAGCCATTTCTCATTCACTCCATTTTAGGGGGCGGGACCTGAGCTGTTTGCCAGTAGTACATACATAGTTACCTACTCCCATACTTCTCTAGCCATCACAGCATATCACATATTCCTCCTTGCTATGTCATCACATATTGCTTGGGAAAGTGCTTTGACCGCGCTTGCAATTTGCTGGGCTGATGACTGACAGTACACTACTATAGGTGGTATGTTGAGGGGGGAAAGGGTTACACAGCTGTACTGGGATTTGCAAGGAGAGCAAACATGATTGAAACAATAGGACAACAAGGAAAGAGTTAGGCTATGTTCACCAGCCAGAATTTCTGCATGGAAATTCTGCATGTGTTTATAGCCATATTTACTTCAATGGGATTCTGCAGTCCCATTCACATTGCAGAATTTTTTGCTGCGGATCTTCCACAGCTAAAATTCTGCATTCCTAAAATTTGTAAATCATGTCTTACATTTTTGCAGAATTCCGCTGCGGAAGCCCATTGACATCAATAGGACTTTCTTTTCTCCACTAAATGGGGATATTGTGCAATTTTTTTGTGAAATACATGCGGAAGTTGCGTGAATTAAAAAAAACACACTCTTTTTTTCAGTGCACTGTGTTCATGAGAAATTCTGCTAAAATTCCATACGAAGTCGGCAGAAATTCCACACAGATGCGAAAAGATGTGGAATTCCGGCCAAATTAAACCGAACGTGGAATTGAACATTTATGCGGAATTTCTGACTTCTGAATATAGCCTTACCCTAAATGTTGAACAGGCTACACATAATTTTGCTCTTACATGGATTCTGACTCAGAAATCCACAAAATTGTTTACATCATGAACTACACCACAGTTTCTTTACTGTCACTGATTTGAAGTACATGTGAAGGAAAAAACGTAACATGTCATTTCTTGCTGATTCCTTGTGGATTACGCTAAAGCCTTGTCTAAAGCTTTGAACAGACCCACAGCATACGAGTTTTAAATCTGTGGTAAAAATCTAAGTTTATGAATCTGAATTTTTATCTCAAATTTCGGCACTTCGCGATTTCTCGAATGTTTAGAATATAGTGCTATACAGTATATTCGTAATGACGAATATTCATATTTTTTATTTTTTTTTCACATGCAAATTTTTATGCAGATTTTAGTTGAATTTCCCATGGAAAAAAGTAAACTAACATAGCAAATATGCGAATTTCGCAAACATAGGACGAATAATTGTCAATATATTTGCGAAATATCGCAAATTTGAATATGGCCCCTGCTGCTCATCACTATTCTGTTGTAGATTCCATAATGTATTTCTCCTTCTGCAAAATTAATTGCATGAGTATACCATAAGGATAAAATACAGCAGAGGGTAAAGTCCTTGACCTGTCTTGTATGTTGAAAGATTTCTGTATATATGTCATTATGCTCTTGCATTAAGAATTTACAATTATACCTTGAAGGGTACGTTCCTACTGCATGCACGGGATCTGCTTCAATGGGTAGCAAAATCAGCTGCCAAAAATATGCAACAAATCCAGTACTGTGTTTTTCGCCGTATAAGACGCACTTTTTCTTCCCCAAAACTGGGGGGGGGGAGGGGAAAGTTGGTGCGTCTAATAAGGCGAATACACACCTATCGTGGCGGTCCCCTGCGGCCATCAACGGCCGGGACCCGCGGCTAGTACAGGACATCACCGATCATGGTGATGCCCTGTATTAACCCTTCAGACGCGGCGATCAAAGCTGACCGCCGCGTCTGAAGTGAAAATAACACTAACCCGGCTCAGTCGGGCTGTTCGGGACCGCCGCGGTGAAATTGCGGCGTCCCGAACAGCTTACAGGACACCGGGAGGGACCTTACCTGCCTCCTTGGTGTCGTGATCCCCTGCATGGCCGGCACTCTCCTTCGTCGTCATCACGTCCTCGCGCATGCCGTCCAGGTATCCAATAGGAGCGGCGTGAGTAGCGGCGTGCGTAGCAACGTCATGGTGGCGACGGAGAGCGAGGATACCGGGCAGCATAGACGTTCCAGAGCGATGGGGACACCCCGGGGACGCGGCAACAGTGATGGAAGATGACATCCAGGGCGGGAGTTGTAGTTTTGCAACATCTGAAGGTCCGCAGGTTGAAGATCACTGTCCTATACTTTACATTGTATTTGGTTCAGAATCTTTATTTTCTAGATTTTTATCCTATCTTATATGATGAAAAATACGGTATGTCTGAACTTACCCACAAAGTGTATTTAATGGCCTCTTTACCTTATGGTGTTTTAAACACTATAAAGACCATTACGATGTATTGACCTATGTGAAGTATTACAACAATTGCTTTTTGTTTTCCATTAATCACTACATAGGTATACACATTGTTATCTGGTACACTTAAATACACTGTAGACTGCAAAGTAAAACCACATTTTTATAGTATTAGCTGAACACGATTCTGTTGCCACCTACAGTCCCTCTCTGGTCATTTTCTTATCATTTCTAGCACTACACTGTAGCTTCTATATTGTTCAGCAATTCAATTTTCCTGATCGAATGGGTTAAGACTCATGCTGCACTGAACTGAGGAAAGGTTATACATATTTAAAGAGATGTGATGCAAGTCTGTGAAAAGGGGATATAGTCTGCTGAAAATGGGGGGCAAGAGGGCAGTGAAATACTGTGTGGCATACAAAGATAAGAAATCATTAGATAGAAGGGAAGGGAGAAGAACAGAACTCGAATATGGGATGCAACAGAGGAGAAAATAAAGAGATTATTCACCAAAAGAGCATTGTCAAATGTCTTTTTTTAAAGCTTTTAGCTATATTTCAGCAGCGTTGCGTCATTTCCTACTATAACACTCTGACAATGTATGATCACTTATCATTCAGGAAAATAAATAAGTTTGCTCCCTCACTCGAAGTGGTGACCAATATAAGCTCATCGATCACCAGTTTGAATATTTAGTTTCAGAAGGGGTTAAGTAGGAAATTAGATTTTATATTGCAACATTTATAGTATACAGGATATTGTATGGGAATAAGAATTTTATGTATTTTAAAATTTTAAGGCATGTCAAGATTTTTATTAAAGGGGTATTCCAGGCAAAAACTTTTTTTTTATATATCAACTGGCTCCGGAAAGTTAAACAGATTTGTAAATTACTTCTATTAAAAAATCTTAATCCTTCTAATAGTTATTAGTTTCTGAAGTTGAGTTGCTGTTTTCTGTCTAACTGCTTTTTGATGACTCACGTCCCGGGAGCTGTGCAGTTCCTATGAGGATATTCTCCCATCATGCACAGCTCCCGGGACGTGACATCATCATTGAGCAGTTAGACAGAAAACTTCAGAAGCTAATAACTATTTGAAGGATTAAGATTTTTTAATAGAAGTAATTTACAAATCTGTTTAACTTTCCGGAGCCAGTTGATATATATAAAAAAAAGTTTTTGCCTGGAATACCCCTTTAATCCTTTGTCAGTCTTTTTAATTGATTGATTATTATTCACGGATTAAAGGTGTTATCCAGGATTACATGACTGAGCTTTTGGAATGTGATGACTTACTGTATCTATGTTATGATGAAAAACCATACTGCAAAACCAGTGGTAGATTAGGTATATCTTAGACTCCAAACTGTTCACAAATCTTTGGCTCTGATCTCCAGGAAGAAGTCCAGGGCATGGGCCCAATACATCACACTGTCACTCTCACAATTACTGGCTGTGGCCAGCAGCCATGGGAAGTAAGTCAGGTTTTTTTTTTAAGGCCTGGCAAGGATTTCAAATTCAGGAGTTCTCTTTTAAAAACTGGGTACAAAATGTTAGTGCTACTTGCAATGCAGTACCCTACTTTAGCTTCCATGTATACAAAGATTGTGATAGCGTGGGGTGGGTGTGTAAGGTATTTTTTATCTTAATAAAGTTCATTGGTGTTCTAAGTCCACCTTCATACCAGTGTATGAAGATAAGGCTACGTTGGCCGATGCCATCTTGAAATACTGGATTGGTTATTTATGTTAGAAATACTGATCATGTTGGGTTAAACTTTTTATAAGGTTAATCATCTATACCAAAACTTCCATGTTAAAAGGGGTACTCCACCCACAAGATGCAATGAAAGTACAAACAAAATCTTCATTAGGTGTGGAAAACCAATGGAAAATTTCAACATAGCAGACATCTACTAGTAGTGAAACATGAGTTCTCTTCTTTTATTCAACCCTTGGGGGGCTCTCATCTGGAGCGCAAACTGCCAATATTCCTCACTGCTTAACAGTCTGCGCTGCAGCTCCCCTCCATGCATTTTCTGAATGACCTTCTCTATTGCATAAATACTGAAATCACTGACACTAGTGTTATGTTTTTCACAAAAGTGTAAAGAAGCTTCAGATTTATTCCGGTTCCCATTTATGTTGACAACAGCATTGAGGTGATCCCTGATTTTTATTTTCAACTTGCGGGTTGTACCCCCTAATATTTTAAATTACAGGTCACACACTCAATTATGTATACTACATTTGTAAAATTACAATTCAAATGTTGCTTGATTTTGTTTGATGTTGCGTTTCCGATGCTACCACACTTGGTGATAATTTATCCCTAAGTGTGGCAGCTCTTTTGGGTTCCACCGACAGTCCAGATGCCAAAATTCTAGACATTTTCTCATCATCCTTGAGTAGGTGTAGATGTTTATGTATAATATTTTTTATGGTTTTAAACTGTGGACTGTAAGTGATAACCAAAACAGGTTTTGTTGGGCAATTCATAAATTGGGTTCTACTATTTGTGTTTTCATTGACATTGCCCCGGGTTTTATGAGATGACAATTTTGTGAGATGACAATTTTTCTTACCTTGTGTTATATTTGCCCGACTATAGCCCTGTTTCAATAGGCAGTTTTCAAGGCTCTGTGCTTCTTCCAAGTATTTAAATTGTGATGTGCAATTCCGTTTCAGTCTTGTTAATTCACCTATAGGTATTGCACGGATGGGTTGTGGGGAATGATTACTATCTGCCCTTAGCACCCTATTACCCGATATGGATTTCCTAAAGATTTCAGTTTGAATGCATGTATCCGGAATCCCTGTTAATTTGAGATGTAGAAAGTTTACTGTAACGGGGTGTGCATGAAAAGTAAACCTTAAATTGAATGTATTTTTGTTCAAATAGTCCATGAACAGTGGTGTGGAAGACATATCATCCCTCCAAATAAGGAGATCATCTATGAATCTTCCATACCACTGCACATGACCAGAAAAACAATTATTAACAGAAAAAGATGTTTAACTTTTTCCAGTAGGACATGGTTAAGTTTGCCAGTGAGGGGGAGTGTCTCGCTCCCATTGAAACTCCCACTGCATTGAATGTAAATTTTCTTGTCAAAACAAAAAAAAAGTTATGCGACATTAGAAACCAAGATTCTCGGCTCGAAACTATAGGACGCATGGGGGGGGGGGGGGTTGACCCCCTTATGCATCTTTGGCAAAGTGTACATGATTGGAGTTATGGGGTTCTTGCCTAGTAAGCATTCCATTTCTATGTTGCTAAGTATTTTCAAAGTCACTCCCTCGTTCAGGAGAACTTCCAGTTTCCTGGTAAACGACCGAGTGGGATTTGCTTTAAATTTACAATATACTTTCTTGTCTGCAAGTAACTCGTGAATCTGAGCAATGTATTTGTCTCTATCCATCACAGTCACCACTCCCCCTTTGTCTGACATCCATATGATTATGGAATTGTCTTCCTACAAATCTTTGAGTGCTGCATGTTGTATGGTTGTGATGTTATTGTGTTTGTTATGATTGGAATTTATATGTAAATCAATGAGCTCCTGCTCTAATACCTCCTGAAGTTTATCCATACCCTCAGTGCGTGACTGAAATGGATAGAAATGTGTTTCTTTAATGACATGGTCTGCATTAGTGGCTATGTCTCTAGTTTCTAATTCATTTTCATGTGTAAGATCTTCCAATGTAACCATTATCTGTTGCTCTGAAAATGTGAGTGACCTAAACTGGTTATGAATTTTGTTTTGTGGAATTTAGTTTACACTAGTGTCCAAGTCCAAGTCCCAGAAGTGCCGCTTCACTGTCAAATTTCGCACAAACTTGTTGATTTCAACTTGTGTATGGTATACATCAAACATGTTAGTTGGTGTGAAATTTAACCCGCATGATAGCACTTCAATATGACCCGTATTCAGGATTTTGGAAGATAAATTTAAGATGCTGTTTTCTTCATTGTTCAGCTGCGTGTCTGCAGTGGATTTCCGTTCGCTGGCCCTCCTATGCTTTCTTCCGGCCCTCTGGGTTTTCTTCCTTTCCTGCCTTTCCAGTTTTTTGGTTTGCGTGGATTAGGTGCATTGTTTCTTTCTTGAGATGTTGAACTGTCTGAACAGGTGCTTTCTGCTTCATGCATTTCCACATTTCTGGGTTTTGTGTTTGTACCCACTTTTCTTTAAGATGATGTGTGTTGTGAGTGCTATTGTCATAAGATTTGTCGTAAGATTTTATGCTTTGGATTACAAATAAATTTGATGTTTTACAGAATTGCTGGATCCAGAAAAACACATCACTACCTACTCCACCCACAGACAACTATCCAAAGGATAGGGGATGAGATGCCTAATCGTGGGGGTCGCACCACTGGGACACCCGCAATCTCTGTGCAGCACCCGTGCCGCACCCGACAATCTAAACAGTAGGTTTTGACGTCAGGTCTCTATGCTGCAGAGACCTGATGTCACGCCACCCCACCCCACCCCCCCCCTATATTCATGTCATTGGGAGGAGGCAAATTGCAGGGGTCCCGCCGCTGGGATAAGATATCTGTGGGTGGAGTACCCCTTTAACTCGAGGGGATTTTACTCACTGAGGATGTGAGGGTTATTGTAAGGAGTGGGTAAGAGAGTCAATAGCTAAACCGTAGGTGTCATGTATTGGTCCACTTAGATGTAAGTGCGAAAGTCCATGTTTTAAACCCAACCTTGTATAATACGGAATTGAATGGATAGATATAAGGTGGGTACATTGGGAAAATTGAGGGCCCCTGTGTAGTTTGGTCTGCTTGAAAAAGTTTAAGGACATTTTCTTCCTACCAAAAAGAAAGCTTATATACAAATGGTATATATATATATATATATATATATATATATATATATATATATATTATAATATTTTTTTATCAGTAGGGGGTACATATGTCGGGAGGGTTTGTATTATTGATAATCACCTAGGGGGAGATTTATCGGGGGATTTAGAGCAATTTTTTTGTTTACAAAATTTTTACAAAAAGTCGTATCTGCACCTAAGCAATTTTGTGTGCAACTTTTGGCTGTAAGCAAAAATCTACAAAAAAGAGCTTACCAAAGCAAATTTCAGTTTTCACTTTGCAGTCGTCAGAGATTTATGAAGTGCAACAGTCACAAAAAATTTGCTTTGGAGAGCGGGATTTAATATTTCCCACCGGGAGCCGAGACCACAGCTCCCGCAGAAAATATGAAATCATGTCCCCCCCACCGCCGCCTACCTTTGCCTCGTGGCGGCACCACATATCCCACACGCCAGCTAGCCATTACAGGACTACAGTTGTAGTTGCAACGGCTGTTAGTTGCGGGTGGGTGGTCGGGGAGCAGAAACCCCCCCCCCCCTGCTTATTGCTAACAAATCCCACGCCCAGCAGCTCTCCTCCAGTGTGTGCAATGTCCCCCTCACCGCCGCCTATCTTTGCCTTGCCACCACCGCTTGCAGCAGCCCCCCGCTCCAGATCTCCCGCCGACTAGCCGTTAATGGACTACGACTCCCAGCATGCCCTGTCAGTGAGGACATGCTGGGAGTTGCAGTTGCAACTGCTGGTATTTGAGGGCGGGTGGCCGGCTGCAAGGAATATGAAACTACACTGTAACTTTATATTTCCCGGCCTGAGCTGCAATTGGCCGAGACTGACCAGCCAACTACAGCTCAGGCCGGTAAATATGAAATTACAGTGTAGTTTCATATTCCTTGCAGCTGGCCAGCTCCACTCCCCAGCCACCCGCCCGCAACTACCAGCTGTTGCAACTACAACTCCCGGCATGTCCTCACTGACAGGGCATGCTGGGAGTTGTAGTCCTGTAACGGCTAGAAGGCCAGTGGGAGATCTAGAACGGAGTCTGCTGCAAGCGGCGTCGGCGGCGCGGCAAATATAGGCAGTGGTGAGGGGGACGTTACACACATAGGAGGAGAGCAGCCGGGGGGGGGGAGTGTTGGCAATAAGCAGGGGAGTTTTGGCAATGAGCAGGGCTGGTTCCGCTCCCCGGCCACCTGCCCGCAACTACCAGCCATTGCAACTACAACTCCCAGCATGTCCTCCAAGAGCTAGAGGGAGGGTGGCCGGGGAGCGGCTGGTGCCTCCAGCTTTTGCTAAACTACAACTGTCATGACAGGAATTGTAGTTTAGGAATGGGGTGCCTCTAGCTGTTTCTAAACTAAAAATTCCATGATGGGAGTTGTAGTTTAGAAACAGCAAGACTCCAGCTGTTGCTAAGTTACAACTGATATCTTTCCTGGACAACCAAAGGCTGTTTATAAATGATGGGGTAGTAGTTTAGCAACAGCTAGGGGCTCCCAGTTAGGAAATGCTGGTTTATGGGCGTGTTCTTTAAGGGAGGGCACTATAAATGTACTAATCTATCTTTCAAGTTTTTTTTATCATCTCAGATTGGTGTATGCAGAGGACTTCTTCGGATTCGGTGGACTACTTCATTGACCAGCTGTTTTTATTTTATTTAATATTAATAAAATGGTTAACAAGGGCTTGTGGGGGAGTGTTTCTTTTTAATAAAAGTTTTTAAAAAGTGTTGTGGGTTTTTTGTTTACATTTACTTTACAGGCTTAGTAGTGCAAACTGTCATATAGACTAAATCAATTACTAAGCCAGGGCTTAGCGCTAGCCACAAAAACAGCTAGCGCTAACCCCAAATTATAACCCGGTACTAAGAGGTCCGGAGCATCAAAAATGACGCTCCTGGGCCTAGGCGGTAACAGGTTGGCATTATTTAGGCTGGGAAGGGCCACTAACAATGGTCCTCTCCCACCCTGGTAGCGTTAGGCTGTTGCTGTTTAGTTGGTATTTGGCTGAGAACAAAAATATTGTTTAATTATTTATGCAAAAAACATGTGTGGGTTATTTGTATTTTCATTCTCAGTAACAGCCTGACGTTACCAGCGTGGGTGAGGACCATTGTTACTGGCCCTCCCCAACCTAAATAATTCCAGCCTGTTACTGCTTAGGCCAAGGAGCACCATTTTTTTTCCTACCCTCTGGGCCTGTTGGTACCAGCTCTTCCCGGCACCTATGTGGCGGTGGGTACCGGGTAATAATTGGGGGTTAATGCTAGCTGTTTGTTTTGGCTAGCTCTAAGTCTTGGTTTAGTAATGGATTCCGTCTATAAGACGACTTTCACTACTAAGCCTGTAAAGTAAATTTAAACAAAACAAGACTTTTTAAAAACTTTTATTCCAAGAAAACACTGCCCCACAAGCCCTCGTTAACCATTTTATTGATAGTTAACAAAAAAAACAAAAATGCTGGCCATTGACGTAGTCCACCGAATCCGAAGAAGTCATCTGCATAAACAGATCTGAAATAATAAGGAAAAAACACAGAAAATTGGTTAATACTGTACATTTATAGTGCCCTCCCTTAAGGAAAAAGCCCATAAACCAGCTTTTCCTAACAGGAAGCCTCCAGCTGTTGCGAAACTACAACCCCATCATTTCCAGACAGCCTTTGGCTGTCTGGGAAAGATATAAGTTGTAATTTAGCAACAGATGGAGTCTTGCTGTTTCTGAACTACAACTCCCGTGATGAAAAAAAAAATTAGCCCTCACACATCCCCATATACGGAAAATAAAAAGTTAGAGGGGTCAGAAGAGGACAATTTTAAATATGATAATTTTCATATAAATAGTTATAGTATTTTGAAAAAATCGAAACAAAATCAAACCTAGATAAGGCCTCTTTCACACTGCCACAAACGTCCGTCAGGTACTTTCTTTTTTGTGCCTTAACGGACGTTATTTTTGACCGGGCTCAACAGGAACTAGTGGGTCCTGACAGATGCCATTCACTATTATGGAGTCTGTCGGGTAATGTTGTTTTTTGACAGGAGTAGTGGGAGGAAAAAAACTTTGCATAATGTATTTTTCCACCCACTATTCTCCCCGGGTTCCCTGACGGACGTTACACTGCTGTGTCACAAAGGCAGTGTGAAAGAAGCCTAGTTGGATATTATTTCCATTGTATGGACCTACAGAACCGACCAGTTTTTGGCGCAGAGTGTCTGTGACATGTCTGCGCAAGTCTGCGACAGTGGGTGCCAGGAAAATATGACAAACCCGACATGGCACTGTGAAAACCCGATAAAGGGGCATGGTCTGTTGCAAAGGGGCTGTCCCAAAAGGGGTGTGGTTTCACAATCTGACCTATTTACTACTGAATTCACAGAAAATCCTGTGGATAAATGGCTAGAAATTTCCACCTAGAAAAAGCTGGTCAGGAAATTTTCCAGACTTGTGAATCTGTGATTCCCCATAGTAAATAAGGTGAATCCTGCAAGTCTGAAACAACATTTTCCACTAGTAAAAACTTGACAGTCTAAGTAAATGAAACCCGAAATGTGTCATTTTTACAGAAAAGTGCACTGGGTAGAAATGTAGAAATGGTAGTCCTAAAAGTTACAAAATGGTGTGTTTTTTCCCAATTTTGTCCCACAAATATTTTTTTTTTCTTTTTTTTTTTTGTTTCGCCATAGATCTTATGGTGAAATTATTAATGTCATTACAAAGTAGAATTGGTGGTGCAAAAAACAAGGCTTTATATGTAAGGTGGAAAATTGAAAGTGTTATTATATTTAGAAGGTGAGGAGAAAAAAACGAATGTGCAAAAATAAAAAAATAAACAGTGTCCAAAAGGTTTTTTCACAACTGCGATTTTAAAGCAGAGGAGAGGAGGTGGTGATCTGAAGTCATTTACTGGTTTTTTGCTTTTGTGTGCTAAAAAAAAATGGTATTCAAAGCGATTGATTGTTTTTGGCTTATGTAAGCCAAATTTATCTACTCCATGTGATAGTATGATCAATATGTCACACATAAGCAAAACCAAAAGCAAAAAAAAAAATGCCTACAGAAATCGCTTACCAAAGCAGCGATGATAAATGCTCCCGATAGGGTTCATGTAATTTTTACCACGTGAGAAATACACAATGGGGGACATTTATGAAAGCATTTAGTAGGTTTTTTTTGCTTTGCAAAAAAGTCTTATGTGCAACTACTGTATTTTGTGTGCAACTTTTTGATTGTGAAGTGCCCCAAGCAAAAGAAAAAAGAAAGAAAGAAATTTACTCCAGCTCAGGCATGGAGCAGAAAAAGCCACTACCAAAGCAAAAAAAAAAAAAAAAAAAATGCTTACTTGCAACTAATTTATCAACAGGCTGCAACCAGTGGATAAATAAGTCACACAAAAGCAAAAAAAAAATAAAAAAAAAAAAAAATATATATATATATATATATATATATATATATATATATGTGTGTGTGTGTGTGTGTATATATAAATAAGGAAAAAATAACTAACTATAAAAAAAGGAATATATAAGCAAACATTGACAAATGAACCCCCCCCAATGTTCTCCGATGTACGGTATGGGGGTAAATGTGATTTGTCTACATTAAAGCTATAATCCAATACCCTCATATTGTTTGAATTAGTAGAGTGACTTCTAGGATCTGTTAGTGCTAAGGAATTGTCATCTACGAATGCAATTACACTGATCTTCTGAGTTTCCTATATATTTTTGTCTTTACTTCCTTGTCCACAAACTTTAGCAAAACCCCTACATTGCTTGATAACTAACAAACAAGACATAGGTGTAGTTGAAAAAGTGAAAATCCTCACAGGATAAAATCAAATTTGCTGGCAGTCATTGCTGAATGTGAATCATACTGTATGTTTCTGAAATAAGGAGTTATTATTTTAGGTTGCTCAAGAGTAGGCTAGCAATATAGCTAAACAGTAGGAAAAATGGATTAAACAATAAGGTATAAACAGCAGGAGCTGTCTAGATTCCTTTACATACCACTTGTAAACCTTTTTTCACTGGTTGCAGGCGCAAGAAATACATTTGCTTCGCTAAAAAAGAATTTTGTGAAAAGAACAATACATAACAATTACTTCTGAATAAGTATAGAATTGATTTTTTGTAACACTTCCTAAACATCTTGCATTCTCTATATCCATGAGTCTTTCATTTGCTTTAGGTTAAACTTCTAGAATAAAATGGAAAGCGATCCATAGGACAGATATATCAAGTGGGGTTTAACGCCATGTGTAGATGTGCGCTTACCAAACTATGTTGTGCAATCCAGGCACAACACTGGGTAGTGGGTAGTGTTGAGCGGCATAGGCCATATTCGAATTCGCGAATATTCGCGAATATATGGACGAATATTCATCATATAGTCACTAAATTTGCATATTCGTAATATTCTCGTTTTATTTTCGCATATACGAAAATTCGCGCATGCGAAAATTAACATATGCAAAAATTAGCATTAAAAAATTAACATAAGCAAAAATTTGCATATGCGAAAATTCGCACGCCAGTCTCACACAGTAGTATTAGAGCCTTCTTTACACCACACAAGCTGGAAGCAGAGAGGGGTGATCACTGTGATGTGTACTGTGGGAAAAAATATATATTCGTAATTACAAATATATAGTGCTATATTTGCGAATACTCGCAAATTTGCGAATATGCGATATTCACGAATAAAATTTGCATTGCGAATATTCCCGAGCAACACTAGTAGTGGGTACAACTCCTTCTCTTGAATGAGAACAAACAAAAAATTCCTCTCTAGATAGCTGGTTTCTTGCAGCGCTGATTGAACATCAAAATGTGTATAAACAAGATTAGGTTAATTTTTCCACAATGCAACACTTTCACTGTGATAGTGCTATTGCCATGGAGCATGTTGCATTATGGGAAAATAAACCTAAAGTTTTAGTCTGCCAGAGTCATTAGTAAAACTTGAAGGATAGTTTGTTCTTTGTGGACATCACAAACTAAGCAACTGTAGCAGCTTCCTAGTGACTTATTATGTAGTGGATTAAACAATTTCCCTCCAATATTATTAGTAATTGCAAGAGTAGGACCCACCAAGTTGCTCACTAGAGATGCAGGGTCATTGCTGAACTTATGTACAATTGATTCATACAAAAAAAAAAAAAAATCTAAAATAGTTAATATCGTCCTTTTAATGGTCATATTTAAACATTGGTTATGTAAGATTACTGAGATAATTAGAGATGTGCAAACTTTAGAAAAATTTGATTCGGACAATTCTGAAATTTTCTGATTCAAATTTATTTGTGGCAAATCTATATTAAAAACAGCAATTTCTGGCCTACAGAGAGCCTCAATAGGGGTGTAGAACACTTTGCTGTGTTCTGACATGCATATGGGGTGTGCTGGGGTAGTGAAATAATACTGTTATTCAGAATGGCATGCAGATTACAGGCATCGCTATTAGAATCACTGCCGAAGAGCGACACAATGACAAAGACCTGGAGGTGACATCAGTATGAGGAGACCATATGGTGGATGAATGGCACAGCCTGGAGTTGATTGAAGCATGAGGTCACCATATAGTGGCTAAAAGCCACAGCGTGGAGGTGTTTGCAGCATGAGGAGAACATAAAGTGGCTGAATGACACAGCTTGGATGTGGCTGAAGCATGAGGAGACCATATAGTGGCGGCATGACACAGCGTGGAGGTGTTGGCAGCATGAGGAGACATATAGTGGCTGAATGACACAGCGTGGAGGTGTAGGGAGCATGAGGAGACCATATAGTGGCTGAATGACACAGCGTGGAGGTGTTGGCAGCATGAGGAGACCATATAGTTGCTGAATGACATAGCCTGGAGCTGGCAGCAGCATGAGTAGACACAAGGGCTTCAAAATCCCTAAAATTAAAAGATGAATTTTGAAATTTAAACTGAAGATTTATGGTAGCTAGTGCTACCATGAAAATGTTTTTTAGGCCCAGGCCCAGCAGCATCAGTAAACCATATATTGGCTGAATGACACAGCCTGGAGGTGGCTGAAGTATGAGGAGACCATATAGTGTCTGAATGGCACAGCCTGGAGTTGGCAGAAGCATGAGGAGACCACTGAAATTTTAGATTTTTAAACAGAAATGTAAGATTTTTAAATTGAAATTGAGGATTTTTAAATTGAAATTTTAACTCCCAAGTTCTAGTGTCCCGGGCCCCAGCATGTGGGTTCAAAGGACCAAATCTAACAAGGAGTCACATGTCACATGGCAGCACAATTACAGAGCCAGGAGGTGGCATCAGTGTGAGGAAGCTATATAGTGGCTGAATGACTTCCTGTAGTTTGTGGCAGCATGGGTAGACCATATAGTGTCTGAATGGCACAGCCTGGAGTTGACTGAAGCATGAAGTGACCATATAGTGTCTGAATGGCACAGTCTGTAGTTGGCAGCAGCATGACTAGACACTAGGGCTTCGCAATCCCTAAGATTAAAAGATTAATTTTGAAATTGAAATTGAAGATTTATGGTAGTTAGTTTTACCATAACATTTTTTTTAGGCCCAGCAGCATCAGTAAACCATATATTGGCTGAATGGCACAGCCTGGAGGTGGCTGAAGCATGAGAAGACCATATAGTGGCTGAATGGCACAGCCTGGAGTTGGCTGAAGTATGAGAAGAGACTATATAGTGTCTGAATGAGACAGCCTGGAGGTGGAAGCAGCATCATCAGGAGTCCTGAAAGCGACCATGTGACAAAGTGGTGTGGTGGGTGGCAATACCAGTACCCTGATGACGAAAGTGGGTGAAAAGGGACTCTGCTAGTTGCGGCCACAAATCAAGTTTGGCTGCCCAGAAGTCCAGCGGATGTTCAAGGTGTGATGGAATGGGCATGTCAAGGTATGCCACCACCTGCTGGTTCAGGTCCTGCTCCAGGTGTACCTGCTGCTGATGAGTTGCTTCACTATGCCGGTAAAGAAAGCTACTCATTAGCGACTGTAGACTCAGGCTGCTGCTGATGAAGCTGGTGCTGCTCCTGCCACTCCACCGCTCCCCAGCAGCCATGGCAGTGGAAGGTGAGCGCAGGGGGCCCCCCCGATTCAGACCTGCGAGAGGATGGACGATGGCGCCAGTAGGCATTGGCCAACTGACTACATAGGATGCCTCTGTAGTAGGTCACTTTGTCCTCCCTTTTGGTGGGTGTAAAAAAAGGCCCCTATTTTGTGGCAATAGCGAGGGTCCAGTAAGGCGGAGATCCAGAAGTCATCCCGCTGCCGAATAGTGACAATTGGGCTGTCACTATGCAAGCACGTGAGCATACATCGTGCCATTTGTGCAAGTGACTCGGAGGGACTCCCTGCCTCCATCTCCACTGCATACTGCCACGGTGTCTGGCTCCTCTGTCTCACCTTCCTCATAACCCTCTAGCTCCTTTGGCTGCTCCTGCTCCTCTTCTCCTGTCAGATTACAAGACAAACTGCCCATTTGGCGAAACTTAAACTGTGCTCCACTGTGCCCCTACCTCTCCTCCTCCTCCAGTTCAGCCACCACAGGGCTTATGTGGCCATGAGACCAGCCATCGTTTCCATCACATGTTGTAAGAAATGAAGCAGTGGAATGATGTAAGTCATCCTGTAATGCTGGCGACTGACTAATAATGTGGCTTGCTCAAAGGGCCTGAGCAAACGGCAGGTGTTACGTATGAGCTGTCACTGGTTCACATTGAAGTTACACAGGAGAGTACCCCTATCCGCTTGGATCATCCAGAAATCGGTGATGGCTTTTCTCTGTTCGTACAGTCGGTCCAACATATGGAGGGTGGAATTCCAATGTGTGGCAACGTCACAAATCAGATTGTGCTGCGCGATACCATTCTGATGCTGCAGCTCAAGGAGGGTGTGCGTTGTGGTGTAGGAGTGGCTGAAGTGCAGGCAAAGTTTCCTTCCCATTGTTAGGAAGCCTTGCAAATGGGGGGAACACTTCAGGAACTGCTTCACAACCAGATTGAA
Organism: Hyla sarda; assembly: GCF_029499605.1. Lineage (NCBI taxonomy): Eukaryota > Metazoa > Chordata > Amphibia > Anura > Hylidae > Hyla > Hyla sarda. The sequence goes on along the minus strand of NC_079190.1, from coordinate 271,218,409 downwards.
CATGTGTGCCATGCAGGGTGCATGGCTCAGCCTTCCCAGTCACAGTGCATGCAAGATGTTCTTCCCATTTTCAATCACCATGGTTCCCATTTCCAGTTTTCAAGGAGTAAGCCAAGCTCCAATTTCTTTACGAATGACTTTAAGCAGTTCCTCCCCTGTGTGACTCTTTTCTCCAAGGCAAACCATGGGAAGAACAGCGTGACACTGACACCACCCTGACCTGCACGCATGGTATGCTGAAGGGCCACTGAGACTTGTCTGGGCAGTGGAGGCTGTGGACACGGTGGAGGATGATGAGGCGGAGTCGCACACTGTCACAGGACCAATGGGCTGACAGTGTGGAGGAGGAAGCGGCGTGACCTGTCCAAGTAGGGGTTGTGGCTGTGCAGGAACCACATTGACCCAGTGAGCCATAAAGGACATCTATTGTCCCTGGCCATAGTTACAGCTCCAGACATCGGCGCTGCCGGGAACTTTGGTACACATCGACAGGTTCAAGGACTGGCCCACCTTATCTTCCACAAAATTGTGCAGGGCTGGTACTGTTTTCTTCGAAAAGAAAGGACTGCTTGGCACTCTCCACATTGGCTCAGCACAAGCCATCAGTTCTCTGAAAGGTGCAGAGTCCACCACTTGAAAAGGGAGGGACAGCAGCACCAGCAACTTGGACAGTGGGCGCATACTGTTGTCTCTTGGACATGGCTTTGCTGATGGATTGTTGGAGGAATGGCTGACTAAAAGTAGGAGGAGCAGGAGCATCTGGAGCAACAGAAGGTGGGTATGACACACAGCTCCCTTCGGCTTATGTGGTGGAGCCTTGGCTGGCTGAAAGAGGAACGGCATGCCACTGGGTGATGCAGCAGGCTGGACCACTACATCGGAGCCACAGTTCTCCCAGGCCGCTTTATGGTGGCAAAACATGTGTTGACGCAGGGCCGTGGTGCTAAAATTTGGACCCTGGCCACGCTTCACCCTCTACCGACAAATCTTGCATGTGGCTATGTGAACCTCCTCCGGATGTTTGATGAAAAACTGTCACACTGCCGAGTAGCTGATTTTCCCACCAACAGTCCGCACTAACTGACTGCTACTGCGGCTGTCTCCAAGAACCCCTGTTCCATAACCTCTCGGGAAGGTAGGCTGCCACGAAGCAGGTGGTCTCCCACGGGCACGTTTGTCTCCAGAATTTCAACTTCTGCTAACATGCTGACTGCCAACCATGCTATTGCCTTGCTGGCTCAGCTGCTGCCTCATGAGCAACCTGCAACTCTATTCTCCTGATGATGATGAAGCCCCTTCTGCACCTGGCTCCCAATTGCGATCGGCTTCATCATCATCAACAAGTGTCTGCTTGTCACTGATGTTCTCCTCAGGTTCCTCAGCAGTGTCTGCTTCAGGAACCTGAACCCTGGCAACACCGCTTCCCACGTCACTCTCCTCATCACTACTTGCCCGCCTAGCAGGGGAAGCGGCCGTTGTCTCCTCCACTTCTTGGCTGGGCAGTAGCTGCTGACTGTCCTCTATTAGATCATCCTCACAGACTAGTGGAACCCACAACATAAGATACTTATTTAGGGGAGGGAACAGCATAGGTGTCACGATGCCGGCTGGCAGGAGGTGGATCCTCTGTGCCAGAGAGCGATTGGCGTGGACCGTGCTAGTGGACCGGTTCTAAGTCACTACTGGTGTTAACCAGAGCCCGCCGCAAAGCGGGATGGTCTTGCTGCGGCGGTAGTAACCAGGTCGTATCCACTAGCAACGGCTCAACCTCTCTGACTGCTGAAGATAGGCGCGGTACAAGGGAGTAGACAAAAGCAAGGTTGGACGTAGCAGAAGGTCGGGGCAGGCAGCAAGGATCGTAGTCAGGGGCAACGGCAGGAGGTCTGGAACACAGGCTAGGAACGCACAAGGGAACGCTTTCACTAGGCACAAGGGCAACAAGATCCGGCGAGGGAGTGCAGGGGAAGTGAGGTATACATAGGGAGTGCACAGGTGAAGACACTAATTGGAACCACTGCGCCAATCAGTGGCGCAGTGGCCCTTTAAATCGCAGAGACCCGGCGCGCGCGCGCCCTAGGGAGCGGGGCCGTGCGCGCCGGGACAGGACCGAGGGAGAGCGAGTCAGGTACGGAAGCCGGGGTGCGCATCGCGAGCGGGCGCCACCCGCATCGCGAATCGCATCCCGGCTGGAGGCGGTATCGCAGCGCACCCGGTCAGTGGATCTGACCGGGGCGCTGCCGTAGCGAGGATGTTGCGAGCGCTCCGGGGAGGAGCGGGGACCCGGAGCGCTCGGCGTAACAGTACCCCCCCCTTGGGTCTCCCCCTCTTCTTAGAGCCTGAGAACCTGAGGACCAGACTTTTATCCAGGATATTGTCCTCAGGTTCCCAGGATCTCTCTTCAGGACCACAGCCCTCCCAGTCCACTAAAAAAAAAGTTTTTCCTCTGACCTTTTTGGAGGCCAGTATCTCCTTTACGGAGAAGATATCTGAAGAACCGGAGACAGGAGTAGGAGAAATAAGTTTGGGAGAGAAACGGTTGATGATGAGTGGTTTAAGAAGAGAGACATGAAAGGCATTAGGGATACGAAGAGAAGGAGGAAGAAGAAGTTTGTAAGAGACAGGATTAATTTGGCACAAGATTTTGAAAGGACCAAGATAGCGTGGTCCCAATTTGTAGCTGGGAACACGGAAGCGGACATATTTAGCGGAGAGCCATACCTTGTCTCCGGGAGAAAAAATGGGGGGAGCTCTTCTTTTCTTATCAGCAAACTTCTTCATGCGTGATGAAGCCTGTAAGAGAGAATTTTGGGTCTCTTTCCATATGGTGGAAAGATCACGAGTTATTTCATCCACAGCGGGCAAACCAGAGGGCAAGGGAGTAGGGAGGGGGGGAAGAGGGTGACGGCCGTACACCACGAAAAATGGGGATTTGGAAGAAGATTCAGAGACTCTGAAGTTGTACGAGAATTCGGCCCATGGAAGAAGATCTGCCCAGTCATCCTGGCGTGAGGAAACAAAATGCCGTAAATAATCACCCAGGACCTGGTTAATTCTTTCTACTTGCCCATTGGATTGAGGATGATAAGCAGAAGAAAAGTTTCATTTAATCTTGAGTTGTTTACAGAGAGCCCTCCAGAATTTTGACATGAATTGGACGCCTCTATCCGAGACGATCTGCGTGGGCAACCCGTGAAGATGAAAAATGTGTACAAAAAATTGTTTTGCCAACTGAGGCGCTGAAGGAAGACCAGGAAGAGGAATAAAATGTGCCATCTTGGAAAATCGATCAACGACCACCCAAACAACAGTGTTGCCACGGGATGGGGGTAAGTCTGTAATAAAGTCCATACCAATCAGAGACCAAGGCTGTTCGGGGACAGGCAGAGGATGAAGAAGACCAGCAGGCTTCTGGCGAGGAGTCTTATCCCGGGCACAGACAGTGCAGGCCCGCACAAAATCCACAACATCCGTTTCCAGAGTCGGCCACCAATAGAAACGAGAGATGAGTTGCAAGGATTTCTTGATGCCCGCATGGCCTGCGAGATGGGAGGAGTGACCCCATTTGAGGATTCCAAGGCGTTGGCGTGGAGAGACGAAGGTCTTCCCTGGAGGAGTTTGCCTGATGGAGGCTGGAGAAGTGGAGATCAGGCAGTCAGGAGGAATGATGTGTTGCGGAGAGAGCTCTACTTCCGAGGCATCCGAGGAACGAGAGAGAGCATCGGCCCTAATGTTCTTATCGGCAGGGCGAAAGTGAATTTCAAAATTAAACCGGGCAAAGAACAGAGACCACCTGGCCTGGCGAGGGTTCAGCCGTTGGGCAGACTGGAGATAGGAGAGATTCTTGTGATCGGTGTAAATAATAACTGGAAATTTTGATCCCTCCAGCAGATGCCTCCATTCCTCAAGTGCTAATTTAATGGCCAGTAGCTCTCGATCCCCGATGGAGTAGTTCCTCTCCGCCGGAGAGAAGGTCCTAGAAAAAAAACCACAAGTAACAGCATGCCCAGAAGAATTTTTTTGTAGAAGAACCGCTCCAGCTCCTACTGAGGAGGCATCAACCTCCAATAGGAAGGGTTTAGATGGGTCAGGTCTGGAGAGCACGGGAGCAGAAGAAAAGGCAGACTTGAGCCGTTTAAATGCGTCTTCCGCTTGAGGAGGCCATGACTTAGGATTGGCATTCTTCTTGGTTAAAGCCACGATAGGAGCCACAATGGTGGAAAAATGTGGAATAAATTGTCTGTAATAATTGGCAAACCCCAAAAAACGTTGGATAGCACGGAGTCCGGAGGGGCGTGGCCAATCTAAGACGGCAGAGAGTTTGTCTGGGTCTATTTGTAGTCCCTGGCCAGAGACCAAGTATCCTAGGAAAGGAAGAGATTGACATTCAAACAGACATTTCTCCATTTTGGTATAAAGTTGATTGTCTCGAAGTCTCTGAAGAACCATGCGGACATGCTGGCGGTGTTCTTCTAGGTTGGCAGAAAAAATCAGAATATCGTCCAGATACACAACAACACAGGAATATAAGAGATCACAAAAAATTTCATTAACAAAGTCTTGGAAGACGGCAGGGGCGTTGCACAGGCCAAAGGGCATGACCAGATACTCAAAGTGTCCATCTCTAGTGTTAAATGCCGTTTTCCATTCGTCCCCCTCCCTGATGCGGATGAGATTATAAGCACCTCTTAAGTCCAGTTTGGTAAAGATGTGGGCACCTTGGAGGCGATCAAAGAGTTCAGAGATAAGAGGTAGAGGGTAGCGGTTCTTTACCGTGATTTTATTAAATCCGCGGTAGTCAATGCAAGGACGTAGGGAGCCATCTTTTTTGGACACAAAGAAAAATCCAGCTCCGGCAGGAGAGGAGGATTTGCGGATAAACCCCTTTTTTAAATTTTCCTGGATGTACTCAGACATAGCAAGAGTCTCAGGGGCGGACAGAGGATAAATTCTGCCCCGGGGTGGAGTAGTGCCCGGGAGGAGGTCAATAGGACAGTCATAAGGCCTGTGAGGAGGTAAAGTCTCAGCTTGTTTTTTGCAAAATATGTCAGCATAGTCCATATAGGCCTTAGGGAGACCGGTTACAGGGGGAACCACAGGGTCACGGCAAGGAGTATTGGGAACTGGTTTAAGGCAGTCTTTGAAACAAGAGGTACCCCAGCTCTTGATCTCTCCTGTGGACCAATCAAGGGTTGGGGAATGGCGTTGAAGCCATGGTAGTCCAAGGAGAATTTCGGAAGTGCAATTGGAGAGGACCAAAAACTAAATTTTTTCGTGATGAGGTCCGATGCACATTAGGAGGGGTTCCGTGCGGTAATGCACGGCACAGTCCAATCTTTCATTGTTAACGCAATTGATGTAGAGGGGTCTGGCGAGACTGGTCACTGGGATGTTGAACCTGTTGATGAGAGAGGCCAAAATAAAGTTTCCTGCAGATCCGGAATCCAAGAAGGCCTTAGTGGAGAAGCAGAGTTGACATCAAGGACTGTTTCACCTTTGTGCGCAGTCAGCGTACGTCTTTCCAGGCGGGGAGGACGGATAGGACAATCCTTCAGGAAGTGTTCGGTACCGGCACAGTACAGGCAGAGATTCTCCATGCGGCGTCGTGTCCTCTCTTGAGGTGTCAGGCGAGACCGGTCAACTTGCATAGCCTCCACGGCGGGAGGCACAGGAACGGATTGCAGAGGACCAGAGGAGAGAGGAGCCGGGGAGAAAAAACGCCTCGTGCGAACAAAGTCCATATCCTGGCGGAGCTCCTGACGCCTTTCGGAAAAACGCATGTCAATGCGAGTGGCTAGATGAATGAGTTCATGTAGGTTAGCAGGAATTTCTTGTGCGGCCAGAACATCTTTAATGTTGCTGGATAGGCCTTTTTTAAAGGTCGCGCAGAGGGCCTCATCATTCCAGGAAAATTCGGAAGCAAGAGTACGGAATTGTATGGCGTACTCGCCAACGGAAGAATTACCCTGGACCAGGTTCTGCAGGGCAGTCTCAGCAGAAGAGGCTCGGGCAGGTTCCTCAAAGACACTTCGAATTTCCGAGAAGAAGGAGTGTACAGAGGCAGTGACGGGGTCATTGCGGTCCCAGAGCGGTGTGGCCCATGACAGAGCTTTTCCAGACAGAAGGCTGACTACGAAAGCCACCTTAGACCTTTCAGTAGGAAACTGGTCCGACATCATCTCCAAGTGCAGGGAACATTGTGAAAGAAAGCCACGGCAAAACTTAGAGTCCCCATCAAATTTATCCGGCAAGGATAGTCGTAGGCTGGAAGCGGCCACTCGCTGCGGAGGAGGTGCAGGAGCTGGCGGAGGAGATGATTGCTGAAGCTGTGGTAGTAGCTGCTGAAGCATCACGGTTAGTTGAGACAGCTGATGGCCTTGTTGCGCTATCTGTTGTGACTGCTGGGCGACCACCGTGGTGAGGTCGGCGACAACTGGCAGAGGAACTTCAGCGGGATCCATGGCCGGATCTACTGTCACGATGCCGGCTGGCAGGAGGTGGATCCTCTGTGCCAGAGAGGGATTGGCGTGGACCGTGCTAGTGGACCGGTTCTAAGTCACTACTGGTGTTAACCAGAGCCCGCCGCAAAGCGGGATGGTCTTGCTGCGGCGGTAGTAACCAGGTCGTATCCACTAGCAACGGCTCAACCTCTCTGACTGCTGAAGATAGGCGCGGTACAAGGGAGTAGACAAAAGCAAGGTCGGACGTAGCAGAAGGTCGGGGCCGGCAGCAAGGATCGTAGTCAGGGGCAATGGCAGGAGGTCTGGAACACAGGCTAGGAACACACAAGGGAACGCTTTCACTAGGCACAAGGGCAACAAGATCCGGCGAGGGAGTGCAGGGGAAGTGAGGTATACATAGGGAGTGCACAGGTGAAGACACTAATTGGAACCACTGCGCCAATCAGTGGCGCAGTGGCCCTTTAAATCGCAGAGACCCGGTGCGCGCGCGCCCTAGGGAGCGGGGCAGCGCGCGCCGGGACAGGACCGAGGGAGAGCGAGTCAGGTACGGAAGCCGGGGTGCGCATCGCGAGCGGGCGCCACCCGCATCGCGAATCGCATCCCGGCTGGAGGCGGTATCGCAGCGCACCCGGTCAGTGGATCTGACCGGGGCGCTGCCGTAGCGAGGATGTTGCGAGCGCTCCGGGGAGGAGCGGGGACCCGGAGCGCTCGGCGTAACAATAGGACAGAGGCAATGGGAGGACCATGCAAACTGAGGGCCATGCCAACTGAAGGTTGTGTCTGAGGAACCCACCGACTGTTGACTGGGGGTATCAGATGTCACTTGTGATGAAGTGGATGACCGTGTTAACCAATCCTTGAAGGCAAATGGGTTGCTGGTCGAGACACGACTGCTAGCTGATACTGGGAGCTCAGGCCTCTCACTGTGACTCCTGCTGCAACTCGCCCCTAGTCTGCAGCGACCTCTGCCTGATGAATTTATGCCTCTGCCACTCCTCTGTGCAAATCCTGGCACTTCTCTGCCTGACATACTTGTCATACTTGCGTATATGAGGGGAGTACAATACGCTTCACTACGCTTAAAACAGTATTTGCCTAGAACTGCAGCAGGTGTGTACTTTTGACTGTCCTTTCACAGTATCTAAGCCCTTGACAGATCAACAGGTACAAAATAGTACACTACTTAGATGTAGGTATGTGGTATTCACTTATGAGGGCAGAAAAATGCACTACAGTACGCTTAAAAAACATATTTTATACATAACACAAGCAGTACACAACAGTGCTGCAGCACACAGTCGCTGTGTACTAAACTCAAAATTGTACTCTTTCACATATTATTAAGAATGGACTGCTAGGTATGTATTATACCGTCTACAGACTAGTATAACCAGCAGACCATTTGTGGTGGAACAAACAGGACAGAAAAATATGCTACCGTACGCTTAAAAAAAACATATTGGAGTAAAACACTAGCCGGTGATTACTTTTAGCTGTCCTTTCACAGTATGTAGGCCCTTGACAGATTAACAGCTACAAAATAGTACACCACTTAGATGTAGGTAGGTGGTATGCACTTATGAGGGTAGAAAAATGTGCTACAGTACGCTTAAAAAAACATATTGGAGTACAACTCCAGCCAGTGATTACTTTTGGCTGTCCTTTCACATTATGTAGGCCCATGACAGATTAACAGGTACACAACACACAACAGGTACAGTTGTTGTGGAACAAAGACACAGATTTGCCCTAAAAAAAATCTCTGTGATACAATGCTGTTCATAGTGACTGAGTGGTAATTCGCTGCAGTAAGAATTGATTTCTGTGCAAAAACTGTACTCTGTCTCCTACAGAAGTCTGAGGTGACTAAGAAGTGAAACGCTGCTGCAAAAAGCTTTTCTGTGTAACACACACACATAGTGATGTCCGTACTAACTCTCTGCAGTGTAATAAATGAAATGCTGAGACGGAAAATGGCTGCCAAATACATAGGGCTGTGACATCACAGGGGTGACTGGCTGCTGATAGGCCGCATCCTGCATGTGATTCAGGGTCATCCCGCCTACCTGCCTTCCCACCTTGCCTTCCTGCCTTCCCAGCATTCCTTGCCCCATGTACTTGTACTGACATGTGGATCCCCCATTTTAGATGCCCTGGAGAGTAAATGGAGTTTTTAATGAAGTGATTTGCGCAATAGAATCAAGGCGATATTCGCAATCATTGCAAATAAAAATTTTCATGAAATTCGTAACAAATTTAGGTTTGTCAGCTTTGATTCGCTCATACAGACAGTCCAAATCTGCAAAACATGTCAATGGCTGGAAGAACTGACCAATTAGAATGGTCATTCACTGGTAAAACCCCTGTATTACTGAAGTGGTATGCACCAAATTTCTGTCTGGTAGTGCCTCCTTACAGTACAGAGAAGTATTACATGTTCTGTACTACTCTTAACCAATGCCACACTTAGCTGCTCCTTTGGACACCAAGTAAGGGCGGCTCAATTTTACTTTTTTAGGACATTGCGTTCACTGTACAGGACCCTGAAGAAGCTCCTGTCCTCTACATAAACAATGATTTACAGCTCCCAGCAGCTCTTCTATACTTTTATATTTAAGAACTTGCTTTATCAATATTAGTTATCTACTTATTTTTGTTTAATCCTCACTTTTTCCTATTTTTGGATGACATTTTGGTGGCTTCAGAACCAATTACCCGGTTTCCATAGAGTTATGGTTTCAACATACAATGATTTCAACATATAATGGTCATCCTGGAACCAATTAATATTGTAACTTGAGGGACCACTATGTTTTAACTATAAATTCAGCAAAAAAAAAAAAAAAAAAAAGACCCATTGTAATATGTTGAATTATTAACTACTTTTTTTTTGTTCCTGAGTCATATCCTCATTTGGTCTTTAGGGTTATTAGATTGTTTTCAGAAAATACCTGTATGTAACATGTTTGTAGAATCTAAGAAGCATACTTTAAAAAAAATGAATAAAATCATTTATCTTGATTCCAAAAAAATAATGTAAGAATAAGCTCATACACTGCATCAGTGTCTATAGACAAAACCAGGCTAACATCCATAGACAAAAGTCCCCACAATTTTGCTGGTATTATCAGTAAAACTGAATGGCCACTGGTCAAGGTGTGCTTTCTTCGACATGTGGCCACACCCTAAGACTGGGTTCACAAAGTATTTTTGGCAGTATTTGGTCATTATTTGGAGGTCATTTTGGTCAGTATTTTAGTCCAAACCAGGAATGGGTCAAAAAGAAGAAAAAAAAGAAGAAAAAAAAGAAAAAGAAAAAGTGCAAATCTTTCCATTAGAGTTTTTCTCTGTATTGGTTACACTACTGATTTTGGCCAAAAATACTGACCAAAACTAGTTCCAAAATGAGGACCATATATACTATGGGAATTTATGAAGCATTTTACATGACTTTATATGTGTAAAAAAAAAAAAAAAAGAAAAGGCAATTTTGTACCAAATGTACCTACTTGAACGATTTTGCCCTTTGACTTTGCAGTGGTTGTGAAAAAGAAAAAATATCAAGGTGGTTACAGTGTATGGACGACAATGGGGGGATTTATCAAGGGATTTACACAGGATTTTTGGTGTACAAAAGTTGCGTAGTAGTACGCTGGCCTGCACACATTTTTACAATCCAGCTGTTTAACACGAGTTCTGTTTTTTACTTAGCTGTAGGCAGGGATTTACTAACTGTGACTTTTGATAAAAACTCACAAAAAAGGTCGCAAACGGCCTAAAAAGTCGCAAATTTACACAAAATAAAGTTGGCTTAGAAAAAGTAGTATAAAGTCCTGCCCGCGTCTAACACATGCTGGCCGCCCACATTTATCACCCACCGCCCACATCTATCACTGGCTGCCCCATATACCACCCGCCACCCGCTGTTGTAAGTCTACTACTCTTACACCCTTACAGTGAGGACATGCTGGGAGTTGTAGTCTTCCAGTAGCTAGCTGGCGGGGGTAAATGCGTCTGGGCAGCGGGTGGTATATGCAGGGAGGGGAGGTAGACGTGGTGGCTTACTGCGGATGGTGGGTGTATGCAGGGGGCTTTGGGTAATAGATGCGGTAGGGGGCAATGGGTGATAGATGCGGGCGGACGGTGGGGTGCGGAGCTGGCCGGGAACCTTGAATATAATACTATGGCATTGTCATTTCATACTGCCCGCCCAGAGCTGTGATTGGCCCAGAGGTTTCGGCCAATCACAGCTTCAGGAGACAAATATGAATCTATAGTGCTGTAGTATTATATTCATGGTAGCCAGCTGGTGAGTGGAGCAGTTGTCACCTGCGCCGCATGTTGTTAGGTGCGTGAGGTGCCAAGTGCTCCGCTCCGCTCCCCTGCTGGCGCACAGGAATATGAAACTACGGCACTGTAGTTTCATTTTTCGCTCCCGAAGCTGTGATAGGTTGAGACCCAATCACAGCTCCGGGCAGGGAATATGAAATTACAGTGCCGTAGTGTTATATTCATGGTTCCAGGCCGGGGAGCGGAGCGGTTGTTACCTACCCACATCTACAACTCTCAGCATATCCTTATTGTAAGGGCATGCTGGGATTTGTAGTCATGTGGCGCAGGTGAAAAGCGCTCCACTCCCCGACTGGCTACCATGAATATGAAACTACGCCACTGTAGTATCATATTTCCCTCCTGAAGCTGTGATTGAACAGGACCTCTTGGCCAATCACCACTCCGAGCGGGGAATATGAAATGACAATGCCGTATTATTATATTCAATGTTCCTGGCCGACGGGCTCCGCTCTCCACTGACCGCCCGCCCCCATCTATCACCTGCTGACCGCAATACCACAAAACTGCAACTCCCAGCATGTCCTTGCTGTAAGGGCATGCTGGGAGTTGTAGTCATGTGGCGCAGGCAGGTGGGAGATGTGCGAGTGGGTGACAAACTTCCCTGTCACCCGCCCCCACATAGCCAGCCAGCGCCTCACATAGCTACCAGCCAGCGCCTCACAACTACAACTTCCATCATGCCTTTATAGTGAGGACATGCTGGGAGCTGTAGTCATGCTGCTCAGGTGGTGGGAGATAAGCGGGCTTTCCTGGCTGTCGCTAAACTAGAACTCCCATGATGGGAGTTGTAGTTTAGGAACAGGGTGCCTACAACTGTTGCTAAACAGGAGGCTCGCTGTTGCTAAATTACAACTCCTGTCATGGAATGGGGGTTGTAGTTTAGCAACTGCTGGAGGCACCATAAATGTATTAACGTACATTCTGTGTTTTTTTCTTCTCATTTCAGATAAGTGTATGCAGAGGACTTCTTCTGATTCCTTTTCTTTTTATTTTTTTATTTTTTATATTACTAAAATGGTTACTGAGGGCTTGTGGGGGAGTGTTTTTTGGAATAACATTTTTTTAAACGTGTGGTGTTTAGTTTTTTTGTCTAATAGACGGAATCCATTACTAAGCCGGGCTTAGCATTAGCCCCCAAAACAGCTAGCGCTAACCCCCAATTATTACCATGGGACCCAACGCCACAGGGGCGCTGGGAAGGGCCGTTACCAACAGGCCTGGAGCATCAAAAATGGCTCTCCTGGGCTTAGGCGTAACAGACTAGCATTATTTAGGCTGGGGAGGGCCAGTTACAATGGTCCTCGCCCACCCTGGGAACATCAGTCTGTTGCTGTTTGGTTGGTATTGTGCTGAGCATGAAAATACGGGGAACCCTATGCATTTTTTTTCAATGATTTATGCAAAAATTTGTGTGGTTCCCCGTATTTTCATAATATGGCCTAAATAACGCCAGTCTGTTACCGCCTAGGCCCAGGAGCGCCATTTTTGATGCTCCAGGCCTGTTGGTACCGGTTGTTCCCGGCACCCCGGCGAGCTGTTTTTGTGGCTAAGACTAAGCTCGTCTTAGTAATGGATTATGTCTTTTAGACAGCTTCCACTACTATGCCTGTCAAGAAAACAACAACAAAAAAAAACTCGTTTAAAAAAAATTGATTCCAAAAAACACTCCCTCACGAGCCCTTGTTAACCATTTTATTAATATTAAACACAAAATGCTGGTCACTGTAGTCCGAAGTAGTCCTTTATATACACGGAACTGAAATGAGAAAAAAAAAAAAAAAAGAACTTACAAAAAATGGGTTAGTACATTTAGGGGAAAAAGTGGTTGAATTTTTTTTTTTATAAATACATATACATTGCACATTTTTGTCACAAATGCGGCTTTAGAGCAGAAAAGTAACAGAGGAGAAGAGGTGGTGTTACCAACTGCTGTTCTGCAGTCATTTCTTGGTTTTGGCTTATGTATGCTAAAAAAGTGTTTTTCTTATGTATGTCAAATTGATCAACCCCCTTGTGACAGTATGATAAATGTGTCACACATTAGAAACACTTACACCATGGAACACAGTGTATGTAAGTCGTGTACGTAAGCACAGCTTGATGAACTCCCCCCAATGTCTTGTTGATGTCAGAGGTCAGTGAAGAATAGGCAGACTGATATGAGAAGACAGAAATGAACCAGAACTTAACCACTTAATCACTGAATGGCCATCTCTGAATGAACAACATGTCTAACCTTGAATCAGGTGGCCTGGAGCAGCAGAAGACCATTCTGTGTGCCACTCCTTATATCTAAGATTTATCTAAAAACAGGACTAGAAGACTAGAAGAATGCTACCTGGTCTTATAAGTCTCAATTGCAGCTGCGATATTCAGATGGCAGGGTCAGAATTTGGTGTAAACAACATGAAAGTGTGGATTCATCCTGTCTTGTATCAATGGTTAAGGCTGGTAGTGGTTGTGTAAGGGTGTGGGGGACATTTCCTTGAATGTGCCTATGTAGGGGACATTCTCTTGGCACACATTGGGCCCTTAGTACCAATTAAGCATTGTTATAAATGCAACAGCCTACCTGAGAATTGTTGCTGACCATGTCTATTCTTTTGTGACCATGGTGTGCCCATCTTCTGATGCTACCTACAGCAGGATAATGCACCATATCACAAAGGTTACATTATCTCAAACTGATTTCTTTAACATGACAATAAGTTCACTGTACTCCAGTGGCCAACATAGTCACTAAATCTCAATCCAACCTTTGGGTTGTGGTGGAATATGAAAAAGTGCAGCAAATAAATCTGCAGCGACTGCAGGATCCCTTTATGTCTTTATGAACCAAAATCATGTTTCTAGTAACTTGTAGAGAGTGTGCCACAAAGAATGATGGCAGTTCTAAAGGCAAAAGGGGATCCAACTTGGTAATAGCAAGGTACACTTAATGGAGTCGCCCATAGGCGTATATACAGAGGTATCCTAAAAGAGATATCACTACTACAAGGTCCATTAATATTTATCTGAAGGCAGAGTGGCATGCATATAACAGTGGATGGGGATCAATGGGTCTGGCCCCCTAGAAGCACAGATTTCCTGGGCCATGCCTCCCCACAGACACGGCACCACAGCAGAAATGGATGCCGGTCAGCGCAGCACCAGTGTGAACAGGTGTAAAAGCTCACTTACCGTGTTCTCCCAGTCAAAGACTGGGTGATTGCCAGAAAGAATAGGGCCCTTTGCAGCTTCCTGCCAATTTATATATGTCTAGTCTAAGGGGAAGGGGCAGAGTGCTGACCAAGTAAAAAAAAAAAAAGAGGGAATAGAAATCACAATGTGAATTTGAGAAGAGAAAAAAACAAATAAGGTTGCACATCACATATTAATATGGTGCTTTAAGTGAAACCACACATAATGGACTCCTACCTACGGGGGGCACCTACTTACTTTGGTAAACTACCTACTTGGGGTATGTGCCTACTGTAGGAATCTACTGTGAAAAAATACCTTCTGAGGCACCAACCTATTAGTGAAAATTATCTACTGGAGGGCCCCCACCAAAAGGAAGAAACTACCTACTAAAGGGCATCCACTTAAAGGGGTATTCTGGTAATTTATTTTATTTGACAATGCTACAGGGGCTGTAAAGTTAATGTAGTTCAGAATATAGTGTCTGTACCTTTTGTTTCACAATTCTTTCCGCAATATTTATTTTTAATACAATGCATGTTGTCTCAAGTTTTCCCAGGTTGCAGTGCGGCCTGAGACATCACAACATCAGAGGGAGCCTGTCTGCTTTAATGGGTGGAGTGACCAGTGGGTGAGAAGGAAATCATTCTGCAGTGAATTGTAGTTTTGCAACAGCGTAAGGCACTCAGGTCAGAAAACACTGGTCTATTGCATTGAAAGGATCACAGATGTGTTTCAATGGGTGGGGTGGCTGATGTGTGGGAGGGAGAAAGGTGACCTCAAACTTACAAACAAGGAATCATAAGACTTGCAGTTTAAGGGGACAAACTTCAACAGGAAATAGCCAGTTCACAAAAAATAGCCACATCATTATGATAATCTCACAACATAACCATTTAGTCCCAAGACAAGCACATATCCTTCCTAACCATGTCCATTACTGTCTGGCAGGTATGTACTAAAATCACCTTATGGCGAATAACCACTTTTAGGGGAATAACTACCTACTGGAGAGACCTGTCTACCTAGATAAGCAACCAACCTACCTAATGGGAGACACACTGTACCTATAAGCCTATATAAAGAGGCAGGGCATTGGGAACAAATATGTGTGGCACTAGTACTTGCATCTTTAGCATCTATAATGTCCCTTCTTATAATTTGACAAGTATATTTATGTGCCAGGTCACCATGAAAGCCTTGCCTGACACATTACATGGTAATAAAGTGTGATAATAAAAGCCATCCCAGCAATGCGATGGTAATTAACTTATTGGCATTGCTTACATTTGCATTCCAAACTTTACATAGCACACATTAATTTTCACATTTTTGGGACCTATTGACCCAAATGTTTATAGCATAGAATGTTTTTTTCATAAACATGTCTAGTCAATATGTTTGATTGTAAGTAAATAATGATTATTTATTTGGCATTGTATTATACCTACAAACATGAAATTTCTTGAAAAATTACCAACGTGAAGTTATTCTTTGAATAATATTTTTCCAGAATCTTGTAAATTGTTTTGAAGCAAAAGAATAAGTTAAAGTATTACACATCTAAACAGTTTTAAAAGATTTTTAATATATTATAGTTTATGAAATGCTTTTAAGAGTATTCTAAACATAAAATCAAAAGAAAATTACATTAAGTCCATCTCATCCTGTCTTCTAAATCAAATTAATCAATGTACTCTTACTAGTTATCGTACAATCTACAAGTACATTTCCAGTGCTACAGCTATGTTTACTGGTTTCAAAATAAGACATTATTTGTGGCAGATTGCTTATGGATTTTTATGTATGAAGTAAAAATGGTACAGTTGAATTATTTATTTATATAAATCCCATCAAATGTTTCAATTCAACAGTTTGCTGAAGTACAAAACATTTATTGATTACAAAGAACATTATTAGAGATGAGGGAATTTTCGAAAAATGATTCGGCCGATTCACCGAATTTTCAGAAAAAATTTGGTTCGGTTGGAATTTATTTGCAGTGAATCACTATTAAAAATGGCTATTTCTGGCCTACAGAGAGCCTCAATAGGGGTGTAGAACACTTTGCCTTGCTGTAACACTCATAGGGTGTGTGCTGGGTTAGTGAAATAATACTGTTATTCAGTATGACATGCAGATCAGAGGTGTCACTATTAGAATCACTGTCTCAGAGTGGCACAATGACAGATCCTACAGGTGGCATCAGTATGAGGAGACCATATAGTGGCTGAATGACACAGCGTGTCGGTGGCGGCAGCATGCGGAGACCATAGAGTGTCTGAATGACACAGCCTGGAGTTTGCAGCAGTATGAGGAGAAAATATAGTGGCTGACTGACACAGCCTGGAGTTGGCAACAGCATGAGGAGACCATATAGTGGCTGAATGACACAGCCTGGAGGTGGCGGCAGCATGAGGAGACCACACAATGGCTGAATGACACAGCCTGAAGTTTGCGGCCGCATTAGGAGATCATATAGCGGCTGAATGACATAGCGCAGAGGTGGCGGCAGCATGAGGAGAACATATAGTGACTGAATGCCACAGCGTGGAGGTGGCGGCAGCATGAGGAGAACATATAGTGGCTGATTGACACAGCCTGGAGTTTGCAGCAGCATGAGGAGAACATATAGGGCCTGAATGACATAGCCTGGAGATGGCGGCAGCATGAGGAGACCATATGATGGCTGAATGACACAGCCTGGACGTGGCGGCAGCATGAGGAGACCACATAGTGGCTGAATGACACAGCCTGGAGTTGGCCATAGCATATCGTGGCTGAATGACACAGGCTGGAGTTTGCGGCCACATGAGGAGAACATATAGTGGCTGAATGACACAGCGTGGAGGTGGCGGCAGCATGAGGAGAACATGTAGTGCCTGAATGATACAGCATGGAGGTGGCGGCAGCATGAGGAGACCATATAGTAGCTGCACATGTACAGCGAAGGAATACAGCTGGCACTACCACATATTCACTGTATGATGCGGGGTTCAACAGGTACATGGATGATCACTCCACAAGGTCCGGACAGTGCTCAAAGCAGACCAGCAGCAGCAGAGGTAATTAACTCAGGTGTAAGAATAACACGTCTGCGGCACACATCACGGATCCAAACTTTATTAACAGCTTAGGCAGAACACAGGCATCAATTGTTTCGCTTCAAAAGCTTCTTCACAGCCTGAGAAGAAGGCTGTGAAGAAGCTTTGGAAGCCAAACAATTGTTGCCTGTGTTCTGCCTAAGCTGTTATTAAAGTTTGAATCCAAGACGTGTACCGCAGACTTGTTATTCTTACACCTGAGCATTTAGTGGCTGAATGCCACAGCGTGGAGGTGGCGGCAGCATGAGTAGAACATATAGTGGCTGAATGACACAGCGTGGATGACATGCAGATTACAGGCATCACTATTAGTATCACTGCAGCAGAGTTTATGGATGTGGCAGCAGGGAGACCATGTGTTTTCAAAATTGAAGAGAATAAAGAGATTTTTTTAATGTCATTTTTATTTAATTTACTTTTAATATATTTAATTGTTTTGAGTACCCATTCTGGTGGGCATCGAGCTGGCACAGTCCTCCGGCAGGCAATATACCACCTGTTCCAGCCCCTGCCTCTCAGCGCACCCCTGACTTTGAAAGTTTATTATCGCTCCAAGCTGTTTCATTGGATTCTTGTGGTAATTCCACAGATAATATATGACAAATACATAGAATAGTGTAGTCACTAGTTATGCATGTTGCAAGGGTGCTAGGGTCTCAAAACATTAATTGTGCAGTATAGCTCCAAAAGGACTATTGGAAACAAAGATAAGGAGCAATAGCTACTGAAAAGTATCTCTTTATCAATGCTATACACATACAGGAAAATGGAAGAATTTAAAATCAAGTTGGTAAGCAATGTGGCTGTATAATTAAAAACTACTTTACTGTTTCAACTGTTAATATATAGTACATACAGGGGGTGATCCCATAAATCACTAATGACAGTTAATTATTACACAAAGTAAGGTGCACTGAGTATTGTTGAACCAACCTGGTCTCTGAATTAAGGTGCCTGATTGTGCAGTAAATATAAGGTGCTAAACTGGATCACTTACCCATTGCAAAGTGCCACCGCTGCCTGCCCCAACGCATGTTTCGTCATAAAGACTTTGTCAATGACCATAGGGCCACGGTCTTGAAAAGATTACATCAATTTCTTTTTTAATTAAAATTTTAGATTTTTATTAGACTCCCAAGTTTAATGTCCCAGTGTTTACTTTGAACTAATACTCTATGACCACAAAAACCAAACTAACAAGGAGTCACATGGCAGCACAATGACAGAGGCTAGAGGTGTCAGAAGCCCGACGAGACCATAGGGTCTCACAATAGAAAAGATTAATGATATTTTGTAAAATATTAATTGAAGATTTTAGATAAATAAACATTTTTAAAGTTTAATCTAAGGTGCCAACAGCATAAGGAGACCATATGGTGGCACAATGACACAGCCTGGAGGTGGCATCAGCATGAGGATAAAATATGGTGGCAGAATGAGACAGCCTATAGGTGGCAGCAGCAGCATCGGGAGTCCTGAAAGTGACCCGGTGACAGAGTGGTGTGGTGGGTGGCAATACCAGTACCCGGTGACGAAGGTGGGTGAAAAAGGAGAACGTGGTATCAGATGTGTTGTAAAAACCCTGGGAACTGGCAGTGTTTGTAGGGGAAATAGGGAGAGGTTCCTGTGTGGGGCCACCCTTTTTAGGGCAAGTAACACTTGCCAAGAAGGGAATTAATAATGCGAGAGTAGGGCCCTACAGGGGAAGATTTTACCCCCACCAGTTACAATGGACCACACAGGTCCTTAGAGGTCTTTGCATAACATCAATATTTAGTGTGTAGGTGGCACATTGTGTTTTTTCCACACCTTTCCTTTTGTTTGATATAAAAAATGGAGTACATATATATTATCCTAAGAAAAGTTAAGTTTTAGCTAATGCAAATCCTCTATACTTGTGGTCTGATGGTGAGGAATGTCTGTAACTGGGGAGCAGCACCTTAAACATGTTTTGCGCTATCCATATTTGGGAAGTGTTGGTGTGGCACCAAGGTCAATCTACTCTGATGCATCAGGCATTGGTGGGTGGAAATCCTGGCTGATCCATGCCTGATTCATCTTCACAGAAGTCAGTCTCTCCACATTTTTCGTACACTAAACCGCAGCCACACTAAACCCCAGCTCTGATGGCACACTACTGGCTGAGCAGAACAGCTTTTCCAGGGCAAACTCTGCTAGTTGCGGCCACAAATCATGTTTGGCTGCCCACAAGTTCAGAGGATCTTCAAGTTGTGTTGTAATGGTCATGTCAAGGTATGCCATCACCTGCTGGTTCAGGTCCTTCTCCAGGTTTACCTGCTGCTGATGAGTTACTTCACTATGCGGGTAAAGAAAGCTAGTCATCAGTGACTGTGGACCAAGGCTGCTGCTGATGGAGCTGGTACTGCTCCTGCCACCCCACCCCTCCCCAGTAGCCTTGGCAGTGGAAGGTGAGCGCAGAGGGCCCCCTGAGTCAGACATGTGAAGGGATGAACAATGGCGCGGATAGGCATGGGCCAACTGACTACATAGGATGTCTCTGTAGTAGGTCAGTTTGTCCTCCCTTTCAGTGTATGTAAAAAAGGCCCTTATTTTGTGGCAGTAGCAAGGGTCCAAGCAGAGAAGCAGAAGTCATCCCGCTGCCGAATGGTGACAATTCGGCTGTCACTACGCAAGCAAGTGAGCATGCATCATGCAATTTGTGCAAGTGACTCGGAGGAACTCCCTGCCTCCATCTCCACTGCATACTGCCATGGTGTGTCTGGTTCCGGTGTCTCGCCTTCCTCATAAACCTCTTGCTCCTCCACTCCAGTCAGATGACTAGAAAAACTGCCCATCTCGCAAAACCTAAACTGTGCTCCACTGTGCCCCTCCTCCTCCTCCTCCAGTTCAGCCCCCACAGGGCTCATGTGGCCGTGAGATGTAGGTGCCACGTCTCCAGTTTCCTGACCAGCCATCGTTTCCAACATGTGTTGTAGTAGATGAAGCAGTGGAATGACGTTGTTCATCCTGTAATGCTGGAGACTGACTAGTAATGTAACTTCCTAAAAGGGCCTGAGCAAATGGCAGGTGTCACGTATGAGTTGCCACTGGTTGACATTGAAGTTAGACAAGGGAGTCCCCCTATCTGCTTGGATCATCAAAAAATTGGTGATGGCTTTCTCTGTTCGTATAGTCGGCCCAACATATGGAGGGTGGAATTCCAATGTATGGAAACGTCGCAAATCAGTCTATGTTGGGGGATGCTTTTTTGACGCTGCAGCTCAAGGAGGGTGTGCTTTGGGGTGTACGAGTGGCTGAGGTGCATGCAAAGTTTCCTTCCCATTCTTAAGATGTCTTGCAAATGGGGGGAACACTTCACGAACCACTTGACAACCAGATTTAAAGGGATTGTGTGCTGCCCTGCCTTTCGGAGCTCTGCTCGCAGAGTCCGGAAGTTCATTACGACGAACGCTGTGTGCGGGCTTCCGTGTTTGTGGAAGTAACGAGGGGCCGGGCATGACGTCACGGAAGCCCGCACACAGCGTTCGGAGTAATGAACTTCCGGACGCTGCGAGCGGAGCTCCGAAAGGCAGGGCAGCGCACAACCCCTTTAACATGTGGAGCTTATGGCTCAGGCCACCTTGTCGCAGCGTAGACAAGATATTCTTCCCATTGTCGGTCACCATGGTTCCCATTTCCAGTTTTCGTGGAGTAAGCCATGATTTGACTTTTGTGTGACTCCATTCGCCAAGGCAAACCATGTGAAGAACAGCGTGTCACCGCCGTGCCCTGCACACATGGTATGCTGGAGGGTCACTGAGACATGTCCCTGCAGTGGAGGCTGAGGAGACGATGGAGGATGAGGAGGCTGAGTCGCACACTGTCACAGGACCAACGGCCTGAGAGCATGGAGGTGGAAACGACATGACCTGTCCAAGTTTCTGTTGCGGCTGTGCAGCAACCACATGCCGTGAAGGACATGTATTGTCCCTGACCGTAGTTACAGCTCCACAAGTCGGCGCTGCCGTGCACTTTGGTACACACCGACAGGCTCAAGGAATGGCCCACCTTCTCTTCCACAAAATTGTGCAGGGCTGGTACTGCCTTCTTTGCAAATAAATGATGGCTTGGGACTCTCCACCTCAGCTCGACACAAGCCATCAGTTCTCTGAAAGGTGCAGAGTCCACCACTTGAAAAAGGACGGATGAGTGGGCACATACTGTTATCTCTTGGACATGGCTTCGCAGATGGATTGCTGGCAGAATTACTGACTCAAAGTAGGAGGAGCAGAAGCATCTAGAAGATCCCTTCTGCTGAGGTGGTGGAGCCTTGGCTGGCTGAAACAGGGAGCGGCATGCCACTGGGTGATGCAGCAGGCTAGACGACCACATCAGAGCCATGGTTCTCCCAGGCCGCTTTATGGTGACACTGCATATGTTGATGCAGGACAGTGGGACCCTGGCCACGGCTTCACCGTCTGCCGACACATATTGAATGTGGTCATGTTACCCTCCTCCGGATGCTTGATGAAAAACTGCCACACTGCCGAGTAGCTGATTTTCTCACCAACAATCCGCACTGATTGACTGCTACTGCCGCTGACTCCAGGAACCCCTATTCCACTACCTCCCAGGAAGATAGGTTGCCACAAACTAGGTGGTCTACCCCAGGCACGTTTGGCTCCAGACTTTCCACTTTTGCCACCATGCTGACTGCCAACCCTGCTACCACCTTGCTGGATCAGCTTCTGCCTCAGGAGCAACCTGCAACCCCCTTCTCCTGATGATGATGAAGCCCCTTCTGAACCCAGCTCCCAAGTGGGATCTGCTTCATCATCATTGAGCTGTGTCTGCATGTCACTGATGTCTTCCTAAGGTTCCTCAACGGTGACTGTTTCAGGAGCCTTAACACCACCTCCCAAGCCACTCTCCTCATCACTACTTGCCCAAGTAGTGGAGGAAGCTGCTGATGTCTCCAATTCTTAACTGGGCAGTAGCTGCTGACTGTCCTCTAGTTGATCATCCTCACTAAATAGTGGAGTTGAACCAGCAGCATACAATACTTCTGTGGAGGAGGGAACAGCATAGGCCAGAGGCAATTGGAGGACAGGGACTGTTCCCGAGCCATGCCAACTGAGGGTTGTGTCTGAGGAACCCACTGACTGTTGACTGGGGGTGTCAGATGTCACTTGGGATGAAGTGGATGACCGAGTTAACCAATCAATGACGACAGATGGGTTACTGGTCAAGACATGACCGCTAGCTGATATCAGGAGCTCTGGCTTCTCGCTGCGACTCCTGCTGCCATGTGCCCCTAGTCTGCTGTGACCCCTGCCTGCGCCTGATGAATTTAGGCCTCTGCCACTCATCTGTGCATGTCCTGGCACTTCTCTGCCTGATATACTTATACACCAGCTGAGTTTGTATATGTTACACTTATTAGAGGAAAATACGTCCAGCACGCTTACACCTGAATTAGGACTTACTGTAAAAGCAGTTGTATAGGTATTGCTGGCCTTTAACAGTAACTGGCCCTTATGAGTTTAACAGGAAAAAAGCATACACAGCCTGAGTGTACGTATAAGTTACACCATTGTGAGGACAATTCGCCATGGTAAGGTTGCATCTGAATAAGATGTTAAAAGCAGGTGTGTAGGTATTGATGGCCTTTAACAGTAATTGACCCTTATAAGTTTAACAGGGCAAAAAAAAACGTACACAGCCTGAGTGTAAGTATAGGTTACACTTATGAGAGGACAATACCGCCTAGTATGGAAAAACTTGTATTAGGCATTAAAAGCAGGTGACTAGGTCTTTTAGTGCTCATACTACCTAGCCCCTATTAGCTTTAGGTCACCCCAGTAGAGCAGTACAGCTTAGCTTTATATTAGTACACCCCAGTACAGAAACTGAAAAAAAGTGCTCTTTCTCTCTGTCTCTCCTGACCCTGCCTGTCTGCAGTGATTTGGGCTTGAGGTGAATCAATTTGCTGCTGTAAAGCTTTTTTTTTTCCTCTCGGACACACACCACACTGCTCTCTCTGTCAAGAATCTCATAAATGCCTGTTTGCAGCAATGGCTGCCGATTTTATGGGGATGTGACATCACAGGGGCTGGCTGTTGATAGGCTGTATGCCACCATGTGATTCAGGGTCATCCCTCCCACCTTCCCAGAATTCCTTGCCACATGTCCTCACACATGGATCCACCATTTTAGCACCCCAGCTGCACAGAATGGAGTTTAATGAAGCCATTTGTTTTATCTTATTGCAGAGATATTCAGATTCGATACAAATAAAAATTTTCAGGAAATTCAAAACAAATTCGGATTAGTCCGGTTCGATTTGCTCATCTCTATTTATTACCAGACTAAACGAAAACACATATGTGAGTAAAGAGGGGGATGAGGCTGCAGTTAACACTTTTGTATAAGATTGCTTAACCCCTTAAGGACCAGGCCCATTTTGGCCTTAAGGACCAGACCAATTTTATTTTTGCATTTTTGTTTTTTTTCTCCTCGCCTTCTAAAAATCATAACTCTCATATATTTCCATCCACAGACCCATATGAGGGCTTGTTTTTTGCGTCACCAGTTGTACTTTGTAATTACATCACTTATTTTACCATAAAATGTACGGCACAACCAAACAAATATTATTTATGTGGGAAAATTGAAAAGAAAACCGCAATTTAGCAAATTTTGGAAAGTTTTGTTTTCACGCTGTACACTTTCCGGTAAAAATTACATGTTTTCTTTATTCTGTGGGTCAATACGATTAAAATGATACCCATGATTATATTCTTTTCTATAATTGTACCGCTTAAAAAAAATCTCAAACCATTTTAACAAAATTAGTATGTTTGAAATTGCCCTATTTTGACTACCTATAACTCATTTTTACGTATATGGGGCGATATGGGTGCTCATTTTTTTAACCATGATCTGTAGTTTTTATCAGTATCACTTTTGCTCAGGTTTTATTAATCACTTTTTATTAATTTTTTATTAATTTTTTTTGGAATAAAATGTGACAAAAAAGCAGCAATTTTGGACTTTTTACATTTTTTTATGTTTACGCCGTTAACCGTACGGGATTATTAACAATATATTTTAATAGTTCAGACTTTTACGCACGCGGCAATACCAAATATGTGTATTCATTATTTTTTTTACTTTTTTGGGGGGGTAAAATGGGAAAAACTGATGTTTTACTTTTTTCTTGGGGGAGGGGATTTTTCAATTTTTTTTACTCTTTTCTTTTACATTTTATTTACTTTTTTTTTTTTTACACTTTTTATGTCCCCATAGGGGACTATTCATTGCAATCAATTGATTGCTAATACTGTGCAGTGCT
Source organism: Hyla sarda (assembly GCF_029499605.1). Lineage (NCBI taxonomy): Eukaryota > Metazoa > Chordata > Amphibia > Anura > Hylidae > Hyla > Hyla sarda. The sequence continues at coordinate 271,193,999 of NC_079190.1, read as the reverse complement.
ATGTATAGGACACAGCACTGTAGGTATTATCGGTGATCTTCTGCTCTGGTCTGCTCGATCTCAGACAAGAGCAGAAGACCCCGGGAGGCGGCCAGAGCCAGGTGAGGGGACCTCCAGCCGCTATGCTGGATGATTGGATCTCCTGCGGCAGCGCCGCGGGCCATCCGATCATGCGTTCAACGTACCTCAATGCCGCAGATGCCGTGATCTGTATTGATCACGGCATCGGAGGGGTTAATGGCGGACATCCGCGCAATCGTGGATGTCCGCCATTACCGGCTGGTCCCTGGCTTTTGATAGCAGCCGGGACCTGCCGGGCATGACGCGAGCACCGGAGCCATGTTGGCGTGTAAATGTATGTCATGGTGCGTTAAGTACCACGTCACCATTTACGTCCATTGTCGTTAAGGGGTTAAAGGGGTATTCCAGTGGAAAACAATATTTTAATTAACTGGTTCCAGAAAGATAAACACATTTGTAAATTACTTCTTTTAAAAAATCTTAATCTTTCCAGTACTTCAGGGGCTATATTCTAATGAGGAAGATGAGTTGTTCTTTTCAGTCTGACCACAGTGCTTTCAGCTGACACCTCTGTCTGTGTCAGGAACTGTCCAGAGCAGGAACAAATCCCCATAGCAAATTTCTCTTGCTCTGGACTGTTCCTGACATGGATAGAGGTGTCAGCAGAGAGCACTGTGGTCAGACTGAAGAAAAAAAAACTCAAATTCCCAAATTCCTGTGGAGCATACATCAGCTGATTAATACTGGAAGGGTTAAGATTTTTTAATAGAAAGTTTACAAGTCTGTTTAACTTTCTGGCACCAGCTGATTTGAAAAAAAAAAAATAGTTTCCCCCCCGCAGTACCCCTTTAAGAAAATATATTTAGCTCACCTTATTAATTGCTCCGGCTGCCTGGACCACTTGCTGCAAATATGTATGTCCAGAATTATAGGCCAGTTCCGTGCACAATTAAACCAACTATTAATCTTCTTCATTCATCCATTGTGCAAATAACTTTACAACATAATATTGCGGGCCATGCAGGAGCACTCAAATGTGTTTTGGAACATAGTTTTTTTTTGTTGGTTTAATCATGTGCTGGACTGGCCTATGTTTCTTTGTGTAAGATTATATGCTGTTTGAAGGAGAAGCAGTGCATCTGTTAAATAATATCTGAGTTTTGTAAACTGATCGTTTTGATCATTCACTGTCTAAGGGGGCATTTATTATTACAATTGGGATGAAAATGATTAAAAAGACTCATAATGTTATTATGTAAATTTTTGATAATCTTTTCCAGGCTTACTAAGTGGGTGGAGCTTGCACCAAAGTGGGTGAGACTTTACCAGAAGGGATTGCAGATGGGGGAGAAAGATATTCCCCAAAAATGGTGTCTTCTGTGGCACTCTCCTCAGGGAGGTCTGTGTATTGATTTGGGCAAATAACCGACCAAATACGGACTTTAAAAAAAAAAAAAAAAAAAAATTATAGAAAGAATGCAGGTAAAATTATGTGTTTCGAAGGGTGTTTTGAGAAAACCTGACAAAGAGGGGGTCCCGCCCTTCGAAACGCATCATTTTGCCTGCATGCTTTCAATAAATATTTTTTATTTTTTTAAGTCCGTATTTGGTCGGTTATTTGCCCAAATCAAGACACAGACCTCCCGGGTCTCCCCATCTGCTATTTCTCAAGACCGTCCTTTAGCAGCTGAGAATGGGACCGGTGCCGGTTGCACTCCTCCTTTACACCACAATTAGTGGTATCAAGTCTTCAATGGTGTTGTGCTCAAAGTACAACACCAGCAGGTGAGCAAACCTTTTTCCTATATTGAACATACCATCTCCTAAAAGGATAATTGTGCTTAGATACGCATTGGTCTGTTTCAGTTTTTCTTTTTCAAAACTGTTTACCAGAAGGGAGGGTAACCGCCACAAATTTGCCAAATTTAACACAGTTTAGGCTTGCTAGCAAAAGGAGCGCGCACAGGCAGCCTGAATTGCAGGGATTTATGCAGAGGTGCTCATCTCCATATAAATCCTGTGGGCCTGTATCCTGGTGGGGTGGGGGGGGGGGGGTCATTCATTTAGATAAGCATTGAAGTGATATTTAGATGATGCACTGCTTCAGTGCAAAGTACATGTATTGTTGCACTGAATATTAAATGAGTATTCAATGATAAGAACACATGATGGCGTTCTTCCAAAAACAGCACCATACCTGTCCTTAGGTTGTGTGTGGTATTACAAATTGACTCTATTCACATCAATGGAACTGAGCTGCAATACCACAGACAAACTGACAACAAAAGTGGTCCTGTTTCTGGAAGAAAGCAGCAATGTTTTTCTAGTCCATGAAAACTTTAACCTCTTAAGGATGGTGGGCATATCCATACGCCCCCGTTTTAAATTCCGGTCCCCGCTGCTAGCCGGTTGGGGGATGCCTGCTGAAATCATTTAGCAGGCATCCCGACACATCGCCGAGGCACATCACCGAGGGGGGTCCCCCCCATGTCGGTGATCGCAGGAAATAGCATGTCAATTCAGGCATGCAATTTTCTGCTATTCTGGGCTGATCGGGTCTCTGGTGACCCGATCGCCCGGAAAATAGGGATGATCGCCCTGAGGGATAGGAGCGAGGTTGCAGTGCTGCAACCTCCTCCTATCCACTGCCATTAGTCAGCAAAGAGTACTGACCAATGGCAGTGGAAGACAGGGGGGCTGCCATGGAAACCCCCCGCTCTGCCCACCCTTGAATGTCGGGCAGAAGGGGGGGAGAAGATGACGGCTGGTACCTGAGGAGAAGATGCCATAGGGACCATCGATCATCGGTGGCATCAGCTGAGATCAGTGGTGCAGGTAGGGAGACGACGGTGGGGGGAAAAGGAAGGTGGCATTAAAGCAATATTTACTGCTGCCCTACTAGGGGTTGCCAAACTTACAGTGGTGCCCAAACGGTAGCCCTCCAGATGTTGCAAAACTACAACTCTCAGCATGCCTAGACTGCCCAGGCATGCTGGGAGTTGTAGTTTTGTAACATCTGTCCCTTCAGATTTTGCAATTTTCATGAAATTTTTAAAATTGCTCCTATACTTTGAAGCCCTCTATTTTTTCAAAAAGTTAAAATATGTCCATTTTATGATGCCAACATAAAGTGGACATATTGTATTTGTAAATCAATATAAAATGTATTTGGAATATCCCTTTTCCTTACAAGCAGAGAGTTTCAAAGTTAGAAAAATGCTAAATTTTCAAAAATTTCATGAAATTTTGGGATTTTTCACCAAGAAAGGATGCAAGTAGCGATGAAAATAAAATAAAGTAGAATATGTCACGAAAAAACTGTCTCAGAATCAGAATAATCGGTAAAAGCATCTCAGAGTTATTAATGCATAAAGTGACAGTGGTCAGAATTGCAAAAAAGGGCACCATCCTTAAGGTGAAAAAGGGCTCAGTCCTTAAGGGGTTAAGGTACAACACTTTCAAAAACAGTGTGCTGTATTATGGTGCAGTGCTCTCCAAATGTTTACCTTTTAACCACCTGGTTGTTGTGGTACTGAGCCTAGCCTTGTCAAATGTCTCATTCCCTTCTAAAGTGATTACTCCAAGAAAGCTTCTACAATCTTTGTTTATCAAACACACCTGGCAACAAGTAAGTCATCTAGGTTCCATATGTTTCTTATTTGTTTACTCAAAAAGTCATGTGATTTGAACTAAAATAACTATTAATTGCATGTTAACATGTTACATGTTTAGAAGAAAATAACCTATGTCATCCGGGAAACTATGCAGATGTCTCTTCAATTCCCTCATGTGTCCTAACTGAATTTTCATAGTAACAGAAGAAAATGCCTCAAGGAGACTCCTGGGTAACATTGGTACACTGTAAAAACATTACCAAATCTAGTGTTGAAGATATCAAACTGTCATACTGTTAAAATTCTTAAGTTGTTTAATTTGCAGTGTTTTTATATCAAGACAAAATATGGACTTCTATAAGCATTAGAGAGTAAAATATAACAATATTACTAAATGTAGTTTAACCCCTTTGTAAGCGGCACTGAAGAAGTGGATCCGCTGAACCTGTGTGGATGATGGCGTGGGCGGTACCAGGGAGCGGAGTCTAAGGTGCCACTGGTATTCATCAGAGCCCACCGCAAAGCGCCCAAGGCACCCAGGTCGCTACCCCTGGCACAACTCGTCCACAAAGGCTGCTGGGTTACACGTGGCACTGGAAGGATGAAGCAAACTTATAGTAAGGAAAAGCATAAGGTCAGGGCAGGCAGCACAGGAGCGTAGTCAGGAACGAAGCAAGGAGGTTAGAACACAGCAAGGCAATACAGAACAGGAATGCTTTCTCTTGGCTAATGAGCACAAAGATCCGACAAGGGGAAACAGGAAGTGTTGACACTTATAGTGTCAGCGACCAGCAGTAACCAATTAAGGGTGTATTGGGCCTTTAAATCGCAAAGAGCCGGCACGCATGCCCTAGAGGGCAGGTACACACACACCGGCGACCTGGGACAGCAGAAGAAGCAGGAGGTGAGTAACAGCCCGACGTTCACATGTGGGCGCGTCCCGCAATTTGAACCGCAGCACTGCCAGCACCGGAGGACGGGGCAGGAGAGCGCTCGCAGCCAGTGTGTCTGGCCAGAGCGCCAGTTGTAACACCCTTAAAGATGCAGCAATTTTTTTTCTACAAATAGCAGCTTACAGTTAAAATGACATAATGGCCCTGATTTAATAAGAGTGTTGGGTTTTTACTAGTGTGAAATGTTGTTCCCAACTTGCAAGATTCCACTCTATTTACTATGGGGATTCAAAGATTTATAAGTTAGGAACATTTTCTGACCAGCTATTTCTGGGGGGAAATTACCTGTCATTTATTCACAGAATTTTCTGTGAATTCAATAGTAAATAGGCCAGGTTGTGAAACCCTGCCCCTTTTTGGGTCATACATGCCCCTTTACAAAGGACAATAAAAAATTATTGGCACCTTTAACTTACTATTTGGTTGCACACCCTTTGGAACAAATAACTGAAATCAGTCGCTTCCTATAACAATCAATAAGCTTCTTAGACCTCTCAGCCGGAATTTTAAACCACTCTTCCTTTGCAAACTGCTCCAGGTCTCTCTTATTGTAAGGGCGCCTTTTCCCAACAGGAACTTTAAGATCTATCCACAGGTGTTCAATGGGATTTAGATCTGGACTCCTTGCTGACCACTTCAGAACTCTCCGACTCTTTGTTGCCATCCATTTCTGGGTGCTTTTTTAACTTATGTTTGGGGTCATTGTCCTGCTGGAAGAACCAAGATCATGGATGCAAACCCAGCTTTCTGACACTGGGCTGTACAGTGCGACCCGAAATCCGTTGGTAATCCTCAGATTTCATGATGCCTTGCACACATTTGGCACCCAGTGCCAAAGGCAGCAAAACAACCCCAAAACATAATTGAACCTCCACCATATTTCACTTTAGGTACTGTGTTCTTTTCTTTGTAGGCCTCATTCTGTTTTCAGTAAACAGTAGAATGATGTGCTTTACCAAAAAGCTCTATCTTGGTCTCATCCCAGATGTTTTCCCAGAAGGATTTTGGCTTACTCAAGTTCATTTTGAGAAAATGTAGTCTTGCCTTTTATGTCTCTGCGTCAGCAGTGGGGTCCTCCTGGGTCTCCTGCCATAGCATTTCATTTAATTTAAATTTTGGCGGATAGTTCCCACTGGCACTGATGCTCCCAGAGCCTGCAGGACAGCTTGAATATCTTTGGAACTTGTTTGGGGCTGCTTATCCACCATCCGGACTATCCTTCCTTGACACCTTTCAATAATTTTTCTCCTCTGTCCACGCCCAGGGAGATTAGCTACAGTGCCATGGGTTGCAAACTTCTTGATAATGTTGCGCACTGTAGACAAAGGGAAAATCTAGATCTCTGGAGATGGACTTGTAACCTTAAGAATGTTGATATTTTTCCAAAATTTGGTTTCTCAATTTCTCCTCTCCTCTTTCTGTTGTCCATGCTTTGTCTAGCACACAGAGACACACAATGCAAAGACTAAGTGAACTTTTATCCTTTTTATCTGCTTTGAGGTGTGATTTTTATATTGCCCACACCTGTTACTTGCCCCAGGTGAGTTTAATGGAGCATCACATGCCTGAAACAATCTTATTTTTCCACGATTTTGAAAGGGTGCCAATAATTTTTACCAGCCCATTTTTTGAGTTTGGTGTGACATTATGTCCAATTTGCTTTTTTTCCTCCCTTTTTTGGTTTAGTTCCAATACACACAAATGGAATAAACATGTGCATAGCAAAACATGTGTTACTGCAATCATTTTCTGTGAGAAATACTTCATTTCCAAGAAAAAATTCAGGGGTGCCAACATTTACGGCCTTGACTGTATGTCGCAGACACTATGTGCCAAAGAAACCTGGAATAACCTGACAAAAACCTAGACATTTTGAGATAAGTAAATGAGGGCCAGTATATTTATTCTGTCGGTCCAATTAATTACAACAGTATCCCATTCATAAAGGTTTTGTTTTCATTTACCACTTTTAAAAAATTATATTTTTTGTAAGAAAATGACTATGCTTAAATTATCTTCTTCTGACCCCTATAACATTTAAATTTATCCATACACAGGGCTATATGAGGGCTTATTTTTTGTAACATGATCTGTAGTTTTTTTTTAGATCATTTTTGTTTTAATAGGACTTTTTGATCTTTTATTTTTCTGATATATAAAGTGATCAAAAATCAGCAATTCTGGAATTTGTTACTTTTTTATGTTTTCGCACTTCACCTTGCTCGTATAATCATGTTATATGTTAATAGTTTGAATATTTCCATATGTGGCAATACCACATGTTTATTTTTTCCTTGCCTTTTTTTTTTTTATAAAAAAATGGGCAAAGGGTGCAACTTTAGTTGTTTTTTACACTTTTTTACTCCCTAAGGTAGAGTCTGATCTGCTATCCTATGCCTGTCTTTGTAAAACTTACAGGCATAATTCAGTGGGGTACAGATATGTACTCCATTGAATTATGTGTATGATAGTAAAAGAAAAAGTAAAGTAAAAAAAATTTGAAAAATAAACAATGTGAAAAAAAAATGTGAAAACATTTTAGATAAGCTTATTGGTGAGTTTGCTAAATAACCATATTTCTCATTATTAATAGTGTTGAGCGGCATAGGCCATATTCAAATTTGCAATATTTCGAGAATATATGGACGAATATTCGTCATATATTCGCTAAATTTGCATATTCGTAATATTCACGTTTTATTTTCGCATATGCGAAAATTAGCGTAAGCGAAAATTTGCAAATGCGAAAATTAGCATATGCGAACATTAGCATAAGTGAAAAGTAGCATATGCGAAAATTTGCATAAGCGAAAATTTGCATATGTGAAATTTAGCGTATACAAATTTTTGCATATGTGAAAATTCGTACACCAGTCTCACACAGTAGTATTAGAGCCTTCTTTACATCACACAAGCTGGAAGCAGAGAGGGATAATCACTGTGGTGTGTTCTGTGAAAAAATAAAAACGAATATTCGTCATTTCGAATATATAGTGCTATATTCGCCAATATTCGCGAATACGCGAATATGCGATATTTGTGAATAAAATTTGCATTGCCAATATTCGCGAGCAGCACTAATTATGAATTATCAGGCAAGGATTTATGTACATAAAATAATTGTTTGTGAATGAGATAAAAATATATTAAATACTGAGATTTTATGATCATTTGGGTTAGACAACAAAATGTATCTTTCATTACTATCCTGTCAGGCAGGGGTTTTTGGATGCATATGTTGCTTTATACCAACAATTATCATGCAGACAATAGATGATATAGATATCAGTACTATATCTGTACTCCACTGAATTATGCCTATGTCTGTCAGTTTTACGCTGATATATGATAGCAGATCAGACTTTACATTAGGTAGAGGCTGATCAGCTTCTGTTGCCATGACAATGGAGGCCATTTTCAGGCCTCCGGTTGACATGGCAACCATCAGCGCTCTGCCTTCACTTTGCAGAGCGCCGATTCAGGACAGAGGGAGCTCTGTTCCCTAATAGATTGTGCGCTCACAGTGACCGCAGCGTTTATAGGGTTAACTCAGGATCGGAGTCCTGCAGCTTGCCTTCTATGACAGGGTCCCCCTTTCCTTTGATCGCTTCACTTTGTGAAGCAACGGAGGAGAGGGGGAAGGGGGAGACCCTGCAAATATCATTCCTATTTGTCTGTCAGTACTGATGGACCAATAGGAGTGTTCACCGGTCGGGGACCTCTGCGATTGGTCCCTGGCTGGCTTCAGGGATACTCGGCTGTGCTGCACAGCCAAGCTCACTAAACTGTCACAGCCCCTGACGGTGCTGTGACAGTTTAAAATCATCAGGTACATTTATGTGGTGATGCGGCAAGTCAGCCCTCATCACCACCTACATGTACCTGATATTGTGGAAATGGGTTAAATATAAAATTTTGCATACCTTTTTTTTAATAAATTTTCTTGCATATCTGGGGATATATACCGTATATACTCGAGTATAAGCCGAGTTTTTCAGCACGATTTTTCGTGCTGAAAACACCCCCCTCGGCTTATACTCGAGTGAACTCTCCACCCGCAGTGGTCTTCAACCTGCGGACCTCCAGAGGTTTCAAAACTACAACTCCCAGCAAGCCCGGGCAGCCATCGGCCTTCGACATCATCCAGCCCCCTCTCACCCCCCTTTAGTTCTGTACAGTACTCACCTCCGCTCTGCGCTGGTCCGGTGCTGCAGGGCTGTCCGGAGAGGAGGTGGTCCGGTGGGATAGTGGTTCCGGGCTGCTATCTTCTCCGGGGAGGCCTCTTCTAAGCGCTTCGGGCCCGGCCCCAGAATAGTCACGTTGCCTTGCCAACGTACTTCTGCGTCATTGTCAAGGCAACGCCTCTATTCCGGGCCGGAAGCGCGGAGAAGAGGCTCCCCCGGTGAAGATAGCAGCCCGGAACCACTATCCCACCGGACCACCTCCTCTCCGGACAGCCCTGCAGGACCGGACCAGCGGCGAGCGGAGGTGAGTACTGTACAGAACTAAAGGGGGGTGAGAGGGGGCTGGATGATGTCGAAGGCCGCAGTGGTCTTCAACCTGCGGACCTCCGGAGGTTTCAAAACTACAACTCCCAGCAAGCCCGGACAGCCGATGGCTGCCCGGGCTTGCTGGGAGTTGTAGTTTTGAAACCTCTGGAGGTCCGCAGGTTGAAGACCACTCAGGGCGGATGATGAGAAGAGGATGATGAAGGGGGGGGTGTGGGATGATGACAAGAGGATGATGAAGGGGGGGGTGGGATGATGAAGGGGTGTGTGTGGGATGATTACAAGGGGATGATGAAGGGGGGTGGGGATGATGACAAGGAGATGATGAAGGGGGGATGTGTGGGATGATGACAAGGGGATGATGAAGGGGGGATGTGTGGGATGATGACAAGGGGATGATGAAGGGGGGATGTGTGGGATGATGACAAGGGGATGATGAAGGGGGGATGTGTGGGATGTTGACAAGGGGATGATGACATGTGATGATGATGAGGGTCTGGATGATGACAGGCGGTGATGATGATGAGGATGTTAATGACGGGTCTGGATGATGACGGGGGTCTGGATGATGACAGGGGGGGATGATGTATTTCCCACCCTAGGCTTATACTCGAGTCAATAACTTTTCCTGGGATTTTGGGTTGAAATTAGGGGTCTCGGCTTATACTCGGGTCGGCTTATACTCGAGTATATACGGTACAAGCAAATTTACAGCTACATGTTTTAAAATCATACTAGATTTAACTTTACCAGAAAATTATAAAACTAACCTACAGTAGAAAGTACATTGAATGGTTTTTTAGAGCTGACAAGAAAGCTTCAAATTACCCTTTTTGCACAATGTAACAGATGGAGCACCAGAAAAGGTCAACTTTAAAGTCCACCTATTATTATTAAATGTCCAATTCCGGAGCAATTAAGTGTGCAACATTGTACTTAATCAGTAGTTTAATGTTTAATTATGGGTTGGTTTAGAAATGCAGCATATTTTCTGTCCTTTGTAACAGAATGTGTCTAGAGCATCTGCTTAGATGTAATAACATGGAAATGTACAGTAATTGGCCACTTAACCCCTGTTTGCTTGAACAGCTACCAACCTTAGTTTTAACCATGTGATATTCATTTGACTAGTCCAATAACAATGCAACTTAAAATCTTGACAAATATTTTTGTAGAGACATCATTGCATTTAATGCATAACTGGCTTTACAAATTCAACTAGTTAAAGTTTTTCAGTTATCCTGAATTTGTAATCAGCCCCCCACCTATTGAAACACACTTGTGATCCTTTCAATGCAATAGACCAGAGTTTTTTGACAGGGGTGCCCAAGCTTTTTCAAAACTACAATTCACTGCAGAATGATCTCCTTCCCACCCAACGGTCGGTCATTTTGTATGCTGTTAAAAATATTGCAGCTAAAATTACGGAAGAATTGCGAGACCACCATGAAACACAGGTATGGACACTATATTATGAACTACACTAACTTTACAGCCTCTATAGCATATTTAAATAAAAAACTCCTTTAATACCCCTTTAAAGGGGTATTCTGGAGAAAATCATTTTTTTTTAAATCAACTGATGCCAGAAAGTTAAACAGATCCGTAAATTACTTATATTTCAAAATCTTAATCCTTTTAAGACATATCAGCTGCTGTATACTACAGAGGAAGTTATTTCCTTTCTGTCTGACCACAGTGCTCTCTGCTGACACCTCTGTCCATTTTAGGAACTGTCCAGAGTAGGAGCAAATCCCCATAGCAAGCCTATCCTGCTCTGGACAGTTCCTGACATGGGCAGAGGTGTCAGCAGAGAGCACTGTAGTCAGAAAGGATATTAAAAAAGAAAAGAACTTCCTCTGTAGTATACAACAGCTGACAAGTACTGGAAGGATTAAGATTTTTAAAAAGAAGTAATTTACAATTCGGTTTAACTTTCTGGCACCAGTTGATTAAAAAAAAAAAAAAGTTTTCCAGCAGAGCTTTTCTTTACTGTGTCACGACTATTTGGATTAATAAAAAATAAAAAAGTATATTTATTTAACCCCTTAAGGACACATGACATTCTCATACGTCTCCATTTCCGAGTCCTTAAGGACACATGACATATGAGAACGTCATGTGTTTTACCGGCCCCCCGCAACCATCTGGAGCGGAGCCGGTGCCCGATGCCTGCTGAAATCGTTCAGCAGGCATCGGGGCATATCGCCCAGGGGGGTCATGATGACCCCCCATGTCGGCGATGGCCGCAGATCGCTGGACAATTCAGTCCAGCTATCTGCGGCGGATTTCGGGTCAGTCGGGTCTCCAGTGACCCGGTGACCCGGAATTATTGGCTGATCGGGGCTGGGAAAAGCCAGAGCCAGCAGGGGTGAGGTGGCACTGGTGCCACCTCACGATCGCCCTCATTCGTCGGCCGGATTACCGTCCGACCAATCAGGACGCCTGCTGCGGGTGTCACTCCTGCAACCCGCTCCGCCCCTCTTCCGCAGGACGTGAGCGGGTGCGGGACGTGCACCCCGGGTGCTGGGGACCCCGATCCCCGCCGTCCCTGTTGGGATCGGGGCCCCAGGAGCAGCGGCGGCGGCGACGACTAGGGACTGATCTGATGCGGCTGGATCGTTGGAGGTGAGTGACAGCTTCCTGCTGTTGCTTAGCAACAGCTCCCAGCATGCAAAAAGGCATGCTGGGAGCTGTAGTTATGCAACAGCAGGAGGCAGACCACAACTCCCAGCATTTCCTTATGGGCATGCTGGGACTTGTAGTTTTGCAACAGCTGGAGGCACATTCTTTCTATGGAAAAGTGTACCTTCAGCTGTTTTATAACTACAATCCCCAGCATCCCCAGCCAAAGTAGTATGCCTCCAGCTGTTGCATAACTACAAGACCCACTACAACCCACCTACAAGGCACACTGAGTTAAGTAGCAAACCAGTGTGTCTCCAGCTGTTGCATAACTACAATCCCCAGCATCCCCAGCCAAAGTAGTATGCCTCCAGCTGTTGCATAACTACAAGACCCAGCATGCCCTTCCGCTGTCCGTACATGCTGGGGGTTATAGCTTTTGCAACAGCTGAAGGCACACTGGTTGCAAAACACCGAGTTTGTTACTAAACTCGGTGTTTCACAACCAGTGTGCCTCCAGCTGTTGCAAAACTACAACTCCCAGCATGCACTGATAGACCGTACATGCTGGGAGTTGTAGTTTTGCAACCCCCCCCCCCCCCCAATGTGAATGTACAGGGTACACTCACATGGGCGGAGGATTACATTAAGTATCCGGCTACAAGTTTGACCTGTGGCAAATTTTCTGCCGCAGCTCAAACTGCCAGCGAGAAACTACTGTGAACCCCCGCCCGTGCGACTGTACCCTAAAAACACTACACTAACACACAATAAAATAAAAAGTAAAAAACACTACATATACACATACCCCTACACAGCCCCCCTCCCCTCCCCAATAAAAATGAAATACGTCTGGTACGCCACTTTTTCCAAAACGGAGCCTCCAACGGTTGCAAAACTACAACTCCCCGCATGCACTGATAGACCGTACATGCTGGGAGTTGTAGTTTTGCAACAGCTGGATGCCCCCCCCCGAATGTGAACGTACAGGGTACACTCACATGGGCGGAGGATTACAGTAAGTATCCGGCTGCAAGTTTGAGCTGCGGCAAATTTTCTGCCGCAGCTCAAACTGCCAGCGAGAAACTACTGTGAACCCCCACCTGTGCGACTGTACCCTAAAAACACTACACTAACACAAAATAAAATAAAAAGTAAAAAACACTACATATACACATACCCCTATACAACCCCCCTCCCCAATAAAAATTAAAAACGTCTGGTACGCCACTGTTTCCAAAACGGAGCCTCCAGCTGTTGCAAAACAACTACTCCCAGTATTACCAGACAGCCACTGACTGTCCAGGCATGCTGGGAGTTTTACAACAGCTGGAGGCACCCTGTTTGGGATTCACTGGCGTAGAATACCCCTATATCCACCCCTATGCAATCCCTAATTTAGGCCTCAAATGCGCATGGCGCTCTCACTTTGGAGCCCTGTCGCATTTCAAGGCAACAGTTTAGGGTCACATATGGGGTATCGCCGTACTCGGGAGAAATTGTGTTACAAATTTTGGGGGGTATTTTCTGCTATTACCCTTTTTAAAAATGTAACATTTTTGGGAAAACAAGCATTTTAGGTTAAAAAAATATATATTTTTTTTTTACATATGCAAAAGTCGTGAAACACCTGTGGGGTATTAAGGTTCACGTTACCCCTTGTTACGTTCCCCGAGGGGTCTAGTTTCCAAAATGGTATGCCATGTGTTTTTTTTTTTGCTGTCCTGGCACCATAGGGGCTTCCTAAATGCGGCATGCCCCCAGAGCAAAATTTGCTTTCAAAAAGCCAAATGTGACACCTTCTCTTCTGAGACCTGTAGTGCGCCAGCAGAGCAATTTTCACCCCCCATATGGGGTGTTTTCTGTATCGGGAGAAATTGGGCTTCAAATTTTGAGGGGTATTTTCTGCTATTACCCTTTTTAAAAATGTAAAATTTTTGGGAAACCAAGCATTTTAGGTAAAAAATATATATATATTTTTACATATGCAAAAGTCGTGAATCACCTGTGGGGTATTAAGCTTCACTTTACCCCTTGTTACGTTCCCTGCGGGGTCTAGTTTCCAAAATGGTATGCCGTGTGGTTTTTTTTTGCTGTCCTGGCACCATAGGGGCTTCCTAAAGGTGACATGCCCCCCAAAAACCATTTGTCGCTCCTTCCCTTCTGAGCCCTCTACTGCGCCCGCTGAACAATTAACATAGACATATGAGGTATGTGCTTACTCGAGAGAAATTGGGTTTCAAATAAAAGTTAAAATTTTCTCCTTTTTACCCCTTGCAAAAATTCAAAAATTGGGTCTACAAGAACATGCGAGTGTAAAAAATGAAGATTTAGAATTTTCTCCTTCACTTTGCTGCTATTCCTGTGAAACACCTAAAGGGTTAATACACTTACTGAATATCATTTTGAATACTTTGGGGGTGTAGTTTTTATAATGGGGTCTTTTATGGGGTATTTCTAATATGAAGACCCTTCAAATTCACTTCAAAACTGAACTGGTCCCTGAAAAATAGTGAGTTTGAAAATTTTGTGAAAAATTTCAAAATTGCTGCTGAACTTTGAAGCCCTCTGGTGTTTTCCAAAAGTAAAAACTCATAAATGTTATGATTCAAACATAAAGTAGACATATTGTATATGTGAACCCAAAAAAAATATATTTTGAATATCCATTTTCCTTACAAGCAGAGAGCTTCAAAGTTCGAAAAATGCTAAACTTTCATTTTTTCATCAAATTTGGGGATTTTTCACCAAGAAAGGATGCAAGTTACCATATAATTTTACCACTAAGTTAAAGTAGAATATGTTATATATATATATATATATATATATATATATATATATATATATATATATATAATAAATATGTTATATATATATATATATATATATATATATATATATATATATATATGTAGAGGGTAGGCAGCACAACCACGTATTCTAGAAGTCTTGGGGTGCAGGCAAGGATAGCAGTCCCAATCGCAGACGGCTCGAATAATCCAAGATGCAGAAAATATAGCAGCACACCCAGTAGTAAAGTGCAAAAATTGGGATTTATTGACCCATATCAAATGCGACATTTCGACGGCATCCCGCCATCTTTTTCAAGCATGATACACAGGTTACAACATCCACATTATATCAGGTGTGTAATTAACGAACAATCAAATATAAAAAGTGTTATAAAAAGTGATCAAACATACAATCATAAGGATAGAGTGTATACAAAATATAAAACAGTTTGTCAGTTTGTCACTCATATGTTTTATATTTTGTATACACTCTATCCTTATGATTGTATGTTTGATCACTTTTTATAACACTTTTTATATTTGATTGTTCGTTAATTACACACCTGATATAATGTGGATGTTGTAACCTGTGTATCATGCTTGAAAAAGATGGCGGGATGCCGTCGAAACGTCGCATTTGATATGGGTCAATAAATCCCAATTTTTGCACTTTACTACTGGGTGTGCTGCTATATTTTCTGCATTATATATATATATATATATATATATATATATATATATATATAAAGATAGACTGTCTATTTATGAAGGTATTTATTTATTTATTTCTTTTTTGAGAGGTTGAGTGACTGTATGGATTTGGGTTTTTAAGGGTAAATACGTTTTTTCATATATTATAATCAGATTTTTTGGAAGGAGGGGGTTGTTGTCCAGTATAGCTACGCTGATCACAACATGGAAATTGTTTAAGGTGGGTAAAAAGAGACTCTTAGATTTTGTCCCAGTTTGGCATGATAAAAATTGGGCAGAAAAATATATGTGGGATACAGAGGTAAGGAAAATATTGTATATTGTAGAAGAGAATTTTGATTTACCAGATAAAACTTGGATTGAATACTTTTAGCAAAATGCATATGCTGTAACTGGGGAAAAGAGGGCTTTTTTTCTGTGTGATCCAATTGAGCTGATTAAAAACACTGTCAATAGTGAGATAAAAAAAAAAAAACATTGATGGTGATTTATAAAAAAAAAATATATGGGCAAGATGTCCATTAATGTAGGAAAAATGAATTCAGAGGTCTGGAAGAGAATCTATTGAAATGTTACATATGATTCAAATCATAACCATCGTATTACCCAATTTTGCATTTATCATGGTAGATGATGGAGGGAAAATAATTTCAAATAAGGTAAAACAAAAACTGTTTATTTTTTTATGCTAGATTATTGATAGTAGCGAGCGATTGAATTTCTCAAAAACTTTCTAACACTGGGACATGGCTGTAAACACGTTAGACAGTAAACCTCTACAAGGCAGGGTTTCCACCTTATTCCAGCAAAAACGCCAGACATTTTTTCAGGCGTTTTTGCCTTTAAGTGGAAATTGCATTTTTGGCCCCTTTTGCGTTTTTTTTCAAAATTTGTTGGGTACAAAAAAAAATAATGCAGTAGGGAAGGGAAAAAAATTATTTTACAACATTTACATTTTTTATAATCATATTTTAAGTAATTTTTAATAAAGTGTGTGTATGTGTTTCACCTTTTTTTTCTCTATTTTTTACATTTTTTAGGTAGTATACTACTCCCAGCATGGAACAGACTTTTCCACGATGAGAGTAGTACTACCTAATAGAAAGGTCGCCCCAGGTGTCACTCCTGACACCCGATGCGATCGTCATAACTATTGCAGAGATGTGGAGCAGCTCTATGCAGCGCTCTCATCTCTGCTCTGTAATCTGGCCAGCCAGTAATGTGAAAAGAAATTCACTAATGCATATATCCCGCCCAGAGTGGGGATTGACCGGATGGTTGTAGCCAATCCCCGCTCTCAGAGGGAAATATGAATCAGTGATGTGAATTCTATTCACATCACTGACCAGCCAGAGTATAGTGCAGATATGCGAACGCTGTACAGAGCAGCTCCACATCTCTGCAATAGATAGGACGATCACATCGGGGGGTCAGGAGTGACACCCCTATGTGATCTGTCCTTAACTGCAGGTACTACTACTCCCAACATGAAACACACTCTGCTCCATGCTGGGAGCTGTAGTACCTGCATTAATAGACAGATCGCAGTGAGTGTCACTTCTGACACCCGCTGTGATCCTCCTGTATAATGTAAAGATGTGGGCAGCTGCTCATCTATGGTCCCTTGTACTGACACATATATACACCTATTCATATTTCCCAATGAGAGTTGTGATTGGTTGGAACCATCTGGCCAATCACAGCTCTCTGCGGGAAATATGACTAGGTATATATATATATATATATATATATATATATATATGGCAGTGCATGGGGACCATAGAAGAGCAGCCGGCCTCATCAGAAGGATCACAAGGGACCCAGGGCGATCTGTCAATTAGTACAGGTACTACTACTCCCATCATGGAACAGTGTGTTCCATGCTGGAAGTAGCAGTACTACCTAAAAAATGTAAAAAAAGAAAAGAAAAAAAAATGAAAAACACACACACACACACATACACACAACATTTTTATTATTGTTGGCTACAATTTTAGTCCCCTGCCCGCTCACATAAATTGATCCCTGTTTAAAAATTTATAAATATTTCATTATAAAAAAGATACATTTAATTAAATACAATTTTTTCCATCACTACTGTAATCTTTTTTATTATTTTTTTTAATGGTATCCGATGAAATTTTATTAAAAAAGATATCTTCATCACTTTAATGGATCGCTAAAGTTCCAAAAAAATAAAAACCGCCAGCAAAAATGTCAAAGTTAAAACCCACATGGCATTTTCCTTGGCATTTTTTCACTCCCATAGACTTCTATGGGAGGAAAATGCCAAGATTTTCCTTAACCTCTTAAGGACCCAGCCATTTTACACCTTAGGACCCGGCCATTTTTTGAACATCTGACCACTGTCACTTTAAACATTAATAACTCTGGAATGCTTTTAGTTATCATTCTGATTCCGAGATTGTTTTTTCGTGACATATTCTACATTAACATAGTGGTAAAAAAAATTGTAACTTGCATCCTCTCTTGGTGAAAAATGTGAAAATTTTATGAAAAATTTTAAAATTTTGCATTTTTCTAACTTTGAAGCTCTCTGTAAGGAAAATGGATATTCAAAATATTTTAATTTTTTTTCACATATACAATATGTATACTTTATGTTTGCATCATAAAATTGACAAGTTTTTTCTTTTGGAAGGCACCAGAGGGCTTCAAAGTTCAGCAGCAATTTTCCAATTTTTCACAGGTTTGAAGTGGATTTGAAGGGTCTTCATCTTAGAAATACCCCACAAATGACCCCATTATAAAAACTCCACCCCTCAAAGTATACAAAATGATATTCGGTCAGCCTTTTAACCCTTTAGATGTTTCACAGGAATAGCAGGAATGTGAAGGAGAAAATTCACAATCTTCATTTTTTACACTCGCATGTTCTTGTAGACCCAATTTTTTAATTTTTACGAGGGGTAAAAGGAGAAAATGTATACTTATATTTGTAGCCCAATTTCTCTCGAGTAAGCACATACCTCATATGTCTATGTGAAGTGTTCGGTGAGTGCAGTAGAGGGCTCAGAAGCGAAGGAGCGACAAGGGGATTTTAGAGAGTACGTTTTTCTGAAATGGTTTTTGGGGGGCATGTTGCATTTAGGAAGCCCCTATGGTGCCAGAACAGCAAAAAAAAAAACACAGGACCCCTTGAGGAACGTAACAAGGAATAAAGTTAGCCTTAATACCCCACGTGTTTCATGACTTTTGCATATGTAAAAAAATAAAATAAAATTTGTGATTCCCCCCAAATTTCACATTTTTGCAAGGGTTAATAGCAAAAAATACCCCCCAAAATTTGTAACCCCATCTCTTCTGAGTATGGAGGTACCCCATAAGTTGACCTGAAGTGCACTATGAGCGAAGTACAATGCTCAGAAGAGAAGGAGTCATATTTGGCTTTTTGAGAGCAAATTTTGCTCGGGGGGCATGTCGCATTTAGGAAGCCCCTATGGTGCCAGGACAGCAAAATAATCCCCACATGGCATACCATTTTGGAAACTAGACCCCTTGAGGAACGTAACAAGGGGTACAGTGAGCATTTACCCCCACTGTTGTCTGTCAGATCTTTGGAACAGTGGTCTGTACAACATTTTTAATTTGCACAGCCCACTGTTCCAAAGATCTGTCAGACACCTGTGGGGTGTAAATTCTCACTGCTCCCCTCATTACATTCGGTGAGGGGTGTAGTTTCCGAAATGGGGTTACATGTGGGGTTTAGTTTTTTTTGCGTTTGTCAAAACCGCTGTAACAATCAGCCACCCCTGTGCAAATCACCTCAAATGTACATGGTGCACTCTCCCTTCTGGGCCTTGTTGTGCGCCCCCAGAGCACTTTGCGCCCACATATGGGGTATCTCCATAGTTGGGAGAAATTGCATTACAAATTTATTTATTTTTTTTCCCTTTTACCTCTTGTCAAAATGAAAAGTATAGGGCAACACCAGCATGTTAGTGCAAAAAAAATTTTTTTTTACACTAACATGCTGGTGTAGACCCCAACTTCACATTTTCATAAGGGGTGAAAGGAGAAAAAGCCCCCCAAAATTTTTTAGGCAATTTCTCCCGAGTACGGCGATACCCCATATGTGACCCTAAACTGTTGCCTTGAAATACGACAGGGCTCCAAAGTGAGAGCGCCATGCGCATTTGAGGCCTAAATTAGGGATTTGCATAGGGGTGGACATAGGGGTATTCTACGCCAGTGATTCCCAAACAGGGTGCCTCCAGCTGTTGCAAAACTCCCAGTCAACGGCTGTCCAGCAATACTGGGAGTTGTCGTTTTGCAACAGCTGGAGGCTCCATTTTGGAAACAGTGGCGTACCAGACGTTTTTCATTTTTATTGGGGAGGGGGGCTGTGTAAGGGTATGTGTATATGTAGTGTTTTTTTTACTTTTTATGTTATTTTGTGTTAGTGTAGTGTAGTGTAGTGTTTTTAGGGTACAGTCACATGGGCGGGGGGTTACAGCGAGTTTGAGCTGCCGTGCATCTCACTGTTTGAGCTTGAGTTTGAGCAGCCTGATACTCACTGTAAGCCCCCTGCCCATGTGAATGTATCCTGTACATTCACAGGGGGGGGGGACCTCCAGCTGTTGCAAAACTACAACTCCCAGCATGCACAGTCTATCAGTGCATGCTGGTAGTTATAGTTTTGCAACAGCTGGAGGCACACGGGTTGGAAAACACTGAGTTAGGAAACAGACAATGTTTCCCAACCAGTGTGCCTCCAGTTGTTGCAAAACCACAACTCCCAAACTTTCTCAGGCATGCTGGGAGTAGTAGTTCGGCAACATCTTTAGAGCCAGATGTTGCCGAACTACAACTTCCAGCATGCTTGGAGTTATAGTTTTGCAACATCTGGAGGACTACAGTTTGCAGACCACTAATACAGTGGTTCCCAATCTGTGCCCTTCCAGATGTTGCAAAACTACAACTCCCAGTATGCCAAAACTGTCCAGGCATGCTGGGAGTTGTAGTTCTGCAACATCTGAAGGGCCAGATGTTACAGAACTACAACTCCCAGCATGCCTGGGCAGTAAGGGCATGCTGAGGATGTGTAGTTTTGCAACATCTGGAAGGGCACAGTGGTCTCCAAACTGTGGACCTCCAGATGTTGCAAAACTGCAACTCCCAGCATGCCCAGACGCCAAGGGCTGTCTGGGCATGCTGGGAGTTGTAGTTTACAGGGTCCCATTACAGCAATGCATGTCGCTTTACGGCGACGTGCATTGCTGTAAAGGGCCCGACCGCGGCTGAAGATCAACTCACCTGTCGCCGCCGCCATCTTCATCGCAGGGATCTGAGTCTTCAGGGACGAGGTAAGTACCGGGGCCGGTCCCCAGTACTCCCCCGTCCCCCGCCGCGTCCTCCGGTCTTCCTCCCGTCCTCTCCGGACTTTCAGGGGCCGGGCAGGACGGGAGGAAGTAACAGCCCCCCCTCCTGTGATTGATCGGTTAACTAACCGACAGATCGCAGGGTATAGGAGGAGGTGGCAGATGGAATCATGCGAAATTACCGGGCGGTCGGGTCCCAGAGACCCGATCAGCCTGGTATTGCCGCATATCGCAAGGGCGATTTCCCCTCGGCGTTTGCCCTGGATGCCTGCTGAAGGATTTCAGCAGGCATCCAGTTCCGATCTCTGCCCGGCGCGCGGCAGAGACCGGAAAACGCCAGGGCGTATGGATACGCCCTGGGTCCTTAAGGCCCAGGGTGTGATGGCGTATCCATACGCCCTGGGTCCTTAAGGCCCAGGGTGTGATGGCGTATCCATACGCCCTAGGTCCTTAAGAGGTTAACAAAATCACAAAGTCTCAAAAAGAGGTTGTTTTTGAAAAACTTCCAAGGAGCCAAAAATTGCTGAAAAACGCCAAAAGGATAAAAAAAAATAAAAATCACCAAACTGAAAAACACCAACTGGATATGCCATTTTGCAGCTCCCTATTGACATACAGCTAACATCTGGCCGCAACGCTTTTTTTTTTTTTGTTATAATATAGATTTATTAAGGTTTTCAATACAGAGAAAACACACGAGTAAAAAGCAACATAACACAGGTATCAAATAGCAAACAAGTGCATGAAAACCCCTCCATCAAAGGTGACACAAACGGATATCCATTGTACATGGTGATGATGGCCCAAATGAGGTAGGTATGTAATGGGCAGCAGACACCCCATCAATAGTGATGTCGCAAACATAACATTTTCGGTTGGCGAATGGCGAACTTCCGCAAATGTTCGCGAACCGGCGGGCGAACCGCCATGGACTTCAATGGGCAGACAAATTTTAAAACCCACAGGGACTCTTTCTGGCAACAATAGTGATTTAAAAGTTGTTTCAAGTTGACTAATACCTGGACTGTGGAGTGCCGGAGGGGGATCCATGGCAAAACTCCCACGGAAAATTACATAGTTGATGCAGAGTCTGGTTTTAATCCATAAAGGGCATAAATCACCTATTATTCCTAAATTCTTTGGAATAACATGCTTTAGCCCCATTTAGGGAGCACATAGAGCCCCCCTTTAGGCATCACATAGTTAGATTCCCCCCTTTAGGCAGCACATAGATTTCCCCATATTAGGCAGCACATAGTTAGAGCCTCCCTTTAGGCAGCACATAGAGCCCCCTTTAGGCAGCACAAAGAGCCCCCCTTTAGGCATCACATAGTTAGATCATCCCTTTAGGCAGCACATAGATTCCCCCATATTAGGCAGCACATAGTTAGAGCCCCCCTTTAGGCAGCACATAGGTAGAGCCTCCCTTTAGGTAACACATAGTTATATCCCCCCTTTAGGCATCACATAGTAAGATCCCCCCTTTAGGCAACACATAGATTCCCCCATGTTGGGCAGCACATAGTTAGAGCTCCCCTTTAGGCAGCACATAGAGCCCCCCTTTAGGCAGAACATAGATTCCCCCATATTAGGCAGCACATAGTTAGAGCCTCCCTTTAGGCAGCACATAGAGCCCCCTTTAGGCAGCACATATTTATATCTCCCTTTAGGCAGCACATAGATTCCTAGATTTCCCCATATTAGGCAGCACACAGTTAGAGCCCCCCTTTAGGCAGCACTGGTTTTATTTCACAAGCAAAAAAGGTATTTTTTTTTTAATTGAACAACTGTCACACCAAATGAGATTTGCACTAGTGAGACAATGAGCAAAAAAAGGTTGCCAGCGGAGTTACCCTTTTAAGCAGAGGTCCCCAACCAGGGTGCCTCCAGCAGTTGCAAGACACACGGACTGAACTTATAGCCCTTTTAATACTGTAGTTAGTTGCTTGAAGGAAATAAAGTTTTACACCGGAGTACCCCTTTTAACCAGCGGTCCCCTCCCAACCTGGGTGCCTCCAGCTGTTGCAAGACACACGGACTGAACTTATAGCCCTTTCAATACTGTAGTTAGTTGCTTGAAGGAACTTAAGTTTTACACTGGAGTACCCCTTTTAACCAGCGGTTCCCTCCCAACCAGGGTGCCTCCAGCTGTTGCAAGACACACAGACTGATATTTGAGCCCTAAAAAGGGCTTTTTTGGGTGCTGTCCTTAAAGCAGATGTTAGACTAGTGCTTTAGGAGTAAAGTGGACCCTGAATACACCACCTAGCAGCAACTTAGCTATCGCTTTCCCTATTACAGCAGGAGCAGCTTCTCTGTCCCTCCACTTTCTAAGCCTGCAGCATGCCGAATGAAGGTAAAATGGCGTCCGTGCAGGAGGTAGGAGGGTCTGGAAGGGAGGGACTGCTGCTGATTGGCTGTGATGTGTCTGCTGACTCTGACTCACAGGGTCAAAGTTTACCGCAATGTTAAAGTATAGGGGGCAAATCGAACTTCACATATGTTCGCCCGGCGATGCGAATGCAAACATGCTAAGTTCGCCGGGAACTGTTCACTGGCAAACAATTCACGACATCTCTACCCATCAATAGCCTAAAGCATAACAGAGTCAATGAGAACAAAAGGATTTATGAAAGGGGTAAAGATTTATATAACAAGAAGAACGGATTCTGGGTTACTGCAGGCTGTCTCAGAAAGGAGAGTGGAGGAGGGAGGAGGCGGAGAAGAGAAAGTGGGTACAGGACAGAAGTAAAGGGGATAAAAGAGGGTAGTGGGTAGGAGAAGAAGGGGGGAGGAGCAGCTAGTACTGGGTGGGTAACACCCCCGAGAAAGTGTTAGGAAGTGTTATAGATCCATTGTATGATTATGGCGTCAGGTATAAGGTTCTATAGGCGTCGGTAGACAGAAAACGAAGACAGGGTCCTCATATTGTGTAGTGTCTTAAGTGTCTCCTAGAGTCAGCTATCAATTCTTCCATCCTGTGGATGTGAGTGAGCTCCTGGGCCCATTCAGAGAAAGATGGAGGGGAAGCAAACTTCCATCTCCTAGGGATTACTGACCTGGCAGCCAGTAGCATGAATCTGATCAGGCGAGTGGGCCATTTAGGAACTGTTGGAGGGAGAATAGAGAGAAGGAGATAGGCGAATAGATGTGGGGTCGAAGATCGTGTCTAGGACCTGATCCAGAAGGGAAGCAGTAAGGGGCAGAAGAGCCAGATGTGCGACATAGTGCCACCCGGTGTACCACATCTCCAGCATTGGTCTGGTGAGCCAGGATAAAATCAGGACAACAGGGTTGGGACTCTGTACCACCCTGTGAGGAGTTTATAATTTGTCTCCTGCACCTTACAAGAAATGGATGTCCTGTGGCAAATGGATATGGCACTTCCCCATTCCTCATCCGAGAACTCACGATTCAATTCTCGCTCCATGCCACAACGGAAGGGTAGTGGATCATCTTGGAGAGCATCGAGCAGGAAAGCATACAGAGCACTAATGGGACGGTACATCTCATTACCTGTCGTACAGAGTTTCTCGAATGGAGAAAGGGACGGTGGAGGTTTAGAGACACACTATTCACGTCATAAAAATGTCTCAGTTGAGTGTATTGAAAGCTGTGCATGAGAGTGATAGGTGAATGAGAAATAAGTTCTAGTAAGGGTTTCAGCCCAGAGGGACCTAAGAAATGTGAGAAGGAGATACCTTCCGATTTAGATCCGCTGCACAAAGGAAATCACAAAAGAAGAAACTCGAGCCAGCACAGGACAATATACAATACACCCTTTACGTATGGTTCCACAAACACTAGTTCATTCCTTAGCAGTTCCTTTCCATATCTGTTCTTTCTCACATTTTCCAAATTGATCTGTCTTCCCCTGTCCAGTCATATACACATCAGTTCCCTATCCATAATGGCTATCTCCTATTTCCATATTTCCTATATATTTTATTTTTAATGATTTACTCATCATTTCTTCAGTTTTTCCATCACTACTGTACCGGGGTTGCACCCAGTCCATAATTCTAGTAAGAACTGCTGCTAGATAGTAGAATAGACAGTCAGGCAAGCCCAATCCGCCACCTGGTTTTTCATCTAGACAGTATATGTTGCGGTATACGAGGGCGTCCATGGGACCACATGAAGCTAGATAGGAGTGATGAGAGTTCTCTAAAAAAGGCTTTGGGAGGAATGAGGGGGATGCAAGAGAGGAGATGTAAAAGTCTGGGTAGTACGTTCATTTTGATAATGTTAATTCTTCCCAGCCAAGAGAAGTCCTTCCGCTCCCACCTAGCCAGATCTGATTTAATAGTTTGTAGAAGAGGGGGGAAATTAATGCGGAAGGTCTCTAAGAGGTTACAGGGAACCTGCACACCTAAGTATTTGAGAGATCTAGAACACCACTTGAAAGGGAAGTTGGTTCGCAATTGTTGGTAGTCTCAGGGGGAGGGTAATTGTTACGCTGAGCGCTCTGGGTCCCAGCTCCTCCCCGGAGCGCTCGTGGTGTTCACCTCCATGCAGCGCCCCGGTCAGACCCGCTGACCGGGAGCGCTGCATTAGTGTCACCGACGGAAATGCGACCTGCATCCCAATCTCCTCACCTGACCCGTCCTCCGTCTGCTCAGTCCCGGCCCCGCTCCCCTGGAGATTTAAAGGGCCAGTGCGCCATTGATTGGCGCCTGGCCCAATCAGTACCTGCACCTGTGTCCTCCTTATAAAAACCCACTTCCCCTTCTTGGTATCGCCGGATCTTGTTGCCTAGTGCCAGTGAAAGCGTTTTGTGTATGTTCCAAGCCAGTGTTCCAGACCCTCTGCTGTTGCCCCTGACTACGATCCTTGCTGCCTGCCCTGACCTTCTGCTACGTCCGACCTTGCTCTTGCCTTGTCCCTTGTACTGCGCCTGTCTCAGCCGTCAGCTGGGGTTAAGTCGCTATCGGGTGGAACGACCTGGGGGTTACCTGCCTCTGTAAGTCCCTCCCACTTTGCGGCGGGCTCTGGTGAAAACCAGTAACCCCTAGACTCTGTTCCCCTGGTACGGCCCACGTCATCACCCCACTGTGTCAGGATGGATCCACCACCAGTGTCCTCGCTGCATACCTATCCGGATCCTGACAGTAATGTTGAGTGCCTCACTTTTGGAAGAGTTCAGTTTATAGTGGGAATAATGCGAAAATGTGAGGATGGTGGAGAGTAGGGCTGGAAGAGATATGTGGGGGTAAGTTAAGAAGAGCAAGAGGTCATCAGAGAAAGCTGAACATTTGTTATGGTGCGAGAACATCTGTAGGCCCTTGATATCTTGATTCTTGCGTATAGCCACCAGGAGATGTTCCATTCATAACACAAATAGCAGGGGGGATAATGGACAGCCTTTCCTCATACCATTACAAATGTTGAAAGGGGACGATAGTTGGACATTGACCCTAATCTGGGCTTGAAGGTCGGAGTAGAGCGCCATGATGCGTGAACTCATCTGAGTTCCCAGGCCAATTTGGGACAGAGTGGCCCTAAGGAAGCCCCAGTCAGAGCGATCAAAGGCCTTCTCCACATCCAGGGAGAGCAGGAAAATAGGTACTTTGGTCATGTGGGCACAATGGATAAAGGAGAAAGTCCAAAGAGTATTATCTCTGGCCTCCCTGCTGCGGACAATGCCCACTTGGTCGGTGTGGACAATATGGCATATGGGGGCCCAACCTATTTGCCATCAATTTGGTGTAGAGTTTGGTATCAGTGTTAAGTAGGGAGATGGAACGGTAACTTTGGCATAAGTTGGGATCCTTACCATCTTTAGGGATCACTGTGATAAAAGCGCGTAAGAAGGATTGAGGAGGAGGAGAGGAATCAGAGATTACAATGAGGGCAGAGAGAAGAGACGAGGATAACTCAGGTTGGAGGTGTTTATAAAATTTGGTTGTATAGCCATCAGGGCCGGGGCTTTTCCCCACAGGCAGGGATTTAATGGCCTCACAAAGCTCTTCTGGGGAGAAGAGATGATGTCTCCAGGGAAGAGATGATGCCTGCTGACAGAATTGGTATTGCAGTGGAAGCGATATATGAATGCGGGGATGGAGCATCAGGAGTGGATTGGGAATTAGCCCCAAGGGGTTGCAGGTTATGGAGCGTGGAGTAGTAGTTGCGAAAAGCTGTGAGTATTTTGGGTGTCAGGTGAGAGAGGGAACCTGTGGAGTCTCGAACTGCAGGGACAAAAAGGGAGGATTTCTTCTTCTCTCAGCGCTTTCGCTAGTAGTCTACCCGATTTGTTCTCCATTTGTAAAAAAAATTCCCCATAAGTTGTCTATAGTATCGGTATTTCGCATTCGACAAGGCTAAAATATCCTGTCAAACGCGAATGATATCCCAAAGTACTTGCTTTTGTTGAGTCCTCTTGTGCAAGGTTGCTGAAAGGGTGGAGGTCTGTCTGCAGTGAGGAAAGCTTAGCTGTCGCTTCCCTTTTTAATCGTACCCCATGCTTCACTAGGACACCTCTTAGAACACATTTCAGCGCTTCCCATTTAATAAGTGGGGAGGAAGTGTCAGTATTATGGTCCACCTGGAAGTTCGTTATCGCCTCCTTAAGGTCCTGGGAGCAAAGGGTATGCAGGAAGAGGGATTTGTTCAGTTTCCAGGAAGCATGGGGTTTGGAAAAAGAGAGAACGGTGAGAGTAAGCAAAACCGGTGCATGGTCAGAAAAGGTAATCAAGCCTATAGAGGAATGATTAACTGACGTCAGGAGGTGGTGGGGACAGAAGATGTAGTCTATTTGACTGTATGAATTGCAAGGGTGGGAGTAGAAGGTATAGTCTCGGTTATGTGTAGTGTTGAGCGGCATAGGCCATATTCGAATTCGAGAATATTCGCGAATATATGGACGAATATTCGTAATATTCGCGAATATTTGCATATTCGTAATATTCTCATTTTATTTTCGCATATGCGAATATGTGTGCGAAAATTAACATATGCAAAAATTTGCATATACAAAATTTATCATAAGCGTAAATTCGCATATGCGAAAATTTGCATATGCAAATGTTCGCATATGCGAAAATTCGCACACCAGTCTCACACAGTAGTATTAGAGCCTTCTTACACCACATAAGCTGGAAGCAGAGAGGGATGATCACTGTGATGTGTACTGTAAAAAAAACAGAAAAAAAAACGAATATTCGTAATTACGAATATATAGCGCTATATTCGCGAATATTCGCGAATAAATTTGAATTGCGAATATTCGCGAGCAACACTAGTCATGTGCGTGAAAAGTGAGTCACTTAATTGCAGAGCGTATAATTTAGTACGAAGAGCTCATAGTTTGCGCTAGGAGATGAGAGAGTGACCTGTGGACAACACGTCCACGGGTCACTCGCTCATCTCCTAGGGCAAACTATAAGCTCTTCGTACTAAATTACATGTGGCAACTTTAATCTCCCTATCTCTCCACTTCAAGACACTTGTAGCGGAGAGATAGGGAGATTAAAGTCGCCACATAGTATGATCTGGCCGGTTGCAAAGGAGGACAGGGTCTCAAGGGTTTTAATGAGAAAAGACACTTGGTTATGATTAGGAGCATACACAGAAGCTACCGTTAATTTGTGGCCAGAAAGTTCGCAATTCGCAAAAATATATTGGGCGCTAGTATCAATTGAAGTGTCCTATAATAATAGGAAGAGATCTATTGAAGGCCAATGAGACACCTTTAGTTCTCGCATCTCGGTTTGTACTGTGTAGCCAAGTGGAGTAGTAACTAGTAGAGAGTGTAGGGAGATGGCCCTCTTTAAAATGGGTCTCCTGAAGGGCTAGTATGTGTGTCCTTTGTTTATGAAAGGAATACAGGATTTGAGCTGGTTTCGCGGGCGTGTTAAACCCTTTAATGTTTAGTGTAGTAACATTAATGTCAGCTGCCATAGTAGGAGGGATAGAGAATGCATATCTTACCACCATTCCAAAGTCAAAGCCGGGAACCCAGCCCTCGAGGTCTGTCAAGAAGGTTGCATCTCCAGCTATGGGGGAAGAAAGGGAAAAGCGAAAAGTGAGGAACAGAAGCAAGGAGCAGAGACAGAAAAAACATCTGTAAGGGAACAAATACACAGGGACTAGAGAGTAAGGCCACAAGGGCCAGGTAAGGCACTAACAGATCCAGTCCGCGTGCCACACTAATGGAGCAATGTGGAAGAAGCATTAGCAACAGGTAAAAGTAACAGGTGTACAAATATAACAAGTACAGTGACCTAAGGCCCAATGGTATCTAAAGGGAAACCTCATCGCCTGGAAGCGATAGGAAAACTAAGGAGGCTATATGGATCAGGTAATGTCAGGAGACCAACATGGAGTACAACATAGAGTGTCACATGGCTACGAATAGTGACTTGAATTGGTAGATAAACAATCAATAATAAAAGTGAAACTGATTCAGGTCTTGCGTCCTTGTCGTTGTGGAAATGGATCAGGAAAAGTCTTTTCTCTAGGACTCCTCAAGGACAGTTGGAGGTCTTTGGGATGGCGAGCTGATAGGACTGTCGGGGTGAAGAGCAGTTCCCAGTCTGTAGGGCCACCAATGGCAACTTGAAGGTGGTCCTCAGGTCGGCGTAGGGTGGCAGTTGTAGAGCCATGGAGTGCAAAGAGGGAGAAGTGGGAGCCCCAACGATACAATATTCATGCATTCTGGAGTACTGTCAGGAGAGGTTTCATAGCTGCCCTAAGGTGAAGAGTATGTAAGGATAAGTCCGGGAACAAACAAATTTCATTCCCCTGAAACTGGAGAGATTGAATATTGCAGTTCTTTCACATTATTTCCTCCTTCAGGAGGTAGTGGTGGACCCTACAGATTATGTCCCTGGGTTTCGACGGGTCAGGGCTTTTGTCCTTGAGAGCTCTGTGGGCCCGGTCAAGTTCCAGAAAATAGTTTTTGGAGTATATCATTAAAGATGCGTTGGAGAGTTGAAGGCAGTTCTGTGGGGGGCAACAGTTTCAGGAAGACCTTTGATGCGTTTATTGTTGCGTCTATTCCTGTTGTCCAAGTCATCATGAGTAACAGCTCCGTACAATGTAGATACAGAGAGGGAGCGTGTGGTTTCCTGCACAGCTACTGGGAGGGCAGGCTGAGGGCGTGTCTGTGAAGAAGGTATTGCTGGCCGTGAGCCCTGCCGGAAATAAGCTGTAATCTGCTGGGATGTTTCTGGGGGTGCTTGAGAGGCTTTCGCCTGTTTTTTTGTATCTAATTCTGCCTCCCATCATGAATATTTTGCCTCTTAAGAAAGGGCACAGACAGGAGCTCTCTTTAGGTGCGTCCTGCAACCAGTGCGCCAAGCCACACACTCCACACCGTTTTTTTTGCAAAAAAAAAAAAAAACTAAACCTAGCATTAGAGTTTTTTGAGGCAACAGTAGTTTTTTTTTATTTTTTTGCAGTAAGAGGGCGGATTTGGGTTTTTGCTTGGTGAATGAAAAGTGCTGGAAAATTCTATGATTATTAAGAATTTGCCTCTTTGTTATGATTGAAAAAAAAATCTAAAAAGAAATTAGGATTAAAAGGAACCTAAAAATTCATTTTAAATTACGTAAACCATACAGATTACATTTATTCAATTCAGATGTACAGAAGCGGCACACAAACTGAATTCTTACAAGTGAGGGAAATGTTATTGAAATATCTTGCAGTGAGATTGGGCCATCTACATGCACACTTATCAGTATGTTAAACTGCCTATCGGCTCACTTTACTGGCTCACAGTTGACCTTACTGATTGCTAATTTCCAGGCTTCCCACACAGCAGGATCACAAAGAAATAAAATTACAGAGTTATTCATCCTCTGTGGGTTTTTTTTCTAGTACGAATGTCTGCTGATTACCTGTCAATCAAGGCTAAGCATTAACATCTGACACCATATGCAGAAGAACAACACCAAGAATACATGAAACTATTTTATTTCCAAATTTTACAAGTCTGAATATGGGGGAGGGGAGATGTAGACAAAAAGATCTAGAATACAGTAACTCCCATACTTTTGATTGTGCTATATAATTAAAACGCTGAAATTAAAAGTATCCTTAGAGAGAACCAGAGAAAATGACATGTTTAATGAGCAGCAGACAAAGCATGTCAAATGAGAAAAAGAATATCTCAAGTCAAAGGCTTGTCATACATATTAGACAGTTCTTAGCCAAACCCTATAATTATGTCCGGACCAGCCAGCCATATGTCGGGGGGGGGGAAAAAGTTTTAACATAACATATTTGACCCTTTCTTCTGGAGGGAGATAACCCACAACTAAAAGGTGTCTAGAAGGACAGAGGTGCCGGACAATAGCTTCTTTACCTCTCCATATTGGAGAAAGAAATAGTTGATAGCTATCTACAGTATATGCCATTAGTTTATATTGCTATTCTAGCCCCCACTAGAGCTTTCCAGAAGTACTAACAGCAAGCATCCTTATCCCACAAGCAAAAATGCTATATAGTATACAAGCACAACACAAGTAAGGCCTCCTTAACCCCTTAAGAACTTTTATTTTTGCATTTTAGTTTTTTCCTCCTCGCCTTCTAAAAATCATAACTCTTATATTTTCATCTACAGATGATTATGAAGGCTTGTTTTTTGCACGACCAATTGTCCTTTGCAATGACATCACTCATTTTACCATTAAAATGTATGCACAACTAAAATGTGTATGGGGAAATTGAAAAGAAAACCACAATTTTGTTAATTTTGGAAGGTTTGGTTTTCCCGATGTACAATTTAAGGTAAAAATGACATGTTTTCTTTATTCTGTGGGTAAATTAGATTAAAATTATACCCATGATTGCATACTTTTCTTTTATTGTACAGCTTTAAAAAAATCTCAAACTTTTTAACCAAATTTGTACGTTTAATATCCCTCTATTTTGATGACCTATAACTTTTTTTATGCCGTGATCTGTACATTTTATTGATACCACATTTGCGTATATAAAACTTTTAATAAATGTTTTATTATAATTTTTTTTTCTTTGAAAG
Source organism: Hyla sarda (assembly GCF_029499605.1). Taxonomy (NCBI): domain Eukaryota; kingdom Metazoa; phylum Chordata; class Amphibia; order Anura; family Hylidae; genus Hyla; species Hyla sarda. Next base: position 271,162,446 of record NC_079190.1, on the reverse strand, counting down.
GATGTGACAAAAAAGTAGCAATTGTGGACTTTTTTTTTTTTTCCCCTTTCATGACGTTCACAGTACAGGATCATTAACATTATATTTTGATAGTTCAGACATTACGCAAGTTGCAATACCAAATATGTTTATAATTTTTTTTTTTACACTTTTTGGGGGTAAAGTGGGAGAAAGGGACAATTTACATTTTTATTGGGGGAGAGGTTTTTTCACATAGGGGACTATCTATAGCAATCACTTGATTGCTAATACTGTTCAGTGCTATGCATGGGACATAGCACTAATCAGTATTATCGATGATCTTCTGCTCTGGGCTGCTCGATCTCAGACCAGAGCAGAAGACCCCTGGAGGTGGACGGAGACAAGTGAAGGAGGGGACCTCCGTCTGCCATTATGGATGATTGGATCCCCGTGTCAGCACTGCGGCAATCCGATCATCCATTTTACCGACTGCACTGCCGCAGATGCCATGATCTGTATTAATCAAGGCATCTGAGGGGTTAATGGCAGACATAAGCGCGATCGCTCATGTCTGCTATTACCAACGGGTCTTTAGCTGCTGATAGCAGCCGGGATCTGCCCTGCATGATGCGAGCACCACTGCGGTGCTCGCAGTCATGTACAGGATGTAAATGTACATCCTGGTGCGTTAAAGGGGTTGTGCGCTGCCCTGGCTTTCGGAGCTCCGCACGCAGCACCCGGAAGTTCATTACTCCGAACGCTGTGTGCGGGCTTCCGTGTTCGCGGCTGCCGGGCATGACGTCATGCCCGGCCCCCTCGTGACGTCACGCCCCCTCAACGAATGTCTATGGGAAGGGGGCGGGACGTCACTCCCGGCGGCCGCGAACACGGAAGCCCACACACAGCATTCGGAGTAATGAACTTCCGGACGCTGCGTGCGGAGCTCCGAAAGCCAGGGCAGCGCACAACCGCTTTAAGCGCCACCGCACCAGGATGTACATTTACGTCCTGTATCATTAAGGGGTTAAGTATGCAGGCATATATGGAGCATGATATATCACTGCATAAGGGTATACACATTTCAATTTCTTCTTTCATTTTTAAAGAGGCATTTGAAAATTAAAAGAAGCAATCTGATTGGTTGCTATGGGCTACTGGTCAACTTTTTCTCTACACAGGTTTTGATGAATCTCCCCCTGTGTGTCAAAATGTTGGCATTTTGGTGAAGCATGGCATTGCAACTTAGGTCACACCTCCCTTCTGATAGGCCATGTCCACTTGATGAGGTACAGATTCTGTTCTTTTGTGGTGCACTTTTGTTGATGCACTTTTGCTATGCACTAAAATGCTGGTAGATTTGATTACAGAGTTTTGGTGTATCAGCCTTAGAATATCTGGGACAATGTTGTTGAAAAAAGAAAAGCCACTGCAATATTTCATGCAGTTTCTTAGGCCCCTTTCACTCTACAAAAACACTTCCATTATGAATGCCCGTTAGGAAATCGGCAGTTATACGGCCGGTACAAAATCACTAAGGGCCATTAGAAAATTCCACTATAGTCTATGGGATTTTTCTAATAGCCGTTTTAACCCGTTATCGCCCGTTATTAATAACGGCAGTTATTTTGTGACGGGCGAATGAACAGGAGAAATAGTGCATGCACTAATTCTCCTGTTGCTATAGCCCGTCACAAAATAACGGCTGTTATTAATAAAGGGCGACAACGGTTTAAAACGGCTATTAGAAAAATCCCATAGACTATAGTGGGATTTTCTAACCGCCGTTAGTGATTTTGTACCGGCCGTATAACTGCCGATTTCCTAACAGGCGTTCATAACGGAGTTGTTTTTATAGTGTGAAAGGGTCCAACATGAACCAAACCAACATGAAAAGTCAATTGATTAGGAAGGAAAAGTATAAGTTCTTCCTTTATATGACATGTTCCTTTTGAATCCAGTAATGACTTTCCATAAAAGAAAAATCTACAGCAAACCCTTCCACAAAATTTGCTTGAACATCCCATTAGCCATAAATAGTTAAATTATCTTGCAGACAAGTAAATGTCCTTCATATTTATCAATTAGGTCCTTGGAAAGAATTAATTAATTATGTAATTAGTGGATAATTTACTATACACTCACCAAATGGACTGTTTCCTTCACACAACTAATTATAGGACTGATTGTAGTTTGATGTATTTGTTTTCATGAATTGTGAAACATGTTTATCAGAAGAGAAAGATTTTGTCATGCAACTTGTTATTTTTTTTTAATAAAAACCTAAACCAGATGGCGTCTAAAGATATGAAGAAAACTAATTACGGCTTTTTAAAGTTCCTTAACAACTATTAAATTGATTTTCCCTTTAAGATGAGAACGTCTTTGTTTTCATAGCTATTTCATACTTTCAAGCAGAACTTAAAAAGTTTTAACATGTAAAGTATCAATCATTCTAGGTTGTGCTGCCTTGACATCTGTGAATGTTGTATTTGATTAAGTAAAATATAATAAAACTTTCTTAAAAACTTAATTCACACCATGTTTAATGTGTACTGTTTGTGTATATGCAGTTAATATGCCATATATGGAGATGTGCAAATACATTTTAGTAGGGAAATGTATGCCAAAAGGGTATGTGTTTTTATTGGAAGTCCATATTATGTTATGTAGTCTTGCACTGTTCCTTCAACTTATTTAAGTCTCTAGAAGCCTTAGACAAAGGTTTCCATGTTAATATAAAGCAATGAAAGCTGGTATACAAATGTACCCCTCTCCAGGGTTCTACCCTGTGATGCCGGAGGTCACTAGCAGTTCATGTGACTACCATAGTCTATAGACGGTAATCACTTGACCAGTAGGACACTCCAGTTTACTCGCTCCCCAGTGTGTGGCACCTTAAAGTGTACCCGTCAGATCCAACAAAAAAAAATGTTTTTAATATATCACTCAGTACCTAATACTGACATGTACATCTAATTTTTTTTTGTGTCTAGCACCTTTATTTATTTTTTTATTACACTTTTAATTTAGCTCACTAGTCTGAATTCCTCTCGAAGGGAGGGGGCATGGCCTCACTGTGCAGGTCTCTGCCCCCTCCCTCAGAATGTTGTCTGCTCACATCTCCCCTAGCATTAGAAAAACTACAAGTCCCAGCTTGTCCTCACTGACAGTAGCGGGACACAAGCTGACAGTGGGAGGATTTTTCCTCCAGCTGTGAGCCCTGCGCTCACAGCTGTCAATCAAGGAAGTGTGTCCATGACGTAGGTGATGATGCATGGACACAGCAGGACTAGTATGGGTCCAAGCAGGCAGGGGGGCAGTTGTTTGACTGGCTTTTTCAGTATGAAATACTAAAAATGTTCTAATGAAAGCAATTGCAAAACCTATTGGTTTTGCATGCTTTACAACATATCAAAAGATTTTGTATCTGACAGTGCCCATTTAAAGGGGTACTCTGCTGCCCTGTGTCGGAAGCTCCGCTCCCCAGCGTCCGGAAGTTTATTGTTTCGGACGCTGTGTTCGGGCTTCCGTGTTCAGGGCCGCCCCTTGTGATGTCCCCTCAGCGAAAGTCTATGGGAAGGGGGCTTGAAGTGACGAAGGGGGCGGGCGTGACGTCACGAGGGGCAGCCCTGAACATGGAAGCCTGCACACAGCGTCCGGAACAATAAACTTCCGGACGCTGGGGAGCGGAGCTTCCGACACAGGGCAGCGGAGTACCCCTTTAAGCTATTTTATGGGTTCCTGTCATTGTAATAGAAGTTTGACATGTCCTAAACATAGCAGTCAGGGAGACACAAACAGTAAAATACATTTTCTGCCTTCCCACATGTGTGTATATGCATGTACCCAAAAATAATTTCCTCTGACATGCAGGTGTGGTAATGGCGGTGGTGCGTGGTGCAGGGCAGATGTTGTTTCCCCAGGGGCAGATGGTGTTAACCCCTTGTGTTCGTGATGCCAAGGCATAGTTTAGCCTTAACTGCTGGATCCTGGGCTAGGCACCGGGGCAATGAAGACACCAACGCCAAGTTATGGCCAACGGTAGCGTTACTGAGGGTAGACAGTTGTTACAGTCTATCCAGTACAGCTAGGGCCCAAGGAGGTGACCAGTAACACAGAGACCTCGCAGGTTTGCTGGGACTTGAAGTAAACAGGAAAATTTAGTGCAGGCTATGCTGGATAGACAGAAGACTTGACTGACAGGACTGTGACTTTAGCTTACTTTGCACTTGACTTGTGGCTGCAGGACTTGACTTAAGGCCCCCAATGTTCTGGACACACACACTAAAATGACGTGACTGCACTGGACCTCAGGAACAAGAGCGAAAAGCTAGCTCCACCCAGGGTTTATATGGGGGAGACTAGCAGGGAGCCCATAGGTCACCTTTGAGGTCAGCTGGTTACTAGTACCTCCTGGGTAACAATCACATTGTAAATTTATTAAAGATACAACACACAGGGCCTCATTTACTAAGAGTTTCGGGTTTTTACTAGTGGGAAAAGTTGTTTCAGACATGCAGGATTCCTCTCTATTTACTATTGGGAAAAGTGGGGAACATTTTCTGACCAGCTTTTTCTAGGTCGATATTTCCAGCCATTTACCCACATGATTTTCTGTGAATTCCATAGTAAATAGGTCGGGTTGTGAAACGACGCCCCATTTGGGCCGGCCACGCCCCTTTTGCGACAGACCACGCCCCTTTTTCGGGTTTGTCGGATTTTTCAGGTGCACACTGTCGCACACACTGTCGCAGACATGTCTCAGACATGTATCAGACAAAATAACCAGACAAAAACTGGTCTGTTTCAGCTTTGTGGATGAGGCCCACAATATAATACACAACATATTTACATGGAGGAAACAACTGCAGGGGGCCCTGAGGACCTTTAGGGGCACTGGCTGACAGGGCAGGAAAGGTACGGGGAAACACCATCCCATACTGGGCCACCACACAGAAATGTCTGAATCAGGAATGTCTGATCCATACTAGCCTAAAATCTCACTTTGGATAACATTCTGTTCTGCATATGTAGTACATAGGATTTTAGAAAGTGAGGTAGGTAGGTAGATGGTCTATTTTATTTTCCTCTGTTTGGATCTGCAGTGTTTTTTTTCTACCCTGCATCTACCAGCATGAGAAAAGAGAAATTTGTAGAAGAAAACAGATGGACAGGTTAAAAGAAAACATAAGTTTAGGTAGTTTACAATCTTGGTGATTATATTTCTGTGAAATGTAACACTGAGTATGGCGGAACATCCAAACTTCATTATTTATGGCAGCCACATTGCCGAACATTCGTCATATATTCGCTAAATTCGCATATTCGTAATATCCGCGTTTTATTTTCGCATATGCGAAAAATTTGCATATGCGAACATTAGCATATACTAAAATTAGCATATGCTAATTTTCGCATATGCGAAAATTTTCACGCCTGTCTCACACAGTAGTATTAGAGCCTTCTTTACACCACACAAGCTGGAAGCAGAGAGGGATGATCACTGTGATGTGTACTGTGAAAAAAAAAATACAAATATTTGAAATTACGAATATATAGTGCTATATTCACGAATATTCGCGAATTCGCGAATAAAATTTTCATTGCGAATATTCGCGAACAAAACTACCTCTTACTAGATAAATGCTGACATAATACTCAATCATTTAAATTGACGTTTGACTTGTTAAACAGACATGTTAAAAATTAAGACTGATTGCAGACTTATTCCTGAGACCCCATCTGAACAATAGCTAAAGCTGGTAGAAGTGTCTGACAGTGTGCTTCACTTCCTGACTCATTGCTCAAGGCAAGAGACAGGCTCTATGGACTATAATAAAACCCATGTCATGTGATGAGTCAGACTGCCATTACGCCAATATAAAATTAATGAGAACTAAAGGTTGCTTAAGACTTACCTCCAAAACATAAATTCTGACCCTTTTCCAAAAAGCTGCAACAAATTGATACTTAGGAGAAAATAATTTTGAAAAACAAACAAAAAGCATGTGCCCACAAGCCTGTCATTCATAAACTGTTGCAGTAGCATATCCAAAAAATACCTATGCTCCTGGTAAATCATTTAAAGGGGTACTCCACCCCTAGACATCTTATCCCCTATCCAAAGGATAGGGGATAAGATCTCTGATGGCGGGGGTCCCGCTGCTGGGGACCCCCGCATTCTACCATGCGGCACCCACCTGTAACGGCTTCCGGAACCGCTGGAGGCTCTCAGGCTCATACCATCCTGACCATGAGAACGGAAGATCGTGATGTCATGACTACGCCCCCGTGTGACTTCACACCCGCCCCCTCAATGCAAGTCTATGGGAGGGGGCGTGACAGCTGTCACTGCCATTACGGAAGCCGTTACAGGAAGCCGTTACAGGTGGGTGCCACATGGTAGAATGCGGGGGTCCCCAGCGGCGGGAACCCAGCCATCAGATAAGATGTCTAGGGGTGGAGTACCCCTTTAACACAACCAAGATCACTCCGCCGTATTGAACAACAAGTCTGTAACATACCACCATGCCAAACATCTCCTACAGCAAACCTTCCCTATCCACAGAACTAGGGTCCAGTTCCACCACTGAAGAAGCCCTGAAAAAGGCCAAAACAATCACGCCATACCTGCTTGACCTGTTAACACATCATAAGTGATACTGGCCACCTCAAGCTCATATTCATTTTTTTTTGTATCAAATGAACATCTGTGTAAGGCCTCGTCCACACTAATCCAGTTGGTAGAATTTCCACCGCAAAACAACAGTGATGAAGCGGACGTCATCCCCAAAGAATAAACATGTTCATTCTTTGGACCGAATTCTGCTAGACTGCCTTGCCGTCTATGAGATAGCACATGTCTGTGCAGTCCTACTGAAATAACTTCAGCGGTGTTGGCTCCATACAGAATTTACCAGTGTGGATGAGAGATGAGATAATCACTATAAAATACTTTTTCTGTGTGTCCACAAGCCTTGATAGCAAAGAGCCCCAATTAAAAAAAAAGTTATAATAATTCCTTTCAAATGTGAATGTGTGCTTTAATCTCATCTAACCAATGTGCATTTTTAAGTTCCATTATTTTCTATTGACTGTATATTTAGTTCACTATTTCCAACGCCAACAACTTAAGATCTGAGAGCTAATCCTGGAAACTACATCAGTTTGAGAAAGAGAAAAATATAAAGCATAAAAACTCTTTTTTTTCTTTGTTTTTTTAACTAGGGATGTCCCAATACTAATTTTTAACCCCTTAAGGACATAGGGCGTATCCATACGCCCCCGTTTCCAAGTCCTTAAGGACCGAGGGCGTATGGATACGCCCTGAGCATTTCCGGCCCCCACCGCTAGCCGGAGGGGAGCCGGGGCCGGATGCCTGCTGAAATCGTTCAGCAGGCATCCCGGCATATCGCCCAGGGGGGTCATTATGTCCCCCCATGTCGGCGATTGCCGCAGATCGCTGGACAATTCAGTCCAGCGATCTGCGGCGGATTCCGGGTCAATCGGGTCTCCAGTGACCTGATGACCCGGAATTACTGGCTGATCGGGGCCGTCAGAGACGGCCCCGAACAGCCAGAGCCTGCAGGGGTGAGGTGGCACTGGTGCCACCTCACGATCGCCCTGATTCGTGTGCCGGATTACCGGCCGACCAATCAGGGCGCCTGCTGCGGGTGTCACTCCCGCACCCGCTCCGCCCCTCTTCTGGAGGACGTGAGCGGGTGTGGGAAGACGACCCCGGGTGCTGGGGACCCCGATCCCCGGCGTCCCTGTTGGGATCGGGGCCCCAGGAGCGACGGCGGCGGCGAGGGACAGTCCTGCAGTGTGGATCGTTGGAGGTGAGTGACAGCCTCCTGCTGTTGCTTAGCAACAGCTCCCAGCATGCAACAAGGGCATGCTGGGAGCTGTAGTTATGCAACAGCAGGAGGCAGACCACCACAACTCCCAGCATGCCCTTATGGGCATGCTGGAACTTGTAGTTTTGCAACAGCTGGAGGCACATTCTTTCTATGGAAAAGTGTACCTTCAGCTGTTGTGTAACTACAACTCCCAGCTTGCACAATCAGCTAAAGTGCATGCTGGGAGTTGTAGTGGTGCATCTGGTGGTTGCATAACTACAACTCCCAGCATGCCCGTTGGCTGTCGGTGACTGCTGAGAGTTGTAGTTTTGCAACAGCTGAAGGCACACTGAGTTAAGTAGTAAACCAGTGTGTCTCCAGCTGTTGCATAACTACAATCCCCAGCATCCCCAGCCAATGTAGTATGCCTCCGGCTGTTGCATAACTACAAGACCCAGCCTGCCCTTCCGCTGTCCGTACATGTTGGGGGTTGTAGCTTTTGCAACAGCTGAAGGCACACTTGGTGCAAAACACTGAGTTTGTTACCAAACTCGGTGTTTCACAACCTGTGTGTCTCCAGCTGTTGCAAAACTACAACTCCCAGCATGCACTGATAGACATGCTGGGAGTTGTAGTTTTGCAACAGCTGGATGTTCCCCCCCCCCCCCCCCCAATGTGAATGTACAGGGTACACTCACATGGGCGGAGGATTACAGTAAGTATCCGGCTGCAAGTTTGAGCTGCGGCAAATTTTCTGCCGCTGCTCAAACTGCCAGCGAGAAACTACTGTGAACCCCCGCCCATGTGACTGTACCCTAAAAACACTACACTACACTAACACAAAATAAAATAAAAAGTAAAAAACACTACATATACACATACCCCTACACAGCCCCCCTCCCCTCCCCAATAAAAATGAAAAACATCTGGTACGTCACTGTTTCCAAAACGGAGCCTCCAGCGGTTGCAAAACTACAACTCCCAGCATGCACTGATAGACCGTCCATGCTGGGAGTTGTAGTTTTGCAACAGCTGGATGTCCCCCCCCCCCCCCAATGTGAACGTACAGGGTACACTCACATGGGCGGAGGATTACAGTAAGTATCCGACTGCAAGTTTGAGCTGCGGCAAATTTTCTGCTGCAGCTAAAGCTGCCAGCGAGAAACTACTGTGAACCCCCGCCCGTGCGACTGTACCCTAAAAACACTACACTACACTAACACAAAATAAAATAAAAAGTAAAAAAACACTACATATACACATACCCCTACACAGCGCCCCTCCCCAATAAAAATGAAAAACGTCTGGTACACCACTGTTTCCAGAACGGAGCCTCCAGCTGTTGCAAAATAACTACTCCCAGTATTGCCAGATAGCCACTGACTGTCTAGGCATGCAGGGAGTTTTACAACAGCTGGAGGCCCCCTGTTTGGGAATCACTGGCGTAGAATTCCCCTATATCCACCCCTATGCAATCCCTAATTTAGGCCTCAAATGCGCATGGCGCTCTCACTTTGGAGCCCTGTGGTATTTCAAGGCAACAGTTTAGGGCCACATATGGGGTATCGCCGTACTCGGGAGAAATTGGGCTTAAAATTATGGGGGGTATTTTCTGCTATTACCCTTTTTAAAAATGTAAATTTTTTGGGAAAACAAGCATTTTAGGTAAAAAAAAAATTTTTTTTACATGTACAAAAGTCATGAAACACCTGTGGGGTATAAAGGTTCACTTAACCCCTTGTTACGTTCCCCGAGGGGTCTAGTTTCCAAAATGGTATGTCATGTTTTTTTTTTTTTTTTTTGCTGTTCTGGCACCATAGGGGCTTCCTAAATGCGGCATGCCCCCAGAGCAAAATTTGCTTTCAAAAAGCCAAATGTGACTCCTTCTCTTCTGAGACCTGTAGTGCGCCAGCAGAGCACTTTTCACCCCCATATGGGGTGTTTTCTGAATCGGGAGAAATTGGGTTTCAAATTTTGTGGGGTATTTTCTGCTATTACACTTTTTAAAAATGTAAAATTTTTGGGAAACCAGGCATTTTAGGTAAAAAAAAAATATTTTTTTTTACATATGCAAAAGTCGTGAAACACCTGTGGGGTATTAAGGTTCACTTTACCCCTTGTTACGTTCCCTGAGGGGTCTAGTTTCCAAAATGGTATGCCATGTGTTTTTTTTTGCTGTCCTGGCACCATAGGGGCTTCCTAAAGGTGACATGCCCCCCAAAAACCATTTGTCGCTCCTTCCCTTCTGAGCCCTCTACTGCGCCCGCCGAACAATTAACATAGACATATGAGGTATGTGCTTACTCGAGAGAAATTGGGTTTCAAATACAAGTAAAAATTTTCTCCTTTTTACCCCTTGCAAAAATTCAAAAATTGGGTCTACAAGAACATGCGAGTGTAAAAAATGAAGATTTAGAATTTTCTCCTTCACTTTGCTGCTATTCCTGTGAAACACCTAAAGGGTTAATACACTTACTGAATGTCATTTTGAATACTTTGGGGGGTGTAGTTTTTATAATGGGGTCTTTTATGGGGTATTTCTAATATGAAGACCCTTCAAATCCACTTCAAACCTGAACTGGTGCATGAAAAATAGCGAGTTAGAAAATTTTGTGAAAAATTTCAAAATTGCTGCTGAACTTTGAAGCCCTCTGGTGTCTTCCAAAAGTAAAAACTCATAAATTTTATGATGCAAACATAAAGCAGACATATTGTATATGTGAATCCCAAAAAAATATTTGGAATATCCATTTTCCTTACAAGCAGAGAGCTTCAAAGTTAGAAAAATGCAAAATTTTCATTTTTTTCATCAAATTTGGGGATTTTTCACCAAGAAAGGATGCAAGTTACCATAAAATTTTACCACTAAGTTAAAGTAGAATATGTCACGAAAAAACAATCTCGGAATCAGAATGATAACTAAAAGCATTCCAGAGTTATTAATGTTTAAAGTGACAGTGGTCAGAATTGCAAAAAACGCTCCGGTCCTTAAGGTGAAAAAGGGCTCAGTCCTTAAGGGGTTAAAGACCAAGGACAAGTACAATAATTTTTTAATGTCCTGTGACATATTTTTTTTTTTTTTGGGGGGGGGAGACATTGGGTGTTTTCAGTTTTTATTGGAGAATTGGCTTTATATATATATATATATAAAAGTTTTTTATTTAAACTTTTTGAAAAGAGGGTAAACTTTTATTAGGAAAGGGGACTATTACATGCATCCTGTAGATTGCATACACTGATCAATGCTATAGCATAGTGTTATCGACACTCCTTTACTACTGCCTGCCATGGCTGGCTGCAGTATGGGAATGAGGATTGGATGGCACGGAGCATGGAAAGGGACCTCTGGCCGTCCTCTCAGCTGATCAGAACACCACGATTTCAGCGCCGTGATCCCGATCAGCATCCCTGAGCTACTGGCAGTTAACTTTTAGACACCACAATCATCTTTTGATTGCAGCATCTAAAGAGTTACTGCTAGACATCACTGTGATCCCGGTCATGACGTGCATTGCAGTTTCTGTGCTGCATAACACAGGGCAACTCCATGATACCTTTTGGCGGGGGTCCTGCCGACAGGTATCGGATTAGCTATTGGGGACATTTGCATGAGTACTTGTAGTCAAAGTATCGGACATCTCTAGTTTTTACCATGTCCAGTTATCTACTCAATTTGACTCCTACAGATAGCCAGATCAGGTAATCTCTCTATTGGGCTTGGGCCTAGGTCAAGAGTATTTTAAAAGTTATGAAAATTGTAAAGGTATGTTCAACCATTATATGAAAATGATTACTTATATTTTATTTAATAATAACTCAAAATCAATACTACAGCCCAAAACAACAATCACAGTATATAAATATGAGTATATAACTTATGTATGTAAGTGTGTGTGTGTGTATAGCCATTAAAGGAGAACTCCAGCTAAATGAAACTACCTTTATATATCTGTACATCTTATAGTTATATAACTTTTGATTGTACAAGTGTAATCTTTGCTGAGCACATATCCTATTTCTCTCAGCTTTTTTCTCCAGGTAGGAAGTCCAGTAGACTGCTGCCAACATATTGCTGGTAGTAGACAACACACCACTTTGCAATGTCATACCCCCTTCTTTTCAGCTCACACAAGAGGTCTTGAGTGTGTGATTGTCCCTGATTGGCTAAGGCGCACACATCTCCCTTATCTATATTCACTGCTTCTTTAACCATGTGACCTGTTCAGCTCTCTGAATGCAGCTTCTCTTGCAGCTCACACACAAAACAAACACAGGCTTTTAGTCTGTGTAGATATTTGCAGCTCTCAGCTCACTGCACAAAACAAAAAGAACCTGAATTTTCAAAGGCCGCTTGTGGGGGATATATATATATATATATATATATATATATATATATATATATTATTTAAGTTTATTTGTTTGCCATCTTTGTCTGGATATCTCCTTTAAAAGGTATCATGTCTGTAAAACTGTTTCTTTTTTCTGAGAGCAATGCAATTAGCCAACACAATATCAAACTTATCTCTTTCGTCTTACATATATTCCTGTATAAGTTGGTTAAAGGGTTACTCCGCTCCCCAGCGTCCAGAACATTAAGTTCCTGAACACTGTGTGCAGGCTTCCGTGTTCACGCCCTCCCGCTCATGATATCACGTCCCGTCATGTGACGTCACATCCCGCCCCCTCAATGCAAGTCTATGGGAGGGGGCATGACGGCCCTTCGCATAGACTTTCATTGAGGGGGCAGGCCTTGACCTCAAGAGGGGGCAGGCATGAACACGGAAGTCTGCACACAGCATTGAGGAACTTAATGTTCCGGACGCTGAGGAGCAGAGCAACCCTTTAAAGTTTGTCATGAGCTTATTCTCCTGTAACACTAAGATTAGAAATTTTCTTCTAATTCCAATAGTTTTATTTCTGTACTGTTGTGGTCAAGACTACACAATCTTTTGCCACAAGTAAATCTGTCTTTTTTTTTTTTTTCTTTTATTGTTTGACAATGAGAGTTAATTTTCTTTTAAAGTTCTGCCACATATCACAATCCTGGATATAAATGAAAGAAAACTGTCCAACATCCATTCCCAAGAGAAGAAGGACATACAGACAAAGGTGGTGCAATAGCCATGAATAGCTCTACTACATGAAAGAAGCACAAAGACAACTGCCACTACTACTCTAAATTGAAGTCTTATACAACACACACGTACTCTAAGGAAGTAAAAAAGATTATTGCTTGTGTGTTTGAAAAGTCTATAAAACCAGATGACTTGATACCAGAAAGTTCATAGATAAGGACATTTGTCAAATCTCAAAGATACAGGGGAATTTTGGAGTATACGCTTATAACCTTTGACAGTTATAAAAAGAATCTTATAGCTCCTAGTGAAGAAAACTAAATAGTAGTCTTGAAGAAATGCTAACTTAATGGATAACAAAAATAAAGAAAATAATATTAACCCCTTAAAGGGGTACTACGTACCTAGACATCTTATCCCCTATCCAAAGGATAGGGGATAAGATGTCAGATCGCCGCGTACCCGCTGCTGGGGATCCCCGGGATCCCCGCTGTGGCACTGCACTATCATTACAGCACAGAACAAGTTCACTCTGCGCGTAATGACGGGCAATACAGGGGCCGGAGCATCGTTATGTCACGGCTCCGCCTCTCATGACTTCACAGCCCGCCCCTTTCAATACAAGTATATGGGAGGGGGCGTGGCAGCCGTCACACCCCCTGCCATAGACTTGCATTAAGGGGATGGGCCGTGATGTCACAAGGGGTGGAGCCATGATGTCACGCTGCTCAGTCCCCTGTATCGCACGTCATTACGCACAGAGCGAACTCGCTCTGTGCTGTAATGATAGCGGGGTGCCGCAGCGGGGATCCCGGGGCTCCCCAGCAGCAGGATCGCGGCAATCTGACATCTTATCCCCTATCCTTTGGATAGAGGATAAGATGTCTAGGGGCGTAGTACCCCTTTAAGGACCAGAGTTTTTTCCGTTTTTGCACTTGAATTTTTTCCTCCTAACCTTTAAAAAATCATAACTCTTTCAATTTAACACCAAAAAATTCCATATGATGGATTATTTTTTGTGCCACCAATTCTACTTTATAATGACGTCAGTCATTTTACCCAAAAATCTACGACAAAACAGAAAAAAAAATCATTGTGCGACAAAATGGAAGAAAAAACACAATTTTGTAACTTTTGGGGGCTTCCGTTTCTATGCAGTATATTTTTCGTATAAATTATACTTTCTCTTTATACTGTAGGTCCTTACGATTAAAATGATACCCTACTTATATTGTTTTGATTTTGTCGTACTTCTGGAAAATATCATAACTACATACAGGAAAATTTATATGTTTAAGTTTGTCATTTTCTGACCCCTATAACTTTTTTATTTCTCTGCGTATGGGGTGGTATCAGGGCTCATTTTTTGCACCATTATCTGAAGTTTTTAGCGGTACCATTTTTGTATTGATGGGACTTTTTAATCACTTTTTATTCATTTTTTCATGATATCAAAAGTGACCAAAAATACACTATTTTGGACTTTGGAATTTGTTGGTGCGTACGCCATTGACCGTGCTGCTTAATTAATGATATATTTTTATAATTTAGACATTTCCGCACGTGACAATACCGCATATGTTTATTTTTATTTACACTGTTTTTTTTGTTATGGGAAAAGGAGGGTGATTTGAACTTTTATTAGGGAAGGGGTTAAATGATCTTTATTAACTTTTTTTTAAACTTTTTTTTGCAATGTTATAGCTCCCATAGGAGGCTGTAACATTGCACACTGATCTTTTACATTGATCAATGGTTTTTCGTAGGAAACCATTGATTGATGATTCTGCCGCTTGACTGCTCGTGCCTGGATCTCAGGAACTGAACAGTCATTCGGCGATCGGACACGAGGAGGCAGGTAAGGGGACCCTTGTGCTGTTCTACAGCTGTTAGGGTTGCCGCGATTTCACTGCAGCGATCCCAGACAGCCTGCTGAGCTAACCGAGGGTAGTTTAGTTTTTCATTTTAGACGTGGTCCCACTTTATAGAACAGGAGCGGACTCAGGGCGTACGCCCTTGGTCATTAAGGGGTTAAAGGAGTATTCCAGGAATGAAAAAACGGGCTTTTTTTATTGTTTTTCAAAGACAGCTCCCTCCTTGTCTCTACTTTGGATGTGTTATTACAACTTGGCTCCCTTCAATGGAACTGAGCTGCAGAACCACACCCAAAATGGAGACAAACAGCAAGAGGAAAAAGAAAGAAAAGAAAGAAAGAAAAAAGGCCTGCTTTTTGATTCCTGGAATGCCCCTTAAAAGGGTACATTCACACGAGCGTATTTGCAGCATATTTTACGCTGCGGATCCGCTGGTGAAGGCCCGGTCTATTCTGTCTTTACATGTGCCTGCTCGTAGCGACAATAGAGCTCCAGCGATGTGTGAGTATACTGCGACTCGCACATCGCAGTGTGTCTGCTCATAGCGGCGTATTGCCACTATTAGCAGGTACATGTAAAGACAGCATAGAGCGGGCCTTCACCAGCAAATCCGCTTGTGTGAACGTACCCTTAAAGAAGCACTCTGTTTTTTCCTATACCATGCACTAATTCTACAACATCATTTGTTTTATTCCAGCACAGATTCATCTATGTGTTTTGTTACTCTAACTTAGTCATGTGGCCACCAGTCTGACTGTTCAAATATTCCAGTGCCTAGTGGTTACACCAGGATGTCAGACTCTGACTTCCAGTGTCCTACATTATGACATCATCATATACCATCACTTAAAAGATCCCCTTCTACTATCTCCCCTGAAGCTGTGTTTACACATTGCGTTTGTAATATTTATCCTGATTTTTATCCAAATCATTACAAAATTGAAATTGTATCTGCAGTTGTGAAAAATATGGTAAAAATGGAAATAATCACTACAAAAATAGCTAAACTGCAGTAAAAATGTGAGAAAAATGCTGTAAAAATGTATAATGTGAACACAGCCTAAAGACATCAAATCTTCATATATCCCCTTAATTGTGCTTATAGGTCAAATCACTTTATCCAAATGGCAATATTTCCCTAAAAACACACTTTGAGTAAGAAAACATATCAATACTGCACAGTGCAAACTGACACCAACTCACTTATGAGTGTAATTAATTCACCTTGGTGATCTCCATGGGTCTGAGGAAGTACACATGTGTGTGTATGAAACTGCTCTAACCAGGCTGACACTGCTAGCGTTGTCGTCCCCCTGTTTTTTTGTGACAATGCACTGAAGATATTTAAATGCTCCGCAATGGAACCGGTAAGTGCTGTCTCATTTTCTATTTGCCTTATGGAGCTCTTCAATTACTAACTCTCTGCAGCCTACACCTACCGTACAGTAGCCCAGTTATGCTGCCTTCTGCACAGTCTCAATGGTTTCTATCATTTAATGTATACAGATCCTATGAATACCTTTGTATGCATAGGATCTGTATACATTAGGAGAGACAGGAGAGGGCACAGAGTAGTCCTATCAGACAAGAGAGAGCACAGAGGAGTACTATCAAACAGGAGAGAGCACAGAGGAGTACCATCAGACAGGAGAGAGCCCAGAAAAGTGCTATCAGACAGGAGAGAGTACAGAGAAGTCCTATCAAACAGGAAAGAGCACAGAGGAGTATTATCAGACAAAAGAGAGTGCAGAGGAGTACTATCAAACAGGAGAGAGCACAGAGGAGTCATATCAGACAAGAGAGAGCACAGAGGAGTACTATCAAACAGGAGAGAGTACAGAGGAGTCCTATCAGCCAGGAAAGAGCACAGAGGAGTCCTATCAGACAAGAGAGAGCACAGAGGAATGATAGACAGGAGAGAGCATAGAGGAGTCCTATCAGACAGGAGAGAGCACAGCGGAGTACTATCCGACAGAAGAGAGCACTGAGGAGTCCTATCAGACATTAGAGAGCACAGAGAAATGCTATCAGACAGGAGAGAGCACAGAGGAGTCCTACCAGACAGGAGAGATCACAGAGGAGTCCTATCAGACAGGAGAGAGCACAGAGAAGTACTATCAGACAGGAGAGAGCACAGAGGAGTACTATAAGACAGGAGAGAGCTCAGAGGAGTCATATCAGACAAGAGAGGGCACAGAGGAGTACTATCAGACAGGAGAGGGCACAGAGGAGTTCTATCAGACAGGAGAGAGCCCAGAAAAGTGCTATCAGACAGGAGAGAGTACAGAGAAGTCCAATCAAACAGGAGAGAGCACAGAGGAGTCTTATCAGACAAGAGAGAGCGCAGAGGAGTACTATCAAACAGGAGAGAGCACAGAGGAGTCCTATCAGACAAGAGAGGGCACAGAGGAATACTATCAAACATGAGAGAGCACAGAGGAGTACTATCAGACAGGAGAGAGCACAGGGAAGTGCTAGCCCACCCTCACTTCTGCCAGTGCTTCAGCTAACGAAAAGCCATGATTTTATAAGCCAAGATTTCTATAAAAAGGAAATACATTTTTCTTCTAAAGAATATTAGAAAGGTTAATGTTTTGTAACATATAAAAAGTTTTTTAATCTGGCAGTGCCAATTTAACCCCTTAATGACTCCCCATATGTGAAGCGCGCTCAGGTGCTGAGCGCGTTTCATACCCGGCAGGTCCCAGTTGCTATCAGCAACCAGGACCCGCGGCTAATACCGGACATTGCCGATTGGGCTGGTGTCCGGTATTAACCCTTTAGACCCTGTGATTAAAGTTGATTGCGGCGTCTAAAATAGGAGAATACTTTTATGCCATGGCATAGCATTGATCAGCGTCTGCAATCAAGGCATTGTATGTTATAGTCCCCTATGGGGGCTATAACATAGCAAAAAAAAAGTGTAAAAAATTAGTTCATAACTATGATTTAACCCCTTCCCTAATAAACGTTTGAATCACCCCCCTTTTCCCATAAAAAAAAATGTAAATAAAAATAAACATATGTGGTTTTGCTGTGTGCGTAAATGTCCGAACTATAAAAATATAATGTTAATTAAACTGCAGGGTCAACGGCTTACTTTATAATGACATACTTACTTTATAATGGCTTACTTTATAATTGTACTTTATAATGACATCAATCTTTTCAGCACGTTTTACCGTAAATTTTGCGCTGAAATGATTGATGTTATGATAAAGTACAATTGATGGCGCAAAAAATAAGCCCTCATATGGGTCTGTAGGTGCAAAACTGAAAGCGTTATGATTTTTAAAAGGTGATGAAGAAAAAATGTAAATGCAAAAGCGGAAAAACCCTGAGTCCTTAAGGGGTTAAAGCTGAGGCTATTGGGCTGTTTCACTTACACAAGCAAAGATCTGTCTAGCCTGTGAGATCTGTCCTACATGTTGTCAGTAACCTATGATGCTTTATGCTGGCCAGAAGTGTCAGACCATCTATGGCAATTAAGTTGCGATGCTACCTGGAATGTGAGAGGTGGTTGGAGGGTATGATAGAAGATGGTAAGTGCAGGGAGCAAGTTCAAGCCCACTGAGCCGGGCACTCTGAACTTGTTCCAACAAGTCTCTCTAGCAAGCCGAAAGTACAGAGTATAGGGGGTGGCCAGTAGCCATGGGTGCCATGGAAAGTGTGTAAGGAGCAAGGACTTCTGTCAAAGACAGGCATCCCTGTTCTTTGCAAAGCACACTATACTCTTAACTTGTAGTGCTACTACGGATGTAGTATGCCAACTATGAAGTTCTCATTAGCTGTATGCAGCTCTTGATGTAAGAAAAGAGTACCCATAAATCTTATCTCTAAGCAGTTGATTCTTTCTAAAATAAAGTGCAAATATGTAAAATAAAGTGCAGAGAATTTCCTAAATGTTCCTGTTCATACTCACCTGTACATCCTACATTACATTTCTTTATTAGATGGTACGAAACATGATTTTGAAAGTGTTTTTTGGATGCCCTCTCAGTCCACCTTGTGTTCAAATTAAAACTTACCAGCACCTCCAAGCTGAATAAAATAAATGAACATGGAAACACTGCCGTGACTGCCATATAAATACAAACACAAAACAAATATTGCAGCACACTGCAAACATCAAACATCTTATTATGCAGATGTAGCAGCTGCCAATTTTGCTGCTTTCCATGGTACTCTTTGGCACACTGCACCATACTTGTTGCACTGTGGGCTGGGAGCTCTCAAGAGTTGCAGGCCCTATGTTACCTATCACTAGCGTTTTGTGTATACATATGATTTGATTAGGATTATGACCTTTTAAATATGTCTTATGAAAAGGACTGACTAAAATATAATAATTATTATTATTATTTTTGTTTTCACTTTACGGTTTTATGGATAAATAATGTATCTCTATTGCAGTGTATTTAGATTTTACTGTCGTTTTAGTACACCCTGGGTGTACAGTTATAGGAGTACTAAAATGGAAAACTTAGCCGCCATGAAAATCCTTCAACACCTGACAGGGAAGGAGGCAATCAGGTGACCCACAGTATACTCCCTCTCTCTGTAAAACCCCTCAGATGATGTGACACCATTGACTATACCATCTGAGAGGTAAAATAGTCATAACTGGAGTTATCTTTGATGATGGCCACCACAGGAGGGTTTCAGCTGTATAACTGACTTTCAGTCAGCACTAGTGTTGGGCATGAATATTTGCATTTCGAATTTTTATCGCGAACATCGCAAATTTGCGAATTCTCAAATATTGCGAATATGTTCGCTATATATTCGAAATTGCAAATATTCGCTTTTTTTCTGCATATGTGAATATTTGCATATTCCTTCTTTTCACTTGTGGGCCAATTAAAATGATGCAAATATACTTGTCAGAGGTTATCAATAACATCCCTAGCAACCAATAGTAAAGTTGCCCACCCCCTCACTGTTTTCTTCCTCAAATACACAAATATGCAAATATTCACATATGGGAATATAATGAATATGTGAAATTCGCGAATAAAGGATGAATATTCATCTATATATTTGTGAAATATCGCAAATTCGAATATGGGCAATGCCGCTCATCACTAGTCAGCACCTGCTATATATATATATATATATATATATATATATATATATATGCAAATCTAAAATGTTGCAGTATTTTGTAATACCTTTTTTATTGGACTAACAGCATTTTGTAGAGACAAGCTTTCGGGATTCCTCCCTTTATCAAGCCCAAAGCAAATCTAAGCTCACAAGTAGAAGACACAGGTTACATCTCACAAATATGCAGGGGTTAAGACATCTATTGTCTTAACCCCTGCATATTTGTGAGATGTAACCTGTGTCTTCTACTTGTGAGCTTAGATTTGCTTTGGGCTTGATAAAGGGAGGAATCCCGAAAGCTTGTCTCTACAAAATGCTGTTAGTCCAATAAAAAAGGTATTACAAGATATTGCAACATTTTAGGATTTGCATTTGCATCACTGGACTAATACGGCTACTCAAATTTACTATATATATATATATATATATATATATATATATATATATATATATACACACACTGCAGGCTATGCTAATTCTCCCTGTATTGTGCATTCAGCACACATGTACAGATGTCCTCAAGGAGTTAAAATGGTTGCAAATAAAAAAATTATGTTTTGTGAGATCTAACATATAAGTTGTAAAGCTGATTTATTAGCCTGTATTTGGGGGAGGGGCAACAAAGGGAAATCATGAACAACAGTATCTATTGTTTGTGAGTATATGTGAGAGACGGGGTCATGAGCAACAGTCTATGTGAGAGTGGTACCACAAGGGACAGCCTAAGTAAGAGGGTGTATTTTGGTCTCAATTGGTATTGGACTGCACTGTATTGGATTTGGGGCACATAGGGCAGGAGCAGACAAAGCAGCAGGATGGCAGTGTAAAGGATTGGGGATGGGGGGGTTGGGCTGCTATAGAGGCTAGGTATGGCTGCAGAAGTGAGAGTGTCATAGTATAGTCTGAAGTCTATGGGAGATGTCATCATGCTGGTTGGGCTTGGATGGAAGAGAAAAGGAAAAGGGAATGTCTACAGTCAGAGGGTATCAGTTCCAAATTCCATGACTGCGTCTGAGCAGTATACCATGGGGGAGGGGGTGGCATGCAAAGGCTTGGAAAGGGGCCCAGCCTTTTCTAGTCATACCCTTGTTTTAGTCATGATCATTTCTATTAAATATACCTATACCATGTGTGTAACATAAAAATAAAGTTACAGGTAATTTTCTCCAAATCCCCATAAAGAGGAAACTAAATAAAAGTAATTGTTCTTATCTTTTTTATACACAGAAATTAAACAGGAGCAATGACTGTGTATGTGCCAGATACATTATATGGATAATGCTTGTGTATTGCTAGCAGCAATTAAAGAGTGACTCTTTCTAAAATGTCAGTACTCCGGTATTTATTCAAATAGTTCTGTTCTCTGTGAGTGGAGATGGGGACATCGACTGTCTATCTTGCTTATGTAAACTACACTGTAAATCACTAGAGTGAATCAATGCTGAGGAAGAAGCCGCTGCACCGTTCCAAAATCTCATTAATCATAATGTTTTTGTTGACAGAGCCATTACTCTGATGAGAGGGCCTCTGCATTGTTATTGAAGAACTTTTGTACCAGTCTGAGGCTTGCATTAGGCATACAAGTGCTGAAAAAATGATGTGTAATAATCACACATTACACTGAATCTATTGAGATTTGCATGCAATATAACACAGATGAGGACACATCATTTTAAGTTACATCTTGCCAGGTAGTTATAAAAAAACATAATGTTAGTAACATTACAATGCTAAACTCAAACAATCAACAAACACATGTAAATTCTGGTTTATATGAGGTCTACGGAAGGATAGTAAAAGAAGAAGAGGAAGAAGATTGTACAGTAGATATATGTGCCACAAAGACAAATTTCTGGTACACAGAGAAGCTTTAGAACAGTCTTGTGTTTATAAGGCCTCAAGAGAAGCATTAGGTGTAGTAATAACATCTTGCAAGCAAGGAGGTGTTTCAAGCTTTAAAATCAAGGAAATAACTGCTATGATTATATGGCTTATTATAGCGCAAGACAATTTTGGAGTATGTAGGGTATGTAGCTAAGACAGAGTCTGGAGTTATTGAAGAATTACAAAACACTAATTTCCAGAAATGCCTAATTGGTGGACATTTGCAATATATGGAGGTACAGCTGTGTTCAATAGTTGTGAAATTGTGAAAATTTGGCATTGATTCATAAAATATGACTGATCATGCAATAAGGGGTCATTAAAGGTTCATTTCCCATATCTGTGACTTCTTGAATTGCAAATAATTTCTGTGTACAAATAGTAAATGAGTTAGCCTTTACATGGATGCACTGAGCAGGCTAGACATAGCCAAAGCCTTTAAAATGCTAGTCAGTACTGTTCATTCACTCATTAAGTAGCAGAAAATTCAAGGATCTCTGGATACCAAGCTGAGGTCAGGTAGACCATGAAATATTTCAGCCACAACTGATAAAATAACTGTTCAAGATATAAAGGAAATCCGCAGGTAACCTCGGGAGAAATACAGGCTGCTCCGGGAAAAGACAGTGGTTGTATCAAAGAGCACAATTGGATGATACTTTTACTTATACATACCAGAGGAAGCAGCCCCGCCCGTGAAATGCGTTGCATTGTGGAAAAATAAATTTTATTAGTAACAATAACTGTTCAAGATATAAAGGAAACCCGCAGGTAACCTCAGGAGAAATACAGGCTGCTCCGGGAAAAGACAGTGGTTGTTTCAAAGAGCACAATAGGATGATACTTTTACTTGTACATGCCTGAGGAAGCAGCCCCGCCCGTGAAATGCGTTGCATTGTGGAAAAATAAATTTTATTAGTAACTCGCCTAGTCTTAGTGCCGTTTATCCTGCTTTGTTACCGGAGGTATGTTTGATTCTTGTACATAGGTGAGTTGACAGAAGAAAGCCAATACTGCGCCAATACACCAAAAATGCTTGGTTGTAATATGCCCAAAAAACACCCTTACATGCCTCACAGCTTCTGATACACTTAAATTTTGAGTGACAATAATGAAATAGAGCTTTATTGTCACTACCATAAGCGCTATGTATATAGGGGGATCACCAAGGCCTATACAAAAAGAATACCATCTGATGGCTCACTGATGATTTGGGGGGGGGGGCTCTAAAGGTATGGGGAATCTTATGAAGATTGATGACAAGATGGATGTTGCATGTCATCAGAAAATACTGGCACACAAAATGTGCATGGAACCCTCTTGGACTTTCCAACAAGACAATGCCTGTGGTCACTGGTCATAGCAGTACAGTAATCTACATGGCCAACATATATATATATATATATATATATATATATATATATATATATATATATATATATATATATATATATATATATATATATTGTGCATTGCTCCTTTTTAGGCATATTTTGTCTTTTGGAAAAAAGTTATTTGCTAGGGGTGAAAAAAAAATTCCAAGGTGTGTCCCAAGCTAAACAAGTTGGAAACACTGTCATAAATTATAGTGCCATAATTGCTGAAGGAATCCAGCCTTTAACCCCTTAAGGACTCAGCCCATTTTGGCCTTAAGGACTCAGACAATTTAATTTTTACGTTTTCATTTTTTCCTCCTCGCCTTCTAAAAATCATAACTCTTTTATATTTTCATCCACAGACTAGTATGAGGACTTGTTTTTTGCGCGACCAGTTGTCCTTTGTAATGACATCACTCATTATATCATAAAATGTATGGCGCAACCAAAAAACACTATTTTTGTGGGGAAATTAAAACGAAAAACGCAATTTTGCTAATTTTGGAAGGTTTTGTTTTCACGCCGTACAATTTATGGTAAAAATGACATGTGTTCTTTATTCTGAGGGTCAATACGATTAAAATGATACCCATTATTATATACTTTTATATTATTGTTGCGCTTAAAAAAAATCACAAACTTTTTAACCAAATTAGTACGTTTATAATCCCTTTATTTTGATGACCTATAACTTTTTTATTTTTCCGTATAAGCGGCAGTATGGGGGCTCATTTTTTGCGCCATGATCTGTAATTTTTTTTGATACCACATTTGCATATAAAAAACTTTTAATACATTTTTTATAATTTTTTTTTAATAAAATGTATTAAAAAGTAGGAATTTTGGACTTTTTAAATTTTTTTTCATTCACGCCGTTCACCGTACGGGATCATTAACATTTTATTTTAATAGTTCGGACATTTACGCACGAGGCGATACCAAATATGTCTATAAAAAATGTTTTTTACGCTTTTTGGGGGTAAAATAGGAAAAAACTGACGTTTTACTTTTTTATTGGGGGAGGGGATTTTTCACTTTTTTTTTACTTTTACTTTTACATTTTTTTACATTTTTTTTTACACTTGAATAGTCCCCATAGGGGACTATTCATAGCAATACCATGATTGCTAATACTGATCTGTTCTATGTATAGGACATAGAACAGATCAGTATTATCAGTCATCTTCTGCTCTGGTCTGCTCGATCACAGACCAGAGCAGGAGACGCCGGGAGCCGCACGGAGGAAGGTGAGGGGACCTCCGTGCGGCGTTATGAATGATCGGATCCCCGCAGCAGCGCTGCGGGCGATCCGATCGTTCATTTTAATCGCGAACTGCCGCAGATGCCGGGATCTGTATTGATCCCGGCACCTGAGGGGTTAATGGCGGACGCCCGCGAGATCGCGGGCGTCGGCCATTGCCGGCGGGTCCCTGGCTGCGATCAGCAGCCGGGATCAGCCGCGCATGACACGGGCATCGCTCCGATGCCCGCGGTTATGCTCAGGACGTAAATGTACGTCCTGGTGCGTTAAGTACCACCTCACCAGGACGTACATTTACGTCCTGCGTCCTTAAGGGGTTAAACCCAAAGCATTGTAAGGTGGCCTTAAATTCACCCAAATGGACTAGATCACATTCTTCACAACCAGAGCAAGGAGCTGCAAAGACATTTGGCAGGACTCAGCATGACGTATCAGGTTGAGGAATTAACATGTTTCATCAATGGCTTGTCTGTCTCAGACAAAGCAAACCTGATCTGCATTAAGGTTCGGGAGTACCTTCACTAGTCTGTTAGAGACTATCTTAGCATACAATTTTACATTGAAGTTAAGAAGAGCAATGGGACGGAAATTTGGAGGAGGATGTGGGATCCCTACCGGGTTTTGAAAGAGTAATGTCTTTCAGAATGGAAGAAATGTCAGCCACCTTATAAAAACCATTGAAAGAACTTGCACAAGAATGTTGCCAATTTCCTATAGTAGCCATTAAATACACCATTAGATCCATGGTTAATAAATAATAAATGATTTTAACTATTTCAGATGGAGAGAAGGGGGTTGCCATTTGAGCCAATTATTCCAAGGTGAGAGAAGGGAGACAGAGACATGATACAAATGTAGAAATGTATTCATTAGCTTTAGAACCTGAGTTCAAAAGGTAAATAATATTAGTTTTGGCCCGTCTGACTTTAAGCTGTTTTGGATAACAATGCCCTGGGTTGATTGTTATGTGCATAAACATTTGATTATTTTAAGCCTCTAATTTTATTCAACAGAGAATTGATCCTTGCCACCCTTTATCTTCTAGCAATAGACATATACTTAAAATGCTTTGCATAATCACTTTGTGCGAAGACCAGTGGAATTGAAACAGAACCTGTATTGATATATATAAAAAAGAAGGGTAATTCAGACAGAAAAATTGGAGAAAACTTCTGATAAGATAAGACATGTTTGTCTAAATGCCACCTGCAAAGGGTTAAATTTTATTTTATCCTGCAGAGGGTTAAATTTTATTTTATTCCTAATAACAATCTACATCAGAGCATCGTCTGACCATGAGATGACTCCTATGAAGAATTTTCACAATAAAGCAATAAGAAGTTTTCTACGAAAAACAAGTCAATATGTAAATATGGTAAGTGGTCAGAAGTGCCTATTTAGTGGTGTTGGTGCTTATTTACGTACAATCCCAGAATCTCTCCTGAAGAAACCAGCATTATTGCTGTCAGAAATGTGTTGGGATTTTTATATGTTTGTTATAGCTTTAATGACACCAATATACACTGTTAGATTTAGTGGGCAAAAGTGCAATACTGGATGGCCCACACCCCAAATCGTGTCATTTGTGTGTTTCTACATTTCCATTGATACATTAGTTTTTTTTTACCTACTTAATGTACCATGCTGCCATATAGGGTGCTAAATGAAAGTATTTAAAGGCTTTAAACAGATAATAACTGTTTGGGGTGTCTGTAGATTTGTAAGCTTACATTTATGCTCATCTACCACACAGGTCCAGCGGATCCACTATCATCAGTGTTCCAGTCTAGCTGAGTTTTACAGTAAGCTACGGCCATTGATCCCGCTGAAGTACCCCTGCCTGAAGTTGTGAATCTTCACTCTGTTGTGATATGTCGGTCTCAACAATAGGCGCGACAGGCGCAGCAGCTTACCCAACTGTCTGCTATGATGCAACAGCTATTGGCCTTGCAGCAATAACAGCAGCAGGTACCACAACCTGGCCCACTCCCACCACCAGTTGCTGCAGTGTCTTCTGGCTCCCAGTTACGTCTTCCATTGCCTTCTAAGTTTGATGGTGATTCCAAGTCCTGCAGAGGCTTCGTTACACAGTGCTCCATGCACTTGATGTCTGAACAGTTTCCAACAGAACGTGTGAAAATGGCCTTTGTCATTAGTCTACTGTCTGGAAAAGCCCTGGCCTGGGCTACACCCCTTTGGGACTGTGGTGATCCGGTATCCTCCAATTTGTCAGCTTTCTTGACAGAATTTTGCAATGTCTTTGAGGAACCCGCATGTGTCTCTTTTTCTTTTTTTTTTTTTTTTTTTATCAAATCTTTATTTTTTGATTTTGACAGCATATAAACACGTAACATCCCCAGGGTCCCAGGCGCAGCTGGGGCCATGAGGTAGAACAGTAGAGGATCATAAAGGTAGATCCTTCACAACATCAACATAGTAAAGGAAAGACAAAATTCCAATAGATGTACAACTGGGGTCAATCAAAATTTGTCGAAAAAGAAGAAAAAGAGAGGAAGGGAAAGAGAAAAGAAAAAAAAGAAAAAAGGGAAAAACAATCTAGATGACATCTGGTACACCCATTGAGACCGACCAATATTTGGTATTGTACAGTGAAGGCGTCTGGGTGTGATATAAGTCAACCCCCTAACCCACAGGGGGGGGGGAGGAGGTGTGAACAGATGAAGGGGAAGTTGCGTAAGAGGAGAAGGGGGAAGGAGAAAGGGGGGGGAGGAGAAGAACATAGAGACGAAGAGCGGGGGCGTGAGAAGGAAAAGAAAAAGAGGAAGAGAAGGAGAAGGGATAAAGGGGTCGATAAAAAAAAAAAAAAAAAAAAAGGAGTAGAATGATGCTGAGGGGAAGGGCGGGTAGAGTATAGCGGAGTATAGTAGAGATGTGTCTCTTTTTCTGAGACGGATTTGCTGATTTCCCGTCAAGGGAATTGTTCAGTTGGTGACTACACGGTTCAGTTCTGCACTCTAGCCTCGGAACTTGCATGGAATGATAAGGCCTTGTGTGCCACATTCAAAAAAGGACTGTCAAGCAGGATTAAAGATGCCCTCACAGCATGTGATCCTCCATCTTCTATGACTGAACTTATCCACTTGGCCACACACATCGATGTGCATTTTGCTGAGAGACAGGAGGAACTGCGCTTAGAGAGGGAACCTGCCTGAACACGGAGATATCCTCACCTGGCACTCGTGTTTCAACGTCCACCTCTGCAGTTTCCTGCGCCTCTTGTCGAAGAGGCTATGCAAGTGGATTGTTCTTGTCTTACGCAACAGGAGAGATCACGGCGACACAGTGAGAATTTGTGCTTGTATTGTGCTAGCCTGGAACACTTCCTCAAGGACTGTACTGTTCTCCCACAGCGTCAGGGAAACGCCCACACCTAGGGTACGTGGGAAAGGCATCCCTGGGTGTGAATATTACCTCTCCACACTTAACTATTTCTGTACAAGTCTTCGCTTCAGCCAAGTCTTCCTTCAGCGCTACAGCATTTTTTGGATTCTGGATCAGCAGGTGACTTTATTGTTGCTTCTTTGGTCCACAAGTATCATCTTCCCCTTACACGGCTTGTCAAGCCCTTGTTCATCTCCTCTGTTAATGGACAAAATCTGGACTGTATGGTTCACTTCCGTACAGAATCTCTCATCATGCAAGTGGGAGTATTGCATAAAGATAAGATTGAATTCTATGTTCTGCCACACTGTACTTCAGAGATTCTGATTGGCCTTCCTTGGCTGCAACTCCATTCTCCGCAACTGGATTGGAAAACTGGAGAAATCATTTGCTGGGGACAATCCTGTCAAAATCTTTGCATCCAACCAGTTCTGCCTGAAGTTGTTTCTTGTCTTCCTCCTTTATCTGGCCTGCCCCCACCGTACCAAGATTTCTCTGATGTATTCTTCAAGAAACAGGCTGAGTCTCTGCCTCCACATCGTCCTTACGACTGCCCTATAGTCTGCCTGGTACAACTCCTTCTCGTGGAAGGATATACCCTCTATCGGTTCATGTGACCAAAGCTATGGCTGAGTATATCCAGGAGAATCTCCAAAAGGGATTTATCCGTAAGTTCTCTTCTCCTGCTGGAGCTGGTCTCTTCTTTGTAGGGAAGAAGGATGGCTCACTCCGTCCATGCATTGACTACAGGGGACTTAAAGGGGTTCTCCACTGCCTTAACCTACTTTTGGCAGTTAGTTAGTTCTGTGGCTATATGTTATTATGGCTTTTTTTCATGTTGCTAACGGTTCTGTATGGGCTTGCTGGGAGTTGTAGTTTCGCAACAGCTGGAGGCACCCTGGTTGGGAAATACTGCCATAGCAAACCTTCAGGAGCTGTCCAGCGCTCCGGGACTGCCTCTGGCCAGGTAACGGTTAACAATCCTCCAGCGCGTCAGGCCCGATGCTGACATCACTATGGCACATGCGCAGATGATCCTCAGGAGCGAGGACCAACTGCGCATGCGCCCATCACGGCATCTTATTCGCCAAAAGCAGCCCAATCCGCATTCAGCTTAGAAACTGAAAGTAAGGAGGGTGCACGCTGATGACGACCGAGCGAGAGGCGGGCACGTACGGAGCGAGGGGCAGGCCGGACTCCAACACACCACCCTCCACGGTTATGTCCCGATGGCAAGATGGCGGCGGAAGAAAAGAAACAAAGTGGTCGAGGCAAGGCAGGAAGCAAATGAAGAAACCAGCTTCCAGGTCTGGAAAAAAGGTAAGTAAAACACAGTAAAAAAGTAAAAAAGCCATAATAACATATAGCCACAGAACTAACTAACTGCCAAAAGTAGGTTAAGGCAGTGGAGAACCCCTTTAACAAAATCACAGTCAAGAACTGCTACCCACTACCTCTTATCTCAGAACTTTTTGACCGTTTATGTGGTGCCAAGGTCTTCTCCAAGTTGGACTTACGTGGAGCGTATAACCTTATTCGTATCTGCAAGGGAGATGATTGAAAAATGGCCTATTCAACGCTTTCTGGGATTCGCTAACTATTATTGTCAATTTGTATCACATTTTTCATCCTTGATTGCTCCAATCGTGGCTCTCAGTAAGAAGACTTCTAATCCTAAGTCTTGGCCTCAAGAGGCTGAAGAGGCCTCTGCTCCTGTGCTTACAAGACCAGATCCGGAGAGGCCATTTGCTTTGGAGGTTGATGCCTCATTTGCTAGAGCTGGTGCCGTTCTTACTCAGAAAAAAGCCAAGGGAAAGACTTTAACTTGTAGGTTCTTCTCCAAGACCTTCTCTCCTGCTGAGAGGAATTACTTCATTGGAGATCAAGAATTCCTCGTTATCAAGATAGCTTTGGAGGAATGGCAACATTTATTGGAAGGTTCTTCTCATCTGGTCAGCATCTACTCCGACCATAAGAATCTTCAATACCTTCAGTCTACTCAGCGTTTGAACCCCCCGCCAGACAAGGTGGTCACTGTTCTTTTCTAGGTTTAACTTCTTCATACACTTTCGTCCAGCAGATAAGAACATCAGGGCAGATGCTCTCTCCAGGTCCATTGTCATTGGTTTGGACTCTCCGCCTCGGAATATTATTCCTCCATACCATTTGATTCTTGCTGCTCCTGCTGAAATTCAGCAAGTTCCTCTGTGAAAATCCTTTGTGCCCGCCAGATTGAGACGCAAGGTACTGAAATGGGGTCATTTTACCTTGACAGCAGGTCATCCTGGTATAAGCAAGACTCTACTTCTAATCCCCTGGCACTACTGGTGGCCCCATCTTGAATGTGATGGTTCTGATTTTGTTCGTTCCTGTGAAACTTGTGCCCCTGACAAAACTCCTCGTCAGAGACCTGCAGGACTCTTACAGCCATTTCCGGAGACTCCCTGGTCCCATATCGCCATGGATTTCATCACTGATTTGCCTCCATCTCATAATAACACTGTCATTTGGGTCGTTGTGGATCGGTTTTCCAAGATGGCTCTTTTCATTCCTCTACCAGGTCTTCCTTCTGCCCCACAGCTAGCGAAGTACTTCTTGTTGCATGTCTTTCGTTTGCATGGTCTTCCACGGAATATCGTTTTTGATTGTGGTGTGCAGCTTGTCTCTAAGTTCTGGTGAGCCCTTTGTAACCGTCTGGACATCATTCTGGACTTCTCCTTGGCCTACCACCCTCAGTCCAACGTTCGGGTGGAGAGGGTTAATCAAATTCTTGAGACTTTTTGTTTCAGCTCGCTAAGACGATGGGGTCGACCCTCTCTCCTGAGCTCCACGAGGTCTCTCCCTTTTTTGTTGTCTACGGACTTCATCTCCGTTCTCCTCTTCCTCTCCCAGTTTCCTCTGGCGTGCCTGCTGTTGATGAGCTGGTCCATGACTTCTCCACCATCTGGCAACAGACCTGACAGTCATTATCCCAGGCTTATTCATGCATGAAGGCGCAAGCTGATAAGAGTAGAAGACCTCCTCCGTCCTTCTCTCCTGGTGACATGGTGTGGCTTTCATACAAATACATCCACTTCAAGATACCCTGTTACAAGCTTGGTCCTCGCTATCTTGGTCCCTTCCAGATTCTACAAAAAATTTATCCTGTCTCCTACAAACTCCGTCTACCTGCTACGTTACGTATTCCCAATTCCTTCATGTCTCTCTCCTCAAGCCTCTTGTCGTAAACCGGTTTTCTCAAAAGAATCTTGTCCCCACACCTATCTCCGGCTCTTCTGACGTCTACAAAGTTAAAGAGATTTTTGCCACTAAAACCGTGAGAGGTAAACAATTATTTCTGGTCGACTGGGAGGGTTACGGTCCTGAGGAGAGATCTTGGGAGCCTGAGGAGAATACCCTGGATAGTGAGCTTCTCAGTTTTCTGAATCGTAAAAGGAGAGGGAGACAAAAGGGGGATACTATTACCTGCTTCTGAGCACATGGTCCCGTTACCTTCTGCTGCCTGCGGGGCTGGGATTTGCATCGCGGGACATGCTCGCATGTGGATCCCAGCACGTCACTCACCTGGTGCTTCTCCTGCGCCCGCCTCTGCCTCTCTGCTCCGGGGTGCGTGTCCCAATCCCCTAGGCCACTCGCGCCGGAGCTTTAAAATTTAAAGGGCCAGTGCGCCTATTATTGAAGTAACACCTGTGGCTCATTGATAAATTCCTCCACCTCCCACACTTCCCTGCTGGATCTTTGTTGCCCTAGAGCCTTAGAGAAAGCATTCCTATGTATTGCCTTGACGTGTATCACACCTTTGCTCCGTGACCTGACCTTGCTCCTTTGCCGCCTGCCTACTGACCATTTGCTCTGTTCCTGACTACACTACTGTGCTGCCTACCCTGACCTTTTGCTATCCAAACCACAAGTTGCCTAATCCCACTTGTGCCTTGAATCTCCTCAGCCTCCTGTGTGGTCGAACCGTGCCAGGGGTAGAAACCTGAGTGCTGCCTACTGCAGCAAGTCTATCCCTCTTTACAGCGGGCTCTGGTGAAAACCAGTGGCCCCTTAGACTCCGCTCCCTAGTACGGTTCGAGTCATCTACCACACAGGTCAAGCGGATCCACTATCATCTGTGTTCCAGTCTACTGAAACGTGAGTGTTACGGGTCTGATGAGCTTAACGCCTTAACGACCAAGGACGTATCGTGTTGGTCCTGGCATTTATCTGAAGCCGGGACCTGGGGCTAATAGCACGCAGCAGCTATTAACCCTTTAGACGCGGCGTTCAAAGTTGAACGTCACGTCTAAAACAAAAGTGAAAGCTGCCCGGGTGATCAGTGGGGCTGATCGGGACCACCGCAGTGAAAATGTGGTGTCCCGATCAGCTGGGACACGAGCGGAGGTCCTCCTATCTGCCTCCGGCGTGTCCCTTCGGCGATTGATTGCTCCAAGCCTGAGATGCAGGCTTGAGCAATCGACCGCTGATAAGACTGATCACTGCAAAGCTATGACTTTGCAGTGAACAGTGCTGGCAATCAGTGTATGCAATGTTATAGCCCCCTATGGGAGTATAACACTGCAAAAAAAAGTGTAAAAAAAAGTTAATAAATGTGATTTAACCATTTCCTTAAAGGGGTACTCCGCCCCTGGCATCTTATCCCCTATCCAAAGGATAGGGGATAAGATGTTAGATCACCGCGGTCCCGCTGCTGGGGACCCTGGGGATCGCCGCTGCGGCACCCCACCATCATTACTGCACAGAGCGAGTTCGCTCTGTGCGTTATGTCGGGCGATACAGTGTCGGGAGCAGCGTGATGTCATGGCTCTGCCCCTCATGACATCACGGCCCGTCCCCTTAATGCAAGTCTATGGCAGGGGGCGTGACGACTGCCACGTCCCCTCCCATAGACTTGTATTGACGGGGCGGGCCATGACGTCACGAGGGGCGGAGCCGTGACGTAACGATGCTCCGGCCCCTGTATTGCCCGTCATTACGTGCAGAGCGATCTCGCTCTGCGCAGTAATGATAGTGGGGTGCTGCAGCAGCGATCCCCGGGGTCCCGGCAATCTGACATCTTATCCCCTATCCTTTGGATAGGGGATAAGATGTCTAGGGGCGGAGTACCCCTTTAATAAAAGTTCAAATCACCCCCCTTTTCCCATAAAAAAAACCCACCATGTAAATAAAAATAAATAAAAACATATGTGGTATCGCCGCGTGCGTAAATATCCAAACTATAAACATATATCATTAATTAAACTGCACGGTCAATGTCGTACGTGCAAAAAAATTCCAAAATCCAAAATAACGTATTTTTGGTCACTTTTTATATCATGAAAAAATGAATAAAAAGCGATCACAAAGTCTGATCAATACAAAAATTGTACAGCTAAAAACGTCAGATCACGGCGCAAAAAATTAGCCCTCATACCGCCCCATACGCAGAAAAATTTAAAAGTTATAGGGGTCAGAGCATGACAATTTTAAACGTACACATTTCTGTGCATGTAGTTATATAAGTAGGGTATCATTTTAATTGTATGGCCCTACAGAATAAAGATCAGTTGTCATTTTTACTGAAAAATGTACTGCATAGAAACGGAAGCCCCCAAATTTACAAAATTTGCGTTTTTTCTTCAATTTCGTCGCACAATGATTTCTTTCCATTTCGCTGTAGATTTTTGGGGAAAATTACTGATGTCACTGCAAAGTAGAATTGGGGGCACAAAAAATAAGCCGTCATATGGATTTTTAGATGCAAAATTGAAAGGGTTATGATTTTTAAAAGATGAGGAGGAAAAAATGAAAGTGCAAAAAACGAAAAACCCTGCATCCTCAAGGGGTTAAATGGTGGTGGTGGTGGGTCCTCCTACCTGCCTCTGGCAGCCAGATCACCCATTCACTGTTACATAATGGCTGCGCCGATCACACTGTGATTCCGTGCTGTTAACAGTGTAAACGTTTAAAAAAAATTGTAGAAAGTTCTCAAAAATTCTCATCAAAACAAAAATGGTACAGATACAAGATCTTGGAACAAAAATAGCCTTCATGCATCTCAGTTACAGAAAAATAAAAAAGTTATATGGTAGAAAAATGACAATTTTAGGCAAACTGATTTTATTTACAAAAGTTGTACTTTTTTCTTTAACCCTTAATGTCGTAAATGTACGTCCTGGTGAGATGGTACTTAACGCACCAGGACATATATATTTACATTATAAACATAACCGCGAGCATCGGAGCAATGCTCGGGACATGCGCGGCAGGTCCCGGCTGCTAACAGCAGCCAGGGACTGGCCGGTAATGGCGGACATCCGAGATCATGTGGAATTACCGCAATTAACCCCTCAGATCCTGTTATCAATACAGATCACGGCATCTGCAGAAGTGCGGCACTTAATGTGGACGATCGGATCGTCAGCAGCGCTGCCGCGGCGATCCTATAATCTGTAATGGCGGACAGAGGTGCCCTCATCTGCCTCCATCTGTCTCCCAGCGTCTTCTGCTCTTGTCTGTGATCGAGCAGATCAGAGCAGAAGATAGCCGATAACACTGATCAGTGCTGTGTCCTATGCATAGCACTGAACAGTATTAGCAATCAAATGATTGCTATAAATAGTCCCCTATGGGGACTATTAAAGTGTAATAATAAAGGTAAAAAAAAGTAAAAAATAAAAGTAAAAAAATGGGAAAAATCCCGTCCCCCAATAAAAATGTAAATTGTCAGTTTTTCCCCATTTTACCCCCAAAAAGTGTAAATTTTTTTATAAACATATTTTGTATCACCGCGTGCGTAAATATCCGAATTATTAAAATATAATGTTCATTTTCCCATACGGTGAACAGCGTGAACGTAAAAAAGAAAAAAAAAAGTCCAAAATTGCTGCTTTTTTATAACATTTTATTCCCCAAAAAATTGATAAAACATTTATTAAAAGTTTTATGTATGCAAATGTGGTATAAAAAAAATTTAAGATCACAACACAAAAAATTAGCCCTCATACTACCGCTTATACGGAAAAATGAAAAAGTTATAGGTCAGCAAAATAGAGGGGTTTTAAACGCACTAAGTTGGTTTGAGATTTTTTTGAAGTGGTGTAATAATAGAAAAGTATGTAATTATGGTCATCATTTTAATCGTATTGACCAACAGAATAAAGAAAACAGGTCTATTTTACTGTAAATAGAGATGTCGCGAATTGTTCGCCGGTGAACAGTTCCCGGCGAACTTAGCATGTTCGCGTTCGCATCGCCGGGCGAACATATGTGAAGTTCGATCCACCCCTATACTTTAACATTGCGGTAAACTTTGACCCTGTGAGTCAGAGTCAGCAGACACATTACAGCCAATCAGCAGCAGGCAGCAGTCCCTCCCTTCCAGACCCTCCTACCTCCTGCACGGACACCATTTTACCTTCATTCGGCATGCTGCAGGCTTAGACAGTGGAGGGACAGAGAAGCTGCTCCTGCTGTAATAGGGAAAGCGATAGCTAGGTTGCACCTAGGTGGTGTATTCAGGGTCCACTTTACTCCTAAAGCACTAGTCTAACATCTGCTTTAAGGACAGCACCCAAAAAAGCCCTTTTTAGGGCTCAAATATCAGTCTGTGTGTCTTGCAACAGCTGGAGGCACCCTGGTTGGGAGGGAACCTCTGGTTAAAAGGGGTACTCCAGTGTAAAACTTAAGTTCCTTCAAGCAACTAACTAGAGTATTAAAAGGGCTATAAGTGCAGTCTGTGTGTCTTGTAACAGCTGGAGGCACCAAGGTTGGGAGGGGACCGCTGGTTAAAAGGGGTACTCCAGTGTAAAACTTAAGTTCCTTCAAGCAACTAACTACAGTATTAAAAGGGCTATACATTCAGTACATGTTTCTTGCAACAGCTGGAGGCACCCTGGTTGGGAGGGAACCACTGGTTAAAAGGGGAATTCCGGTGTAAAACTTAATTTCCTTCAATAAACTAACTACAGTATTAAAAGGGCTATAAGTTCAGTCCGTGTGTCTTGCAACTGCTGGAGGCACCCTGGTTGGGGACCTCTGCTTAAAAGGGGAACTCCGCTGGCAACCTTTTTTGCTCATTGTCACACTAGTGCAAATCACATTTGGTGTGACAGTTGTTCAAATAAATAAAAAAATACCTTTTTTGGCTGTGAAATAAAACCAGTCAGTTCACGTCACAGTTGCTATTTATTTTTTTGCCTACTTGGCTAATTGTGTCTAACCTAGTGCAAATCACTTTTGGTGTGACACTTGTGCAAAGCAAAAAAAAATAGCTTTTTTGGCTGTGAAATAAAACCAGTCAGTTCACGTCACAGTTGTGAGTTTTTTTTTTGCCTGCAGTGCAAAGCAAATTTGATGTGACACGTGTGCAAATAAAATTAAAAAAAAACTTTTTTGGCTGTGAAATAAAACCAGACAGCTCACGTCACAGTTGTGAGTTAATTTTTTTGCCTGCAGGGCTAATTGTGTCACACTAGTGCAAATCTTATTTTGTGTGACACTTGTGCAAAGTAAAAAAAAAAATTACCTTTTTTGGCTGCGAAATAAAACCAGTCAGTTCACGTCACAGTTGTGAGGTTTTTTTTTGCCTGCAGGGCTAATTGTGTCACCCTAGTGCAAATCATACTTGGTGTGACACTTGTGCAAATTTAACTTAAAAAAAAATGACAGGCAGAGGCAGGCCACCCCGCAGGGGACATCGTGGTGCTCGGATTCCCTTTGGCCCTAGAAAAATGGCCAGTGTTCAGAGGCCACGTACCCTGAACCCCCAAAGTTCTGAGGACATAGTTGACTAGCTATCACAAGATACCCAGTCTTCTACAGTTCCCGCTCTGAACCTTGACGTACCATCCTTCTCCTCTAGCTTAGCTTCGGGCACCTCTCATGCTACCACTTGCCCGCCTGCCGCCACCACCAAAACTAGCACCACAGCAGCTTTACTTGATATGTCAGAGGAGTTATTTACACATCAGTTTGAAGACATGAGTGATGCGCAACCATTATTGCCAGAGGATGTAGTTAACAGGGATATGTCTCAGTCAGTCAGCATTACAGACATAGACATACGGTGTGATGATGATGTTGTACCCGCTGCTGCTTCCTTTCTTGAGGTGTAAGATAGCGGTGAAGGTGTTGATGATGACGATGTGTCCGTGGATGCCACGTGGGGGCCCGCTAGAAGAGAAGAAGAATAGGGGGAAAGTTCAGATGGGGAGACAGAGAGGAGGAGGAGACGAGTTGGAAGCAGGGAGAGGTCGTCGCAAGGAGCTAGTGGCACAGTCAGACAGCATGCATCGGCACCAGGGGTCAGCTAGACGGGACGTATGCTGTTGCCACCACCAGAATGCCGTCATCGCAGAGCTCAGCAGTGTGGCATTTTTTTTGGTGTGTCTGCCTCTGACAACAGTGAGGCCATTTGCAACCTGAGCCAGAAGAAACTGAGTCGTGGGAAGTCCAACACCCACCTAGGTACAACTGCTTTGTGAAGGCACATGATGTCACATCACAAACCCCTATGTGATCAACACATCAGTACAAGCAGCACAAACACTCAAAGCCGCCATCCTCCTCCTGGTCCAGCATGTTCAGCCAGGTCAACCACTGCTGCCCTCCTTGCCCCCTCTCAACCATCCGTCTCTCCGTCTCTCGCCTTGAGCAGTTCCTGCTCATCTGCCCACAGTCAGGTGTCTGTCAAGGAGATGTTTGAGCGCAAGAAGCCAATGTCTCAAAGTCACCCCCTAGCCCGGCATCTGACAGCTGGCTTGTCTGAACTGCTAGCCCGCCAGCTTTTACCATACAAGCTGGTGGAGTCTGAGGCCTTTAACAAATTTGTAGCCATTGGGACACCTAAGTGGAAGGTACCCGGACGAAATTTTTTTTGCACAAAAGGCAATCCCTAACCTTTACTCCATTGTGCAAAAGGAAATTATGGCATGTCTGGCACACAGTGTAGGGGCAAGTGTCCATCTGACCACTGATACCTGGTCTGCAAAGCATGGTCAGGGCAGGTATATCACCTACACTGCACATTGGGTAAACCTGGTGACGGCTGCCAAGCATGGAATGCGTGGCTCTGCAGAGGAGTTGGTGACAGCGCCTCGACTTGCAGGCAGGCCTGCTGTCACCTCCTCTACTCCTCCTACTCCATCCTCTTCCATAACATCCTCGTCCGAGTCCTCTTCCACTGCTGCGTCTGGCTACACATCACCGACACCCCCCAGCTCCTCAGGTGCTATTCCACATCCCGGATATGGCAGTGTCACGCCATCTTGGGGTTGACTTGCCTCAAAGTGGAGCATCACACCGCACCAGTGCTCCTGTTGGCCCTGAACGCACAGGTGGATCAGTGCCTAACCCTGCACCAACTGGAGATTGGCAAGGTGGTTTGTGACAATGGAACAAATTTGTTGGCTGCATTGAGGTTGGGCAAGTTGACACATGTGCCGTGCATGGCGCATGTGAGTAATCTGATTGTACAACGCTTTTTGCTCAAGTACCCAGGCTTACAGGATGTCCTGAAGCAGTCCAGGAAGGTGTGCGGCCTTTTCAGGCATTCCTACATGGCCATTGCGCACTTGTCAGATATCCAGCGGCGAAACAACATGTCGCTTGATTTGCGACAGCCCAACACGTTGGAATTCAACACTCCTAATGTTCGACCGCCTGCTCCAACAAGAAAAAGCCGTCAATGAATATTTGTATGACTGGGGTGCTAGGACATCATCTGCGGAGCTGGGAATTTTTTTGCCACGTTACTGGACGCTCATGCGCAATGCCTGTAGGCTCATGCGTCCTTTTCAGGAGGTGACAAACCTGGTCAGTCGCACAGAAGGCACCATCAGCGACATCATACCGTTTGTTTTCTTCCTGGAGCGTGCCCTGCGAAGAGTGCTGGATCAGGCAGTAGATGAGCGTGAAGAGGAAGAGTTGTGGACACCATCACCACCAGAAACTGCCTTATCAGCATAGCTTGCTGTACCTGCGGCAACGCTGGAAGAGGATTGTGAGGAAGAGGAGTTAGAGGAGGAATGTGGCTTTGAAGAGGAGGAGGAAGACCAACCACAGCAGGCATCCCAGGGTGCTCCTTGTCACCTATCTGGTCCCCGTGGTGTTGTACGTGGCTGGGGGGAAGAAGATGATACCTTCCCTGACATCACTGAGGACAAGGAACGGGACATGAGTAGCTCTGCATCCAACCTTGTGCAAATGGGGTCTTTCATGCTGTCGTGCCTGTTGAGGGATCCTTGTATAAAAAGGCTGAAGGAGAACGACCTGTACTGGGTGTCCACGCTACTAGACCCCCGTTATAAACATAAAGTGCCTGACATGTTACCGCATTACTGCAAGGCGGAAAGGATTCAGCAGGTCCAAAATAAATAAAGAAGTATGCTGTACACAGCGTATAAGGGGCATGTCACAGCACACCAGGAATCTAACAGGTGAAGTGGTGAAAGTAATCATCCTCCTCCTCCCATGAACACGCCGGCAAGGACAGGATGCTTTACAGACATGCTGTTGATGGAGGATATGTGGAGCTTTTTAAGTCCTACGCATCGCCACAACCCTTCGGGGTCCAACACCAGAGAACGACATAACCGACACTTAGCAGACTACCTGGCCTTAACCGCAGATATCGACACTCTGAGGAGCGATGAACCCCTTGACTACTGGGTGTGCCGGCTTGACCTGTGGCCTGAGCTATACCAATTTGCGCTCGAACTTCTGGCCTGTCCCGCTTGATATGTCCTGTCAGAAAGGACCTTCAGTGCAGCAGGAGGTATTGTCACTGAGAAGAGGAGTCGCCTTGGTCAAAAAAGTCTGGATTACCTCACCTTTCTAAAGATGAATGAGGAATGGATCCCGAAGGGACTGACACTGAGCTATACATTTGACTGAACAAGGCCTGATCAGATGAGCTGCCTTGGGCTAAAAATGGTCCACACGCTGCTGTATTTTACCTCTGAATGCCGGATGACTTGCGTGACTTATCCGCCACCAACTAGGGTTCAAGCCGCAATGTTTTAGGGCACTTTCTGCCTGGCGAAACAAACAGCAGCGTCTGCAACAATACACCATTTTCAGGCATGTGTACATGCCTAATTTTTCTGGCCTCTGGTGCTCCACTTTTTCTGCTGCTGCAATTTTTCTGACGGCTGCTTTCATCTTTATTTGATGAAAAATTTTATTTGGAAAAGGATTCCTTTGTGTGTTTCTCAGTCCTGCATTATAGAGTCTTCTGGACTCTTGGATATGCGCTTGTTCTTATATTTCAGCCATGTGTAAATGCCTAATTTTTCTGGCCTCTGGTGCTGCACTTTTTCTGGTAGAAAAATGTCCAGCACAAAAGCACGATGCAAGATGATATTTATTGTAGATTCACACAGCAGCACTTTTTCTGCTGCTGCAATTTTTCTGGCCGCTGCTTTCATCTTGATTTGATGAAAATTTTTATTTTGAAAAGGATAACTCAGTGATTTTCACCATCCTGCATCATATAGTCTTTTGGACTTTCTGATAATTTAAACTTTAATTTTCCAGAGTACTAACCATTATACCAAGGAATGCTTGTTGCGTGTGAAATTTTCAAAAATAAAATACAGAGAGGGATAAACTCTTTTTCTTTATTTGATGAAAAATGTTATTTAGAAAATAATTTCTTTGTCTATTTCTCCGTCCTGCATTATAGAGTCTTATGGACTCTTGGATATGCGCTTCTTCTTATTTTTCAGCCATGTGTACATGCCTAATTTTTCTGGTACTCTCTGCTGACATCTCTGTCCATTTTAGCAACCGTGCATATTAGATGTATGGTAAGGGTAGCATGGTGGCTCAGAGGTTAGCACTGCTGACTTGCAGCGCTGGGGCCTTGGGTTCAAATCCCACTATGTGTTGCCTAAAGGGGGATCTAACTATGTGCTTCCTAATATGGGGGAATCTATGTGCTGCCTAAAGGGGGGATCAAACTATGTGCTGCCTAAAGGGGGGATCTAACTATGTGATGCCTAAAGGGGGCTAAAGCATGTTATTCCAAAGAATTTAGGAATAATAGGTGATTTATGCCCTTTATGGATTAAAACCAGACTCTGCATCAACTATGTAATTTTCCATGGGAGTTTTGCCCTGGATCCCCCTCCAGTACGCCACAGTCCAGGTATTAGTCCCCTTGAAACAACTTTTAAATCACTATTGTGGCCAGAAAGAGTCCCTGTGGGTTTTAAAATTCCCCTGCCCATTGAAGTCAACGGCAGTTCGCCCAGTTCGCGAACATTTGTGGAAGTTCCCGTTCGCCGTTCGCAAACCGAAAATTTTAAGTTCGCGACATCATTAACTGTAAAGTGTACAGCATGAAATCGAAACCTTCCAAAATTAGCAAAATTGCGTTTTTTTTATCAATTACCCCACACAAATAGTATTTTTTTTGTTGCGTCATACATTTCATGGTAAAATGAGTGATGTCCATAAGCAGGAGAATACAGCAGCACACTAATAGCACAAAGATACAGATAAAACATGAAATGCTATATTGCTACAATGCAAAAAATTAAAAAATGTTGGTGCTCTGCTCACCATTTGGCAGCCAAATAGTTTGGACCATCCCACCGCGATAAGATGACCTCATTGGGATGGACCCTACACTATTAATGTGCCTCTGTGTAATCAGTTACCAGGCTTATAAGGGTGGGGTGCAGGAGCCAACATGGAAGTAGCCACTCCCCCATGTGTATAACACAAAAAAGGATAAGAAGGGGGGTCTGTTCCAATGAGGTCACCTTATCGCGGTGGGAGGGTCTAAACTATTTGGCCGCCAAATGGTGAGCAAAGCACCTCAATTTTTTGCTTTGTAGCAATATAGCGTTTAATGTTTTATCCGCATCTTTGTGCTAGCAGTGTGCTGCTGTATTCTCCTGCTTGTGTATATTTAGCCTAGCAGCATGCACCTGTATGCCAAGTCCATGCAATAGTTTGGTATCAGTATGTGCTGGCCAACTTATCCTTTTTGTGTTATACATATGGGGGTGGCTACCTCCATGTTGGGTCCTGCACCCCACCCATCTTTATAAGGTGCTGGATGTTCCAGACCTTACAAGCCTGGTAACTGATTGCACAGAGGCACATTCATAGTGTAGGGTCCGTCCCAATGAGGTCACCTTATCGCGGTGGGATGGTCCAAACTATTTGGCTGCCAAATGGTGAGCTGCTGTATTCTCCTGCTTATGTATATTTAGCCTAGCAGCATGCACGTGTAAGCCAAGTCCGTGCAATAGTTTGGTATCAGTATGTGCTGGCCAACTTATCCTTTTTTTTTTTTTCCATGGTCACTGCACCTGCACTCACTTTAAGCTCAGAAATGTTTTATTTATACAGTTATCGCCTGTCTGGGCATTAGTAACCATGGAATATTTTGTGAGATGTTTCCTCCAGAATTTTCTGGAATGTAAAATTTGACGCAAAAAATTGCAATTTTGGCACAAAAATTGGCAATTTTGATGCCAAACTCTGCAATTTTGGTGCAAAAAAATCCAATATGGCTGCATTTTTTGGTGCAACTAAAAAACAAAAGTGGCACAAAAATGCATTTTCACATATTTTCATATTTTCAAAGCAGCACAAAAGACCTTTGAAAATGTGAGGAGCAAAAAAAAAAAAGTGTGAATAATATCACTGGAACAGAAATAACAGTAGTTTTTGAAAATCTCCCACTGTGTTAATAGGCATGCAAAGGGAAGTACATAAAAAATTGTGTATATAAAGGCCAATGTGATGGGGAAAAATTGGCTCAAGTCCCCATGGTAA
This sequence comes from Hyla sarda, assembly GCF_029499605.1. Taxonomy (NCBI): domain Eukaryota; kingdom Metazoa; phylum Chordata; class Amphibia; order Anura; family Hylidae; genus Hyla; species Hyla sarda. The sequence continues at coordinate 271,119,894 of NC_079190.1, read as the reverse complement.
CAAAATGATAATTAATCAGAATTGCAAACTTAATTACAGGTCCCAGAAATGAGAACAAAGCACACCTTCATTAAAACCAGCCTTGTTCTAAATGCATTGCTTATTTAATTCCCTTTCAAATGCTCATTTGCTTAAAGCGGGCAGTTATTGCTAATGACAATCTGATGACTTTGTGTTTGTTAACTCTTTAAAAACAACAAAGACAGTGCCTGTGTCTGTAAAGTTCTGGGAGTCTTTACCAGTCTTGTAAACCCTTTATGCCTATGATTCAATGGGTTGGCATTCTAAAATATTACTGCTATTATACTTCAGGCAAGCAGATGGCTAATGGCAATGACTACGTAAACACATACAACTACCCAATTTAATATAAACATAAGATTTATGTTCCAATACTGGTTTACCTAAGTCAATGTGCTAAACTGGTAAACTATTAAATCTCCTATAAAAGTAGGTCTATATGTTGGACAGCGAGATGGTGGTTTATAACTGTGATAGCCACATCCATTAAAATTCTTTTAAGGCTTGAGTTCTAGTTACCATAAACCACAATCTTATTGTATAAAAGCAATGACAGAGAGGCTGGCATTCTTCAGTATTTAGCCCATTTATATCCACGTTAATTGCACTGATGCATGTATGTTTGGCTTCACCTTCCTGTCGACATTCCTGTCCATATTTTTTTTTTTTTATCAAATGTGTATACAAAAAAAAGATGCAATTGTTTTAAGACTTAAAGGAATACTCTGGTGGGAAACATTTTTTTCATATCAACTGGCTCCAGAAAGTTAAAGGAGTATTCAAGCGCAAATAAATTTTTCCCCTATCCAAAGGATAAGGGATAAGTTATAGATCACGGGGGGTCCGATTTCCTGGACAGGCCGCGGCAGTCTGCAGGAAGTGAAGTTTCGTCCCCAGCAGAAAGCTGTGGCAGAAACACCCCCTCCATGTATCTCTATGGGGTACATGGAGGGGGCGTGTCGGCCACCGCGTCATTTTGAGAAAATGGGTCATAGCTACGGTATCAGGTCATTGATCAGGTACAAAATCCTAAGAGGGGAGGTGATATTAAATCTTTATTGAGGATAAAGGAGGCGTACTGGATCCACCGCTTGTCCACTTTAGAACCTAGAGGTCTAAATAGGGATTATGAGGTGTCTTCTTTCTTGTAAAAAAGTTTTTTATTGAAAAATTTATTTTGCTGTTTTTAATTATTTTTTTTTTCTCATTATATCTTAGATCCGTCAGTAAGGGGATGTACCAGATCAGATACATGCAAGCCAGATAAGACCAGTTGATATGTTCATATACATTTTGATTATTAGTAATTTATTATGTCTCATGATCTTGTGATAGTAGGTGACATGTATTGTTTGTAAATAATTTGGTAACCATGCCAATGCCCAATGACCGGTAGTGGGATGGGCTTCCTTGTATATATATACTGTGATGATGTCTTGAGCATGTATGTCAGTCTGATAAAGGCTTTGGCCGAAACGCGTCATATTGTGTTTGCACCGTGTTTTAATAAACACATTTCACTTGGCAGAAGACTAAAGTTAGTGCCGGGATTGTTCTTTCTACTATTGCCACTTATTCCACGTGCACCACCAAGTGACTCAAGTGCCGACCCTTACCCATTTCTATTGTACCCTTTCCAGCATACTGCTGGGGCCCCTTCCAGGAGATCCTGGGGGGCCCCAGCGCTCGGACCCCCAGCCATCTATAACTTATCCCCTATGCTTTGGATAGGGGATAAGCTACATTGCACTACAGATCTCTTTTAAACAGATTTGTAAATTACTTCTATTAAAAAATCTTAATCCTTCCAGTACTTATCAGCTGCTGTACACTACAGAGGAAGTTGAGTTGTTCTTTTCTCTCTGACCACAGTGCTCTCTGCTGACACCTCTGTCCATATTAGGAACTGTCCAGAGTAGAAGCAAATCCCCATAGCAAACCTCTCCTGCTCTGGACAGTTCCTGACATGGACAGAGGTGGCAGTAGAGAGGACTGTGGTCAGACAGAAATGAACAACTCAACTTCCTCTGTAGTATACAGCAGCTGATAAGTACTGGGAGGATTAAGATTTTTTTTATAGAAGAATTTACAAATCTGTTTAACTTTCTGTCACTAGTTGATTTAAAAAAATAAATATATGTTTTCCATCGGAGTACCCCTTTAAAGGGGTTATACAGGAATAGAGCTAATTTCTTTCAATAACTGTTCCCTGTCTGTCTCCAGGTTGGGTGGGGTTATGCAGCTCAGTTCCATTAAAGTGAATAGAGCCCAGTTGTAATATGAACATATAGACAACAACCTTTAGGAGTAACCCCCAGGGGCTAGCCCTAAACTAGAAATCCCCCCTTAAAACTATAAACTTTATTGTTATCACTTTAAAATATAAGTACTGGGTGTGAATCACACTTTAAAAACACAGAACATCATATTAGCACATCCTTCTACGTATCAGGATCTCCATAGAGTGCAATATAGTCAATGACTCAGGGATGTATTGTATATCTTGTATGCTGACAGTAACGGCTGCTAATTAAAAGAAATCACAATTTAGCCACTCACATCCCAACGTTTCGTCAGCCCCCGCTGACTTTCTCAAGGGAATGAGGCTAAAGGCCACTTGATTGGAGTTGTAATATCACACACAACCTGGAAACAGACATGGAACTGTTTTTGAAAGAAATTATCTCTGTTTTTCTGTTCATTAATAACCCCTTTAAGGGCTAGTGAAATTTTTTTTAGCTTTTTTACATACATTCTAACTGTATCTCTACAAGGAAGAAGCAGTAGTCCCAGAATTAATTTTTCTCTCCGCTGCCAACAAAACATCCATGTTTCAAACTAAGTGGGTAGAGGAACACACCTGGCTACAACTATCGTAGATGAGCTACTGATTGCTCTGACCGGCAAGGGATGGTCTGAAGTTTATAGATAGTAAGTGCTGTATCTGCAGCCCGGGGTGTTCAAACATTCACATAGTGCAAGTCTGCAATAGAACACTGATATATGGGATAAAAATTAAATTAAGGGAACACTCACCGGATCGCTGCAAAATCAATTCTTCTTTATTGCATCATAGTCCAAACAAGCGGTACAGCAAACATGGGGAGACAATTAGGACCAGAAGCATTGATTTTGCAGTGATCCGGTGAGTGTTCCCTTCATTCTTCTCCTATATAACCACATCCACGTTTCAGTTCCTCATTGTAGCCATTTTTAAGCCATGATTTCTTTCTGGATTTTGTACGGTTAAGATGGTGGTGTTGTTTCAGCCTCCTGGAAGCTCTGCACCTGTGTAATTCAGTTGTGCCTTTGCTATGCCACTCATGTGCATTTCTACTGACACTTACATATTAGGCTTTACCTTTATGTTCACCTATCTATCAAAAATTATTACCAAAGGGTAACACCAAAAAAAAAAAAAAGGGAATTCCCACAATATAAGATACATTTTCTACTATTCAATGCATATTCAATGCATATCCCAAGGTCTTACAGGGCTTCCCAAAATAGAAAGCGGTTTAAAAGTAAATTGGTTATCAAAAAAGTGTGCCAAAATTTTGGTGCAAAATAAGTCAATTGATCTTCATTCTCATTAATCTGGCAAATGCTTAGCATGTCTATTTTTAGTAGTAGTAATAATAATAATAATAATAGATGTTGTTGTTATTATATTTTTTTATATAGTGCCAATAGATTCTGCAGCACTTTACACTTTTGGGGTACACATTAAAATATTACTCACTAAAAATTCAAACACAAGAAGTGAGGGCCCTGCTCGCGAGAGCTTACAGACTATGAGGAGGCAGTATCAGTAAATCTTCGCCATTGATTCCTAGTTCAGACTTGGTAGTTTTTATCAGTTCATTCTGAAAAAAATACAGTCAGCTATGCTTTATAATGCAAAGGTGACACCCAAAAAATATGTTGATATTGGCACAGCTTCAGCATCCAGATCAGTACTGCTTTTAACCATATGAACAAGGGAGAAAGACTATAATGTGCTCCTTCCTCCTCACTCTTTTCTGTATTTACTGAGGAGGTTTATTGGATACATATGTATTTATTTTGTTTTTCCTGACTGTATGACATCCAATATGACAAACATATTTTCATTTTTATTATTTATTATAATCCTATTTTGATGTGTGGTTCCTAATAGATTACTATATTTATAATTTTAAAAAATCCATAAGGTGCCGGTATACAAATCTGCCACTATTGACGGTCCATTATTCTTCTCACTCCAGAGCCCATATGACCAGAATTTAAAATGTTGGGGAATAGTGATAGGACCTAAGTGTTAGCAGGCAAATATTTCATAAGTTTGCTATGAATTCATTTGAAGTTTAATAAAGCTTTGTTTTTCATTTCGTCTGAAGTCTCTTACAGCCGTGTTTGGTGCTTGTAATCAGGCAGTTGCTTGTTTGTCTCACTATACCAAGCCCAAAGTTGAGAGCAATCAACCCCAGAGATCATCTGATTAGCATTCTGCCTGATTGAGGCAACATTATGTGGAAATGAGGAGCACGAGGGCTGACATAGACAAGGGCTCCTCTTATCTGGAATTATTTAACAAAGCTCTGTTGCCGAAAAAACAAGATTTTCAGCACGGAATACAATAATAGTCTACTACTAAGTAAAATTGCATCTAGTTGATATGACAGTAACAAAGTATTAAGAAACTGTATCATTGGAAAAAATTACATTATATTATTACCTATAATGATAAACATATAGCAAGCATATAGCAAACCTTAGACATTTACACCATGCTTGAGACATATGGTAGGCGGCGGGAGAATTTGAAAACTGGTTGTCGCCGTATACATGCCGGACTCGTGTTAAATCCCATTCAGACCTGTATCATATCCCATTCATTTCAATAGGCAGGCATCTGTTTTTTTTTTTTGCTGGAATGAAAACCACAGTCTGCTTCACTTTTCAAAAAGAAGGTTGCAGCAGCACACTTGGTGAAAAAATGGAGGCTCTTAGCGTAATTTTTGATCAAAATGTGTTCTCCATCCACCACGCGGAGGTGGCCTCTTGTCTGATAGGACCCTAACATGCTTAATCCACTCACTTCTGTTGGGCATATGGCCTGGGACTGGGTGACATGCAGGATCCACTATCAATTTAAAAAACCTCCCCCTAACTTGCATAGCAAAAAAGGAAAAAATAGCCAGCACAACTTCCTAACACACTGGCGCACACTGCTGTAGCAAACACAAAGTATACTAAAAGAAGGGAGTGAAAAGGTACGCTTAGAGCAGGGCTCAAGTCCTGCAGGAACGTGTGAGAATTGAGTTCCTGCACTTTTTCCACAGCTGGAATACCATTCCATTAGCTGGACCAGACCTTTAGTGGATATCTTGGGTGAGCCTTCAGAGAGAGCTGCTGAAACCTTTTTTTTGTATACTTTTGTATTTGTCACAGCAGCGTGCACCCATGTATTGAGTAGTTGTGCTAGCTATTTTTCAGTTTTTTTTTTTTTTTTTGCTATGTAAGTTAGGGGTAGTGGCACCCTCTTTATTTGTGCACCCCTCCCTGTTCACAGATGTTTTTTTTTTATTTTTTTTATTTTTATTGCCCAGCAGAGGTGAGTGGAATGAGAGTGTTTGGATCCCATCAGGAGTGAGGCTACCTCCACATGGTGAATGGGGGATACACTTTGAGCAAAAAGTGCACCGAGTCTCCATTGTTTGACCAAGACTGCTGCTGCAACCTCTTTTTGTGTACTTTGTGATTGCACACAGCAGCATGCACCCGTGTGTTAAGTAGTTGTGTTGGCAATTTTTTATTTTTTTTGCTATACTGCACTTTTCAGTCTGGGAAAAAGGGGGTTGTATCTAAAAATAACCCAACCGTAGTCACTAGCTGACTCTGTCTGGCTCATTTAAATGAACAGGGTACAGCCGGGATACAGTGGCAACCGGTTTTCAAATTATCCCACCATATCCGACTGCTGGTATGAATGCAGCCTTATTATAGAAAGGGAACACCTACCATATTTTCCCGCATATAAGATGACTTTTTAACCCTGTAAAATGTTCTCAAAAGTCGTGGGTCGTCTTATACTCTGGGTGTCATCTTATACTCCGGGTGCTGCAGTCGGCCGAGATTAATTTCTCCCGTGACATTCGGGACATCCCTGTGTTCTGAAAGATCTTGTTGGGACAAAAGGATGTCCCGGTTACCTTTCCGCGGCCCCACGTTAACATTAAAAATGCCGTGGCGGCCTGGAGGTAGCGCATGCAGGGACATCACTGACGTCCCGTGCGTGCGCCCATAGCAACAGAAGAGCAGAGCGGAACAGCGAGGACGAGCAGGCATGGTAAGTTACCAGCACATCATCTTCGGTATAGGCCATAGCAGTAGATCGTGATCCCGGTCAGGAGGACCGGTGGTCGGAGCACTGAAGTGGGGCAGTACACAGACATATAGCCTCCAGCCATACACTGTATATGGCTGAAGGCTGTATGTCTGTGGGGGAACTGTACTGCCAATCTAATATGGGGGAACTACAACCTAATGTGGGGGGACTATACTGCCAATCTAATGTGGGGGAAGTACAACCTAATGTGGGGGAAACTATACTGCCTACCTAATGTGGGGGAACTACAACCTAATGTGGGGGAAACTGTAGTGCCAACCTAATGTGGGGGAACTACAACCTAATGTGGGGGAACTATACTGCCAACCTAATGTGGGGGGAACTACAACCTAATGTGGGAGGACTATACTTCCAACCTAATGTGGGGGAACTACAACCTAATATGGGGAAACTATACTGCCAACCCAATGTGGGGGAACTACAACCTAATGTGGAGGAAACTATACTGCACACCTAATGTGGGGGAACTACAACCTAATGTGGGGGAACTATACTGCCAACCTAATGTGGGGGAGCTACAACCTAATGTGGGGGAATTATACTGCCAACCTAATATGGGGGAACTATACTTCCAGCCTAATGTGGGGGGAACTATACTGCCAACCTAATTTGGGGGAACTACAGCCTAATGTGGGAGAACTATACTGCCTACTTAATGTTGGGGAACTATACTGCCGACCTAATGTGGGGGAACTACAACCTAATGTGGGCAAACTATACTGCCAACCTAATGTGGGGGAACTACAACCTAATGTGGGGGAACTATACTGCCAACCTAATGTGGAGGAACTATGCTGACAACCTAAGGTGGGGGAACTATGCTGACAACTTAATATGGGGGGAACTATTCTGCCTACCTAGTATGGGGGAACTATGCTGACAACCTAGTGTGGGGGAACACTGGTAAGGTACCGTATTGCGGTAGAGGGGTAGTCTTATATGGCGAGTATATCCCAAATTCTATATTTTTAACTCTAAAAGTTGGGGGTTGTCTTATACGGCCAGTCGTCTTATACACCGGAAAATACAGTACCTACATCTATCTAAAAATAAATATTAACTTTATGGACTATTAATGACATTAATTGCTTTTCTTTCTCGGTTCTGATACTAATGTAAATTTAAAATTCTGCTGGTTTCCTGTTACCAGAGAAAGGTAAATTGTGGAAACTCAGATGACAGTAAAGGTGCATAGACATGGTAGGGTCTAAAGCAACACAGGATCCTCCTTAGCGCAGTGTCCTAGTAAGAGGACCTTTTTTTGTGGTTTAAAAGAAAAACACAAAATTTTGTAGTACATTATGTAAAAAGCATACTGTTGTTAAAATTGCACTTCCAGTGTTACCAGATAATGGTAGAAGGAAAAAGAAGTTAAACCCATTTGCTTACATGCATTTACATTCACGTACAATTTCTGCTCTTTGCTTCTACCTCTGATAAGACAGCATATGGCTTATTTCACACTGCCGTTAGCACACGACGGCCATCAGGAGAGCCAGGCAGAATAGCGGGAGAAAGATTACTGCTTGTGCTGTCTTTTTCTCCCGATATTCATAATGTGCCCCATAATAGTAGTTGCCGCCGGGACCCATTGTTGCTCGTTGCTTTCTATCATGAGTACGGGTGTTAAAGTTAGAAAAAAAGGGGGCTTTGATAGCAATTCTTGAAGGGGAGCAACGGCAGTGTGAAATGGGCCTTACTGTAGTTATTCTTATAACATTCTCTGGTATTCTCCAGGATCTATCAGAATTTTCTAGTGAAAAAGTGGGGTTATCATAATTTGCTCTCTATATTTGTCTTTTTTACAAAGACTATCCAAGTATAGTCTCAAGGCTATGGCATGTACGTGTGTTGCTGCTGCAGGCCATACTGCTTCAGGGCTTGTGGATCTACTTTCTAGAGTTGAAACAAAGTTCCTAAAGCTTATCAGGATTGCATGTACCACTACAAACTCCTGCGCCGAGGACTACAATATTCTGTATAAAGACTTTACTCTGACCTAAAGGACTTGCTTTTTACTTCTTTCTTCAGAACTTTCTACTTGACTGAGGGGATAATAATATTCCAGAGAACCTTAGCCAGATGAACATGCTCTGTTGTCAGGCCAGATGAACATGCTCTGTTTGGAGCCAACCTATAGAGTTTAACGAAGATGTTAGGTATTTTTACCAATTTAAAAGCTGAACTTGTCATCTACAAGCCAGTTAATGTTTGAACTGTTTAAGATATGTGTTTCTGAAAGGGGTACTCAGCCCCTAGACTTCTTATTCCCTATCCAAAGGATAGGGGATAAGTTGTCTGATCGCAGGGGTCCCGCAGCTGGGCGTTTGTATAGAGCATCGGGTGCAGTGACATCACGACCAAGCCCCACACGTGATTTTATGACCACGCCCCCCTCAATGCAAGTCTTGCATTGAGGGGGCATGGCCATGACGTCACGAGCAGGGCGCGGCTGTGACCTCACAAGCCTGCATCCCGCATTGTTAGTCAACCGGCACGGAGCGAAGTTCACTCCGTGCGTCGAATGTCTGGGATGTTGGAGCCGAGATTTCGGGGATCCCCTGAAATGGTCACAAGAGAATATAGACTATGTATACCATTTTATATACTGTATATAGCAGCCCCTCACTCGTAAACAAACTATTGTGTAACTCCGGGGAACACACTTTGGTCTACCTAAATCTCTAACCATCTGTGACATCTACAATCTTATCCTTGACTTTGCCTGTTCTGTCACATGTGGGGCTCCAGAGGACTCTGCAGAACACCACTTTGCTCTCCCTGGGGCACTGCTTTAGGCCAAGGCTCTTATATAATAATGAATCCCGAAGGTCCATTAGAAGATACAGTAACACTCATTTGGAGCTCACTTTAAAGACAAAAGCTTGTTGAAAGGGTTGTTTCGCTAGAGTTTGATTGACATCCTGCTTGTTCATATAAAACAAAAAAATTGCTATGACATTAAGCAGACATGTTCTTTATGGTTGAAGGGTAGGCAAATTGAACCTTGGAAATACAGTATTTATTACTTTTTATTAAAAAGGGCACAATCTATTGCCCTGTAGTGACACCACTAGGGATGAGTGAATCTAATCTGAAAAATCTGAATTCATTATGAATTTCAGGAAAAATTCAATTTGCAACGAATGCGAATATCGGAGCGATTCGATCACGAGAATCACTTTATTAAACTCCATTTAGTGAGGTACAGGCTCCAGGGCAACTAAAATGGTGGAACCACATGTTAGGACATGAGGCAAGGAATCCTGGGAAGGTGGGAACAAGGTTAGGCAAGATGACCATGAATCACATGCAGCCAGTCACCTCTGTGATGTCACAGCCCTATAAAATCGGCAGCCATATTGCGGCCAGTCACTTCAGCCTTTCATTGCAGAGAGATAGATAGGGACAGACAGCACTGTGTGTTGGCCAGAAAAGTTTTTTTACAGCAGTGATTTACCACCTAGTCACATCAGCGTTCTGTTACAGAGGGACAGAGAGCAGTGTCTGTTACACAGAAAAGCATTCTGACTGCAGAGATTCACCTCCCAGTCACTACAGTGTTCTATTACAGAGCGGGACAGAGAGCAGTGTGTTGCACAGTGTGCTGCACAGAACAGCAGTGATTCAGCTCAAGCACAAATCCTGAAGCACTGATAGGGAAGGGAGTGAGATTGAAAAATAAAGTGCAATTTTGGGTGTAGTACATAGTGACTGTGTGCTGCAGCACTGGTGTGTACTGCTGGTGTTGTACACAAATACTTTTTAAGTGTACTGTAGTGCATTGTTCTCCCCCGTATACCACATATGTACATCTAAGTGGTGAACAATTTTGTTCCTGTTAAAGTCTCAAGGCCTAGAAACTGTGAAAGGCCAGGTAAAAGTACTCACCGGCTGGTGTTGTACACTAATACTTTTTTAAGCGTACTGTACTGCATTATCCTTTCCTCTTCAGAGCATACCACATACGTACATCTAAATGGTGTACTATTTTGTTCCTGTAATGGTCTCAAGGGCCTATATACTGAGAAAGGCCAGCCAAAAGTAGACACCGGCTGGGGTCGTACACAAATACTTTTTTAAGCGTACTACAGTGCATTGTCCTCCCCTCATAAGTGGATACCACATACGTACATCTAAGTGTTGTACTATTTTGTTCCTGTTAAAGTCTCAAGGCCTAGAAACTGTGAAAGGCCAGGTAAAAGTACTCACCGGCTGGTGTTGTACACTATTACTTTTTTAAGCGTACTGTACTGCATTATCCTTTCCTCTTAAGAGCATACCACATACGTACATCTAAATGGTGTACTATTTTGTTCCTGTAATGGTCTCAAGGGCCTATATACTGAGAAAGGCCAGCCAAAAGTAGACACCGGCTGGGGTTGTACACAAATACTTTTTTAAGCGTACTACAGTGCATTGTCCTCCCCTCATAAGTGGATACCACATACGTACATCTAAGTGTTGTACTATTTTGTTCCTGTTAAAGTCTCAAGGGCCTAGATACTGTGAAAGGCCAGGTTAAAGTACTCACCGGCTGGTGTTGTACACAAATACTTTTTTAAGCGTACTGAAGCCCATTGTCCTCCCCTCATAAGTGCATACCATATATGTACATCTAAGTGGTATACTGTTTAGTTCCTGTTAACGTCTAAATGGCCTATATACTGTGAAAAGTACACAGTGGCAGCCAAAAGTACACACCTGCTTGTGTTGTAGACAAATAATGTTTTAAGCGTAGTGGAGCATATTATACTCACCTCATATATGCACTAAGTATATCAGGTAGAGAAATGCCAGGACATGCACAGAGGAGTGGCAGAGGCCTAAATCCATCAGGCAGAGGCCACAGCAGGCTAGGAGTGAATGGAAACAGGAGTCGCAGCGAGAGGCCTGAGCTCCCGGTATCAGCTAGTGGTCGTGTCTCGACCAGCAACCCATCTGCCATCATTGATTGGTTAACACGGTCATCCACTTCATGACAAGTGACATCTGACACCCCCAGTCAACAGTCGGTGGGTTCCTCCGACACAACCCTCAGTTGGCATGGCCTGGGAGCAGTCCCTGTCCTCCCATTGCCTCTGTCCTATGGTGTTCCCTCTCCCACGGATAATCTTATGTTGTGGGTTCAGCTCCACTATTTAGTGAGGACGATCTACAGGACAGTAAGCAGCTACTGCTCAAACAAAAGGGGAGGAGACATCCGCCACTTCCTCCGCTAGGTGGGCAATTAGTGAGGAGAGTGGCGTGGGAAGTGGTGTTGCGAGCGTTCAGGCTCCTGAAGTAGACACTGTTGAGGAACCTGAGGAGGACACCAGTGACGTGCAGACACAACTCGATGTTGATGAAGCCGATCGCACTTGGGAGCCTGGTGTAAAAGGGGCTTCATCATCATCAGGAGAAGAGGGTTGCAGGTTGCCAGTGAGGCAGCAGCTGAGCCAGCAAGGTGGTAGCATGGTTGGCAATCTGCATGGTGGTAGAAGTGGAAAGTATGGAGCAAAACATGCCAGGGGTAGACCACCTGCTTCGCGGCAGCTCACCTTCCCGGGAGATAGTGGAACAGTGGTTCCTGTAGTTGACGGCAGTAGCAATCAATCAGTCCGGACTGTTGGTGGGAAAATCAGCCACTCGGCGGTGTGGCAGTTTTTCATCAAGCATCAGGAGGAGGTTAACATGGCCACATGCAAGATGTGTCGGCATAAGTTGAAGCGTGGCCCTGGTCCCAATGTTGGCACCACAGCCCTGCGTCAACATATGCTTCGTCACCATAAAGCGGCCCCAGAGAACCGTGGCTCTGATGTGGTAGTCCAGCCTGTTGCATCACCCAGTGGCACACCGCTCCCTGTTTCAGCCAGCCAAGGCTCCACCACCTCAGCCGCAGGGAGCTGTGTGTCATACTCATCTTCTGCTCCTGCTACTCCTACTTCGAGGCAGTCATTCCGCCAGAAATCCATCGGCGAAGTCATGTCCAAGAGATAACAGTATGCGCCCACTCATCAAACGGCGCAGAAGCTAAATGTGCTCCTGTCCAAGTTGCTGGTGCTGCAGTCCCTCCCTTTTCAAGTGGTGAACTCTGCACCTTTCAGAGAACTGATGGCTTGTGCCGAGCCGAGATGGAGAGTGCCAAGCCGTAATTTCTTTGCGAAGAAGGCAGTAACAGCCCTGCACAATTTTGTGGAACAGAAGGTGGGCCAGTCCTTGAGCCTGTCGATGTGTACCACTGGGTGAATGTGGTTCCTGCACAGCCACAACAGCAACTTGGACAGGTCACGCCGCTTCCACCTACACGCTCTCCGGCCGTTGGTCCTGTGACAGTGTGCGACTTAGTCTCCTCACCCTCCATCGTCTCTTCAGCCTCAACTCCATGAACAAGTCTCAGTGCCCCTCCAGCATACCATGTGTACAGGTCACGGCGGTGTCCCTCTGTTCTTCACATGGTTTTCCTTGATGAATGGAGTTACACAGGGGAGGAACTGTTAAAAGTAATTTGTAATGAAATCGGAGCAATTACTCCACGAAAACTGGAAATGGGAACCATGGTGACTGACAGGGGCGAGACAGCTGTCTCCGGGTCTGATGACTGCCGATCACGGGGGCGGAGACGTGACATCACGATACTCCGGCCCCGTGATCGGAAGTCATCAGACCCGGAGCGATGTTCGGTCCGGGGCCTGATGAGAGCGGCGGCAGTACTCCGCGCGAAAAGGCAACTTATCCCCTATCCTTTAGATAGGGGATAAGTTGTCAGCACGGTAGTACCCCTTTAAGTTTTATGTAATGCCTATTCTCAATTGTTACTTGTGCACACAAACACTTTCACAAGAGACCATTTTCTTCTGCCTACCTGCCTCAGCTACTATTCTGAACCTGCCACCCGCCTGATGTCACACATCTCATGCCAAGTTTTCCTTTTTTCACGCACCTTCGTCACCGGGTACAGGTATTGCACCACACTGTCAACGGGTCACTTTCAGGACTCCTGATGCTGCTGCCACCTCCAGGCTGTCTCATTCTGACATCATATGTTCTCCTCATGCTGCTGCCACCTCCAGGCTGTGTCATTAAGGCACAATATGGTCTCCTCATGCTTCCGCCACCTCCAGGCTGCGTCATTCAGCCACTAAATGTTCTCTTCATGCTGCTGCCAACTCCAGGCTGTGTCATTCAGCAACTATATGCTGCCGACAACTCCACGCTGTGTCATTCAGGCACTATATCGTCTCCTCATGCTGCCGCTACCTCCATGCTGTGTCATTCAGGCACTATATGTTCTCCTCATGCTGCTGCCAACTCCAGGCTTTGTCATTCAGCCACTATATGCTGCCGCCAACTCCACACTGTGTCATTAAGGCACTATATTGTCTCCTCATGCTACCACCACCTCCAGGCTGTGTCATTCAGCCATTGTATGCTGCCGCAAACTCCATTCTGTGTCATTCAGGCACTATACAGTCTCCTTATGCTGCCGCCACCTTCATTCTGTGTCATTCAGCAACTATATATGGTCTCCTCATGCTGGTAGGACATTACCTAAAAATTATTATGGTAGCATTAGCTACCATAAATCTTCAATTAAAATTTGAAAATATATCTTTTAATTTTAGGGATTGTGATGGCCTATCGTCTCATCATGCTGCTGGGACATTACCTAAAAATGTTTGTGTTAGCACTAGCTACCATAAATCTTCAATTAAAATTTGAAAATGTATCTTTTAATCTAAGGGATTGTGATGTCCAATGGTCTCATCATGCTGCTGGGACATTACCTAAAAATGATTATGGTAGCACTAGCTACTATAAATCTTCAATTACAATTTTAAAATGCATCTTTTATTATTAGGGATTGTGATGCCCTATGGTCTCATCTTCTGCTGGGACATTACCTAAAAGTTATTATGGTACCACTAGCTTCTAGTGATGTCGCGAACAAAATATTTTCGGTTCGCAAACCGCGAACGCGAACTTCCGCAAAAGTTTGAGAACCGGCGAACTGGGCGAACCGCCATTGACTTCAATGGGGAAGCAAATTTTAAAACCCACAGGGACTCTTTTTGGCCACAATAGTTATTTAAAAGTCGTTTCAAGGGGACTATTACCTGGACTGTGGCGTGCTGGAGTGGGATCCATGGCAAAACTCCCATGGGAAATTACATAGTTGATGCAGAGTCTGGTTTTAATCCATAAAGGGCAAAAATCACCTATTATTCCTAAATGGTTTGGAATAACATGCTTTAGCCCCCTTTAGGCATCACATAGTTAGATTCCCCCCTTCAGACAGCACATAGATTCCACCATGTTAGGCAGCACATAGTTAGAGCCCCCCTTGAGGCAGCACATAGTGGGAATTGAACCCAAGGCCCCAGCGCTGCAAGGCAGCAGTGCTAACCTCTGAGCCACCATGCTATCATTTGCATACATCTAATCTCCTCGGTTGCTAAAATGGACAGAGGTGTCAGCAGAGAGTACCAGAAAATTAGACATGCCTGAAAAATTTGGTATTGTTGCAGCCGCTTCTGTAGCAGCGGCCATAAAAATTGCAGCACCATAACAAGTGCAGCAGCAGAGTCCCGAAAAATTAGGCATGTACACCTGGCTGGAAAATTGGGTATTGTCGCAGCTGCTGCTGTAGCAGCGGCGAGCAAAATCTCTGTTTGTTTTGCCAGGCAGAAAGTGCCCTAAAACATTGCGGCTTGAACCCTAGTTGGTGGTGGATAAGTCACACAAGTCATCCGGCATTCAGAGTTCAAATACAGCAGCGTGTGGACCATTTTTAGCCCAAGGCAGCTCATCTGATCAGGCCTTGTTCAATCAAATGTATCGCCCAGTGTCAGTCCCTTCGGGATCCAATCCCTCATTCAACTTAAGAAAGGTGAGGTAATCCAGACTTTTTTGACCAAGGCGACTCCTCTTCTCAGTGACAATACCTCCTGTTGCACTGAAGGTCCTTTCTGACTTGACACTTGAAGCGGGACAGGCCAGACGTTCGAGCGCAAATTGGGATAGCTCAGGCCACAGGTCAAGCCGACACACCCAGTAGTCAAGGGGTTCATCGCTCCTCAGAGTGTCGATATCTGCGGTTAAGGCCAGGTAGTCTGCTACCTGTCGGTCAAGTCGTTCTCTGATGGTGGTCCCCAAAGGGCTGTGGCGATGCGTAGGACTTAAAAAGCTCCGCATGTCCTCCATCAACAGCATGTCTGTACAGCATCCTGTCCTTGCCAGCGTGTTCGTGGGAGGAGGATTACTTTCACCTAGACATGTGCAATTCATTTCGGAACGAATACTAAAATTAACAAATGTTCCCGATTTCGGGTGTTCGTTACAATCCGAATGCACGAAAAAAAATATTGAATATTTCCAAAAAAGAATACGAATATACAGTTAACGAATGCATTCGTTAAGTAACGCATAACGAATAATGCATGTTAACGAATAACGAATGCATTTGTTATCAGTAAACCAAATGTAAGGAATGAATTTGATTTTTTTTCATTGGGTTTACCTGAGGAAAACTTGCCTACCTACACAGAGAAAACTGCAAAAAAAGGTGAAAACAACAAGAATCCTAAGGTAACACCTGCTACTTATTACAAAAGAGGATCAGCAAGTGAAACTAATGTGCATTTTGTTTAGTAACAAATGCTAAATTTAACGAATTTTACATATATAACGAAAGATTCGAATTAACGAATGCATTCAATGTTATTAACGAATGCATCTGAAAATGAAAAAAAAAATTTGCGGATGCATCCGAAAACAGAATATGACGAATGACAGCATTCCGAATATTCACAGAACCAAAAAACTTTTAAAAACGAAAACGAACAAAACGAAAAAAAAATAATTTTTGGTTCTGCACATGTCTACTTTCACCTCTTCCACTGTTAGATCCCTGTTGTGCTGTGACATGAACCTTTTACGCTGTGTACAGCATACTTTATTTTGGACCTGCTAAATCCTTTCCGCCTTGCTGTAATGCGGTAACATGTCAGGCACTTTATGTTTATACCGGGGGTCTAGTAGCGTGGACACCAAGTCCGGGTTGTTCTCCTTCATCCTGTTTATACGAGGGTCCCTCAACAGGCACGACAGCATGAAAGACCCCATTTGCACAAGGACAGATGCCGAGCTACTCATGTCCTGTTCCTCGTCCTCAGTGATGTCAGGGAAGGTATCATCTTCTTCCCCCCAGCCACGTATAACACCAAGGGAACCAGATAGGTGACAAGGAGCACCCTGGGATGCCTGCTGTGGTTGGTCTTCCTTCTCCTCTTCAAAGCCACATTTCTCCTCTGACTCCTCTTCCTCACAATCCTCTTCCAGCATTGTCCCAGGTCCAGCAAGCAATGCTGATAAGGCTGTTTCTGGTGGTGATGGTGTCCACAACTCTTCCTCTTTATGCTCATCTACTGCCTGATCCAGCACTCCAGGCACGCTCCAGGAAGAAAACAAACGGTATGATGTCGCTGATGGTGCCTTCGGTGCGACTGACCAGGTTTGTCACCTCCTCAAAAGGACGCATGAGCCTACAGGCATTGCGCATGAGATTCCAGTAACGTGGCAAAAAAATTCCCAGCTCCGCAGATGATGTCCTAGCACCCCGGTCATACAAATATTCGTTGACGGCTTTTTCTTGTTGGAGCAGGTCGAAGATTAGGAGTGTTGAATTCCAACGTGTCGGGCTGTTGCAAATCAAGCGCCTCACTGTCATGTTGTTTCGCGGCTGGATATCTGACAAGTGCGCCATGGCCGTCTAGGAATGCCTGAAATGGCCACACACCTTACTGGACTGCTTCAGGACATCCTGTAAGCCTGGGTACTTGAGCAAAAAGCGTTGTACAATGCCGCCAACAAATTTGTTCCATTGTCGCAAACCAACTTGCCAATCTCCAGTTGGTGCGGAGTCAGCCACTGGTCCACCTGTGCGTTCAGGGCCGACAGGAGCACTGGTGCGGTGTGACTCTCCGCTTTGAGGCAAGTCAACCCCAAGATAGCGTGACACTGCCGTATCCGGGATGTGGAATAGCACCTGGGGAGCTGGGGGGGGGGTGCCGGTGATATGGAGCAAGATGCAGCAGTGGAAGAG
The DNA here is from genome assembly GCF_029499605.1 of Hyla sarda. NCBI lineage: Eukaryota > Metazoa > Chordata > Amphibia > Anura > Hylidae > Hyla > Hyla sarda. The sequence continues at coordinate 271,102,399 of NC_079190.1, read as the reverse complement.
GACTCGGCCGAGGATGTTATGGAAGAGGATGGAGTAGGAGGAGTAGAGGAGGTGGCAGCAGGCCTGTCTGAAAGTCGTGGCGGTGTCACCAACTCCTCTGCAGAGCCACGCATTCCATGCTTGGCAGCCGTCACCAGGTTTACCCAATGTGCAGTGTAGGTGATATACCTGCCCTGACCATGCTTTGCAGACCAGGTATCAGTGGTCAGATGGACCCTTGCCCCTACAATGTGTGCCAGACATGCTATAATTTCCTTTTGCACAATGGAGTAAAGGTTGGGGATTGCCTTTTGTGCAAAAAAATTTCGGCCGGGTACCTTCCACTGCGGTGTCCCAATGGCTACAAATTTTTTAAAGGCCTCAGACTCCACCAGCTTGTATGGTAAAAGCTGGCGGGCTAGCAGTTCCAACAAGCCAGCTGTCAGACGCCGGGCTAGGGGGTGACTTTGAGACATTGTCTTCTTGCGCTAAAACATCTCCTTGACAGACACCTGACTGTGGGCAGATGAGCAGAAACTGCTCAAGGCGAGAGACGGAGAGGCGGATGGTTGAGAGGTGGCAAGGAGGGCAGCAGTGGTTGACCTGGCTGAAGATGCTGGACCAGGAGGAGGATGGCGGCTTTAACTTTGTGTGCTTCTTGCACTGACGTGTTGATCCCATAGGCGTTTGTGATGTGACATCATGTGCCTTCGCAAAGCAGTTGTGCCTAGGCGGGTGTTGGACTTCCCACGACTCAGTTTCTTCTGGCGCAGGTTGCAAATGGCCTCGCTGTTGTCAGAGGCAGGCACACAAAAAAACTGCCACACTGCTGAGCTCTGCGATGATGGCATTTTGGTGGTGCCAACAGCATTCGTTGATTGGCGTCTCGTGTGGCTGACCCTGGATGCCGATGCATGCTGTCTGACTGTGCCACTAGCTCCTTGCGACGACCTCCCCCTGCTTCCAACTCGTCTCCTCCTCCTCTCTGTCTCCCCATCTGAACTTTCCCCCTCTTCTTCTCTTCTAGCGGGCACCCACGTGGCATCCACGGACACATCGTCATCATCAACACCTTCACCGCTATCTGACACCTCAAGAAAGGAAGCAGCAGCTGGTACAACATCATCATCACACCATACGTCCATGTGTGTAATGCTCCCTGACTGAGACATATCCCTGTTAACTACATCCTCTGGCAGTAATGGTTGCGCATCACTCATGTCTTCAAACTGATGTGTAAATAACTTCTCTGACGAATCAAGTAAAGCTGCTGCGGTGCTAGTGTTGGCGCCAGGCGGGCAAGTGGTAGCATGAGAGATGCCTGAAGCTAAGCTAGAGGAGGAGAAGGACGGTGCGTCAAGGTTCCAAGCGGAAGCTGTAGTAGATTGGATGTCTTGTGATAGCCAGTCAACCAAGTCCTCAGGACTTTGGGGGTTCAGGGTATGTGGCCTCTGAACACTGGCCATTCTAGCGCCAAAGGGAATCCCATCACCACGACGGCCCCTGCGGGGTGGCCTTCCTCTGCCTGTCATTTTCTTGGTTAAATATACACAAGTGTCACACCAAATGTGATTTGCACTAGGGTGACACAATTTGCCCTGCAGGCAAAAAAAAGTGGCAACTGTGACGTGAACTGACAGTGACAACTGAGTTTATTTAACAGCCAAAAAAGTTTTTTTTTTTTATTTGCACAACTGTCACACCTAATGTGATTTGCACTAGTGTGACAATGAGCAAAAAAGCTTGCCAGCGGAGTTCCCCTTTTAAGCAGTGGTTCTCAACCAGGGTGCCTCCATCTGTTGCAAAACACACGGACTGATATATTTCAGCCCTTTGAATACTGTAGTAGTTAGTTGCTTGAAGGAACTTAAGTTTGATTCTGGAGTACCTCTTTTAACCAGCGGTTCCCTCTCAACCAGGGTGCCTCCAGCTGTTGCAAGACACACGGACTGATATATTTCAGCCCTTTGAATACTGTAGTAGTTAGTTGCTTAAAGGAACTTAAGTTTGATTCTGGAGTACCCCTTTTAACCAGCGGTTCCCTCCCAACCAGGACTGATATCTTTCAGTCCTAAAAAGGGCTTTTTTGGGTGCTGTCCTTTAAGCAGATGTTACACTAGTGCTTTAGAAGTAAACTGGACCCTGAATACACCACCTGGCAGCAACCTAGCTATTGCTTTCCCTATACAGCAGGAGCAGCTTCTCTAACCCTCCACTTCCTAAGCCTGCAGCATGCTGAATGAGGCTAATATGGCGTCCGTGCAAGAGGTAGGAGGGTCTGGAAGGGAGGGACTGCTGCTGATTGGCTGTAATGTGTCTGCTGACTCTGACTCACAGGGTCAAAGTTTACTGCAATGTTAAAGTACTTCACATATGTTCGCCCAGCGATGCGAACATGCTAAATTCGCCGGGAACTGTTCGCCGGCGAACAATTCGTGACATCTCTACTAGCTACCATAAATCTTCAATTAAAATTTGAAAATTTAATTTTTAATCTTAGGGATTGTGATGCCCTATGGTTTCATCATGCTGCTGGGAAGTTACCTAAAAATGTTTATGGTAGCACTAGCTACCATAAATCTTCAATTGAAATTTGAAAATTTATCGTTTAATCTTAGGGATTGTGATGCCCTACGGTCTCATCCTGCTGCGGGGACATTACTATAAAAATTTATGGTAGCACTAGCTACCAAAAACCTTCACCTAAAATGTATCATTTAATCTTTGGAATTGTGAGGTCCTATGGTCTCCTCATGCTGCTGCCAACTACTTATGCTGTTGGCACCTTAGATTAAACTTAAAAAATGTTCATGTATCTAAAGTCTTCTATTTCATTTTTACAAAACATCTTTAATCTTTTCTATTGTAAGGCCCGATGGTCCACCTCTAGGGTCTGTCATTGTGCCGCCATGTGACTCCTTGTTAGATTGTGTTTTGTGGTCATACAGTATTAGTTCAAAGTAAACACTGGAACATTAAACTTGGTAATCCAATATAAATCTTAAATTTAAATTTAAAAAAATACATGTAATCTTTTCAAGACTGAGGCCCTATGGTCATTAACATCATATATTACCTGTGGAATTACCACAAGAATCCAATGAAACAGCTTGGAGCGATAACAATGAACCATAACTGATGAAATTAAACATTCACACTTTCACAGTGAGGGGGGCACTGAGAGGTAGGGACTGGAAAGGGTGGTGTCTTGCCTGGGGGAGGACCGCCAGCTCGATGCTCACAGAATGGGTGCTCCAAAAACTTAAATAAATTCAAATTAAATAAATAAAAATGACACTAAAAATCTTTTTTCTCTCCAATTTTGATGCCATATGGTCTTCCTGCTGCCGCATCCAGACGCTCTGCCTTTAATCTGCATGTCATACTGAATAACAGAATTATTTCACTAAAACAGCACACTCCCTATGCGTGCAAAGTGTTCCACACCCCTACTGAGACTATATGGTCTCCTCATGCTGCTGCCATCTCCAGGCTGTGTCATTCAGGCACTATATGCTGCCGCCAACTCCATGCTGTCATTCAGCCACTATATGTTCTCCTCATGCTGCTGCCACCTCCACACTGTGTCATTCAGCTGCTATATGTTCTCCTCATGCTGCCTCCATTTCCAGACAGTGTCATTCAGCCACTCTATGGTCTCCTCATGCTTCCGCCACCTCCACGCAGTGTCATTCAGCCACTATATGTTCTCTTCATGCTGCCACCATCTCCACGCTGTGTCATTCAGCCACTATATGTTCTCCTCATGCTGCCGCCACCTCCACACTGTGTCATTCAGCCACTATATGTTCTCCTCATGCTGCCGCAAACTCCAGGCTGTGTCATTCAGACACTATGTGGTCTCTTCATGCTGCTGCCAACTCCATGCTGTGTCATTCAGCCACTAAATAGTCTCCTCATACTGATGCACCTCCAGGCTCTGTTATTGTGCCGCTCTTCTGACAGTGATTCTAATAGTGACACCTCTGATCTGTATGTCATACTGAATAACAGTATTATTTCACTAACCCAGCACACACCTTATGCATGTTACAGCAAGGCGAAGTGTTTTACACCTCTTCTGAGGCTCTCTGTAGGCCAGAAATAGCCATTTTTAATAGCAATTCACTGCAAATAAATTCTGACCAAACCAAATTAATTCGGAAAAATCATCCGAATCGAATTTTCCAAAAATTTCTCTAGACACCACAACATAAGATATGAAAACAAAGCAGACCTAAATATAAAACTCAGGTACAGATATAAGATGCAATGCAATGATATTCAACAGAAAAGCCAATACTATGAGTGATTGAAAATAATGTAAGGCTTGCTCACATCTCTCATGTGAAATCCACTGTCCGAGTAATACGGTAAGTCCAGGTGCTATCAGGGTGTTGCTGCTGCAGACAAGGTAAGTAATATAGATAAGGTATGCTCCCAGGATAGAAGCCAGAACCTGCAGCAATCTGTACAAATTCTTCTTAAAACACAAGACTTTTATAAGATATGCAATAAAAACATCCAGTGGTACAAAATATAAAAACAGACCAATGCTTTTCGGGCAGGTGCCTTTCTCAAGGTCTAATGAATAAACAAGTTAAGTATATACAAAATATTCGGTCTGTTTTTACATTTTTAAGAAGAATTTCTACGGAGGGCTGCAGATCCTGTCCTGGGAGCATGCCTTGTCTATAATATGAGAGATTGTATTAAATATTATGTTGGGCTGATATTAGTATTTGTACTCGCTGCATCGTGCACACTGCTGAATTTTCGCCAAGGAAATTCAAATTCCAGACTTTGCTGAAAGAATGAACATGTTTATTCTTTCAGTGGATTAATTCGGAAAATGGGGGTGCCGTCAATGGTGTCAAAGCAGACTATTCAAAATTTTTCTGAGTGGATATATTGTTGTATAAATGCGCCCAAGGGGTTAAAGCACTGGTAAATTGTTTATATGCATCATGGTTTTACCTTGTATCACATTACTCCATGGCACTAGCTATGCAGGTAGCTGCATCATGTCCTGATTCAATTGGGCTATTCTGCTGTTATCTGCACAAAATGGGGCTACAAGCAATAACGTAGAGGGGAAAAAAAATTATGACGCATTGTGGCCCCTTTACTATGAGAATAGGTGAGAATCCCCACAGCAACGGTATGTTCACATCACTGAATTTCCCTCATGTAAACATACCCACAGAGGAAAAATAAATTAGAAAACAATTGTTATATATTCCATAGTGATCCAACCTTTATCAGGATTTTCACAAAGTCAATGGGAGAAACACATATGGGAATAATAAAAAAAAAACTGGCACTGAGCAATTTAGGCAAAGAAAAATCAGTTTATAGATAAATGATTATTTTCAAGTATAAGTGTTAAAGACTGAAATGTTTATTTGGTTCCCTGGGATCTGATCTGTTAACATATCTATATAAAGTTGTTATGATAAAGCTATCACATTAAAATATGGGGATATGAGATGCAATGCAGCTGCAGATGGTATTTTATTTAACAAATGTACACCTAGAAAGACATACACTTTATAAATGTGCATATCTGAAATTAATATAAATATAATACAATTTAATGCAAGAAATTACACACACACACACACACACACATATATATATATATATATATATATACCGTATTTATCTGCGTGTTATACGCCGATAAGCCGCTACAGTGCATAGATTTAAAGCGGGCGCTTTAAATCAATGAACTGCAGCGGCTTTGCAGGTGCAGAGACCGTCAGCGCTGCCGGCTTCTCTGCCCCTGCCCGCCCTGGGGTCTAGAGCCGCGCCGTGCCGCGCCGTGCAGTGCATAGCAACGACGCATGGGATGCACACCGGAGGCCTGAAGCAGCGCGGACCCGACCCCGGCAACAGATAATTATGCAACCGGGGAGGCAACGGGGCAGCGGTGCCGGCAATGGATGCCGCTGCCCCTTCTCTCCCGCTGGCTATCGGCGCCGCTGCCCCATTGCTGGCGCCGCTTCTCTCCCCCTGGCTATCGGCATCGGCAATGGGGCGCCGGCACCGATAGTCAGGGGGAGAGAACGAGCAGCGGCGCCGATAGCTAGCGGGAGAGAAACAGCGGCAGCAGGGCTCTAGACCCCAGGAAAGGCAGGGGGAGAGAAGCGGGCAGCGACGGCCTCTCTCTCCCTGCCTTTCCTGGGGGTGTATCGGGGTATACGCATGCACACACACGCACCCTCATTTTACCATGGATATTCGGGTAAAAAACTTTATTTACCCAAATATCCTTGGTAAAATGAGGGTGCGTGTTATAGGCCGTGGTATACCCCGATAAATACGGTATATATATATATATATATATATATATATATATATATATATATATATATGTGTGTGTATATATATATATATATATATATATATATATATTTTTTTTTTTTTTTTTTTTTATCCAAAATGTCAATTTTTATAGAATGTTACTGTTTTTTCAGTCTGTGTCTTCATTGTGTAAGCTGTCACTTATCAGAAAAAAGTTTGAAGCAGTAAACTTCCATTGTTAACATACTTTTCATAATCATTTACAGTATGGGTATTAACCCCTTAAGGACCAAGGACGTACCGGTATGTCCTTGGTCCTGCTCTCCTGATATAACGCGGGGTTACACAGCGGCGGGCCCGGCGTCATAGTGAAGCCGGGACCTGCCTCTAATAGCGCACAGTGCCGATCATGGCGCCGCACGCTATTAACCCTTTAGCCGCGCGCTCAGAGCTGAGCCGCGCGGCTAAAAGCGAAAGCGAAAGTTGCCGGCTAGCTCAGTCGGGCTGTTCGGGATAGCCGCGGCGAAATCGCGGCATCCCGAACAGCTTACAGGACAGCGGGAGGGCCCCTACCTGCCGCCTCGCTGTCCGATCGCCGAATGACTGCTCAGTGCCTGAGATCCTGAGATCATGCGGCAGAATTGTCGATCACTGGTTTCCTATGAGAAACCAGTGATCAATGATGAAGACCAGTGTGTGCAGTGTTATAGGTCCCTATGGGACCTATAACACTGCAAAAAAAAAAGTGAAAAAAAAAGTGAATAAAGATCATTTAACTCCTCCCCTATTAAAAGTTTGAATCACCCCCCTTTTCCAATAAAAAAAAAACACAGTGTAAATAAAAATAAAAATAAACATATATGGTATCACCGCGTGCGGAAATGTCCGAATTATAAAAATATATAATTAATTAAACAGCGTTTTTTTTTTCAATTTTGTCGCACAAATATTTTTTTTTCGTTTCACCATAGATTTTTGGGCAAAATGACTGACGTCATTACAAAGTAGAATTGGTGGCACAAAAAATAAGCCATCATATGGATTTTTAGGTGAAAAATTGAAAGAGTTATGATTTTTTAAAGGCAAGGAGCAAAAAACGAAAATGCAAAAACTGAAAAAACCTTAAGGGGATAAACATGTCTTTTTCAATGTTAATGTCACCAATTTCTTCTTTGCATCTATAAAGATGACAATGAGAGGCCTGAAATTCTCGCTGATCTCATATACACTAAAAGGAGTTATCTGGGCATCAGTTTTCCTAAAATTCTGCTCTGGGAAGTGGCTCCCCTGCCACTGTTGGCATCATGGAGCTCCTGTCCTTGCTATGCAGCAGTTACAAACTTTGAGGATGTGATGTCATTGGCCTGCTTAGCAAATAAGTGGTTAAGATGGGATACCATTGCTGGCTTATGGCATCACATCCTTGAGCCAGGAAGCACCACACAGCAATGGCTGAAGTTCCACGATGTCGGCAGCAGTGGAGAAATGAGGAGGGTAAGTATATATTTTTTTATATCCACCACCTACCAGAGCAGAGTTTAAAAATAATAAAAAATAAAACCCTGATGATTGTATAACCCCTTGCAAACAATTCCAAAAATGTATTTGAATTTGGTATCTAATCAAATCAGATGTATTAAATAATTCAATAGCCTTGTACTACAGTAAACAATAAATAAATAATCATGTATCCCCCATTATTCTGTAGTCGACACCCCATGATGACAAAGTGAAAACAGATTTTTTAAGTTATTGAAATGGAAAAACTAATATAAACTAAAAAAATATTCCATTGCCATAAGTATTTAGACCCTTTACTTAGTACTCTCTTTTTACAGCCCCCAGTCTTCTTGGGTATGATGCAACAAGTTTTACACATCCCAACTGCATGATGCTGATATCTCAATACTTGACCTTAGGGATGATGTTGGGATGATAATAAGCAGACATGGCACTTACAATTAAGGCCAAAAAGTTCAATCTTGGTTTCATCAAAGCAGACAAAACTTGTTATTTACAGTCTGAGAGTCTTTTTGGTGTCTTTTTTTGAAACTTCAAGTAGACTCTCATGACTCACTGAGGAGGCTTGTTTCTGGCCATTCTTCAATAAACCTCACATTGGTCAAGTACTGAAGTGATGGTTTACCTTCTCGAAATTTCTCCCATCTGCACACAGGATCTTTGGAGCTCAACCTGATTGACCATTGGGTTCTTGGTCATTTTTCTTACCAAGACCCTTTTTTCCCTGATTACTTAGTTTGGTGGGGCGCCAGTTCTAGGACAGTGTTTCTCAAGTGCGGTCCTCAAGTACCCCCCCCAACAAGTCATGTTTTCAGGATTTCCTTAGTCTTTCACTGGTGATATAACGGTGGTGATTCCTGAGTCACTGACCATAATTAGATCCCCTTTGAAATCCTGAAAACATGACCTGTTGGGGATGCAAAAATGTCTAAAATCCTTTCTTCACATTCTCATTGTAGGGTACTGAGTGCAGATTCATTGTGGAAAAGGTGATTATTTTATTTATTTATTTTAGCTTGGGGCCTCAACATCACTAAATGTACCTGTTCCCTGTTGGTATCTGTCCCCTGTTTCACCACATGCCCTACCCATTTATATAGGGCATGCTCCTATTTGATTCCCATAGTCACATTGTAAAATTAATACAGTTTCCAAAACACTCTAAAAGTGCAGACAGCTAGATCAGCATAATGGTCACATTTGTGACTGTATACCTATACAGTTGCATACATTTTAGCCTTGTATTGGAGGTATACACTGAAAAAAAAAATCCTAAACTATAGCTCAAAAGGTATGTTCCAGCATGATTTGAGCATAGCCTAAATATATGTAGCTATTGTGTATATGTACTATATGTTAAAATATACATCTGTGAACCACTATATGTGTTTGAAAGTTTGCCTGTGTGTCTAAATTATGTGCACACTGTTTAATAAACTCAAAGATACTTTCATTACTCAGTACACACTTGCAGTGGAAAGCGGCACTTGCTGGCACAGAGATCCAGGTCAAGTACCCTGAATTCCTGGTGCTAGCAATCGCCGGCAATTGCACTCTATCAGCCAGGGTGGGTAGTGATGCCCTATGCAGGTGCCTACCCTGCCTGCCTACCCCTTGCCAAGACCCTAGGCTATAGCATATTAATTATTAGTATTTTTTTTTTTTACAATATTAATACTACCATTGATATTGGTATGTGTACATTCTAATGTTACACATTGGCACCCTCAAAGCATTATTTTTTTAAATACTTGTAAGGATCACATAAGCAATGTGCAGCCAATAATGCCTATATTGAGGGACAGATAAAATAACATATTGATCCCACAACAGTTACAGCAGTAGAAAAGGAGATATTATTTTGGTCAGAGCTGACTGATGACCCTGTATAAAAAAGCTTTTAAAACCATGTTACATGATAAAAATTGAATTATAATTTTAAAAATGTGCATTACAAGCTAAGCATAATGGTCCCATGTGGAATAGATTAAATGGAAGCAGTGTATCAGCAGCTCTTATTTTCTTCATTTTACGCTTTTGTTACAATGTTCAATATATAAGAAAAAAAATAGAATTCAACTAAAACATTTATTTTTGTAGTCCAAAGAGCAGCACAAATATATATGGGAATTTAACCCACTATTGCACATTATGAACTTGTTACACATAGGCCTAGATTTTCTAAAACTGTCTGACACAAAAACTGTCCTATTTACTTATAAAAACCAGTCACTTTCCTTTTACCAGAGCAATTTGAAAAATACAAGCTGAGCTATAATTGGTTGTTATGGAGAAGAAGAAAAAACTATTTTTAGTCTCAGACAATTTTAATAAATCTGGGCCAAGAGTTAAATCAATTAGCACCACCCATATAAAAGGACCTTAGCATCTCCCCCATTTTCAATCAGTCTATACTATGTGCGCCCAGCTTTCCAAGAAAAGCCAAGCAGAACAAAAGGGACGCAACGCCCAGGTGAGCGCTTCTGTCCCTTTGTTGTAGAGATCAGTGGGAGTCTCAACAGCAGGACCACCCCCCAACCCCCCCCCCCCCCCCCAATTTTAATCTCTGGTCTCAGCGTTTAAGTACAAATCAAGGGAAATTCATACCTAAGGTTAACACTAAACATCCATTTGACAAATCTTCACAAATCTTCAAAGTTGAATGTACTGTGACAGATGAAGATGTTTGAGATGCTCCATGATGCTGCTCGTGCACTTTTCTCAGTGGCACTAGTTTTGCTCATGAAGTGGATGTACCTTGAATTCAGTGAGCTTAAACACCTTCTTTGGGAATCCTGCCATCTGTGCTATAACAGGTGTTGATTGTGTTTCACCTGCAAAGGCAGAAGAACATGCCTAGAATTGGTTGGAATAAACTGAGACAATCGGCCTGTGCTAAAATATGGACTGCGGTGATCTCCTCCACATAAAAATGTTGGCCCAGGTCAGAATTATCTCCACTTGAGGCTTTGAGGACATTGAGGCTTTCTTCTACTCCTCCTGATAACTGTGAAAGTTCACTGAAACATGTAGAGAAGGGGATTGGTTCTTGTTTTTATACACAGTGTTCACTGTATATGTTGTGAATGGTGTGGTGGAGAGATTTCCACTGAGGGTGGAGAAGCAGGTTAGGCCCCCACTCATTACAAAAAGTTGTGGATTCATGTCCATTGAATAGTGATACCAACAAGTCACAGTGCCAATCTGGCTGTGGCAGCAATCAGGCTTGTCACCTGTGAGCTATTAATTTAAGCCCAGATCATTCCTTTCCTTGTTGCCTGTGAAAGAGCTTGTCTCTGATTATCTAGCGTTGTTTGTCCGGCATTTTTGTTATTGATCTTGGCTTGGCTTTCTGACATTTTTCTTTATATTTGGGTCTTGGTTCCTTAACAAATCCTGCTTCTGACTTGGCTAGTTTTGACCCTGATTTCATTGTGTGTGTGTTTAGTTGTTTCTATGTTAGTTTTGTGTGCTTCCAGCTGTTTTCCGACCTTGCCAGTTTTTGTAGTTTATTATTTTGACTTTTGTCTATCCCTCACTTATTTAGGAAGGGACCATCACCGTTGTTGTGGACCAGTCTTCTAGGGCGAGTACGCAATAGGCAGGGACAGAGGGAGTGGCAAAATCAGGGCTGCACTATCCCTGCCCGACGTGACACTGAGTTCCTGCATATGTTCATAAGCACTTGCCACAAGCAAATTTTGCTGTTACATGCATAGGGTGTGTGCTCGGTTAAATAATTAATACTGTTATTCAGTATGACATGCAGATTCTTTTGGAAATGTCCTTCATGCCGTGAGAATGTAGTGACAAGAGTTACCTTCCATTCTGGACGTCTTACCTGGCTATTATGGATCAAAATATATATTTTTTTAATTCTATAACATTTTATTTCAAGTCACTTTTCATAAATTATAAAAAGTCTTTAAACAAAGTCTGCAAACTACAAGGTGATCAGATAAGTACTAAACATTGTTACGTGCACATTACAGACAGAGCTGTAGCTAGCTCTTTTGCTCTATCTGGCACAGGACATTATGGAACCTGCAACACAAACATATTAGTATTAGGCTCTGCACTTTTCCAGCATTATCCTCCCCTTTTTCTTACAAATGACTCCAGCCTCCTGCAAACACAATGCCACCAGCCTTCCCACAACGCGCTAGGGGGTAGACTTATCAACACCTGCATAGAGGAAAAGTTACACAGTTGCCCATAGCAATCAATCAGCTTGCTTCTTTCATTTTCAACAAGACCTTTGCAAAATGAAATAAGTAGTCTGTTTGGTTGCTATGAGCAACTTTTCCTTTGCACAGGTCTTGAAAAATGTCCCCCAATGTTTCCAGCCTCGCTCAAATGTCTGCACCCCCCCACCCCCCACAGGCACACACAATGCCTCCTGCATTACCCCACACAGTAACAGAGGGATGTAAATAGGAGACAGGGGTGTAGAGGGGTGCACATGGGTGACAGAGGGGCATACAGGGGTGACAGGGGGGTGTAGAGGAATGACGGAGAGGCATACAGGGTAACTGTTTGGTGTACAGGGGTGACAGAGGGGTTTAGAGGAGTGACAGAAGGGTGTATATGGGTGACAGAAGGGTGTACTGGATAACAGAGGGATGTCCAGTAGTTACAGAGAGGTTACGAGGGGTGACAAAGAGGTGTAGAGGAGTGAAAGAAGGGTGGGGGTGCACTACCTGAAGCTGAGTAGGCCTCTGTCAGCACTGCCCCTGCTCCTTCCCTCCATCCACATCATTCTGCTGAGGGACCAGGGAGAATCCAGAGCTGCTACACAGGAGAGGGAGGATACACGAGGATTGGAGCTGCGGCATCACCCGTCCCTGCACTGCACACAGACTTCCCTCCCGCCTGGCCTTTACACCTGTGACTCACAGGTGTGCAGGCCTGAGCAGAAAAAATCTAAAAATGTTAGCGCCATATTTCCCATCAGAGTGTCCTGGCACGCTGGTTGGGAATCAATGCCTCAGTGTAATATGTGCTGGACCCTCCTTGAGCCCCCTTGCAACAGCATACCTGAGGCCATCATCTCACTTGCCTCATCAGAGCTACAGCCCTGATTACGGAACAGACAAGTGCAAAAAAACACAAACTTCAAAAAACACTAAAATCTGTGATAAAAGTGCTATAAAAAATGAGGTAGTATTTATATGTGGCAAGGTCATCAAGGGTGAATTTAAAAGGGGGCAGTTTAAGTTGTAGAAATTTCTGCAACAGTCCGTTCCATAAACCTGAGTGAGGGGAACTCTGAGGACAATACACTCCAATACGCTTAAAACAGAATTTGTGTACAACACCAGCAGGTGTGTATTTTGGCTGGCCTTTCATGGTATCTAGGCCCTTAAGACTTTAACAGGAGCAAAATAGTACACCACTAAGATGTACATATGTGGTATGCATGTATGAGGGGAGGACAATGTGCTCCAGTACACTTAAAACAGTATTTGTCTACAATACCAGCAGGTGTGTACTTTTGGCTGGCTTTTTACAGTATCTAGGCCCTTGAGACTTTAACAGGAACAAAAAAGTACACCACTTAGATGTACGTATGTGGTATGCACTTATGAGGGGAGGACAATGCACTAAAGTAAGCTTAAAAATGTATTTGTGTACAACACCTGCCAGTGTGTACTTATATCTGGCCTTTCACAGTATCTAGGCCCTTGAGATAGGAACAAAATAGTACACCACTTAGATGTACATATGTTGTATGCAGTACTTATGAGGGGAGGACAATGAACTCCAGTAGGCTTATAAAAGTATTTGTGTACAACACCAGCCGTTGAGTACTTTTGCCTGGCCTTTCAAAGTATGTAGGCCCTTGAGACTTTAACAAGAACAAAATAGTACACTACTTAGATGTACGTATGTGTTATGCAGTACTTATAAGGGGAGGACAATGCACTCCAGTACGCTTAAAAAAGTATTTGTGTACAAAACCAGCTGTTGAGTACTTTTCCCTGGCCTCTCACAGTATCTAGGCCCTTGAGACTTTAAGAGGAGCAAAATTGTACACCACTTAGATATGCATATGTGGTATGCACTTATGAAGGGAGGACAATGCGCTACAGTACGCTTAAAAAAGTATTTGTGTACAACAGTTGGTGAGTACTTTTGCCTGGCCTTTCACAATATCTAGGCCCTTGAGACTTTAACAGGAATAAAATAGTACATCACTTAGATGTACGTATGTGGTCTGCACTTATGAGGGGAGGACAATGCTCTACGGTACACTTAAAAAAGTATTTGTGCAAACTCGCATTCATGTCACAATGGGAGAGGGATTTCAACATTGATGTCCCTCTCTCAACTTGGCATGACTGTTGCACACATCTGAGTAGAGGTAGCTGGCAAGCCTCTCTGTCGGAGACTGCCCTGAAGATATTACACCGCACTTATTATGTACCTGCCAGACTCCATGCCATATTCCCATTGGTTTCTCCTGTGTGTTTCAGGGGTTGTTCAGAGATAGGCGACATGCTCCACATATGGTGGACTTGCCCCAAGGTTGCCGACTATTGGCGTCAGGTGGTTGATCTCATATCATCGTTGACACATAGAACTCTCAAGTGTGAACCGGCGCTGTGTCTACTGGGACGTCTCGCCCGCCCCCTCGTGACGTCACGCCCGCTCCCTCTACCAAAGTCTATGGGAATGGGTCGTGACAGCGTTCGGAGTAATGAACTTCCGGACGCTGTGAGCTGAGCTCCGAACTGCAGGGCAGCGCACAACTCCTTTAAACTTATACAATTTATCCTGTTGGCAGCCCGGGGATCCATGTTGCATTTAAATGGCAGTCACCTGTACTCTCCCTAGCAATGGGTATTTCGCGGGTGAACAATATTATGCTGATGGAAAGGCTGAATGCTCTGAGGGCCGATACAGTGACAATTTTTGAAAAGGTGTGGGACCCCTGGATTTCCTCACCACATGCTGCAGACATGACCTACTACTTTATTTTGTAGACCACTAGAATGTACTCAATGTTGACCCGTATCCGAAATCAGTAATTCCGGATCCAGACTTTCACCCCACCCCCTTCCCCTCCCCACCTACCTCATGTGTCTAGAACCGGAGGATGCCCCAGCTCTATTCTAGATTGCTCAGAATGTAGTTATGTTCATGACGTCTTAATTGCTCTTCACTGTTCGCTGTTTGCGTTCTGATATTTGGAATGTTACCCACCCTAGAGGGACGCTTACTGGCGTCTGATTGCTTGCTTGTATTGAATGCATATTTTATATTTGTTTCAATAAACTTTCTCATTTTGACACTAAAAAAGTATTTGTGTACAACACCAGCAGTACACACCAGTGCTGCAGCATAGAGTCGCTGTGTACTACACCCAAAATTGCACTTTCTCTCTCAATCTCACTCCCTTCCCTATCTGTGCTTCTAGGCAGGATTTGTGCATGAGCTGAATTGCTGCTGTTCTGTGCAACACACTGTGCAACACAATGCTCTCTGTCCCTCTCTGTAATAGAACGCTGTAGTGACTGGGAGGTGAATCGCTGCAGTAAGAATGCTTTTCTGTGCAACACACACTGCTCTCTGTCCCTCTGTGCAACAGAAAGCTGACTTGACTAGGAGATGAATCGCTGCTGGGAAAAGCTTTTGTCACGATTCCGCTGGCAGGTGGTGGATCCTCTGTGCCAGAGAGGGATTGACGTGGACCGTGGTGGTGGACCGGTTCTAAGTTGCTACTGGTATTCACCAGAGCCCGCCGCAAAGCGGGATGGTCTTGCAGCGGCGGTAGCAACCAGGTCGTATCCACCAGCAACGGCTCAACCTCTCTGACTGCTGACGATAGGCGCGGTACAAGGGAGTAGACAAGAGCAAGGTAGGACGTAGCAGAAGGTCGGGGCAGGCAGCAAGGATCGTAGTCAGGGGCAACGGCAGGAGGTCTGGAACACAGGCTAGGAACACACAAGGAAACGCTTTCACTGGAACAATGGCAACAAGATCCGGCGAGGGAGTGCAGGGGAAGTGAGGTATAAATAGGGAGTGCACAGGTGAACACACTAATTAACCTAACTGCGCCAATCAGTGGCGCAGTGGCCCTTTAAATTGCAGAGACCCGGCGCGCGCGCGCCCTAGGGAGCGGGGCCGCGCGCGCCGGGACAAGACCGACGGAGAGCGAGTCAGGTACGGGAGCCGGGAAGCGCATCGCGAGCGGGCGCCTGCCGCATCGCGAATCGCATCCCGGCTGGGAGAGGTATCGCAGCACACCCGGTCAGCAGGTCTGACCGGGGCGCTGCAATTGCGAGGATGTTGCGAGCGCTCCGGGGAGGAGCGGGGACCCGAAGCGCTCGGCGTAACAGTACCCCCCCCCTTGGGTCTCCCCCTCTTCTTGGAGCCTGAGAACCTGAGGACCAGACTTTTGTCTAGGATGTTGTCCTCAGGTTCCCAGGATCTCTCTTCTGGACCACAGCCTTCCCAATCCACCAAGAAGAATATTTTTCCTCTGACCGTCTTGGAGGCCAGAATCTCTTTCACGGAGAAGATGTCAGAAGAGCCGGAAACAGGAGTGGGAGAAACAAATTTGGGAGAGAAGCGGTTAATGATGAGTGGTTTAAGGAGAGAGACATGGAAGGCATTGGCAATACGGAGAGAAGGAGGAAGAAGGAGTTTATAAGAGACAGGATTAATCTGGCACAAGACTTTGAAAGGACCAAGATAGCGTGGTCCCAGTTTGTAACTGGGGACACGAAAGTGGACATATTTAGCGGAGAGCCATACCTTGTCTCCGGGTGCAAAAATGGGGGGAGTTCTTCTTTTCTTATCGGCAAACTTTTTCATGCGGGATGAAGCCTGTAAAAGAGAATTTTGGGTCTCTTTCCATATGGTGGAAAGATCAGGAGTCACTTCATCCACAGCGGGCAAACCAGAGGGCAAGGGAGTAGGGAGGGGGGGAAGAGGGTGACGGCCGTACACCACGAAAAATGGGGACTTAGCAGAAGATTCTGAGACTCTGAAGTTGTATGAGAATTCGGCCCATGGTAGAAGATCTGCCCAGTCATCCTGGCGGGAGGAAACAAAATGCTGTAAATAGTCACCCAGGACCTGGTTAATTCTTTCTACTTGCCCATTGGATTGGGGATGATAAGAAGAAGAGAAGTTTAATTTAATCTTGAGCTGTTTACAGAGGGCCCTCCAGAATTTAGACACGAATTGGACGCCTCTATCCGAGACGATCTGCGTGGGCAAACCGTGAAGACGAAAAACGTGTACAAAAAATTGTTTTGCCAACTGAGGCGCTGAAGGAAGACCAGGAAGAGGAATAAAATGTGCCATCTTGGAAAATCGATCAACGACCACCCAAACAACGGTGTTGCCACGGGATGGGGGTAAGTCTGTAATAAAGTCCATACCAATCAGTGACCAAGGCTGTTCGGGGACAGGCAGAGGATGAAGGAGACCAGCAGGCTTCTGGCGAGGAGTCTTATCCCGGGCACAGACAGTACAGGCCTGCACAAAATCAACAACATCCGTCTCCAGAGTCGGCCACCAATAGAAGCGAGAGATGAGTTGCAAGGATTTTTTGATGCCCGCATGGCCTGCGAGGTGGGAGGAGTGTCCCCATTTGAGAATCCCGAGATGTTGGCGTGGAGAAACGAAGGTCTTCCCTGGAGGAGTTTGCCTGATGGAGGCTGGAGAAGTGGAGATCAGACAGTCAGGAGGAATGATGTGTTGCGGAGAGACCTCTACTTCCGAGGCATCCGAGGAACGAGAGAGGGCATCGGCCCTAATGTTCTTGTCGGCAGGGCGAAAGTGAATTTCAAAGTTAAAACGGGCAAAGAACAACGACCACCTGGCCTGGCGAGGGTTCAGCCGTTGGGCAGACTGGAGATAGGAGAGATTCTTGTGATCGGTGTATATGATAACAGGAAATTTTGATCCCTCCAGCAGATGCCTCCATTCCTCAAGCGCCAATTTAATTGCCAGTAACTCTCGATCCCCGATGGAGTAGTTCCTCTCCGCCGGAGAGAAGGTCCTAGAAAAAAAAACCACAAGTAACAGCATGCCCGGAAGAATTTTTTTGTAGAAGGACAGCTCCAGCTCCCACTGAGGAGGCATCTACCTCCAATAGGAAGGGTTTAGATGGGTCAGGTCTGGAGAGCACGGGAGCAGAAGAAAAGGCAGACTTGAGACGTTCAAATGCGTCTTCCGCTTGGGGAGACCAGGACTTGGGATTGGCATTTTTCTTGGTTAAAGCCACGATAGGAGCCACAATAGTGGAAAAGTGTGGAATAAATTGTCTGTAATAATTGGCGAACCCCAAAAAACGTTGGATAGCACGGAGTCCGGAGGGGCGTGGCCAATCTAAGACGGCAGAGAGTTTGTCAGGGTCCATTTGTAATCCTTGGCCAGAGACCAAGTATCCTAGGAAAGGAAGAGATTGGCATTCAAACAGACATTTCTCCATTTTGGCATAAAATTGATTGTCTCGAAGTCTCTGAAGAACCATGCGGACATGTTGGCGGTGTTCTTCTAAGTTGGCAGAAAAAATCAGAATATCGTCCAGATGAACCACAACACAGGAATATAAGAGATCACGAAAAATTTCATTAACAAAGTCTTGGAAGACAGCAGGGGCGTTGCACAGGCCAAAGGGCATGACCAGATACTCAAAGTGTCCATCTCTGGTGTTAAATGCAGTCTTCCATTCGTCCCCCTTCCTGATGCGGATGAGATTATAAGCACCTCTTAAGTCCAGTTTGGTAAAGATGTGGGCACCTTGAAGGCGATCAAAGAGTTCTGAGATAAGAGGTAGGGGGGTAGCGGTTCTTTACCGTGATTTTATTAAGTCCGCGGTAATCAATGCAAGGACATAGGGAGCCATCTTTTTTGGACACAAAGAAAAATCCAGCTCCGGCAGGAGAGGAGGATTTGCGGATAAACCCCTTTTTTAAATTTTCCTGGATGTATTCAGACATAGCAAGAGTCTCTGGAGCAGACAGAGGATAAATTCTGCCCCGGGGTGGAGTAGTACCCGGGAGGAGGTCAATAGGACAGTCATAAGGCCTGTGAGGAGGTAAAGTCTCAGCTTGCTTTTTGCAAAACACGTCAGCAAAGTCCATATAAGCCTTAGGAAGACCGGTTACAGGGGGAACCACAGGGTCACGGCAGGGAGTACAGGGAACCGGTTTAAGACAGTCCTTGAAACAAGAGGTACCCCAGCTCTTGATCTCTCCTGTGGACCAATCAAGGGTTGGGGAATGGCGTTGAAGCCATGGTAATCCAAGAAGAATTTCGGAAGTGCAGTTGGAGAGGACCAAAAACTCAATTTTTTCGTGATGAGGTCCGATGCACATTAGGAGAGGTTCCGTGCGGTAACGCACGGTACAGTCCAATCTTTCATTGTTAACACAATTGATGTAGAGGGGTCTGGCGAGACTGGTCACTGGGATGTTGAACCTGTTGATGAGAGAGGCCAAAATAAAATTTCCTGCAGATCCGGAATCCAAGAAGGCCATAGCAGAGAAGGAGAAGGTAGAGGAAGATATTCGCACAGGCACAGTAAGGCGTGGAGAAGCCGAGTTGACATCAAGAACTGCCTCACCTTTGTGCGGAGTCAGCGTACGTCTTTCCAGGCGGGGAGGACGGATAGGACAATCCTTCAGGAAGTGTTCGGTACCGGCACAGTACAGGCACAGATTCTCCATGCGGCGTCGTGTCCTCTCTTGAGGTGTCAAGCGAGACCGGTCAACTTGCATAGCCTCCACGGCGGGAGGCACAGGAACGGATTGCAGAAGACCAGAGGAGAGAGGAGCCGGGGAGAAAAAACGCCTTGAGCGAACAAAGTCCATATCCTGGCGGAGCTCCTGACGCCTTTCGGAAAAACGCATGTCAATGCGGGTGGCCAGATGAATAAGTTCATGCAGGTTAGCAGGAATTTCTCGTGCGGCCAGAACATCTTTAATGTTGCTGGATAGGCCTTTTTTAAAGGTCGCGCAGAGGGCCTCATTATTCCAGGATAATTCGGAGGCAAGAGTACGGAATTGGATGGCGTACTCGCCAACAGAAGAATTACCCTGGACCAGGTTCAGCAGGGCAGTCTCAGCAGAAGAGGCTCGGGCAGGTTCCTCAAAGACACTTCGAATCTCCGTGAAGAAGGAGTGTACAGAGGCAGTGACGGGGTCATTGCGGTCCCAGAGCGGTGTGGCCCATGACAGAGCTTTCCCAGACAGAAGGCTGACTACGAAAGCCACCTTAGACCTTTCAGTAGAAAACTGGTCCGACATCATCTCCAAGTGCAGGGAACATTGCGAAAGAAAGCCACGGCAAAACTTAGAGTCCCCATCAAATTTATCCGGCAAGGATAATCGTAGGCCGGAAGCGGCCACACGCTGCGGAGGAGGTGCAGGAGCTGGCGGAGGAGATGATTGCTGAAGCTGTGGTAGTAGCTGCTGTAGCATCACGGTCAGTTGAGACAGCTGGTGGCCTTGTTGCGCTATCTGTTGCGACTGCTGGGCGACCACCGTGGTGAGGTCGGCGACAACTGGCAGTGGAACTTCAGCGGGATCCATGGCCGGATCTACTGTCACGATTCGGCTGGCAGGTGGTGGATCCTCTGTGCCAGAGAGGGATTGACGTGGACCGTGCTGGTGGACCGGTTCTAAGTTGCTACTGGTATTCACCAGAGCCCGCCGCAAAGCGGGATGGTCTTGCAGCGGCGGTAGCAACCAGGTCGTATCCACCAGCAACGGCTCAACCTCTCTGACTGCTGACGATAGGCGCGGTACAAGGGAGTAGACAAGAGCAAGGTCGGACCTAGCAGAAGGTTGGGGCAGGCAGCAAGGATCGTAGTCAGGGGCAACGGCAGGAGGTCTGGAACACAGGCTAGGAACACACAAGGAAACGCTTTCACCGGCACAATGGCAACAAGATCCGGCGAGGGAGTGCAGGGGAAGTGAGGTATAAATAGGGAGTGCACAGGTGAACACACTAATTAACCTAACTGCGCCAATCAGTGGCGCAGTGGCCCTTTAAATTGCAGAGACCCGGCACGCGCGCGCCCTAGGGAGCGGGGCCGCGCGCGCCGGGACAAGACCGACGGAGAGCGAGTCAGGTACGGGAGCCGGGAAGCGCATCGCGAGCGGGCGCCTGCCGCATCGCGAATCGCATCCCGGCTAGGAGAGGTATCGCAGCGCACCCGGTCAGCAGGTCTGACCGGGGCGCTGCAATTGCGAGGATGTTGCGAGCGCTCCGGGGAGGAACGGGGACCCGGAGCGCTCGGCGTAACAGCTTTTCTGTCCAACACACAGTGCTGTCTGTCCCTATCTATCTCTCTGCAATGAAAGGCTGAAGTGACAGGCCACAATATGGCTGCCGACAGGGCCGCCATCAGGAATTTCGGGGCCCCATAAGGTCATAGTGTCTGGACCCCCCCCCCCCCCCCAACTCACCAAAAGCAATAGTCAAAAAAAAAAATACCGTATACCAAGGTTTTAGGTTTGGTCAGAAAACTGGATACAGGGCAAAAATTAGCCGACCGGAGTCACTATATGACTCCAGTTGTCTCATTCAAATGAATTAGATACGGGTCGTGTCCGGTGACCAGATCTTCAAAAAGTAATGTGAACCCAGCCTTAGTGTGAAGGGCGGTGGCAGGGAGAGGGCACAGCTTCCATACTCCATGACAAGTAAAGGGAGGACAAGCAGTCCATCACTTCTGGGACTTCAGGAGACTTGGAAAGCTGGGTGACATTACACAGTGCAGGGCTCACATTACTTTCCTAGCTTTATGTACTGCCTGTCACCCAGCTTTCCTAGCCTCCTGAAGAGAATATATGTCTGGTGAAGCAGCTATATTGAAGACATTAAGTACCTGATGTCACACTAGTATTCTGCTATTCAGGAGTCTTATAAAGCTGGGGAAGTACTGTAAGTCTGCCTTTAATGGCAGAGTACTATTGTGACATCTGTTATTTCCCTCCATGTCGTCTCTCTAATATGGCTGTTTTACCAGACACATATTCCCTTCAGGAGAGTGGGAAAGCTGGGTGACAGGCAGTACACACAGCTTCCCCAGTCACCTGAAGAGAGCCCCCATATACCCAAGTAGTGCCCCACACTGTGAACACACACATAAATTCATACATAGACAAACAATGCACAGATACAAACACATGCACATTACAAACATAACATGTATACATTATATACACGCATGATTAGGCTCAAGATACACATACACACATGCGCACACACACACACACACACATACTTTTTAGGCAGAATTGAGCAGCTTTAGGGGGTCCACATCTTGTGTGACTTTTAGTTTTAGTTTCACTTTAGTTTCAGGCTTCAGACTGTGCACCTTGCAGCCCCCTCCTCCAGCTATTCCCCGACTGCCAAGGTGTATACAGCAAGAGGCCTGTGTGGGGGAGGGCCCCAGGAGAGAGGAGAGGGGCCCGGGTACAGGCAAGGCATGGGGGAGGGGAGAGGATGGGCTCCCGTGATTTTAGCTCAGTAAAAAGAACGAGCCCTGTTGCTTTGCAAGGAGCTTTTACTAACATGGAGAGCTTTTACTAACATAGAGTTTACTAATGTGGAGTGCGAGAGGAGGGTGAAAGTGTCGGCAGCTGCGGGCCCCTCTACACAGTGCTTCTGGTCCGGGCCCCTGACGGTAGTACTGCCTGTACTGCCCTGATGGCGGCCCTGGCTGCCAATTTTATAGGGCTGTGACATCACAGGGGTGACTGGCTACATGCTGCATGTGATTCAGGGTCATCCCACCTACCCTTGTTCCCGCCTTCCCAGGATTCCTTGCCTCATGTCTTCACATGTGGATCCACCATTTTAGATGCCCTGGAGACTGGACCGCTGTAAATGAAGTTTGATGAACTGATTCGCGCGATCGAATTGCTTCGATATTCGCATTCATTACGAATCAAAATTTTCCTGAAATTTGTAATGAATTCGGATTCATCAGATTCGATTCGCTCATCCCTACTTGCCACATTTGGGAAGCAATGCCTGGGATGCAGGGCCATACATAAGTTGACTATAAAGGAGCCTTGAGCCCTTGACCTTTCATGTCTCTTTTACGTTTTCTTTTTCTGTCTGTTTCTGGAACCTTGACAAAGGCAAGTGAAACACATTTGTGGCAGACATGTACTTTAATAAAGTATTTAACATTGTTTTTCTTTGCTTTACTGTTAAAAATCTAATAAAATAATCTACCCTTTCAATATAAGTTCAAAAACTCTGTAATTTCCTTATGATTGCTAAAACTGTGGTTTGAGTGATAAAAACAACAGACCATGGAGTCAAGTTAGATCTTGCCAAGTAACTAAATAGCACGTGCAGCATGGCTTTCTTAGAGATGGCCTGAAAGCCGATAATTTTACATGACACTGTTGTTCTGAAAGTTGTGTCTGTAAAAATGTCAGCATTGAAGATAAACTCAGCTGTCCTCCGTTCCCTCCCTCCATGTACACTAATCATGGGATGAGCTCACTCTGGTGACATTTTATTCACCTTTACTTCACATCAAATCATTATGTTCTTTTTTTGGTTACTGTTCCAGCAATAGCAAGAGAAGACAGTATAAACTCCATTTCCACCCGGCCTTCCTCCTCCTTGGAATAATAAATATTGTAATCAAGCAGCCTTGGAGGAAAAGAGAGGCTTTACAGTGTGATCTTAATGTCCTGCCATTATTCACACTCACGTCCCAAGAAATAAGTGATTTGGGACTATGTTAATCTCTGATTTACTCATATGTTATCGCTGTTAGGGTAAGATGAGGGCTCAGCATGAAGCAGGTGCATGGGGTCTCATTAATTTTAACCACTGTAATCTGCTATCATTGTTCTGCAGCTGCCGATAAAAGTATGGCAGGACCGTATGACCGAATACTTCTGCATGTGGATACCCAACACAAAGGGAACCAGTTTAGAAATAGATAATAGAAGGTCAGGAATAATCCCAGTCACTTCCCACTGTCACCACTTCCAAAGCATTACAATGATTAGGTCTAAATAACTTTTACAGGTGTGACATTTAAAGTGCTTTATTGTCTGGATCTTTGCTCTGTAAATATTTTTGGAAATGTAACCCTTTTCAACATAAAACTTTATATACTCTGAAAATAAGGAGTTCCAATACTAGATAGCCAGGACCACCTACTAGATCATTGTATTCACTAGGATGTGTCCGAAAACATTGCACACTCGAGTTACTTATCCCCTGCCTAAACCCAATACTAGGTAAGAGCACACATCTCCTTGATAAACTAAATAGATAGTGGAACACATGGCAGAAGCTACTCATTCAATAAATAATATTTATGGACATTTATCAACGGGTTTAGTCAGGTTTTCTTTACTATAATTGTCGCAAAATTGTCGCAACTGCGACTACGCAATTTTTCGTGTGATATTTTAACTGGAAAGCGAGAAAAGCAAGTTTTCCAAAAATTAACTACGTAGTAATAATTTTGACTACGGGTAGTCAGGTATTTATTAACTGCGACAGTCGCAACTGCGCAAAAAAAAGTCACAACAGGGTTAAAAATTGACTAAATTTTCTCCAGCTCAAACATGGAGCAGAAAAAGCTACTACTAAAGTAAAAAATGAAAAATTGCTTACGTGAAAGAAAATTATCAACTGGCTGAAACCAGTTGATAAATAAGTTACAGATAAGCAAAAAAAAAGTAAGGAAAAAATTACAAAAAAAAAGAATACATAAGCAAACATTGATAAATGTCCCTCATTGTGTTTAAACCGCTGGAATATTAGGGTATTTTCACACTGCAGTATTTCCGTACACGTACGCGGACCCTTTCATACTACAAAAAATTGGCAGCAGAGAATTCCACTTCTGAGATTGATTTGCCGAATGAATGAACCTGTTTTTTCTTTTGGTGAATTTAAATGCACAATTCATTGCCGACAATGTTGATGGCACAGAGCCGCAAAGTCCTAGAGCTGAACAATTTCGGCATCAGCCGCCAGATGGAATATCCAAGCAGAGATTCCTCAGTGGGAACATACCCTTAACCCCTAGCAGCAGCCAGGGACCCGCAGGTAATGGCCGAGAACCGCGATCGTGCGGATGTCTGCCAATTAACCCCTCAGATGCCATGATCAGTACAGATCACGGCATCTGGAGCGCATGTTAAAATAGATGATCGGATCAAGCAGACCAGAGCAAAAGATCGCCAATAACACTGATCAGGGCTATGCCCTATGCATGGCACTGAACAGTATTAGCAATTAAACGATTGCCATAGATAGTCCCCTATGGGGAGATGGGGAAATTAAAAGTGTGAAAAAAAGAGAAAAATGTTAAGAAAAAGTGAAAAACCTCCTCCCCCAATAAAAATGAAAATTATCAGTTTTTCCCATTTTACCCCCAAAAAGCGTATTTTTTTAATAAACATATTTGGTATCACCGCATGCGTAAATGTCCAAACTATCGAAATATAACGTTAATGATCCCGTATGGTGAGCGGCGTAAACGTAAAAAATAAAAAAAAATGACCAAAAATGCTGCTTTTTAGTCACATTTTATTCCCAAAAAAATTCATAAATAATTATCTAAAAGTTTTATATATGCAAATGTGGTATTTATAAAAAGTACAGATGATGGCGCAAAAAATAAGCCCTCATACCACCCTATATACGGAAAAATGAAAAAGTTATAGGTGGTCAAAATAGGGCAAATTTTTATTACTGGTTTTGTACAAAAAGTTTTAGATTTTCTTTAAGCGGTACAAAAATATTAAAGGGTAGCCTTGGTATCATTTTAATTGTATTGACCCACAAAATAAAGAACGAATGTCATTTTTACTGTAAACTGTACAGTGTGAAAACGAAACCCTCTGATATGTGCAAAATTGGGGTTTTCATTTAAATTTCCTCCCTAAAAAATAGTTTTTTGGGTTTGCCGTAAATTTTATGGTAAAATGAGAGTTTTCATTACAAAGTACAATTGGTCATGCAAACAAGCCCTTATATGGGTCTATAAATGGAAATGGATACAAGAGTTGTGGATTTTAGAAGCCAAGGAGGAAAAAACGAAAATGCAAAAAATAAAATTGGCCTGGTCTTTAAGGTTAAAATGGGCTTGGTCCTTAAGGGGTTAAAAGAAAATTATTTGGAATTCTATTTATTGGCTACGTTTCTACTTATTTTTTTTTAGGCAAAAAATGCCCAAACTGCCCAGCAACATTTTGTTGCTAGATGTTAGCGGATTCTCAATAGGAAAATGCAAAACACCAAACCCACTTTGAGTTTTTGGGTTTGAAGTTGCAAAAGTGTTTAAAAAGTTTCTATAACTTATTATAAATGTGGACGGCTTTTGGCACAAATTAATCCAGAACTCCGGCACTTGGAACACAGTTTATAAATCGTTTACTGCAGGGGGCACAATGTGCAGATTTATCTCAAGGTCCACTTTGTAAAGAATTATTTATGTCAGGCACACAGTATATATATATATATATATATATATATATATATATATATATATATATATATATGTATATATATATATAGCAACAGGAGAATACAGCAGCACACTGCTAGCACAAAGATATAGATACAACATGAGTATATAGCTAAAACATGAGTATATAGATAGAACATGAAAAGCTATACAGCTGTAGTGCAATAGATGAAAATATGAAACTATGAAATTATGAGGTACTTAGCTTGGAAATTTGGCGGCCAAATAGCATGGATCGTCCCACCACGGTAAGGTGACCTCATTCTGGGACGGACCCTACACTATGAATATGCCCCTGTGTGAACAGTACAGCAGGCATTGCAAGGTCTGAGACATCCAAGGCACCTTATATACACCTAATAGAGGTGGGTGGGGTGCAAGAGCCAACATGGAGGTAGCCACTCCCCCGTATGTGTAATACAACCAAAGAATAAGTTGGCCAGGTGCAGGCTGCTGGGCTTACAGGTGCAAGCTGCTGGGCTAAATATACAGCAACAGGAGAATACACCAGCACACTGCTAGCACAAAGATATAGATACAACATGAGTATATAGATAAAACATGAGTATATAGATAGAACATGAAAAGATATACAGCTGTAGTGCAATAGAGGAAAATATGAAACTATGAAATTATGAGACACTTAGCTTGCACTTTGAGTTTTTGGGTTTGAAGTTGCAAAAGTGTTTAAAACGTTTCTATAACTTATTATAAATGTGGACGGCTTTTGGCACAAATTAATCCAGAACTCCGGCACTTGGAACACAGTTTATAAATCGTTTACTGCAGGGGGCACAATGTGCAGATTTATCTCAAGGATATATATATATATATATATATATATATATATATATATATATATATATGTATCTATGCTAACTGAGTAAACAGTGTTGCCCGGTTTTTCCTTCCAAATCCTTGTTGGGGAGGAAAATCAACAAAGGAGGAAGTTTTGGACTTCTTATCCCATCCCCATAAATTGTTGCCATATCCCAACCCCATGTCCTGTCCCCATATCCCGTCCTCATATCCCGACCTCATATCCTGTCCACATATCCCGTCCACATATCCCGACCTCCTATCCCTTCTTCCTATTCCATCCTCCTATCCTGTCCTCCTTTCTCATCCTCATATCGTGTCCTCATATCTCAAACTCATATCGTGACCTCCTATTCCGTCCTCACATCCCATCCTCATATCCCGTCCTCATATCTTGACCTCATATCCCAACCTCCTATCCTGACCTCCTATCCCGTCCCCATATCCCGTCCTCATATCTTGACCTCATATCTCTTCCTCATATCCCTACCTCATATTCCGACCTCAAATCTCAACCTCATATCCCATCCTAATATCCCGTCCTCATATTCTGACCTCCTATCTCGATCTCATTTCCTGTCCTCCTATATCGACCTCCTATCTCAACCTCATATACCGTCCTCATATCCCAACCTCATATCCAGACCTCATAACCCGTCCTCATATCCCGTCCTCATATCTGGACCTCATATCTGGACCTCATGTCCCGACCTCCTATCCCGACCTCCTATCCCGACCTCCTATCTCGACCACATATCCCATCCTCATATCCCGTCCTCATATTCTGACCTCCTATCTCGACCTCATATCTCGACCTCATATCAAGACCTCCTATCCCGTCCTCATATCCCGTCCTCTTATGCCATCCTCATATCTTGACCTCCTATCCCGACCTCCTATTCTGTCCTCCTATCCCGTCCTCCTATCCCATCCTCACATACCGTCCTCATATCTCGTCCTCATATCTCATCCTCATATCCCGTCCTCATATCCCGACCTCATATCCCGTCATCATATCCCGACCTCACATCTCGTCATCATATCCAGACCTCATATCCTGACTTCCCATCCCGTCCTCCTATCTTGACCTCATATCCCGTCATCATATCCTGACATCATATCCCGACCTCCTATCTCGTCCTCCTATCCCATCCTCACATCCCGTCCTCATATATTGTCCTCATATCCTGTCCTCATATCCCGACCTCATAGCCCGTCATCATATCCTGACCTTATATCCCAACTTCCTATCCCATCCTCCTATCTCAACCTCATATCCTGTCCTCATATCCCGTCCTCATATCCTGACATCATATCTCGACCTCCTATCTCGACCTCATATTCTACCCTCATATCCTGACCTCCTATCCCGTCCTCCTATCTTGACCTCATATCCCGACCTCATATCCCATCCTCATATCTCGACCTCCTATCCTGACCTCCTCTCTTTGTGAGATGGGGTGTGGCTTGCAAGCCGGATTGATACATTCACCAGGAGATGCAGAGCGGAGCTTTTGGAGTAAGGTACTGGATGTCCCATATACTTGCATGGGACTTGAAACAAAAACAATTTTTTTATGTAAGGGTATAGGTAAGGGTTAATTTAACTATCATATCTTTTTATTTGACATTTAAGTAATATGTGTACCATGTATTATTGAAATATCTCCAGCCGTAAGGAAGTTATGTGGGAACATACATTTCCCATTGATTTGCATGGGACTTTAAACGAAAACCCCGACCCTCACAAATGGGGGTAGTCAAGGGTTCATTTAACTATCCTATATTTTAAGTGGACATATAAGTAACATGTGACCAAGTATTATCGAAATATCTCAAGCCGTTTGGAATTTATGCAGTAACATATATTTCCCATAGACTTGTATGGGACTTTAAACAAACCCTGCAAACCCTGACCCTGGCAAATAGGGGTGAGTAAGGGTTAAATCACCTATCCTATGTTTGTTGTTGACATATAATCAACATGTGTGCCAGGTTTCATGTTAATATCTTCAGCCGTTTGGACATGATGATAGAACATACACACACACACACATTTTGAGTTTTATATATATATATACTAGCTGAGTACCTGGTGTTGCCCAGTTTTTCTTCCTAATCCTTGTTGTGAAGGAAAATCAATAGAGGAAGCTTTTGAGATAGGACCTCCTATCCCGTCCTCCTATCTCGACCTCCTATATCAACCTCCTATCTCGACCTCCTATCTCGACCTCCTATCCCGTCCTCATATTCCGTCCTCTTATCCCGACCTCCTATCTCGACCTCCTATCCCGACCTCCTATCCCAACATCCTATCCCGTCCTCATATCCTATCCCCATGTCCCGTCCTCCTATCCTGTCCTCCTATCCCATCCTCTTATCCCGTCCTCCTATCTCGACCTCCTATCTCGACCTCCTATCCTATCCTCTTATCCCGACCTCCTATGTCAACCTCCTATCCCGACCATCCTGACCATCTCGACCTCCTATCTGATCTCCTATCCCGACCTCTCATCCCGACCTCCTATCCCGACCCGTAATATATACCGTAATAGTGTACCATGTATTGAAACATCTCCAGCCGTACGGATATTATGTGGGAACATACATTTCCCATTGATTTGCATGGGACTTTAAACAAAAACCCCGACCCTCACAAATTGGGGAGGTTAAGGGTTAAGTTAACTATCCTATATTTTAAGTGGACATATAAGTAACATGTGACCAAGTATTGTCGATATATCTCCAGCCGTTTGGAAGTTATGCATATATTTACCATAGACTTGTATGGGACTTTAAAAAAAAAACCTGACCCTAGCAAATGGGGATGGGTAAGGGTTAAATTATCTATCCTATGTTTGTTGTTGGCATATAAGTAAAGTAACATGTGTGCCAAGTTTCATGTTGATATCTCTAGCCGTTTGGACGTGATTGTGGAACATACACACACACACACACATTGAGGGAGATTTATCAAAACCTGTCCAGAGGAAAAGTTGCCCAGTTGCCCATAGCAACTAATCAGATTGCTTCTTTCATTTTTAACAAGGCCTCTACAAAATGAAAGAAACAAAATGAAAGAAATGAATGGTTTTGATAAATCTCCCCCATTTAGTTTTATATATGTACTAGCTGAGTACCCGGCGTTGCCCGGTATTTCCTTGCTAATCCTTGTTGGGGAGGAAAATAAACAAAGGAGGAAGCTCTTGACTTCATATCCCATCCTCAAATATTGTTGTCATATCCCAACCCCATATCTCGTCCTTATATCCCGTCCTCCTATCCCGACCTCCTATCTTGACCTTTTATCCCGTCCTCCTATCTCGACCTCCTATCTCGACCTCCTATCTCGACCTCCTATCCCGTCCTCCTATCCCATCCTCCTATTTCGAATCCCGACCTCCTATCTCGACCTCCTATCCCGACATCCTATACCAAAGGCGAATGACCAGGGAGTCAGGAGTTTGTCTGGCGCAGAGAGGAACCATCAGACAGCCAGGTAAAATCAATGGATTTATTAGATGCAACGCGTTTCGCTGCGCATGCGCAGCTTCATCAGGCATGACAAAGGGAGGCTGGTAACAGGTATATATACCTCCAGGAATTAACCATTAGAGTGCTTTTTGAAGAGAATTGTTACATAGAGTTACATATCTATATGACAATATATAAAAAAGATACATAAATACATATAAACAGAAATCACAAAAGTAGTAATAAGACAGCAATATGAAAGCAAAATACAATCCTATAAATATATATATAAATATATATAACATGATTATAATTATCGCATGTGATGTGAATATGACACCAAAACGACTCAAGAAATCGCTCCGCTAAATCGCCGGTGCGACACTCAACAACACAAGTTGGATATTATTTCAAAAAATATATATATGGTATAAAGAGTCATGTCGATTGATTCAAAAGATAGAAAAATTATTATTTAATTGTATATCGCTACCTTATTAAAAAATAATAATAATAAAAAAATACTAAAAAAATAAAAAATAAGTGACAGTGCGATAAACCAAACCGCAACTGATCAGAGGGGAATGTATGAACACTACTTAGAGAATAAGATAAACTCTATTAACTAATGCGGTATTGAGTATAGCAACCGGCGAAAACGCAGGGTGTGAATATTCGTACAAGAATCCGGATTAACAAACAATAAATAATAAAGGAATTAAAAATACAAGAATGTTTATATGTAAAAAAGAAAGGGAAATCAACAAAACTTAGATAATAAAACCTAAAAAATGAATAAATAAATACACCGTGGGGCGCTCCAGGGTGAACAGTACAGAAGGAGCAAGGCAAAATCAAGACATGATGTTTTCAAAATTAATCCATATGGAACGATGGGAAATTTTTAAATCCCAAAATATCAAATTATTTAACTGTATCAATACATTCATTAAAACCTTGAGGGTGCAAAGTATGTAGTTTGTGAATCCAAAAGGATTCGCGATTATTAAGTTTTTGTATTCTATTAGGTAAATGAATGGGGATAGTTTCTAAAATAATTAATTTCAGAGTTTCAGTGTTTTTTTGATGATAGAGAGTGAAATGACGGGAGAGACTATGTAACAAAAAACCATGTTTTATGTTCCATCTGTGTTTGTTCATCCTGGAGCGTACCGTTTGTGTGGTACGGCCAACATATTGGCGATCACAACCACAGGTTAATAAATAAATAGCAAAAGTGGTGTCACAATTTAATGAATCCTTAATTTTGAATGTTTGTTGTGTAAAAAAGGAAGAAAAGGTATCAGTTTGAATAATCCATTCGCAACAGAGACAGCGACTTTTTTTGCAAGGAAAACAATATGGTTTAATAGAACAGGAATTCTGTGGTGTACGATATTCGGAAAATCTACTAGGGGCTAATAAATTGCTGAGATTTTTGGAACGTCTGTAGGTGACATTAGGGACTGGGGGAATTAGTTGGTTTAAAATTTTATCATTTTGAATAATGGGCCAATTTTTAGTTAATATTTTTCTAATATTAGATGCCTCAATATTGAAATTCGTAACAAAATTGTATCTAAAGGGGTTAAGAAGCTGATTAGAGCTGGATTTTTTAGAAGTAGGTGTAACCAAATCAGATAGTTTTTTATCTTTCACCTTCAGATATGCCTTAGTAAGAAGCGATTTGGGATAGCCCTTTTGTATAAAGCGTTGTTTTAAAACCTCAGCTTGAGAGATAAAGTCTAAATCAGAGGTGCAATTTCTACGAATTCGTAAATATTGGCCGAAAGGTACCCCTCTTAGCCAGCTTGGATAATGTGCACTGTCGAACTGTAAAAAACTATTAATATCGACAGATTTGAAAAAGGTCTTCGTCGAAATAGTGCCATCGGCTGTTTTATGGATGTCAAGGTCTAAAAATTGGATGGAATTTTCTGCATAATGCATAGTAAATTTAATACCCCATGTGTTAGTGTTCAACTCTTGGACAAAGAGGTCAGCTTCATGTTTGGTACCTACCCAGATCAAAAAAAGGTCGTCTATATAACGACGAAAGAAAAAAACGGACTTAAAGAACAGGGACTGTGCCATGACAAGGGACTCGAATCGCCCCATGAATAAATTAGCGTAACTAGGGGCGAATCGAGTCCCCATGGCACAGCCCCTGCTCTGCCGATAAATGGTATGATTGAATTCGAAAACATTATTAAGAAGAATAAATCTAATGGACTCCAGTAAAAATTCTGACTGGCTGGGGTTAAGTGAAGGGTCTTCTTGTAAAAAATGTTTAATTGCCGGAACACCTAAATCAGTGGAGATGTTAGAATAAAGGGAGCACACATCCAGAGTAAGAAAACTATAATAGGGGGGTAAGGATAGGGCATGTAATTCCGAAATAAGTTGAGCTGAATCTCTCAAATAAGATGGTAATTGTAAAACAAAAGGTTGAAGAAATAGATCTATAAAGTGAGAAAGGTTTGCAGTAATCGAACCAATACCTGAAATAATAGGTCTACCAGGGGGGTTGGTTAGACATTTATGTAATTTGGGTAAATAATAAAAAATAGGTAAATTATAATTTTTAATATTGAGAAATGTGTGCTCCCTTTTATCCAACAATTGTTTTTCTGTAGCTCCACCTATAAGCAAACAATATTGTGAAAAAATATGAGGGGAAGGGTCATAAGGAAGCGGAGTATAATATTCAACGTCTGATAAAATTCTAAGGGCTTCATTTTTATAATCAGCCCTATTCAAAACAGCCACCCCCCCGCCTTTATCTGCAGGGCGAACAATAATAGATTTATTGTTCTGTATAGATTTAATTGCAATTCTCTCAGCAGAAGTTAAATTATCATTTTCCTTAAAAATAACAGATTTATCACATAAATTTGAAAAATCTTGCATGACCATATGATAAAAAGTCTCAAGATGGCTGCCACGATTATGTAGAGGATAAAACGAAGATTTGGGTTTTACTGGTACATGACGAGCTGGAGTCATGTCAACTAGTGTAGTAACAGGAATTGAAATATTATCAATATTAGAATTACAAACTCCCGAATTCGAAATTTGGGGGGTATTAGTAGTTTGATGGTCCGATCTATTCTGGATAAAGAAATGACGGCTCAATGTTAATCTACGAATAAAATCGTTTAAATCTAAAAATAACTGAAAATCGTTCGGACGTACAGCAGGACAAAAAGACAGTCCTTTCGCGAGTAAATTCGTTTCATTTTCGGAAAGTATATAGTTAGATAAATTAAAAATTTTTATAGTTTCTTTTTTTGTTATTAATTTTTCTGTCTTTGGGATAATTGTAGAGGTGGGTTGGCATTTTCTCTGACCTCCTCTGCAACCTCTGGGTTTTCCTTTCCTTTTATAGACTGTGTTCGATTTGCTGTCTTTATGAGGGGATAATACTGGGTGATCGTGCGTAAGCGTACATCCAAATTGGCATTGCACGCTAGAGTGGCATCTGTAGTGAGAGGGCAATTGTAAAAAGAAGATGAGGAGGTGGAAACAGGAGTAGAATTCCCTGGGGTGTCAAGCGTGTCATATTGTGAGCTATCAATGAGTGTGGAACTCATGTCAGACATAGAACCCTCGTGCACCGTGAGAAGGGAGGGATCAATGGAGCAGTCGAGAGAATTACAAGGCTGCCCAACAGAAAGACCCCCCACCGCCCCGGAACCCGAGTTCGACCCATGACAAGGATCCAAAAGGGTGAGAGGAGGAAGCAAAGGACAGACCATATTAGGTGCTGGTCTGTCTAGTGATGAAAAAGTATTAGTGGTAGTGTTATTAAACACATTAGTGTTAGAATTGGTAGAGGTAATACATGTGCTAGTAATAATCTTTTGATTACAACTGATATTGGTATTAGCAGTAGACATAAAAGATTTATTCGCTGATGGTTTGGTATCAGAAGTACTATGATTTTTCTTGTTGTTAGAATTTTTTGAATTAGAGTATTGGGAATTGTTACGAGCTGAATTTACTATAGTTCTACTATGTTCGAATTTTTGGTCAGTACCCAGGGAAGTGACAGACGATGTTTTAAGAACAGAATTAATTGGGTTTTCCTGTTTTTTAGAGGATAAAGTGTTATTAGACATTTGTTTCTGAGGATTATATCTTGGCCATTTATGTATTTGGCCACACATATAATCCTGTTTGTCACGATTAAACTTATGTACTTTTTTATTTATGGTTTCTATCTCCAATTTTTGTAATCTATTAGATAGAAGTCCTTCAAGTTTATGATATTCAGAATAACCCGAAAAAGTTGCCAGAGCATTTTTAATGGACTTAGCTTTGTCCCGATAATGAAGGACTAATGTATTTCTTTTGTCCAGGAGACGAGTGACAAGTCCCCTAGAACAATTTTCCGTAAATTCATCCCACTCTTTAGTAAAAAGAGGATCATCAGGAAAGGAGGATTCAAAGGGTAATCTCAGACCCCTCGGGGTAAAACTATCATTAAGATATCTTTGTAAAAATAAAACATCTAAATTATGCTGCAATTCAGACTTGCAACAACTTTCGTAGTCATTAAAAAGAGCCGTCAGTTTACTTAGATCGTCCTCTGTGAGGGCTCCTGGGACAAAGCCACCAGGTGGTACAGGGTTAGTTTTTACCGCACCTAAGAGTTGGCTGATCAGGGAGTTCCTGACATGGTCACGATCAGGGAAATACTCCATGTCCGAGCAGGGAGAGCAGTAGAAAAAAATGTGTATATATAGAAATAATAATAATAATAATAAATGAATGAGATAACAGGATAAATAAAATTAAATAACAATAATGATAATAATAATAATAATAATAATTCTCTTCAAAAAGCACTCTAATGGTTAATTCCTGGAGGTATATATACCTGTTACCAGCCTCCCTTTGTCATGCCTGATGAAGCTGCGCATGCGCAGCGAAACGCGTTGCATCTAATAAATCCATTGATTTTACCTGGCTGTCTGATGGTTCCTCTCTGCGCCAGACAAACTCCTGACTCCCTGGTCATTCGCCTTTGATTTCATACCTATCCAGGAGGGCTGCAGTGGACCTGCCTTCATATCTCTTCTGCTTCTAACCTTGTTGTGTGTGGGCGCACAACCAACTTTGGTAAGCGGCTTGGGAATTACCTTCCCCTACCCCCACCTGCAAGATCTACTGATCCCGCACATGAGGCGCCTTCCTTCCTTTCTCTAGACATCCTATACCGACCTCCTATCCCGACCTCCTATCTTGACCTCCTATCCCGTCATCCTATCCCGTCCTGCTATCTCGACCTCCTATCCCTACCTCCTATCCTGTCCTCATATCTCGACCTCCAATCTCAACCTCCTATCCCGACTTCCTTTCCCGTCCTCCATTCCCGTCCTCATATCTCGACCTCCTATCTCGACCTCCTATCCTGACCTCCTTTTCCCTATTCCTTTCCCGTCCTCATATCTCAACCTCCTATTCCGACCTCCTATCCCGTCCTCATATCCCGTCCTCCTGTATCGACCTCCTATCTCGACCCGTAATATGTGTACAAGGTATTGAAATATCTCCAGCAGCTGATTCTATACATCTGAAAGTACTTTTGGGGTTCATGCACAATACGAATATCCCAATGGTAGCCGGCACAGACTGAAGTAATCAATGCTAGGACTGAGTGGACATTGCCCGTCCCCATAGACATTTAGACATTTAGACGTAGACATTTCTTTCAGTGGGCGAATTGCTGCATTTATAGAATTCACTCCTCCATAAAATAATGTCTCAAATAATTCTGTTGATATTTCCTTAACTTCATACACCATGAAACTTTAAGGGGAATCTTTAACCCGTACAGGACCTAGGGCGTATGGATATACCTTCTGTACCTGGATCTTAAGGACCCATGGCGTACCTGTACGCCCGTGGGAATTTCAGTCCCCGCCGCGCGCCGGGTGACTGCTGATATCGATCAGCAGGCACCCCGTGCAAATGCCCAGGGGGGTCATCAGACCACCCCATGTTGGTGATTTGCACCGATTCCGGGTCATACAGGTCTATGGTGACCCAGAATATAAGAGGGATCACGGTTGTCTGTTTGGGCATGCTGGGATTTGCAGTTTTGCAACAGCTGGAGGTCTACAGTTTAGAGACCACAGCACAGTGATCTCTATACTGTAGCACTCTAGATCTTGCAAAACTACAACTCCTAGCATGCCCACACAGCAGTTTGCTGTCTGTGCATGCTGTGATTTGTAGTTTTGCAACATCTGGAGGTCCACAGTTTGGAGATCACAGTGCAGTGGTCTCTATCTGTAGCCCTCCAGATGTTGCAAAACGACTAATCCCAGCATGCCGAAACAGCTGTCTCGGCATGCTAGGCGTTGTAGTTGCGTACCTCTAGCTGTTGCATAACTAGATCTCCCAGCATGCCCTTCGGCGATCAATACATGCTGGGAGTTGTAGTTTTGCAACAGCTATAGGTACACTGGTTGGAAATTACTGAGTTAGGTAACAGAACCTAACTGAAGGTTTTCCAACCAGTGTGCCTCCAGCTGTTGCTAAACTACAACTCCCAGCATGCACGGTCTGTCAGTACATGCTGGGAGTTGTAGTTTTGAAAAAACTGGAGGTTTGCCCCCCCCCTCCCCCCCCCCCCGCATGTGAACGTACAGGGTACATTCACACGGGCAGGTTTACAGTAAGTTTCCGGCTTCAAGTATAAGCTGCGGCAAATTTTTCACCGCAGCGCACATTTCTAGCGGGTAGCTCACTGTACACCTGCACCCGTGTGAATGTACCCTAAAAACACTACACTACACTACACTAACACAAAATAAAGGGTAAAACACTACATATACACCCCCTTACACTGTCCCCCCCCCAATAAAAATGAAGAACTTATTGTACAGCAGTGTTTCCAAAACGGAGCCTCCAGCTTTTGCAAAACAACAACTCCCAGCATTTACGGACAGCAACTGACTGTCCAGGCATGCTGGGAATTTAGCAACAGCTGGAGGCACCCTGTTTGGGAATCACAGGCGTAGAATACCCCTATGTCCACCCCTAGGCAATCCCTAATTTAGTCCTCAAATGCGCATGGCGCTCTCTCACTTCGGAACCCTGTCGTATTTCAAGGAAACAGTTTAGGGCCACATATGGGGTATTTCCGTACTCGGGAGAAATTGTGTTACAAATTTTGGGGGGCTTTTTCTCCTTTTACCCCTTATGAAAAGGAAAAGTTGGGGTCTACACCAACCTGTTAGTGTAAAAAAAATTTAAAAAAATTACACTAACATGCTTGCGCTGCCAAATACTTTTTATTTTCACAAGTGTTAAAAGGAAAAAAAAAACACAACGCAATTTCTCCTGAGTATGGAAATACCCCATATGTGGGCATAAAATGCTCTGCGGATGCACAACAAGGCTCAGGAGTGAGAGCACACCATGTACATTTGAAGCCTAAATTGGTGATTTGCACAGGGGTGGCTGACTTTACGGCAGTTCTGACATAAACACAAAAAAATAAATACCCACATGTGACCCCATTTTGGAAACTACACCCCTCACGAAAACGAGGGGTACAGTGCACCTTAACACCCCACAGGTGTTTGATGAATCTTTATTAAAGTTGGATGGAAAAATGAAAAAAATAAATTTTTTCACTAAAATGCTGGTGTTACCCAAAATTTTTCATTTTCACAAGGAAAAATAGGAAAAAAAGCCCTCCAAAATTTGTAACTCCTTTTCTTCTGAG
Organism: Hyla sarda; assembly: GCF_029499605.1. Lineage (NCBI taxonomy): Eukaryota > Metazoa > Chordata > Amphibia > Anura > Hylidae > Hyla > Hyla sarda. The sequence continues at coordinate 271,064,078 of NC_079190.1, read as the reverse complement.
TAAGAACATACCCCATATGTGGATGTAAAGTCCTCTGCTGGCGCACTATAATGCTCAGAAGAGGAGTGCCAATGGAATTTTGAAGAGAAAATGTGTCCGTAATTGAAGGCCACGTGTGTTTACAAAGCCCCCATAGAGCCAGAACAATGGACCCCCCCCCCCCCACATATGACCCCATTTTGGAAACTACACCCCTCACGTAATGTAATAAGGGGTACAGTGAGCATTTACGCCCCACAGGTGTCTGACAAATTTTTGGAAAAGTGGTCCGTGAAAATGAAAAATTAAATTTTTTTATTTGCACAGCCCACTGTTCCAAAGATCTGTCAAACGCCAGTGGGGTGTAAATACTCACTGCACCCCTTATTAAATTCTGTGAGGGGTGTAGTTTCCAAAATGGGGCCACATGGGGGGTCCACTGTTCTGGCACCACGGGGGGGGGGGGGGGCTTTGTAAACGCACATGGCCCCCGACTTCTATTCCAACCAAATTCTGTCTTCAAAAGCTCAATGGCACTCCTTCTCTTCTGAGCATTGTAGTGCGCAAGCAGAGCACTTGACATCCACACATTGGGTATTTCCATACTCAGAATAAATGGGGTTACAAATTTTGGGGGTCATTTTCTCCTATTACCCCTTGTAAAAATGTAAAATTTGGGGGAAAACCAGCATTTTAGTGAAATTTTTTTTTCTCATTTACACATCCGACTTTAGCAAAATGTCGTCAAACACCTGTGAGGTGTTAAGGCTCACTGTACCCCTTGTTGTGTTCCTTGAGTGGGGTAGATTCCAAAATAGTATGCCATGTGTTTTTTTTTTTTTTTTGCTGTTCTGGCACCATAGGGGCTTCCTAAATGCGACATGCCCTCTAAAAACTGTTTCAGCAAAATTTGCTTTTCAAAAGCCAAATGTGACTCCTTCTCTTCTGAGCATTGTAGTGCGCCAGCAGAGCACTTAGCGTCCACACTTGGGGTATTTCCATACTCAGAAGAGATGGGGTTACAAATTTTGGGGGGGCATTTTGTCCTATTATCCCTTGTAAAAATTTAAAATTTGGGGAAAAACTAGCATTTTAGTGGAAAAAAATAAATAAATCATTTACACATCCAACTTTAACAAAACGTTGTGAAACACCTGTGGGGTGTTAAGGCTCACTGGACCCCTTGTTACGTGCATTGAGGGGTGTAGTTTCCAAAATAGTATACCATGTGGGTGTGTCTTGCTGTTCTGGCACCATAGGGGCTTCCTAAATGCGACATGCTCCACAAAAACCATTTCAGAAAAAATCACTCTCCAAAATCCCATTGTCGCTCCTTCCCTCCCTAAGGTATTTCCTTACTCGAGAAAAATTGGGTTACACATTTTAGGAAGATTTCTCTCCTTTTACCCCTTGTAAAAATTCAAAAACTGGGTCTACAAGAACATGCCAGTGTAAAAAATGAAGATTTTGAATCTTCTCCTTCAATTTGCTGCTATTTCTGTGAAACACCTAAAGGGTTAACAAACCTTTTGAATGTCATTTTGAATACTTTGAGTGGTGCAGATTTTATAATGGGGTTATTTGTGGGGCATTTCTAATATGAAGGCCCTTCAAATCAACTTCAAAACAGAACTGGTCCCTGAAAAATTTTGATTTTGAAAATTGTGTGAAAAATTGGAAAATTGCTGCTGAACTTTGAAGCCCTCTGATCTCTTCCAAAAGTAAAAACATGTCAACGTTATGATGCAATCATAAAGTAGACATGTTGTTTATGTGAATCAATATTATTATTAAACATTCAAATAAAGCTCTCATCACTACATAACTTAAATAAAAATACATTTGAAGAAGCAAGAGCAACGGAGATATCAGATTTAACTACACAGCTACATCAAATCCAAGCTTCAAAATTTGATTTAGCACGCCGTCGCCTAAAATTAACTCAATATTGGTGGAGTGGCAAACCCAGTGCTGTTTTATTAGCCTAGGTAAAAATCCAACATAATAAGAATCAAATTCCGTTTTTATTAAATGCAAAAGGACATAGAATTTTTGACCCGCAGGAGATTGTAAAAGTATTCGCTAAATATTATCATTCCCTTTATAATTTAAAAGATAACCCAACAACATATCAACCCTCGGTTGTGGAAATAAGAACCTTTCTGAGTAAAATTGATTTGCATCAACCTTCCTCCCTGCAGTTGGAAATGTTATCAGCTCCAATTACAGGAGATGAAGTCCTATCTGCTATTAAAAAAAGTAAAATTCATAAAGCACCAGGCCCAGACGGTTTCCCTAATGATTATTATAAGGTACATGTGGCAGCACTGACTCCATACTTGGTTTGTCTCTTTAATAAAATAATGACCATAGGCAGAGCTCCCCCAGAGCTGCTTGAAGCTCAATTAATCACCATCCCGAAAGTAGGGAAACTACCAGAGAATCTGGCCAGTTATAGACCTATAGCGCTTTTAAACTCGGATATAAAAATTTATGCAGCGATTTTGGCGGCTAGGTTGAATACAGTGCTCCCTGGGTTGATAGCTGGAGAGCAGGTTGGTTTCGTGGCGGGTCGACAGACCCAGGATGGAACTCACCATCTCATTGACATTATGTCTATTATTGAGCAGAATCGGACGCCTTCTCTGCTTCTAGCAATAGATGCGGATAAGGCGTTCGATCGAGTCCACTGGGGCTATTTAGAGGAGGTGCTGGATTAAGGGTAACCTTTAGAAATGCAGTTATGGCTTTATATAGTACCCCGTCATTACGGGTCTACACTGGGGGATCCCTGTCTGAGAAAATCTGTATCTCCAATGGTACAAGACAAGGCTGTCCCTTATCTCCGCAAATTTTTGCTCTTTGTATAGAGCCTTTAGCGGAAATAATACGCCTGTCAAAAAACTCGTGATGAGCACAGTGCTCTCTGCTGACACCTCTGTCCATTTTAGGAACTGTCCAGAGTAGGAAAAAATCCCCATAGCAAACATATGCTGCTCTACACAGTTCCTAAAATGGACAGAGATGTCAGCAGAGAGCACTGTGGTCGTGATGTCATCAGAGAGCTCTGTGTTCCAAAAAGTAAAGAATTTCCTCTGTAGTATTCAGCAGCTAATAAGTACTGGAAGGATTAAGATCTTTTAATAAAAGTAATTTACAAATCTGTTTAAGTTTCTGGCACCAGTTGATATAAAAAAAAAAAGTTTTCCACCGGAGTACCCCTTTAACCCCTTAAGGACCATGGACGTATGCGTACATCTAAGCACCCTGGTAGTTAAGGACCAAGGACGTACGCATACGTCCGTGGGAATTTCAGTCCCTGCTGCGCGCCGGGCGGATACCGGACAGGGGTGACTGCTGATATCGATCAGAAGTCACCCCGCGCAAATGCCTAGGGGGGTTATCAGACCCCCCATGTCGGCAATCGGCGCAAATCGCAATTGAATTCACACTTGCGATTTGCGCAATTACGGGTCATTACGGGTCTATGGTGACCCGATGACCCAGAATATAAGGGGAATCGCAGTTGTCCAAGACACCCACGATCCCCCTGAAGGGATAGGAGTGAGGTGGCAGGGGTGCCACCCCTCCTATCCCTGCTATTGGTCGTATAGACGCGACGACCAATAGCAGATCGGGGGCGGGGTGGTTAACTTTTGTTTTCCCCGTCCTGCACACCCACAATAGGCGGGGCAGAACGGGGAAACCGACGGGGACCGGCGCCGGAGTCCACTTTACCCTGCGGGCGAGGCTGCGGGCGATGATCGGTGTCGGAGATCAGCGGGCGGCGATGTCGTGCAGCTGGCTCCCTGGATCCGACGGAAGCCGGTAAGTTGCCTAGCAACATCTGGAGGGCTACAGTTTGATACCACCATATAGTGGTCTCTATACTGAAGCACTCCAGATGTTGCAAAACTACAACTCCCAGCATGCCCAGACAGCTGGGCATGTGGGCATGCTGGGATTTGTAGCTTTGCAACAGCTGGAGGGCTACAGTTTGAGACCACTATACAGTAGTCTCTAAACTATAGCCCTCCAGATCTTGCAAAACTACAACTCCTAGCATGCCCACACAACTGTTTGCTGTCTGGGCATGCTGGGATTTGTAGTTTTGCAACATCTAGAGGGCCACAGTCTGCAGTGGTCTCTACACTGTAGCTGTCCAGATGTTGCATAACTACATCTCCCAGCATGCCCTTCATTGGAAAATACTGAGTTAGATAACAGAACCTAACTGAAGGTTTTCCAACCAGTGTGCCTCCAGCTGTTGCAAAAGTACAACTCCCAGCATGCACGGTCTGTCAGAACATGCTGGGAGTTGTAGTTTTGAAGCAGCTGGAGGTTTGTCCCCCCATGTGAACGTGCAGGGTACATTCACACAGGCAGGTTTACAGTAAGTTTCCTGCTTCAAGTATGAGCTGTGGCAAATGTTTCGCCGCAGCGCAAACTCCTAGCGGGGAACTCACTGTAAACCTCTGCCAGTGCAAATGTACCCTAAATACACTACACTAACACATAATAAAGGGTAAGAAACTACATATACACCCCTTTACATTGCCCCCCCCCCCCTCCAATAAAAATAAAAAAAACGGAGCCGCCAGCTGTTGCAAAACAACAACTCCCAGCATTTCTGGACAGCCACTGACTGTCCAGGCATGCTGGGAGTTTAGCAACAGCTGGAGGCACCCTGTTTGGGAATCACTGGCGTAGAATACCCCTATGTTCACCCCTATGCAATCCCTAATTTAGTCCTCAAATGTTCATGGTGCTCTCTGTCGTATTTCAAGGAAACAGTTTAGGGCCACATATTACACTACAGTTTTTTTTTTCTCCTTTTACCCCTTATGAAAAGGAAAAGTTGGGGGCTACACCAGCCTGTTAGTGTAAAAAAAAATATTTTTTTACACTAACATGCTGGTGTTGCCCCATACTTTTTATTTTCACAAGAGGTAAAAGGAAAAAAAGACCCCAAAATTTGTAACGCAATTTCTCCTGAGTACGGAAATACCCCATATGTGGGCGTAAAATGCTCTGCGGGCACACAACAAGGCTCAGCAGTGAGAGCGCACTATGTACATTTGAGGCCTAAATTGGTGATTTGCACAGGGGTGGCTGATTTTACAGCGGTTCTGACATAAACGCAAAAAAAGAAATACCCACATGTGACTCCCATTTTGGAAACTACACCCCTCAGGGAATATAACAAGTGGTATAGTGAGCCCTAACACCCCACAGGTGTTTGACAAATTTTCGTTAAAGTTGGATGGGAAAATGAAAAAAAAAAAAAAATTCACTAAAATGCTGGTGTTACCGGAAATTTTTCATTTTCGCAAGGGAAAATAGGAAAAAAGCCCCCCAAAATTTGTTACCCCATTTCTTCTGAGTAACAACATACCCCATTTGTGGATGTAAAGTGCTCTGCGGGTGAACTACAATGCTCAGAAGAGAAGGAGCGCCATTAGGATTTTGAAGAGAAAATGTGTCCGGAATTGAAGGCCATGTGTGTTTACAAAGCCCCCATAGTGCCAGAACAGTGGACCCCCCTCCCACATGTGACCCCATTTTGGAAACTCAATGGCGCTCCTCCTCTTCTGAGCATTGTAGTTCGCCACCAGAGCACTTGACGTCCACACGTGGGGTATTTCCATACTCAGAAGAATTGGGGTTACAAATTTTGGGTGTAATTTTCTCCTATTTTGGGAAAAAACTGCATTTTAGTGAATTTTTTTTTTCATTTACACATCCAACTTTAACAAAAAGTCGTGAAATACCTGTGAGGTGTTACGGCTCACTGTACGCCTTGTTACGTTCCTTGGGGGGTTAAGTTTCCAAAATAGTATGCCATGTGGGTATTTTTGCTTTTCTGGCACCATAGGGGCTACCTAAATGCGACATGCCCCCCAAAAACCATTTCAGCTAAATTTGCTTTCCAAAAGCCATATGTGTATACAGAAAAAATTGATATTGGTCTACAAGTATAATCAGAAAATGTAATTTGTAGACTAAAATTTAACTTTTAATAGGTTCAACTAAAACTGTCCTCGAAAAACTGGACAGAAAACCACCACATGTGCAAAAATAGAAAATAATAGATTAAGCTCCAGGTAAATACAGCATAATAGCTGCGTACAAAAGATTGATTTTAATTACCATAAAGTATCCGCCTGGCTAATTCTGACCCTTTCCCCATGGTTCGGGAGAGGTTTCAGGGTGGGACAACAGGAGGGGGTTGGCAAGGGAGCCTGTTACACACTATGCTACCCCTAGAAACCCTACCCCTAGGCGGGGTGGGCGTCCTAAAAAGGACGGTCCCGCGCAGGAACCTAGTCCCTGTTGTGCTATAGACACCCTACAATAAACTCACTTACTTGCTAATGAACAAAGTACTGACTATCTGCGGGACCAATACCCTACTACTGATCTATGATTATAATCAGTCAAGGCAGGACAGTCAGAGCTGCAAGGAGAGTGATCCTTTTACCTAAGTATCGGTCAGGGTAATTGACAATATTGTAATCCCTTCCCCACACGGGTTATATACCCAGAACGTCACCTTTTGATATACAGACAACATCTACATACATGTAGCAGTAGGAGGATAGGGCACCATCAAAAACCCCCCATACAATAGAAAGTATATATTAAACTATTAGCTGGATACTTATGGTTTTATGATCCAGAAGATGCATGATTAACGTCTCGACGCGTTTCTTAAGTCCCGTTCATCAGGAGACCGATAGGGATACAGATAGAGGATGAGGAGCACGCCATCCATATGCACCCTGCAGCGATGCGCGAGGGTTCTGTGCGGCTACCGATTTGGCGCATCGCGCGCCCTTAAATATCCGGTAAGCCGTACGTCAGCACACCTAATGCGGTTCACAGTGGAACGCATAATCGCGTCACTTCCGGTTTAGACCGGAAATGACGTATCGCACTATGTACGAACTGTCAGAGAGAAGTATTCTCATCCTAGGTAAGTTAAGACTTGTACTACAACTCTCTAACCGGTCCTAGATCAGGGGGCCGGTCCGACAAAGCTCTACACATGACTCATCATAGTTCAGATGTATTATGAATCAACTATAGTGATATGGATAGGTCCACATTGATTACTTACTATTCTCATAGTCATCTGTTAATGTTATGCCGCAGAAATACTTCAAGCGAGACATTATTATATTAGTTAGGCTAGAATTTAGAATAAAGCCACATTCTTGGTTTCTAAGGGAATCCTCCCTATATCCTAGATATTAGGTGTGCCTTCTTAATAATGGTACCTATATACATGTGAATGTCAGCGTTTTCTGCATAATGAATTTGTCACCACGCTATTACAGTTTGTCCTCACCCACAATGTATTTACATTCGACCGCCGGATATATCATCAAACTAAAGGAACCGCAATGGGGAGCCCCTGCGCCCCTACATATGCGAATTTGATGTTGGGGTGGTGGGAGGATACTGTTGTGTTTCCCCCGGAAGACGAAACAATATGGCCATCAAAAATACATCTCTGGCTTAGATACATCGATGATGTATTTGTCGTGTGGGGTGGCACTAAGGAGGATTTTGAGGCCTTCATGAAATTCTTGAATAATAATACATTTGGTCTATTTTTTACTTCAGAAATTAATGAAAAAAGTCTTCCATTTCTGGATGTACTGGTCACTAAAAACCAGCTAGGCAACCTCTCCACCACACTGTGTAGAAAAGCCACAGCAACTAATTCACTTCTACATTGGTCGAGCTACCATCCTACATCTCTAAAAAGAGGAATTCCTAAAGGGCAATACATTAGAGTGAGACGTAATTGCTCTTCCAATGAAGAGTTTTTCAAACAAGCCCATATCCTCAAGGACAGATTTAAAACAAGGGGGTATCCAGAGGATTGTCTACAGAAGGCATTTGGTCACGCTAGGAGTCTCCAGCGGGACAACCTACTGACCCCTAATAGGTCTAGACAGGAGGACAGAAAGACGCGAATTATCGCAACATATGATGATAGGTCATCTACTGTATATGACATACTATCAAAACATTGGGATATTTTGTGGGCTGATCCTCACATAAGTGAATTTATTGCTGATCGTCCCCTCATTACATTCCGAAAAGGGAGGAGTTTGAAAGACAGGCTGGTTCAGCCATTACTCCCGACCCAAATCACGAGGGACTTGGCTTCAACGAACAACGGTTGGCAACTTTCCATGTGGTACGTGGTCCTTCTGTCCACAGATGAGACGCACCAATACATGGAAAAGTTCATCTACAGGTGAAATCTTCTACTCCAGAGAGCTAACTAACTGTAAAACTAAGGGTCTGATCTATCTCTGTCAATGCCCTTGTCCCCTTGATTATGTGGGGAAAACGGTTAGGGAGGTTAGAAGAAGAATTGGTGAACACATGGGAGATATAAGACACAATCGGAATACCCCTATTGCGCGTCACATACATGACAAACATGCAGGGGATGACAATGTTCTTTGCTTTACCATAATTGAGGTTGTACACCCGCCAGTAAGAGGAGGAGATTTTGATAAAATACTTCTACAAAAGGAACTCCGGTGGATCTATAAAATAAGACCTTTTTACCCTATGGCTTGAATGAGGCATTATCATTTGGATGCTTCATATAGATCCAACACAAAATTACTAACTCTTGATACCCCTGAGCGGCATACCCTGTATATATTAATTCTCAGAATGACCCCAACTATGATGGAAACCTGCCCATTTGGCACGAGATAGTGCCGTTTTTTTTATAATAAAATATTTATTTGTATCTTGTTGCCAGCAGAAAACGCTGACATTCACATGTATATAGGTACCATTATTAAGAAGGCACACCTAATATCTAGGATATAGGGAGGATTCCCTTAGAAACCAAGAATGTGGCTTTATTCTAAATTCTAGCCTAACTAATATAATAATGTCGCTTGAAGTATTTCTGCGGCATAACATTAACAGATGACTATGAGAATAGTAAGTAATCAATGTGGACCTATCCATATCACTATAGTTGATTCATAATACATCTGAACTATGATGAGTCATGTGTAGAGCTTTGTCGGACCGGCCCCCTGATCTAGGACCGGTTAGAGAGTTGTAGTACAAGTCTTAACTTACCTAGGATGAGAATACTTCTCTCTGACAGTTCGTACATAGTGCGATACGTCATTTCCGGTCTAAACCGGAAGTGACGCGATTATGCGTTCCACTGTGAACCGCATTAGGTGTGCTGACGTACGGCTTACCGGATATTTAAGGGCGCGCGATGCGCCAAACCGGTAGCTGCACAGAACCCTCGTGCATCGCTGCAGGGTGCATATGGATGGCGTGCTCCTCATCCTCTATCTGTATCCCTATCGGTCTCCTGATGAACGGGACTTAAGAAATGCGTCGAGACGTTAATCATGCATCTTCTGGATCATAAAACCATAAGTATCCAGCTAATAGTTTGATATATACTTTCTATTGTATGTTTTTTTTTTGATGGTGCCCTATCCTCCTACTGCTACATGTATGTAGATGTTGTCTGTATATTAAAAGGTGACGTTCTGGGTATATAACCCGTGTGGGGAAGGGATTACAATATTGTCAATTACCCTGACCGATACTTAGGTAAAAGGATCACTCTCCTTGCAGCTCTGACTGTCCTGCCTTGACTGATTATAATCATAGATCAGTAGTAGGGTATTGGCCCCGCAGGTAGTCAGTACTTTGTTCATTAGCAAGTAAGTGAGTTTATTGTAGGGTGTCTATAGTACAACAGGGACTAGGTTCCTGCGCGGGACCGTCCTTTTTAGGACGCCCACCCCGCCTAGGGGTAGGGTTTCTAGGGGTAGCATAGTGTGTAACAGGGTCCCTTGCCAACCCCCTCCTGTTGTCCCACCCTGAAACCTCTCCCGAACCATGGGGAAAGGGTCAGAATTAGCCAGGCGGATACTTTATGGTAATTAATATCAATCTTTTGTACGCAGCTATTATGCTGTATTTACCTGGAGCTTAATCTATTATTTTCTATTTTTGCACATGTGGTGGTTTTCTGTCCAGTTTTTCGAGGACAGTTTTAGTTGTACCTATTAAAAGTTAAATTTTATTCTACAAATTAAATTTTCCAAAAGCCATATGTGACAACTTCTCTTCTGAGCATTGTAGTTCGCCCGCAGGGATTTTACATCCTAATATGGGGTATATTTCATACTTAGAAGAGATGGAGTTACAAATTTTGGGGGGCATTTTCTCCCATTATCCTTTATAAAAATGGTAAATTTGGGAAAAAACTGCACTTTAGTGAAATTTTTTTTTTCATTTACACATCCGACTTGAACAAAAAAGTCGTCAAACACCTGTGGGGTATTAAGGCTCACTGGACCCCTTGTTACATGCCTTGAGGGGTGTAGTTTCCAAAATGGTATGCCATGTGTTTTTTTTTTCCCTGCTGTTCTGGCACCATAGGGGCTTCCTAAATGTGACATCCCCCCAAAAAACCATTTGAGAAAAACTGACTCTCCAAAATCCCATTGTCACTCCTTCCCTTCTGAGCCCTCCTTACTTGAGAGAAATTGGGTTACAAATTTTGAGAGGATTTTTCTCCTTTTACCCTTTGTAAAATTTCAAAAACTGGGTCTACATGAACATGCACATTTTCTCCTTTTCTTTGCTGCTATTCCTGTGAAACACCTAAAGGGTAAACACACTTACTGAATGTCATTTTGAATACTTTGAGGGGTGCAGTTTTTATAATGGGGTCATTTGTGGGGTATTTCTAATAAGAAAGTCCTTGAAATCCACTTCAAACCTGAACTGGTCCATGAAAAATTCAGATTTTGAAAATTTTGTGAAATATTAGAAAATTGCTGCTGAACTTTGAAGCCCTCTGATGTCTTCCAAAAGTAAAAACATGTCAACTTTATGATGCAAACATAAAGTAGACATATTGTATATGTGAATCAATATATAATTTATTTGGAATGTCTGTTTTCCTTACAAGCAGAGAGCTTCAAAGTTAGAAAAATGCTAAATTTTAAATTTTTTCATCAAATTTTGGAATTTTTCACCAAGAAATGATGCAAGTATCAATACAATTTTACCACTAACATAAAGTAGAATATGTCACGAAAAAACAATCTCGGAATCAGAATGAAAGGTAAAAACATCCCAGAGTTATTAATGCTTAAAGTGAAAGTGGTCAGATGTGCAAAAAACGCACTGGTCCTACACTGAAAAATGGCCTGGTCCTTAAAGGGTTAAGCTCCATACAGATTCTGGCAGATAGCTGCTAGAAGGATAAAATTATCAAGCTGACCGGCTCTACCTATCCCTCTTTGCGACCCCCCTGAGAGTTACCATATCGACCTTCATGTCCCCCTTTTTTATTAACTCGCCTTTTTTTGCACCCTGCTTGTTAATTTTATTCTATTTTGTTTTCTTGTTTAAAAACTGAATAACTCTCCCCAGCCGTATACGGTTCAAAACTTAGGGAAAACGTGGTGTGCATGTAGCCTTACTGACCAAAATATTGCAGGAAATTCTTTTAAAAGCTTTTTTACCTTTTATCATACAGCCAGTCATATTAGTTTTTACCATTGAAAACACTAATGATTAAACTTTTACATTTCTATGATGATGATTATTATTACCATTTCTGTTGCACATACATTTGAGAAAGGCTTCATTTGGTCTTATGGGGACTCTGAAAAGACAGCGACACAACTGAAATCTATCAAAGAGCTAAATTTATTAGGCCACTTGATGCTTTCGTATGTGTCTGATAGAAATATGTGTCTCTTGCATTGCAGCTGCCCTGAATATGTTCTAATCATAAATTTTACGGCTTTCAATTCTCATATGATTGAGAGTTTTTCTGCAGAGGTTGTGCAGAGAAATGGACAGCAGAGCTAATGGCAAGCCCAAGCTTTACTGAAAGGTTAACCACTAAATTGCATAACAGTAAACAATTATTACATTTCCCAGAGTTAAGTAAATATTTATCTGTGAGTTACTCTGATAATTTAAAGACGTGTGAATGGGAGTGCTTAATCCCATAGAAGTGTATGGCCTTTAATTTGAGGTGAAATTCTGCAGTGTGAATAGACCCTAAGGGTGAGTTCCCACAGGGCGTATACGCAGGGTATTTGACGCTGCGCAAAATTTATGGCAGCAGCGGGAAATATGCTGCGTATTCCTTGCTCACTATACACACAGGGCTTTCCGGCGGCAGCCCTATGTGTGTAGTGAGTTTTAGAGGCGGGGCCGTGTGCGGCGTGTCTGTGACGCTCGGCTCTGCCTCCAAAACTCACTACACACATAGGACTGCCGCCGGAAAGCCCTGTGTGTATAGTGAGCAAGGAATACGCAGCGTATTTCCCGCTGCTGCCGTAAATTTTGCACAGCGTCAAATAAGCTGCGTATATGCCCTGTGGGAATGCACCCTAAGAGTGAATCAATGTAAGCTTAAAGGGGTACTCCAGTGGAAAACTTTTCTTTTTTTTTTAAATGAACTGATGCCAGAAGTTATAAGTTATAAATTACTTCGATTAAAAAATATTTACCCTTTCAGTACTTTTAAGCAGCAGTATGCTACAGAGGAAATTATTTTCTTTTTGAATTTCTTTTTTTTAATCTTGTCCACAGTGCTCTCTGCTGACACCTGATGCCTGTATCAGGAACTGTCCAGAGCAGCATAGGTTTGCTATGGGGATTTTCTCCTGCTCTGGACAGTTCCTGATATGGGCATCAGGTGCCAGCAGAGAGCACTGTGGACAAGACAAGACAAAAAAAAGAAATTCAAAAAGAAAATAACTTCTTTTGTAGCATACAGCTGTTAAAAAGTACTGGAAGGGTAAAGATTTCTTAATAGAAGTAATTTATAAATCTGTTTCACTTTCTGGCATCAATTCATTTAAAAAAAAAAAAAGTTTTCCACCTGAGTACCCCTTTAACCCCTTCATGACCCAGCCCATTTTCACCTTCATGACCTGGGCATTTTTTGAAAATCTGACCACTGTCACTTTAAACATTAATAACTCTGGAATGCTTTTACTTATCATTCTGATTCCGAGATTGTTTTTTCGTGACATATTCTACTTTATGTTATTGGTAAAATTTCCCTGATATTTGTATCTTTTCTTGGTAAAAAATCTAAAAATTTCAAGAAAATTTTGAAAATTTAGCATTTTCTAACTTTGAAAGTCTCTGCTTGAAAAGAAAATGGATATTCCAAATAAATTACATATTGATTCACATATACAATATGTCTACTTTGTGTTTGCATAAAAAAATTGACAAGTTTTTACTTTTGGAAGACACCAGAGGGCTTCAAAGTTCCGCAGCAATTTTCCAATTTTTCTCAAGATTTTCAAAATCGTAATTTTTCAGGGCCCAGTTCAGGTTGGAAGTGGATTTTAAGGGTCTTCATATTAGAAATACCCCATAAATGACCCCATTATAAAAACTGCACCCCCCAAAGTATTCAAAATGACATTCAGTAAGTGTTTTAACCCTTTAGGTGTTTCACAGGAATAGCAGCAAAGTGAAGGAGAAAATTCTAAATCTTAATTTTTTACACTCGCATTTTCTTGTAGACCCAATTTTTTAATTTTTACAAGGGGTAAAAGGAGAGAAATCACCCTAAAATTTGTAACCCAATTTCTCTCGAGTAAGGAAATACCTCATATGCGTATGTAAAGTGTTCGGCGGGCGCAGTAGAGGGCTCAGAAGGGAAGGAGCGACAATGGGATTTTGGAGAGTGAGTTTTTCTGAAAGGGTTTTTGGGGGGCATGTCCCATTTAGGAAGCCCCTATGGTGCCAGAACAGTGGACCCCCCCACATGTGACCCCATTTTGGAAACTATACCCCTCATGGAATTTAATAAGGGGTGCAGTGAGCATTTACACCCCACTGGCGTTTGACAGATATTTGAAACAGTGGACTGTGCAAATCAAAAATTTTATTTTTCATTTTCACAGACCACTGTTCCAAAAATCTGTCATACACCAGTGGGGTGTAAATGCTCACTGCACCCCTTATTAAATTCCGTGAGGGGTGTAGTTTCCAAAATGGGGTCACATATGGATATTTATTGTTTTACGTTTGTCAGAACTGCTGTAACTATCAGCCACCCCTGTGCAAATCGCCTCAAATGTACATGGCGCACTCTCCCTTCTGGGCCTTGTTGTGCGCCCCCAGAGCACTTTGCGCCCACATATGGGGTATCTCCGTAGTCAGGAGAAATTGAGTTACAAATTTTGGGGGTCTTTTTTCCCTTTGACCTCTTGTGAAAATGAAAAGTATAGGGCAACACCAGCATGTCAGTGTAAAAAATTTATTTTTTTACACTAACATGCTGGTGTAGACCCCAACTTCACCTTTTCATAAGGGGTTAAAGAAGAAAAAGCCCCCCAAAATTTGTAAGGCAATTTCTCCCGAGTACGGCGATACCCCATATGTGTCCCAAAACTGTTGCCCTGAAATACGACAGGGCTCCAAAGTGAGAGAGCGCCATGCGCATTTGAGGCCTGAATTAGGGATTTGCATAGGGGTATTCTATGCCAATGATTCCCAAACAGGGTGCCTCCAGCTGTTGCAAAACTCCCAGCATGCCTGGACAGTCAATGGCTGTCCGGCAATACTGGGAGTTATTATTTTGCAACAGCTGGAGGCTCCGTTTTGGAAACAGTAGCGTACCAGACTTTTTCATTTTTTGGGGGGAGGGGGGCTGTGTAGGGGTATGTGTATATGTAGTGTTTTTTACTTTTTATTTTAGGTTAGTGTTAGTGTAGTGTAGTGTTTTTAGGGTACAGTCACATGGGCAGAGCTTCACAGCAAGTTTGCCGCTGGAAGTTTGAGCTGCAGCGCAAAATTTGCGCCATCTCAAACTTGCAGCACTCACTGTAAACCTCCGCCCATGTGAGTGTACCCTGTACATTCACATTGGGGGGAGGGGGCAAACATCCAGCTGTTGCAAACTCCAGCTGGAGGAACGCTGGTTTGGAAACACTAAGTTAAGTAATAAACTTTCAAGTGTTTTGCAACCAAACTTAGTGTTTCCAAACCAGTGTGCCTCCAGCTGTTGCAAAACTACAACTCCCAGCATGCATGGTCTGCCAGTGCATGCTGGGAGTTATAGTTTTGCAACAATTGCAACAGCTGGAGGCACTGAGGTAGGAAACGGACAATGTTTCCCAACTAGTGTGCCTCCAGTTGTTGCAAAACTACAACTCCCAGCATGCCCAGACTGCCCAGGCATGCTGGAAGTTGTAGTTCGGCAATATCTGAAGGATCAGATGTTGCCGAACTACAACTTCCAGCATGCTTGGGCAGTCTGGGCATGCTGGGAGTTGTAGTTTTGCAACATCTGGAGGTCCACAATTTGGAGACCACTGTATAATGGTCTCCAATCTGTGCTCTTCCAGATGTTAGAGAACCACAACTCCCAGCATGCCTGGACAGACTGAGCATGCTGAGATTTGTAGTTTTGCAACATCTGGAAGAGCACAGATTGGAGACCATTATACAGTGGTCTCCAAACTGTGGACCTCCAGATGTTGCAAAACTACAACTCCCAGCATGCCCAGAAAGCCAAAGGCTGTCTGGGCATGCTGGGAGTTGCAGTTTTGAAACTCTCAGAGGCAGCAGTGAGATCGCTTTACGGCGATCTCACTGCTGCCAATGAAGATGCCGCCCTGCTGCCGGAAACTCACCTCCGGGACGCAGCGCAGCCAGGACCGCATGGAGGACGCCGGGACCGCCGGGACCGCTCGGGACACCGCTCGGACGGGTAAGTGACGCCGGGGGACGGGTCAGGGACACTTAGCAGAGCGGTGTGTGTCCCGATCCCCGTGATCGGGACTCACACACCGCGCTGCTAAGTATTTTCATAGCGAAACGCTGCTATCAACTAGTCAGATTTGACTAGCTGATAGCAGCGATCGCTGGGGGGGGGTGGGGGATGAAACCCCCCGTGGTCGCACGGTAAGATGGCTGGCTATCAGTGATAGCCACCATCTTTCCGGGCGCTGCGGGGTGCCGCGAGTAGCGGCAGTAATGTTCATGACGTACCTGTATGTCATGGGTCGGGAACACCTTGCCACCCATGACGTACAGGTATGTCATAGGTCGGGAAGGGGTTAACCCCTTAAGGACTCAGCCCATTTTGGCCTTAAGGACTCAGACAATTTAATTTTTACGTTTTCATTTTTCCTCCTCGCCTTCTAAAAATCATAACTCTTTTATATTTTCATCCACAGACTAGTATGAGGGCTTGTTTTTTGCGCGACCAGTTGTCCTTTGTAATGACATAACTCATTATATCATAAAATGTATGGCGCAACCAAAAAACACTATTTTTGTGGGGAAATTAAAACGAAAAACGCAATTTTGCTAATTTTGGAAGGTTTAGTTTTCACGCCGTACAATTTATGGTAAAAATGACGTGTGTTCTATATTCTGAGGGTCAATATGATTAAAATGATACCCATTATTACATACTTTTATATTATTGTTGTGCTTAAAAAAAATCACAAACTTTTTAACCAAATTAGTACGTTTATAATCCCTTTATTTTGATGACCTATAACTTTTTTATTTTTCCGTATAAGCGGCGGTATGGGGGCTCATTTTTTGCGCCATGATCTGTACTTTTTTTTGATACCACATATGCATATAAAAAACTTTTAATACATTTTTATAATTTTTTTTAATAAAATGTATTAAAAAAGTAGGAATTTTGGACTTTTTTTTTTTTCGTTCACGCCGTTAACCGTACGGGATCATTAACATTTTATTTTAAT
The DNA here is from genome assembly GCF_029499605.1 of Hyla sarda. Classification (NCBI taxonomy): domain Eukaryota; kingdom Metazoa; phylum Chordata; class Amphibia; order Anura; family Hylidae; genus Hyla; species Hyla sarda. The sequence goes on along the minus strand of NC_079190.1, from coordinate 271,047,306 downwards.
AGTTCGGACATTTACACACGCGGCGATACCAAATATGTCTATAAAAAAAAATTTACGCTTTTTGGGGGTAAAATAGGAAAAAACTGACGTTTTACTTTTTTATTGGGGGAGGGGATTTTTCACTTTTTTTTTACTTTTACTTTTACATTTTTTTACATTTTTTTTACACTTGAATAGTCCCCATAGGGGACTATTCATAGCAATACCATGATTGCTAATACTGATCTGTTCTATGTATAGGACATAGAACAGATCAGTGTTTTCGGTCATCTTCTGCTCTGGTCTGCTCGATCACAGACCAGAGCAGGAGATGCCGGGAGCCGAACGGAGGAAGGAGAGGGGACCTCCGTGCGGCGTTATGAATGATCGGATCCCCGCAGCAGCGCTGCGGGCGATCCGATCATTCATTCAAATCGCGCACTGCCGCAGATGCCGGGATCTGTATTGATCCCGGCACCTGAGGGGTTAATGGCGGACGCCCGCGAGATCGCGGGCGTCAGCCATTGTCGGCGGGTCCCTGGCTGCGATCAGCAGCCGGGATCAGCCGCACATGACACGGGCATCGCTCCGATGCCCGCGGTTATGCTTAGGACGTAAATGTACGTCCTGGTGCGTTAAGTACCACCGCACCAGGACGTACATTTACGTCCTGCGTCCTTAAGGGGTTAAACATAGCAAAAGGTCATAAAGGAACCTTGCTTTTATTTCATTATAAATCTGGATCTGGTTTGTAAAATGTAACGATATAATTAAGTGAAGCAACCTTTGCGTGTTTTGTAGCAATTTACCACACAAAGCAGAACTGTATGAATACAAACTCTATTCAGATATTGGTAACATCTGGCACAAATATTACATTTACAATATAATGTGTTCATCTTCTGACTGCTTTAGAACTAGCAAACAGGCGGCACAGTGACTCAGTGTTCAGCATTGTTTACTCACAGTACTGGCTTAGAATCCACACAGGGCAGCTTCTTTCTAACATTTGTCAGTTCTTCACCTATTTGTGTGTGACCCAATTTGGACAAGGACTGAAGCAGAACATATGGAAACTATCTCAAAAATATTAATATAAATGCTGAATATAGGTTTTGTAATATCACCAATGGTGCCCACAAGATCTGCTCGACTTCTTGAAGAGACTGGCCTTAAGCAATTTCACTTGAGACCCACTTGTAAAATCTTTCTAACCGCTAATAGCTCCACTATTGATAGTCTTACTATAAGTGACACAGACATATGAGCATTGTTCAGTCTTCTTGTCTAAGGAATGCATTAGACATTTGGACATTAACAATTCTACCACGATCAAACAGCAAAGAACTGGAACTCTAGATATCTAAAAACCAACAGACTGCAAAACAACAAAAAATGCAATGACTTGCAAAGTTCACAAGATATAAAATTATTTTAGTATTTTAGAGGCATTATTTAATTATTGACCAGCAGTTTCCTGCAGTGCAAGGAGCGTGAACATCAGTTATATTTCTACCAGGAATTGGAAATAAACACACTTAGCTATCCCTGGTCCCCCACCAGTCCTCTGCAGCTTCCAGTTGACCTCTGTCTGGTCTTTTAACCCCTTAACGATTGGGGATGTATATTACCGTCCTTGGCCGGCTTCCGCGATATAACGCGGGGTCACACAGGTAATATTGGTGTCATATTGGGTCAGTCCCGGCATGTATCTGAAGCCGAGACCCGGACCTAATAGCATGCGGTGCCGCGTGCTATTAAACCTTTAGACGTGGCGTTCAAAGTTGAATGCTGCATCTAAAACAAAAGTAAAAGCTTCTCAGCTGCTCCCGATCAGCTAGAACGCGAGCAGAGGTCCTCTTGCCTTCCTCCAGCTTGTCCCTTCGGCGATTGATTGCTCCAAGCCTGAGATGCAGACTTGAGCAATCGACAAGCGATAACACTGATCAATGCAAAGCTATGGCTTTGCAGTGAACAGTGTAAAAGATCAGTGTGTGCAGTGTTATAGCCCCCTATGGGAACTATAACACTGCAAAAAAAAAGTCTAAGAAAAAAGGTAATAAATGTCATTTAACCCTTTCCCTATTAAAAGTCCACATCACCTCCCCCCCCCTTTTCCCATAAAAAAAACAAAAAAAAAAACATGTAAATAAAAAAATATATAACTGTGAAAAGCAAGAGCTGCCGGCACAGCTAACTTGAGAATCGGACCTCTGCAATGAACAGTGGACAAACGACCAGCATTGAGATGTGGGTACATGTCTTGAAAGTGTCCTGTGGTGCTCTCCCTTTATAGAAGCACAATAGCAGAAATATCCATACAATAGCAAGAAACTGACATGGCACTCATAGGTCTTCTTTCAATAAGAGTTTATTCAGGAGGCGTTACAGCAGCGGGACCGCCGGGCAGATCTTTAAGCCACGCAGGATACCTGTCTTATCCTGTTTTCTTTTTTAACAACCATATTACAAAAGCCTTTAATTTTCATCAGTAACAACATTTAAATTGTTTTTGGATCTGACAGTGCCCATTTATATGGGTATTCAGAGATTTTTTTATTTTTTATTTGATTATGCTACTGGGGCTGTAACGTTAGTAGTTCATAATGTAGTGTACCTGTGTGTCATGATGGTCTCACAATTCTTCTGTAATTTTTGCCCCAAGGTGAATTTTTAGCAGCATACAAAATGTCGTCTTAGGTTTTCTAAAAGGTTGCAGTGAGGCTTGAGACCTTACATCACTAGTCAGGGGATGAAAGGAAGCCTGTCTTTGCTTCAATGGGTGGAGCGGCCATTAGGTGGGAGGAAGATCCTTCTGTTTTTGCAACAGCTGGAGGCACCCTGGTCAGAAAACAATTGTCTATTGCATTGAAGAGATCACAAGTGTGTTTCAATGGGTGGGGTGGCTGATGTGTGAGAGGGAGAAAAGTGACTTCACACTTAAAAACAAGGAATTATGGGATTTGTAGTTTGTAGTTTGAGGGAACACACAGGAAATAACGAGGTTACAAAAAGATAGCCACAGCATTATGATAATCTCACACCATAGACATTTAGTCCCAAGACAAGCACGGATCCTTCCTAAGCATGTACATTACTGTCTGTCAGGTAAGTTTTAAAATCACCTTATGGTAGATAACCCCTTTAAGGCTGGAATACCACTTTAAAGTTTATCCTGAAACTTTCTGCTCAGTATTACTGTTAAAAAGCATCTAAAGGAAACTGTTACCAATTTTCAAGCATCTATCCAAATACTATAACTTTTCTATCCTGTGCTGTAAAGGAGTTCATATTGTCTTGTCATTCATCTTGAACAACCTGTTATGCAAGTTATCCACATGCCTAAACTAAATTTGTTGTGCACACCATCACGAGTAAACCTCCAGACACAGTACACAAATGTACTACAGGGTCAAGGACCTCCTATCTTGTGCAAACTGCCTTTTGTGAAGGTTGTCCAGGCCCATAAAGAGGAAATACAGGGTCAAAAAAAAAAAAAAAACATCAGTGTACCTTTTTTTGTATTCTTTCAAAGATATGGGATTTTGACTCTTTCCCTTGTAATCTAGTTGTTAGGCTACTGGCCACTGATCTGCTGTCTTAGTGATCGGTTATGATGTCATTCACTCTCCTGGAGGCCTTTGTGAGTGCAGATCCCTCATCTGAATGTTTACTTTATTAGTGACACCTGCCTGATTCCTGGAGGAGGCTTTCCAACACAGCAGTACATATTAAAGTTGAGCCTGTGTAAGGAAGATAGTGAGGGGATTAAAGTGAAGTGTGTCCTTGAATGTTTGTGTATATATGTGGGTGTGTGTATGTATGATATTGTATATGTGTGTGTATGTATGTGAGTGTTCGTGCCCCTGACCTTAACTCTGTATGACCACCAGCTAATCTCTGAGCCAAACCAGGAAGCTGCACTGAGCCTGCAACAGCACAGCAACGTAAATAGGCAGAGGGGAAAACCCATTTTTAAGTAAGTAAAATACACATACAAAAAATGTTTACCACTGGAGTTTTTTTTTTGACACACAGAGCAGTAATAAACTTACAGGCCTGCTGGGTGTTATCGGTATAATACAAAGAATGTTTATGGCAGCCTTTATTCTGTAAATGGACTGCTAAGAGTGGATTAACATGTAGCAAAACTACTATACTATACCTTATGACAGAATCTTTATCTCTTCTTTATATAATGCAGAATTCCATTACTTACATCTGCATTCTACTAACAGTGCCTGCCTACATACATGCATATTTGCCATTAGGCATCCATGGGACTGTGCCAATGGCTGCAGTGTTAAAGCGCAGCACTTAAGTGAGTAAAAAGAAATTTTAAAAAATTTAAAAAAAAAAAAAAAAAACTGAAGGAAAACTTATATTGTTCCCCTTTATCTACATGGATCAGAACTGCTGTGAGATTTACCTGTGCATTTTCAATCTCAGACGTTCACTATGTTGTGAATTTGTGATTGATTCCATCCCTTTCAGAGTATTGTTGAATATGTAACATATGCATTTTTTGCTGTGTATTTGTGACAGATCTGCATGATAAAATTCTTATGCTAGTGGAATCTCTCTAATGGGGTGTATTCAGGCCACATGCCTAGGGCAGCACAAGCTGTTAATATGTAGGCTTATTTCTGTAGGTAAATTAATAAAATATCTTATAAAACAAGTACATTAGGAAATGAATTTTTCCGTTATTTATAATGGTTTCTTCAACCTCCAGCTCCACTTTATTCATAAATATCTGAAGCTTTAGCACTTTCACACATTTCTGTAGTGTTAAAATGATTTAAAAGAGTCAAATATTAAATGGCTTCTTCTCCACCAGTAAATATAAAATAGGCAGTGATATCAATATAACATGGAAGGAGAACTGGAAACACTATTTGGTGTCACTGTAACATTGAAGTATTAAAGCTGTTACATTTATGGCAGATTTTTTTTTTACAAAACCTTGAGACTCAATAAAGAACCATCTAAAGTTTAATACTGTTCTCAAACTATTGTCTGCTAACATTTCTTTAACCTCAATACAAGGTTACCCAAATTTTTAGTATATAAAGTGTATAGAAATGTTCTCCTCTTGCACTTCTGTAAGTTATCAACATGTCATTTAAGTACAGGAATACATTTTTCACTGGATTTTTAGAACACATGCTTTCTATTAATGCAGTTACATAATATTTATTATGCGACGTAAGAGATGTCAAACACCTAAAATAGAATAAAACATTCTAAAAAAAAAATACAAAACAAAAAAAAATGCAATGATTGTTAGGTGATATCAGAAAGATTAATATATTTGCAGTGCCCCATTGTGTACCCTTCAGGACATGTTGGTTGAGATGATGGTTTACTTTTATGAGTTTATGTGTTTTGTGCCATTGTGCTATATTCAGGATGTTTTGCACTGTGTGTAAGGGGTTGACTCACATAGGCCTATATACTTTCTTTGGAAATATTGTAGAGTGAAGCTTTATCTAAGCCTTGCCCTCTTTCATTGAGGTGAGCTAGTTAAGGCTCATTCACACAAAGGAAATTCAATGGTCCCATTGCCCGGCATGTTGTGCAGACTTATATGCAGAATAATCCCCTTCAATTGAAAGTCCAAGTGATGTGTGGGCTTTTCGGGGATGACTTTGCTTAAAAAATGAACATGTTAAAGGGGTAGTCCAGTGGGAAAAACTTATCCCCAAGCCTAAGGATAGGGGATAAGTTTCAGATTGCGGAGTGTCTGACCGCTGGGGCCCCCTGTGATCTCTCTGTGCGGGGCCCTGGCTCTCTGCCAAAGGCAGTGCTCCGGCTCTGCCATAGAGTTTCATTGAGGGGGCATGTCAGCCGCCGCTTCATGCGGTGGTCAACACGCCCCCTTCCTGTGGGCCCCGTACAGGAGATCACGGGGGCCCCAGTGGTCGGACCCCCTGCGATCTGAACCTTATCCCCTATCCTTAGGATAGGGGATAAGTTTTTCACCACTGGATATCTCCTTTAATGCTTTTGGCTAAATTTGTATCGGCATCGCAAGTTCTGCTACATAACTGCCATAGTCTACACTGTGCAGCAACATTTAATTAAGATCAATGGGGGCTAGTAGATTCTGTTTGGAATTCCAAGCGGGACATTCATAGAGTGAATGAGCCCTTATTGCTCAGTCATAAAAGCCTCTAAGATTGAATCCGGTGCAGCATCTGCCTTGGAGAGGGCCTGCTAACAAGACCTAAACACAGGATCACTTTTGGCTAACCAGCTTTTACAAAGATTGCACTATATCCTGGGGAACCTCTCTACCTTCCTATTTCAATCCTGAGAGAAAGAGAACAAGGAAAAGGAGAAAGGTACTGAGGGAAGGTGCTGGAAAATGGTCCCAGTATTACCCTATGATCCTTTCAGGCTTCTGGTTGGGACAAGTTTTATACTTCTTCAGAAATCTACACTCACAGTGCTTACAAGATATTGACCCATGAAAGATTGGACCTAATTATTTTCCAGTATCTTGAAAACCACTTTATTTTACTTTACATTTTACATTTTTCACACTGGATGCTGCATTATTGGTTTAGTAACGTGTGTCTTATATTTGACTCTTTTCAATATGTGTGTTAATTTTATGTCATGGACCAGTCCCCTTATATTAGTTTTGGTTAGATGCTGTGTCATTGAGTCATAATGGGGACCTGGGACCAAAGTTTATTGCTTTTGAGTGTTTATAATCTATATGTGTTGTAGTGGTTCCAATAAAGATGGATGTACTGTTTCAGTGCAGACTATTTTTTGCTTAATCACTCTCTCTTCTGAGGTTATGTCATGTATTGTTGTCTAGCATGTGGCTAGCACTCACTACACATGGATGGTGGTGACCACATTTCTCTTTTAGATTTTATCAGAATTCTTGTGCTGTACAGATGACTTTCCAGCAGTGGTGTATTCCTTATCATACCAGATAGGATTAAAGTGAAAGGTGATATCAGTATATACATAACACTGGATACACTACCATTCACAATAGCTGAAGCTCAGAGATCAGTTTTCTTTGTGAAATAACCTTTGCATTGGCCACAGAGCATGCCATTTATGTCAACAGATATTGGACCCATCTAATATAGCCTATGGGGGAGATTTATTAAAACCTGTCCAGAGGAAAAGTTGCTGAGTTGCCCATAACAAGCGATCAGATCGTTTCTGTCATTTTTTTAAAGGCCTGTGAAAAATGAAAACAAAAACTATCTGATTGGTTGCTATGGGCCACTCAGCAACTTTTTCTCTGGACAGGTTTTGATAAATCTCCCCTTATGTCTATGCATATCAATCATATATTTAAATACGATGTTAAAAGGGTACTCTGGTGGAAACTTTTTTTTTTTTTTTTTAAATCAACTGGTGCCAGAAAGTTAGACAGTTTTGTAAATTACTTCTATTAAAAAATCTTAATCCTTCCAGTACCTATTAGCTGCTGAATACTACAGAGGAAATTATTTTCTTTTTGGAACACAGAGCTCTCTGCTGGCATCACAAACACAGTGCTCTCTACTGACATCTCTGTCCATTTTAGGAACTGTCCAGAGTGGGAGAAAATCCCCATAGCAAACATACGCTGCTCTGGACAGTTCCTAAAATGGACAGAGATGTCAGCACTGTGCTCATGATGTCAGCAGAGAGCACTCTGTTCCAAAAAGAAAATAATTTCCTCTGTAGTATTCAGCAGCTAATAAGTACTGGAAGGATTAAGATTTTTTTAATAGAAGCAATTTACAAAACTGTCTAACTTTCTGGCACTAGTTGATTTAAAAAAAGAAAAGTTTTCCACCGGAGTACCCCTTTAAGCATATCTTTAAATACTGTTAAAGACAGCTCAGACAAGATGGCAACTCATATGATAATTTAAAAATCCAGTATATTTTAGAATAGTCTGAAGTAGGTTTAATAGGAATCCTCTATATATTTATATAAATAAATCATACAAGCCTTTTGAAATTTCTTCTTTAGGGAAAATACATCTATTTTTTACAAAATTTCTTTATAACTGAGATCTTTCATACCTAGTAATAATTTGGTTGCCCTTCTTTGAACTTTTTTCTTTGAATAAACTGATGTTTAACCCCTTAAGGACCAAGCCCATTTTGACCTTAAGGACCAGGCAATTTTATTTTGGCATTTTCGTTTTTTTCCTCCTCGCCTTCTAAAAATCGTAACTCTTTTATGTTTTCATCCACAGACTAGTATGAGGGCTTGGTTTTTGCATGACCAGTTGTCCTTTGTAATGACATCACTCATTTTACCAGAAAATGGCGCAACCAAAAAAAAAAAAATACTATTTGTGTGTGGAAATGTAAAAAGAAAACCACAATTTTGCAAATTTTGAAAGGTTTCATTTTCATGCCGTACAATTTACGGTAAAAATGACATGTGTTCTTTATGCTGTGGGTCAATACAATAAAAATGTTACTCATAATTACATACCCTTTTAATTGTTGCACTTAAAATTTTTTTTAACCAAATTAGTACGTTTAAAATCCCTCTATTTTGGCAAACTATAACTTTTTCATTTTTCCGTATAAGCGGCGGTATGAGGACTCATTTTTGTGCCATGATCTGTACTTTTTATTGATACCACATTTGTGTATATAAAACTTTTATAATTATTTTTACTTTTTTAAAACTTTTTTTTTTACTTCTTTTTTTTACACTTTAATAGTCCCCATAGGAGACTATTTATAGCAATCAACTGATTGCTAATACTGTTCAGTGCTGATCAGGGCATAGCACATAACAGTGTTATCGGCTATCTTCTGCTCTGGTCTGCTTGATCTCAGACCAGAACAGAAGAAGCCGGGAAGATGGCACAGGCAGGTTAGGGGATCTCAGTCCGCCATGATAGCTGATCTGATCCCCGCTGCCATGCCGCGAGCAATCAGATCAGCATAAAACGTAGCCACGCTGCCACAGATGCCGTGATCTGTATTGATCATAGCATCTGTGCGGTTAATGGCAGACATCTTCACATTCTCGGATGTCGGAAACTACCGGCGGGTCCCTGGCTGCTATCAGCAGCCAGGACCTGCAGCACATGACCCAATCATTGCTCCGATGCTTGCGGTCATGTACAGGACGTGAATGTACGTCCTGGTGCGCGAAGTACCGCTGCACCAAGACGGACATTTATTTCCGTGGTCGATAAGGGGTTAAAATTGGACTGCAAATTCAAGAGAAGAATGTACCAATGTCTTTTAAAGTAAGTAAAATACAGTCAAATATTGCTTTGTTCTCAGAAACAATGCCTATTTTACTATAAAACAATATCTTCTATGCTGTAGAGGTTGTAGCTTGGCATTACTTGCTATAATTTATGATCAATATCTGTCTGTTGACTTACACAATAGTGATCCAGCCAGGGCCTCAATTACATGGAAATGTTGCAATTGCCTATTTATCCAGATTTCCCCGTAGGGTTAAGATATCCCGTGTAGTATCTATAACAATACAGAGCTTGGTGACATCTGCAAATGCAGAGAAAGCACTGCAGGATACAGTAATGTAGTACAAAGAAACAGAATAAGCAGTAAAAGTCCTGGTACAGATTTCCGGATTATATTACATATAACAATATGGATGCATTTAAAATAAGCTATTGATGACTTTTCTTTACATACAGATTTCAATTTAATTAAAATTGGACTATTTATACTAATGAATTCCAACTCGTGCAAAAACAACATGAAACTCAATGTCAGATGCTTTAGGAAAGTTTCTTAAATATACTGGCAGCCCTCTGCTCACTATGTCATAAAATGCAAATACATTTGTTTGACAGCCTTGCTACTTAAATTATATTATTTTTCAAAACTTCTCTGTTAGCATATATATATATATATATATATATATATATATATATATATATATATATGAAGGTTTTTAATTTATTTACTTACATTTCTTTTATGCTGCCCTGTGGCTCTGTGAGGGGGCAGCAATGAACGCAAGCATTTCCTACCACTCCGGGTACTTTATTCTGCCTCCTGCATCCACTCCTAAAGTGTGTGCTGCCATTTCACTGCTGCTTCCCCCCTCTGCCACTGCTGCCAGTGCCGGGGACCAAGCTCGGACCAGTGGTGTATCGTGGGGCAGCATTTCTGTTGCTCCCCCTTAAACTGACACTATAGGCCTGGACCTTGTCGGCCTGGTGGTAAAATATGCCTCCAGTTGTACACTAGGGGGGAGATTTATCAAAACCTGTCCAGAGGAAAAGTTGTTGAGTTGCCCTTAGCAACCAATCAGATCCCTTCTTTCATTTTGAAAAGGTCTCTGAAAACGAAAGAAGTCATCTGATTGGTTGCTATGGGAAACTCAGGGGGAGATTTATCAAAACCTGTCCAAAGGAAAAGTTGCTGAGTTTCCCATAGCAACCAATCAGATGACTTCTTTCGTTTTCAGAGACCTTTTCAAAATGAAAGAAGGGATCTGATTGGTTGCTAAGGGCAACTCAACAACTTTTCCTCTGGACAGGTTTTGATAAATCTCCCCCTAAGTCTTAAATCTTGTGAAATACATAGGGAAGGGCCACGATTCATAGGGTAAAAGCCTGTATAATAGAGAAAAGAAGACAACTCTGGCCTCTACGCTGGATCAAAGATAGATAAGTGGTAGCAAAAAGCTGCTTATTGTTATTCATATTTTTATTATTAGCCTTTTTTAATGGAGTTTTCTACATTACTTAAAGGGGTACTCTGGTGGAAAAAATATTTGTCATATCAACTGGCTTCAGAAAGTTAAACAGATTTGTAAATTAATCTTGATAGAAGAAATGAAGAAAAAGTCGGCAACTCACCAGCGCTGGTTCATGTGAGGTTTTCCTTTTTTCATTTTTCTTCCTTTTTAATATATCTCCTAATGTCACATTCTTTTTGTAAGTTATCAAGGGTTTCCTCATTGTGACTTTATTTAGTGTCTCATCATTCTCTATAATAAACCAGTTACGTCGGACTGCTTGGTTAATAATATTATTTACAGGAGAATTTTTAAATACAAATACAAATCGTTTCTCATCATCAGAGTTTAAAGTTTTGATTTTTCGGTTTTTGTATTTAACTAAATCTTCTCTCTTGCACCTATCCACTCTTTGTCTTGCGGTAAGTATGAGTTCTTCTGGATACTGTCTTTCACGTAAGCTATTCTGCAGTTCGTCCGCTTGTAGCCTGTATGTCTCATCTGACATATTATTTCTTCTCAAGCGGACGAACTGTCTATAAGGAATTACTTTTTTAACAGTTTCGGGGTGCGAGCTGGCATAATGAAGGAGGGGATTTTTAGCAACTGCTTCATGGTATCCCTCGCTAGTTATACGATCTTGCTCGATAAATAATCTAATATCGAGAAACTCGATTGAATCGCCTCCATAATTGTATGTAAATAACATATTGGTGGTGTTGGCACTATTACATTTTAAAATTCTCCTGTAAATAATATTATTAACCAAGCAGTCCGACGTAACTGGTTTATCATAGAGAATGATGAGACACTAAATAAAGTCGCAATGAGGAAGCCCTTGATTACTTACAAAAAGAATGTGACATTAGGAGATATATTAAAAAGGAAGAAAAATGAAAAGAAAAATTAGTCATTGTTAAAGAGTGAAGCCCGAATAGGGAACTACCCATGCAATAACTGTAATTTCTGCAAGCACAATACAAAACAGAAATATAGGTGGTTATATGCACACAGTGAGTTCACTTATTACCTGTAGATCCAAGTTCGTCGTATACGTCATATTTTGCCCGTGTGGATATTTTTATATCGGCAAAACTATCAGACAGTTGTTTAACCGTGTCAGAGAACACATGTATTCATTACGTACCCGTAAGGGAGCCCCACGTCTGATCAGTCATGTGGTTGAAGCTAAAGGAGCAAACCCTGACTTATTGACATTTGCAGGCCTGGAGAAGGTGGAGCCCAAACCAGGTATCTCCTTAGATAGGTTTCTCTTACAAAGAGAGACCTATTGGATATTAAAAACGGATGCTTGTGGACCTTTGGGCCTTAATGATAAGGTCGATTTGGCCCCTTGTTTTTAATTTTTGCACTTTTTAATGTTTTTTAATTAGTCTTATTAAGGCCGGTCAGTACCTTGTATGGTTACCACCCCTTTATGGCATCATGATACATGTAGTCATTGTGGATAGGTTGAACAGAGTTATTTACCTGTATTTAACGACCTTGTGTTCCACTCTGTAACTGAGGCCCGAAGAAGCACGACCATCGTGTGAAACGGTTCCGTTGCCCACCTGTACCCCCCCACTTGTCTGTCTCTCCCCTGCAATTGCTTGTGAGTATGCCACAATAAAGGAAAACCTCACATGAACCAGCGCTGGTGAGTTGCCGACTTTTTCTTCATTTCTTCTATCAAGATTATTTTACTGCGCATATGGTTAGAGCACCACCCGAGTTCTATCTGCAGAAACCGTGACCCCTTACCTCAACCAGTTGCCCGAGCACAGACTTAGCAGTGCCGAGTTTGCCTTCTTCTTAGATTTGTAAATTACTTTGAATAAAAATCTTAATCCTTCCAGTACTTATCAGCTGCTGTATGCTATTGAGGAAGTTTAGTTATTCTTTTCTGTCTGTCCACAGTGCTCTCTGCTGACACCTCTGTCCGTGTACGGAATTGTCCAGAGCAGGAGCAAAGCCCCATAGCAAACCTTTCCTGCTCCTGATAGTTCCTGACATGGACATAGGTGTCAGCAGAGAACACTGTGGTCAGAAAGAAAAGAACAACTCAACTTCCTCTGTAGTATACAGAAGCTGATAAGTACTGAAATGATTAACCCGTACAGGACCTAGGGCGTATGGATACGCCTTCTGTACCTTGGTCTTAAGGACCCAGGGTGTACCTATACGCCCGTGGGAATTCTGGTCCCCGCCACGCGCCGGGCGGGGACCGGACTGGGGTGACTGCTGATATCGATCAGCAGGAACCCCATGGAAATGCACAGGGGGGTCATCAGACCCCCCATGTCGGCGATCGGCAAAAATTGCAAGTGAATTCACACTTGCGATTTGCAACGATTCCGGGTCGTACGGGTCTATGGTGACCCGGAGACCTGGAATATAAGGGGGATCGCAGTTGTCTAAGACACCCACAATCCTCCTGTAGCGATAGGAGTGAGGTGGCAGAGGTGCCACCCCTCCTATCCCTGCTATTGGTGGTCTAGACGTGACCACCAATAGCAGATCGGGGGCGGGGGGAGGGGGTTACTTTTGTTTTCCCCGTTCTGCCCACCCCCAATAGGTGGGGCAGGACGGGGAAACGACGGAGGATCGGCGCGGGCGGCGATGTCGTGCGGCAGAAGAGGACGGCTCCCTGGATCTGACGGAAGCCGGTAAATTGCCTTGCAACATCTAGAGGGCTACAGTCTGAGACAGTAGTGCTCCAGATGTTGCAAAACTACAACTCACAGCATGCCTAGACAGCTGTTTGGGCATGCTGGGATTTTCAGTTTTGCAACAGCTGGAGGTCTACAGTTTAGAGACCACTGCACAGTGATCTCTATACTGAAGCGCTCTAGATCTTGCAAAACTACAACTCCTAGTATGCCCACACAGCAGTTTGCTGTCTGTGCATGCTGTGATTTGTAGTTTTGCAACATCTGGAGGTCCACAGTTTGGAGATCACAGTGCAGTGGTCTCTATCTGTAGCCCTCCAGATGTTGCAAAACTGCAAATCCCAGCATGCCGAAACAGCTGTCTCGGCATGCTAGAAGTTGTAGTTGCGTACCTCTAGCTGTTGTATAACTAGATCTCCCAGCATGCCCTTCGGCGATCAGTACATGCTGGGAGTTGTAGTTTTGCAAAAGCTATAGGCACACTGGTTGGAAAATACTGAGTTAGGTAACAGAACCTAACTGAAGGTTTTCCAACCAGTGTGCCTCCAGCTGTTGCAAAACTACAACTCTCAGCATGCACGGTCTGTCAGTACATGCTGGGAGTTGTAGTTTTGAAACAGCTGGAGGTTTGCCCCCCCCCCCCCCCCCCATGTGAATGTACAAGGTGCATTCACACGGGTAGGTTTACAGTAAGAAAATTGCTGCTGAACTTTGAAGCCTCTGATCTCTTCCAAAAGTAAAAACATGTCAACGTTATGATGCAATCATAAAGTAGACATGTTTTATATGTGAATCAATATATAATTTATTTGGAATATTCATTTTCCTTATAAGCAGAGAGCTTCTAAGTAAAAAAAAAATGCTAAATTTTCAATTTTTTCATCAAATTTTGGAATTTTTCACCAAGAAATGATGCAAGTATCGACAAAATTTTACCACTAACATAAAGTAGAATATGTCACGAAAAAACAATCTCGGAATCAGAATGAAAGGTAAAAGCATCCCAGATGTTCAAAAAATGGCCGGGTCCTACAGCGAAAATTGGCTGGGTCCTTAAAGAGCACCTATCATCAACTAAACTTTCCCTAATACCCCTCCCTATCTGTCCCTGACTATAACTATCTCTATCCCTGTATTTATTTTTCTTTAAAACCCCATGTATATACCTTTTTCATAGCATCTTCGGTAGCTCAGTGTTGAGCAGTATACGAGGGCAGGAAGTGGGCTAGGCCTGGCAGGCGCGACGTCATCAGAATCCTGGCCAAGCCAGCTTCCGCCCTTCTTTCTGTATGCTGCGCTCCCTTTCAAGAGCGCGCATACAGGTCGGAGTACAGGGGAGGGACGACACCCTCCTCCTCTCTGTTGGCTATACATGTGCCATACAGAGAGGACCCCCGTGAATTCCTGCATCTGCCCCTCCCCCAGCTCTCCGAAGCTAGAGCTGGGGGAGGGCAGAGCAAGGGTAGAGAGGAGGTACAAGCCCCCTCGCTCATCTCCCTGAGCTCGGGAGGTTGTAGATCTTCATGGGGAGAAGTACACGCCCCCTCCCTGAGCTCCCCGAGCCGAGGATGCAGATCTCCATGGACAGCCAGAGAGTTGTAGTCACTGTTAGGTGTGTGTGTGCATGTGTATATGCTGGGAGATGTAGTCCCTGTTAGGTGTGTGTGTATGCTGGGAGTTGTTGTCCCTGTTAGGTGTGTGTTTATATGCTGGGAATTGTAGTCCCTGTTACATGTGTGTGTGTGTGTATGTGCTGGATACTGGGAGTTGTAGTTCCTGTTAGGTGTTTGTGTATGCTGGGAGTTGTAGTCCCTGTTAGGTGTGTGTGTGTGTATGCTGGGAGTTGTAGTCCCTGTTAGGTGTGTGTGTGTGTGATGGGAGTTGTAGTCCCTGTTTGGGGTGTGTGTGTGTGCGTGTGTATATGCTGGGAGTTGTAGTCCCTGTTAGGTGTGTGTGTATGCTGGGAGTTGTTGTCCCTGTTAGGTGTGTGTTTATATGCTGGGAGTTGTCATCCCTGTTACATGTGTGTTTATGTGCTGGATGCTGGGAGTTGTAGTCCCTGTTATGTGTGTGTGTATGCGCAGAGTTGTAGTCCCTGTTAGGTGTGTGTGATGGGAGTTGTAGTCCCTGTTAGGTGTGTGTATGCTGGGAGTTGTAGTCCCTGTTAGGTGTGTGTGTATGCTGGGAGTTGTTGTCCCTGTTAGGTGTGTGTATGCTGGGAGTTGTAGTCCATGTTAGGTGTTTGTGTGTATGCTGGGAGTTGTAGTCCCTGTTAGGTGTGTGTATGCTGGGAGTTGTAGTCCCTGTTAGGTGTGTGTGTGTATATGTTGGGAGTTGTAGTCCCTGTTGGGTGTGTGTATATGCTGGGAGTTGTAGTCCCTGTTAGGTGTGTGTATGCTGGGAGTTGTAGTCCCTGTTAGGTGTGTGTTTATGCTGAGAGTTGTAGTCCCTGTTAGGTGTGTGTATGCTGGGAGTTGTAGTCCCTGTTAGGTGTGTGTTTATATGCTGGGAGTTGTAGTGTGTGTATGCTGGGAGTTGTAGCCCCTGTTAGGGGTGTGTGTATACTGGGAGTTGTAGTCCCTGTTAGGTGTGTGTATGCTGAGAGTTGTAGTCCCTGTTAGGTGTGTGTATGCTGGGAGTTGCAGTCCCTGTTAGGGGTGTGTGTGTGTATGCTGGGAGTTGTAGTCCCTGTTAGGGGTGTGTGTGTGTGTGTATGCTGGGAGTTGTAGTCCATGTTGTGTGTGTATGTGTGTGCTGGGAGTTGTAGTCCCTGTTAGGTGTGTGTATGCTGGGAGTTGTAGTCCCTGTTAGGGGTGTGTGTGTGTATGCTGGGAGTTGTAGTCCCTGTTTGGGGTGTGTGTGTATGATGGGAGTTGTAGTCCCTGTTAGGTGTGTGTGTGTATGCTGGGAGTTGTAGTCCCTGTTAGGTGTTTGTATGCTCGTGTTTCCCAACCAGGGAATGCTGGGAGTTGTAGATTTGAAACACCTGGAGGCACCCTGGTTGGGAAACATTGGTGTATGCCCTGTATCGGTGTGGTGAACTACAACTCCCAGGAGACTACAGAGGCAGCATGCTGGTGTTATACCACAGACTGAAGACTCCTGAATGACACATGCTGGGAGTTGTAGTCCCTTTTGTGTGTGCGTTTGCCAGTGTATCCCAACCAGGGCTGAGTTATATTGGTGTGTATAACACAGGTTTCCTCGGGCTGCAAGGGGGGGGGGGGGGACAAACTGCACGGGCTGGCATCTGCTTTTTCATGGGGTGTTCATTAGCCCCATAAAGAGGACATAGAAATGCATGGGGTTTGTACAGGACATGAAGATCACTGAATGAACCCTGTGCATTTCTATGTCAGCGTTCATACAGGGACGTAGAAATGCACGGGGTTCATACAGTAAAGCAGAGATGCATTGGGTTCATACAGGGAAGCAGAGATGCACGGGGTTCATACAGGGAATCAGACATGCACGGAGTCTATACAGGGAAGCATAAATGCACGGGGTTCATACAGGGAAGCAGAGATGCACAGGGTTCATACAGGGAAGCAGAGATGCACGGGGTTCATACAGGGACGTAGAAATGTACGGGGTTCATACAGTAAAGCAGAGATGCATTGGGTTCATACAGGGAAGCAGAGATGCACGGGGTTCATACAGGGAAGCAGACATGCACGGAGTCTATACAGGGAAGCATAAATGCACGGGGTTCATACAGGGAAGCAGAGATGCACAGGGTTCATACAGGGAAGCAGAAATGCACGGGGTTCATACAGGGACGTAGAAATGTACGGGGTTCATACAGGGAAGCAGAGATGCACGGGGTTCATACAGGGAAGCAGAGATGCACAGGGTTCATACAGGGAAGCAGAGATGCACGGGGTTCATACAGGGAAGCAGAGATGCACAGGGTTCATACAGGGAAGCAGAGATGCACGGGGTTCTTACAGGGAAGCAGACATGCACGGAGTCTATACAGGGAAGCATAAATGCACAGGGTTCATACAGAGAAGCAGAGATGCACAGGGTTCATACAGGGAAGCAGAGATGCACGGGGTTCATACAAGGAAGCACAGATGCACAGGGTACATACAGGGAAGCAGAGATGCACGGGGTTCATACAGGGAAGCAGAGATGCACAGGGTTCATACAGGGAAGCAGAGATGCACGGGGTTCTTACAGGGAAGCAGAGATGCACCGGTTTCATACAGGGAACCAGAGATGCACGGGGTTCATACAGGGAAGCAGAGATGCATGGGGTTCATACAGGGAAGCAGAGATGCACAGGGTTCATACAGGGAAGCAGAAATGCACGTAGTTCGTACAGGGAAGCAGAGATGCACGGGTTTCATACAGGGAAGCAGAGATGCAGGGGTGTTGATACAGGGAAGCAGAGATGCACGGGGTTCATACAGGGAAGCAGAGATGCACAAGGTTTATACAGAGGTCTTCATGTCAGCGTTCATTGCACAGCAGCTTTGAGAGAAAATCATGTTAGGAGGGACGTACAGGAGAAATAACACTGTAACATGTACACCTTCATCCAGGGGAAATTGAGGAGGAGAAAACGGATATTGGCAGCGGCCGCCAATTGAAATCTACACTTGCATAATTCTGCAAGTGGAGTTTTAGATTAAATCATTAACCTGTCTAGGACCAAGGGCGTACCTCTACGCCCTCAGGGTTTCCGGTCACCACAGGTAACCGGGCGGTGAACGGAACGGGATGCCTGCTGAAATCCTTCAGCAGGCATCCCGTGCCAGTGCCTGGGGGGATCCTGAGGGCAACCCCCCCACATGTTGGTCAATTCAGACCGGAGATTTATGGCGATTCCAGGTCATATGGGTCTCTGGTGACCCGGTAAATAAGTGAGTTTGGGGCTGTCCAAGACAGCTTCGATCACCCTGAAGTGATAGGAGTTAGGTGGCGGGGGTGCCACCCCTCCTATCTCTGCTATTGGGCGGTCAGAAGCGACCGACCAATAACATATCGGGGAGGTGGCACGTGGGTTAAAATTCAGTTCCTCCGCTCTGCCCACCCACGGTAGTCCGGGCAGAGCGGGGGAACTGTGATGTGACCAGCGGTGGAGGTCCCTTACAAATTGCGGGCGGCGATCCTCCTCTTAGTGTGGCGGGCAGCGATCGTGCTGTTGATGGGAGCAAGGAGATGAGTAGTTGCCTAGCAACATCTGGAGGGCCACAGTTTGGAGATCACTGTGCAGTGGTCTCTAAATTGTAGCCATCCAGATCTTGCATAACTACAACTTCCAGCATGCCCGAACAGCAAATGGCTGTCTGGGCATGCTGAGAGTTGTATTTATGTACCTCCAGCTGTTGCATATGTACAACTCCCAGCATGCCCTTCGGTTATAAGTGCATGCTGGGAGTTGTAGTTTTGCCACAGCAGGAGGCACACTGGTGAGGAAGCACCCAGTTAGGTAACAGAGCCTAACTCAGTGCTTCCCCACCAGTGAGCCTCCAGCTGTTGCAAAACTACAACTCCCAGTTGTCAGTGCATGCTGTGAGTTGTAGTTATGCAACATCTAGATGGCCACAATTTAGAGACCACTGCACAGTGATCTCCAAATTGTGGCCCTCCAGATGTTGCTAGGCAACTACTCACCTCTTGGCTCCCGTCAACAGCACGATTGCCGCCCGCCAAACTCAGAGGAGGATCGCCGCCTGCAATTGGTAAGGGACCTCCACCGCTGCTCACATCACAGTTCCCCCGCTCTGCCCGGACTACCGTGGGTGGGCAGAGCGGGGGACCTGCACTTTAACCCTCGTGCCACCACCACAATATGCTATTGGTCGGTCGCTTCTGACCGGCCAATAGCAGAGATAGGAGGGGTGGCACACAGCCACCTCACTCCTATCACTTTAGGGTGATCGAAGCTGTCTTGGACAGCCCCGAACACCCTTATTTACCGGGTCACCGGAGACCCATATGACCTGAAATCGCCACAAATATCCGGTCTGAATTGACCAACATGTGGGGGGGGGCCTCAGGAGCCCCCCAGGCACTGGCACGGGATGCCTGCTGAATGATTTCAGCAGGCATCTCGTTCCGTTCACCTCCGGGTTACCTGTGGTGACCGGAAACCCTGAGGTACGCCTTTGTTCCTTGACAGGTTAATGATTTAATCTAAAACTCCACTTTCAGAATTCTGCAATTGTAGATTTCAATTGGCGGCCACTGCCAAAATCCGTTTTTTCCTCCTTCTCAATTTCCCCTGGATGAAGGTGTAAATGCTACTGTGTTATTTCTCCTGTACGTCCCTCCTGACATGATTTTCTCTCAAAGCTGCTGTGCAATGAATGCTGACATGAAGACCTCTGTATATACCTTGTGCATCTCTGCTTCCCTGTAAGAACCCCGTGCATCTCTGCTTCCCTGTATGAACCCCGTGCATCTCTGCTTCCCTGTATGAACCCTGTGCATCTCTGCTTCCCTGTATGAACCCCGTGCATCTCTGCTTCCCTGTATGAACCCCATGCATCTCTGCTTCCCTGTATGAACCCCGTCCATCTCTGCTTCCCTGTATGAACCCCGTACATCTCTGCTCCCCTGTATGAACCCCGTGCATCTCTGCTTCCCTGTATGAACCTCGTGCATTTCTGCTTCCCTGTATGAACCCCGTGCATGTCTGCTTCCCTGTATGAACCCCGTGGATCTCTGCTTACCTGTATGAACCCTGTGCATCTCCGCTTCCCTGTATGAACCCCGTGCATCTCTGCTTCCCTGTATAAACGCTGACATAGAAATGCACAGGGTTCATTCAGTGATCTTCATGTCCTGTACAAACCCCATTCATTTCTATGTCCTCTTTATGGGGCTAATGAACACCCCTTGAAAAAGCAGAAACCAGTCCGTGCAGTTCGTCCTCCCCTTGCAGCCCGAGGAAACCTGCGTTATACACAGCACACTAATATAACTCAGCCCTGGTTGGGATACACTGGTATACACACATAACAGGGACTACAACTCCCTGCATGTGTCATGCAGGAGTCTACAGTCTGTGGTATATCACCAGCAGCTGCCTCTGTAGTCTCCTGGGAGTTTTAGTTCACCACACCGATACAAGGCATACACCAGTGTTTACCAACCAGGGTGCCTCCAGGTGTTGCAAAACTACAATTCCCAGCATTCCATGGTTGGGAAACACTAGCATACACACACCTAACAGGGACTACAACTCCCAGCCTACACACACACACCTAACATGGACTACAACTCCCAGCATACACACACCTAACAGGGACCTCAACTTCCAGCATACACACATACACACACATAACAGATACTACAACTCCCAGCATACACAGACACATACACACTCCCACATAACAGAGACTACAACTCCCAGCATACACACACCTAACAGAGACTACAACTCCCAGCATACACACACCTAACAGGGACTACAACTCCCAGCATACACACACACCTAACAGGGACTACAACTCCCAGCATACACACACACACCCCTAACAGGGACTACAACTCCCAGCATGCACACACACCTAACAGGGACTACAACTCCCAGCATACATACACCTAAGAGGGACTACAACTTCCAGAATACATACACACACCTAACAGGGACTCCCAGCATACACACACAACAGGGACTACAACTCCCAGCATACGCACACACACACACACCCCTAACATGGACTACAACTCCCAGCATACACACACACCTAACAGGGACTACAACTCCCAGCATACACACACCTAAGAGGGACTACAACTCCCAGCATACATACACACACCTAACAGGGACTCACAGCATACACACACAACAGGGACTACAACTCCCAGCATACACACACCTAACAGGGACTACAACTCCCAGCATACATACACACACCTAACAGGGACTCCCAGCATACACACACAACAGGGACTACAACTCCCAGCATACACACACACACACACACCTAACAGGGACCCCCCTCCTCCTCCTCACATAGAAATCATCCCCAAGCAGAGATTTATTACCAGTCCCTGCAGTGTATGAATCCCCAGCACGTGTACAGTAAATATAGACAGAGCTGAGGGGAGATGAGGAGCGCTGCTCTGGCTTCTAGCCCTGTGTCCTCCTCTCTCCCCTACTCTCTGGCTGTCCATGCAGATCTGCGTCCTCGGCTTGGGGAGCTCAGGGAGGGGGCGTGTACTTCTCCCCGTGGAGATCTGCATCCTCCCGAGCTCAGGGAGATGAGGTAGGGGGCGTGTAATTCCTCTCTCCCCTTGCTCTGCGGTTGCAAAAATCCACCTCACACCCTGCTGCTTCTATACTGCAGAGCTGCACTCAACTGACTCTGGGCCAGCAAGCGCCGGCTCTCCTTGTCAGCGGGAGGAGTCTAAAGACGCCGCTGGCTGGGCACAGTCAGGAGCGCGCCCTGCAGGGATGCGCGCACAGCGCTCGCTCCCGTCTGTCTGATTGACAGGCATGGAGCTGCGCTGAGTATGCAATTTCGGACTCAGCTGCCAGGCCGGCGTTAGTCCGAAATCACTAAAAAAGGGACTCCTAGGGAGACCTCTAGTGGACAAAAGTATAAACACAAAAAAACACAGAAAAGTATAAATTTTTTTTATAGAACCCAATTAGAAAATGAATCTATAGATATTAAACTATAAAATAAAATAAAAATTTTTTTGATGAGAGGTACTCTTTAACCCCTTAAGGACTCAGGGTTTTTCCGTTTTTGCACTTTCGTTTTTTCCTCCTTACCTTTTAAAAATCATAACCCTTTCAATTTTCCACCTAAAAATCCATATTATGGCTTATTTTTTGCGTCGCCAATTCTACTTTGCAGTGACATTAGTCATTTTACCAAAAATGCATGGCAAAATGGAAAAAAAAATCGTTGTGCGACAAAATCGAAAAAAAAAAAACGCCATTTTGTAACTTTTGGGGGCTTCCGTTTCTACGCAGTGCATATTTCGGTAAAAATTACACCTTATCATTATTCTGTAGGTCCATACAGTTAAAATGATACCCTACTTATATAGGTTTGATTTTGTCGCACTTCTGGAAAAAATCATAACTACATGCAGGAAAATTTATACGTTTAAAAATGTCATCTTGTGACCCCTATAACTTTTTTATTTTTCCATCTACAGGGCGGTATGAGGACTCATTTTTTGCGCCGTGATCTGAAGTTTTTATCGGCATGATTTTTGTTTTGATCTGACTTTTTGATCACTTTTTTATTCATTTTTTTAATGGTACACTTTTATG
The DNA here is from genome assembly GCF_029499605.1 of Hyla sarda. Taxonomy (NCBI): domain Eukaryota; kingdom Metazoa; phylum Chordata; class Amphibia; order Anura; family Hylidae; genus Hyla; species Hyla sarda. The sequence goes on along the minus strand of NC_079190.1, from coordinate 271,024,695 downwards.
GACAAAATACGCTTTTATGGACTTTGGAATTTTTTTGTGCGTACGCCATTGACCGTGCGGTTTAATTAATGATATATTTTTATAGTTCGGACATTTACGCACGCGGCGATACCACATATGTTTATTTATTTATTTTTTTTACACTGTTTTATTTTTTTTATGGGAAAAGAGGGGTGATTCAAACTTTTATTAGGGAAGGGATTAAATGACCTTTATTAACACTTTTTTTTTAATTTTTTTGCAGTGTTATAGGTCCCATAGGGACCTATAACACTGCACACACTGATCTCCTATGCTGATCACTGGCGTGTATTAACACGCCTGTGATCAGCATTATCGGCGCTTGACTGCTCCTGCCTGGATCTCAGGCACGGAGCAGTCATTCGTCGATCGGACACCGAGGAGGCAGGTAAGGGCCCTCCCGGTGTCCGGTCAGCTGTTCGGGACGCCGCGATTTCACCGCGGCGGTCCCGAACAGCCTGACTGAGCAGCCGGGTCACTTTCATTTTCACTTTAGAAGTGGCAGTCAGCTTTGACCGCCGCTTCTAAAGGATTAATACCGCACATCGCTGCGATCGGCGATGTGTGGTATTAGCCGCGGGTCCCGGCCGTTGATGAGCGCCGGGACCGACGCAATATGATGCAGGATCGCGGCGCGATCCCGCTTCATATCGCGGGAGCCGGCGCAGGACGTAAATATACGTCCTGCGTCGTTAAGGGGTTAAGATTTTTAAATAGAAGTCATTTACAAATCTGTTTAACTTTCTGGCACCAGTTGATTAAAACATTTTCTTTCACACCAGAGTACCCCTGTAAGGTGATCATCTTATGATCATCTAAGTGGTAACATTTTTACTTTTAATAAATTAAGAAGTATAGATTTTATATTAAACATTTAAATGTATACACCCTTATCTTTCCCTTTATCTAGGGTATATGCTCCGTATCCTTGGGCCATTCCTGTCCTCTACTGGACTTGTCTGACACTAGCCATCTAGTGTCAGGACATAGGGGGAGATTTCTCAAAACCTGTGCAGAGGAAAAGTTGCTCAGTTGCCCTTAGCAACCAATCAGATCGCTTCTTTTATTTTTAACAAGACCTCTGCAAAATTAAAGAAGCGATCTTATTGGTTGCTATGGGCAACTGGGCAACTTTTCCTCTGCACAGGTTTTGATAAATCTCTCCCTATAGTGTTCGCAGGGATACTGGGTGAAGAAGGGTTTAAATAGTGCACCTCCCAACCAGAGGAGTTGACATGTCTGCGTTTACCACAGGCAGTATAAAAGTAGTCCCACCAATTCCTTAGATCTGAGAGGAAAGTGATCAGCATCATTTTTTTTTAGATGAAATGCTCCTTTAAGCACTATTCCATAAAAAATTCACACCAATTACTGACTTATCCTTTTCATTCAGTTCATTTTTTGTGATGTTTTCAGGCTTTTAGCTTTGCTGCACTGTGTTTTGTATGCAATAATCAAAGTGTAAATTATTTTTCCCTATTTACTTAATAGATTCACTGCTGCTGAAACCATCAGTGACTCCTGTGACACCCCTCTCTCTGTATTTTCTTCCCAGAGCCTGTCTACACATGACCACTTCTGTATAATAAGGCAGATCACAAAGAATTACAAAGCTCTGTTCTCGCTTTGTATGCAGGTCAGGTACATGTGGAATGGAGGTAGTCTCTGATATAGTTACCTGGATCAGGGAGTAAAATGTGAATCATTTGCAAATTGTGTCTGAAAGCAATCAGGCCCTAGCAGACTATTTAATGGCTGATTCACAGACACATACACGCACATTCATGGCTGTATATATATTTCAAAGACAGGCAGAAATAACCAAATATGTAGAAAAACTGAGAGAAAGAAATAGACAGAGAAAGAGAAAGAAAGACAGAGAACTGTAAATAGACAAATAAGAACTACAGTGGGGGCAAAAAAGTATTTAGTCAGCCCCAATTGTGCTAGTTCTCCCACTTGAAAAGTTGAGAGAGGCCTAAAATTCATCATAGATATACCTCAACTATGAGAGATATAATGAGAAAAAAAAAATCCATAAAATCACATTGTCTGATTTTTTAAGAATTTATTTGCAAATTATGGTGGAAAATTATATTTGATCGCCTACAAACAAGCAAGATTTCTGGCTCCCACAGACCTGTAACACCTGTCCACAACCTCAGACAGTCACACTCCAAACTCCACTATGGCTAAGACCAAATAGCTGCCGAAGGACATCAGAAACAAAATTGTAGACCTTCACCAGGCTGGGAAGACTGAATCTGCAATAGGCAAGCAGCTTGGTGTGAAGAAATCAACTGTGGGAGCAATTATAAAAAAAAAAAAAGGTAGACATACAAGACCATTGATAATCTCTCTCGATCTGGGGCTCCATGCAAGATCTCAAAATGACCACAAGAACAGTGAGCAAAAATCCCAGAACCACACAGGGTGACCTAGTGAATGACGATTATGTGGGGTCCTCAGGAGAAACCAACTAGATAGCCAGTTACTAGGTCAGTCCAAATGTTATATTATTCAGTGCATTTATACACTAAGATATAGGGTAAATATTATATAGATATACATTTTTACAGAACTGAGCACCAATCAGACCAGTTGTCTGTTAATACGGCAGGAATCATATGCTTCTAATGTCCTATGATGAAAAACAACATAACATACCTAGTGTCAGTATCTATTCCATCAAACAAGCTGTGTAGAGTTGTAAATCACGTTTTACTCACGGGTTCTGTTCCATTACAGTGGTAACCTAGTGGAAAAAAACACATATACATTGTCACGATGCCGGCTGGCAGGTAGTGGATCCTCTGTGCCAGAGAGGGATTGGCGTGGACCGTGCTAGAGGATCGGTTCTAAGTCACTACTGGTTTTCACCAGAGCCCGCCGCAAAGCGGGATGGTCTTGCTGCGGCGGTAGTGACCAGGTCGTATCCCCTAGCAACGGCTCAACCTCTCTGGCTGCTGAAGATAGGCGCGGTACAAGGGAGTAGACAGAAGCAAGGTCGGACGTAGCAGAAGGTCGGGGCAGGCAGCAAGGATCGTAGTCAGGGGCAACGGCAGAAGGTCTGGAATCACAGGCAAGGAACACACAAGGAACGCTTTCACTGGCACTAGGGCAACAAGATCCGGCGAGGGAGTGAAGGGGAAGTGAGGTGATATAGGGAAGTGCACAGGTGTAAACACTAATTGGAACCACTGCACCAATCAGCGGTGCAGTGGCCCTTTAAATCGCAAAGACCCGGCGCGCGCGCGCCCTAGGGAGCGGGGCCGCGCGCGCCGGGACAGAACTGACGGGGAGCGAGTAAGGTACGGGAGCCGGGGTGCGCATCGCGAGCGGGCGCTACCCGCATCGCGAATCGCATCCCGGCCGGAGGTGGTAACGCAGCGCCCCGGGTCCGTGGAACCGACCGGGGCGCTGCAGTGAGGGAAGTGTAGCGAGCGCTCCGGGGAGGAGCGGGGACCCGGAGCGCTCGGCGTAACAGTACCCCCCCCCTTGGGTCTCCCCCTCTTCTTGGGGCCTGAGAACCTGAGGATCAGACTTTTGTCCAGGATATTGTCCTCAGGTTCCCAGGACCTCTCTTCTGGACCACAACCCTCCCAATCCACTAAAAAAAAAGTTCTTCCCCTGACCTTTTTAGAGGCCAAAATCTCTTTGACAGAGAAGATGTCCGAGGAGCCGGAAACAGGAGTGGGAGGAACAGATTTAGGAGAAAAACGGTTGAGGATGAGGGGTTTAAGAAGAGAGACGTGAAAGGCATTAGGGATACGAAGAGAAGGAGGAAGAAGAAGTTTGTAAGAGACAGGATTAATTTGACACAAAACTTTAAAAGGACCAAGATAGCGTGGTCCCAACTTATAGCTCGGGACACGGAAACGGACATATTTAGCGGAGAGCCATACCTTGTCTCCAGGGGAAAAAATGGGAGGAGCTCTTCTTTTCTTATCTGCGAATCTCTTCATGCGAGAAGAAGCCTGTAAGAGAGAATTTTGGGTCTCTTTCCATATGGTGGAAAGATCACGAGAAATTTCATCCACAGCGGGCAGACCAGAGGGCAAGGGGGTAGGGAGGGGGGGAAGAGGGTGACGGCCGTACACCACGAAAAACGGAGATTTGGAGGAAGATTCAGAGATTCTGAAATTATACGAGAATTCGGCCCAAGGTAGAAGATCTGCCCAGTCATCCTGGCGGGAGGAAACAAAATGTCGTAAATAGTCACCCAAGATCTGGTTAATTCTCTCTACTTGTCCATTGGATTGAGGATGGTATGCAGAAGAAAAATTTAATTTAATCTTGAGTTGTTTACAGAGAGCCCTCCAGAATTTAGACACAAATTGGACGCCTCTATCCGAGACGATCTGTGTAGGCAACCCGTGAAGACGAAAAATGTGTACAAAAAATTGTTTAGCCAACTGAGGCGCTGAAGGAAGGCCAGGAAGAGGGATGAAATGTGCCATTTTGGAGAATCGATCAACGACCACCCAAATAACAGTGTTGCCATGGGATGGGGGTAAGTCAGTAATAAAATCCATACCAATCAGAGACCAAGGTTGTTCGGGGACAGGTAGAGGATGAAGAAAACCAGCGGGCTTCTGGCGAGGAGTCTTATCCCGGGCACAGATAGTGCAGGCTCGCACAAAGTCCACCACATCAGTCTCTAGAGTCGGCCACCAATAGAAGCGAGAGATGAGTTGCACAGATTTCTTGATGCCCGCATGACCTGCGAGATGGGAGGAGTGACCCCATTTGAGGATCCCAAGGCGTTGGCGTGGAGAAACAAAGGTCTTTCCTGGAGGAGTTTGCCTGATGGAGGCTGGAGAAGTGGAAATCAGGCAGTCAGGAGGAATGATGTGTTGAGGAGAGAGTTCAATTTCAGAGGCATCTGAGGAACGAGAGAGAGCATCGGCCCTAATGTTTTTATCAGCAGGCCGAAAGTGAATTTCAAAATTAAATCGGGCAAAGAACAGAGACCACCTGGCCTGACGAGGATTCAGCCGTTGGGCAGACTGGAGGTAGGAGAGGTTCTTGTGATCGGTGTAAATAATAACTGGAAATCTTGATCCCTCCAGCAGATGCCTCCATTCCTCAAGTGCTAATTTAATGGCTAGAAGCTCTCGATCCCCGATGGAGTAGTTCCTCTCCGCCGGAGAGAAGGTCCTGGAAAAAAAACCACAAGTAACAGCATGCCCGGAAGAGTTTTTTTGTAGAAGGACAGCTCCAGCTCCCACTGAGGAGGCATCAACCTCCAATAGGAAGGGTTTAGATGGGTCAGGTCTGGAGAGCACGGGAGCCGAAGAAAAGGCAGACTTGAGTCGTTTAAAGGCGTCTTCCGCTTGAGGAGGCCAGGACTTGGGATCGGCATTTTTTTTTGTTAAAGCCACAATAGGAGCCACAATGGTAGAAAAATGTGGAATAAATTGCCTGTAATAATTGGCGAACCCCAAAAAACGTTGGATGGCACGGAGTCCGGAGGGGCGTGGCCAATCTAAGACGGCAGAGAGTTTATCTGGGTCCATTTGTAGTCCCTGGCCAGAGACCAAGTATCCTAGAAAAGGAAGAGATTGGCATTCAAACAGACATTTCTCTATTTTGGCATAGAGTTGATTATCACGAAGTCTCTGAAGAACCATACGGACATGCTGGCGGTGTTCTTCTAGATTGGCAGAAAAAATCAGGATATCGTCCAGATATACAACAACACAGGAGTATAGTAGATCACGAAAAATTTCATTAACAAAGTCTTGGAAGACGGCAGGGGCGTTGCATAGACCAAAGGGCATGACCAGATACTCAAAGTGTCCATCTCTGGTGTTAAATGCCGTTTTCCATTCATCCCCCTCTCTGATGCGGATGAGATTATAAGCACCTCTTAAGTCCAGTTTGGTAAAAATATGGGCACCTTGGAGACGATCAAAGAGTTCAGAGATGAGGGGTAGGGGGTAGCGGTTCTTAACCGTGATTTTATTAAGACCGCGGTAGTCAATGCAAGGACGTAGAGAGCCATCTTTTTTGGACACAAAGAAAAATCCGGCTCCGGCAGGAGAGGAGGATTTACGGATAAAGCCCTTTTTTAAATTTTCTTGGACGTATTCAGACATGGCAAGAGTCTCTGGGACGGACAGAGGATAGATTCTGCCCCGGGGTGGAGTAGTGCCCGGGAGGAGGTCAATGGGACAATCATAAGGCCTGTGAGGAGGTAGAGTCTCAGCTTGTTTTTTGCAAAAAACGTCCGCAAAGTCCATATAGGCCTTAGGGAGACCGGTTACATGAGGAAGCACAGGGACACGGCAAGGTTTACTGGGAACCGGTTTTAAGCAGTCCTTGGAACAAGAGGGCCCCCAACTCTTGATCTCCCCAGTGGACCAATCCAGGATTGGGGAATGGAGTTGAAGCCAGGGAAGTCCAAGAAGGATTTCAGAAGTGCAATTGGGGAGGACCAACAGTTCAATCCTCTCGTGATGAGATCCGATGCACATTAGAAGGGGCTCCGTGCGGAAACGTATAGTACAGTCCAATCTTTCATTGTTTACACAATTGATGTAGAGGGGTCTGGCGAGACTGGTCACCGGGATGTTGAACTTGTTGACGAGAGAGGCTAAGATGAAATTTCCTGCAGATCCAGAGTCCAAGAAGGCCACAGCAGAGAAGGAGAAGGCAGAGGCAGACATCCGCACAGGCACAGTAAGACGTGGAGAAGCAGAGTAGACATCAAGGACTGTCTCACCTTTGTGCGGAGTCAGCGGACGTCTTTCCAGGCGGGGAGGACGGATAGGACAATCCTTCAGGAAGTGTTCGGTACTAGCACAGTACAGGCAGAGATTCTCCATGCGGCGTCGTGTCCTCTCTTGGGGTGTCAGGCGAGACCGGTCGACCTGCATAGCCTCCACGGCGGGAGGCACAGGAACAGATTGCAGGGGACCAGAGGAGAGAGGAGCCGGGGAGAAGAAACGCCTCGTGCGAACAGAGTCCATATCCTGGCGGAGCTCCTGACGCCGTTCGGAAAAACGCATGTCAATGCGAGTGGCAAGATGGATGAGTTCATGTAGGTTAGCAGGGATTTCTCGTGCGGCCAGAACATCTTTAATGTTGCTGGATAGGCCTTTTTTAAAGGTCGCGCAGAGTGCCTCATTATTCCAGGATAATTCTGAAGCAAGGGTACGGAACTGTACGGCATACTCGCCAACGGAAGAATTACCCTGGACCAGGTTCAACAGGGCAGTCTCAGCAGAAGAGGCTCGGGCAGGTTCCTCAAAGACACTTCGAATTTCCGAGAAGAAGGAGTGTACAGAGGCAGTGACGGGGTCATTGCGGTCCCAGAGCGGTGTGGCCCAAGCCAGGGCTTTTCCAGACAGCAGGCTGACTACGAAAGCCACCTTAGACCTTTCAGTGGGGAACTGGTCCGACATCATCTCCAAGTGTAATGAACATTGGGAAAGAAAGCCACGGCAAAACTTAGAGTCCCCATCAAATTTATCCGGCAAGGATAGTCGTATTCCAGAAGCGGCCACTCGCTGCGGAGGAGGTACAGGAGCTGGCGGAGGAGATGATTGCTGGAGCTGTGGTAGTAACTGTTGTAGCATAACAGTCAGTTGAGACAGCTGTTGGCCTTGTTGCGCAATCTGTTGTGACTGCTGGGCGACCACCGTGGTGAGGTCAGCGACAACTGGCAGAGGAACTTCAGCGGGATCCATGGCCGGATCTACTGTCACGATGCCGGCTGGCAGGTAGTGGATCCTCTGTGCCAGAGAGGGATTGGCGTGGACCGTGCTAGAGGATCGGTTCTAAGTCACTACTGGTTTTCACCAGAGCCCGCCGCAAAGCGGGATGGTCTTGCTGCGGCGGTAGTGACCAGGTCGTATCCCCTAGCAACGGCTCAACCTCTCTGGCTGCTGAAGATAGGCGCGGTACAAGGGAGTAGACAGAAGCAAGGTCGGACGTAGCAGAAGGTCGGGGCAGGCAGCAAGGATCGTAGTCAGGGGCAACGGCAGAAGGTCTGGAATCACAGGCAAGGAACACACAAGGAACGCTTTCACTGGCACTAGGGCAACAAGATCCGGCGAGGGAGTGAAGGGGAAGTGAGGTGATATAGGGAAGTGCACAGGTGTAAACACTAATTGGAACCACTGCACCAATCAGCGGTGCAGTGGCCCTTTAAATCGCAAAGACCCGGCGCGCGCGCGCCCTAGGGAGCGGGGCCGCGCGCGCCGGGACAGAACTGACGGGGAGCGAGTAAGGTACGGGAGCCGGGGTGCGCATCGCGAGCGGGCGCTACCCGCATCGCGAATCGCATCCCGGCCGGAGGTGGTAACGCAGCGCCCCGGGTCCGTGGAACCGACCGGGGCGCTGCAGTGAGGGAAGTGTAGCGAGCGCTCCGGGGAGGAGCGGGGACCCGGAGCGCTCGGCGTAACATACATGGACCTGAGAGTATTTATTTCCATTTGCCCGAGTACCTGTAAGGAAAGAAACTCCACTAAGCGGTACTTACGATTCCATGCCCGGTCAGGATCTGACGGACGGAGTGCTAACCCGCAGTGTCGGGGAGCTGTATAGTTACAGCGGCTGCCTTGGGCTTCCATGGCGGAGATTCTGGCGTCTGGCATCATATCCAGTCGCTGGGCCTCGCATCACAATGCCACGCCCACCTTGTGATGCTGCAATGGGCGGGGACCAAAACTATGACGTGTCCACTCTTGCTGGCCGAGTACAGATATAATGTCATGTGATTTCAGCTAATATTGAATGCTATGTACTGAAACACCATAATATAGAATATGCCTGAAATCCTGAAAGCCTCTCATGTATATGTGATCACTATACATGGGGAACCATGTTATGTGTGACAACCCATTAATTCATAAGGTGAGAGGGAATGTGCATAAATCTTTAGTAGAATCTGTATTTATGCTAGGAGATGTCTATATAGGCACCATGCCAAAATCTGAGTCAAACATCTAATCTAGTGTAATGAGGCGAGTCATAGGTTCGATTGATAGCTATAAAGGCACCCTACATTCCATCCATAATAATTTGCTTATACCATAGTGTAATATGTGACCCTCGAGGTGCCCCTATATTTAATTAGACGGGCACTAGGTACCGAAATCTATGGTGAAGGTCAAATAGTCCCTATATATAAGGCAATAGAATAAGAAATAATAAACCAAGGGACGAGGAGGAAAAGGGGAGAGGGGAAAGAATTAATTAACCCATCTGCCACTTCCCAGCCCAAACCTCCAACCTATCCAGATCAATTTGTAACAGTGCACTGTCCTCTATAGTGTTTACCTCTTTACAGAGTTTAGTATCATCTGCAAAGATTGCTACTTTACTATTCAACCCCTCTACAAGGTCAATGATGAATATATTAAATAGAATAGGACCCAAGACTGACCCGTGTGGTACCCCACTAGTAACAGTCACCCAATCAGTATAAGTACCATTAATAACCACCCTCTGTTTCCTATCACTTAGCCAGTTACTTAACCACTTGCACACTTTCTGCCCCCCCCCCCCCCCCCCATCGCTTTTTGACCTCTTTTTAAATATTGGCACCACAATTGCTATGCACCAGTGCTGGGGAACAGACCCTGTCACTATAGAGTCCTTAAATATTAAAGGGGTATATAGGGGTCTGTCTACTACATTACTTCATTCCTTTAGAACACAGTGGTGAATGCCATCTGGACCTGGGGATTTGTCTATTTAGATTTTTTTGTAGGCAGCACTGTACTTCTTCCTGGGTTAGACAGCTGACCTGTATTGGGGAGTTTACCTTATCTTGCTGTATTTTATCTGGCGTTTAATTTTCCTCTGTGAATACAGTGGAGAAGAATGTGTTTAATATATTTGCTTTTTACTGATCCCGTCACGCCCCCTCTCATAGACTTGCATTGAGGGGGTGGAGCATGATGACACGAGGGGATGGAGATGTGCTTAGCAAGCTTAGTTCCATGCAGTGAAGACTCGGGAGGTTGCAGGAGATATTGTGGGGGTCCCCAGCAGCGGCACCCCCATGATCAGACATCATATCCCCTATCCTTTGAATAGGGGATAAGATGTCTAGGGCGGAGTACCCCTTTAAGAGTAAAGTTCCCTCTAGCAGAAAAACGAGATGTCCAGCTAAGGTACTCGGGAACGAAATGCTTCTTTATTACAGTAAAATTACATGGAATCACACAAGTATGCAAACCAGGACATGTGATGCATTTCAACCAATCAGGTTGGCCTTACTCATACAAAAAGTTCCCTCTAGTTCTCTCGTCTCATTCTTTCAACACCAAATTAACTGCAAAACACCCTTATTAGCACTGGTGCGAGTGTACTGCAGGGGCATCTTCACATCTTCCACATCAGTTGTCGTAAAACTAAATTTACCCCTGTGTGGAACTGCAAGTTCCAGCAAGCCCTGGAATCTTATTGGAAGCTTCCTGCTGGTACACTGCAGCAGCCTTGTCTACTTTACCTCAACTTCAAAACAACCTTTCTCTCAAGTGTGCCCCCCCCCCATTATTACATTGAAAAGTAATTTTTGAGTCACTAAAGTGTTGACCGCAAATGCTTGTCTTTGCAAATGCTTGTCAATTTTTAAAAGGCTGGAAAACAGTTTAAACCTATTTAAACCTATTTTATATTGAATCCAGAAAGGCTACAGATTCCGGAGTGAATCCAATGCCTCTGCATATTCTGATAAAAACCATTCTGTTGTGCTAGTCAACAGGTTTTGACTGAACTTCAGGTAGGGGTGCCACATTTGTCACAAAATAATATCAGCCAGACTTGAAAAGGGTGTGATTTTTGTGGAATGGCTTCACACGGAGTAGGGTTGGCAAGAAAAAATGTCCACTATGTCACTGTTACGCCGAGCGCTCCGGGTCCCCGCTCCTCCCCGGAGCGCTCGCTTCACTCTCCCCGCGGCAGCGCTCCGGTCACGTCCTCTGACCCGGGGCGCTGCGATTCCGCTGCCAGCCGGGATGCGATTCGCGATGCGGGTAGCGCCCGCTCGCGATGCGCACCCCGGCTCCCCTACCTGACTCGCTCTCCGTCTGTTCTGTCCCGGCGCGCGCGGCCCCGCTCCCTAGGGCGCGTGCGCGCCGGGTCTCTGCGATTTAAAGGGCCACTGCGCCGCTGATTGGCGCAGTGGTTCCAATTAGTGTGTTCACCTGTGCACTTCCCTATATCACCTCACTTCCCCTGCACTCCCTTGCCGGATCTTGTTGCCTTAGTGCCAGTGAAAGCGTTCCTTGTGTGTCCTTTGCCTGTGTTTCCAGACCTTCTGCCGTTGCCCCTGACTACGATCCTTGCTGCCTGCCCCGACCTTCTGCTACGTCCGACCTTGCTTTTGCCTACTCCCTTGTACCGCGCCTATCTTCAGCAGCCAGAGAGGTGAGCCGTTGCTAGTGGATACGACCTGGTCACTACCGCCGCAGCAAGACCATCCCGCTTTGCGGCGGGCTCTGGTGAAAACCAGTAGTGGCTTAGAACCGGTCCACTAGCACGGTCCACGCCAATCCCTCTCTGGCACAGAGGATCCACTACCTGCCAGCCGGCATCGTGACAGTAGATCCGGCCATGGATCCCGCTGAAGTTCCTCTGCCAGTTGTCGCTGACCTCACCACGGTGGTCGCCCAGCAGTCACAACAGATAGCGCAACAAGGCCAACAGCTGTCTCAACTGACCATTATGCTACAACAGTTACTACCACAGCTTCAGCAGTCATCTCCTCCGCCAGCTCCTGCACCTCCTCCGCAGCGAGTGGCCGCTCCTGGGATACGCTTATCCTTGCCGGATAAATTTGATGGGGACTCTAAGTTTTGCCGTGGCTTTCTTTCCCAATGTTCCCTGCATCTGGAGATGATGTCGGACCTGTTTCCCACTGAAAGGTCTAAGGTGGCTTTCGTAGTCAGCCTTCTGTCCGGAAAAGCCCTGTCATGGGCCACACCGCTCTGGGACCGCAATGACCCCGTCACTGCCTCTGTACACTCCTTCTTCTCGGAAATCCGAAGTGTCTTTGAGGAACCTGCCCGAGCCTCTTCTGCTGAGACTGCCCTGTTGAACCTGGTCCAGGGTAATTCTTCCGTTGGCGAGTATGCCGTACAATTCCGTACTCTTGCTTCAGAATTGTCCTGGAATAATGAGGCCCTCTGCGCGACCTTCAAAAAAGGCCTATCCAGCAACATTAAAGATGTTCTGGCCGCACGAGAAATTCCTGCTAATCTACATGAACTTATTCACCTAGCCACTCGCATTGACATGCGTTTTTCCGAAAGGCGTCAGGAACTCCGCCAAGATATGGACTCTGTTCGCACGAGGCGTTTCTTCTCCTCGGCTCCTCTCTCCTCTGGTCCCCTGCAATCTGTTCCTGTGCCTCCCGCCGTGGAGGCTATGCAGGTCGACCGGTCTCGCCTGACACCTCAAGAGAGGACACGACGCCGTATGGAGAACCTCTGCCTGTACTGTGCTAGTACCGAACACTTCCTGAGAGATTGTCCTATCCGTCCTCCCCGCCTGGAAAGACGTACGCTGACTCCGCACAAAGGTGAGACAGTCCTTGATGTCTACTCTGCTTCTCCACGTCTTACTGTGCCTGTGCGGATGTCTGCCTCTGCCTTCTCCTTCTCTACAGTGGCCTTCTTGGACTCTGGATCTGCAGGAAATTTTATTTTGGCCTCTCTCGTCAACAGGTTCAACATCCCGGTGACCAGTCTCGCCAGACCCCTCTACATCAATTGTGTAAATAATGAAAGATTGGACTGTACCATACGTTTCCGCACGGAGCCCCTTCTTATGAGCATCGGATCTCATCATGAGAGGATTGAACTTTTGGTCCTCCCCAATTGCACCTCGGAAATTCTCCTTGGACTTCCCTGGCTTCAACTTCATTCCCCTACCCTGGATTGGTCCACTGGGGAGATCAAGAGTTGGGGGTCCTCTTGTTCCAAGAACTGTCTAAAACCGGTTCCCAGTAACCCTTGCCGTAACTCTGTGGTTCCTCCAGTAACCGGTCTCCCTAAGGCCTATATGGACTTCGCGGATGTTTTCTGCAAAAAACAAGCTGAGACTCTACCTCCTCACAGGCCTTATGATTGCCCTATCGATCTCCTCCCGGGCACTACTCCACCCCGGGGCAGAATTTATCCTCTCTCTGCCCCAGAGACTCTTGCCATGTCCGAATACGTCCAGGAGAATCTAAAAAAGGGCTTTATCCGTAAATCCTCCTCTCCTGCCGGAGCCGGATTTTTCTTTGTGTCCAAAAAAGATGGCTCCCTACGTCCTTGCATTGACTACCGCGGTCTTAATAAAATCACGGTTAAGAACCGCTACCCCTTACCCCTCATCTCTGAACTCTTTGATCGCCTCCAAGGTGCCCACATCTTCACTAAATTGGACTTAAGAGGCGCCTATAACCTCATCCGCATCAGAGAGGGGGACGAGTGGAAAACGGCATTTAACACCAGAGATGGACACTTTGAGTATCTGGTCATGCCCTTTGGACTGTGCAACGCCCCTGCCGTCTTCCAAGACTTTGTCAATGAAATTTTTCGTGATCTGTTATACTCCTGTGTTGTTGTATATCTGGACGATATCCTAATTTTTTCTGCCAATCTAGAAGAACACCGCCAGCATGTCCGTATGGTTCTTCAGAGACTTCGTGACAACCAACTCTATGCCAAAATTGAGAAATGTCTGTTTGAATGCCAATCTCTTCCTTTTCTAGGATATTTGGTCTCTGGCCAGGGACTACAGATGGATCCAGACAAACTCTCTGCCGTCTTAGATTGGCCACGCCCCTCCGGACTCCGTGCTATCCAACGCTTTTTGGGGTTCGCCAATTATTACAGGCAATTTATTCCACATTTTTCTACCATTGTGGCTCCTATCGTGGCTTTAACCAAAAAAAATGCTGATCCCAAGTCCTGGCCTCCTCAAGCAGAAGACGCCTTTAAACGACTCAAGTCTGCCTTTTCTTCGGCTCCCGTCCTCTCCAGACCTGACCCTTCCAAACCCTTCCTATTGGAGGTTGATGCCTCCTCAGTGGGAGCTGGAGCTGTTCTTCTACAAAAAAATTCTTCCGGGCATGCTGTCACTTGTGGTTTTTTCTCTAGGACCTTCTCTCCAGCGGAGAGGAACTACTCCATCGGGGATCGAGAACTTCTAGCCATTAAATTAGCACTTGAGGAATGGAGGCATCTGCTGGAGGGATCAAGTTCTCCTGTTATTATCTACACCGACCACAAGAACCTCTCCTACCTCCAGTCTGCCCAACGGCTGAATCCTCGCCAGGCCCGGTGGTCTCTGTTCTTTGCCCGATTTAATTTTGAGATTCACTTTCGTCCTGCCGATAAGAACATTAGGGCCGATGCTCTCTCTCGTTCCTCGGATGCCTCAGAAGTTGAACTCTCTCCGCAACACATCATTCCACCTGACTGCCTGATCTCCACTTCTCCTACCTCCATCAGGCAGACTCCTCCAGGAAAGACCTTTGTTTCTCCTCGCCAACGCCTCGGAATCCTCAAATGGGGTCACTCCTCCCATCTCGCAGGTCATGCGGGTATCAAGAAATCTGTGCAACTCATCTCCCGCTTCTATTGGTGGCCGACTCTGGAGACGGATGTCGTGGACTTTGTGCGAGCCTGCACTATCTGTGCCCGGGATAAGACTCCTCGCCAGAAGCCCGCTGGTTTTCTTCATCCTCTGCCTGTCCCCGAACAGCCTTGGTCTCTGATTGGTATGGATTTTATTACTGATTTACCCCCTTCCCGTGGCAACACTGTTATTTGGGTGGTCGTTGATCGATTCTCCAAAATGGCACATTTCATCCCTCTTCCTGATCTTCCTTCTGCGCCTCAGTTGGCTAAACAATTTTTTGTACACATTTTTCGTCTTCACGGGTTGCCTACGCAGATTGTCTCGGATAGAGGCGTCCAATTCGTGTCTAAATTCTGGAGGGCTCTCTGTAAACAACTCAAGATTAAATTAAAATTTTCTTCTGCATATCATCCCCAGTCCAATGGACAAGTAGAAAGGATTAACCAGATCTTGGGTGATTATTTGCGACATTTTGTTTCCTCCCGCCAGGATGACTGGGCAGATCTCCTCCCATGGGCCGAATTCTCGTATAACTTCAGGGTCTCTGAGTCTTCCTCCAAATCCCCATTTTTCGTGGTGTACGGCCGTCACCCTCTTCCCCCCCTCCCTACTCCCTTGCCCTCTGGTCTGCCCGCTGTGGATGAAATTTCTCGTGACCTTTCCATCATATGGAGAGAGACCCAAAAATCTCTCTTACAGGCTTCATCACGCATGAAGAAGTTCGCGGATAAGAAAAGAAGAGCTCCCCCCGTTTTTTCCCCTGGAGACAAGGTATGGCTCTCCGCTAAATATGTCCGCTTCCGTGTCCCTAGCTACAAGTTGGGACCACGCTATCTTGGTCCTTTCAAAATTTTGTGTCAAATTAATCCTGTCTCTTATAAACTTCTTCTTCCTCCCTCTCTTCGTATCCCTAATGCCTTTCACGTCTCTCTTCTCAAACCACTCATCCTCAACCGTTTTTCTCCCAAATCTGTTCCTCCCACTCCTGTTTCCGGCTCCTCGGACATCTTCTCGGTCAAAGAAATTTTAGCTGCCAAAAAGGTCAGAGGGAAAAATTTTTTTTTAGTGGACTGGGAGGGTTGTGGTCCTGAAGAGAGATCCTGGGAACCTGAGGACAACATCCTTGACAAAAGTCTGCTCCTCAGGTTCTCAGGCTCTAAGAAGAGGGGGAGACCCAAGGGGGGGGGGTACTGTTACGCCGAGCGCTCCGGGTCCCCGCTCCTCCCCGGAGCGCTCGCTTCACTCTCCCCGCGGCAGCGCTCCGGTCACGTCCTCTGACCCGGGGCGCTGCGATTCCGCTGCCAGCCGGGATGCGATTCGCGATGCGGGTAGCGCCCGCTCGCGATGCGCACCCCGGCTCCCCTACCTGACTCGCTCTCCGTCTGTTCTGTCCCGGCGCGCGCGGCCCCGCTCCCTAGGGCGCGCGCGCGCCGGGTCTCTGCGATTTAAAGGGCCACTGCGCCGCTGATTGGCGCAGTGGTTCCAATTAGTGTGTTCACCTGTGCACTTCCCTATATCACCTCACTTCCCCTGCACTCCCTTGCCGGATCTTGTTGCCTTAGTGCCAGTGAAAGCGTTCCTTGTGTGTCCTTTGCCTGTGTTTCCAGACCTTCTGCCGTTGCCCCTGACTACGATCCTTGCTGCCTGCCCCGACCTTCTGCTACGTCCGACCTTGCTTTTGCCTACTCCCTTGTACCGCGCCTATCTTCAGCAGCCAGAGAGGTGAGCCGTTGCTAGTGGATACGACCTGGTCACTACCGCCGCAGCAAGACCATCCCGCTTTGCGGCGGGCTCTGGTGAAAACCAGTAGTGGCTTAGAACCGGTCCACTAGCACGGTCCACGCCAATCCCTCTCTGGCACAGAGGATCCACTACCTGCCAGCCGGCATCGTGACAGTCACTATATATATATATATATATATATATATATATATATATATATATATCTATATCAAGGATACATGACATCTGCCATCAGCAGCCTGGATCAGAAATAACAGCATAATGACATTGAGATTACAGTGTAATGTACAAGCAAAACAGGTATAAATTATAAAAGTAAAAAACATTTAGGGTGCACACAAATCATCAAATGAAAAACGTTTTTGTGCAAACAACATGAATCGCACAGAATTGAGGGGCTTACAGCGGAGGGGCCATGGTCTTAAAGCGTTACTGTCATTAGTTAGAAAATTTTAAAAAATGCTTAAATCAGTGTAGTAATGTGCCCTAAGATGCATGCCTGTATGCATAATAATATGCATGGGTTAATATGTGAATTACCTTTTGATCTATGTTTTCCTGTGCTCAGTCTTTATTAGTCTTTTGCATTTCTCTCAGAGGCTGACGTGTTTCTCCTGGAGTATGATGAGCTCCTCTCCCCCTTAATCATGAGTTCTGCACAAACATTTTTACATTTGCAAAAAAATGCATGCTCTATATAACTGTAAAGCAGCCATGCATGCTCTATATAACTGTAATGCAGCCATAGGAAACTATATGGTGCAAGGACAGAAGAAAAAAACCTGCATGTTTTCCCAAAAATCAGATTTTTACAGTATATTAGGAAAGTGCTTAGTTTTTAAAGGGGTACTACCGTGGAAAACTTTTTTTTTTTTTTTTAATCAACTGGTGCCAGAAAGTTAAACAGATTAGTACATGACTTCTATTAAAAAATCTTGATCCTTCCAGTACTTATTAGCTGCTGAATACTTCATAGGAAATGGTTTGCTTTTTGGAACACAGAGCTCTCTGCTGACATCATGGCCACAGTGTTCTCTGCTGACATCTCTGTCCATTTTAGTAACTGTCCAGAGCAGCATATGTTTGCTTTTGGATTTTCTCCTTCTCTGGACAGATCTTAAAATGGACAGATATGTCAGCAGAGAGTACTGTGCTCGGGATGTCAGCAGAGAGCTCTGTGTTAGAAAAAGAAAATCAATTCCTCTGTAGTATTCAGCAGCTAATAAGTACTGGAAGGATCAAGATTTTTTAATAGAAGTCATTTACTAATCTGTTTAACTTTGTGACACCAGTTGATTTAAAAAGAAAAAGTTATCCACAGGAGTACCCCTTTAAGGAAGTATTGAATAGAAAAAAGTTGTTTCTAATGACAGTAACATATTAAGTGGAGGGAGCATATTCACCCAGTGTGCTGGGGGTGATTCATTTAGACTGGCATGTGAAGTCTTAAGATAATATATATATATATATATATATATATATATATATCCCCAAATCTGTTCAATAAAAAGACCCCTTCTCAGCTCTGTAGACAGAAAAAAAAAAGTTATAACATGGCAAAGTCACATTTATTATGTAGTAACAACATAACAGAAAGTTGGTTTCATTGTGAGTCAACCGACCTTCAGAAAAAAGCTGACATGTCATTTTTACTACATGGCAAACATAAAAATGATGCAATCAACTTTATTTTGTTTCTCAATGCATTATATGGTAGTAAGGGCTCTTAGGGGTCTTGGAAGGCAAGAATGAAAAGATGTGTTCCTAAGGGATTAATTAGTTTAATATCTCCTAGAAGTGAATTAGGTCTTCTGCACACAGTCTAATTTTGTAGCTTCTAAAAATAGCAGTATTTGTTAAAATGGTTAAAAGCAAAGGAAGCTTGTGCAGCAGCAGGTGCTTATCGATAAAATATAGAGGTGGATGCAGAAACCAATGCATTTTGAGTCTTAAAGGGGTATTCCAGGATTTTTTTTTATTTGACTATGCTACAGGGGCTGTAAAGTTAGTGTACTTCATAATATAGTGTCTTTACCTGTGTGTGACGGTTTTCTCACAATTCTTCTGTGATTTTCACCCAACTATTTATTTTTATCATCACACAAAATGACTGTTGTCTCGGATTGTTCCCAGCTTGCAATGCGGCCGAGACCTGACTAACTAGTCAGCTGATGACAGGGAGCCTGTCTGCTTCAATGGGTGGAGGGATCAATCTGCAACTAATGCAACAGCTGTAGGCACCCCGATTGAAAACAACAGGTCTTTTGTTTCAATGGATGGGGTGGCTGATGTGTGGGAGGGAGGAAAATGGAAGTGTGGGATTTGTAGTCAAAAAAAAGAAAAGTCAAACAGGAAATCCAAGTTCACAAAAAGCTAGTCACAGTGTTATGGTAATCTCATGACATAGCCATTTAGCCCCAAGACAAGTGCAGATCCTTCCTAAGCATGTCCATTACTGTCTGCCAGGTACGTACTAAAATCACCTTATGGTGGATAACCCCTTTAAGGACTCTTAATCATGGTACCAATTTTTTTTTTTTTTACTATAGTACAAGTATTTTAGTGCATTTTTTGTCACATTCTCTGTGGTATAGTTGACATTACAAATTATGGGATTCAGAGGTCACATAATAAGATTCCATTAAAGATTTCCATTTTGTCTTTCATGATTTGTTCAGGAAAATATTCCACAAAAAGACAGAAAAAAAAAACAAAAACACTAAAATTATAAATTAGAAAATCCAGCAACTTTATTTATTTTTCTTAATTAAAAACAAACAAACAAACAAACATAAAAACAGGCACACATTTCGATTAATTTAGGTCCAACACGGATTGACACGTTTAAAGGGTAAAATTGTTCTTACTCATAGTCTATGATTGCATAATTGTATGCTTGCTTTTGTTTCATTATGAACAATAAATAATGTTCATAGGATTCTCTTTTTCTTTGTACTACGTGTTTCAGACAAAACCCTGCTTAACACTTCTTAGATAGGTATAGTGGCTGACAAGTGGGTTCTGATTGTGAGTGTAAGCACCCAAGTCTATACTGACATCTCATTCATTCTGACTATACATCATCTGGCCCCAGTGGTCAAAATGGACTGCCTCAGTGATGTTAGAATTCATGGCAGATCACAACAATGCCTCATGACTGGTTACTACAGCATACTATGTAGAGATCAAAGTAGCCTGTAAAAATATTGAAAATTTGTAACGTTGTTTGAGGAATTTGAAGATATATACTGTATATATGTATATATATATATATATATATATATATATATATATATATCAATTATAACTGTTTTTTAGTTGAAATTGCTTTATCCTAGTGAGAAGAAATTATGAACGCCTTTCCGAAAGCTAGAACTTACTGTTCTTCACTGGTGAGAACCAGTTTTGACCAAACGCCTTTGTGAAAAGGATTTATTGCTTTTCCCTAGTTTAAACCAGGTTTTTACTGAATGATTTCGTTCAAACTTGAATGTTACTGCTAGTACAAAAAATGAATGTTGTATCCTATATACTGAATATTGTTGTATCCTCAACAAATATACATCATAGAAATGTTTTTAATTTCCAATTAACAATTTTAAATGATTTTAATTGATTCAATTAACTCAAACAGGTTTCCCAAGTTAAAGCTAGTTTTAAAACCAAATTTAATGATACCAGCGATACATACAGTAGCAGGCTAATACCTCCTCTGAGTCATCTAATACCTCTGCATCATCAGGTGCCTGACTTTCTTCACGTATTACAGTAATTTCATTCAAACTAGTTTTCTAAGCTTTTAACTGAGTCATTTTGTTAAAACTAGATTTCTCCAGTTTAAACCAGTTTTACCTGACATTCAGGTTTTTGGTTAGCAATAATTTCTAGTTTCTATGAAGATGCTCAGTAAAAACTGGTTTCAACAAGGGAAAAGCAGTAAATACTAGTTTTTAGAAAGGCATTCAGTAAAAAATGATTTCAACTAGAGAAAAGCAGTAAATTCTAGTTTTCACAAAGGCCTCCAGTAAAATCTGGTTTCAACTAGGGAACAGCAGTAAATTCTAGTTTTCACAATGGTGGTCAATGAGAACTGGTTTTCACTAGGAAAAAACTGTTTTAACTGAAAACCAGCTTTAACTGTAACAAATATAATATATATATATATATATGTAAGAATAATGGGGAATGACTGGTTCTCAAGGTCTTGTGTGGAGGTGAGTAGTGTGGTGGTTGTTAATGATGTGTTGTTGTCTGTGAATATGTAATGATGGTGGTAATGATTAGTGTGTGTGACGGTAAGTATTACAGTGGGTAGAGAGAGGGTAGAAAAAGGAGAAGAAAGGGAAGAAAAGAAAAGAAGGGGGGGAAGGAGAGCAGTGGGGAAAATATAGGATGATAAAGAAGGTAAGGGAAAAAATGAAAGAAGAAGTAGTATCAGAGATAGAGAATAAGTTCTCACTTGGATAAATTTAAAAGCGTAATTTATTGGTAATAAAACCGGTATACAAATGGAAAAACCGCTGGGCCCTAGCACTTATACTTTTCAATACATATAATAAAAAAAAAAAAAAATAATCTTATAATGAGATAGTAAATAAGAGTAATCAAGGACAGTAGACTGAGCACTAAGCAAATATACAATTAGACTCGGTAAACACAAATTGTTCTGAAATAATCAAGTCAGCTCGGTACTGCGACCGTAGGTAATGTTCAAGTCAGCTCGGTACTGCGACCTTAGGTAATGTTCAAGTCAGCTCGGTACTGCGACCGTAGGTAATGTTCTAAAAAGTTAAATATACAACGGTACTGCGACCGTATGGCAGCTGACACAATTTTCCAATGATTGCTCCGGGAGAAACAAGCCACAAAGTAGCGATGTTGCGACCGAGAAGCAAAAGGTCAGTTCAATATAACCTCTGTATCCTGTAACACTGAGTGGCAGTATAGATAGAGTGAGTGCCGACAATTTTAGGTATATTCACGGTACTGCGACCGCGCTGGCTCACTCAGAGTGAGGAAGCCGTGGTGGATAATCTTGCAGTGGACCAACAATCATGAGGCTCCAGCGGTTGCAAGGCTGGGTGATGTGATATGGGGGGGACAATTTGTGGTACTATGTACCTCTCACCCAATCACTCCTGTAAGCTCTGCAATGCCGGTCCTCACGCTGGGAGCGTGGCGGCTTGCTGTGGCTGTCTGCGGTGGCCGTGCTCGGCTTCTCCTCGTGGTGGTGAGCTTGTTGGGAGCGTGCGTGAATCCATGCGCGCCATGATAATCCAGGTTAGACTGGTGATAGTAGTGCTTCGGATAGCAGATATTTATTTATATATATATATATATATATATATTTTTTTTTTTTTTTTACTTATTCCAAATGTGCCTGCTTTGTTTAAAGGGAAACTTTCATCCTGTTCACCCACACTTAACCCAATACACCGAGTTATAGTGCGGGTAAACAGGAGACTGATTGCGAGATTGAATTTGAATATTCATGGTCGCTGGTCATGTGAGTGCTCAGTAGGCACAAAGAATCACGTGACCAGCCACCATGAATATTCAAATTTAGCTGTCGGGCCCTCCTTCAGCACGCAGTTCAGTGAAGAAAGAAGCTGATCTTCAGAGGGACCGGTGCTGGACTGAAGGTATATTAGTCAGTCGGTCTCCTATTCACCCGCACTGTAACACGGTGTACTGGGTTTAGTGTGGGTGAACAGGATGGCCAATTTGCTTTCAATAGCCCATGGCTTAGTCCACCTTGTAGAATCCACATGCTCAGTTCAACTTTAATCCCTTGGTCATTTCCATAAGTATGGGTGATTTGTCTCTACTGCTCATGCAAGCAAGGGTACAGCACATCCACAGCTCAGATAGCAAACCAGGAAGTGCTGATTGATGGAGGAGGAGAGCTGTACAGTCATGTAAGTTATTGTACTAACAAAAAAGAGCACTGTGCTTTATGTTTGTGGTACACAAGAGATTTCCCATAATTTTTATAGAAAAAAAAACATTTAATGTACAAAGTACAATGTTAAGGAAGATACATGCAGTAGATGTTACAGGAATTCCAGGTTTATACTGGTTTCATAATTTGACTTATTGTTATGGATCATACCAGGAGTGGCATACCTTGTTCTAAAGTCTTCCACTATAATTATCTTAAGCACACTTTTATTCAGAAGGACCTGCTGAACCTAATTGATAGGTAGTGAGAAGTACTGTTCACTCAGGATGAAACAAATAATATCTTTGGGAAGATATGTTAATGAATCCTACTAATAAACAATAGCTACCAAATAGATTTTTTTGTTCAAAGATCTTCATGAGGAATAAATAATGAAAAATATTTTCAGCTACTTGAGTGTAATGGTGACAGGGCACACCATAGACATGCTGATGCTTAATAAAATATTCTAAAAACAGGTAACCTGGATGTGGTAATTTCAGAAACAGCTTCTACCATAAGGCAAGCTAGGCAGCCACCTAAGGCCTCCCATTTGCGAGGGCCTCACAGCCGCCTAACTTTCCCCATAAGAAAAAGTGTAAAATGTATGCATTGCCACTCTGTATTGTATAGGAACAGGGAACAAAAATACCTGCTCCTGCACTTTATGACAGCTCTGCGGCTCTTACTGTGCAGGGCATCCCCAGCTGCGGGACTCCCGCGATCAGGCATCTTATCCCCCATCCTTTGGATAGGGAATAAGATGTGTAAGCACCAGAGTACCCCTTTAATGGTATTCTGCTGCAATGTGCACACGGCGGATTTTCCAAGGCAGATGTTTCCTCAGCAGAAATTCTGATTACGGTGTCCACCCACATGTTCATTCTTTTGTCAGAATCCTTTCAGAAATGTATTGCCATCTATGGAGACACCAAATTGTCAAGCTGTCCTGGCGCCAGCAGGTCATGCAAATTAGCAGAATGTCCACCTGTGTTTTCCAGGCAGACATTCAGCTAATTTTCCACCGTGTGAACATACGCTTAACCCCTTAAGGACCCAGCCCATTTTCACCTTAAGGACCCGGGCATTTTTTGCACATCTGACCACTGTCACTTTAAGCATTAATAACTCTTAGATGCTTTTACTTTTCATTCTGATTCTGAGTTTGCTTTCTCGTGACATATTGTCACGATTCGGCTTACGGGTTGTGGATCCGCTGTGTCAGCGAGGGATTGGCGTGGACCGTGCTAGTGGACCGGTTCTAAGAGGCTACTGGTTTTCACCAGAGCCCGCCGCAAAGCAGGATGGTCTTGCTGCGGCAGTAGCAACCAGGTCGTATCCACTAGCAACGGCTCAACCTCGCCGACTGCTGAGAAGGCGTGGGACAGAAGGACTAGGCAGAGGCAAGGTCAGACGTAGCAGAAGGTCGGGGGCAGGCGGCAAGGTTCGTAGTCAGGATGGATAGCAGAAGTTCAGGTAACACAGGCTTTGGACACACTAAACGCTTTCACTGGCACAAGGCAACAAGATCCGGCAAGGGAGTGCAGGGGCAGTGAGCAGATATAGTCTGGGAGCAGGTGGGAGCCAATTAAGCTAATTGGGCCAGGCACCAATCATTGGTGCACTGGCCCTTTAAGTCTCAGAGAGCTGGCGCGCGCGCGCCCTAGAGAGCGGAGCCGCGCGCGCCAGCACATGACAGCAGAGGACCGGGACGGGTAAGTGACCTGGGATGCGATTCGCGAGCGGGCGCGTCCCGCTGTGCGAATCGCATCCCCGACGGCCATGACAGTGCAGCGCTCCCGGTCAGCGGGACTGACCGGGGCGCTGCGGGGAGAGAGACGCCGAGAGCGCTCCGGGGAGGAGCGGGGACCCGGAGCGCTAGGCGTAACAGTACCCCCCCCCTTAGGTCTCCCCTTTTCTTTGTCCGGTAACTGCCTCCCCTGGGATGAGGACACCGGGAAAGAATGGAGGGTTTCCTCAACGGCAGGCAGTACAGCAGGAGTGGGAATGAGGAGGGAGGGCAGAGGGCGAAGCCTGGCACGGGGCAGTGTGACACCAGGACGGGGGCCATGAGGAGGCACTGAGGTTTGCCTGACGGGGCTGGGAGGGGGGGAGAGGCACTTCCTATGGCAGGCAGAGTCCCAGTTCTTGATCTCCCCGGTGGTCCAATCAAGGGTGGGGGAATGAAGCCGGAGCCATGGCAGACCGAGGAGGACCTCAGAGGTACAGTTGGGTAGGACGAAGAGCTCAATCACTTCGCGATGGGGTCCGATACACATCAGGAGGGGTTCTGTGCGGTAACGCACAGTGCAATCCAGTCTGACTCCATTGACCGCGGAAATGTAGAGCGGCTTGACGAGACGGGTCACCGGGATGCGGAATTTATTCACAAAAGACTCCAAAATAAAATTCCCGGAGGCACCAGAGTCCAAGCAGGCCACGGCTGGGAGGGAGGAGTTGGCTGAAGGAGAAATCCGCACGGGCACCGTGAGACGTGGAGAAGCAGACTTAGAACCAAGAGACGCCACACCCACGTGAGCTGGGTGCGTGCGTGCCTTTCCCAGACGTGGAGGACGGATAGGGCAATCCACCAAGAAATGCTCGGTACTGGCACAGTACAGACAAAGATTTTCTTCCCTACGGCGATTCCTCTCTTCCTGGGTCAGGCGAGACCGATCCACTTGCATGGCCTCCTCGGCGGGAGGCCCAGGCGTAGACTGCAAAGGATGCTGTGGGAGAGGTGCCCAGAGATCTAAGTCTTTTTCCTGGCGGAGCTCTTGGTGTCGCTCAGAAAAATGCATGTCAATGCGGGTAGCCAAATGGATGAGTTCTTGCAGGTTGGCAGGAATCTCTCGTGCGGCCAGCACATCCTTGATGCGACTGGATAGGCCTTTTTTAAAGGTCGCGCAGAGAGCCTCGTTATTCCATGATAACTCGGAAGCAAGAGTACGAAATTGGATGGCGTACTCGCCCACTGAAGAATTACCCTGGACCAGGTTCAGCAGGGCAGTCTCGGCAGAAGAAGCTCGGGCTGGCTCCTCGAAGACACTCCGGACTTCAGCGAAGAAGGACTGGACTGTGGCTGTGGCAGGATCATTGCGGTCCCAGAGCGGTGTGGCCCAA
This sequence comes from Hyla sarda, assembly GCF_029499605.1. NCBI lineage: Eukaryota > Metazoa > Chordata > Amphibia > Anura > Hylidae > Hyla > Hyla sarda. The sequence goes on along the minus strand of NC_079190.1, from coordinate 270,999,278 downwards.
GACAAGGCCTTTCCTGAAAGAAGGCTTACTACGAACGCCACCTTAGACCGTTCTGTAGGAAACAAGTCCGACAACATCTCCATATGCAGGGAACACTGAGACAAAAATCCACGGCAGAGTCTGGAGTCCCCATCAAATTTGTCCGGCAGGGACAAGCGGAGGCTAGGGGCGGCCACTCGCTGCGGAGGAGGTGCAGGAGCTGGCGGAGGAGATGGTTGCTGCTGTAGCAGAGGCAGAAGTTGCTGTAACGTGGCGGTCAACTGCGACAGCTGCTGTCCTTGTTGGGCAATTTGCTGCGATTGCTGAGCGACCACCGTGGTAAGGTCAGCGAGACTTGTCAGCGGCACCTCAGCGGGATCCATGGCCGGATCTACTGTCACGATTCGGCTTACGGGTTGTGGATCCGCTGTGTCAGCGAGGGATTGGCGTGGACCGTGCTAGTGGACCGGTTCTAAGAGGCTACTGGTTTTCACCAGAGCCCGCCGCAAAGCGGGATGGTCTTGCTGCGGCAGTAGCAACCAGGTCGTATCCACTAGCAACGGCTCAACCTCGCTGACTGCTGAGAAGGCGTGGGACAGAAGGACTAGGCAGAGGCAAGGTCAGACGTAGCAGAAGGTCGGGGGCAGGCGGCAAGGTTCGTAGTCAGGATGGATAGCAGAAGTTCAGGTAACACAGGCTTTGGACACACTAAACGCTTTCACTGGCACAAGGCAACAAGATCCGGCAAGGGAGTGCAGGGGCAGTGAGCAGATATAGTCTGGGAGCAGGTGGGAGCCAATTAAGCTAATTGGGCCAGGCACCAATCATTGGTGCACTGGCCCTTTAAGTCTCAGAGAGCTGGCGCGCGCGCGCCCTAGAGAGCGGAGCCGCGCGCGCCAGCACATGACAGCAGAGGACCGGGACGGGTAAGTGACCTGGGATGCGATTCGCGAGCGGGCGCGTCCCGCTGTGCGAATCGCATCCCCGACGGCCATGACAGTGCAGCGCTCCCGGTCAGCGGGACTGACCGGGGCGCTGCGGGGAGAGAGACGCCGAGAGCGCTCCGGGGAGGAGCGGGGACCCGGAGCGCTAGGCGTAACACATATTTTACTTTATGTTAGTGGTAAATTTAGAAAAATGGCAAAATTTCATGAAAATTTTTAAAATTTTGCATTTTTCTAACTTTGAAGCTCTCTGCTTGTAAGGAAAATAGGCATTACCAATGAATTATATATTCATTCACATATACAATATGTCTACTTTATGTTTAAATCATAAAGTTGACATGTTTTTACTTTTGGAAGACATCAGAGGGATTCAAAGTTCAGCAGCAATTTTCACAAAATTTCCTAAATTTGAATTTTTCAGGGACCAGTTCGGTTTTGAAGTGGATTTGAAGGGCCCTTATATTAGAAATACCCCATAAATGACCCCATTATAGAAACTGAACCTGTCAAAGTATTCAAAAGGACATTCAGAAAGTTTGTTAACCCTTTAGGTGTTTCACAGGAATAGCAGCAAAGTGAAGGAGAAAATTCAAAATCTTCATTTTTTACACTTGTATGTTCTTGTAGACCCAGTTTTTTTTTTTTTTTTTTTTTTTTTACAAGGGGTAAAAAAAGGGAAGGGAAGGAGCGACAATGGGATTTTGGAGAGTGAATTTTGCTGAAATGGTTTTTGGCATATGATATTTAGAAAGCCCCTATTGTACTAGAAATGCAAAAAAATACACATGGCATACTATTTTGGAAACTATACCCTCAAGGCACATACCAAGGGGCCCAATGAGCCTTAACATCCCAAAGGTGTTTGACGACTTTACATTAAAATTCGGATGGGTAAATGAAGAAAAAATTTCACTAAGGTGCAGTTTTTTCCCAAATTTACCATTTTTACATAGGGTAATGAGAGAAAATGCCCCCAAAATCTGTAACCCCATCTCTTCTGAGTATGGAAATACCCCATGTTAGGAAGTGAATGCTCTGCAGGTGAACTACAATGCTCAGAAGAGAAGGAGTCACATTTGGCTTTTGGAAAGCAAATTTTACTGAAATGTTTTTTTGGGGTCATGTCGCATTTAGGAAGCCCTATGGTGCAGAAACAGCAAAAAAAAAAAAAACGAAAAAAAAAAAAATAAATAAACATGACATACTATTTTGAAAACTACACCTCTCAAAGAAAGTAACAAGGGGTACTTGTTACGCCTTAACACCCCACAGGTAATTGACGACTTTTTGTTAAAGTCGGATGTGTAAATGGAAAAAAAATTCCCCAAATTTTACATTTTTACAAGGGGTAATAGGAGAAAATGCCCCCCAAAATTTGTAACCCCATTTCTTCTGAATATGGAAATATCCCATGTGTTGACGTCAAGTGCACTGCAGGTTCATTACAGGGATCAGAAGAGAAGGTGCGCCATTGAGATTTTAGAGAGAGAATTTGTTTGGAATGTAAGTCAGGGGCCTATGTGCGTTTACAAAGCCCCCCGTGGTGCCAGAAAAGTGGACTCCCCCCACATGTGACCCCATTTTGGAAACTACACCCCTCCCAGAATTTTATAAGGGGTGCAGTGAGCATTTACACCACACTGGCCTTTGACAGATCTTTGGAACAGGGGGCTGTGCAAATGAAAAAAATGTAATTTTTTATTTTCACAGACCACTGTTCCAAAAATCTGTGGGGCGTAAATGCTCACTGTACCCCTTATTGCAGTACATGAGGGGTGTAGTTTCCAAAATGGAGTCACATGTGGTAGGGTCCATTGTTCTGGCACTATGGGGGCTTTGTAAACACATGTGGCCTTCAATTCTGGACAAATTTTCTCTCCAAAAGCCCAATGGCGCTCCTTCTCTTCTGAACATTGTAGTTTGACCGCAGAGCACTTTACATCCACTTAATAGGTTTACAAATTTAGGGGGGCTTTTTACTATTTTTCCTTGTGAAAAGGAAAAATTTAGGGTAACACAAGCATTTTAGTTAAAAAAATATTTTTTTTTCATTTTCCTATCCAAATTTAATGAAAAATTGTCAAACACCTGTGGGGTGTTAAGGCTCATTATACCACTCGTTACGTTCGGTGAAGGGTGTAGTTTCCAAAATGGGGTCACACATGGGTAATCACCAATTTAGGCCTCAAATGTACATAGTGCGCTCTCACTCCTGAGCCATGTTGTGCGTCCGCAGAGCATTTTACGTCCTCATATGGGGTATTTCCGTACTCAGGAGAAATTGTGTTACAAAGTTTGGTGGTCTTTTTTTTTTCCTTTTACCTCTTGTGAAAATATAAAGTATGGGGCCACACCAGCATGTTAGTGTATTTTTTTTTTTTTTTTTACACTAACAGGCTGGTGTAGACGCCAACTTTTCCTTTTCATAAGGGGTAAAAGGAGACAAAGTCCCCCAAAATTTGTAGTACAATTGCTCCCGACTATGGAAATGCCCCATATGTGGCCCTAAATTTTTTCCTTGAAATACGACAGGGCTCCGAGATGAGAGATTTGAGGACTAAATTAGGGATTGCATAAGGACGGACATAGGGGTATTCTACGCTAGTGATTCCCAACCAGGGTTCCTCCAGCTGTTGCTAAACTCCCAGCATGTCTGGACAGTCAGTGGCTGTCCGGAAATGCTGGGAGTTGTTGTTTTGCAACAGCTGGAGACTCCGTTTTGGAAACACATACGTTTTTCATTTTTATTGGGAGGGATAGTGTAAGGGGGTGTATATGTAGTGTTTTACTCTTTATTATGTGTTAGTATAGTGTAGTGTTTTTAGGGTACATTCGCACTGGCGGGGGTTTACAGTGAGTTTCCTGCTAGTAGTTTGCGCTGCGGTGGAAAATGTGCCGCAGCTCAAACTTGAAGCTGGAAACTCACTGTAAACCCGCCTGTGTGAATGTACCCTTTACATTCACATGGGGGGTGGGGTAAACCTCCAGCTGTTTTAAAACTACAAATCCCAGCATGCACTGACAGACATGAGTGAGTTAGGTAACATAACCTAACTGAAGGTTTTCCAACCAGTGTGCCTCCAACTGTTGCAAAACTACAACTCCCAGCATGCACGGTCTGTCAGTGCATGCTGGGAGTTGTACTTTTGCAACAGTTGGAGGCACACTGGTTGGAAAACCTTCAGTTAGGTTCTGTTACCTAACTCAGTATTTTCCAACCAGTTTGCCTCCAGCTGTTGCAAAAGCATGTACTGGTCGCCAAGGGGCATGCTGGGAGATGTAGTTATGCAACAGTTGGAGGTACGCAACTACAACTCCCAGCATGGCGAGATAGCTGTTTGCTTTTTGGGCATGCTGGGAGTTGCAGTTTTGCAAGATCTAGAGGGCCACAGTTTAGAGACCACTGCACAGTGATTGCCAAACTGTAGCCCTCCATCTGTCGCAAAACTACAAATCCCAGCATGGCCAAATTGCAAACAGCTGGCTGGGCATGCTGGGAGTTGTAGTTTTGCAACATCTGGAGGGCTACAGTTTAGAGACCTCTGCATAGGGGTCTCCAAACTGTAACCCTCCAGATGTTGCTAGGCAACAACTCACTGGCTTCTGTAGGATCTCCGCACAAGGGAGCCGCACCAGGGAGTCGCATCACCGTCCTCTGCTGCGGACCGCCAATAGCCGATGGTAAGTGGACCTCTGGCACCGGTCACCGTTGGTTCCCTCGCTCTGTGGAGTGGACTACTGTGGGTGGGCAGAGTGGGGTAGCCAAACTTTGACCCCCCCCCGACCCCAATTTGCTGTTGGTCGATAGCTTCTGACTGACCAAGAGCAGGGATAGGAGGAGTGGCAGTCCTGCCACCTCACTCCTATCCCTTCAGGGGGATCGCGGGTATCTTGGACAACCCCGATCCCCCTCACCAGAGACCCGTATGACCTGGAAACACCGCAGAATCACCGATATTGGGGGGTCTCAATATCATGGTTTGCACGGGGTGCCTGCTGATAGACATCAGCATTCACCCCAGTCCGATCCCCGCCCGGGTCACGGCAGGGACCAAAATACCCACGGGCGTACAGGTACACCCTGGGTCCTTAAGTACCAGAGAGCGAGGGAGTACCTGTACGCAATGGGTCCCTAAGTGGTTAAAGATACAAATGTCAGATTTCAAAAATGGGACTTGGTCATTAAACCAGGCAATGACTGCAAAGTATTTGTGTTAAAGTACTTAATACAATTTTTGTCTAATTCCTGTCAAGTCTGGGAAAAAAGATGGACTATGTAAAATATGGTTAAAATTCAAAAACATTTCTAAACTGTGAATTGTTTTTTTTTTCAAACCCAATGAATTACAGCTAAAAGTCACTTCAATAACTTTTTTTCAAATCAATTGTATTGGTGTATGGAGGCTAAACTATAAAAAAGAAAAAAAAAGTGCCATAAAATAAATATTTTTGGATCCAGTTATAAAAAAGGTGATAGATAAATAAATGGATAGATATTGACTTGTCAGCTAACTGTTATTTGGGGAGACACATCATTTTTTAATCCACTTTAATAATGGAAGCTTATCAGCAACTATTTGTTGCAAATAACCTACATGACTCCTAGGCCCTCAGAGCACCCTTATATCTGGGCAAGTCACAAGGGCTCCATACTTGTGCTTATAAAATCCCTTAAAGGGGTACTCCGGTGCTTAGGCATCTTATCCCCTATCCAAAGGATAGGGGATAAGATGCCTGATCGAGGGAGTCCCGCCGCTGGGGACCCCCATGATCATGCACGTGGCACCCAGTTTGTAATCAGCCCCCGGAGCGTGCTCGCTCTGGGACTGATTACCGGCGACTACAGGGCGGGCGGCGTGTGACATCACGCCCCCGCCCCCGTGTGATGTCACGCTCCGCCCCTCAATGCAAGCCTACAGGAGGGGGCATGATAGCTGTCGCGCCCCCTCCTGTAGGCTTGCATTGAGGGGCAGAGCGTGACATCACACAGGGGCGGGGGCATGACGTCACACGCCGCTCACTCTGTAGTCCAGTGTTTCCCAACCTTTTTCGGGTCGGGGCACACCTCGGAATTTTTTTTTTCCTCGGGGCACCGCTACCGAGGTTGACAAGCAAGAAAAAAAACTGTAAAAAACGCAATGCACTATATCTATTTATGTAGTTTAAAGTGCTGCTTTATACAGCAACTCACCAATGACGTCTTCTCTAATTTGCATCGTTGCCTTCTCTTCTCCATCTGGTCTGGGCCATCATCACGATTTCTTCCACACACAATTCTTCACCTTTAAACCTGCAAAACAAACCTTTTAGGTGCCAAACTTTTTTTCTTTTTTTTTTTTACATGGGTGACAGTGGGGTGTAGAAGAGTGGACATGGGTGACAGAGGGGTGGACATGGGTGACAGAGGGGTTTAGATGGGTGTAGAGGAGTGTACAGAGGGGTGTAGAGGAGTGTACATGGGTGACAGGGGTGTAGAGGAGCGTACATGGGTGATAGAGGGGTGTAGAGGAGCGTTCAGAGGGGTGTAGAGGAGCGTACATGGGTGACAGGGGTATAGAGAAGCCCGTACATGGGTGACAGGGGTGTAGAGGAGCGTACATGGGTGACAGGGGTGTAGAGGAGCGTACATGGGTGACAGATGGGTGTAGAGGAGTGTACATGGGTGACAGATGGGTGTACATGGGTGACAGAGGGGTGTAGAGGAGTGTACATGGGTGACAGGGGGTATAGAGGAGTATACATGAGTGACAGGGGTGTAGAGGAGTGTACATGGGTGACAGATGGGTGTACATGGGTGACAGAGGGGTGTAGAGGAGTGTACATGAGTGACAGATGGGTGTACATGGGTGACAGAGGGGTGTAGAGGAGTGTACATGGGTGACAGAGGGGTGTAGAGGAGTGTACATGTGTGACAGATGGGTGTAGAGGAGTGTACATGGGTGATAGATGGGTGTACATGGGTGACAGAGGGGTATAGAGGAGCGTACATGGGTGACAGAGGGGTGTAGAGGAGTGTACATGGGTGACGGGTATATAGGAGTGTACATGAGTGACAGAGGGGTATAGAGGAGTGTACATGGGTGACAGATGGGTGTACATGGGTGACATAGGGGTGTAGAGAAGTGTACATGGATGACAGAGGGTTGTAGAGAAGTGTACATGGGTGACAGAGGGGTGTAGAGGAGTGTACAGAGGGGTGTAGGGAGGTGTACAAGGGTGATAGATGGGTGTAGAAGAGTGAACATGGGTGACGGCGGCATATGGGTGACAGAGGGGTGGACAGGGGGTGGACAAGGGTGACAGGAGGGTGGACAGGGGAGACAGGGGTCAGAGGGGTGGACAAGGGGGTAAAAGAGGGACAGGAGTGACAGAGGGGTGGACTGGGGTAACAAAGGGACAGATGGGTGAACAGGAGGGTGGACATGGGTGACAGAGTAGACTATGGGGGTAGACAGGGGGGTAAACATGAGTGACAGGGATGGACAGGGGAGTGGACAAGATAGACGTGGATGACAGGAGGGTGGACATGGGTGAGAGGGGGGGTGGACATGGGTGACGGGGATGATAGGTGGGGGGACATGTGTTAGTGCGGGTGGACATGAGTGATGGGGGGTGGACATGGGTGACAGGAAGGTGAACATGGGTGACTGGGGGGGTGGACATGGGTGACAGGGAAGGGTGGACATGGGTGACAGGGAAGGGTGGACATGGGTGACAGGGGGGGTGGACATGGGTGACAGGGGGGTGAATAGGGGGTGGACATGGGTGACAAGGATGTGGTCAGAGGGGTGGACAATGGAGGGTGAACATGGGTGACAGGGATGGGCAGGGGTGACAGAGGGTTGGATGGGGGTGGACATGGATGAAAGGAGAGTGGACATGGGAGACAGGGGGTCAGAGGGGGGGACAAGGGTGACAAAGGGACAGATGGGTGAACAGGAGGGTGGATATGGGTGACAGAGTAGACTACGGGGGTAGACGGGGGGGTAAACATGAGTGACAGGGATGGACAGGGGAGTGGACAAGGCAGACATGGATGACAGGAGGGTGGACATGGGTGAGAGGGAAGGTGGACATGGGTGACGGGGATGATAGGTGGGGGGACATGTGTGAGAGGGGGTGGACATGAGTGACGGGGGGGGGCGACATGGGTGACAGGGAGGGTGGACATGGGTGACAGGGAGGGTGGACATGGGTGACAGGGAGGGTGGACATGGGTGACAGGGGGGGTGGACATGGGTGACAGGGGGGGTGCACATGGGTGACAGGGGGGGTGGATATGGGTGACAGGGGGGGTGGACATGGGTGACAGGGGGGTGGACATTGGTGACAGGGGGAGTGGACATTGGTGACAGGAGGGTGGACATGGGTGACAGGGGGTCAGAGGGGTGGACAAGGGGGTAAAAGAGGGACAGGAGTGACAGAGAGGGGTGGACTGGGGTGACAAAGGGACAGATGGGTGAACAGGAGGGTGGACATGGGTGACAGGGTAGACTACGGGGGTAAACAGGGGGGTAAACATGAGTGACAGGGATGGACAGGGGGGTGGACAAGGCAGACATGGATGACAGGAGGGTGGACATGGGTGAGAGGGGGTGGACATGGGTGACTTGAAGGTGAACATGGGTGACAGGGAGGGTGGACATGGGTGACAGGGAGGGTGGACATGGGTGACTGGGGGGGTGGACATGGGTGACTGGGGGGGTGGACATGGGTCTAGTATACACAGTAGTAACCGAGTTATCTCAATGTGTAGAGCGTATAGTATATACAACGCCTATACGACAGAGCTCCAGCCCCTCTGTTCAATAGTTCCTGATTAGACACACATGTATAGGGCGCAACTCCAGCTGACACGCCGGCAACAGGATTTTAGGTGAGTATACACATGAATGTTCTGACTCACGGTTTAGTAGAAGTTTCTTTCTGGTTTATTCAAGTATATTCAGGTATTGTCTCGCAGGACATCAGGTTAGCAGCATGATATGCAAGCAGCAAAGGTGGATACAAGCTCCGTGCTCCCTTCAGTCATGGCCAAACGTTTCAGGGGCAAGCCCCCTTAGTCATGCGCAATGACTGCCCGGAACATGAGCGATTAAATAGAAGTAAGACAGCTGAAAAATATTAACCCTTTATAAAATTAATCATTATGCGCATAAATATTTATCATTAGGGTACAACTGTAAACTACTATAAAAATACATTGAGATTACAACATTCATTCATCCCTCTTGGTGTAAGTGTGTCCAGTTCTGTTATCCAGAACGTTTATCGCTGTAGCAGACGTTTGCGGTTTAAATCTTCATTGGTCTGAATAGGGACCTGTGCTAACACCTGCCATCTAAGTTCAGAAATTTGGTGTTCTGCCTCTTTAAAATGTCGGGCTACGGTGGTTTCTCCATATTTAGTGGGTACACTATCTGTTAGATCTTGTACAGATTTCTGTAACGTTTTTCTAATAGCTGACTTATATTCAGTAATCCTAGTTTTTACATTTCGAGAAGTTTGGCCTACATACCCAAAATCTGTTTCTTATCTTTCACTTTTCTAGTTGATCTAGTCCTCAATTGTTCTCTTGTTAGTTGCCTTATTTTCTCTTTCTCTTTCTGGATTTTATGTTTATTATAACCTTTCACAATAAATGTATTTGCGATCTGCTCGCTAGTTTTTTCATATTCTATGTCTGTACTTGTAATACGACGAGCTCTTATAAACTGACTTTGGGGTAGACTATTAAAGATATTGGGAGCATGGTAACTATTTTTATGTAGCATATTATTCCGATCAGTCGGCTTTGTATAAAGTGTAGTGGAACAGCTAGTCCCTGTTTTTATCACCTCTACGTCTAAGAAATGTATCCTAGATTTATCGTAGGTAAGGGTGAATTTAATGCTCTCATGTGCCTGATTTAATTTGCTGACAAAATCTAGTAATGATTCTTCTGTATCACGCCATAACATAAACACGTTGTTGATGTAGTGAACCCACGTCGACGACGGGTCCAACAACCCTGTGGAAAAAACATACTGATCTTCAAATTTAGACATGAATAAATTAGCTAGAGATGGGGCCACAGAGGACCCCATTGAAACGCCATGTTTTTGGAGATAAAGGGGTGGACATGGGTGACAGGGTAGACTGGGGAGTGGACAAGGCAGACATGGATGACAGGAGGGTGGACATGGGTGACGGGGATGATAGGTGGGGGGACATGTGTGAGAGGGGGTGGACATGAGTGACGGGGGGGTGTGGACATGGGTGACAGGAAGGTGACATGGGTGACAGGGGTGTGTGGACATGAGTGACAGGGAGGGTGGACATGGGAGACAGGGGAGGGTGGACATGGGTGACAGGGGAAGGGTGGACATGGGTGACAGGGGGAGGGTGGACATGGGTGACAAGGGGAGAGTGGACATGGGTGACAGGGGGAGGGTGGACATGGGTGACAGGGGGAGGGTGGACATGGGTGACAGGGGGAGGGTGGACATGGGTGACAGGGGGGGTGGACATGGGTGACAGGGGGGTGGACATGGGTGACAGGGGGGGTAGACATGGGTGACAGGGGGGTGGACATGGGTGACAGGGTGGGTGGACATGGGTGAAAGGGAGGGATTACATGGGTGACAGGGGGGGTGGATATGGGTGATAGAGATGGACAGGGAGGTGGACAAGGCAGACATGGCTGACAGGGGGGGGTGGATATGAGTGACGGGGGGGGTAGAGGGTGGACCTGGGTGACGGTGGAGGGGTTAGACAGGGTTGAGAAGGTGAACAGAGGGCTGGAAAGGGTACGGTACCTTAAGCAAGCCGGCCCGCGCAGCTTGCAGTTCCACAGCAGGCACGGGAGTCCGGCGCAGGTGCAGCTCGTTCCGCCCCAGACAGGGACCCATTTTCGGCTCACTGCGCCGTAAGGGAGAGGGGGACGGAGGGGGACGGAGGGAGACGCAGGAGACGGAGGGTGAAGGAGGGGGACGCGGGGGACACAGGGAACAGAGGAGGAAGGAGGGGGAACACGGGGGACGCGGGAGACGCAGGGGACGGAGAGGAACACAGGAGACGCAGGAAATGCAGGGGGACGCTGTGCGCGCACTGTGCACGCAGACTTCCCTTCCCCCCTGCGCCGTCAGGCCGGGGCGGGACATTTAAAAAAAAAATAATAATAAAAAAATCACTGCAAAATCCTGCGGCACCACGGGCAGTGCTGAACGGCACACACGTGTGCCGCGGCACCGCGGTTGGGAATCACTGCTGTAGTCACTGGTAATCAGTCCCGGAGCAAACACGCTCCGGGGACTGATTACAAACGGGGTGCCGCGTGCAAGATCCCGGGGGTCCCCAGCGGCGGGACTCCCTCGATCAGGCATCTTATCCCCTATCCAAAGGGGATAACATGTCTAAGCACCGGAGTACCCCTTTAAAGGGGTTATCAACCAAAGGGGGATTTAGTGCTTACCTGCCAGACAGTAATGGACATGCTTAGAAAGGATATGTGCTTGTCTTGGAGCTAAATTGCTGTGTTGTGAGTCCACTATAACGCTGTGGCTATCTTTTGGTAAAATGGCTATTTCCTGTTGAAGTTCTCTCCAACTAAAAGTCCCAGGATTCCTTGTTTGTAAGTGTGAGGTCACTTTTCTCCCTCCCACACATCAGCCACCCCACTCATTGAAGCACAAATTAGATGCCTTCCATGCTATGCTTTATAAAATAGACCAGTGTTTTCTAACCAGCGTTCCTCTAGCTGTTGCAAAATTGCAATTCCCTGCAGAATGATTAGTGAAATTTTGTCTTGGGCCGCACTGCAACCTAGGAAAACCTGAGACAACACTCATTTTGTATGCTGTTAAAAATAGACATAGGGGGAAAAGATAACATGAGAATTGCGAGATCATCATCAAACACAGGTAAAGACACTATGTTATGAACTGCACTAACTTTACAGCCCCTGTAGCATAGTCAAAAAAAAATATTGAATACCCCTTTAACAGTGCTCAGCTACATGCTCCTTTCACAGTGAAGGCCAACTATTTATTTGAAACTCCCCACATCTTGCCGTTTTAACCCCTTCCCGCAGAATGTCATATATAAACGCCGGGTTGTGCAGTGCGTTCGCGCATCCCGGCGTTTATAAAAGACATTCAGTTAACCCGGCGATGCGCAGCATTGCACGGGTTAACTGGCAGAAGTCCCGCTGTTTCCAGCAGGGGACAACTTCTGCTTCACCCCCAGGACCATCCATTGATGGTCCTGGTCAGCGATCACTGTGATTGGTCCCTGTGGACCAATCACAGTGATCTGGGGTGAAAGTTCAGATCCCCTGCACTGCCCGCCCCTGGAAGTCGGGCAGAACGGGGGACGATGGCTGCGGGGGCTCGCGGGGACCTGCAGCATAGGGGGGGGGGAACACGAGGGGACCGGCAGCCTTACCAGATCCAGCGGCGGTACCGAGGAGCAGCACGGGACCGGCCACGTGGACGAGCAGCGACGGGTAAGTATGTGGTCCTCAGAGGCAGCAGTGAAGATCTTCACTGCTGCTTCTAGGAGTCTGAAAACTACAACTCCCAGCATGCCTAGACAGCCTTTGGCTGTCTGGGCATGCTGGGAGTTGTAGTTTTGCAACATCTGGAGGGCCCCCGTTTGGAGACCATTGTATAATGGTCTCCAATCTGTGCTCTTCCAGCTGTTGCAAAACTACAACTCCCAGCATGCACTGACTGTCCAGGCATGCTGGGAGTTTTAGTTCAGCAACATCTGGCCCTTCAGATGTTGCCGAACTACAACTCCCAGCATGCCGTTCAGCTGTCTGGGCATGCTGGGAGTTGTAGTTTTGCAACAACTGGAGACACACTGGTTGGGAAACATTGTCTGTTTCTAACTCAGTGTTTCCTAACCTGTGTGCCTCCAGCTGTTGCAAAACTATAACTATAACTATAACAGACCATGCATGCTGGGAGTTGTGGTTTTGCAACAGCTGGTGCACCCCCCCCCCCCCCCCTGTGATTGTACAGGGTACATTCACATGGGCGAGGCTTTTACAGTGGGTTTCTCGCATTTTGAGATGCAGCAAATTTTGCGCTGGGAAACTCGCTGTAATCCCCCGCCCATGTGACTGTACCCTAAAAACACTACACTACACTAACACAAAATAAAATAAAAAGTTAAAAACACTACATATACACATACCCCTACACAGCCCCCCTCCCCCAATAAGAACGTCCGGTACGCCACTGTTTCCAAAGCAGAGCCTCCAGCTGTTGAAAAACAACAACTCCCAGTATTGCCGGACAGTGTTGACTGCCCACGCATGCTGGGAGTTTTGCAACAGCTGGAGGCACCCTGTTTGGGAATCACTGGCGTAGAATACCCCTATTTCCACCCCTATGCAAATCCCTAATTTAGGCCTCAAATGCGTACGGCGCTCTCACTTTGGAGCCCTGTCGTATTTCAAGGCAACAGTTTAGGGCGACATATGGGGTATCGCCGTACTCGGGAGAAATTGCGTTACAAGGTTTGGGGGGCTTTTTCTTCTTTAACCCTTCATGAAAAGGAAATGTTGGGGTCTACACCAGAATGTTAGTGTAAAAAAATAAAAAATTTTACACTAACATGCTGATGTTGCCCTATACTTTACATTTTCACAAGAGGTAAAAGGGAAAAAAGCCCCCCAAAATTTGTAACGCAATTTCTCCCGACTACAGAGATACCCCATATGTGAGCGCAAAGTGCTCTGGGGGCGCACAACAAGGCCCAGAAGGGAGAGTGCGCCATGTACATTTGAGGTGATTTGCACAGGGGTGGCTGATTGTTACAGCGGTTTTGACAAACGCAAAAAAAACAAAACCCCACATGTGACCCCATTTCGGAAACGACACCCCTCACGGAATGTAATGAGGGGTGCAGTGAGAATTTACCCCCCACAGGTGTCTGACGGATCTTTGGAACAGTGGTCCGTGAAAATGAAAACTTGTACAGCCCACTGTTCCAAAGATCTGTCAGACACCAGTGGGGGCAAATGCTCACTGTATCCCTTGTTACGTTCCTCAAGGGGTCTCGTTTCCAAAATGGTATGCCATGTGTTTTTTTTTTTGCTGTTCTGGCACCATAGGGGCTTCCTAAATGCGATATGCCCCCCAAGCAAAATTTGCTCTCAAAAAGCCAAATATGACTCCTTCTCTTCTGAGCATTGTAGTTCGCCCATAGTGCACTTCAGGTCAACTTATGGGGTACCTCCATACTCAGAAGAGAAGGGGTTACAAATATTGGTGGGTATTTCCTGCTATTAACCCTTGCAAAAATGTGAAATTTGGGGGGAAACACGCATTTTAGTGGAAATTATTATTATTTTTTTTACATATGCAAAAGTCGTGAAACACCTGTGGGGTAATAAGGCTCACTTTATTCCTTGTTACGTTCCTCAAGGGGTCTAGTTTCCAAAATGGTATGCCATGTGTTTTTTTTGCTGTTCTGGCACTATAGGGGCTTCCTAAATGCGGCATGCCCCCCGAGCAAAATTTGCTCTCAAAAAGCCAAATATGACTCCTTCTCTTCTGAGCATTGTAGTTCGCCCATAGTGCACTTCAGGTCAACTTATGGGGTACCTCCATACTCAGAAGAGAAGGGGTTACAAATATTGGGGGGTATTTCCTGCTATTAACCCTTGGAAAAATGTGAAATTTGGGGGGAAACACACATTTTAGTGAAAAAAAAATTTTTTTTTACATATGCAAAAGTCGTGAAACACCTGTGGGGTATTAAGGCTCACTTTATTCCTTGTTATGTTCCTCAAGAGGTCTAGTTTCCAAAATGGTATGCCATGTGAGGGTTTTTTGCTGTTCTGGCACCATAGGGGCTTCCTAAATGCAACATGCCCCCCAAAAACCATTTCAGAAAAACGTACTCTCCAAAATCCCCTTGTCGCTCTTTCCCTTCTGAGCCCTCTACTGCGCCCGCCGAACAATTTACATAGACACATGAGGTATGTGCTTACTCGAGATAAATTGGGCTACAAATATAAGTATACATTTTCTCCTTTTACCCCTTGTAAAAATTCAAAAATTGGGTCTACAAGAACATGCGAGTGTAAAAAATGAAGATTGTGAATTTTCTCCTTCACTTTGCTTCTATTCCTGTGAAACACCTAAAGGGTTAAAATGATGACTGAATGTCATTTTGAATACTTTGGGGGGTGCAGTTTTTATAATGGGGTCTTTTGTGGGGTATTTCTAATATGAAGACCCTTCAAATCCACTTCAAACCTGAACTGGTCCCTGAAAAATTGTGAGTTTGAAAATTTTGTGAAAAATTGGAAAATTGCTGCTGAACTTTGAAGCCCTCTGATGTCTTCCAAAAGTAAAAACTCGTCACTTTTATGATGCAAACATAAAGTAGACATATTGTATATGTGAATAAAAACATTTTTTATTTGTAATATACATTTTCCTTACAAGCAGAGAGCTTCAAAGTTAGAAAAATGCAAAATTTTCTAATTTTTCATAAAATTTTAGGATTTTTCACAAGGAAAGGATGCAAGTTACCACAAAAATTTACCACCATGTTAAAGAAGAATATGTCACGAAAAAACAATCTCGGAATCAGAATGATAACTAAAAGCATTCCAGAGTTATTAATGTTTAAAGTGACAGTGGTCAGATGTGCAAAAAACGCTCTGGTCCTTAAGTCCAAAATGGGCTTGGTCCTGAAGGGGTTAATCTTCATTCAGCTTCTCTGTAATAGTAAAACAATGTACATATTTTACGGTACCTTTCAAATCACAGAAAAATAATGTTTATATGTGTTACTCATTAGGCCATGCAGATGCTTTATATGTTTTTTTTTTTTTTTCTAGCTTCTGTATTTGGCTCACAAATCCCTCTGTTCTTCTGCCCACTCATTCTGACATCCACTTCTCAGGAAGGGGTGTAACCCAGGCAAGCACTGAGCCCAACCTTACACACTATGCATTCACTATCTCCCTGAGTGTACTGTGCATTGCTGGGTCTCTTCATCCAATCACTGCAGGCCGGTCTGTACGTCCTCCTCTCTGTATTCAGAAAGGAGGCTAATGGACAGAACAGGATTGGGCACAGAGGAGTACTAGTCCTGCCCTCACTTCCTGGACTTTGTCTCAGTCTGTGCTTCAGCTGGGACAAAGATGAAGCTGCAGCCAGACAGAATTATGTTCTAGATGGGATGGGGACCCCTAGTAAGCCACTATTTCTATAAAAAGAAGATAACATTTTTAATGAATTATATTAGAAAGGTTAATGTTTTGGCAAGATGTACAACATATAAAAAGTTTTTTGATTCTTACAGTGCCCATTTAACAACAGGAAACAGGGGAGCATTACATACTTTTGAACAATCTACTGGTATGCAGAACCCAACTTAAAGGCTTTAGACATCTATTGACCTTGAGAAAAATATGTGCAACCAAAAATAGGGACAAGGGAAAACTTTTTTTTTTATTCAACTGGTGCCAGAAAGTTAAACAGATTTGTAAGTTACTTCTATAAAAAATCCTAATCCTTCTAGTACTTATTAGCTGCTGAATACTACAGAGGAAATTATTTTCTTTTTGGAACATAGAGCTCTCTGCTGACATTATGACCACAGTGCTCTCTGCTGACATCTCTGCCCATTTTAAGAACTGTCCAAAGTAGAAGAAAATCCCCATAGCAAACATAGTCACATAGTCACATAGTCACATAGTTAGTACGGTCGAAAAAAGACATATGTCCATCAAGTTCAACCAGGGAATTAAGGGGTAGCGGTGTGGCGCGATATTGGGGAAGGGATGGGATTTTATATTTCTTCATAAGCATTAATGTTATTTTGTTCCAGGAATGTATCTAATCCTGTTTTAAAGCTGTTAATTGTTCCTGCTGTGACCAGTTCCTGAGGTAGACCGTTCCATAAATTCACAGTCCTCACAGTAAAGAAGGCGTGTCGCCCCTTGAGACTAAACTTTTTCTTCCCCACACAGAGGGAGTGCCCCCTCGTCCTTTGGGGGGGTTTAACCTGGAATAGTTTTTCTCCATATTTTTTGTATGGGCCATTAATATACTTATATACGTTTATCATATCCCCCCTTAAACTTCTCTTCTCAAGACTAAACAATTGTAACTCCTTTAATCGCTCCTCATAGCTAAAATCATCCATGCCCCATATTAGTTTAGTCGCGCGTCTCTGCAACCTTTCGCTGCTCTGGACAGTTCCTAAAATGGACAGAGATGTCAGCAGAGAGCACTGTGGTCATGATGTCAGCAGAGAGCACTGTGTTCCAAGAAGAAACAAATTTCCTCTGTAGTATTCAGCAGCTAATATGTACTAGAAGGATTACGATTTTTTAATAGAAGTCATTTACAAATCTGCTTAACTTTCTGACACCAGTTGATTTAAAAACAAACAAAAAGTTTCCCACGGGAGTACCCCTTTAACCCCTTAAGGACCATGCCCATTTTGGCCTTAAAGGGGCATACCAGGCAAAAACTTTATATATATATATATATATATATATATATATATATATATATATGTATATATATATATATGTATATATACATATATATAATACAGACAAAGAATAAGTCAGCCAGCACTTTAGTTGATACCAAACTATTATATGGACCTGGCCTACAGGTGCACGCTACTAGGCTAGATATACAGCAACAGAAGAATGCAGCAGCACACTGCCAGCACAAGGATATAGGTGAAACATGAAAATGCAGTTAAAACATGGAGAGCTATACAGCTATGGTGTAATAGATGCAAATGTGAAACTATGAAATAGTGAGGCACTTAGCTTGCAAATTTGTCTCCGCCGGCGGTCAAATAGCTTGGTCCGTCCCACCGCGATAAGGTAGCCTCCTTGGGACGGACCCTACACTGTGTATATGCCTCTGTGTGAACAGTTCAGTAAGCATGGCAGGATCTGGAACATCCAAGACACCTTATATACACACCTGATAGAGGTGGGTGGGGTGCAAGGCCAACATGGAGGTAGCCACTCCCCCGTATGTGCAATACAGACAAAGAATAAGTCATATAATAGTTTGGTATCAACTAAAGTGCTGGCTGACTTATTCTTTGTCTGTATTGCACATACGGGGGAGTGGCTACCTCCATGTTGGCCTTGCACCCCACCCACCTCTATCAGGTGTGTATATAAGGTGTCTTGGATGTTCCAGATCCTGCCATGCTTACTGAACTGTTCACACAGAGGCATATACATAGTGTAGGGTCCGTCCCAAGGAGGATACCTTATCGCGGTGGGACGGTCCAAGCTATTTGACCGCCGGCGGAGACAAATTTGCGAGCTAAGTGCCTCACTATTTCATAGTTTCACATTTGCATCTATTACACCATAGCTGTATAGCTCTCCATGTTTTAACTGCATTTTCATGTTTCACCTATATCCTTGTGCTGGCAGTGTGCTGCTGCATTCTTCTGTTGCTATATATATATATATATATATATATATATATATATATATATATATATATATATATATATCAACTGGCTCCAGAAAGTTAAACAGATTTGTAAATTACTTCTATTAAAAAATCTTAATCCTTCCAATAGTTATTCGCTTCTGAAGTTGAGTTGCTGTTTTCTGTCTAACTGCTTTCTGATGACTCACGTCCCAGGAGCTGTGCAGCTCCTATGGGGATATTTTCCCATCATGCACAGCTCCCGGGACATGACATCATCATTGAGAAGTTAGACAGAAAACTTCAGAAGCTAATAACTATTGGAAGGATTAAGATTTTTTAATAGAAGTAATTTACAAATCTGTTTAACTTTCCGGAGCCAGTTGATATATATAAAAAAAGGTTTTGCCTGGAATACCCCTTTAAGGACCAGACCAATTTTATTTTTGCATTTTTGTTTTTTCCTTCTCGCCTTCTAAAAATCATAACTCTCTTATATTTCCATCCACAGACCCATATGAGGGCTTGTTTTTGCGTCACCAATTGTACTTTGTAATGACATCACTTATTTTACCATAAAATGTATGGCGCAACCAAACAAATATTATTTATGTGGGAAAATTGAGCAATTTAGCAAATTTTGGAAGGTTTTGTTTTCACGCTGTACACTTTCCGGTAAAAATGACATGTTTTCTTTATTCTGTGGGTCAATACGATTAAAATGATACCCATGTTGTATGCTTTTCTATAATTGTACCGCTAAAAAAAATCTCAAACCATTTTAACAAAATTAGTATGTTTGAAATTGCCCTATTTTGACCACCTATAACTTTCTAATTTTTCCATGTATGGAGCGATATGAGGGGTCATTTTTTGCGCCTGGGCTGTAGTTTTTATCAGTACTACTTTTGCTTAGGTTTTACTTTTTATTCATTTTTTATAATTTTTTTTTTAATAAAATGTGACAAAAAAGCAGCAATTTTGGACTTTTTAAAAAAAAATTTACGTTTACGCCGTTCACCGCATGGGATAATTAACAATGTATTTTAATAGGTCATACTTTTACGCAGGCAGCAATATCAAATATGTGTATTAATAATTTTTTTACGCTTTTTTGGGGGTAAAATGTGAAAAAACTGACATTTACTTTTTATTGGGGGAGGGGATTTTTCAAATTTTTTTACTTTTTTATTTTACATTTTTTTTTTTTTACACTTTTTATGTCCCCATAGGGGACTATTCATTGCAATCAGTTGATTGCTAATACTGTGCAGTGCTATGTATAGGACACAGCACTGCTCAGTATTATCGGTGATCTTCTGCTCTGGTCTGCTCGATCTCAGACCAGAGCAGAAGACCCCGGGAGATGGCCGGAGCCAGGTGAGGGGACCTCCGGCCGCCATGCTGGATGATTGGATCCCCACGGCAGCGCTGCGGGCGATCCGATCGTCTATTCAAACTACCGCAATGCCGCAGATTGCCGTGATCTGTATTGATCACGGCATCAGAGGGGTTAATGGAGGACATCCTCGCAATTGCGGATGTCCGCCATTACCGGCGGATCCCTGGCTGCTGATATCAGCCGGGACCTGCCAGGCATGACGCGAGCACCGCTCCGGTGCTTGCGATCATGTCGGCGCATAAATGTACGTCATGGTGCGCTAAGTACCACGTCACCATGACGTACATTTACGTTCATTGTCGTTAAGGGGTTAAGCTAATATATCTGCATATTCTTTGCCCAAAAGCCTGAGCAGTAATATTCTTTTAAATGCTACCCTGTTGTTCTAGTGTCATTTTGCAGCCTTATCATCACCTACCTACCTATCTTGCCCATTGACCAGTCTTCCCCATTTGCCTGAGAGTATTGCTTGTATAACAGCCTGAACCAGCTCAACTACACTGATCCTTACTGTGATAGACTTTCAGGGCTATGACAAGGAATCCGTTTGACGTGTATAAGTGGCAGCTTTCACTCCTGGTTTTGACTTACAAATACTTATTTAAAATACTGGCCAAAATGCCATGTTAAAAGGGCCTTACTAACTTTAGAAAAATCAGCTTATTGTGGTTAGCACTTATTAGTGAGCATGAGATTGCTCTTTGTCGTACCCCTGTCAGCAGTGCCTATAAATATGACACTGCTTTAGGGGAAGGAATTTATAAGGGTGTGTGAGTAATGCATCTTTGTGGTGATTTATAGAGCTTAAAATTTATCAGTTTTATGGCTTCAAATTATTTCAGCTCAGTTTGGAAGACACTGATCTTATTAAGTATTGCAAAATGAAGAAAAACACTCCTCCTTGACTATTTGCGGCATGAAATATCTATGAATCTTTCTTGCTGTGGATGTGGTGGTAATCTTAATAATGTAAGTAATATTTTCCAGCCTGAATGATAGTATGGTAGAGACTTATTTGAGAATGTATTAAAATGTACCAAACAAATTATGCATCTATGTCCTAATAACACACTATAAAACTGGTATTTCTGCACATAATGTAACTAGGTTTCACATTATTTATATTTTGAATTTAGTGTAGCGCTTTTCTCTATAGCATTAATTTTGTTTTCCACTCTCAATAATTTAGTTTATAAATTCAGGGCACAGGTTGTTTACCAACATCTCATCACCATTAGTCTAATAAATTATATTTTACAATACTATTTTGCAATGTTCCTTTTACAATATATTACTAAAACATGCTATAAAAATATTTTGAAATAACATTGTATTTTTGCATTCTTACTCTTCTGCACACCCTGTGTTGTAAGGGGTTAAAAAGTATGTGCCTCTGTGATAAATGTGACACATCTTCTGGCTGTCTTCACTATATTTATGCTGCCTTTATTTTAGTAAGTATTAAAAGGGTACTTGGGGGTAGTCAGCTTATCCTCTATTTACAGGTAGGGGATAAGTGTCTGATCACTGGGGGTTTGCCTGCTGGGGCACCCACAAACTCCTTTACAGGGCCCAGCAACTAACCCGTCTTTAGAGTGCTTCGGTCTCAACTTTTATGGACAAATGGGAGTGCCGAAAATCTCAGCCAATCACCAGCTGACAGGGGTACCATTTCAACCAATTGGCTGAGCAGACCATCACCTCCACCTGTCTATCATTCTTTTATCTGGCCAATGATGGCTTATGGACTTGCTAGATATTTAGGTTGAACATAAAGACATACCTGATGTGAACCTAGTCATTGTACGTTTCTTTGTCAGTATCCAATGACAATATCATAAAGTATAAAAGGGGGCAACTAAATCAGTGAATCTTGAAGTTGTTTTTGCCGTAATTGTATTATCCTAGTGCACTGCCTGAAATGAGTAACTTTCCGCACATGAAGAAAGAAGCGGAGGCACTTGGGTATGCTGCAGTGAGTTTATTCAGGTACAGGTCATACAATAGTCGGGTGGTCGAATCGCTTCGCACACCTGCGCTTAATCAATGAGGGGCGGTCATTGATTAAGCGCAGGTGCGCAAAACGGTTCTTCAACCAGGCTATTGTATGACCTGTACCTGAATAAACTCACTGCAGCATACCCGAGTGCCTCCGATTCTTTCTTCATGAGATGGACTGTATTTTCTGGAAGAGCACCGGGAGTAAGAGGAGGATCCGTGAGTAACGCAGGTGGTTGCTCGATACATTATAGAGACTGTATAGGTCCCAGCAGCAGAGCCAATATTCATTGTTTCTTCTATATTGGTTAACTTTCAGCCCAGCCTGGTGTGACTTTGTACCACAATGACTAATAGCCATTGCACTGAGCATTTCACAATGGCTCTTCAGCAAAGAAGCGGTTAATAATCTCTCATCTTGCTCTTGCAATTACTGGCACTCGAGCTCCAGAAAAATAAGGCTGAATAGACTGAAAACAGGCCTTACATAAAGGAGAGTGCATTATTTCTGTAAATTGCTGTAATTTCCTGCAAACACAGCTAGGTCCTGTAACTTCAAAGAAAGAAACAAAACGGCAAGCAACAAGATGGCACTAAACAGCTGCGACATAATGAAGGCGAAACGGCTCCTAACACTTCCTAATTGCCAGGCAGATCAAACATAGAAGGCACTGCTGAAATGGACACCTTACGTTGTGATGGGACACCGCAGGTGAAGAGACAGGGAAGGAGACAGGCAGAAAAGGGAGATGTTATATTTTGAAGACAGACGTCTCTCCTCCCAAGAGCCCTTAAAAGCTTAAAATGCCTGTAAGAATACATTTCATATGAATGAACCATCTAAGCACAGATCTTGCTCATGCACATCCAGTATGCATGTACATATGAATACGAAATGAGTTGAAGCGGAACTAATAGAGTTAAATCATTATTCCATTTTTGCAGTCAGCATCAGAATGTTGAGATATCTTGCTGTTTGACTGATCTGCAGTTTAAAGATTCATTATGTGTTGGTGGGGGGTCTCAGAAGCCCACATTATTAACATTAAAAAAATTGGCAGGATTTAACCATTTCTCAAAAATATTTTATCTCAAAACAAGCTTAAATTATATATAATAGGCAGTCAATTATCTCAATTTAGTGCACACTTAAGAAAAAAAAAATAATAATGTGTGCCCCTAATGTGATGCTGTAAAGTAAATTGACAAAAGGTTCAAAAAGTTTGCACGTTTAGTTGTATTGTTGGTGCAACACCATTAAAGGGGTACTTTGGTGAAAAACAATATACAGTGGTCCCTCAACATACGATGGTAATTCGTTCCAAACGACCCATCGTTTGTCGAATACATTGTATTTTGAGGGATCCGTGCAATGTAAAGTATAGGAAGCTGTACTCACCCGTCCCCGCCGCTCCGGACCAGGTCCTCACCGCTCTCGATGCTGTCCCAGGGGCTCCCGATGCTGTCCCGCTGCTCCAGTGTCTTCTACGCGATCCTCTGACTTCTTCCACATCTTCTGCAGGGTCCGGGCCTCGCTTTCTGGTGACGTTATTACGCTGCTGCGCCGGCGCGGCATGCGTAGTGACGTAATAACGACGCCGGAAAGCGAGGCCAGGACCCCGGAGAAGATGCAGAAGACGCCGGAGGATCGCGAAGTGGACCCGGAGCAGCGGGAATTATTAAGCGAACCTGCCCGGGATGCTCAAACTGCTATCCGACAGCAGCTTAAGCATTTTGCGCTGTCGGATAGCAGTTAATGCGATGGCCCCGACATATAAAAGCATCGTATGTCGATGCTGACATCGTCATGCGATGGCCTCTGAGAGGCCATCGTATGTCGATTTTATCATATGTCGAGGCCATCGCATGTCGGGGGGTTACTGTATATATATTCTTTGTTTATATATATATATATATATATATATATATATATATATATATATATTTAAATCAACTGTTTCCAGAAAGTTAAACAGATTTGTAAATGACTTCCAGTACTTCACAGCTGCTGTATGCACCACAGGAAGTTATTTTATTTTTATACTTCTTTCCAGTCTGACCACAGTGCTCTCTGCTGACACCTCTGTGTTTCTCAGGAACTGTCCAGAGAAGGAGCAAATCCCCATAGCAAACCTATTCTGCTCTTTACAGTTCCTGAGAAACACAGAGGTGTCAGCAGAGAGCACTGTGGTCAGGCAGAAAATACATTTAAAAAGAGAAGAACTAGTAAACATATAAACCTCTTTATGTGCAATCAACGTTGAACGCGTCTGAGCTAGTATGACGATCATAATAGTAACGATTGGATTTCCTTCGAAGGAAGATTTTGAAGACTACAAAATTGAGGGCCTATTCTTAGGACAGGCCATCAATATCAAATTGGTGGGAGTCTGACTCCCATCATCCCTGACGACAAGTTGTCCAAAAGGTAGGAGCACCACATCCTCTTCTTTATTTACTAGGTGCCACTCTGTTTTCTTAATAAGAGCTATTTCTAATTTTACAGCTAATATCTGCTTGGACCCATTCAAATAAAAGGCACTGGCATTACCAAGTGTGGAGCTTTGCCTCTGAAATGCCAGTGCCCCTTCAAACAACTGATTGGCAGAGGTACCAAGGGTCAGAGACCAAGCTGATTATATTGATGGCCCATCCTGGAGAAACTCCTTTTAATGCTGACATTTAATTACATAATACATAAAAGGCATCCAATGTTCAGTTATTCCCACTGAAAGTGTGGCCCAGTTGTACTTAAGTATTATATTGTATAATAAACAGGATGATAATATTATCTTGATTTAAGATATAGTATGGCTGTAACACTCATCTGCCATAAGTTATCAAAGCTGGCAGCGAACCCTTATTTCCTTATGTGCTATATTAACACAGTCCCATCTGTTGGAAGTACATAACAGGTAACATTTCTTGGGAAACATATTGCCTGTCACTGAGCATTGCATTGCAATGTATTGTGGGGAAGCATGTACAAAGCTGTACATATGACAGCTTGTCAAAAGTGTTATTTTTCAACATATATATAGATAATTTAAATTAATTTAGAAATTCATTTTAAATTGCTCCATATTCTAGTTCATAAAGCACAAAAACGAAGTTTCCTATAATTCACATATAAAATATATTTATTTTATCTGTGTCGGTAAAACAAAAAAATATATTTATGGCACAAAATTAGAATGGAAGCAATAGCAATGCACCCATCCTTATCCGATAAAATGTAATTGTATTCAGTAGCTGACATTTCAATACCAAATTCAATAAGGCCATAATAAAGGAATAAACTGATGGATTTGCAAGGAGGTAGAAATTGTAGGTACCTGGTTTGTTGCTGAGAGACTTACAGCCCTCCCAAGTAGCTGGAGTCTCCCCTGGGAACCACTTCAGATGACAAGGGGATACCTGTCTTCTGTGCCACAAGTCAAAACAACGTGTCAAGGTCCCCTATCCCTCAGGCTGCTACTTTTCCTCAGATAGTTTCCTGGCATTATATTTGCCTCAGAGCGCATAGGCAGAGGGTAACCTCTGGCAGGGGGTAACTTCTGGTCCAAACGGCATGGTTTGCATCGCGTCCCAGGTGAGCTTTGGCATATGGCATGTATAAGCTTGCAGCTTCTGGTGAGAGAAAGAGATGTGGCCAAGGAAGGGATTCAGCCAGGGGCAGTGTTTCCTTGGCCCCTATGGATCTGGATCAGAGAACCACAAACTACTCTGGATAGGATGTTTGAGGGACTCACTCCTAGAAAAAAAGAAGGCCTTTCCTATGCATTGGAACATTATAGTACTTATTTAGAGGGAATGAAAGAAACCTGTCAAGAATTTTTTGTCATATCAACAAACTTGAAATGTAAATAATCCTTTCAAAATGAAGAAAATGGGTTCAAGGAGCAAGCCCCTATGGTAGATCATCCAATCCTCCAGTTTCTAAGATTTAAAAAAAAAAAAACTTGGAAGGCTGTGCAGTCTATAAACCTCCACATCAGTAACCAGGTCTCCAAGAGTTTAGTTGGAGTAGCTAGGGGACTCTATTAAGGGAGGCACACCTAGAGAATAGCTCCTTTCCTCTTTGCCCACTTTTGGTAGTTGTGTGGATTTTTGTCTCATGCTTCGGCTAATGCATTATGTTTAGCAGGTAGAGCTTTTGCCTTGTGAAAATCCTACAATAGATTTCTTTGGTTGAAGGACTGGAAAGGAGACTTGACATCTAAGTGTCACTCCCTGCCAGGGAAAATTCTTGTTTGGGCCAGTTCTCAATGTCATCTTAGAGAAAGCTTCAGACAAGGAAAAGGGTTTGCTCTGTGTTACGCATTCTTTTAGGATTTCAGTATATGAAAAATAAAAACAGACAAAAGCGCAAAAAGACATGTACCGTTACTCCGGTGGAGCAGAGGTTACCAATAGCAACAGGATGAATTCTGCTCACCTGGTGATGTTATGCTAAGAGCACAACACCTATTGTTGCTTGTATACCCAGTTCTTGGGTGTAAGGTCAGGGTGTAGCCTGGAGCGTGCCCATCACTGGTAGATTCAGGGACGGTCGGTGAAGTCTCAAGGGAAACTGCAATCTGTAGAGGGAAGATGCTCCTCCTGGCGCTCACCCGATGGTTGTATATAAACCAATACAGACAATGAAAATAAATAAAATATATATCCTTTATTCTTAGTGCTGTGGATACGCGTTTCAAGGGGTGGGACTCCCTCTTCGTCAGGTCCTCTGATTAGTTTAGTGTTTCACACATCAAATTTATACAAAAAAGCCCGCAAAGTATCTTAGCGGGTTAGCAAGTAGCATACAAATTAAAAAGTTCTGTACAATGGTATGGAATAAAATTAAGATTCCCAAGTTTAAGACAGCTCAAAAAGTAGGTACATTATTGGAGTAGAAAAACAAGTGGTATTGGTAACAGCATGCAGCCACAAAACAAACAGTGCGTGTTGTGTCCGTGAGGAGTGTGCGGCTGAATATGCTGGGAATCCATCCAGTTCACATCATGGCACCAGCAGGTATGGGAGACGGCTGGTGAATGACATGTCTTAGGCTCAACTGTAGTTTTCCATAGAAGCCAAGGGAACAACATTGTAAGTCCTATATACAATTATTTTATGTTATGGGATAGTCCCTGGGAAATATAGTAATATTTAAAGGATGGGAATAGTATTGTATATATTGTTGCTTTCATGTCTGTTTGTAAATGAGCCGGCAATACAGAGAGCCATATTTAAAAACAAAAGGGAAACAATAATATCCATAATTAGGTAGGTGTGCTCAGTGAATAAAAATAATAAAAATGCCTTGATCGGGGAGAAAAAATGCATTTATATATTTAGCAGACCAATTCGGTGGCTTAATTTAGGCCAAACGGTTGTAATCAGTGTAGGGTATAGATCCAGTACATTTCTTTTCGACAGAGGACCTCAAACCGATTTGGTACTGACAAAGGAATGTGTTCTATTGGCATAATCAAAATTATATTCTGTTCTTCTTTGTTGTGTGATTGGACAATGTGTCGGGAGAGCCCATGATGTAAGAATCCTTTTTTGATGTTATTCCGATGTTGATTTAAACGTAAACGTAATTGCTGGGTCGTGCGTCCGACATACTGTTTGTCGCATTTACAGGTTATTAAATAAATAATAAATGATGTTTGGCAGTTCATATGAGTTTTTACAGTCTATTGTTCACCCGTATGGGTGCTCGAAAAACTATTGCTTCGATGTTGGATCGACAGACAACAAAGGCACCTAGGTTTTCCACATTTAAGAACCCCTTTCTTTTTTTGGGGACCGGGGATACTAGTAGAAATATTTCTTTCTATTAATATCCCCGGTCCCCCAAAAAAGAAAGGGGTTTTTAAATGTGGAAAACCTAGGTGCCTTTGTTGTCTGCATGTTTTTATGAGAAAATAAAAATCTAGAAACAGTGGTATTTCAAATCACGTAAAAATATATCCGCAGGGCCCATGCCCTTATATTTTTCTACACACACAACGTACATGTATCTACTTTAGTAGCTTAGTAGGAGGATAACAAGATATCAAGATAGTGGCAGCTGAAATATGATTTTCAATCCTAGATAAATCAGATATCAATATTACACGAGGTTAAACAATGCATATTAGGGATAGGTTATAAGAAGTTAGATCTCATTTAATCTCATTTGGTGCATGGAGCAAACTCTGATACATGTCTGATAACTGGCAATGCCAGCCCCCATGCCCCCTCCATTGCCATCTATGGGAGGAGGCGTGATGGCTATGTACTAGCCGTCACGCCCCCTCCCATAGACATGAATAGAGGGGGCATGGTGGGCCGTCATGAATGCAGAAGCTGCAAGTTTCTGTGTTCCGGATGCCGCCACTGCCGGCCCGGAGATCGCGGGGGTCCCCAGCCATCTAATATCCCAGTGATGTTTAGAGCGGAGTACCCCGCTGATTTCAAACATTATTATTATTTTTTTACTGGAATGTTTTTCATAGTGTGTTTTTCTTGGCTTTTCTAACAGTGTTTTTGTTGGGGAAAAATTTTATGTAAAAGTCTAGAACAAAATCTAAATTGTATTCAATATAGTTCAGCACATAGCTTTCGTTGTGGACTTTGTTCTAATATTTGTCCCCATAGGTTTGCTTAGAGAACTTAAAAAATGCAAGAAAAAACATATAACGAAAATTACACAAAATTTAAAATGTCACCAAAAACTAAATGAGAACACTATGAAATGTATTTTTAAGACATTATGTAAAGAATCCTGTACAGTATTGTTTTATAGTACAATATTGAAAGATACAGATTTTATTATATCTTGCGTGACACCTGCCCATTGTTTACTCCTGCCTGGCAGTCCTTTAGAAACATACAATGTACAGTAAGCCATTGCACGATTGTCCTCTTTCTGATCTTACCAAAAAGTAGGTCACTAAGCAAATGCAAAGACGCTGCTTTTTCCAGAAGATAAATAATAAATTAAGCATAAAATGAACCAAGAAATACACATTTCTAAGAGAGTCATAATAAATAAATCTGACTGTAAACACTCCAGCAATACAATCAATATCTAAATATTTATGTCACAGTGCTCTTAAACTTCAATGACTATGTCAACGTTCGACAAGCATAATAAACGCTAACATAAAGAAAGCTTTCCTGAACATAATATTTTTCTGTCCGGTCTTTGTTCGCTGGATTAACTTGGATTCTTATCAGTAACTGTCAAAGTTGCAAGCACAAATCCCTCGATTTTACCGAAAAGTGGGTAGGTAATATTTGGGGTGACAGAGGCAAGCTGTCTTTTTTTTGTAAATCAGAAATGTCTCCTTTGTTTTGTTGATTTCAATCACACAGTGATGTAGCAAACCAAAGCTGTGTGACATTCGGTAAATAAAGAGGCTTTCATTTCAAAAAGCTTTTTCTGAGCTCCCCTTTGGAGTGAATAATTTACATGTATACACTTTTTTTTCATTGAAAGCACAGTGTGACTACAGATTTCCCTGAGATTCGACTGAAAGCCCAGGAGTTAGAAAATACAAGGGAGGGGCGAACTAGATGCTTTGATTACACTAAACTACTTTCTCTGAGCTTTTTTAAAGAAAGGAAACAAAATCTCAGTATGCACTGGATCATTTGAATCAACCTTCCTCGGGGTCAGTTCAGAGAAGTCAACAGTCCCATTATATCCTAAAATGCTTGCTTTCTTTTGTAGGTAAAATGACAAACAAACAGGAACCTCAGAAAGAAAACGTGAGATATTCATAGCTTGAGCACACTGTCAAAGATATGTTTGATAACTAAAAGATGCAGTAACGCACATTTATATTGTTTTTCCTCATGATCCCCTACCTAGCACAGCTGGGACATAAAGAGTTTAATAAGCTAATTAACATCCTTAAATAAATGCTGTCACGCTGCAGGCAAACCTAGGGCTGGGTCCCTTCTTCCTCTGGATAATTTTCCAAGCATTTACTTGGAGATCTTCAAAAAGATTTATTTGGTGCTTAAACTGAACACTTGATAGATAGATAGATAGATAGATAGATAGATAGATAGATAGATAGATTGGCACAGCTGATCACTGAAGTTATTAAAGGAAAACTGTCAGCTTGCTCCCCACCCAAACTTACTAGCTGTACTCTCTGGTAGTGCGGGAGACGTTTATCAGTTTGATGCCTACCGTGCTCGGATCTGTTCCCCGTTCGGCCGAAATCTTTGATTTTCTGTATATGCTAATTAGGTGCTAACTGGCACAGGCGGGGTTACTGGCACTCTAAAGTCAGTGCCACTCGTCCACAGCGCCAGCCAGCTCATCAATATTCCTCCACTCCCTCCGCCTCTCCCTCTTCATTACAGAGTGGTGAGAAGAGGGAGGGGAGGAATGTTGATGAGTTGGGCAGTACTGAGGTCAGCAGTGCTACCGTCAGAGTGCCAGTAACCCCGGGCCTGTGCCAGTTAGCACCTAATTAGCGAAGATTTCGGCTGAACGGCGGGACGGATCCAGGCACGGTAGGCATCAAACTGATCAGCATCCCCCGCACTACCAGCCAGTACTGCTGGTTAGTTCGGGGGGGGGGGGGGGAGCAATCTGACAGTTTTCCTTTAAGACTGTATTCACACGTTGCGTTTTTGTTGCATTTTTCGGTTATGGTCATATTGTTTTTTTTGCCCATTTTATCGGCTGTAAAATGAAGCTGCCAGAGTGCAAAACTTATGTTGCATGAAGAAGGGCCTTCCTGCTGGAATCCATTTGGTATGATGTTTTTGCTTTAAATGGGCACCATCAGAAGCAAAACCTTTTAAAATGTTGTTAATGATGAAAATTTTTGAATGTTTAGTAAATAAAACGGCTCCTAAACATTCCACCACTAGGGGTCCCCATAACTATTGGGACACTAACCAGTCCTGCAGCAGCATCAGGCTTGTCCATGAGTCATTGATAAGAGATGACTCATGGACAAGGCTGCATGAGCAGATACACCAATCACCACTCACCACCACAAGGGAGGGACACATCCCCTTCCCCTGAGAGGATTTCTAACACTGTGAGCGAATCAAAAGAGGTATTTTTACAATAAATATATACATGTACATGACCAGGATTAGGTACAGAGAAACATACTTATAGAGAAACATACTTATTTTTTTTTTTTTTTTTTTGGTGGAATCTGGCAGGAACACTTTAATTATATTTTTGTTTGCAGGACAGCATTGGGTCACTTTGTGCCCATAACTATGTATGCATGTGGAAGATACTTTTTTTCCCTTTATAGGTCATTATGGGGTATAATATGACAGTCAATATACTCCATTGGCTATCATTATGTTATAAGAGGAAATGTCATCTTAGTTACTTTGCCATCACAGGACATATACATTGTCTGCAACAACGCAGCTTTTTGGTTTGTTGGATTTTTTATTCAGCAACCTATTAACAAATTAATAGCAGTATAAGTTGCCACTTTAGGCTGTGTTCACAAAGGGCATTTAATTAGTAAACAGAAGTAGTGCAGTGGCCGGTGAGGAAAATATCATGCGTGGAGGAACAAAGAATGTCGCACTCGCCGGTCCAGGATAAAACTACTTTATTGAAGACTAATCAGCGGGTGTATGGATCAGCATTGCGGGAACGTCTCCACGGGATGGATGGTATCTGTTTCATGTGCTGAGCACACTTCGTCTGCCTCAGTTGGGCGTGGTTTTTCCCACATAAAAGAATCCACAATGACAAATAATGACATATACTAAATAAGTGGATCGACAGGTTGTAAATTGATTAATAACATGAGTATATCCTCAGAGTTTAAGTGTTCTATACTTGATGTTCTGTGGACAGAATTTACAGTGACCACATGCAAAGTTCCCTCTGGGGGTGCTCTTCTCCAACCATGTGGAGTGTTTATTAACATCTAACTTAGGTAACGCGATGACATCACCCAGAGTGGTAGTTCGGCGATGGGTGACTAGGGGTTTTCTGACAGCTACACCTCCAATCTCTGTTGAAGTAGTTTTTCCCAAGGGACCAGCTCACTACGTGCAAAGGCATCATCAATAACATTTTCTGGATAATTTCTGGCCAGAAGTCTATTTTTTTAATTCTTGGCACTGTAGGAATCTCTGCTACTATTTACGCGTTTCAATCTAAGAAATTGTGAATATAATATACTCTTTTATGTGTGGATTGGATGGGAACTGTGGTAATCAAATAATGTGTTTTTAGCAATTGGTTTACAGAATCCTTGGGTTGTGATAGAGTTGTGCATAATTTTTATGAGGACATCTAAGAATTCTAGCTGTTGATCTCCGAAGTTAAAGCCAATGGAGTACATTGACTGTCATATTATACCCCATAATGACATATAAAGGAAAAAAAAGTATCTTCCACATGCATACATAGTTATGGGCACAAAGTGACCCGATGCTGTCCTGCAAACAAAAATATAATTAAAGTGTTCCTGCCAGATTCCACCAAAAAAAAAAAGTAATGTAAAAGCATGTTGACATTATTGAAATTTAGATATGTGACAAATTCTTCAAACCTGTCACAAGTGCCCTCACCCGGGATCAGGACGTCATTGAGGTACCTAATAAAGAGCTTAACATTACCAACATAAGGATTTGTTTAGGAAAAAACATAGTTATGCTCAAAAATGGAAAGAAAAAGATTGGCATAGGTACAGGAGACCGGCAAGCCCATAGCAGTCTCCTGCCTATACCATCTGTCCTCAAACTTAAACTTGATAAGGAGGACCATTATGATTTTGAATGATTACTGATCTATAGATATATATATATATATATATATATATATATATATATATATATATATATTAAAAATAGATATATATGCTAACATTTTGCAGAAAAAAACATTATTTTCCTTATGAGATATTTCAGCTTGCTATTTGCTTGTGACCAAGAAGATGAAGACCTTGGGATGAGGCCAAAAGAAGCAAGATAAGAAGTCAAAAGACAAAATATTTGAAGAAATATGGACTGTGCAGAAGGACAGAGAAATCTGGAATTTTCTGGTAGAAGAGTGAGAGGGCAACATAAGTGAACTATGGCCAAGAGAGAAATGAATGCTTAAGTATGCTAATATATATACAGACCCAATACTCAAATAACCAATCAAAATAAAAAATGATGATTTTGACTTGATAACTAGTGTTTGGTGCGAATATTCGCATTTCAATTTTTTATTGCGAATATCGCAAATTCGCTAATATTGTGAATATATTTGCTATATTCGCATATGCTCATATTTGCATATGTGAATATTCGCATGTGCAAATATTCGCATATGTGAAAATTCGCATATTCCTACGTTTCACTTGTGGGACAATTAGAATGATGCAAATACACTTTTCAGAGGTTATCAACAACATCCCTAGCAACCAAAAGTAAAGTTGCCCTCCCCTCACTGTTTTCTTCCTCGAATATGCGAATATTCACAAATGCGAATATTCGCATATTTGAATATGTGAATATAACGAATATGCAAAATTTGCGAATATAGGATGAATATTCGTCTATATATTCGCGAAATATCACAAATTCGAATATGGGCAATGCCGCTCATCACTAGTGATAGCTAATCTCCCTTTTTGTCAAATGTAAAAACCAATGTACTTCCGTGTAATAAACAGAACTCTCAGAACTCTTGGGACAGCTCCTGAGCTTCCTGCTGAGAAAGCGTTTTATACCAACTTTTTGTCTGGTGTATATTTCTTGTGTCGACACTCAGCAGTATACAGCAGCAGTAACACACATTTTAAGGCCTTATCAGCAGCCAACCTTGACAAACTCATAGTGGGAAAGAATAAACATAAGGGCTTCACTCACAAAGGAAATTAATTTGGAGGTTTTTCCCATGTCAGAAAGGAGTTTGCAAATAGCCAGTACACCTGCATCATGAGGGATGCGGGTGTACAGGGATTCACTACAGGAGAAAGACTGTACCTGCTGCAACAGGTCACCTGTGTCTTTTATGTAAGTGGGCATAGAACTTAATAAGGGTTTAACCCCTTAAGGACAAGAGAATTAGGTCTGTACATCCCTTAACCCCTTCACGCCGAGCGACGTACATGTACGGCGCCGCAAAGTGTCACTTGGCGCGCGGCGACGTACATGTACGTCGCGGGTTCCGGGAGCGCCGCGTCACCGGTAGCGGTGATCGGACTGGGATGACTGCTGTTATCTAACAGCAGGCATCCCGGCACATCGCCGAGGGGGGTCCTGAGACCCCCCCATGACCGCGATGCGCGCAAATCGTAGGTCAATTCAGACCTGCGATCTGCACGATTCCGGGTCATACGGGTCACTGGTGACCCGGTGACCCGGAAAATAAGAGGGATCGGGGGTGTCCGAGACACCCTCGATCCCCCTAAAGGGATAGGAGTTTGGTGGCAGGGGTGCCACCCCTCCTATCCCTGCTATTGGTCGGCCGAGCGACCGACCGATAGCAGACCGGGGGAGGGGGGGTTAAAGTTCGGTTCCCCCGCTTTGCCCACCTGTCGGTGTCCGGGCAAAACGGGGGAACCGTCCAGGGAAGGTCAGCGCCGAAGTTCCCTACCTGGATCCCGGATCCCTGTTCGAGATCCGCCCCCACGTGCGGCGGCGGCAGCAATACTTCCGGGTCCTGCTAGGTGAGTTGTTGCCTAGCAACATCCGGAGGGCCACAGTTTACAGTGGTCTCTAAACCGTGGCCCTCCAGATGTTGCAAAACTACAACTCCCAGCATACCCAGACAGCTGTTTGCTGTGTGGGCATGCTGGGACTTGTAGTTTTGCAATATTTAGAGGGGTTCAGGTTGTAGATCACTAAGTGGTCTCAAAATGTAGCCCTCCAGATGTTGCTAAACTACAACTCTCAGCATGCCCAGACAGCAGTTTGCTGTCTGGGCATGCTGCGAGTTGTAGTTTTGCAACATCTGGAGGGCCACAGTTTTGAGACCACTGGACAGTGATTTACAACCTGAACCCCTCTAAATCTTGCAAAACTACAACTCCCAGCATTCAGGAACAGCATAAGGCTGTCTTGGCATGCTGGGAGTTGTACTTGCGTACCTCCAGCCATTGCATAACTACATCTCCCAGCATGCCCTTCCGCAATCAGTACATGCTGGGAGTTGTAGTTTTGCAACAGCTGGAGGCACACTGGTTGGAAAATACTGAGTTAGGTCATAGAACCTAACTCAAGGTTTTCCAGCCAGTGCGCCTCCAGCTGTTGCAAAACTACAACTCCCAGCATGCATGGTCTGTCAGTGCATGCTGGGAGTTGTAGTTTTGACCCCCCCTCCCGTGTGAATGTACAGGCTACATTCACACTGGCGGCAGATTACAGTGAGTTCCCCGCTACAAATTTGAGCTGCGGGAAATTTTTCGCTGCAGCTCAAACTCCTATCGGGAGACTCAGTGTAATCCACCGCCAGTGTGAATGTAACCTAAAAACACTACACTACACTAACATAAAATAAAGAGTAAAACACTACATATACACACTGCCCCCCCTACCATTTTTATTGATTCCCAATAAAAATGAAAAACGTATTGTATGGCAGTGTTTCCAAGATGGAGCCTCCAGCTGTTGCAAAACAAAAACTCCCAGCATTTCTGGACAGCAATTGACTGTCCAAGCATGCTGGGAGTTTAGCAACAGCTGGAGGCACCCTGTTTGGGAATCACTGGCATAGAATACCCCTAAGTCCACCCCTATGCAAGTCCCTAATTCAGGCCTCAAATGCGCATGGCGCTCTCACTTTGGAGCCCTGTCGTATTTCAAGGCAACAGTTTAGGGCCACATATGGGGTATCGCCGTACTCGGGAGAAATTGCCTAATAAATTTTGGGGGGCTTTTTCTCCTTTTACCCCTTATGAAAAGGAACAGTTGGGGTCTACACCAGCATGTTAGTGTAAAAAAATAATTTTTACACTAACATGCTGGTGTTGCACTATACTTTTCATTTTCAAAAGAGGTAAAAGGGAAACCCCCCCCAAAAAAAAATTTGTAATGCAATTTTTCCCGAGTACGGAGATACCCCATATGTGGGCGCAAAGTGCTCTGGGGGCGCACAACAAGGCCCAGAAGGGAGAGTGCGCCATGTACATTTGAGGTGATTTGCACAGGGGTGGCTGATTGTTACAGCGGTTCTGACAAACACAAAAAAAAAAAACACCCACATGTGACCCTATTTTGGAAACTACACCCCTCACGGAATGTAATAAGGGGTGCAGCGAGAATTTACACCCCACAGGTGTCTGACGGATCTTTGGGGGGTCTTTTCTGCTATTAACCCTTTAAAAAATGTGAAATTTGGGGGAAAACCAACATTTTTTTTTTTACATATGCAAAAGTCGTGAAACACCTGTGGGGTATTAAGGCTGACTTTATTCCTTGTTATGTTCCTCAAGGGGTCTAGTTTCCAAAATGGTATGCCATGTGTTTTTTTTTTTTTTTTGCTGTTCTGGCACCATAGGGGCTTCCTAAATGCGACATGCCCCCCAAAAACCATTTCAGAAAAACATACTCTCTAAAATCCCCTTGTCGCTCCTTTGCTTCAGAGCCCTCTACTGCGCCCGCCGAACACTTTACATAGACATATGAGGTATGTGCTTACTCGAGAGAAATTGGGCTACAAATAAAAGTATACATTTTCTCCTTTTACCCCTTGTAAAAATTCTAAAATTGGGTCTACAAGAACATGCGAGTGTAAAAAATGAAGATTTTGAATTTTCTCCTTCACTTTGCTGCTTTTCCTGTGAAACACCTAAAGGGTTAAAACATTTACTGAATGTCATTTTGAATACTTTGGGGGGTGCAGTTTTTATAATGGGGTCATTTATGGGGTATTTCTAATATGAAGACCCTTCAAATCCACTTCAAACCTGAACTGGTCCCTGAAAAATTGCGAGTTTGAAAATTTTGTGAAAAATTGGAAAATTGCTGCTGAACTTTGAAGCCCTCTGGTGTCTTCCAAAAGTAAAAACTCGTCAATTTATGATGCAATCATAAAGTAGACATATTATATATGTGAATCCAAAAAAAAATTTTTTTGGAATATCCAGTTACCTTACAAGCAGAGAGCTTCAAAGTTAGAAAACTGCTAAATTTTACATTTTTTCATCAAATTTTGGTATTTTTCACCAAGAATGGATGCAAGTTTCCACAAAAATTTACCACTATATTAAAGTAGAATATGTCACGAAAAAACTATCTCAGAATCAGAATGATAACTAAAAGCATTCCAGAGTTATTAATGTTTAAAGTGACAGTGGTCAGATTTGCAAAAAAGGGCTTCGTCCTAGAGGTGAAAATGGGCTCCGTCCTTAAGGGGTTAAAGACCACGCCTGTTTTTTCAAATTGGGGATGTCTGACTTTACCAGAGAAAAACTCTTGCAACGTTTTGCCCAAAAAATGTTTTGTCTTTTTGTCACAAGTTGTCTTTCATATACATAGTAAAAGTAAGCCAATATTATTTGTAGTTTTTTTTTACAATGCAAAAAACCATGAAATGTAAAAAAAAAAGAAAGACTTTTTTGCTATTTTAACACTAATAGGTTGCATATATTTATACTTACTGACAAAATAGTTCATGAAACTTATACTTTCAGATGTCTACTTTATTTTGAAAGCTTTTTTTTTAAATTAACATTTTAAATTAATTAGAAGCCTAACAATTTTACATGAAATTTTCTAAACTTTTTAATATTTAAAAAAAGTACGGCACTGCATGTTTTTTCATGTGCACTGCAAGGTTTCAGGAATTCGAAAGTGGTAGAACATAGAACCCCCCCCCCCGATCCCCACTCCAAATTACCCCATTTTAAAAACTAGACCCCTCAAGATATTTGCTAGGGGGTACAGTGAGTATTTTAACACCATAGTTTTTTGGCAGGAATTATTACAAAGTCAGTGTTAAAAATTTGATTTTTTTCACAAATGCATCATTTGTGGGACATATTTTTGTACATCATTTTTGATATTGAAAGAAATGCACCCTATATTTTGTTGAGCTGCTCGGCCGTGTTTGGAAATACCCCCTCAGGTAACCCCACAGGTAACCCCATTTTGGAAACTACACCCCCTAAAGTATTCACCTAGACTAAAAGTGAGTACTTTGAGTCATGTTTGTGTGGCTGGAATGGTTACAAAGTCAGTGGAAAAATTTTAATTTGCTTTTTTTTCAAAAATGCATCACTTGTGGGACATATTTTTTGTTCATTGCATCTGAAAAGTAGGAAATACACACCATATTGTATTACGCTGTTTAGGTAATACCCCCGCTTAGGCCATATTTGGTAGCATGGCCACATGGTGGGACCCAAAAACAGAGGAGCACCATTTGGCTTTTCAGGATATCGTTATACAAATTATAGGCCGCACTTCATCTTGCAAAGCATTCCAGCTGTCAGGACAATACTACACCCTTAGAAGTGACCCCCATTTCTGAAACTATACCCCTAAAGTATTCACCTAGGGCAAAAGTGAGTACGTTGAGCCCTTATTGTGTGGCTAGAATTATTTAAAAGTCAGTGGAAAAAAATAGCAATTAGCTTTTTTCCCACAAATTCTTTATTTGTGGGACATCATTTTGGTAAGTGGTTTTCGAAATGGAAGAAATGTGCCACATATTTTATCATGCTGTTTGTCCCAGGCTGGGCAGTACCGCTACTTAGGCCATATCTGGTTGCCTAACCACCTGGTAGGACCAAGAAGGAGAGGAGCCCCCTTTAGCTTTCAGGGCATAATTATATGAATTATAAACCCCATTCCATGCCTGGAAAGGATCGGAGCTGTCAGAACAATACCGCACCCCTACAACTGCATTGGCTGGACCATACTAAGGAGCTCACTGCTGCGGCTGGGTAGCTTTATGTGTCCTTTGCAGGCATGGAATGGGGTTTATAATTCATATAATTATGCCCTGAAAATTAAAGGGGGCTCCTCTCCTTCTTGGTCCTACCAGGTGGTCAGGCAACCAGATATGGCCTAAGTAGGGGTACTGCCCAGCCCGGGACAAACAGCGTGATAAAATATGTGGCACATTTTAGTCCTTGGTCAGCTAGCAGTGCCGCATATTTTATGGTCACATTTTCCGAATAAGCACCCACTCATGGAGAATATATCCATCACTGGGCGTTAAAATAAAAAAATAAAAATCTTGAAAAAAATGGTTTATTTTGTTGGAGGGGGGCGGTTGGGTGATAGTCCCCATTCATACTGCATCTCTGCAGTATAGGTGTCTGTTGTCATGTCAAAAAGCATGCCAATGTATACTGTAGCAGTCTCATTCAGAAATGAATGGAGCTGCTACAGTATACATCAGCATCACTTTTTTTTTGATGTGATGCTGACGGATACCTCTAACATACTGTTGAAAGGCAGTATGAACGGGATACAGTGCAGGGTCACATAGAGCTCATACGCAGCATATTTCACACCGCGGATGCCTCCCGCCAGTCACAAGAGCAAGATCACTGCTGCGGCTGGGTGGCTCAGTGTGTCCGCTCATGACTGCCAGTGGGACATCCACCACTATGAGTGGACACCCAGCCGCAGCAGTGAGCTCCTTATTATGACTGCTGGTAGGCACCCGCATCATGTAATATGCTGCGGATGTGCGCCGTGTGATTCTACACATTATGCATTTTTGTTTTCCATTATATTTATTTAATAAATGTATTTTTATTTTATTTATTTTTTACATTTTTTAAATGTTTTACACTTTTATTAATTTTTGTATTTTTTTTTAATTTTTTTTTTATGCTTTGGAATACTTAGTATCCCACAGCATTGCAGTTATATGCTGCCTGCCAGTTTTACACCGAGCTGTAAGGGTTAAATTGCCAGGACCAAAGTTTACTTCGGTCCCGGCAGTGTGGCAGGATCCCGTCTGTGTGTTACAGCCGCGTCCCTGCCGTGATCTCGTGGGCACACTGGGCAGTACCCATGAATGTGTATACTCGTCCAGGTACGTACACCCCCCTGGACGTGTATACACGTCCATGGTCGTTAACGTGTTAAGTAGCCACTCAAGATACTGGGACAGTGGTTCTGTTGCAGAGACGATCCCCCCAACAATGGGTCGCCCAGGGGGTCGGCTCTGCGACTTATGAACTTTTGGGAGGATGTACCACTTGGGATGGCTTGGGAGATTAATCAGCAGGCATTCAGCAGTTTTTATAGAAATTATGCCTTTGTCTACATGTGACCTAAGAAGGGAGCAGAGTTTATTTACAGTTGTTAAGACAGGATTAGAAGTTAATGGGCAGTAGATTTTTTTTATCTTGTAATTGCCTCAATGCTTCTTGTGTGTAATATTTTTTTTCCGAAACAAATTCTTATGTTAGTAATGTTAAGCTCTTGATTAGGTATGTCAATGAAGTCCTCATCATGGGGGAGGGCACTGGTGACAGATTTGAGGAATTTGTCCCATATCTAAATTTCAATAATGTCACATCTAACTTCGGAGATCAACAGCTAGAATTCTTAGATGTCCTTATAAAAATTATTCACAACTCTATCACAACCCAAGGTTTCCGTAAACCGATTGCTAAAAACACATTATTGGATTACCACAGTTCCCATCCAATCCACACAAAAAAGAGTATATTATATTCACAATTTCTTAGATTGAAACGCGTAAATAGTAGCAAAGATTCCTTTCTTTCACAGTACCAAGAATAAATAAATAGACTTTTTTTAGCCAGACTTTTTCCAGAACATTTTATTGATGATGCCTTTGCATGCAGTGAGCTGGTCCCTTGTGAAAAATTACTTCAATCTAAACGTACTATTCTCAAATGTAATATTGATACCCCATCAACCTAAATTCTAGCCATTTGCAGGTTCTGGTACATACTGTATTTTTCCCCCGTAAAAGACGCACTTTTTCTTCCCCAAAACTGGGGGTGAAAAGTTGTTGCGTCTTATATGGCGAATACACACCTATCATGGCGGTCCCTGCGGCCATCAACGTCCGGGACCCGCGGCAAATACAGGACATCACCGATTGCGGTGATGCCCTGTATTAACCCTTCAGACGCGGCGATCAAAGCTGACCACCGCGTCTGAAGCGAAAGTGACACTAACCCGGCTGCTCAGTCAGGCTGTTCGGGACCGCCGGGGTGAAATTGCATGGCGTCCCGAACAGCTTACAGGACACCGGGAGGAACCTTACCTGCCTCCTCGGGGTCGTCCCGTCATCCAATAGGAGCGGCGTGCGTAGCGACGTGATGACGGCGACGGAGAGCATGGATCCCTTGGAAGAAGACGTCCGGAGCGTCGGGGACACCCCGGGGACGCGGCGACAGCGATGGAGCGACATCCAGGGCAGCGGTGACGGGTCCGGAGCGGCGGGGACACGTGAGTATTACCTCCTATCCAGTGGTCTTCAACCTGCTGACCTCCAGATGTTGCAAAACTACAACTCCCAGCATGCCCGGACAGCCAACGGCTGTCCGGGCAAGCTGGGAGTTGTAGTTTTGCAACATCTGGAGGTCCGCAGGTTGAAGATCACTGTTGAGTTCAGAATATTTTTTTCTAGATTTTGCACCTTTAAAATTGGGTGCGTCTTATATGCCGGTGCGTCCTATAGGGCGAAAAATACGGTACTTGAATCCGATCCAGAGATTGGAGGTGTAGCTGTCAGAAAACCCCCTAGTCACCAATCGCCAAAGGTCCTATAGGACTCAATGATGGAAATGATTTGAATTCATTTTTGTAGTGTTTTTGTGTATATTTGTTTTTTCCCTTCTGTATCACATGTTGTAAGCCACAACTGTGCAGATGTGGATATAGTCTCCTCTCCCACACCCAACTGTGAGCATCGGCAGACAAAGTGGGCTCAGCACATGAAATGGATACCATCCGTCCTGTGGAGACGCTCCTGCTATGCTGAGCCATACACCTGGTGAATAGTCTTCAATAAAGAAGTTTTATCCTGCACCGATGAGTGCGACAGTCTTTGTTCCTCCACGCATGGCATTTAATTAATGGTACCACTGCTATTTACTACCGCAATTTTGCCTCTGCTTTCTGAAGTTGTGGTAAAAAATGCACACTGTGTGATTCTCAGCAAAATTGTGCAATTTTGACTCAATTTCAGAAAATGAAACATCCTTTGTGAACACAGCCT
This sequence comes from Hyla sarda, assembly GCF_029499605.1. Taxonomy (NCBI): domain Eukaryota; kingdom Metazoa; phylum Chordata; class Amphibia; order Anura; family Hylidae; genus Hyla; species Hyla sarda. The sequence continues at coordinate 270,957,389 of NC_079190.1, read as the reverse complement.
TGTAGAGAGCCAAGATAAAAGCCAAGGTGTTAAACATTTTGCCAATACTGCAATATAGGACTTTTCTCATGCATTGCAGTGTATTTTCTCTGCTGTGAATCTTTGTCCTTTGGTCAAAATAAATGTACAAATTACACAATTCTGTTGCAGGGCCCCCAGTTTTCTGTTTTGTATATTGAGGGCGGTTGTGGGATCTTTGTACTTGTTTTTATAAATATATATTTTTTAAAGATTTTAAATATATGTATTTTGTTTACTAAAGTTTTTACATGTTGGGTTGTATTTAGTTACCTTGTATCAATAGGAAAAAGATTAGTCTTATCTATGGGCTTCTAAAGGTCAAAGATTAGATCACTCTGACGTGAATAGGACTGAGCTTTTATACCAAACACAATGCACAATAGCAGGTATGTTTTTGTAATTTTATGGAGAGCAAAATAAATGGGGGAAGATTTATCAAAACCCGTGGAGAGAAAAGTTGACCAGTTGCCCATAACAACCAATCCGATTGCTTCTTTTATTTTTAACAAGCCATCTGAACAATGAAAGGAGCGATCTGATTTGTTGCTATGTGCAACTGGTCAACTTTTCCTCTGCATAGGTACTGATAAATCTCCCCTATGGTTGCATATCCACATGCTAAATATTCTTCCAAAAACTAACATGACATTATTGGGGTGTCCCAGCACCAGTGGCGGTCCCGTGGTTTTGGACTGCCTCGGGCAGCCTTGTAGCACGAGGTGTTGGGCTCACTAGAGTCTTATATATTTTTCTGAATTCATTTTAGAATTGTTCTATGTATATTTGTTTAACATGTTACTGTGCCTTTAAAATGTGAGCAGTGAACCTCATGTGACCATGTGAGCCAATGAGACCACAAAAGTCACCCCTGTATAGTGAGGTACAGGGGAGGAGTTAGTCAGTCTAGCACTGGACTTTAGCTAGTCTAATTCCATCCAGACTACTGAGCAACAGCTAAGCTCAGGTGTGCTGTGTGTCGTGTGCTCTGAGTAGAGGACTACTCCAGCTTTAATCTTTCTACTGGTCATCCTACAAGGTTCACTCGCAGGAGGAATACATGACCTTGCAGAATAGTCTAAAGTGCCTTGGAAGGACCCTAGCAACCAGAATCTCAAGTTACAGTCTACAATTCCATCCAGTGAAAGCACCACAAATCTCAGTACGGCAACAGGGCTTGCAAGGGGTATGCTGCACTCACATAGCAAGGCCAGCTGTCTGTGTGTTAACATCTGCACAAGCTCAGTAAAGACAGATATCCATAACCTGACCTCAGTGTGTTTATTCGCTCATTGTGTCTGACCCAGAAGAAGCTGAATCGGAAAAACGGTGCCCTGTTGGAGGGGGGCGGTTGGGTGATAGTCCCCATTCATACTGCATCTCTGCAGTATAGGTGTCTGTTGTCATGTCAAAAAGCATGCCAATGTATACTGTAGCAGTCTCATTCAGAAATGAATGGAGCTGCTACAGTATACATCAGCATCACTTTTTTTTGATGTGATGCTGACGGATACCTCTAACATACTGTTGAAAGGCAGTATGAACGGGATACAGTGCAGGGTCACATAGAGCTCATACGCAGCATATTTCACACCGCGGATGCCTCCCGCCAGTCACAAGAGCAAGATCACTGCTGCGGCTGGGTGGCTCAGTGTGTCCGCTCATGACTGCCAGTGGGACATCCACCACTATGAGTGGACACCCAGCCACAGCAGTGAGCTCCTTATTATGACTGCTGGTAGGCACCCGCATCATGTAATATGCTGCGGATGTGCGCCGTGTGATTCTACACATTATGCATTTTTGTTTTCCATTATATTTATTTAATAAATGTATTTTTATTTTATTTATTTTTTACATTTTTTTAAATGTTTTACACTTTTATTAATTTTATATTTTTTTACATTTTTTTTTTATGCTTTGGAATACTTAGTATCCCACAGCATTGCAGTTATATGCTGCCTGCCAGTTTTACACCGAGCTGTAAGGGTTAAATTGCCAGGACCAAAGTTTACTTCGGTCCCGGCAGTGTGGCAGGATCCCGTCTGTGTGTTACAGCCGCGTCCCTGCCGTGATCTCGTGGGCACACTGGGCAGTACCCATGAATGTGTATACTCGTCCAGGTACGTACACCCCCCTGGACGTGTATACACGTCCATGGTCGTTAACGTGTTAAGTAGCCACTCAAGATACTGGGACAGTGGTTCTGTTGCAGAGACGATCCCCCCAACAATGGGTCGCCCAGGGGGTCGGCTCTGCGACTTATGAACTTTTGGGAGGATGTACCACTTGGGATGGCTTGGGAGATTAATCAGCAGGCATTCAGCAGTTTTTATAGAAATTATGCCTTTGTCTACATGTGACCTACGAAGGGAGCAGAGTTTATTTACAGTTGTTAGGACAGGATTAGAAGTTAATGGGCAGTAGATTTTTTTTATCTTGTAATTGCCTCAATGCTTCTTGTGTGTAATATTTTTTTTCCGAAACAAATCCTTATGTTAGTAATGTTAAGCTCTTGATTAGGTATGTCAATGAAGTCCTCATCATGGGGGAGGGCACTGGTGACAGATTTGAGGAATTTGTCACATATCTAAATTTCAATAATGTCACATCTAACTTCGGAGATCAACAGCTAGAATTCTTAGATGTCCTTATAAAAATTATTCACAACTCTATCACAACCCAAGGTTTCCGTAAACCGATTGCTAAAAACACATTATTGGATTACCACAGTTCCCATCCAATCCACACAAAAAAGAGTATAGCATATTCACAATTTCTTAGATTGAAACGCGTAAATAGTAGCAAAGATTCCTTTCTTTCACAGTACCAAGAATAAATAAATAGACTTTTTTTAGCCAGACTTTTTCCAGAACATTTTATTGATGATGCCTTTGCATGCAGTGAGCTGGTCCCTTGTGAAAAATTACTTCAATCTAAACGTACTATTCTCAAATGTAATACTGATACCCCATCAAGATTGTGTTTCTCTTTTGCTAATACCAACCTAAATTCTAGCCATTTGCAGGTTCTGGTACATACCGTATTTTTCCCCCGTAAAAGACGCACTTTTTCTTCCCCAAAACTGGGGGTGAAAAGTTGTTGCGTCTTATATGGCGAATACACCCCTATCATGGCGGTCCCTGCGGCCATCAATGTCCGGGACCCGCGGCAAATACAGGACATCACCGATCGTGGTGATGCCCTGTATTAACCCTTCAGACGCGGCGAACAAAGCTGACCACCGCGTCTGAAGCGAAAGTGACATTAACCCGGCTGCTCAGTCAGGCTGTTCGGGACCGCCGGGGTGAAATTGCATGGCGTCCCGAACAGCTTACAGGACACCGGGAGGAACCTTACCTGCCTCCTCGGGGTCGTCCCGTCATCCAATAGGAGCGGCGTGCGTAGCGACGTGATGACGGCGACGGAGAGCATGGATCCCTTGGAAGAAGACGTCCGGAGCGTCGGGGACACCCCGGGGACGCGGCGACAGCGATGGAGCGACATCCAGGGCAGCGGTGACGGGTCCGGAGCGGCGGGGACACGTGAGTATTACCTCCTATCCAGTGGTCTTCAACCTGCTGACCTCCAGATGTTGCAAAACTACAACTCCCAGCATGCCCGGACAGCCAACGGCTGTCCGGGCATGCTGGGAGTTGTAGTTTTGCAACATCTGGAGGTCCGCAGGTTGAAGATCACTGTTGGGTTCAGAATATTTTTTTCTAGATTTTGCACCTTTAAAATTGGGTGCGTCTTATATGCCGGTGCGTCCTATAGGGCGAAAAATACGGTACTTGAATCCGATCCAGAGATTGGAGGTGTAGCTGTCAGAAAACCCCCTAGTCACCAATCACCAAAGGTCCTATAGGACTCAATGATGGAAATGATTTGAATTCATTTTTGTAGTGTTTTTGTGTATATTTGTTTTTTCCCTTCTGTATCACATGTTGTAAGCCACAACTGTGCAGATGTGGATATAGTCTCCTCTCCCACACCCAACTGTGAGCATCGGCAGACAAAGTGGGCTCAGCACATGTAATGGATACCATCCGTCCTGTGGAGACGCTCCTGCTATGCTGAGCCATACACCTGGTGAATAGTCTTCAATAAAGAAGTTTTATCCTGCACCGATGAGTGCGACAGTCTTTGTTCCTCCACGCATGGCATTTAATTAATGGTACCACTGCTATTTACTACCGCAATTTTGCCTCTGCTTTCTGAAGTTGTGGTAAAAAATGCACACTGTGTGATTATCAGCAAAATTGTGCAATTTTGACTCAATTTCAGAAAATGAAACATCCTTTGTGAACACAGCCTTATAGTGAACACAGCCTTATAGAGAGCCAAGATAAAAGCCAAGGTGTTAAACAATTTGCCAATATTGCAATATAGGATTTCTCTCATGCATTGCAGTGTATTTTCTATGCTGTGAATCTTTGTCCTTTGGTCAAAGTAAATGTACAAATTACACAATTCTGTTGCAGGGCCCCCAGTTTTCTGTTTTGTATATTGAGGGCGGTTGTGGGATCTTTGTACTTGTTTTTATAAATACAATTTTTTTAAGATTTTAAATATATGTATTTTGTTTACTAAAGTTTTTACATGTTGGGTTGTATTTAGTTACCTTGTATCAATAGGAAAAAGATTAGTCTTATCTATGGGCTTCTAAAGGTCAAAGATTAGATCACTCTGATGTGAATGGGACTGAGCTTTTATACCAAACACAATGCACAATAGCAAGTATGTTTTTGTAATTTTATGGAGAGCAAAATAAATGGGGGAAGATTTATCAAAACCCGTGGAGAGAAAAGTTTACCAGTTGCACATAACAACCAATCCGATTGCTTCTTTTATTTTTAACAAGCCATCTGAACAATGAAAGGAGCGATCTGATTTGTTGCTATGTGCAACTGGTCAACTTTTCCTCTGCATAGGTACTGATAAATCTCCCCTATGGTTGCATATCCACATGCTAAATATTCTTCCAAAAACTAACATGAGATTATTGGGGTGTCCCAGCACCAGTGGCGGTCCCGTGGTTTTGGACTGCCTCGGGCAGCCTTGTAGCACGAGGTGTTGGGCTCACTAGAGTCTTATATATTTTTCTGAATTCATTTTAGAATTGTTCTATGTATATTTGTTTAACATGTTACTGTGCCTTTAAAATGTGAGCAGTGAACCTCATGTGACCATGTGAGCCAATGAGACTACAAAAGTCACCCCTGTATAGTGAGGTACAGGGGAGGAGTTAGTCAGTCTAGCACTGGACTTTAGCTAGTCTAATTCCATCCAGACTACTGAGCAACAGCTAAGCTCAGGTGTGCTGTGTGTCGTGTGCTCTGAGTAGAGGACTACTCCAGCTTTAATCTTTCTACTGGTCATCCTACAAGGTTCACTCGCAGGAGGAATACATGACCTTGCAGAATAGTCTAAAGTGCTTTGGAAGGACCCTAGCAACCAGAATCTCAAGTTACAGTCTACAATTCCATCCAGTGAAAGCACCACAAATCTCAGTACGGCAACAGGGCTTGCAAGGGGTATGCTGCACTCACATAGCAAAGCCAGCTGTCTGTGTGTTAACATCTGCACAAGCTCAGTAAAGACAGTTATCCATAACCTGACCTCAGTGTGTTTATTCGCTCATTGTGTCTGACCCAGAAGAAGCTGGATTGGAAAAACGGTGCCCTGGCATCATGATGTGAACAGGTACTCTTACTAACACCCAGTGGCTGCCACATTATCACTGCACATTGTATAAGCCCCAACGCTCAGTATTGCAGCAGTGGGGTTCTCAGAATGTTGAGTTGCTCCCCCTGTGGGTGCTGGTGTTATAACACTGGTGGTTGCCCAGAAACAATATGCCATTAAGGTTAGAGATTCCCTTGTAAAAGGTGGCTGTGAAGTTGCAAGTGGGCTAATACAAATTGATCCAAATGTCTACAAGCAATCTCATATTAGTTTTACTGAAAAACACATGGATATGTGGCTATGTCTTTATTTCTAAGTTTGTGGTATTTAAAATTTTCATACTACCTGTTTAAAAGGATATATAGCTATCTCTTTTTTAATCTCCATTGTGCAATTCGCATGGGTCTGACAAACACCAAGAAGAATTTATCAAATGTGTAACATTTCTGAAATACTCCAGTAAGCAAAACACTTATTTAAGACTGATGAAATATAGGATTATATAATAAATACCGATCATCTATATAAAGATATACTGTATGTTAAAGCATAAGATATATCATAAGGAAGTTATTTTTATCATTGTCCTAATTAAACCCATTGCATGAACCATTATCTGAATGCACTGTCAACCATGTAGAAGCAAAGTTAGGGGCCTAGATTCATGCTTGTTCCCTCCGTGATGTATGTTAAAAACCTGCCCAGGATCTTAAAGGGATACTCTGGTGGAAATTTTTTTTAAATCAAATGGTGCCAGAAATGTAAATAGATTTGTAAAATACATATTAAAAATCCAATACTTATCTGCTGCTGTATACTACAGAGGAAGTTGTAAAGTTCTTTTCTGTCTGACCACAGTGCTCTCTGCTGACACATCTGTCTGTGTCAGGAACTGTCCAGAACAGGAGAGGTTTGCTATTATGAGGATTTGCTCCTGCTCTGGACAGTTCCTGACATGGACAAAGGGTCAGGCAGAAAATAACTCTAAAACTTACTCTTTAGTATGCAGCAGATGATAAGCACTGGAAGGATTAAGAGTTTTAAATGGAAGTAATTTACAAATCTGTTTAACTTTCTGGCGCCAGTTGAAATTTAAAAATGTATTTTGCACTGGAGTACCCCTTTAAGTCTTTCCCTCTCTTCTACATGACTACACAGATGTGCAGTCTTAGTTACATCTGTTCCTCCCTAATAATACATGTGTTAGCTCTAGCTGCTTTTCCAACATCTGTTAAGGAATAAGGGACCTGTTTTATCTTCTTTGTTGTTTTTTTTTTTTTTTTCTTGCAGATATATTGGCTGGGATCTGTGAAGAACACCAGTCTGGAAGTCATCTATCAAAGGTACTGAGAGAACAGTGTGGGTGTTATGGAGTGCTCAGTGTATGGCACTAGTGGTATTTAACATTTCACTTCCAAGCAGCTAATACTCAAATAAGTTAAACAAGTTAAACAAGTTAAATAAGCCCCGATACAGAAAATTCCTTAGGCCTGGCTCACATATACAGTACTTGGCAGTTCAGTACCCCTCCACTGTTACACAATCACAGAAAAAATGTCTGACATTGTTTTCCTGTAAAGAAATAATTCTAGAATCTAAAATGTATGTGATAAATAAATGCCAGACAGAGCTAGTAGTGATTTTCGGGAAGAAAAAAAAAAAACTAGATACATATGACATGAGCAAGCAATTATGTCTAATTATTCACCCCTTTGCAGAAGTCCAGCTATTTTGTTATTTTTCTATTGAGTTATTCAATGTATGATCGTCTACGTTATGGTCAATCCTAATTTTAAGTGTATGTAGAGCTCTAAAAGTGACAAGTGCATGAGAACATTAACATATAGAAGGCACAAAAAAGAAAAAAAAATCACTTCCCTGCTTCGGCACTTTGTTGTATGCCTGCTGTAACATAGTACTACAAAAGATGCCAGTTCCACCCCTGTGCCAGTAACTGACGCAGTGAGGAGTAAGAGTGTGTGATTCTCATCTTATATAACAATTGAAGGATTTACTGGAGATTACGGGGGATGCGTCCAGGATTGCAACTTTATTGCCTTTTCTGACCTATCCGAGGAGGGCGTGACATGACCTATGGGGAGCCATGAGTTCCAGCTGGGACTCACTCCAGAAAGGTGGGAAATTTAAAAGTGTAACTCTACATATTGGCACCAATGACAAAGTAAGAGGTAGGTGGAGTGTCCTTAAAAATTATTTCAGGAACTTAGGCCACAAGCTTAAGGCAAGGACCTTAAATATTACCTGTACCACAAGCCACACCAGAGAGGCAGCGAGAGATTAGGGAAGTAAACAAGTGGCTCAGAAGCTGGTGTAGGAAGAGGGATTTGGGTTCATGGAAAACTGGGCCGACTTCGCTGTCGGAAAACGGCTCTAATGTAGGGACGGGCTGCACCTCGATGGGGAGGGTGCAGCAGTGCTTGGGGAGAAGATGGCTAGAAGGGTGGAGGAGTGTTTAAACTAGGGACTGGGGGGAGGGAACCTACAATATAGAGTGGGAAGATAGTGTAGATAGAGAGGGGACTTAATAATGTAACAAATCACTGATATATAGATAAATAATAGCTAGCTCAAACTAACAAATCAAAATCTCAAATAGCTAAAAATATTTCTTTATTACAAATAACTTGTTACAGAATACAATATATATAAATCCCCATAAAAACAGTAATTCACAACAATACACAAAGTGCAATATTTATAGGGACAATCCCCAATAGTACATCCTAACCCGACGCGTTTCCCCGTAACTGGGTGATTTACAGTAACATACGGTTCATCAGGGGTAAAAAGATGGTTGTGGTTGCTTTAAAGCACAAACTTATATGTGAGCAGCATATAAAACATATAAACAACGGCTGAGGCAAAATACATGAAAAATCATTATTAGACTCTGAGATAATCAAACAGTCTGTTCAGGTTTTGGAGCTGCAAATTGTAGTGATGCATCCTCAGACCTAAAAGAAAGAAAAAGCACAAACAGCAAAAGCAAGCAACAAATACAGCACATAGATAAAGCTAACATACAAGCCACATAAAGTGCAATAGAGGCAAGATTCTGTAAAAAGATACATCCATCCAACTACGGAGCAAAACTATAGATCAGAACTGTCGCTATGAGGCAACAACAAAGATAATATCATATGAGATACAATACAATACAATATGAGAGATATGGGATATTGGATATTATCTTTGTTGTTGCCTCATAGCGACAGTTCTGATCTATAGTTTTGCTCCGTAGTTGGATGGCTGTATCTTTATATATCTACTTTGACTGTAGTGACATCCCTGGAGGACATATTCTGAGGTATGGGTATATAGCTGTATTTGTTTGTATATGTATGTGCATGTATGTGTATGCACATATATATATTTATATATGTACCGTGTCTATCCTATAGATCACTAGAATCCTCATTTCCCTACTATCATGATTTATGTAGCAAACTCTATATATCTCTGAGAGCAGCTATAAAGAGAAACATACCTTGACTACTGTGATTGTATTGAGAGAACAATTAAGGTATTTAAAGGACATTTATGGGTTATCACTTCCTTTGTCCTTGGGTCTACAGATCTGGCTATCACTCTATTCTAATTTGTATTATATCACACTATAGCTATTATGTCTTATCATATTTGTCACGTATGGTCTTAGACATCTGTATGCTCAACATGCTGCTCTGCTTGTATGCTGTCCTGCCTCTGTGTTACATGTATGTCGTTAGCTCTTTACAGCATCTTGCCTCTATTGCACTTTATGTGGCTTGTATGTTAGCTTTATCTATGTGCTGTATTTGTTGCTTGCTTTTGCTGTTTGTGCTTTTTCTTTCTTTTAGGTCTGAGGATGCATCACTACAATTTGCAGCTCCAAAACCTGAACAGACTGTTTGATTATCTCAGAGTCTAATAATGATTTTTCATGTATTTTGCCTCAGCCGTTGTTTATATGTTTTATATGCTGCTCACATATAAGTTTGTGCTTTAAAGCAACCACAACCATCTTTTTACCCCTGATGAACCGTATGTTACTGTAAATCACCCAGTTACGGGGAAACGCGTCGGGTTAGGATGTACTATTGGGGATTGTCCCTATAAATATTGCACTTTGTGTATTGTTGTGAATTACTGTTTTAATGGGGATTTATATATATTGTATTCTGTAACAAGTTATTTGTAATAAAGAAATATTTTTAGCTATTTGAGATTTTGATTTGTTTGACTTAATAATGTACCTGGGGTGGAGCGGAGGGAGGGGTTAGAATAGTTAATAGGGATAGGAATCATAGGAAAAAAAACATACACCATTGAATTGCATGTTGACTAATGCCAGAAGTCTGACCAATAAAACTGATGAACTGGAGTTGAAAATTTCTGAGGAGGATTATGACATAGTGGGTATAACAGAGACTTGGTTGGACGATAGCTGTGACTGGGTGGTCCACATACAGGGTTATAGTCTATTCAGGAAGGATCGGACAAAACGTAAAGTGGGAGGAGTTTGTCTTTTTATAAAGTCCAGTCTGAAGGCTGCACTGTGGGAGGATATTTGGGAGAGAAACGATAATGTGGAGTCACTATGGGTAGAAATATATGGAGATTAAAAAAAAAATTCTGATAGGGGTTTGCTATAAGCCACAAAACATAATGGAAGAGGAAGAAGATCAATTACTGAAGCAAATAAAAAAGGCAGCAAATCAAAATTATGTGATAACAATGGGGGACTTTAACTGATATAAACTGTGAGACTGAGACCTGTGAATCTCATAAAGGAAACAGGTTTCTGACTATAGCTAAAGACAATGATCTGTCCCAAATAGTGCAGGGCCTGAGCAGAGGGGACACCCTACTAGACTTAATATTAACCAACGTACCTGAGAGTAATTAATATGCAAGTAGAAGGACATCTAGGAAATAGTGATCATAATATAATACATTATAACTTGTTCTTCAATAAGGGAATCTCTCGAGGGGCCACAAAAACAATGAACTTTAGGAAAGCAAAGTTCGATCAACTCAGAGAAGCCCTTAACAATATAAAATGGGATAATGGCCTCAAAAAGAACAATACTGACACTAAATGGGAGACTTTCAAAAATATCTTAAATTCTCACTGTAAGATGTGTATACCTTATCGGAATAAAAGGGTCAGAAATAAAAGAAAACCAATATGGATGAATAAAAATGTTAAGGGGGCAATAAATGACAAAAATAAAGCATTTAAACTACTAAAACAAGACAACAGTGAAGAAGCATTAAAAAGCTATAGAGAAAAATGTAAAATATGTAAAAAACTGATAAACGCCGCTAAAATAGAGACAGAAAGACTCATTGCCAAAGAAAGTAAAACTAAACCCAAAATGTTCTTTAACTATATAAATAGCAAAAAGGTCAAAAATGTAAGTGTAGGCCCTTTAAAAAAAAAATATGAGGAAGAAATTATAAACAGGGATCACGAAAAAGCAAATATATTAAACAAATTCTTCTCCACTGTATTCACAAAGGAAAATTAAATGCCAGGTGAAATACAGTGTGATAAGGTAAACTCCCCAGTACAGGTCACCTGTCTAACCCAGGAAGAAGTACAGCACCACCTACAAAAAATCTAAATAGACAAATCACCTGGTCCAGATGGCATTCACCCCCGTGTTCTAAAGGAACTAAGTAATGTAATAGACAGTCCCCTATTTAATATTCAGGGACTCTATAGTGACAGGGACTGTTCCCCAGGACTGGAGCATGGCAAATGTGGTGCCAATATTTAAAAAGGTGTGAAAAGGTGACCCCGGGAATTATAGACCTGTTAGTTTAACCTCCGTTGTATGTAAACTGTTTGAGGGTTTTCTAAGAGATTCTATTTTGGAATATCTTGATAAAAATAAATGTATGACTCCATATCAGCATGGCTTTAATAGGGATTGGTCCTGTCAAACTAACCTGATCAGCTTTGAGGAGGTGAGCTCCAGACTGGACCAGGAGGAATCGCTGGATGTCGTATGTCTGGATTTTTCCAAAGCATTTGATACGGTTCCACATAAAAGATTGGTGCATAAAATTAGAGGGATTGGGCTGGGGGAGAATGTGTGTAAGTGGGTAAGTAACTGGCTCAGTGATAGGAAACAGAGGGTGGTTATTAATGGTACTTATTCTGATTGGTTGACTGTTACTAGTGGGGTACCACAGGGGTCAGTCTTGGGTCCTGTTCTATTTAATATATTTATTAAAGGGGTTCTCCAGTGAAAACCTTTTTTCTTTTAAATCAACTGGTGGCAGAAAGTTAAACATATTTGTAAATTACTTCTGTTAAAAAATCTTAATCCTTCCTGTACTTATTCGCTGCTGAATACTACAGAGGAAATTCTTTTCTTTTTGGAATGCTCTATGACGACATCACGAGCACAGTTCTCTCTGCTGACGTTATTATAATAATAATATTGCTTTATTTATTGTTGTCCTTAGTGGGATTTGAACCCAAGTCCCCAGCACTGCTAACCACTGAGCCACCATGCTGCCCTTAACATACATCTGCTATGCATGGTTGCTAAAATGGACAGAGATATCAGCAGAGAGCACTGTGCTTGTGATGTCATCAGTGTTCCAAAAAGAAAGGAATTTCCTCTGTAGCATTCAGCAGCTAATAAGTACTGGAAGGATTAAGATTTTTTAATAGAAGTAATTTACAAATATGTTTAACTTTCTGCCACCAGTTGATTTAAAAGAAAAAAGGTTTTCACCGGAGTACCCCTTTAATCCCTTAAGGACGCAGGACGTAAATGTACGTCCTGGTGAGGTGGTACTTAACGCACCAGGACGTACATTTACGTCCTAAGCATAACCGCGGGCATCGGAGCGATGCCCGTGTCATGCGCGGCTGATCCCGGCTGCTGATCGCAGCCAGGGACCCGCCGGCAATGGCCGACGCCCGCGATCTCGCGGGCGTCCGCCATTAACCCCTCAGGTGCCGGGATCAATACAGATCCCGGCATCTGCGGCAGTTCGCGATTAAAATGAACGATCGGATCGCCCGCAGCGCTGCTGCGGGGATCCGATCATTCATAACGCCGCACGGAGGTCCCCTCACCTTCCTCCGTGCGGCTCCCGGCGTCTCCTACTCTGGTCTGTGATCGAGCAGACCAGAGCAGGAGATGACCGATAATACTGATCTGTTCTATGTCCTATACATAGAACAGATCAGTATTAGCAATCATGGTATTGCTATGAATAGTCCCCTATGGGGACTATTCAAGTGTAAAAAAAAATGTAAAAAAATGTAAAAGTAACAGTAAAAAAAAAGTGAAAAATCCCCTCCCCCAATAAAAAAGTAAAACGTCCGTTTTTTCCTATTTTACCCCAAAAAAGCGTAAAAAACATTTTTTATAGACATATTTGGTATCGCCGCGTGCGTAAATGTTCGAACTATTAAAATAAAATGTTAATGATCCCGTACGGTGAACGGCGTGAACGGCGTGAATGAGAAAAAAATAAAAAAGTCCAAAATTCCTACTTTTTTAATACATTTTATTAAAAAAAAATTTATAAAAAATTTATTAAAAGTTTTTTATATGCAAATGTGGTATCAAAAAAAAGTACAGATCATGGCGCAAAAAATGAGCCCCCATACCGCCACTTATACGGAAAAATAAAAAAGTTATAGGTCATCAAAATAAAGGGATTGTAAACGTACTAATTTGGTTAAAAAGTTTGTGATTTTTTTTAAGCGCAACAATAATATAAAAGTATAAAATAATGGGTATCATTTTAATCGTATTGACCCTCAGAATAAAGAACACACGTCATTTTTACCAGAAATTGTACGGCGTGAAAACAAAACCTTCCAAAATTAGCAAAATTGCGTTTTTCGTTTTAATTTCCCCACAAAAATAGTGTTTTTTGGTTGCGCCATACATTTTATGATATAATGAGTGATGTCATTACAAAGGACAACTGGTCGCACAAAAAACAAGCCCTCATACTAGTCTGTGGATGAAAATATAAAAGAGTTATGATTTTTAGAAGGCGAGGAGGAAAAAATAAAAACGTAAAAATTAAATTGTCTGAGTCCTTAAGGCCAAAATGGGCTGAGTCCTTAAGGGGTTAATGACCTTGTAGAGAGGTTGAATAGTAAAGTAGCAATCTTTGCAGATGATACTAAACTCTGAAAAACACCATAGAGGACAATGCACTGTTACAAATGGATCTGGATAGGTTGGAAGTTTGGGCTGGGAAGTAGCAGATGAGGTTCAACACTGATAAATGTAAGGTAATGCACATGGGGAAGAAAAATCCGGGCTAGGATTATATATTAAATGGGAGAACACTTGGGACAACTGACATGGAGAAAGGACTTGGGAGTCTTAGTTAATAGTGAATATAGCTGTAGTGACCAGTGTCGGGCAGCTGCTGCCAAAGCAAATTAAATCATGGGGTGCATCAAAAGGGGCATAGATGCCCATGACAAGGAAATAATTCTACCACTGTACAAATCACTAGTCAGACCACACATGGAATACTGGGTACAGTACTGGGCACCAGTGTACAAGAAAGATGTAGTGGAGCTGGAGAGGGTTCAAAGGCAGACAACCAGAGTAATATGGGGAATGTGAGGACTACAGTACCCAGAAAGATTATCAGAATTAGGTTTATTTAGTTTAGAAAAAAGAAGGCTTAGGGGCGACAAAATAACGATGTATAAATATATCAGGGGACAGTTCAGAGATCTCTCCCACGATCTATGTATACCCAGGACTGTATCTAGAACAAGGGGGCATCCTCTACGTCTTGAGGAAAGAAGGTTTCTACACCAGCACAGACGGGGGTTCTTTACTGTAAGAGCAGTGAGACAATGGAACTCTCTGCCAGAGGAGGTGGTCATGGTGAATTCTGTAAAAGAGTTCAAAAAGGGGATGGATGTATTTTTGGAGATTAATAACATAGCTGGTTATGTATACAAGATTTATAGGGAATGAACGTTGATCCTGGGATTTATTCTGATGCCATATATGGAGTCAGGAAGGAATTGTTACCTCTAGTATGAGGGTTTTTTGCCTTCTTCTGGATCAATTCAACTCAGTAGGGACTTATTGGGTTATAGGTTGAACTTGATGGACTCTGGTCTTTTTTCAACCTTATGAACTATGTTACTATGTTACTATCTTACTCTATAGTGTGCCCTTGTACTCTGACAGGGCAGCAGGGTTCCTACACTATTAAAGTAAGTATACACTTTCTGAGTGCTGTCACCACTCTCACCAGAATTCTAATTTATTTGTTTCAATTATCCTTATTCTTATTTTTCTGGGATAAAAATAGTTTATCTTTATCATTTCTTTGATCACAGGGGTATAGGTGTGTGTATATCTTTATACACACATATATATATATATATATATATATATATATATATATATATATATATACATGACAAAACAAGACATATTTACACAAAAGGGTCTGGTATATTGCAACATACCAACAATTTGCATTTCTCTTTTTGATGTCTCATTCTTCAGGGTCTAACCATAAAAGGGCCAGAAAATAAAGGCGGCACAGGCAATGTCCATCTTATGGTGGATTGGCGGATATTTGTAAAGAGAACATTTGTTTGACTGCTCAGAATTACCAGACAGCCAGGGTCACGTGCCTGAGGAGAAACACAAATAGATGTGTTTGCCACCAAAAAATAACACTGGACAGAATTATTGTGTTCTTTGAACAGGACTCATCAGCCTTATTATTTGTACGGATTAGCCTTGCGATGGGAGTAGATATTTGTGTACACATCCCCCCAGCTCTCATACAGTGAATGCTAGACAAAATCAGAAGTGGACAACCATAAACCATTCTTATTATACCATTTTGGCTGCATAGAGTGTGATTCACTCTGGTCATATCAGTCCCCAACAACAGATTCCAAATATATTATCTCAGAAAGGCAGGAATTATTCTGAAGGTAACAGCCTGGAGAAAAAAGAGAGATAAAGGATTTCCTTCAGCCTTGTCCTTTGCTAATAAACATGGAACTATAAAGTCCTATTCCAGAATTTAGTATGTATTTTGTTTAGTCTATCCAGAAGAAGAAATCACAATTCTGCAGTTTTTATGAAGAGACTAGAAAAATGTCTAACATTAGCTACACTGAAAGTTTTTTTCTCAAATCATCCTCTAGTAAGGAAATTATTTAAGTCAACAATAATGTACACAAATCACTCCCCTTTTGGGACTTTTCTAGGACAGTACTTAAACACCTTGCTTTACCTCCATTTGAGCCTGTCTACTCGATTGAGTTAAAATACCTTAAATGGAAGACTTTCTTTCTAGTAGTTATTGCTTCAGCAAGGGGGTCTGTGAGTTACAGGCTCGATCATGTCATTAACCTCTGAGAGACCTGGGTGATGCCCTAGCATAAAGAACTTTGCCAGGCTTTATACCCAAAGTCACATCAGCTTTAAATGTGCATCAAGAAGTCATATTGCCTGCTTTGTCTTCAGAAAATGAGTTAGAAATCTCTCCTCTGGATGGAGAGATATATGTTGACATGTTTATCTCGGACCAAACCCTTTAGATCGATGGAACATCTGTTTGTGAATTTTGTGGAAAAAGCCAATGGTAGTCACAATTCATCTTCAAAAATGTGATCCTGTTTTGCTTTGACAAAAGAGGGTCTAGATCCCCCAGAGGGTGTTAAAACTCATTCAACGAGGTTACCAGCCACATCCTAGGCAGAAAACTGCTATGTGTCCTTGCAGGAGGTCTATAGAGCAGCAATCTGGGTTTCTCCAATGTCCTTTGTGAAGCCATATCTTTTGGACTGATCTAGCAACTCAGCCCCAGAAAAAAAGAGTTCTAGAAAAAGTGTTTTACAAATAATGTGTTCCTTTTAGTTATATGTTACTTAGGTCCCATACTGTGCTGCAGAAGGATGATCAGGAAGCAAGCAAACTTTCTTACCTAAAATTTTGTTTCTTGGATTCCATAGGCCGCACAAGCTTCCTCCATCATAAAGTTTGAAGTTTGCTGTGAAAATTACTCAGTGTTTCCTTACTATCCATGGGGTTATACGGGATCCCTTATTAAGTTAATTTATTTATCAATTATGCTGATTATGTCTGCTTGCATGTTCTTGGGGCTAGAAATGTTAACCCGTTGTGTACACCCTACAGCCCAGTATATATACATGCTAATTAAGAGTTGCATAGAGCTCTTTTAACTGGGTGGATTTTGCATTTGAAATATATGAGTAACAATTCATCTTTTTTTTGTACAAATCTCAATTCCAACTACTGATCAGGATGATACACAGACAGCTTTCAGAGCAAGGCATTTATCAAATCCATTAAGTTATTTTTAATTCACAGACCACTTCAAGAGTAGTTTCTTCCATTTTTATTTTCATTTCTGTACTTACAACAGTAACATTAAGTAAGTGTAACATGAGGTAAAAGTGTGGTAAAACGTAAACAGTATTTTAACTATAACAGCGCTAAGAAATAAAAATTTTAAGACATCATACATATTACTAATACTAAGACTATATGCATTGCAATAAATATTTTATTAGTAAAGACTGATCATCTTACCATAAGCAATACTATAATTATAGATCATGCTGTCCTACAACCATCAATCAAACATATAAAGGAATATGAAAGGAATTTGCGTTAAGTCCGTTTGGTTCTAATGTTTCACTACACAATCCAAAATACTTCTCTTTGCAAAAGATGCTGTTTGATAAATTCTTCATTTATATTAACTGAAATTTCTGCCATTTCAAATCTGTAATCTAATGCTCACATTTAGAAAAATGCTGGACTACTGATGTTTTTCCGTCTCAGGATTCCACTTCTAACTGAGAGGCACACTTCAAATTCCATCTGATACTAGAAAGGAGTGTAATATGGCATATACCTGGGCTGAAGAGCACAGACAAACCAGATGAGTCAGACAAAAAGAGCAATTCTTATCTACATCAGATAAGTCCAATAATGATAGCAGTGGACGTATGGCTCTAAGGGTTTGTAAAGAGGAACAACATTTTATTTTATTTTTTTTAAATGAGAGGTCAAAAAGTAAAAACAAAGATGGTGGATAAAGTACACAGACCGACAGTGCTACACAATTAGAAAAAAAAAAGACGACACAGTCAAAAAAAGGAAAGGCCAAGAAATAATAAAGGAAGATTTGGTGGTTAATATTTTGATTAAACCCTCTACTGTCCAATGAAAATTGAATTCAAGCTTGATTTCTATAGGTTTGGCAGGAATATTAAGTTATAAATGTTCATATAAATATAAACAAATAAAAATAGATATTGCTCACCTCCTCCGTGCTTGTGCAATCGGTTCTCCTCCACAGTCTCCAATAGCAATCGAAAAGTAATCACAACACTGGTATTAAAACTTTCATTTTATTTCTTCATTGAAAGCAAGATAGCGGCACAAAGGTTTGGTGCAAACATCCAAGACAAACATGAGGTAAAACCTCCCACTGACGCGTTTCCGCCCCAACCAGGCCTTAGTCATTCTACGACTAAGGCCTGGTAGAGTGGAAACGCATTAGAGGGGGAGATTTTTACCTCACGTTTGTCTCGGATGTTTGCACCATACTTTTGTACCGCTATCTTGCTTTCAATGAGGAAATAAAATGGATGTTTTAATACCAGTAATGTGATCGCTTTTGGATTGCTATTAAAATGTTTATGTTTGATGTAAATTGCAAAAAACAGCATTATATATCTCCCCTTGATATGATACCAAAGTCACTGCGAAAAGCTTCTTCATTTGATCCTGATTTGCATACCAATAGCCTTGATATGTTGGTCGTCTTGCATGAAATTAGTAAAAAAAAAATGGACAGGAAATTTCCCATGCAGGTCTATTATTACCTAAGCATGAGCTGAGCCTGGGGTGCTATCCACTCTGCAGAATGAACCCTCCCTTGTCATTAAACTTACTGCCAAGGGAGGGGCCATAGTGGAAATTAGTAGACAATATCATCTGAATGAGGCATACAGACAACTTGCAGATGAGAAGCTGGTACCTTAGATTGAAAAATGACCCTGTGGTGTCTTTAGAGAAATAAATATATCTATTATGAAAAGAGTTAGTGATTAAATAATCTCTGATAAAATGGCAAAACCTTACCACAAATGTTCCACATCTATCTGTTTTCTACATGTTACCTAAACTCCACAATGATCGCAAGCGGCCTCCAGGGCACCTGATTGGTTCAAGATTGGGTCGTTTACTCCAACCCGAGATTCAGAAATTTAACCATTTTCTAAAAGACACACATGATTTTCTAAATAGACTTGTGTTTGTTCATGCTGTGGAATAAAGACAAAAATGATATAAAGACTCAAATGTAGAAGCAGAGGGGGCTCTAGACTTTTTGAGGCCTTAGGCAAAAATAAATCTGAGCAATCCCCCCCCCCCCAAGCGCGATAAAAAGAAGAAAAAAATAAAAGGGAAAAGTGCCACAATACAGAAAATGCACAATATCTATTTATCTATGGGTATGTAGATTAAAGTGCTGCTTTAGACAGAAATTCACAAATGATGTCTTCTCTAATCCGCGTTCCCTTTTCTTCTCCATCTGGTCTGCGCCATCATGACAATTTCTTGCAGCCACAATTCTTCACCATTAAACCTGCAAAACAAACCTACTAGGCTCCACACTTTTTTCCATGGGTGACAGAGGGGTGTAGAAGAGTGTACATGGGTGACATAGGAGTGTAGAGGAGTGTACATGAGTGACAGAGGGGTGTAGAGGAGTGTACATGAGTGAAAGAGGAGTGTAGAGGAGTGTACATGGGTAACAGAGGGGTGTAGAGGAGTGTACATGGGTAACAGAGGAGTGTAGAGGAGGGTACATGGGTAACAGAGGGGTGTAGAGGAGTGTACATGGGTAACAGAGGGGTGTACATGGGTGGCAGAGGGGTGTAGAGGAGTGTACATGGGTGACAGAGGGGCATAGGGAGTGACAAAGGGGTGTACATGGATGACAGATGGGTGTAGAAGTGTACATGAGTGACAGAGGAGTGTACATGGGTGGCAGAGGGGTGTAGAGGAGTGTATATGGGTGGCAGAGGGGTGTAGAGGGGTGTACATGGGTAACAGAGGGGTGTAGAGGAGTGTACATGGGTAACAGAGAAGTGTGCATGGGTGGCAGAATGGTGTAGAGGAGTGTATATGGGTGACAGAGGGGCCTAGGGGGTGACAAAGGGGTGTACATGGGTTACAGATGGGTGTAGAAGTGTACATGAGTGACAGAGGAGTGTACATGGGTGGCAGAGGAGTGTACATGAGTGGCAGAGGGGTGTAGAGGAGTGTACATGGGTGGCAGAGGGTATAGAAGAGTACATGGGTGACAGAGGGGTGTGCATGGGTGACAGAGAGGTGTACATGGATGACAGAGGGGTGTAGAAGAGACAGGGGTGGCCAAGGTGGACATGGATGACAGGGGGGATGGACGAGGATGACAAGGGATGACATGGGTGAACAAGGGGTGAATAGGGGTGTGGACATGGGTGACAGGGGGTAGATTGGGGGTAGACTGGGGTGAACATGTGTGACAGAGGGGTGGACAGGCGTGAAAAGGGGGTAAAAGAGGGGTGGACAGGGGTGACAAAGGGACAGAGAGGTGAATAGGGGGTGGACATGGGTGAGAGAGGGGTAGACTGGGAGGTGGATGGGGGGGTGGACATGGGTGACAGGGGGTGGACAAGGGTGACAAGGGGGTAAAAGAGGGGTGACAAAGGGACAGAGGGGTGAATAGGGGGATGGACATGAGTAACAGGGGGTAGACTGGGGGGTGGACAGGGGGGGTGAACATGGGTGACAGGGGGTCAGAGGGGTGAACAGAGGGTGGACATGGTTGACAAAGGGGTAGACTGGGGGGTTGTCAGAGGGTTGCCCAGAGGGGGTGTCAGTGGTGGCCAAGGTGGACATGGATGACGGGGGGGATGGACATGGGAGACAGGAGGGATGGACAAGGATGACAAGGGGGTTAAAAGGGGTGACAGGGGTGAACAAGGGGTGAATAGGGGTGTGGACATGGGTGACAGGGGGTAGAATGGGGGGTAGACTGGGGGGTTAACATGGGTGACAGGGGGGTGGACATGGGAGTGGACATGTGAGAAAGGGGGTGAACAGGGGTGACAGGGGGTCAGAGGGGTGGACAGGCGTGACAAAGGAGTAAAAGAGGGGTGGATATGGTTGACAGAGGGGTAGACTGGGGGGTGGTCAGAGGGGTGGAATGGGGGAGTGAACATGGGAGACAGGGGGATGAACAGGGGTGACAGGGGGTGGACAAGGATGACAAGGGGGATAAAGGGACAGAGGGTTGAATAGGGAAATGGACATGGATGATGTGGGAGAGGAGTAACAGAGGGGTGAAAAGAGTACAGTCCCTTAAGCAAGCTGGCACGGGGCGCAGCTTACAGTTCCACGGCATCTTCCCCTCTTCAGTGTAGCAGGGCACCATTTTCGGTTTACTGCAGCGCAGGGGGGAGGGGGACCGAGGAGGACGCAGGGGGGGATGCTGTGTGCGCAGTACAGGCTCCTCATCACAGGTAACTTCAGGGAGCAGTGAATTCAAGAGATAAGGATTCATCAGGACTGTGGGAGGTAGGCTGTGTGTGTGTGATGTCAGGACGAGAGGTTAGTGTAGACACCATTAACTCCTTGAAGAAACATGGTTTTGTGATAGCCTGGGGGAGTTGGGTGTAGGGAGTGTAGCTGTGCGGTGACTAAAGGGTGTCTGGTTAACCCTTTCTATTTGTGACTGTCACGATGCCGGCTGGCAGGTAGTGGATCCTCTGTGCCAGAGAGGGATTGGCGTGGACCGTGCTAGAGGATCGGTTCTAAGTCACTACTGGTTTTCACCAGAGCCCGCCGCAAAGCGGGATGGTCTTGCTGCGGCGGTAGTGACCAGGTCGTATCCCCTAGCAACGGCTCAACCTCTCTGGCTGCTGAAGATAGGCGCGGTACAAGGGAGTAGACAGAAGCAAGGTCGGACGTAGCAGAAGGTCGGGGCAGGCAGCAAGGATCGTAGTCAGGGGCAACGGCAGAAGGTCTGGAATCACAGGCAAGGAACACACAAGGAACGCTTTCACTGGCACTAGGGCAACAAGATCCGGCGAGGGAGTGAAGGGGAAGTGAGGTGATATAGGGAAGTGCACAGGTGTAAACACTAATTGGAACCACTGCACCAATCAGCGGTGCAGTGGCCCTTTAAATCGCAAAGACCCGGCGCGCGCGCGCCCTAGGGAGCGGGGCCGCGCGCGCCGGGACAGAACTGACGGGGAGCGAGTAAGGTACGGGAGCCGGGGTGCGCATCGCGAGCGGGCGCTACCCGCATCGCGAATCGCATCCCGGCCGGAGGTGGTAACGCAGCGCCCCGGGTCCGTGGAACCGACCGGGGCGCTGCAGTGAGGGAAGTGTAGCGAGCGCTCCGGGGAGGAGCGGGGACCCGGAGCGCTCGGCGTAACAGTACCCCCCCCCTTGGGTCTCCCCCTCTTCTTGGGGCCTGAGAACCTGAGGATCAGACTTTTGTCCAGGATATTGTCCTCAGGTTCCCAGGACCTCTCTTCTGGACCACAACCCTCCCAATCCACTAAAAAAAAAGTTCTTCCCCTGACCTTTTTAGAGGCCAAAATCTCTTTGACAGAGAAGATGTCCGAGGAGCCGGAAACAGGAGTGGGAGGAACAGATTTAGGAGAAAAACGGTTGAGGATGAGAGGTTTAAGAAGAGAGACGTGAAAGGCATTAGGGATACGAAGAGAAGGAGGAAGAAGAAGTTTGTAAGAGACAGGATTAATTTGACACAAAACTTTAAAAGGACCAAGATAGCGTGGTCCCAACTTATAGCTCGGGACACGGAAACGGACATATTTAGCGGAGAGCCATACCTTGTCTCCAGGGGAAAAAATGGGAGGAGCTCTTCTTTTCTTATCTGCGAATCTCTTCATGCGAGAAGAAGCCTGTAAGAGAGAATTTTGGGTCTCTTTCCATATGGTGGAAAGATCACGAGAAATTTCATCCACAGCGGGCAGACCAGAGGGCAAGGGGGTAGGGAGGGGGGGAAGAGGGTGACGGCCGTACACCACGAAAAACGGAGATTTGGAGGAAGATTCAGAGATTCTGAAATTATACGAGAATTCGGCCCAAGGTAGAAGATCTGCCCAGTCATCCTGGCGGGAGGAAACAAAATGTCGTAAATAGTCACCCAAGATCTGGTTAATTCTCTCTACTTGTCCATTGGATTGAGGATGGTATGCAGAAGAAAAATTTAATTTAATCTTGAGTTGTTTACAGAGAGCCCTCCAGAATTTAGACACAAATTGGACGCCTCTATCCGAGACGATCTGTGTAGGCAACCCGTGAAGACGAAAAATGTGTACAAAAAATTGTTTAGCCAACTGAGGCGCTGAAGGAAGACCAGGAAGAGGGATGAAATGTGCCATTTTGGAGAATCGATCAACGACCACCCAAATAACAGTGTTGCCATGGGATGGGGGTAAGTCAGTAATAAAATCCATACCAATCAGAGACCAAGGTTGTTCGGGGACAGGTAGAGGATGAAGAAAACCAGCGGGCTTCTGGCGAGGAGTCTTATCCCGGGCACAGATAGTGCAGGCTCGCACAAAGTCCACCACATCAGTCTCTAGAGTCGGCCACCAATAGAAGCGAGAGATGAGTTGCACAGATTTCTTGATGCCCGCATGACCTGCGAGATGGGAGGAGTGACCCCATTTGAGGATCCCAAGGCGTTGGCGTGGAGAAACAAAGGTCTTTCCTGGAGGAGTTTGCCTGATGGAGGCTGGAGAAGTGGAAATCAGGCAGTCAGGAGGAATGATGTGTTGAGGAGAGAGTTCAATTTCAGAGGCATCTGAGGAACGAGAGAGAGCATCGGCCCTAATGTTTTTATCAGCAGGCCGAAAGTGAATTTCAAAATTAAATCGGGCAAAGAACAGAGACCACCTGGCCTGACGAGGATTCAGCCGTTGGGCAGACTGGAGGTAGGAGAGGTTCTTGTGATCGGTGTAAATAATAACTGGAAATCTTGATCCCTCCAGCAGATGCCTCCATTCCTCAAGTGCTAATTTAATGGCTAGAAGCTCTCGATCCCCGATGGAGTAGTTCCTCTCCGCCGGAGAGAAGGTCCTGGAAAAAAAACCACAAGTAACAGCATGCCCGGAAGAGTTTTTTTGTAGAAGGACAGCTCCAGCTCCCACTGAGGAGGCATCAACCTCCAATAGGAAGGGTTTAGATGGGTCAGGTCTGGAGAGCACGGGAGCCGAAGAAAAGGCAGACTTGAGTCGTTTAAAGGCGTCTTCCGCTTGAGGAGGCCAAGACTTGGGATCGGCATTTTTTTTTGTTAAAGCCACAATAGGAGCCACAATGGTAGAAAAATGTGGAATAAATTGCCTGTAATAATTGGCGAACCCCAAAAAACGTTGGATGGCACGGAGTCCGGAGGGGCGTGGCCAATCTAAGACGGCAGAGAGTTTATCTGGGTCCATTTGTAGTCCCTGGCCAGAGACCAAGTATCCTAGAAAAGGAAGAGATTGGCATTCAAACAGACATTTCTCTATTTTGGCATAGAGTTGATTATCACGAAGTCTCTGAAGAACCATACGGACATGCTGGCGGTGTTCTTCAAGATTGGCAGAAAAAATCAGGATATCGTCCAGATATACAACAACACAGGAGTATAGTAGATCACGAAAAATTTCATTAACAAAGTCTTGGAAGACGGCAGGGGCGTTGCATAGACCAAAGGGCATGACCAGATACTCAAAGTGTCCATCTCTGGTGTTAAATGCCGTTTTCCATTCATCCCCCTCTCTGATGCGGATGAGATTATAAGCACCTCTTAAGTCCAGTTTGGTAAAAATATGGGCACCTTGGAGACGATCAAAGAGTTCAGAGATGAGGGGTAGGGGGTAGCGGTTCTTAACCGTGATTTTATTAAGACCGCGGTAGTCAATGCAAGGACGTAGAGAGCCATCTTTTTTGGACACAAAGAAGAATCCGGCTCCGGCAGGAGAGGAGGATTTACGGATAAAGCCCTTTTTTAAATTTTCTTGGACGTATTCAGACATGGCAAGAGTCTCTGGGACGGACAGAGGATAGATTCTGCCCCGGGGTGGAGTAGTGCCCGGGAGGAGGTCAATGGGACAATCATAAGGCCTGTGAGGAGGTAGAGTCTCAGCTTGTTTTTTGCAAAAAACGTCCGCAAAGTCCATATAGGCCTTAGGGAGACCGGTTACATGAGGAAGCACAGGGACACGGCAAGGTTTACTGGGAACCGGTTTTAAGCAGTCCTTGGAACAAGAGGGCCCCCAACTCTTGATCTCCCCAGTGGACCAATCCAGGATTGGGGAATGGAGTTGAAGCCAGGGAAGTCCAAGAAGGATTTCAGAAGTGCAATTGGGGAGGACCAACAGTTCAATCCTCTCGTGATGAGATCCGATGCACATTAGAAGGGGCTCCGTGCGGAAACGTATAGTACAGTCCAATCTTTCATTGTTTACACAATTGATGTAGAGGGGTCTGGCGAGACTGGTCACCGGGATGTTGAACCTGTTGACGAGAGAGGCTAAGATGAAATTTCCTGCAGATCCAGAGTCCAGGAAGGCCACAGCAGAGAAGGAGAAGGCAGAGGCAGACATCCGCACAGGCACAGTAAGACGTGGAGAAGCAGAGTAGACATCAAGGACTGTCTCACCTTTGTGCGGAGTCAGCGGACGTCTTTCCAGGCGGGGAGGACGGATAGGACAATCCTTCAGGAAGTGTTCGGTACTAGCACAGTACAGGCAGAGATTCTCCATGCGGCGTCGTGTCCTCTCTTGGGGTGTCAGGCGAGACCGGTCGACCTGCATAGCCTCCACGGCGGGAGGCACAGGAACAGATTGCAGGGGACCAGAGGAGAGAGGAGCCGGGGAGAAGAAACGCCTCGTGCGAACAGAGTCCATATCCTGGCGGAGCTCCTGACGCCGTTCGGAAAAACGCATGTCAATGCGAGTGGCAAGATGGATGAGTTCATGTAGGTTAGCAGGGATTTCTCGTGCGGCCAGAACATCTTTAATGTTGCTGGATAGGCCTTTTTTAAAGGTCGCGCAGAGTGCCTCATTATTCCAGGATAATTCTGAAGCAAGGGTACGGAACTGTACGGCATACTCGCCAACGGAAGAATTACCCTGGACCAGGTTCAACAGGGCAGTCTCAGCAGAAGAGGCTCGGGCAGGTTCCTCAAAGACACTTCGAATTTCCGAGAAGAAGGAGTGTACAGAGGCAGTGACGGGGTCATTGCGGTCCCAGAGCGGTGTGGCCCAAGCCAGGGCTTTTCCAGACAGCAGGCTGACTACGAAAGCCACCTTAGACCTTTCAGTGGGGAACTGGTCCGACATCATCTCCAAGTGTAATGAACATTGGGAAAGAAAGCCACGGCAAAACTTAGAGTCCCCATCAAATTTATCCGGCAAGGATAGTCGTATTCCAGAAGCGGCCACTCGCTGCGGAGGAGGTACAGGAGCTGGCGGAGGAGATGATTGCTGGAGCTGTGGTAGTAACTGTTGTAGCATAACAGTCAGTTGAGACAGCTGTTGGCCTTGTTGCGCAATCTGTTGTGACTGCTGGGCGACCACCGTGGTGAGGTCAGCGACAACTGGCAGAGGAACTTCAGCGGGATCCATGGCCGGATCTACTGTCACGATGCCGGCTGGCAGGTAGTGGATCCTCTGTGCCAGAGAGGGATTGGCGTGGACCGTGCTAGAGGATCGGTTCTAAGTCACTACTGGTTTTCACCAGAGCCCGCCGCAAAGCGGGATGGTCTTGCTGCGGCGGTAGTGACCAGGTCGTATCCCCTAGCAACGGCTCAACCTCTCTGGCTGCTGAAGATAGGCGCGGTACAAGGGAGTAGACAGAAGCAAGGTCGGACGTAGCAGAAGGTCGGGGCAGGCAGCAAGGATCGTAGTCAGGGGCAACGGCAGAAGGTCTGGAATCACAGGCAAGGAACACACAAGGAACGCTTTCACTGGCACTAGGGCAACAAGATCCGGCGAGGGAGTGAAGGGGAAGTGAGGTGATATAGGGAAGTGCACAGGTGTAAACACTAATTGGAACCACTGCACCAATCAGCGGTGCAGTGGCCCTTTAAATCGCAAAGACCCGGCGCGCGCGCGCCCTAGGGAGCGGGGCCGCGCGCGCCGGGACAGAACTGACGGGGAGCGAGTAAGGTACGGGAGCCGGGGTGCGCATCGCGAGCGGGCGCTACCCGCATCGCGAATCGCATCCCGGCCGGAGGTGGTAACGCAGCGCCCCGGGTCCGTGGAACCGACCGGGGCGCTGCAGTGAGGGAAGTGTAGCGAGCGCTCCGGGGAGGAGCGGGGACCCGGAGCGCTCGGCGTAACAGTGACGCCAGGGTGAGGGCTCCTCTGTAATGCTTGTCCTACCACCACCCTTGCCAAGAGCGATAGGAAGGTATAGAATAATGGAATGTCCACAACCGGAGAGTTTGCTGAAAACAGTTGGAACTTTTACTGAGGATTTTATGCAAGCTTCACAACAGGAACAGTCTCTACATGTGCAAATTCTCTTGGAGATTGACAAAGGTTGGAACCGTAAGCAATTTTGAGTCCTTAGACTGATAGGCGCTATTCCACTGGATTTAGGGGAATTAGTTGAGGTCCAGTAGTCACGCTAGCTTTAGCAGGGATTTAGTTTAGGACTCACGGTTTAGTTTAGGCTGAGGACGGTAGGTTTTCAGGCCTAGCTTGTCTTTGAAAGTTGCGCAGATCCATCCTGCTAGTCCGGCATCCACGAGAGCAGCAACCCAAGAGAGCGATAATTGGCTACAGCTCCCTTATATGGGCAAGGGCTGGACTGGAGCTAATTGGTCCAATATTGCTGTCAATCACCTTTACACAGCATTATGGGTAGCATGTGACCCAAGGACCTCCAAAGGTCCTCTAACATACCATAGAGGAATTAACATGGTCACATGACCGAAGGTCCTGCGATCCTAACAAGGTAAGCATATTATACATTATATTAAATATGCATTATTATTAAATATGTACATATATAAACATCACAGAATTAGAATAGAAGAGAGGCGACTATGGGCTTTCCCATCTAGGGGACCCTACCTGAGCATAGTTACTCTGACTTTGGGGACCACCATACAAGGTACGATATGCAATACGGTACTGGGATACCACAGTGTACATGTATGCCATGGTAGCAGTTTGGGTGTATGAAGTGCGCTTACTAGCTGAATGCTCTTCATTTACTGCTAATGCTGCACATCAGTGATTATGTCCCTTCCCTAATAAAAGTGTAAACAAAAATAAACATACATAAAAAAAATACCTGATTTCTGGTCATTTTATATACCAGAAAATTTTTTTTATTAAAAGTGATCAAAAAGTACCATCAAAATAAAAATGATACCAATAAAAACTACAGGCCACAGAGCAAAAAAATAAAAGTCCCATAAGTAAAAGTATTATAGAAGAGGACAATTTTAAGCATTAAAACCAGTATACAAGGAGGAATAAAATCCCCATACATATTACCACTATACCATTACTGACCAATTACTGAATACTGAGACCAATATTAATAATAATGTCAGTATACAAGGAACAAATTATACCGGCACAAAAAGACTGGATAATACCGCCATACTAAGTAAAAACCACTAAAACAGACTAACAATACCAATAATACCAGAATATAAACAATACAGGACCAAATAATACCGCCTCATCAGGAACAGACTTTACATCACAGAGTAACTGACTAATGCATCATACTGTTACTGAATAAAACCACTATATACAGACCTGTATTTCACTGTACAGTGACCATAAAGAAGTAGATACCAGCTGTACACAGAATCTGTATTCACTCTGATTCACTCAGAATCACTCCCCCTGTATGAAGTGTTGGATGTGTTACCACATATTTAGGCAAACTTTGCTGTTCCAAAGTCTAGGAAAGCTGGGTGAAAAAAATATGGCTGCAATTATATTCCTAACAGGAATCATCACTCAGCTTTCCTACTAGGAAAGCTGAGTGATGATTGCAGTGAGACAGATAATTACAGCCATATTTTTTTCACCCAGCTTTCCAAGACTTCAAAACAGCAAAGTTTGCCTACATTTGTGGTAATACATATAATATAATTGCAAAAATATAATTGCAGCTATATTTTTTCACTCAGCTTCCTAGACTTCCGAACAGCAAAGTTTGCCTAAACATGTGGCAACACATATTTAGACAAACTTTGCTGTTCAGAAGTCTAGGAAAGCTGGGTGAAAAAAATATGGCTGTAATTATATTTCTCACAGGAATCATCACTCAGCTTTCCTAGTAGGAAAGCTGAATGATGATTCTTGTTATTTCTCATATATTTTTTCACTCAGCTTCCTAGACTTCCGAACAGCAAAGTTTGCCTAAACATGTGATATCACATATTTAGGCAAACTTTGCTGTTCCGAAGTCTAGGAAAGCTGGGTGAAAAAATATGGCTGCAATTATATTTCTCACAGGAATCATCGAAAGCTGAATAAGGATTCCTGTGAGAAATAACAGGAATCATCATTTAGCTTTCCTACCAGGAAAGTGGGAGTGGGAGCAGACACAGTGGGAGCAGACACAGGGCGTACATGTACGCCTTGCGTCCTTAGGGTACGTTCACACGTACAGGATCTGCTGCATATTTTTGCTGCATATTTTGTGCAGCTGATTTTGCTAACCATTGAAGCTAATGGGTTGCAAAATCAGCTGCACAAAATATGCAGCAAAAATATGCAGATCCTGCACATGTGAATGTACCCTTTAAGGAAATGTTTCCTAATGAGGATGCCTCCAGCTGTTGCAAAACTACAACTCCCAGTATAAAGGCTGTCTGGGCATGCTGGAAGTTGTAGTTTTGCAACAGCTGGAGGCACTCAGGTTGGGAAACACTGCCTTAAGGGGTTAATGACAAATAAATAAGCAGTGTGTCCACATGCTGTGGGCCCAGTGGGGTCACTTTCCCTCCTCCAGTTTCCACAGGTCACATTACCAGAACAATTTTTTGAAAAATCGCAGCAAAAATGGTGCAAATTTTGATGCAATGTTTTCCAAAAATGTTTCTTGTAATGCGACCTGTTGGCAACCTGCGGACATTGGAGGAGGGAAAGTGACCTCACTGGGCTGCTACTTTACACCCCCAGCCCCTGGTTATACAGCTATTCATGGGGGAGAGAGGCAGGACACAGTGACATTACTCAACCTCACAGCCGCTCTGTGTTCCTGGGAGGCCTATCAGCTCTGGGCCCCTTCCTATCCCTATGCTGGGGGCGGAGCCATCAATCAGGTGACCTTCATCCCTGCGCTATGCTAATAATACCAGAGCAGGAGCAGCGCAGGGATATTTACATAGAAAAAGACATCAGGGAAAGTAGTGCTTGTCCGACTGGGGATCCGGGGCAAGTGTCCTGGATCCTCAGCAGCTGCAACGGGCCCTTTACCAGGTCGGTCAGTCTGCCTCTGATTTCTTCTATACCTTTACAGTCCTCACTGCTCTTATTGAAAGTCTCTAATTACACTATTTAGGCGGCTGCGAGGCCCCTTTGAGCGAAAGCCTTAGGCAGCTGCCTAAATTGCCTAATTAGAGAGCCGCTTCTTATAGAAGAATGCAAAACTGATATTGAGTTAATACAGCACTCTAATATAAGCTCCCAGATAAAAACAATAGCTGCATCGAAAAGCTTTCATACCCCCTTAGAGGTTTACCAAAAAGACAGTTAGTAAGAGCTAGACGAATCTTGGAAACTGATGAGGAATATCAAAAGATAGAAAATTATCACTCATAAGTTTGTCGATAGAGGTTATAGAAGGAAAGATATAGAACAATTATGTAACCAATATGGTGAAAAGATGGTAAGAAAATTGAATAAGTTGACCAAGAGAAAAAAAGATAAGTTCTAAAAGCATGTATTATGTATTTAGGTAAATATGACAAGCTAGCCTTTTTGAAGAAGCTCCTATGTTTGCCTACAAATGAGGCAAATCAATGGGAAACAAATTAACTAAGGGGTTACCATAGTGACATGTACACACATACACAAAAACATGTCAAATAGTGCACACACATATTTAAAAGCAATACCTAACTTGCATTTCCAAAGAGAGATGCTTTGTCCATCAATAATCTAATTCACTTTTCACGTCTTCACTTTTGTGAAAAATACAATGGGTCTTTGACATTATGCGTTAACTATAGAGTACCAAGCAAAATCATAATAAAACATCATTATCCTTCCCTCCTAATTTTTAATCTCTTTTCCCAGTAAAGTGCAGCTTTTAAAGGAGTAGTCCAGTATCTAAAAATGGAGCCCCTATCCCAGGTGGGTCCGACCGGCGGGACCCCCTCAATCTCCCACCCGACACCCCAGCTCTTTGCATGAAATGACTGTGTTGACTCCATTTCTATGACAGAGCCCGAAATACCAAAAACGTGGTATTTCCAGCTCACCCATAGAAATATATGGAAGGGACATGTCGGCCCCTGCTTTCTGCAGTGGTTGACATGCCTCCATTCTTGAAAAGAGTGGTGCGCTGTACAGGAGATTGTGGGGGTCCCAGCAGTCGTACCTCTCATGATTTGACACAAACCTTAACTTTACAAAATTATGCCTTCATAGAGCCCATATTCTGGAGGTGAGAAGAAGACAGTCTTCAACACTTGAATAGTTAGAATAGTTAGTGCAGAAGGGCGAGGTATGAGGATGGGATATAAGGACAAAAGCATCATAGTTGCTTTTAGGTTTGGATAGGAAAATCGGGCAACAGTAAAGATGTATCCAGATAAAGTATCTGCCATACTTTGCTGACCTAACCCTATGCTGCAAAAATTTCTGGAATTTATCATCTACAACTGGCAATTCATCCACAATTTCTCTTTTCTGGTGAGTTTTTTTCATTCTCTTATGTACACTGCTCAACAGACAACAAAATCACACAAAAATTATCAATGGAAATCAAATTTATCAACCCATGGAGGTCTGGATATGGAGTCACATTCAAAATCAAAATGGAAAACCACACTACAGGCTGATCCAACTTTGATGTAATGTCCTTAAAACAAGTCAAAATGAGGCTCAGTAGTGTGTGTGGCCTCCACGTGCCCGTATGACCTCTCTACAATGCCTGGACATGCTCCTGATGAGATGGCGGATGGTCTCCTGAGGGATGTCCTCGCAGACCTGGACTAAAGCATCTGCCAACTCCTGGACAGTCTGTGGTGCAATGTGGCGTTGGTGGATGGAGCGAGATATGATGTCCTAGATGTGCTCAATCGGATTCAGGTCTGAGGAATGGGCGGACCAGTCCATAGCATCAATGCCTTCCTCTTGCAGGAACTGCTGACCCACTCCAGCCACATGAGGTCGAGCATTGTCGTGCATTAGGAGGAACCCAGGGCCAACCGCACCAGCATATGGTCTCACAAGGGGTCTGAGGATCTCATCTCGATACCTAATGGCAGTCAGGCTACCTCTGGCAAGCACATGGAGGGCTGTGCAGCCCCCCAAAGAAATGCCACCCCACACCATTACTGACCCACTGCCAAATCGGTCATGCTGGAGGATGTTGCAGGCAGAAGAATGTTCTCCTCTGCATCTCCAGACACTGTCACGTCTGTCACATGTGCTCAGTGTGAACCTGCTTTCATCTGTGAAAAGCACAGGGCGCCAGTGGCAAAATTTCCAATCTTGGTGTTCTCTGGAAAATGCCAAACGTCCTGCACGGTGTTGGGCTGTAAGCACAACCCCCCCTTCTGGACATCTCCCATATGGGGCCAGGCCGCGACTCAGTTTTGCTAATGCATGTTCTATACCCAGAACCTCATCTGGTCACGCCCCTTCATTCATCTCTTTGGGAGAGGCGGAGGCACATGAACGCAGGATAGGGAATACATTTTGTTTTGTTGGATATCTTCTTTAATATGATGCAAAAATTCATTTCCATAAGCAAAAACAAATGGGAGGAAATAAATGCAAGTAAGCTAAAATACTTTCCTCTTTTTTTTATTTTTTTTTATTAACCCATTCCAGGATAAAAGTCTAAGCCAAGTATCCAGGTATTAATTGTGCCTTGTTTCTGACTCCCTGCTGCAATGGCCAAATCATTAAACCACTTAGATGCAACGTGGTTTTACAGATGAAGGGGCTCCTTAGGTAAGTCTATTGATACCCTTGCAGGGCAAATGGCAGATGTTTTATGATTTATGGCATTTTTATGGTGTGTGAACATGGCCAGATGATGAATTGCTATGGTAGGTGGGGGCCTGAAGGTAAGCCATAGTAGATTGCTTGTTAATATTTGGCTATGTTCACATATGTTAATGTAAAAATACTGCCATTTTTCTAAGTAAGAAAAGTTGCTGCAGGTTATGTCACATTTTATTATCATTTTTTTCTGGTTTATGGTAGTATTTTGTTATTCTGTCTGTCTTTTCTTACTTACAGCCGAAAAATAATAAGCATACCCAATATTTTAATGGCTGTTAGGCCATTAGGACAGCTGTTTTTTTATACAGCGTGTGCACTCCTAGCTCTTTTTTATAGGTTTTCATACAACACATTATTGTTAACTCAATTTTATGTTCGTATTTTGGTAAAACAATATGGCTTATTTTATACTATGTGAACAGTCTTACAATGATATAATATAAGCTGTTAAGCAGGGGTATTGCAGAAAACTATTAAAGTATAAAAAGTGATCATTTGCCTAAACAATATTAAAGATTGTAAAAAATAAAGTAAACAAATTATAAAGCTTATAAAAAAGAAATAAAAAAATAAGTAAGAAGGATAAAAAATTGCAAGATTCTTTATTCTTAAAAGGAAAAACTACACATTCTTAGTGTTGCTACATCTGTAACAACACAACCTGTAAAATGATCACATCATTTATCTTACATAGTTGATGCTGAAAAACTAAATAAATAAAAAAAAAAAAAAATATATATATATATATATATATATATATATATATATATATATATATATATATAAGAATTGGTGAGTTTATTCACTCCAAGAAATAAAATAAAATAATTATAATAATAATAATAATAATAATCCATAAATTAATATAAAAAAGTTGTAAACATACAGAAATGGAGCCTATTAAAACTATCCTGCAAAAAGTTATATATTACATTTACTTAAAATTGGTGCTATCAAAAAATTCAATGCTGGCAACAAAAAAAATTAACTAATTCTAGCTAATTCAATGAAAAAAAAAATTATGACTTTTGGAATTTAACGCTGTAAAAAGAAAACAAATTGCTGCATCCTTAAAGCCTGAAAGTTCTGCATCTTAAAGGGGTAATTTTTTTTTTTAAAGTCAACTCACGCCAGAAAGTTAAATAGATTTGTAAATTACTTCTATTTAAAAATCTTAATACTTCCAGTACTTATTAGTTGCAGTATGCTCCACAGGAAGTTGTTTTCTTTTTGAATGTATTTTCTGTCTGACCACAGTGCTCTCTGCTGACACCTCCATTTTAGGAACTGTCCGGAGCAGGATAGGTTTGCTATGGGGATTTGCTCCTACTCTGGACAGTTCTTAAAATGGACAGAGGTGTCAGTAGAGAACACTGTGGTGAGACAGAAAGGAAATTTTAAAAGAAAAGAACTTCCTCTGTAGTATACAACAGCTCATAAGTACTGGAAGGGTTAATATATTTAAATAGAAGTAATTTTCAAATCTGTTTAGCTTTCTGGCACCAGTTGATTTATAAAAAAACAAAAAGGTTTTCCAGTGGAGTACCCCTTTAAAGGAGTTAAATGCCCTTAGCTTTTATAATTAATATATGTATTAACATGTAAAGTATTTCTCAGGTTATTTAAATAACAACAGAAAATATAGTTGGTAAAACACTATAACTCAAGGTGACACAAAAAGCTAATAAATGCATGACATGATTTTCATTTAGTCGTCTACCACTCATTCATTGCACGGTGTTGTAAGATTTCATCACCAACAGCCTAAAGCATCAATACAAGGTCTCACTCCAGTGCTTCTTCTGCTGCTTCTTCTCAGCAGATAGTAAGCAAGTACGGACAATACCTTGCTATGTTCTTCTAGGGGGAGGTATTTAATCAATTTCATTATAATGCAAAATTCTCTTCAATTTTACACAGCATGAACGCTGAACATTGCTCTGTAGCTCCACATGGCTGAGTCTTTAATCAACTGCGCAATCATCAGGAAAATTAGGGAGATGAGATTTTGGATTCAGCAGTGGGGTGCCCAGAAGCTTTTACTACAGCAGAAAGAATATATATATATATATATATATATATATATATATATATATATATATATATATATACACAGTGGTCCCTCAAGTTTCAATATTAATTGGTTCCAGGAAGACCATTGTATGTTGAAACCATTGTATGTTGAGACCATAACTCTATGGAAACCTGGTAATTGGTTCTAAAGGCACCAAATTGTTATCTAAAAATAGGAAAAAGTGAGGATTAAACAAAAATAAGTAGATAACTAATATAGGGAACACAAGTCCTTACATATAAAAGTATATATTTCAATCACTGTCTATGTAGAGAACAGGAGCTTTTTGAGGGTCCTGTACAGTACACACAGTGTCCCAAAAAAAAAGTAAAATGGAGCCGCCCTTACTTGGTGTCCAAAAGAGCAGCTAAGTGTGGCACAGGTTAAAAGTATTGCAGAACATGTAGTACCTCCATGTACTATGGGGGGTGCTACCAGACAGCCAGTCAGTGCATACGCCTCAGTAATACAGGGGTTTTACCATTGAATGCCCATTCTGATTGGTCAGATCTTCCAGCCATTTACATGTCTCACAGATCTGAACTGTCTGTAGCATTGTATGTTGAGTCTGGTTTCAAGTTACAATGGTCCAGATAGACCATTGTATGTTGAAACTATTGTATGTTGAGGACATTGTAAGTTGAGGGATCACTGTATAGATAGATAGACCAGAAGAAACAGTACAACCAGGGAGAGGCAAAGAGGGTGCCAGCAGTCCATCCAGAACAACCTTGGTTCAGGGCCACTTAAATACAAAGGTAGAAAGTCGGATAGCAGCACTTCAAACAAAATGATTAGGATGAAAAAATCTCTTGTTTTATTCCATCCAAAGTGCAACGTTTCGGTTGCCCAGTGCAACCATTTTTAAGCAAGTTACAAGTGAATTGTGCAGCATATAAATAGGGATAGCAATTAAGTATCTAATTACAGTAAAATACAATAAAGTGCAAATACAGTGAATCATAAATAGTGATGAGCGGCATATGCCATATTCGAATTTGCGATATTTCGCGAATATGCGGACGAATATTCGTCCCATATTCGTGAAATTCGAATATTCGTTATATTCATGATGTTTTTTTGAATTGCGAAATTTTGCTATTGCGAATGCGAAATTAATTGCGAAATTTCGCTCGTCTGCGCATGTGCGCTATAACATCATGCAAGGGACGTTGCTAGGGACGTTGCTAAGCTCTGACAACTGTGCTTGCAGAACTCTCATTGGCTCACAGGCATAAGTAGGGCGGAATTTCCACGAATATTCGCATTGCGAATATTCGTATTGCGAACATTCGCAATGTGAATATTCGCAAGAATAAACCTTTCGCCTCACAGTCTCATCCCTTGGTCTTTAATGATACAAGCATTGCATTTATCAGTCGAAGGAGATCCCTACAATGTGCTCAGTTTTTAAAACAGTTTGAAAAAAAGATGAACATTCGTAATAGCGAATTTTAATCGCGAAATTCGTAATATTCGCAAATTCACGAATATGCGATATTCTCGACGAATATTCAAATTGCAAATATTTGTGAGCAACACTAATCATAAATACCAAATACAGATGGCTAGGTGTACAGGTCATGATGGTGCCATTAATATTTATATTACATACAGTAAAATCTCAATAAATTGCCAGCAGTGCTTAATGTCGAATTTTGTGTTACTCCTGACATATCTTAAGTACTTTTGTGAATCTGATCTATGATGTTTAGTGTATCAAATGGATTGTGCGCCTTATTGTATATTTATTTGCACGCATTTATTTATTATTTATTTGCACATACATCACGTCACAACGTGGACTGAGGAATATCCCCACCAAGTGTACATTATGTTTTTATATGTTTTTTTCTGATTCTGGAGAGGACTCAGTGGGGCCAATTCTCTTAGTTCTCCTAATGCTATTCTCTGACCTTATTCACATTGGTTTACGGTTTGGATGCGGTTCTGCCTATATGTGACCACTGTCTCTAATACTGTTATTGAGTGAAACCGCACTCCTGATCTGGGAGAGGTGGCTGCTGGTTGCTGCCCAGGTCCTGGAAGTTTTTACCCTGATACACTGTGGTTTCCATGGTGTTAAAGTGATATGGCGGGCACTAAAAATGTTTTGAGACTGCTGTGGTCCAGTGGCGCTAGGAACCCTGTGCTAAACTGGCCAATGAGTTTGCCCATACCTACACCATTATGCATATGCCCAGACCTAATATATCCGCCCCTGCCGCTGTTTGCCACCGCGGGCATGTGCACGCAACCTATGCCCTTTGCTGACATCATATGACGATTCTCAGTGGTGATTGGCCCTAACTGCGTTCCCTCTTCTGGTCTATATGCCGGCCACGTGGGACGTCATCCCCACGCTATGGTGCCGAGTGTGGTTATTCCTCATTGGTGAGTGTAAACTCGTTTCCGGTTTTGATATAATGATTGTACACCTTTTTGCACATGCATATGATTGTATACATCATCTCATTTAGCACTGCTGGCACTTCATTGAGATTTTACTGTAGGTAAAATGAATATTAATGGCACCATCATGACCTGTACACCTAGCCATCTGTATTTGGCATTTATGATTCACTGTATTTGCACTTTATTGTATTTTACTGCAATGAGATACTTAATTGTTATCCCTATTTATATGCTGCACAATTCACTTGTAACTTGAAAATGGTTGCACTTGGCAACCGAAACATTGCCCTTTGGATGGAATAAAACA
Source organism: Hyla sarda (assembly GCF_029499605.1). Classification (NCBI taxonomy): domain Eukaryota; kingdom Metazoa; phylum Chordata; class Amphibia; order Anura; family Hylidae; genus Hyla; species Hyla sarda. The sequence continues at coordinate 270,919,580 of NC_079190.1, read as the reverse complement.
AGAGATTTTTTCCCCCAATCATTTTTTTTGGAGTGCTGCAATCCGACTTTCTACCTTTGTAGATAGATAAATAAATAGATAGAAATGCACCATTTAGCTATAACATTAAGCCCACTAACAGGTTAAATACTAGAAATATCTCAATACAATGATATCACCAGTCAAAGTGTACAGTATATCAGTCAGTGAAAGAGCAGTTTGTTCTTGAAGTTGATTTGTTAGTCGTATTATTTCTGTTTGTTAAATTATTTAAGAATTTGCTATATGGTGAGCGCAATATTACTGCTGGTAGCGGCGGATTTCCTACTCAAAGTCATAAGCTGGCACACAGAGCTACCCAGCTGCAGCAGGGAGCTTGCTCTGCAGTCGCTTTGTGGCTGTCGGCGGCAGGGCATCTGCAGTGGCATATAGGCTGTATGTGACCCTACCGTGTTAATATGTGGTCATATGTCACAATATGGATATACTGTAAATGTGTCGCCTAATGATCATCTAGAGAACGTGTCATCATCTAGGTCTAAAAGAAATTTGAATATGTTCTTCACCAGGTCATTTTTAAGTTAGAGTTTAATAGTTTTGTCCTCAAATAAACCCCATGTATGTTGGGTGAAATACAGGGTGGGCCATGTATATGGATACACCTTAATAAAATGGGAATGGTTGGTGATATTAACTTCCTGTTTGTGGCACATTAGTATATGTGAGGGGGGGAAACTTTTCAAGATGGGTGGTGACCATGGCGGCAATTTTGAAGTCAGCCATTTTGAATCCATTTTTTGTTTTTTTCAATAGTAAGAGGGTCATGTCACACATCAAACTTACTGGGAATTTCACAAGAAAACAATGATGTGCTTGGTTTTAACATAACTTTGTTCTTTCATTAGTTATTTACAAGTTTCTGACCACTTATTAAATGTGTTCAATGTGCTGCCCATTGTGTTGGATTGTCAATGCAACCCTCTTCTCCCACTCTTCACACACTGATAGCAACACCGCAGGAGAAATGCTAGCACAGGCTTCCAGTATCCGTAGTTTCAGGTGCTGAACATCTCGTATCTTCACAGCATAGACAATTGCCTTAAGATGACCCCAAAGATAAAAGTCTAAGGGGTCAGATCGGGAGACCTTGGGGGCCATTCAACTAACCCACGATGACCAATCCACTTACCAGGAAACTGTTCATCTAGGAATGCTCGGACCTGACACCCATAATGTGCTGGTACACCATCTTGCTGGAAAAACTCAGGGAACGTGCTAGCTTCAGTCCATAAAGAGGGAAACACATTATCATGTAGCAATTTCGCACATCCAGTGGCCTTGAGGTTTCCATTGATGAAGAATGGCCCCACTACCTTTGTACCCCATACCACACCATACCATACATTTTTGTGTTCCAACAGTCTTGTGTTCCAACAGTCTTGGAGGGATGTGGGTTAGTGTCAGACCAATAGGGGTGGTTTTGTTTGTTAACTTCACCATTCACATAAAAGTTTGCCTCATTACTGAACAAAATCTTCTGCGTAAACTGAGGGTCCTGTTCCAATTTTTGTTTTGTCCATTCTGCAGCACCTGAAACTACGGATACTGAAAGCCTGTGCTAGCATTTCAAGGGTTGCATTGACAATTCAACACAATGGGCAGCACATTGAACACATTTTATATGTGGTCAGAAACGTGTCAAGAACTCATGAAAGAATAAAGTTACGTTAAATCCAAGCACATTATTGTTTTTCTTGTGAAATTTCCAAGACGATGTGTCACATGACCCTCTTCCTATTGAAAAAACCAAAGTTGGTTTTAAAATGGCCGCCATGGTCACGACCCATCTTGAAAAGTTTCCCCCCTCATATATACTAATGTGCCACAAACAGGAAGTTAATATCACCAACCATTCCCATTTTATTAAGGTGTATCTATATAAATGGCTCACCCTGTATATATACATATATATATATATATATATATATATATATATATATATGTATATATGTGGTAGAGTGTGATGCAAAGGGGAGATGGAAGTGCCCTATGGGCAGATGGCATATTAATCCCTTGATGAAAGGGCGTGGTTTATCCTCGATACCACCCGAAGGTATGCCGCTAGATCCTGGGCTAGGCACGGGGGCAATAATGACTCCGATGCCAAGTTACAGAAAACTGTAGCTTTACTGAGGGTAGACAGATGGTAAAGTCTATACAGTTCAGTCAGGGCCCACTGAGGAAACCAGTGACTCAGAGGCCTTAAGGGCTCACTTGGACTTGTAGTAGATGGGGTCAATTTAATGCAGGCCACATTGACTTGACACATGATGACTGTGACTGACTTGACTCAGGACTGACAATACTGAGAGGCTTACTTGTAGCTGTCTGTGGCTGCAGACTGGACTTGAGGCCTCCTATGACTCTGGACACTCTCTAGGACTCGATTTGACCTCAGCAAAGACTTGTAAGGAAAGAGAGAAAGCTAGCTCTACCAAGGGCTTATATGGTGGAGACTAGCAGGAAGCCCATAGGGATCACCTGGTCACTGGTACCTCACAACAATAGCATGACAAGTCACATGGTAAACAGTCTTAACCCCTTAACCCCTTAAGGACTGAGCCCTTTTTCACCTTAAGGACTGAGCCATTTTTTGCAATTCTGACCACTGTAACTTTAAACATTAATAACTCTGGAATGCTTTTAGTTATCATTCTGATTCCGAGACTGTTTTTTCGTGACATATTCTACTTTAACACAGTGGTAAAATTTTGTGTTAACTTGCATCCCTTCTTGGTGAAAAATCCCAAAATTTGATGAAAAATTAGAAAATTTAGCATTTTTCTAACTTTGAAGCTCTCTGCTTGTAAGGAAAATGGATATTCTAAATAAAATTTTTTTATTCACATTTCCAATATGTGTACTTTATGTTTGCATCAAAAAATTGACGTGTTTTTACTTTTGGAAGACACCAGAGTGCTTCAAAGTTCAGCAGCAATTTTCAAATTTTTCACAAAATTTTGAAACTTGCTTTTTTTCAGGGACCAGTTCAGGTTTGAAGTGGATTTGAAGGGTCTTCATATTAGAAATACCCCACAAATTACCCCATTATAAAAACTGCACCCCCAAAGTATTCAAAATGACATTCAGTCAGTGTTTTAACCCTTTAGGTGTTTCACAGGAATATCAGCAAAGTGAAGGAGAAAATTCACAATCTTCATTTTTTACACTCGCATGTTCTTGTAGACCCAATTTTTGAATTTTTGCAAGGGGTAAAAAGGAGAAAATTTTTACTTGTATTTGAAACCCAATTTTTCTCGAGTAAGCACATATGTCATATGTCTATGTTAATTGTTCGGCGGGCGCAGTAGAGGGCTCAGAAGGGAAGGAGCGACAAATGGTTTTTGGGGGGAATGTCACCTTTAGGAAGCCCCTATGGTGCCAGAACAGCAAAAAAAAAAACACATGGCATACCATTTTGGAAACTAGACCCCTCGGGGAACATAACAAGGGGTAAAGTGAACCTTAATACCCCACAGGTGATTCACGACTTTTGCATATGTAAAAAAAAATAAAAATTTCCTAAAATGCTTGGTTTCCCAAAAGTTTTACATTTTTAAAAAGGGTAATAGCAGAAAATACCCCCAAAATTTGAAGCCCAATTTCTCCTGATTCAGAAAACACCCCATATGGGGGTGAAACGTGCTCTGCTGGCGCACTACAGGTCTCAGAAGAGAAGGAGTCACATTTGGCTTTTTGAAAGCAAATTTTGCTCTGGGGGCATGCCACATTTAGAAAGCCCCTATGGTGCCAGAACAGCAAAAAAAAAAACACATGGCATACTATTTTGGAAACTAGACCCCTCGGGGAATGTAACAAGGGGTAAAGTGAACCTTAATACCCCACAGGGGTTTCACAACTTTTGCATATGTAAAAATAAATTATAATTTTTTTTCTAAAATGCTTGTTTTCCCAAAAAAATTACATTTTTAAAAAGGGTAATAGCAGAAAATACCCCCCAAATTTTAAGCCCAATTTCTCCCGATTCAGAAAACACCCCATATGGGGGTGAAAAATGCTCTGCTGGCGCACTACAGGTCTCACAAGAGAAGGAGTCAAATTTGACTTTTTGAAAGCAAATTTTGCTCTGGGGGCATGCTGCATTTAGGAAGCCCCTTTGGTGCCTCGACAGCAAAAAAAAAAAACCACATGGCATACTATTTTGGAAACTAGACCCCTTGAGGAACGTAACAAGGGGTTAAGTGAACCTTAATACCCCACAGGTGTTTCACGACTTTTGCATATGTTAAAAAAATAAATTAATAAATGTTTACCTAAAATGCGTCTTTTCCCAAAAATTTAACATTTTTAAAAAGGGTAAAAGCAGAAAATACCCCCCCAAAATTTGAAACACAATTTCTCCCGAGTACGGCGATACCCCATATGTGACCCTAAACTGTTGCCTTGAAATACGACAGGGCTCCAAAGTGAGAGCGCCATGCGCATTTGAGGCCTAGATTAGGGACTTGCATAGGGGTGGACATAGGGGTATTCTACACCAGTGATTCCGAAACAGGTTGCCTCCAGCTGTTGTAAAACTCCCAGCATTGGACAGTCAGTGGCTGTCTGGTAATACTGGGAGTAGTTGTTTTGCAACAGCTGGAAGCTCCGTTTTGGAAACCGTGGCGTACCAGACGTTTTTCATTTTTATTGGGGAGGGGGGCTGTGTGGGGGCTGTGTAGGGGCATGTGTATATGTAGTGCTTTTTACTTTTTATTTTATTGTGTGTTAGTGTAGTGTTTTTAGGGTACAGTCGCTCGGGTGGGGGTTCACAGTAGTTTCTCTCTGGCAGTTTGAGCTGCGGCAGAAAATTTGCCGGATACTTACTGTAAACCTCCGCCCTTTTGAGTGTACCCTGTACATTCACATTGGGGGGGGGGGGGGGAGAAACAACCAGCTGTTGCAAAACTACAACTCCCAGCATGTATGGTCTATCAGTGCATGCTGGGAGTTGTAGTTTTGCTACAGCTGGAGGCACACTGGTTGTGAAACACCGAGTTTGGTAACAAACTGAGTGTTTTGCAACCAGTGTGCCTTCAGCTGTTGCAAAAGCTACAACCCCCAGCATGTACGGACAGCGGAAGGGCATGCTGGGTCTTGTAGTTATGCAACAGCTGGAGGCATACTACTTTGGCAGGGGATGCTGGGGATTGTAGTTATGCAACAGCTGGAGACACACTGGTGTGCTACTTGTTTCACAACCAGTGTGCCTTCAGCTGTTGCAAAACTACGACTCTCAGCAGTCACCGACAGTCAATGGGCATGCTGGGAGTTGTAGTTATGCAACCAGCAGATGCACCACAACAACTGCCAGCATGCACTTTAGCTAATTGTGCAAGCTGGGAGTTTTTGTTATACAACAGCTGAAGGTACACTTTTCCATTGAAAAAATGTGCCTCCAGCTGTTGCAAAACTATAAGTCCCAGCATGCCCATAAGGGAATGCTGGGAGTTGTGGTGGTCTGCCTCCTGCTGTTGCATAACTACAGCTCCCAGCATGCCCTTTTTGCATGCTGGGAGCTGTTGCTAAGCAACAGCAGGAGGCTGTCACTCACCTCCTGCTGCTGCTCAGGGAACAGGTCAGTCCCGCCGCTGCAGCCGCCGCCGTCACTCCTGGGGCCCCGATCCCAACATTGACGCCGGGGATCGGGGTTCCCAGCTCCCAGGGTCCACGTCCCGCACCCGCTCACGTGCTTCGGAAGAGGGCTGGAGCAGGTTGCGGGATCGACACCCGCAGCAGGTGCCCTGATTGGTCGGCCGATAAACCGGCCAACGAATCAGGGCGATCGTGAGGTGGCACCAGTGCCACCTCACCCCTGCTGGCTATGGCTGTTCGGGGCCGTCAGAGATGGACCCGAACAGCCTGTATTTCCGGGTCACCGGGTCACTGGAGACCCGATTGACCCGGAATCTGCCGCAGATCGCTGGACTGAATCGTCGCCGACATGGAGGGGCATCATGACCCCCCTGGGCAATATGCCGCGATGCCTGCTAAACGATTTCAGCAGGCATCGGGCACCGGCTCCCCTCCGGCTAGTGTCGGGGGGCCGGGATTTGACAGGATGTACTCAAACGTCCTGAGTCCTGAAGGACTCGGAAAAGGGACCGTTTGAGTACGTCCTGCGTCCTTAAGGGGTTAAGGACGGAAGGTGTACCCATACGCCCGCGTTTCAAAGTCCTTAAGGACTGAGGGCATACAGGCATCCCGGCACATCGCCGAGATCGGTCATGAGACACCCCCCCGCGCATATCGCCAGCAATTCAGACCGGCGGTCTGCAGCGATTCTGGGTCATACGGGTCTCCGGTGACCCGGTTACCCGGAAAATTACGGGTTCGAGGCTGTCCAAGACACCCACGATCCCCCTAAAGGGATAGGAGTGAGGAGGCAGGGGTTCCCCCCCCCCTATCCCTACTATTGGTCGGTCAGAAGTGACCGACCAATAGCAGATTGGTGGCTGGGGGGTTAAAGTTCGGTTCCCCCGCTCTTCCCACCCACTGTAGTTGGGGCAGAATAGGGGTACCTGGGATGACTGATGCCGGAGGTCACTTACCAGTGGCGGGCGGCGATCGGTGGCGGGCAGCGATGATGTGCAGCTCCCTGGTGCGGCGATCCTACGGAAGCCGGTGAGTTGTACCTATACAGTGGTCTCTAAACTGTAGCCCTCCAGATGTTGAAAAAGTATAACTCCTAGTATGCCCAGACAGCTGTTTGCTGTTTGGGCATGCTGTGATTTGTAGTTTTGCAACAGCTGTAGGGCTACAGTTTGGAGATCACTGTGCAGTGGTCTCTAAACTGTGGCCCTCTAGATCTTGCAAAATTACAACTCCCAGCATGCACGAACAGCAAACGGCGGTCTCCCCATGCTGGGAGTTGTAGTTGCCTACCTCCAGCTGTTGTATAACTACATCTCACAGCATGTCCTTCGGTGATCAGTACATGCTGGGAGTTGTAGTTTTCCAAGAGCTGGAGGCACACTGGTTAAAAAATACTAACAGAACCTAACTGAAGATTTTCCAAACTGTGCGCCTCCAGCTGTTGCAAAAGTACAACTCACAGCATTCATGGTCTGTCAGTGCATGCTGGGAGTAGTAGTTTTGCAACAGATAGAGGTTCCCCCCCCCCCATGTGAATGTACAGGGTACATTCACACGGGCAGGTTTACACTGAGTTTTCTGCTTCAAGTTTGAGCTGCGGTAAATTTTTCTGCCACAGCTCAAACTCCTAATGGGAAACCCACGGTAAACCCCCGCCTGTGTGAATGTACCCTAAAAACACTACACTACATTAACACAAAATAAAGGTTAAAACACTACATATACACCCCCTTACACTGCTCCCCCCTCCCAATAAAAATGAAAAACGTATTACACAGTAGTGTTTCCAAAACGGAGCCTTCAGCTGTTGCAAAACAACAACTCCCAAGATTTCCAGACAGCCACTGACTGTCCAGGCATGCTGGGAGTTTAGCAACATCTGGAGGCACCCTGTTTGAGAATCACTGGCTTAGAATACCCCTATGTCCACCGCTATGCAATCCCTAATTTAGTCCTCAAATGCGCATAACGCTCTCTCACTTTGGAGCCCTGTCGGATTTCAAGGAAACAGTTTAGGGCCACATATGGGGTATTTCCGTACTCGGCAGCAATTGAATTACAAATTTTGGGGGGCTTTTTCTCCTTTTATTCTTTATGAAAAGGAAAAGTTGGGGTCTACACCAGCCTGTTAGTGTAAAAAGATAAAAAATGTTACACTAATATGCTGGTGTTGCCCCATACTTTTTATTTTCACATGAGATAAAAGGAAAAAAAGACCCCCAAAATTTGTAACATAATTTCTCCTGAGTACGGAAATACCCCATATGTGGGCGTAAAATGCTCTGTGGGCACACAACAAGGCTCAGTGGTTCTGACATAAACACAAAAAAATAAATTCCCACGTGTGACCTCATTTTGGAAACTACACCCCTTAGGGAACGTAACAAGGGGTATAGTGAGCCTTTACACTCCACAGGTGTTTGACAAATTTTCATTAAAGTTAGATGGGAAAATTAAAATAATGTTTTGACAAAAATGCGGGTGTAAAATTTTTATCCCCATATGTGGATGTTAAGTGTTCTGCGGGCAAACTACAATGCTCAGAAGAGAAGGAGCGCCATTGGGCTTTTGGAGAGAAAATTTGTCCGGAATAAAGGCCATGTGTGTTTACAAAGCCCGCATAGTGCCAGAACAATGCACCACCCCCACATGTGACCCAATTTTGGAACCTACCCCTTCAAGGAATGTAATAAGGGGTGCAGTGAGCATTTACACCCCACAGGTGTCTGACAGATTTTTGGAACAGTGGTTCGTGAAAATGAAAAATGTAATTTTTGATGTGCACAGCCCACTGTTCCAAAGATCTGTCAAACTCCAGTGAGGTGTAAATGCTCACTGCACCCCTTATTAAATTCTGTGAGGGGTGTAGTTTCCAAAATGGGGTCACATGTGGGGGGGGGGTCCACTGTTCTGGCACCACGGGGGGCTTTGTAAATGCTCATGGCCCCCGAATTCCATTCCAAACAAATTCTCTCTCCATAAGCCCAATGGTGCTCCTTCTCTTCTGAGCATTTGATTTCAGAGCACTTGATGTCCACACATGGGGTATTTCAATACGCAGAAGAAATGGGGTTACAAATTTTGGGCGGCATTTTCTCCTGTTACCCCTTGTAAAAATGTAACATTTTGGGAAAAACTTGCATATTGTTGATTTTTTTTTCTTATGTACACATCCGACTTCAACGAAAAGTTGTCAAACACTTGTGGGGTGTTAAGGCTCACTATACCCCTTTTTACGTTCCTTGAAGGGTGTAGTTTCCACAATAGTATGCCGTGTTTTTTATTTTTTTTTATTTGCTGTTCTGGCACCATAGGGGCTTCCTAAATGTGACATGCCCCCCAAAAACCATTTCAGCTAATTTCACTCTCCAAAATCCCATTGTCGCTCCTTCCCTTCTGAGCCATCTAGTGCACCCACGGAGCACTTTACATCCACATATGAGGTATTTCCTTACTTGAGAGAAAATGGGTTACATATTTTGGGGGGTATTTCTCTCCTTTTAACCCTTGCAAAAATTTAAAAAAACGGCTCTACAAGAACATGCGATTGTAAAAAATGAAGATTTTGAATTTTCTTCTTCACTTTCCTGCTATTCCTGTGAAACACCTAAAGGGGTAACAAACCTTCGGATGTCATTTTGAATACTTTGAGGGGTGTAGTTTTTATTATGGGGTAATTTATGCGGTATTTCTAACATGAAAGCCCCTCAAATCCACTTCAAACTGATCTGGTCCCTGAAAAATTCAGATTTTGAAATTTTCATGAAAAATTGTAAAATTGATGCTGAACTTTGAAGCCCTCTAATGTCTTTCAAAAGTAAAAACATGTCAATTTTATGATTCAAACATAAAGTAGACATATTGTATATGTGAATCAATATATAATTTATTTGGAATATCCATTTTCCTTACAAGCAGAGAGTTTTAAAATTAGTAAAATGCTACATTTTCAAAATTTTCGTGAAATTTTAGGATATTTCACCAAGAAAGGATGCAAGTAACAATGAAAATTTACCACTATGTTAAAGTAGAATATGTCACTAAAAAATTTTTTCGGAATCAGAATAAACAGTAAAAGCATCCAGAGTTATTAATGCATAAAGTGGTCAGTGGTCAGAATTTCAAAAAAGGGCTCGATCCTTAAGGTGAAAAAGGGCTCAGTCCTTAAGGGAATAAAGTGACAACACTTTCTGAACACATTACATAAAAACATATTTACATTAGGGATAGATGCAAGGGGGCCAGAGGACACTGTAGGGAGGCTGCCTGACAGGGCAGCAAAGGTACGGGGTAACACCTACCGTACTGGGCAACCACAAACTCCCCCTCTTGAATACAGCCGTCCTCAGCCCCCAGTCCTGGAGGGAATCACTCTGGATGGAATGGAGGGGTGCTCTTTCATCCTTGCGCACGTTCTTGGGGACGTTACAGACAGCACATTCAGTGCACCAATTCTCAATGTTGCTCCGCATATCGATCCAATAGAATCCTCGCCTGACAGTAGCTCTGGTCTTGTGGACTCCAAAGTGTCCCGACTCATCATAGTATGCATTGAGGACCATCGCCACATCTCTTCGGGGAACCAGAATCTGATGAAGTCAATCACCTGAGACCGGATCCAAAGAATTTTGTTACAACAGTCCTTTGTGCACAAACAGTCGCTTCTTCTGTCAACACAGAAATTTCAGCTCGTAGTCACGCTGGGCTGGTTGGTACCTTTTTCGTCAGAAGGTAGTCCAACAGATTCCCCATGACTCGACTTTCGTCCTGAAGAGTCTTCCAGGTGTGTAGGTCTTCTTTAACCTTTTCGGACTTGGGTTCACCATCCATGATGACATTCACAATATTCTGGTTCACGAACCATTGATAGAATGAGGGCATTGACAGGGGGTTCTCTGCAATCCTAGACAGTACGTCGGCATTGACATTTGACTTGCCGCTTCTGTACTTGATGGTAAAACTGTAATTGGCGAATCTTGAAGCTCAACGCTGCTCGATGGCACCAAACTTTGCAGTGTTCATGTGGACCAACAGGTTATATTATCCTTGTAGACAGTAAATGGCGTGGCAGCCAAATAGTCTTTGAACTTTTCGGTCACAGCCCACACCAGGGCGAGAAGTTCCAACTTGAATGAGCTGTAATTTGCACCGTTCTTCTCTACTCCTCGGAGGTTACGACTGGCATAGGCAATTACTCTCTCTTTCCCTTCCTGGATTTGGGACAGGATGGCTCCCAGACCTTCAAAACCGGCATCAGTATACAGATGGAACAGCTGACTGTAGTCTGGATACCCAAAAATGGGTGATTCTGTCAGCAGACGTTTGAGAGCTTGAACCGCCATCTCTTGCTCTTTGGCTCATTCAACAGGTAGTCTTCCATTGTAGTTCTCCTTTGCTGTACACCGTAAGAGAGCTGTGAGGGCGAAGTGGGAAATGAAATGGCGGTAGTAGCCGGCAAACCCCAGGAAGCTCTTGACATCTTTCACTGTGTGCTGGGTTGGCCATTTCTTTTTTTTTTAACAAGTCTGTTTTTATTTTTTACATAACAGTAATCAAAATACAATGATAACAATGAATAGGATCTACACAATGTATTCTCTTTGCTGGATGGAGCAATAAGCAATCGGAATGGTACATGTGCACTGTATATATAGCCTTTTACATAGAAAAGAGACATGCACAGATATGTAATCCTGGAAAGATCCCATTATTAAAACACAAAAATCAACAAACAAAACAAGTCACGTGAATCGAGCCGGTAAAGAATTTGTTACCCTTGAGTGAAATAGAGTGGTGAGCTAGCTAGAACAGCTAAGGGTTCATCAGTTAAAATATGATCTCTAGGAGGATGAAAGCTAGATAAGTATATCAGTGTGGAGGGGGGGGGGGGTGGGAGGGGGGGAAGGGATATACCAGGAAGTCCTGTGTGGCGTAGCACTCCTTGAGGTTGTACATTGCGGTAGTCTATTCGTGAGGTCCGGATACTTTGAATCTGTTTAAAAAGAGGGCAATGGCGTAGAGAGGGACTGTGTCATGCAAAGGCGCTTATACGAGAGCCAGGGTCCCCATAACATTTCAAACTTGTCATGGGTGAGGGATGACCAGCTGGATAGTTCCATTCTGCATATTTGATTCAACTTCTCTATCCATTGTGTTTTTGTGGGAGGTACGGTTTGTCTCCATAATTGGGGAATAAGAGCCTTAGCTGCTGCTATCATGTGGGTAGGCAGGGATTTGTTTGAGGGTTTTAAGGAAGGTATAGGTAGGGCAAGGGCTATAACAGCCATTGAGAGCGTGATCGAACTCTTACACACCGTATTAATTGTATCCTCTACAGCCTTCCAATAAGGTTGGATCATTGGGCAACTCCACCAAATGTGTGTTAGATCGCCCAAGCCTCCCCCACATCTCCAACAGGAGTTAGAGTTCAGGAGGCCAAGTCTGCACAGCACTTCGGGTGTTTTGTACCATCGAGAGAATAATTTAAAATGGTTCTCTTGTAGTTTGACACACCGAGAGAATCCATGAGAATTGCGAAGGACAAACCTCCTCTGGTTATCTGTGAGTTGTATTTTTAATTCTGTTTCCCAAGAGTGCAAGTACAGAGGGTCACCAATGCTAGCATCTGTTAATAGGGACTTGTGAAAAACAGCAAGTTTCATCTTAGTATTTTTGTTGGTAGAATATATGTCATCTAGCCATGTGGTGGATCGGGTTGGCCATTTCTTGACAAATGCCACCTTTGCAGGATTAGGCTGGACAACCTGACCCAAGTAGTGGACCTGAGGTTTGAGCAAATGACACTTTGATGGTTTGATGTTCATCCCATGCTTGATCAGGACTTGGAAGACGTCTGACAGATGACTGAGGTGTTCCTGGTAGGACTTGGAATACACAATGACCAATTGTCCAGGTACAATAGGACACTTTGAAAATCCAGATGGCCCAGGCACCTTTCCATCAGATGCTGGAACGTAGTAGGGGCATTGCACAACCCAAACAGCATACTTTAAAACTCGAACAGTCCCATGGATGTTACGAAGGTGGTCTTCTCCTGATCCTTCACGGCCATGGGCACTTGCCAATATCCACTGGTTAAGTCCAGGCTGGAGAAGTAAGCAGCCGACCCGAGGGCGGTGAGTGACTCCTCGATCCTTGGCAATGGATAAGCATCCTTGTGTGTGACATTGTTCAATTTCCTGTAATCGACACAGAAACGGATGGTTCCATCCTTTTTCTTGACTAGGACAAGTGGCGCCACCCAGGGGCTCTGACTTTCCTGGATAACATCTGCCTCTTTCATGTTGGCCAGCATCTTTTTTACAGTCTGATACATGCCGGCCGCGACCGGACGGTGCCTTTCCTTTATAGGTGGGCTGTCACCTGTGCGGATTCGGTGCTGGATCATTAAAATCTGCCCGAAGTCTGTGGGGTGCTTGCTGAAAGCCTCATGGTACCTCTTGGCAACACTGATGATTTCACTTACTTGGTCCCTTGGGGTAGTGTTGTCTCTAACCTGGAGTTGCACCCACCAGGGCTCTGGAAGGCTCACACTGGATCCTCGGCCACTTTAGCTGCATGCTGTCAGGCCACTCTGTAAATCTGAGGCTGCTGTGACTGGCAAAGATGATGATACTGGGGCGGGGGCTGGTGATGGTGGTGGCATACGTCTGGCTACCGCCCCTAGTGGCTCTGGAACGGGTGTAAGGCTAGGTGGAGGGTTAGAGAAGCTGCTCTTGCTATATAGGGAAAGCGATAGCTAGGTTGCTGCTAGGTGTTGTATTCAGGGTCCAGTTTACTCCTAAAGCACTAGTGTAACATCTGCTTTATGGAACGCACCCAAAAAAGCCCTTTTTAGGGCTGAAAGATATCAGTCCTGGTTGGGAGGGAACCGCTGGTTAAAAGGGGTACTCCAGAATCATACTTAAGTTCCTTCAAGCAACTAACTACTACAGTATTCAAAGGGCTGAAAGATATGAGTCCGTTAGTCTTGCAACAGCTGGAGGCACCCTGGTTGGGAGGGAACCGCTGGTTAAAAGGGGTACTCCAGAATCATACTTAAGTTCCTTCAAGCAACTAACTACTACAGTATTCAAAGGGCTGAAAGATATGAGTCCGTTAGTCTTGCAACAGCTGGAGGCACCTTGGTTGGAAGGGAACCGCTGGTTAAAAGGGGTACTCCAGAATCAAACTAAAGTTCCTTCAAGCAACTATCTACTACAGTATTCAAAGGGCTGAAAGATATCAGTCCTTGTGTTTTGCAACAGCTTTAGGTACCCTGGTTGGGGACCACTGCTTAAAAGGGGAACTCCACTGGCAAGCTTTTTCTCTTTAACCCCTTAAGGACTCAGGGTTTTTCTGTTTTTGCACTTTCGTTTTTTCCTCCTTACCTTTTAAAAATCATAACCCTTTAAATTTTCCCCCTAAAAATCCATATTATGGCTTATTTTTTGCATCACCAATTCTACTTTGCAGTGACATTAGTCATTTTACCCAAAAATGCACGGCGAAACGGAAAAAAAAATCATTGTGCGGCAAAATTGAAGAAAAAATGCCATTTTGTAACTTTTGGGGGCTTCCGTTTCTACGCAGTGCATATTTCGGTAAAAATTACACCTTATTATTATTCTGTAGGTCCATACGGTTAAAATGATACCCTACTTATAGGTTTGATTTTGTCGCACTTCTGGAAAAAATCATAACTACATGCAGGAAAATTTATATGTTTAAAAATGTCATCTTCTGACCCCTATAACTTTTTTATTTTTCCATGTACAGGGCAGTATGAGGACTCATTTTTTGCGCCGTGATCTGAAGTTTTTATCGCTTTGCTTTTTGTTTTGATCGGACTTTTTGATCACTTTTTATTTATTTTTTTATGGTATAAAAAGTGACCAAAAATGCGCTTTTTTTGACTTTGGAATTTTTTTGCGCGTACGCCATTGACCGTACGGTTTATTTAATGATATATTTTTATAGTTCGGACATTTACGCACGCGGTGATACCACATATGTTTATTTTTATTTTTTTTACACTGTTTTATTTTTTTTTATGGGAAAAGGGGGGTGATTCAAACTTTTATTAAGGAAGGGGTTAAATGACCTTTATTAACACTTTTTTTTTTTTACTTTTTTTTGCAGTGTTATAGGTCCCATAGGGACCTATAACACTGCACACACTGATCTCTCATGCTGATCACTGGCATGTATTAACACGCCTGTGATCAGCGTTATCGGCGCTTGACTGCTCCTGCCTGGATCTCAGGCACGGAGCAGTCATTCGCCGATCGGACACCGAGGAGGCAGGTAAGGGCCCTCCCGGTGTCCTGTCAGCTGTTCGGGACGCCGCGATTTCACCGCGGCGGTCCCGAACAGCCCGACTGAGCAGCCGGGTCACTTTTGCTTTAGAAGCGGCGGTCAGCTTTGACCACCGCTTCTAAAGGGTTAATACCGCACATCGCCGCGATCGGCGATATGTGGTATTAGCCGCGGGACCCGGCCGTTGATGAGCGCCGGGACCGACGCGATATGATGCGGGATCGGGCGCGAAACCGCTTCATATCGCGGGAGCCGGCGCAGGACGTAAATATATGTCCTGCGTCGTTAAGGGGTTAAAGCAACTAACTACTACAGTATTCTAAGGGCTGGAATATATCGGTCCTGTGTTTTGCAACAGCTGGAGGCACCCTGGTTGGGGACCACTGCATAAAAGGGGAACTCCGCTCTCAAGTTTTTTTGCTCATTGTCACACTAGTGCAAATCACATTAGGTGTAACAGTTGTGCAAATTAAAAAAAATACCTTTTTTGGCTGTTAAATAAAATCAGCCGTCACTGTTAGTTCACGTCACAGTTGTCATTTTTCCTGCCTGCAGAGCAAATTGTGTCACACTAGTGCAAATCACATTAGGTGTGACAGTTGCGCAAGTTAAAAAAAAAAAACTTTTTTGGCTGTTAAATAAAATCAGCCGTCACTGTTAATTCACGTCACAGTTGCAATGTTTCCTGCCTGCAGGGCAAATTCTGTCCCCCTAGTGCAAATCACATTAGGTGTGACAGTTGCACAAATAAAAAAAATAAAAAAACTTTTTTGGCTGTTAAATAAAATCAGCCGTCACTGTTAGTTCACGTCACAGTTGCCATTTTTCCAGCCTGCAGGGCAAATTGTGTCACCCTAGTGCAAATCACATTAGGTGCGACAGTTGTGCAAATAAAAAAATATACCTTTTTTCGCTGTTAAATAAAACCAGTCGTCACTGTTAGTTCACGTCACAGTTGCCAGTTTTCCTGCCTGCAGGGCAAATTGTGTCACCCTAGTGCAAATCACATTAGGTGCGACAGTTGTGCAAATAAAAAAAAAATACCTTTTTTGGCTGTTAAATAAAACCAGTCGTCACTGTTAGTTCACGTCACAGTTGCCTTTTTTCCTGCCTGCAGGGCAAATTGTGTCACCCTAGTGCAAATCACATTAGGTGCGACAGTTGTGCAAATAAAAAAAAAATATACCTTTTTTGGCTGTTAAATAAAACCAGTCGTCACTGTTAGTTCACGTCACAGTTGCCAGTTTTCCTGCCTGCAGGGCAAATTGTGTCACCATAGTGCAAATCACATTAGGTGCGACAGTTGTGCAAATAAAAAAAAAATACCTTTTTTGGCTGTTAAATAAAACCAGTCGTCACTGTTAGTTCACGTCACAGTTGCCATTTTCCTGCCTGCAGGGCAAATTGTGTCACCCTAGTGCAAATCACATTAGGTGCGACAGTTGTGCAAATAAAAAAAATATACCTTTTTTGGCTGTTAAATAAAATCAGCCGTCACTGTTAGTTCACGTCACAGTTGCCATTTTCTTGCCTGCAGTGCAAATTGTGTCACCCAAGTGCAAATCACATTTGGTGTGACTCTTGTGTAAATTTAACCAAAAAATTGACAGGCAGAGGAAGGCCAGCCCGCAGGGGCTGTCGTCGTGCTGGGATTCCCTTTAGCCCTAGAATAGCCAGTGATCAGAGGCCACGTAACCTGAACCCCCAAATTTCTCACGACTTAGTTGACTGGCTATCACAAGACACCTAATCTACTACTAAAGCTTCCGCTCGGAACCTTGACTCACCATCCTTCTCCTCGTCTAGCTTATCTTCGGGCACCTCTCATGCTACCACTTGCCCGCCTGCCGCCACCACCTACACTAGCACCACAGCAGCTTTACTTGATCCGTCAGAGGAGTTATTTACACATCAGTTTAAAGACATAAGTGATGCACAACCATTATTGCCAGAGGATGTAGTTAACAGGGATATGTCTCAGTCAGGCAGCATTACACACATGGATGTACGGTGTGATGATGATGTTGTACCCGCTGCTGCTTCCTTTCTTGAGGTGTCAGATAGCGGTGAATACGTTGATGATGACGATGTGTCCGTGGATGCCACGTGGGTGCCCGTTAGAAGAGAAGAAGAGGGGGAAAGTTCAGATGGGGAGACAGAGAGGAGGAGGAGACGAGTTGGAAGCAGGGGGAAGTCGTCGCAAGGAGCTAGTGGCACAGTCAGACAGCATGCATCGGCTCCCGGGGTCAGCTAGACGGGACGCCAATATACGCATGCTGATGCCACCACCGGAATGCGGTCATCGCAGAGCTCAGCAGTGTGGCATTTTTTTGTGTGTTTTGCAATTTGCAATTTGCAACCTGTGCCAGAAGAAACTGAGTCGTGGGAAGTCCAACACCCACCTAGCCACAACTGCTTTGCGAAGGCACATGATGTCACATCACAAACCCCTATGGGATCAACACGTCAGTACATGCAGCACACAAAGTCAAAGCTGCCATCCTCCTCCTGGTCCAGAATCTTTAGCCAGGTCAACCACTGCTGCCCTCCTTGCCCCCTCTCAACCATCCGCCTTCCCGTTTCTCGTCTTGAGCAGTTCCTGCTCATCTGCCCACAGTCAGGTGTCTGTCAAGGAGATGTTTGAGCAAAGAAGACAATGTCTCAAAGTCACCACCTAGCCCGGCATCTGACAGCTGGCTTGTCGGAACTGCTAGCCGGCCAGCTTTTACCATACAAGCTGGTGGAGTCTGAGGCCTTTAAAAAATTTGTAGCCATTGGGACACTGCAGTGGATGGTACCCGGACAAAATTTTTTTGCACAAAAGGCGATCCCCAACCTTTACTCCGTTGTGCAAAAGGAAATTATGGCATGTCTGGCACACAGCGTAGGGGCAAGGGTCCATCTGACCACTGATACCTGGTCTGCAAAGCATGGTCAGGGCAGGTATATCACCTAAACTGCTCATTGGGTAAACCTGGTGATGGCTGCCAAGCATGGAATGCGTGGCTCTGCAGAGGAGTTGGTAAAACCGCCACGACTTGCAGGAAGGCCTGCTGCCACCTCCTCTACTCCTCCTACTCCATCCTCTTCCATAACATCCTTGGCTGAGTCCTCTTCCACTGCTGTGTCTTGCTCCACATCACCGGCACCCCCCCCCCCCCCCAGCTCCCCAGGTGCTATTCCACATCCCGGATACGGCAGTGTCACGCCATCTTGGGGTTGACTTGCCTCAAAGCGGAGAGTCACACCGCACCAGCGCTCCTGTCGGCCCTGAACGCACAGGTGGACCAGTGGCTGACTCCGCACCAACTGGAGATCGGCAAGGGGGTTTGTGACAACGGAACAAATTGGTTGGCAGCATTGAGGTGGGGCAAGTTGACACATGTTCCGTGCATGGCACATGTGTGTAATCTGATTGTACAACGCTTTGTGCTCAAGTACCCAGGCTTACAGGATGTCCGTAAGCAGTCCAGGAAGGTGTGTGGCCATTTCAGGCGTTCCTACACGGCCATGGCGCACTTGTCAGATATCCAGCGGCGAAACAACATGCCAGTGAGGCGCTTGATTTGCGACAGCCCGACACGTTGGAATTCAACACTCCTAATGTACGACCGCCTGCTCTAACAAGAAAAAGCCGTCAACGAATATTTGTATGACCGGGGTGCTAGGACATCATCTGCGGAGCTGGGAATTTTTTTTGCCACGTTACTGGAGGCTCATGCGCAATGCCTGTAGGCTCATGCGTCCTTTTCAGGAGGTGACAAACCTGGTCAGTCGCACCGAAGGCACCATCAGTGACATCATACCGTTTGTTTTCTTCCTGGAGCGTGCCCTGCGAAGAGTGCTGGATCAGGCAGTAGATGAGCGTGAAGAGGAAGAGTTGTGGACACCATCACCACCAGAAACAGCGTTATCAGCATAGCTTGCTAGACCTGTGGCAACGCTGGAAGAGGATTGTGAGGAAGAGTCAGCGGAGGAATGTGGCTTTGAAGAGGAGCAGGAAGACCAACCACAGCAGGCATCCCAGGGTGCTCCTTGTTACCTATCTGGTTCCCGTGGTGTTGTACGTGGCTGGGGGGAAGAAGATTATACCTTCCCTGACAACACTGAGGACAAGGAACGGGACATGAGTAGCTCGGCATCCGCCCTTCTGCAAATGGGGTCTTTCGTGCTGTCTTGCCTGTTGAAGGACCCTCGTATAAAAAGGATGAAGGAGAACTACCTGTACTGGGTGTCCACACTACTAGATCCCAGGTATAAACATAAAGTGCCTGACATGTTACCGCATTACAGCAAGGCGGAAAGGATTCAGCAGGTCCAAAATAAATTAAGAAGTATGCTGTACACAGCGTATAAGGGTCATGTCACAGCACAACAGGGATCTAACAGGGGAAGAGGTGAAAGTAATCCTCCTCCTCCTCCTCCCATGAACATGCCGGCAAGGACAGGGAGCTGTACAGACATGCTGTTGATGGAGGACATGCAAAGCTTTTTAAGTCCTATGCATCGCCACAGCCCTTCGGGGACCACCATCAGAGAACAACTTGACCGACAGGTAGCAGACTACCTGGCTTTAACCGCAGATATCGACACTCTGAGGAGCGATGAACCCCTTGACTACTGGGTGTGCCGGCTTGACCTGTGGCCTGAGCTATCCCAATTTGCGCGTCTGGCCTGTCCCGCTTCAAGTTTCCTGTCAGAAAGTACCTTCAGTGCAGCAGGAGGTATTGTCACTGAGAAGAGGAGTTGCCTTGGTCAAAAAAGTCTGGATTACCTCACCTTTCTTAAGATGAATGAGGGATGGATCCCGGAGGGACTGACACTGGGCGAAACATTTGACTGAACAAGGCCTGATCAGATGACCTGCCTTGGCCTAAAAATGGTACACACGCTGCTGTATTTGAACTCTCAATGCTGGATGACTTGCGTGACTTATCCGCCACCAACTAGGGTTCAAGCCGCAATGTTTTAGGGTACTTTCTGCCTGCGACAATACCAAATTTTCCAGCCAGGTGTACATACCTAATTTTTCTGGCCTCTGCTGCGGCACTTGTTATGGTGCTGCAATTTTTATGGCCGCTGCTACAGCTGCAGCTGCGACAATACCCAATTTTTCATCCATGTGCACATGCCTAATTTTTCTGGCCTCTGCTGCTGCACTTGTTATGGTGCTGCAATTTTTATGGCCGCTGCTACAGCTGCGACAATACAAAATTTTCCAGCCAGGTGTACATGCCTAATTTTTCTGGCCTCTGCTACTGCACTTTTTCTGGTGATGCAATTTTTCTGGCTTCTGCTACAGATGCGGCTGCGACAATACCCAATTTTTCATCCATGTGTACATGCCTAATTTTTCTGGCCTCTGCTGCTGCAATTGTTATGGTGCTGCAATTTTTATGGCCGCTGCTACAGAAGCGCCTGCGACAATACCAAATTTTCCAGCCAGGTGTACATGCCTAATTTTTCTGGCCTTTGCTGCTGCACTTGTTATGGTGCTGCAATTTTTATGGCCGCTGCTACAGCTGCAGCTGCGACAATACCCAATTTTTCATCCATGTGCACATGCCTAATTTTTCTGGCCTTTGCTGCTGCACTTGTTATGGTGCTGCAATTTTTATGGCCGCTGCTACAGCTGCGACAATACAAAATTTTCCAGCCAGGTGTACATGCCTAATTTTTCTGGCCTCTGCTACTGCACTTTTTCTGGTGATGCAATTTTTCTGGCTTCTGCTACAGATGCGGCTGCGACAATACCCAATTTTTCATCCATGTGTACATGCCTAATTTTTCTGGCCTCTGCTGCTGCAATTGTTATGGTGCTGCAATTTTTATGGCCGCTGCTACAGAAGCGGCTGCAACAATACCAAATTTTTCAGGCATGTGTACATGCCTAATTTTTCAGGTACTCTCTGTTGACATCTCTGTCCATTTTTGCAACCGTGGATATTAGATGTATGCTAAGGGTTGCATGGTGGCTCAGAGGTTAGCACTGTTGCCTTGCAGCGCTGAGGTCTTGTGTTCAAATCCCACTATGTGCTGCCTCAAGGGGGGCTCTAACTATGTGCTGCCCAATATGGGGGAATCTTATGTGCTGCCTAAAGGGGAGCTCTAACTATGTGCTGCCTAACATGGGGGAATCTATGTGGTGCCTAAAGGGGGCTAAATCATATTATTCCAAACCATTTATGGATTAAAACCAGACTCTGCATTAACTATGTCATTTTCCATGGCAGTTTTGCCATGGATCCCACTCTGGCACGCCACAGTCCAGGTGTTAGTTCCCTTGAAACAACTTTTAAATCACTATTGTGGCCAGAAAGAGTCCCTGTAGGTTTTAAAATTTGCCTGCCCATTGAAGTCAATGGCGGTTCGCCTGGTTCGCTGGTTCGCGAACCGAAAATTTTATTTTCGCGACATTACTAATAGCCAGTCTTTTGAAAGCGGGGAATAACATGTTGGGGTTTTGGACCGCTAACATTCTCAGCTGTTCTTTGTCCCACTTATTATGAGCCCCATCAATAAATCTGTCCATTAACACCTTGTTGCCCTGCTCGGGAGTTATACCATAACATTTTTGGACAGTCTCTAGGGCATTCTGTAGGGCTACAGCATACACTCTCAAGGTCTCACCTGGCTTTTGTCGCCTTTCATACAGCTGGAGAGGTAATTCTGACGGAGAGTGTGACTCAAATTCCTGGTACAGTCCTTCAAAGATCTGCTCTACAGTCGCCTTCTCTGAGGCTGGCCAGGTGCAGACTTCCTTTAATGCTGGTCCCTGGAGTTGTCCTGTGAGCAATTGCTCCTGTTGGTTAGGAGGGAAATAGTAAAAGACGAACAAACTCTCGATCCTCTCTTTGAAATCCCTCAAGGTTAAGGGGTCTCCATTGTAGGTAGGGAGGACAGGGTTCCACATGAATACCGGTGCAGATGCTGGAACACCAGGACTGTTGATGCTGACTGCAGGCAGGACTGGCAAGATCCTTACTGCTGGGGCAGGTGATGACCTTGCTGCTGGAGATGAAGGGGCACTGTCGTCTGGTTGATCTGGAGAGCTTTTTTCTGACATCTTGTTGGATTTTGAGTGCGCTGTCACTTAAAGGGAAATAAGGTGCCTTCTCCTTTAAGATGCTTACTGTAGTGCAGCAGCAGGTTTGACTTGACTGGGGTACTGTAATGGATGCTCCCCCTTTATTTTGCAGGCACCCAGTTGTAATCCATCTTTCAACCAGACTTGCGGGCACTAACCGGTTAATACTAATAGCTACTGGCACCGGAGACTGGAAATTAGCAATTGTTGGTGTTTGCTGTGTTTGCTGTGCTGCAGCGGGTGCTTGACAAGTAACAACAGAGAAGAGCGCCTAATATGGCTGCGCCCAGGGAAGTTCCTGTTTTGGTCTGGTCGGCAAAATCTTCCCCAGGGCAGCAACACAGGGCAGCTCTTTGGTTCCTCCTCGCAGCACTGAAGAGGCATCACCGCTGTGGACTGATGTGGCGGACACTCGACCGCTAGCGCGCTCAGGAAACGCCAGACTAAATGAACCCTTTCAGGTACCGACTCTATACAGTTCACAGAAGCAGATAACAGTCTTTTCTTCACTTCCCCCTCTATTTCACAAGCGCCTCGGGTTGTGGTAGAGGGTGTAATGCAAAGGGCAGATGGAATTACCCTAGGGGCAGATGGAATTAACCCCTTGTATTTGTGATGCCAGGGTGTGGTTTATCCTCGATACCACCCGAAGGTATACTGCTAGATCCTGGGCTAGGCATGGAGGCAATAATGACTCTGATGCCAAGTTACAGATAAAGGTAGCTTTACTGAGGGTAGACAGATGGTAAAGTCTATACAGTTCAGACAGAGCCCATGGAGGTGACCAGTGACTCAGAGACCTTAAGGGCTTGCTGGGACTTGAAGTAGATGGGGTCAATTTAATGCAGGCCATGTTGACTTGACAAATGATGACTGTGACTGACTTGACTGATGACTGAAAATACTGAGACTGTGGTTTACTTGTAGCTGCTTGTGGCTGCAGACTGGATTTGAGGTCTCCTATAACTCTAGACACTCTCTAGGACTCGACTTGACCTCAGCAAAGACTTGTAAGGAAAGAGAGAGCTAAATCCATGCAGGGCTTATATGGGGGAGACTAGCAGGGAGCCTATAGGTCACCCCTGGCATTACCTGGTCACTGGTACCTCTTGGGTAACAATGACTTGACAAGTCACATCGTAAGCAGTCTTAAAGTGACAACGCTTTCTGAACACATTACATGGTATATTACATTAGAGACATATTTACATGGGGGGACATATGCAAGGGGGCCCAGGGGACACTGTAGGGAGGCTGCCTGACAGGGCAGAAAGGGTACGGGGTAACACCTATTGTACTAGGCCACTATATATATATATATATATATATATATATATATATATATATATATATGTATATATATATATATATATATATATATATATATATATATATATATATATATAAATAAACAATTAGCCAGCAAAAAAGACTTGTAAATAAGCCACATTTAGAATTATGATTACGATCCACAAGTGCAGCATAGTGGCCAACATTCAGTCCTTGGAAAAAAGGCAAATATGGACATTGGGGGGATTTATCAAAGTTGTCTATTTCCCGCATCAATATAGACCAACCTACATATGGTTAGGCTGTTCAATTGTGCGCTTAATTTATCAAAAGTCGCACGGCTCATGATAAATTCTGCGCACAGACTTCAGTATCTATGGTTTAGACTGTATATAAACCTGCTTCAGTATGTTATGACATGTCAGCGTACTTTCGGCCAATGCAACTTTTTGCCGAAAAGACGCTATTGATAAATTCAGCACCAATACATTTTTCCATCTAAAATAGACTAGAATGCATCATGTTCTAAAAATCCTCTAAAGCAAAAGTTTTGAAAGAGTCGTGCGTATTCAGACTGTGACTTTCTGTGCGACAATTTTAGGCAGGAAAAAACAATCCAAATCCTTTGATAAATCTCCCCGATTAGCTTTTATTTCATGAAAAAAAAAATAATAATAAAAAAAGCTCTGATGTTCCTTATTAAATCATCAGTCAGAAAAAATAAATAAAATCTGTCTCCATGCAAGAAAGTACCTTGTTTGCTGTAGGTCTCTTCTAGATGTCTGGGATCATACTACATACCAGTAATCGTGATATAATCTTCTGGCTCTCCTTATTGAAGGACCTACAAGGGGAGAGAGATCAATGCCGTTGGCTGTCCGGGCATTCTGGGAGTTGTACTTTTGCAACATCTGGAGGTCCGCAGGTTGGAGACCACTGCCTAATGTTTGTCAATGATAGCGCTTCAGAGGCATATGTATATAGAAGCGAAGTGGGGACCAGACATATAGCATTATCTGGTCCCCACTTTGCTTCTATACACAATCCTCAGCAAACACCACAGCTGCCCCATCGCCTCCCCCATCCCCGGTGTTATAATTACCGATTCCCGGGCCGGGTCAGCGATCATTCTGGCTTTGGCGCTGTTGCTGTGCACTGTCACTGTGTGCAATGACGGTGATGTCACGACGTGCGTTGGGGACATCACTCGTCAGTGCGCACAGTGACAGCGCACAGCGACAGCGCACAGCAACAGCACCGAAGCCAGAATGATCGCGGACCCCGGGAACAGGTAATTATAACACCGGGGATGGGGAGGCGATGGGGCAGCTGTGGTATTTGCTGAGGATCGTGTATAGAAGCGAAGTGGGGACCAGATAATGCTATATGTCTTGTCCCCACTTTGCATCTATATACATATGTCTCTGAAGCGCTATCATTGACAAGCATTAGTCATTGATAGTGCTTCAGAGGCATATGTATATAGAAGCGCTGTGCGGGGAGCATATATAATATATATCTACATGCGCTGCGGGGGGTATATGATAGCGCTGTGCGGGGGGTATATATATACACTGGTATATGATAGCGCTGCGTGGGAGGTATATATATATATATATATATATATATATATATATATATATACGGGTATATGATAGCGCTGTGCGGGGGATATATATATATATATATATATATATATATATATACACGGGTATATGATAGTGCTGTGCGAGGGGTATATATATTATACAAGATTGTAGATGTGCACCATGTCTGTTTTCTACCTGAATTCACACTGTGTTTTCTATCCCCTCCTTTTTTTTTGTTTGAACATGTGCTGCACTCTTCCCCACCCCCTCAGCCCAACCCTATACAAGTAGTAGTTAGCTACACAAGGGCCATTTCTTTCCTAGCAGCCTCCCAGTCTGATTGGGAGAGCATGGTAAGTGAGCTAGTACACCTTGCTCACACTGGTGTGGTGCTGTGCGGCGTCCGTTGCTGCCGTGGCGCCGTGTCTGCGGGGAGGTGCGACCCATAGACTGGTTTGAGTGGCATTGGGGTCGCTCTGCCAGTGGGTCGTTTCCCCCCCGTGGGCACTGGTGTCGCGGCGGTGGTGGTCGCCGCCCAGTGCTACGCCATTTTATGCTAGGGACGTTAGGGACCCACTCTAAATGGGTCGCCTTGACGTGGCGAGTGGGCTTCTACTTTTTGATCAAATATGTATACTAACTACCTGTTAGTTTTTGATATTATGCTGAGAAGCAATCAGATCATTATACAAGATTGTAGATGTTTTCTACCCGAATTCACACATATATATATATATATATATATATGTACACCTGCGCTGCGGGGGGTATGCAATAGCCCTGTGCGGGGGGCATATATATATATATATATATATATATATATATATATATATGTATGTTCATATGCGCTGCAGCGGGGGACAAGACATATGACGAAGCAGGGGGCACGATATATAGAAGTTGTGGGGACATATACAAAACCCCCAGCGATTCTATATATCTTTCCCCACCGCAGCTCGCAGGGATACCTGAATGGCTCTTCGGTACGGGCTATTCAAGGATCCTGGCGGGGAAAATGAAAGTAAAAAACATTGTACATCGCTGGGGAGCGGACCATGCCGCCCGCTCCCCTGCTTAATAACTTTTGATCGGATCGGGTCTCAGAAGTGAGACCCGATGCGATCAACCCCTTAGCCCATGTACTACTATCTCCAACATGTAACAGACCCTGTTCCATGATGGGGGTAGGATTCACTCGGTTTTCAGTCATTTCCCGACAGCTCAGAGCTGTCGGGTTTTAGTGAAGAAAAATTCACAGGTTTTCCTGTGAGTTTTTCATCATACTCCGAGTGTTTTTTCTGTTTTGTCGGGAACACGCCCCTTTTTGTGATAACCACGCCCATTTTGACAGGTTTAAAAACACTCGGAGTGATGATATATTTTGTCAGGTTGTGCGACCAAATTTGTGTCGCATGGGCTATGCAACACAAATTTGGTCGCACAACCCGACAAAAATAGTCGGGTTGACATTAGTAAATGAGGGCTCTTGTTTACTGGATTAGGTCAGTAACAGTATAATGGCAATATTTCCTCCTTATATACCAGTATTATTTGGCAACGGTATGATTTTTTTAGAAGTGCATGTGTTGATCATGGGAAATTGTCTTACCTATGTTAACGTTTATATATTTTTTCCTGTTATGCACCCTATTATACTCAACTAGGACTGACATTTGGCCCCTTCCTTTTTGGCTCTGCCTGCACATAGCCTCACCGATGACTGAAATGGGCTGCTTTGTCGAAAATGTCCTGGCCTTTTTTCAGGACAATTCAGTCCAGCCCTTGCCACCAACACCCTTCCCTCAATTTGGCACTCAGCTGCACTTTCTAGGCTGGCAGGGGCAGCATGCTTAACCTTCCACAGGAAACCTATGGCAGGCAGGTGAATACTACACCAGAACAAAAGGTCAAGCAGTGACACTGTATTTCTGTTAACATCTGTAGTTTAATTAAAAGACCAATGAAAGAAAAAAACTAATGCAATCAATAGCTCTGATGTCTGCCATTAACCCCTTAGATGCTGTGATCAATACAAAACACAGTATCTGCGACAATGCAGCGCTTTGAATGGATGATCTGATCGCCTGCAGCACTGCTGCGGGCATCGGATCATCCAAAATGGAGGACAGAGGTCCCCTCACCTGCCTCCGTCCATCTTCCGCCATCTTTTCTCTGGTCTGATATCGAGCAGACCAGAGAAGATCGCAGTGCTATGCTTATGTATAGCACTGATCAGTAAATGCAATCTAATGATTGCTATAAATAGTCCCCTATGGGAAAATCAAAAATTGCAAAAAAAATTCCCTCCCCCAATAAAAATGTCAATCGCCCCTTTTCCACATTTTACCTCCAAAAAGTGTAAAATAAAATAATTAATAAACATATTTGGTATTTGCGCAAATGTCCGAACTATCAAAATATAAAGTAAATTATCCCGTATGATGAACCCCCCCCAAAAAAAAATGCTATCAAATTATCACATATACTCAAAAGTGGTACAAAAAACTACAGATCACGGCACCAAAGATTAGCCCTCATATACCCCCATATACGTAAAAATTAGAAAGTAAAAAATGGTCAAAATAGGACAATTTTAGACATACCTATTTTGTGAATAAAGTTAGTTTTTTTTTTTTTAATGGTACAATAATAGTGAAGTATGGATATCATTTTATTCATATTGACCCACAAAGTAAAGAAAACATGTCATTTTTACCTTAAAGTGTAAAATATGGTAAAATAAGTGATGTCACTTATTTTATGGTAAAATAAGTGATGCCATTACACAGTACAATTGGTCACACAAAAAACAAGCCCTCACATGGGTCTGTGGATGGAAATATAAAAGGGTTATGATTTTTAGAAGGCGAGGAGGAAAAAACAAAAACATTAAAATAAAATTGGGTGTGTTCTTAAAGGTGTATTATCTCCTATGCAAAGGATAGGGGATAAGATGCCTGAAT
This sequence comes from Hyla sarda, assembly GCF_029499605.1. Lineage (NCBI taxonomy): Eukaryota > Metazoa > Chordata > Amphibia > Anura > Hylidae > Hyla > Hyla sarda. The sequence goes on along the minus strand of NC_079190.1, from coordinate 270,891,699 downwards.
AAAAAAGCTATCGGGGTCTGAAGATGAGAATTTTTAACATATACATTTTCCTGCATGTAGTTATGATTTTTTTCCAGAAGTACAACAAAATCAAACCTATATAAGTAGGGTATCATTTTAACCATATATACCTACAGAATAAAGATAAGGTGTCATTTTTTACCGAAAAATGCACTGCGTAGAAACAAAAGCCCCAAAAGTTACAAAATGAAACTTTTTCTTAAATTTTGTCGCACAATGAATTATTTTTCCTTTTCGCCGTAAATTTTTTGGTAAAATGACTAATGTCACTGCAAAGTAGAATTTTTGACACAAAAAATAAGCCATCATATGAAATTTTATGTGCAAAATTGAAAGCGTTATGATTTTTAGAAGGTGATGAGGAAAACATAAAAATGCAAAAACGGAAAAATGCTGAGTTCTTAAGGGTTAAGTGTGAAAAAAATCTTTACTCTTTTCCCTAAAAACCCCATAGCAGTTTGCAATTGGCTGCAAGGAAACCCTAGGAATAGCAGCCTTGGCTTGCTGCATAAGCTGGGAAAAGATTTTTTAGGTTGAACTCAGTGCCAAAGGAATCTAATAAAAGTAATATAAAGTAACAGTTAGTTTTTACGGAACTAGTTTTGTTAGAGTCAACCCCTTTGCCCATGTTTAACAGAACCAGTCAACCTAAAGGTGTACATGTTAGATCCCACAAAAAAAAAAAATGCTCTGTACCTAATCTTGACCATATACATAAAGTTTGGATGCCCTTATCACCTATATGTATTATGATAATAACTCTCTCTTCATTAGCTTACAGTGTCAGAAATCCTTTTAGGGGAAGGGGCGTGTCATTTCCTTGTGGTGGTGGGAGGTTATTGGTGTGTCTACTCATGCAGCCTTGTCCAGGAGTTAACTCCTATCCATGACTCATGGACAAGCCTGATGCTGCTACAGGACTGGTTTGTGTCCAAGTGGGTATGGGGGCCTCTAGTGGTGGATTTTTCAGGAGCCATTTTCTTAATTAAGTATTCAAAAAAATTTAACAACCATATTACAATATATCTTTCATTTTCATCAGTATCAACATATAAATAGTTTTTGGATTTGACAGTGCCCATTGCAAGGCATCTGGGTGATGATGTAATTTATAGGACACTCCTTTAGAGGATGTTCCCAAATGTAGAAAATGTCTACAATTCTGCCCTGTTCTGTAAGTGTGGAAAATTATTTGGCACCATTACCAAGCCCTAAAAAGACAACCAACAGTTCTTATAAACAATGGTTTTTAGGTTCATTTTCTGTTAGAATCGCCACTGAAAATGAACAACATTAAGTATTCAGTGCCCCTGTATGTGGATGTGTGAAAGATAATCCATGTAGCTTCTGTTACATAACAGAGGTCAACTGCCTATGATACATTACGTTGTGCAACAATAGTCTTATCTCAATTTTGCTAAATGAAATCAGAAACAAACTTTCTGGGTTTATTTTTTCATGTCATACTGAAAAAAAGAGTTTTAATACTTTTAATTAAAATGTGAATATATATTGAACATTTGTAAGAATTACACTGAACGTGATACACTAATCAATTCCTATAGTGTTTGCGATATTGTTGCCCTGTACACAGCACTGGTAATGAGAGATTGGAGTTTATCATCTATTCCTGTGCCAGATGGAAAGCTGTGCTTGACGGCAGCTGACCACAAGTTGTCTGCTCAGCTAAGATAAGGGACATTTGACAGGAAAGAATGGATTTAGGAGAATTGATCTAACTACTGATGGTATCTAAAATCATAAAATATAAATCTGTGGGTTTATTTCAAATGTAAAAAAAACATGCATCATACATAGGAATGAGCGAATCGAATTTGACGAATCCAAATTTGCTGCGAATTTCAGGAAAAATTTGATTTGCAAAGAATGTGAATATCGCCACGATTTGATGGCACAAATCACTTCATTAAACTCCATTTAGTGCGGTCCAGGCTCCAGGGCATGTAAAATGGCGGATTTACATGTGAGGACATGGGGCAAGGAATCCTGGGAAGGCAGGAACAAGGGTTGACGGGATGACCCTAAATCACATGCAGCATGCAGCCAATCAGCAGCCAGCCACCCCTGTGATGTTACAGCCCTATATAATCGGCAGCCATCTTGTGGCCACTCACATCAGCATTCTATTGCAGAGAGAGAGGGACAGAGAGCAGTGTGATGCACAGAAAAGCTTTTTTACAGCAGCAATTCACCTCAAGCCCAAATCCAGCCTAGAAGCACAGATAGAAAAGTGAGAGAGATTGAGAGAGAAAGTGCAATTTTGGGTGTATTACAGCAGTGATTCACCTCAAGCCCAAATCCAGCCTAGAAGCACAGATAGGGAAGGGAGTGAGATTGAGAGAGAAAGTGCAATTTTGGGTGCAGTACACAATGACAGTGTGCTGAAGCACTGGTTTGTACAACAACTGAAAAGCTAATAGTAACCAGCCAGTTAGGGTGAGCAGAGCACTAAAAGAGTATTGTCCTCTATTAAATGTAACCTGTGCGTACATCTAAGTGGTGTATCATTTTGTTCCTGTTAAAGTCTCAAGGGCCTAGTTACTGTGAAAGGCCAGCCAAAAGTACACACCTGCTGGTGTTTAAAACAAATACAGTTTTAAGCATACTGGATACTGTTTTAAGCATACACTCCTCATAAGTGCATACAACACATGTACATCTAAGTGGTGTACCATTTTGTTCCTGCTAAAGTCTCAAGGCCCTTGATACTGTGAAAGGGCAGCCAAAAGTACACACCTGCTGGTGTTGTAGACAAATACTGTTTTAAGCATACTGGAGCGCATTGTCCTCCCCTCATAAGTGCATACCACATACGTATGTCTATTTGGTGTACCATTTTGTTCCTGTTAAAGTCGAACTACGGGATTGAAAAATGTATCCCCTATCCTAAGGATAGGGGATAAGTTTCAGATCGCGGGGGTACGACCGCTGGAGCCCCCCGCGATCTCCCGTATGGGGCCCCGGCTCACTGGTTAGAGAGGGCGTGTTGACCACTGCACGAAGCAGCGGCCGACACGCCCCCTCCATACACTGCTATGGGAGAGCCGGAAATCGCCGAAGGCTGCGCTTCGGCTCTCCCATAGCAGTAAATGGAGGGCGCGTGTCAGCCACTGCCTCGTCCGGTGGTCGACACGCGCTCTCTATGCAGAGAGCCGCGGCCCCGTACGGGAGATCGTGGAGAGCCCCAGCGGTCGGACCCCCTGCGATCTGAAACTTATCCCCTATCCTTAGGATAGGGGATAACATTTTCAATCCCGTTGTTCTCCTTTAAGCACCAAGTTACTGAGAAAGGCCAGGCAAAAGTACACACCTGTTGCTGTTTTAGACAAATACTGTTTTAAGTGTACTGGAGCGCATTGTACTTCCCTCATAAGTGCATACCACATAAGTACATCTAAGTGGTGTACTATTTTGTTCTTATTAAAATCTCAAGGTCTTAGTTACTGTGAAAGGCCAGCCAAAAGTGCACACCTCCTGGTGTTGTAGAAAAATACTGTATTAAGCGTAACGGAGCGCGTTGTACTCCCCATATAACTGCATACCACATATGTACATGTACGTGAGGTACCATTTTGTTCCTGTTATAAAGTCTTATGGGCCTAATTACTGTGAAAGGCCAGGCAAAAGTACACACCTGCTGGTGTTGTAGACAAATACTGTTTTAAGCGTACTGGAGCGCATTGTACTCCCCTCATAAGTGCATACCACATGCATATATCTAAGTGGTGCACCATTTTGTTCCTGTTAAAGTCTCAAAAGGGCCTAGTTACTGTGAAGGGCTATCCAAAAGACACTTGCTGGTGTTGTAGACAAATACTGTTTAACCCCTTAAGGACACATGACGTACTGGAACGTCATGTGTCCACTATCAATCTATAACGTGGGGCCATGGCGTCATAGCGGGTCGGGCCCAGCCTCTAACAATGGCCGGGATCCGTGGCTAATAGCGCGCGGCATTGATCGCAGTGCCGCGCACTATTAACCCTTTAGACGCGGCGTTCAAAGTTGAACGCTGTGTCTAAAGTGAAAGTGTGCCGGTTAGCTCAAATGGCTGTTCGGTATAGCCGCGGTGAAATTGCGGCATCCCAAACAGCTTACAGGACAGCAGGAGGGTCCCTACCTGCCTCCTCTCTGTCCGATCGCCGAATGACTGCTCAGTGCCTGAGATCCAAGCATGAGCAGTCAAGCGGCAGAATCATCGATCACTGGTTTCTTATGAGAAACCAGTGATCAATGTGAAAGATCAGTGTGTGCAGTGTTATAGGTCCCTATGGGAGCTATGACACTGCAAAAAAAAGTGAAAAAAAAAGTGAATAAAGATCATTTAACCCCTTCCCTATTAAAAGTTTGAATCACCCCCCTTTTACCATTAAAAAAACACAGTGTAAATAAAAATAAAAATAAACATATATGGTATCGCCACGTGCGGAAATGTCTGAATTATAAAAATATATTGTTAATTAAACCGCACGGTCAATGGCGCAAAAAAATTCCAAAGCCCAAAATAGTGCATTTTTGGTCACTTTTTATATCATGAAAATATGAATAAAAAGCGATCAATAAGTCCTATCAATGCAAAAATGGTACCGTTAAAATCTTCAGATCACGGCGCAAAAAATTAGCCAACAAAAAGTTATAGGGGTCAGAAATGACAATTTTAAACGTATTAATTTTCCTGCATGAAGTTATGATTTTTTCCAGAAGTACGACAAAATCAAACCTATATAAGTAGGGTATCATTTTAACCGTATGGACTTACAGAATAAATATCAGGTGTAATTTTTACCGAAAAATGTACTACTTAGAAACGGAAGCCCCCAAAATTTACAAAACTGCATTTTTTTTTTTCAATTTGGTCTCACAATGATTTTTTTTTTCCAGTTCACCGTAGATTTTTGGGCAAAATGACTGACGTCTTTACAAAGTAGAATTGGTGGCGCAAAATATAAGCCATCATATGGATTTTTAGGTGCACAAATGAAAGAGTTATGAATTTTAAAGGCAAGGAGCAAAAAACGAAAATGGAAAAACGGAAAAACCCCCGGTCCTTAAGGGGTTAAATCGTACTGGAGCACATTGTACTCCCCTCATAAGTGCATACCACATATGTACATCTAAGTGGTGTACCATTTTATTCCTGTTAAAGTCTTAAGGGCCTAGATACTGTGAAAGGCCAGCCAAAAGTACACACCTGCTGCTGTTCTAGACAAATAATGTTTTAAGCACAGTAGAGCGTATTGCACTCCCCTCATATACGCACTAAGTATGTCAGGCAGAGTAGTGCCAGGACCTGCACAGAGGAGCGTTAGAGGCCTAAATGTATCAGGCACAGGCAGAGGTCATAGCAGACTAGGGGGGAGTTGCAGCAGGAATCCTGAGCTCCTGGTATCAGCTAGTGGTTGTGTCTCATCCAGCAACCCATCTGCTGTCATTGACTGGTTAACTCGGTCATCCACTTCATCACAAGTGACAAATGACACCCCCAGTCAACAGTTGGTGGTTTCCTCAGACACAACCATCAGTTGGCATGGCCCGTGAGCAGTCCTTGTACTCCAATTGCCTCTGACCTATTCTGTTTCCTCCCCCTTAGAAGTATCCCATGCAGATCGTACTTAGAAGCTGGGTGCAGTAGGGGCTTCATTATCATCAGGAAAAGACGGTTGCAGGTTGCCCATGAGGCCGCAGCTGAGCCAGCAAGGTGGTAGCATGGTTGGCAGTCAGCATGGTGGCAGCAGTGGGAAGTCTGGATCCAAACGTGCCCGGGGTAGACCACCTGCTTCACGGCAGCCTACCTGCCCAGGAGGTAGTGGAACAGGGGTCCCTGGAGTCAGCTGAGCAGTAGCAGTCAGTCAGTGTGGAAAGTTTGGGGGGAAATCTGCTACTCTGCCGTGTGCCAGTTTTCCATCAAGTATCCTGAGGATATTAACATGGCCACATTCAATTGAAAAAAATATCCTTAATCTTTTCAGTTGTGAAGCCCTTCAGTCTGGTCAGGCTTCTGCCACCTCCAGGCTGTGTTATTCTGTCACCATATGGTTTCCTCTTGCGACTGCCACCTCCAGGCTTGGTCATTCTGCAACTTTTTGATCTCCTCATGCTGGTGCCACCTGCAGGCTGTGTCATTGTGCCGCCATGTGGTCCCCTCGTGCTTCTGGGTCATTACAATTTTTTTTATGGTAATCCATTTAAAATCTTCAATTTAAATTTGAAAATATATCTTAAATCTTTTCACTTGTGAGGCCCTATAGTCTCCTCATGCTGCTGGGACATTACCTAACAATTTTTATGGTAATCTGTTTAAAAATCTTCAAATTAAATTTGAAAATATATCTTTAATCTTTTGAATTTTGAGGCCCTATGGTCTCCTCATGCTGCTGCCACCTCCTGGCTTGGTGATTGTGCTGCCATGTGGTCTCCTCATGCTGCTGGAACATTACATGAATATTTAAAATAATCATTTAATAATAATTTTAATTAATTTGACTTAATACTTTTAATAAAAATGCCCCTCAAAAATGCCCCTGTGTGCACCATTGAAAATGACCTTGCGGTTTAATTAATGATATATTTTTATAGTTCGGACATTTACACATGTGGCGATACCACCCGCTGTTAGCCCAGGGTCCCGGCTATGAATAGCAGCCGAGATTGACCCGGTGTGATGCGGGGTCACGGTGTGACTCCGTTTTAAACACCGGGACCGGGAGCAGGGCGTACAGGTACACCCGGGGTCCTTAAGAGGTTAAAAGTAACTTTTTACGTAATGCATATCCTCAATACTTATTTGTGCACACTAACACTTTTACAAAAGAAACCGTTTTCTTCTGCCTACCTGCCTCAACTACTATTTTGATCCTGCCACCCGCCTGGTGCCACACATCTTATGTCAAGTTCTCCTTTTTTCATCCACCTTCGTCACCGGGTACTGGTAATGGCACCGTCCGCATCGCTCTGTCACCGGGTCACTTTCAGGACTCCTTATGCTGCTGAGGCCACCTCCAGGCTATCGCATTGTGCCACCATATGTTCCTCTTGTGCTAATGCCACCTCCAGGCTGTCTCATTCTACCACCATATGTTTTCCTCATGCTGCCCCCACCTCCAGGCTGTGTAATTCAGCCACTATATGTTCTCCTCATGCTTCTGCCACCTCCAGGCTGTGTTATTCAGACACTATATGCTGCCGCAAACTCCAGGCTGTGTCACTCAGCCACTATATGGTCTCCTCATGCTGCCGCCAACTCCAGGCTGTGTCATTCAGCAACTATATGGTCTCCTAATGCTGCCGCCACCTCCACGCTTTGTAATTCAGCCACTATATGTTGTTGCCAACTTCAGGCTGTGTCATTCAGCCACTCTGTGGTCTCCTCATGCAGTTGCCACCTCCACGTTGTGTCATTCAGCCACTATATGGTCTCCTCATGCTGCTCCCACCTCCACGCTGTGTCATTCAGGCACTATATGGTCTCCTCATGCTGCTGCCAACTCCAGGCTGTGTCATTCAGCCACTGTATTTTCTCCTCATGCTGCCGCCACCTCCACACTGTTATTTAGCCATTATATGGTCTCTTCATGCTGCCGCTACCTCCCCGCTGGGTCATTCAGCCACTATATGGTCTCCTCATGCTGCCGTCACCTCCACGCTGTGTCATTCAGGCACTATATGGTCTCCTCGTGCTTCTGCCACCTCCAGGCTCTGTCATTGTGCCGCTCTGTGACAGTGATTCTAATAGCGACGCCTCTGATCTGCATGTACTACTGAATAACAGTATTATTTCTCTAACCCATCGCACACCCTATGCGTGTTACAGCAAAGCAAAGTGTTCTATACCCCAATTGAGGCTCTCTGTAGGCCAGAAATAGCCATTTTCCAATAGCGATTCGCCGTGAATAAATTTGGACTGAAATTGGACTTTTATGGAAAGTTCGTAGAATCGGCCAAATCAAATTTTTCAAAAAATTTTCTCCTCTCTAGCTATAACATTACAAAAAAAAAAAAAACAGTAAAAAGTCAATAAATGTGATTTAACCCCTTACCTACTAAAAGTTCAAATCACCCACCTTTTCCCATAAAAAAAAAAAATGTAAATAAAAATAAATATAAACATTTGGGTTATCTCTGCATGCGTAAATGTTGGACCTTTTAAAATATATCATTAATTAAACATCAGGGTTAATGGCATATGCACAAAAACATTCCAAAATCCAAAATAGCATATTTTTGGTCACTATTTGTACCATAAAAATTTTATAAAAAGCAATCAAAAAGTCAGATCAAAACAAATATTGTACTGATAAAAACTTCAGATCACAGGCGCAAAAAATGAGCCCTCATACCCCTCCGTACGCATAAAAATAAAAAAGTTATGGGGGGTCAGAAGATGACAATTTTAAACGTATACATTTTCCTGTATGTAGTTATGATTTTTTTCAGAAGTAATACAAATTCAAAACTCTATATGAAGAGTATCATTTTAATCATAGGGACCTACAGAATAAAGATAATGGGTAAATTTTACCAAGAAATAGGAACTGCGTAGAAATGGAAGCCCCCAAAGTTACGTTTTTTCTTCTATTTTGTCACACAATAATTTTCTTTCCATTTCGCCGTAGATTGTTAGATAAAATGACTGATGTCATTACAAAGTTGAATTGGTGGCACAAAAAATAAGCCATCATTTGGGTCTGTAGGTTCAAAATTAAAAGGGTTATGATTTTTAAAAGGTGAGGAGGAAAAAAACCAAAATGCAAAAACGGAAGGGGTTACGTCCGTAAAATAAAATAAAACCTACATAGATTGGGTATCCTTGTAACCGTATGGACCTAAAGAATAAATATAATAAATATATTTATACATTGAGATGTCCACTGTGATTATTTATGCACTTTTTGATAATGATTGTTTACATGACATATGTACTTTATTAGATGATTGTTTTCACTTTATGAGCACCTGATTGCGTACTGTGTAATGAGCACTCAGATGGATATTTAAACCCCCTAATATTGTGTTACTTAAGCTTGAAAATGGCTCCATAGAGAGCAGAAACGTTGCTTGCTGACTTGATATGATGAAAAAAAATACACGTTTGCTGATTCCTGGAGTGCTGCGTCTTTTGGTTGTATATATATATATATATATATATATATATATATATATATATTTATTTATTTTGTCCCCCAATTTTATTTTTATTTTGTTTCACCATGGATTTTTTGGTGAAATGACTGAGGTCATTACAAAGTAAAATTGATAACACATAAAACAAGCCCTCATATAGGTCTGTAGGCATTAGGATTTTTAGAGGGTGAGGAGGAAAAAATGAAAGTGCAAAAACTGAAAACCCCTGAGCCCTTAAGGAGTTAATTACTTACACAGATCAATGTAGTACAAATTATGGTGGGAAATAAGTATTTGGTCATCTACAAACAAGCAAGATTTCTGGCTCTCACAGACCTGTAACTTCTTCTTTAGGAGTCTCCTCTGTCCTCCACTTGTATCCTGTATAAAAGACACCTGTCCACAACCTCAAACAGTCACACTCCAAACTCCACTATGAATAAAGATGAAAGGAGCGCTCCCTGTGCGGTATCGGTGAGGTATACGGAGAGAATGTGAACTGGTCTAGAATTAGCTCACCTGCGATGGTTGTGCAGAGAAGGCACAACACTTGGAAAGGCATGCATAAAGGGAGGACTGCAGAAGCTTCCCATGTTGGCTAGCAAACGTGAAGTAACTGGATACAAAAACAAGCAGAGTGGAAAAGGAAGCTGGATTGCGCTGTCACAAAGGAGGTAAGCCACGAATATGGGGATAAGGTGCTTATATTCTTCAACCATGCAACGCGTTTCAAAACCATCCGTTTTTTTCATCAGGCATTATAAAACTAACAATGAGCTGGATTTTATAGTCACAGACACGGATGTGATGCATACAAAATCACATGACATAAGGAATTCTAACAAAACCTGGAAAACTGGATCAAATTACTGAACACATAAATAATGATAAAACCTGGAATACCGGATTGTGCAACTAGGTACATGGGCCATACTTATTACACACAGCAAAAAAAAAAAAAAAAAAAAATATATATATATATATATATATATATATATATATATATATATATATATAGATAATAACAAAATCAGCAAAAAATAGCAAATGTGAAGTCAGATAACAAATTGCTTAATCAAGAAAAAAGTGATAATAAATAACATACATGGAATATATATATGTATATATATATATATATATATATATATATATATATATATTTAAAAAGTAGTTTTTTCAATTGATTCATTCAGCCCAAAAGGCCATAATGAATTAATATTAAAAATCCAGAAGGATTTCCTATTAATACGTTTCTGATACCTGTTGGGTGTACCTTCCGGGATAGCTTCAATTATCAAAACAGACAGGCAATGGGGATCACCGGCATGGACCGTAGTAGTGTGTCTTGAGACACTATGTTGCATAAATTGGTGTGGATATTATGCCTATGTTTATTCATTTGTGCCCTAAGAGTTTGTACTGTTCGACCGATATATTGTATTCCACACCTACAGGTCAGTAAATACACAACAAACATGGTGGAACAATCAAAATGGTTTTTATGGGGAAAATCTCTCCTGTAGAAAAAGACTTAAAGGATGCATTGTTGCCCTCTTTAATCCACCCGCAGCAAAGGCAACGGGGCTGTCCGCAACTAGTTGTGCCAGGGCAATCGACCAGTAAATTTAATTGGATTGTGGGTGAAACAGTTTTGAGTCGACCTGGGGCTAGGTGGCTCCTCAATGTCTTCGCCCTGCGGTAAGTAATCGCGGGTTTTAGTGGAATCTTATCTTTCAGTAAAGGGTCACTACGTAATATTCCCCAATGTGTTTTCAATATATTGGCAACCTGGAATGTAGAACTGTTGAAATTAGTAATAAAATAATATTTTCTTTTTCCATTACTATTTTTATCCTGTACTTTTTTTTTATTTTTCTCAATTAATAAGTCTTCCTGTCTGAAAGCCTTTGTTTTATTAAAAGCTGTTTTTAAAAGGTTTTTAGGATACCCCTTTTCTAAACTAACTTTTTTTTTTAAATAGTTGCCTGACTCGTAAAATCAGCAGTTTTTTCTTATTCTTCGATATTGTCCATAGGGGATATTTTCAACCCATTTCGGGAAATGACAACTGTCAAACGATAAAAAATTATTCACATCTACCTTTTTGAAGTGAGTGCGGGTACAAAAAACATTTTCATCATAATTTTTTTAAATGTCAAAATCTAGAAATATAATAGAATTCTGGGAGATGTTCGGTGTAAAAAACAAGCCCCAATTATTGGAGTTAAGACTACCCACAAACTCAAGGGCTTCTTGTTCCGATCCATCCCATAAAATAATAAGATCATCTATATATCTATGGTAAAAACAGATCCATGGATGCGTGACAAAAAGGGACTCGAACCGCCCCATATACAAATTTGCCTAACAGGGGGCGAATCGAGTCCCCATCGCGCATCCACGAGTCTGACGATAAATTACATCGTTAAACGAAAATATGTTATGTTGCAGTATATACAGAATAGATTCCAATAAAAATTCAGCTTGTATAATAGTCATATCTTGAGTTATCCTTGAGTTGATCAACCCAGCCCTGTTTGGCTGTGTGTGTATACATATATATATCGCAATGGTGCGATCCCTGCCGACTAGTCAGATGATTAGGGCAAGGTGCATCATTTCCGAGGAGGACGAGCTGGAACCCATTCTAGACCGCATGGTTCAGAATTTCAAGGCTAGAGGTTACCCTATGCCCTTGTTATAAGAAAGTAAAACTAAAGCTATGAATTTAGATAGACGTAAACTTATTTACGAGCCTAAACAACGTACTGATACACAGAGAATAGCATTTGCATCTACCTATGGAAACCTGTCTGGACGTATCTCCAGTGTCCTAAACAAACACTGGAGGTTACTTACACGCAGCTTTCCACAAATCAAAGAGTTCGCCAGTCCGCCGTTACTTTCGTACCGACATACTGGCAACTTGCGCGACAAGCTGGTCAAACCGGACATGTCTTTATCTAGACTTACCCAGAGGTATTTAACAGTACAGAACAAGGGTTCATACCCTTGCTGCAGGTGCGTGAACTTCACGTACATGCTCACGGGTTCTACCTTTGTCCACCCGACTACCAATGAAGTGTTTCACCTCAAACATTACCTGACTTGCACGTCAGATTTTGTGGTGTACGTACTGGTGTGCCCATGTCGCCTCCTCTATGTGGGGTAGACGACATGGGACTTCAAGACAAGGTTCAATCACCACAGGTACACTGTGCGGAAAAGAAGACTGGACCTACCGGTCCCTAAACACTTAGAGGCCAACCACACTGAGAAGGACCTCAAATTTGTTCTTCTCGATCACATCCCCCCACTTAAGAGAGGTGGGGATCAAAAGAGCAAATTGAAACGACGTGAACTGGAATGGGTGTTCAAACTAACGGGTTAAATGTGGATTATACGGTATTAAATCAAATCTATAGTGCAAGATAGATCCACTCTGTCATGGGATAATATAGCTGTATGACGATGATGTACATATTGTGACCTTGTATTAAAATATTTTTTATTTCTCTCTCTTTTTCGACAGGGTTGGGAAAAACTAATACAAGTCCACTCACACCCTAAAAAGAAAAAATCTTCTTTTATATTAATAAGATTCCGTCTTATGTACATTCCGGATCCCATCTCGTAGGCTGTGATTGACTGCCACTGTTTGTTTATGTGCACACACTCTTTTGGCATAGTGTAATTAAACAATCTTAACCATACTTATCTGTTCTGTGGACCCTGTATGGCTGTGTGTTTCTATATGTGTATGGCTTCTTAAGCACCACCCAGAGGTCTTTATTTCCTCCGTCCCAGGTGTGGGACCTTCTCCCACCCGGAAGACCACCCTGCATTACATTCAGTTGGTCCAGGTGGGTCTGAAGGGGGGCATAATTCTGACATGTGTTAGATAATAGGTTGTGCTGGGAGTTGTAGCCCCACGGGATGTACGGGTTAAAATGAGTGCGGTATGACTGTTTTTCTATTCAGTATGCTAGATGTGCCGTCCCGGGTCCCTACTATATGAACAGCTATAACCATAGATTGTTTTTGGTCTTTTATTATTTACTTATATTTTTCCCTTAAGATTGCCCATCTTTAAGATGGCGCTGTTGGTCTGTTCCGACCATGCACGCATGCTCAAAGACTCTATGCCTCTTGTCCACGTGATTTGTACGTGGCACCCTCTCATTGGCCTACTTGGGATACCGGAAGTATGTGTTTATTACGCGTCCTGTATGTGACGCAATGCTGGTGATGATGTACTTGTGCTGCACGGTCTCGCGCGTGCGCAATGCGAGGATGCCAGAATATACATGCTGCTTTATGATAATACTGGGTGAGTGCTATTGAATTCGTTTGACCCCTCCCTCTTGTATGTATTAATTAATCACCTTGCACATGTTGGACTTCCACCTAATTAATGTATTTTATGTATTCTATAATGTACTGTACACATTTGCACTTTATGTATGACGGCTATTGTTTACATATACAGATCATACCCTATATGATATGCACTTTATTTTTGTATACATTATACTATGGATGTTTTATGACTAATTATGTATATTTGATTTTGTAATTGATGTTACATATATACTACCCCTTGGTCACTGTTCACTTATGCTTGAGAAAGGCTGCATGGGCGGCTGAAACATAGCAAATTGGAATAAAGTTACTTTGAATCACTACTTCTGTGTGCTGCAACCATACTTCTTTGTAGATAGATAGATAGATAGATAGATATCAATAAATGTGTGTGTGTGTGTGTGTGTGTGTGTGTGTATATATATATATATATATATATATATATATATATATATATAAGGTGATTGTACATATTCTTCTTCACTTCCACTAATATATTTATCCTTAGCTATTATACTACAGTCAAAATACTTAGATACTACAGTCAAGAGCAAACACACTTCCCTCTGTTACCAAATCCTCTATTTTCAAGGTTGTTTGGTAACCCATCATTGATTAGTCCAAGGCTATAACACAGGGACTTTGGCTATGAGACAGATTACAGTATGAAAAGTTATTTTGTAAACCCCCAACGGGCGTGAAACTTCTTTGCTACCCAACTGGTTTGACTTTGGTCCACACTTAGGACTGGAGCCTAAGCACACTCTGGGTTTTTACACTTTATCCCACTGATGTATGCCAAAGCTAAACTTCTGCTCCTAGACAGTACCAGGTTTTTTCTCACGAGTGGTCCTGGGGAGTACTGGATGGCCACAGAAGCAAGAACGTCCTTATTACGCTATGCGCTCCGGCCGCACATGCTGGCCGTGAGCGCATGGTCCCATTACTTGCTGCCGGCGGGGCTGGGATTCGAATCGCAGGATGCGCCCGCATGGGAATCCCAGCCCATCACTCACCTAGTGCTTCTCCTGCCCCTGTCTCTGCCTCTCTGCTCCGGCGTGTGTGGCCCCATCCCCTAGGGTGTGCGCTTGCCGGAGCATTAAGATTTAAAGGGTCAGTGCACCCATTAGGGAAGTAACACCTGTGGCTCATTAATAAATTCCTCCACCTCCCACACTTCTCTGCCGGATCTTTGTTGCCCTAGTCCCGGAGAGAAAGCGTTCCTGAGATTTGCCTTGCTGTGTATCATACCCTTTGCTCCGTGACCTGACCTTGCTCCTTTGCCGCCTGCCTACTGACCACTTGCTACGTTCCACTATCATCAGTGTTCCAGTATACTGAAACGTGTTACAGTAAGATCCGGCCATGGATCCCGCTGAGGTACCCCTGCCTGAAGTTGCAGATCTTCCCTCCATTGTGGTACGTCAGTCATAGCAATTGGCGTGACAGGTGCAGCAACTTACCCAACGGTCTGCTATGATGCAACAGCTATTGACCTTGCAGCAACAGCAGAAGCAGGTACCACAACCTGGCCCACTCCCACCACCAGTTCTTGCAGTGTCTTCTGGCTCCCAGCTATGTCTGCCTATACTTTCTAAATATGATGGTGATTCCAAGTTGTGCAGAGGCTCCGTCACACAGTGCTCCATGCACTTGGAGCTCATGTCTGAACAGTTTCCCACGGAACGTGCGAAATGGGCCTTATTCATTAGTCTACTGTCCGGAAAAGCCTTGGCCTGGGCGACACCCCTTTGGGACCATGGTGATCCGGTATCCTCCAATTTGTTGGCTTTCTTGGCAGAATTTTGCATTGTCTTTGAGGAACCCGCATGTGCCTTTTCTGCTGAGACGGCTTTGCTGATCCTCTGTCAAGGGAATTCTTCCATTGGTGACTACGCAGTTAAATTCAGCACAATAGCCTCAGAACTTGCATGGAATGATGAGGCCTTATATGCAACATTCAAAAAAGGACTGTCAAGCAGGATTAAAGATGTCCTTGCAGCACGTGATCCGCCATCTTTTTTGACTGAACTTATCCACTTGGCCACACGCATTGATGTGCATTTTGCTGAAAGACTGGAGGAACTGCGCTTAGAGAGGGAACCAGCCCGAACACGGATATATCCTCACCTGGCACCCGTGTTTCAATGTTCACCTCTTCAGTTTCCTGCGCCTCTTGTCGAAGAGGCTATGCAAGTGGATCGTTCTCGTCTTATGCAACACTAGAGTCCATGACGACGCAGTGAGAATTTGTGCTTGTATTGTGCTAGCCCATAGCACTTCCTCAAGGACTGTACAGTTTGCCCACAGCGTCCAGGAAACGCCCGCACCTAGGGTACATGGGAGAGGCATCCCTGGGTGTGAATACTACCTCTCCTTGTTTAATTATTTCTGTACAAGTCTTCGCTTCAGCGCTACAGCATTTTTGGATTCTGGTTCAGCAGGTGACTTTATTGATGCTTCTTTCGTCCACAAGTATCATCTTCCTGTCACTCGGCTTGCCAAGCTCTTGTCCATGTCCTCTGTTAATGGACAAAATCTGGACTGTATGGTTCCCTTCCGTACAGAATCTCTCGTCATGCAAGTGGGTGTATTGCAGAAAAAAAAGATTGAATTATATATTCTGCCACACTGTACTTCAGAGATTCTTCTTGGCCTTCCTTGGCTGCAACGCCATTCTCCGTAACTGGATTAGAGAAATGGAGAAATAATTTGACAGAGACAATCCTGTCAAAATCTTTGC
The DNA here is from genome assembly GCF_029499605.1 of Hyla sarda. Taxonomy (NCBI): domain Eukaryota; kingdom Metazoa; phylum Chordata; class Amphibia; order Anura; family Hylidae; genus Hyla; species Hyla sarda. The sequence continues at coordinate 270,875,432 of NC_079190.1, read as the reverse complement.
CTCCAACCAATTAAGTGTTAAGTTGTTTCTCATCTTCCTCCTTTACCTGACCTGCCAACACCTTACCAAAAATCACAGTCAATAACCATTGCCCACTACCTGTTATCTCAAAACTTTTTGACCAACTATGTGGTGCCAAAATTTTCTCCAAGTTGGACTTACGTGGAGCGTATAACCCACTGGTATCCGCAAGGGATATGAATGGAAAACGGCCTTCAATACTCGTGACGGACATTTTGAGTATCTCGTAATGATGACATTTATTGGAGGGTTCTTCTCATCCGGTCAGCATCTACTCCGACCATAAGAATCTTCTATACCTTCTGTCTGCTCAGCGTCTAAACCCCCGACAGGCAAGGGGGTCACTGTTCTTTCTAGGTTTAACTTCTTTATCCATTTCAGTCCAGCAGATAAGAACATCAGGGTAGATGCTCTCTCCAGGTCCTCTGACGCCATTGGTTTGGACTGCACACCTAGGCATATTATTCCTCCAGACCGTTTGATTCCTGCCGCTCCTGCTGAAATTCAGCAAGTTCCTCCTTTTTGCCCGCCAGATTGAGACACAAGGTACTGAAATGGGGTAATTCTTCCTTGACAGCAGGTCATCCTGGAATACGCAAGACTCTACTTCGAATCTCCCGGCACTACTGGTGCCCCCATTTTGAACGTGATTTTTCTGATTTTGTTCGTTCTTGTTAATCTTGTGCCCGTGACAAAACTCCTCGACAGAGACCTGCAGGACTCTTATAGCCTTTTCCCATTCCGGAGACTCCCTGGTCCCATATCGCCATGGATTTCATCACCGATTTGCCACCATCTCATAATAACACTGTCATTTGGGTCGTTGTAGATCGGTTTTCCAAGATGGCTCATTTCATTCCTCTACCAGGTCTTCCTTCTGCCCCACAGCTGGCGAAGTACTTCTTGTTGCATGTTTTTTGTCTACATGGTCTCAGCATATTGTTTCGGATCGAGGTGTGCAGTTTGTCTCTAAGTTCTGGGGAGCCCTTTGTAACCGTCTGGACATCAATCTGGACTTCTCCTCGGCCTACCACCCAGTCCAACGGTCAGGTGGAGAGGGTTAATAAAATCCTAGAGAATCATCTTCAGCATGTTGTTTCTGCTCGCCAAGATGATTGGGTTGACCTTCTTCCCTGGGCTGAATTCTCATATAATCATAAGGATTCAGAGTCCACATGGTCGTCTCTCTTTTTTGTTGTCTACGGACTCAATCTCCGTTCTACTTTTCCTCTCTCAGTTTCCTCCGGTGTGCCTGCTGTTGATGAGCTGGTCCGTGACTTCTCCACCATCTGGCAACAGACCCGACATTCGTTATCCAAGGCTTCTTCACGCATGAAGGCACAAGCTGATAATAGTAGAAGACCTCCTCTGTCCTTCTCTCCTGGTGACATGGTGTGGCATTCATCCGGTTCAAGATACCCTGTTACAAGCTTGGTCCTCGCTACCTTGGTCCCTTCCAGATTCAACAAAAAATTAATCCTGTCTCCTACAAACTCAGTCTACCTGCTACGTTAAGTATTCTCAATTCCTTCCATGTCTCTCTCCTCAAGCCTCTTGTTATAAACTGGTTTTCTCAAAAGAATCTTGTCCACACACCTGTCTCCAGCTCTTCTGATGTCTACAAAGTTAAAGAGATTCTTGCCACTAAAACCGTGAGAGGTAAACATTTTTTTCTGGTCGACTGGGAGGGTTAAGGTCCCGAGGAGAGATCTTGGGAGCCTGAGGAAAATATCCTGGACCATGATCTTCTCAGGAGTTTTCTGAATTGTAAAAGGAGGGGGAGACCAAAGGGAGGGGTACTGTTACGTTATGCACTCCGGCCACATACGCTAGCCATGAGCGCATGGTCCCGTTACCTACTGCTGCTGGCGGGGCTGGGATTAGCATTGCCGGATGCGTCCGCATGCGAATCCCAGCCCGTCACTCACCTGGTGCTTCTCCTGCCCCCACCACTGCCTCTCTGCTCCAGCGTGCGTGTCCCCGCCCCCTTTAAGATTCAAAGGGCCAGTGCACCCATTAGTAAAGTAACATCTGTGGCTCATTGATAAATTCTTCCACCTCCCACACTTCTCTACCGGATCTTTGTTGCCCTAGTGCCTGAAAGAAAGTGTTCCTGAGAGTTGCCTTGCTGTGTATGATACCCTTTGCTCCGTGACCTGACCTTGCTCCTTTGCCGCCTGCCTGCTGACCACTTGCTATGTTCCGGACTACGCTAATATGCTGCCAGCCCTGACCTTCTGCTATCCTGACCACGAGTTGCCTTATCCCACCTGTGCATCGAATCTCCTCAGCCGCCTGTGTGGTTGAGCCGTGCCAGGGGTAGCGACCTGGGTGCCCCTTGCTGCAGCAAGTCCATCCCGCTTTGCTGCGGGCTCTGGTGAAAACCAGCGGCACCTTAGACTCGGCTCCCTAGTACGGTCCGAGTCATCTACAACACAGATCCATCGGATCCACTATCATCAGTGTTCCAGTCTACTGAAACGTGAGTGTTACAGTCCTGATAAATGGTACCAGGAAACAGGCAGAGGCAGAAATGATGTACACATGGGTAATAGTCAGTCAGATAGCAGACTTAGGTCAAAAAGTCATTGCAGTCATCACAGATTCAAAGTCAGTAGTCTGGGTTAAAGGGGTACTCTGGTGGAAAACTATTCTTTTTTTTATATCAACTGGTGTTAGAAAGCTAAACAGATTTGTAAATTACTTCTATTTAAAAATCTTAATCCTTCCAGTACTTATCAGCTGCTGTATACTACAGAGAAGTTATTTTCTTTTTGAATTGCTTTTCAGTCTGACCACGGGGCTCTCTGCTTACACCTCTGTCCATGTCAGAAACTGTCCAGAGCAGGAGAGTTTTGCAATGGGGATTTGCTGCTGCTCTGGGCAGTTCCTGACATGGACAGAGGTGTCAGCAGAGAGTACTGTGGTCAGACAGAAAATCAATTCAAAAATAAAAAAAAACTTCCTCTGTAGCGTTCAGCAGCTGATAAATGCTGAAAGGATTAAGATTTTTAAATAGAAGTAATTTACAAATCTGTATAACTTTCTGGCACCAGTTGATTAAAAAAAATAATAATTCCACCGGAGTACCCTTTTTAAGCACAGAATGGTCAGTGTAGCGCAAAGGGGTGATATCAAGTAAATGGGCACAGGTCAGATTTCATTTAGCAGATCAGGAACCTTTGCTACACAAAACCACACTATTGCGAGGCAAGGGTGAGCAGCCTTAATTAAAGGGTACCTCTCATCAAATAAACTTTTGATATATTTTAGATTAATGAATGTTGAATAACTTTCCAATAGCATGTTAATGAAAAATATGCTTCTTTCTATTGTATTTTTCCCGATCAGTCCTGTCAGCAAGCATTTCTGACTCATGCTAGAGTCCTAAACACTCAGAGCTGCCAGCCTGCTTTGTTCACAGCCAAACAGACTGTGAACAAAGCAGGCTGGCAGCTCTGAATGTTCACCTTTGTGAACAAAGCAAACTGGCAGCTCTTAGTGTTTAGGATTCCAGCATGAGTCTGAAATGCTTGCTGCCAGGACTGGTAGGGAGACCCCTAGTGGTCATTTCTTCAAAGTGGAAAATTAAATAGAAAGAAGCATATTTTTTAATAACATGCAATTGTGAAGTTATTCTGCATACATTAATCTGTAATATATCAAAAGTTTTTTTGATGAGAGGTACCCTTTAACCCCTTAAGGACTCAGCCCATTTTGGCCTTAAGGACTCAGACAATTTAATTTTTACGTTTTCATTTTTTCCTCCTCGTCTTCTAAAAATCATAACTCTTTTATATTTTCATCCAAAGACTAGTATGAGGGCTTGTTTTTTCCTTTGTAATGACATCACTCATTATATCATAAAATGTATGGCGCAACCAAAAAACACTATTTTTGTGGGGAAATTAAAACGAAAAACGCAATTTTGCTAATTTTGGAAGGTTTTGTTTTCACGCCGTACAATTTCTGGTAAAAATGACATGTGTTCTTTATTCTGAGGGTCAATACGATAAAAATGATACCCATTATTATATACTTTTATATTATTGTTGCGCTTAAAAAAAATCACAAACTTTTAAACCAAATTAGTACGTTTATAATCCCTTTATTTTGATGACCTATAACTTTTTTATTTTTCCGTATAAGCGGCGGTATGGGGGCTCATTTTTTGCGCCATGATCTGTACTTTTTTTTGATACCACATTTGCATATAAAAAACTTTTAATAAATTTTTTATAATTTTTTTTTAATAAAATGTATTAAAAAAGTAGGAATTTTGGACTTTTTAAATTTTTTTTCGTTCACGCCGTTCACCGTACGGGATCATTAACATTTTATTTTAATAGTTTGGACATTTACGCATACCAAATATGTCATTTTTTTTTACACTTGAATAGTTCCCATAGGGGACTATTCATAGCAATACCATGATTGCTAATACTGATCTGTTCTATGTATAGGACATAGAACAGATCAGTATTATCGGTCATCTCCTGCTCTGGTCTGCTCGATCACAGACCAGAGCAGGAGACGCCGGGAGCCGCACGGAGGAAGGAGAGGGGACCTCCGTGCGGCGTTATGAATGATCGGATCCCCGCAGCAGCGCTGCGGGCGATCCGATCGTTCATTTTAATCGCGAACTGCCGCAGATGCCGGGATCTGTATTGATCCCGGCACCTGAGGGGTTAATGGCGGACGCCCGCGAGATCGCGGGCGTCGGCCATTGCCGGCGGGTCCCTGGCTGCGATCAGCAGCCGGGATCAGCCGCGCATGACACGGGCATCGCTCCGATGTCCGCGGTTATGCTTAGGACGTAAATGTACGTCCTGGTGCGTTAAGTACCACCTCGCCAGGACGTACATTTACGTCCTGCGTCCTTAAGGGGTTAAGAGTGTATGCAGTGGTCCTTTAAGTTGCTGCCAGAGCATATGTACACACTCTGTGGGCCAGACCAGGAAATGTAGGCATGGTGGAGAAAGCAGAAAAAAAGGAGTTCTGATGGCAGGGAGGTGAGCAAAAACTGAGACCCAATGGTAGTGAGTGCTGGGACAGACCATATGTGTGAATAACAGGAATGCCTGCTCCTCTACTGAGGGGGAATATAAAAATGCTCACATGCTCTCTGCTCCTTTCTCTGGCCAAGCAAGATCAAGGATCCCTTCTGCAGCGCTCTAGTGACCTCTAAATGGTCATTGGAGCATTGCATAGGTAAATGCTGGTCTTTGTTTTACACAGATAGGAACAGGGAGCAGGTGAGTATTACACCACTTATCATTGCAAATAGATTTGATCATCACTAATAGTTAGATGCTAGTGGCATGGATGAGACCTTTATAACATGATTCTGATATAGTATTGTTCAAATAATTTTTTTTTTAAATATGTCAGTTGAATATATTTAATTGTGATTTGATCAACACTATTACAGTTGTGTTCTACATGGCAAGGTTTGAACTCTGTAATACATTAAGGGCTTGCTGACCACTGTCCTGTTTCCAATCTTCTGTACAACTGCATTAGGATATTAGTTTAAACTGTCAATATCACACAGATACCTGCTGCAGTTCACATTTAACGCTTCAATGCACACACAACTTGGAAAACGGCAAACTTCAGAGTGTAAGGATCTGGATTGATTTCCCATCTCTTGTCTCTTCCACTTAAATCCCTAAGCTCAAATCGGCCAGTGGAAATAATGAGAGGTTAGGTGGCAGCCGTCAGAGTGAGCTTCAGGACAATGGTGAGTGACATCACCTCCTCGCTAACACTTGGCTCCTTATCGGACTCCATTATTAAGTTAACATGGCCTTTCATTACGCTAATTAGCGTCAGCTGTGATTGACTGCATAGACTCGCACTCAAATCATTTTTCAAACAAGATTAACTTGGAAGATGTTTAATTTTACACCTAATAAAGTAGCAATAGGTTTTCTTCCTAAATTAGCAATGCTTCTGCCAAAAACACTCACAGTTGGAGGGTGATGTATTGCTGACTTTTTCAGAGGTACAATTTTTAAAAAGTGAGATAATGAATACAGATGTGGGTGCGAGGTCACAGAGTTGCTGCCTCCTTCATCTTATAATGCCAGATTTAATGAGAAGAAAGACAGGGTTGTGATTAATCTCTTGGGAGCATTACACACTTGTAGTTAACCCAGCCAGCCACACAACGTCACTGTAAATCCATAGCAATGAGCTACTACTGAAACAGACAACATGAATATAATGTTCAAGGCTTTTTTTTTCTTATATGTGCATTTACATTTTATTACGTTTATCTCATTGTATGGTTCTGTGCAATGTGCCCTCTAAGTAGCAGATATCTACCTGATTTTAGCCCTTGAAGCACAACAGGTTGAGGTATGGGGGACCATACCCTTTTAACTTAAATGTATGTCATAGATCCCTGGTACTTAGCGCACCATGATGTACATTTATGTCATTGACATGAAAAGAGAACAGTCGGAACCTTACCGCTAATGCCAGCCTTTAAAGGGGTACTATGGAGGGGAAAATATTTGTGTTCAGGGCTTCAAGCTCGTGCTCGTGAATACAGCAATCCATACGTACCTGTATGAAAACATTACACTAAACCTAACGGTCAGAATTGTGCCCATGACCGCGACGGAGGGCATGCCTTTAGTGGGCATGCCCTGTAATGGATAATTGAAAAAGAGAGAGGGCTGGGAGGGGTCCGCAAAATGTCCTGTACGGCCCCTCCTGTAGGAGCCGGGGCGTTATATACTCCTGCCCCTAACCTCGATTGCTCTATGCCCAGCCTGAACGCGTGGGGGAGGCGCGGAAGCTCCCGCCCCCTCACACAAATTCAGCCGATAGGCTTCCCACTTGTGTTCGGGGCTTCAAGCTCGTGCTCGTGAATACAGCAATCCATACGTACAGCAATCCAAACATTACACTAAACCTAACGGTTAGAATTGTGCCCATGACCACGACGGAGGGCACGCCTTTTGTGGGCAAAAATGAACCTGGTAGGAATAAGAGGGCAAAAATATTTTACATATTAACTATGTTCCCGTTCTTGCCACTACCTGTGTGCCTGAAAAACCCTGTGAAAATGTCTGTGACAATAATTTTGCAGTGTATCCTCCTGCAGGCGTGGCAGGAATGAAGCGTATACAACCGCCTACGTGTCGTGATGTAGTTGTATTTGTCAGTGATACCAATTGCACCGTGCCTTCCCCTGCAACATGGTAGGTATAATGGGTATACCACAACCCGTGAAGCGTTATATTGTTGCTCTGAAGACGTGTCAGTAGCAATGATTGCGTGGTGTGCCCCCTGCAGATATGGCAGTTATGACGATTGTATGACAGCCTCTGAATCGAGATGTTATTGTTCTGAAAACGTGTCAGTAACAATAACCTGTGTGCTGCCTCCCCCTGCAGACGTGGCAGGCATAACGGGTAAACAGGCCACCTATGTGTCGTACCGATATCGCTCTGAAGACGTGTCAGTGACCATAACCTGCGTGGTGTCTCCCCCTGCGGACGTGGCAGGCCTACTGGGTACAACCACCACCTATGTGTCGTAATGTTGCCATTCTGAAAACGTGTCAGTAGCAACGATTGCGTGGTGCGCCCCCTGCAGACGTGGCAGGTGTAACGGATGTATAACAACGTATGAATCGAGATGTTATTGTTCTGAAAAATGTGTCAGTAACAATAACCTGCGTGCCGCCTTCCTCTGCAGACGTGGCAGGCATAACAGGTAAGCAGGCCACCTATGAATTCGTAACGTTATCGTTCTGAAGACGTGTCAGTAACCTTTGTGACAGTATCACCCATAGTGAGCATGGGAGTAGAAACACCACAAGGTGAAAGGGAATCAATGAGATTGCTAAGTGTGAATGCTACGGATGTCCAGCTAATTAAATAATGTGAGCTTGTGTACCGTGTAGAGGCAATGCGTGAAGCCGTAGAGATACTGTGAATGTACGAGTAGTGCTCCATGCGTGTATGAGAATAAGGCCATGAGCGTACAGACGATAAGCAAGTTATAAAGGTACGATCAGTGAAGATGCCCTACCCGTGTGAACAGGTCATGGTATGCCAGTATAATCAAAGCCAAGAACGAATGAATAGTATGGATGCTATGTTTAATGAACATAATAAGCAAGTTGACCATGTACACCCCATGAGCATATGAAAGTATGGCGCGCTATGACCTGTGAACAGTACGCCTATGATTGTAGCCGTGTAGACACAATGAGTGTACTTGCAAGGTAAGCTGTAAACGTACTTGCAGTATGCATGTTACTAGTATACGTATGGAGCGTACGTGCCGTGAAAGCGTTGATATATATATATATTTTTTTTTTCTTACGTGTAGAATAGCGGGTAGAATTACAAGTGTATGGCCGTATGGGCTGCTAGCGAATGACCATGTAACGTGATGAGCGTATGTACAGATACCATGACATTAAGTACAGTACACTAGTTTACAGGTGCCCACCGCTATCAAGAACAGAATCTTAGCAATCGCTATCTCTTATCAGTAATGTTCTTTAAGGAGTACTTTTCAGCGCTAATTGCCGCGCCGGAGTACTCCCAACAATGCTCCCACCTAACCAGGGACGGACTGATCCACCGTAAACATGAAATTCAGTACTGAGAATGGCATACATCAATGCACTGCAACCTCCATAGCATGACAATGGTCTCCACTGCCACATACCGGCAGCAGTAGCTGGCCGCGAAGCTCCGACGTAACACTGCATCTGTGGTAACCAGTTAGAAAACGTGTGCCAGCTATGAGCGAGATACCCGTGGTCGGTATGTACTGGAGTCACCCAGCAGTGTCAGTAACTATGAACGCGTCACTATGTAGTGTAGTATAGTCATGTGAGGCTTCGTAGCCAATCATGCTAGTCGGGGCGTGTGTACTGGCCCGGCCATGGTTATCTTGTAGGTAAGTAAACAGCGGAACAAGAGAAGCTTACCCTGCTGGTTCTGGTACCACCCTAGCACACCCACCCGGCTCCCGGATCCTGGGGCGTAACAAGCCGAGCAGGCGGGTGGCCATCCTACCTTACTTCATAAGCTGTTTTCCGACAGCGGGACTGTAACCGGCTGTGAGCAGCTACCCGAGCGTCGCATGATTTTCGGCGGAAGATCCATAACGCACATCCTCACCACGTCATGTCCGCAAAATGTCCCGTACGCCCCTCCCGTAGGAGCAGGGGCGTTATATACCCCTGCCCCTAACCTCGATTGCTCTATGCCCCGCCTGAACACGTGGGGGGGGGGGGGGGGGGGCGGAAGCTCCCGCCCCTCACACAAATTCAGCCGATAGGCTTCCCACGTATTCTACTCAACTGGTACCAACAAGTTTTACAGATTTGTAATTTCCTTCTATTTTAAAATCTTTAGTCTTTCAGTACTTATCAGCTGCTGTATGCTTCTGAGTAAATTGTGTAATTCTTCTTTACCTGACCACAGTGCTCTCAGTTGCCACCTCTGTTCATGTCAGGCGTTGTTCAGTTTATGAGCAAATCCTCATAGCAAATCTCTCCTGCTCCAGACAATTCCTGACATGGATAGAGGTGACAGCAGAGATAATTGTGTTCAGACTGTAAAGTCTGATAAATACTGGAAGGCTTAAGCAAAATAATCTATATATATATATAAAACTCAATGGCCCTCATTTACTATTCTAAACCCGACTTGTTTTGTCGGGGGGTTTTTTTTGGCGCATCTTTGTCTGCAACATGTCGCAGACATTGTGCGCCAGTCTGCGACACGATGCAACATTTTTTCCTGACAGACCCGATGTGGATTCTCCCAAACCCGAAAAAGGGGTGTAACCCGACATTTCTGAGCTTTCCCACGTATTTATAAAGGTTTCCAACCCGAATTTGTTGAATTGTTGTGGATTTTTTCCCGACAACTCAGAGGAGTTGGAAACCAAAACCCACGTGCGACAAACAGGATGCGACATAATAATAAATACCAGGGGAAAAAAGCAGTCGGGTAAGAAAGCAACATAGACTTGGGCACATGTTACTTATATATCCACTTAAAATATAGGATAGTTAATTTAACCCTTAACTACCCCCATTTGTGAGGGTCGGGGTTCTTGTTTAAAGTCCCATGCAAATCAATGGGAAATGTATGTTCCCACATAACTTCCGTACGGCTGGAGATATTTCGACAACTGGTACACATATTACGGGTCGGGATAGGAGGTCGACATAGGAGGTCGGGATAGGAGGTCGGGATAGGAGGACGGGATAGGAGGTTGGGATAGGAGGTTGGGATAGGAGGACGCGATAGGAAGACCGGGATGGGAGGAGCGGGATAGGAGGACTGGGATAGGAGGTCGGGATAGGAGGTCAGGATAGGAGGTCGAGATAGGAGGACGGGATAGGAGGACTGGATAGGAGGTCGGGATAGGAGGTCTGGATAGGAGGGCGGGATAGGAGGACGGGATAGGAGGACTGGATAGGAGGTCGTGATAGGAGTACAGGATAGGAGGTCGAGATAGGAGGACAGGATAGGAGATCATGATAGGAGGACGGGATAGGAGGGCGGGATAGGAGGACGGGATAGGAGGTCGGTATAGGAGGTCTGGATAGGAGGACGGGATAGATGGACTGGATAGGAGGATGGGATAGGAGGATGGAAAAGGAAGATGGGAAAGGGGGACGGGAAAGGAGATTGACATATGAGGACGAGAAAGGAGGACGGGAAAGGAGAATGGGAAAGGAGGACAGGAAAGGAGGACGGGAAAGGAGGACAGGATAGGAGGACTGGATAGGAGGACGGGATAGGAGGACAGGATAGATGGACGGGATAGGAGGATGGGATAGGAGGACGGGAAAGGAGGACGGGAAAGGAGGTCGAGATAGGGGGACAGGAAAGGAGGTCGAGATAGGAGGACGGGAAAGGAGGATGTGAAAGGAGGTCGAGATATGAGAACGGGAAAGGAGGACGGGATAGGAGGATGTGATAGGTGGACGGGATAGGAGGACGGGATAGGAGGACAGGATAGGAGGTCGGGATAGGAGGTCGGGATATGATGACTGTATATGATGACGGAATATGAGGACGGGATATGAAGTCAAAAGCATCCTCCTTTGTTTATTTTCCTCCCCAACAAGGATTAGGAAGGAAAATCCGGGCAACGCCGGGTACTCAGCTAGTGGAAAATAAAAATAAGTTGTTTATTATTTATGCTACAAGTCTATAGCTATAAACTATATTGTGTATTGCTTGTGTATGTAACCAGAAAGTGGTGACAGGGCACGTTGGAGGGGGCACAACTAGGAAATTGTCACTACTGATACAGAATAAAAACACCACCATACTGATACGGCAGCCACAGCACAGAAGCAGAAAATCATTGATTAAACAGTGGTCTCCTGCTTCTCCATCTCAATCTTGTCAATCACTCACAAGAGGGCTGAGGGGAGGCACTGGGGCTGATGGGGAAGAAAGAAGTGCCACAGGAAGTAAGTATGCTCATGGGGTCGGGAGCATTTACTGCTACCTATCTAATGTGGGAGAACGGCTGCCTACCTAATGAGGGGGAACTGCTGCCGACCTAATGTGGGGGAGCTGCTGCCTACCTAATGTGGGGGATTAATGCCTACCTAATGAGGGTAAGAGAAAAGAAGAAAAAAGAGAGGACAGCACCTCGTGTAATCCTGCAGATATAGAGGGAGGGTGACAGTCTAAAAAATGGACTCTCACCTGTGGCACCTCTTGGTTTTATGCATATCACCCCAATTCACGGGGTACCAAGGAACTGCAGGCCGAAGGAGTGAATGCTGGAGACCAGGAAACGGATCCTGAGCTAGGCAAATTCAGAAACCAAAAAAAAAAGAAACTCCAAGATTGGCGCTGTTCCAATGAGGGCAATGTTCAGTTCTTATTCAAGTAAAACCATATTTATTAGTCAAAGACAGTTTTACAGGCACATCAGAGGCAAGACGCGTTTCGGGTCACTGCGTACCCTTTCTCAATTGCAGATGTAACATGTTATAACAATAACGGTCATTTTATACCTGAAAAAAGACCGCCAAACGAGGGGGGCGGGACCATCCCCTTTCTGTGCGAGTAAGTTTAAAATATCATAAAAATGCAGTACATAAAAAGCGAAGTTCAAATACACAATTTAAAAAACACAAAAGGGTTAAAAGTAATGATAATATATTAAACATCTGCCATAAAAGTGTTATTGCACTTTTGACCCGGATGTGAAATGGTTCATTAACCTAAGCTCCGTAATCAGAATGCACCAAATTACCAAACTTAACAAAATACACAGTTTTTCTTATGCACAACATAATAGACATATATTCGCAATCTAAAGAATCTATTTCTTTTGAAGAAACAATAAATTCAGTATAGATGAACAATATAGTGAAAGTATCACCTGACTCGGTTTTATGAATGAACACTCCATGTAAATAAACAGAGTAGCGTATCTGACGTGCCCAACGTCATCTATACACTGAGGTACCGCAACTTTATGAATGAATGAATGGCTGCACTTGTCTTCGGCAGATAAGTTGTGGGCAGAGATATTATTATTATGAATACTGTTTGGGGGTTTTTATATATAACTAAAAACTGTCTTTGACTAATAAATATGGTTTTACTTGAATAAGAACTGAACATTGCCTTCATTGGAACAGCGCCAATCGTGGAGTTTCTTTTTGTCTTGTTTTCTGAATTTACCTAATGAGGGGGAACTGCTGCCTACCTAATGTGGGACTCTTCTGCTACCTCCCTAATGTGGGGGACTTCTGCTGCCGACATAATGTGGGGGAACTGCTGACTATCTAATGTGGGGGAAACTGCTGCCTTCCTTATGTAGGGAAACTACTGCCTACCTAATCTGGGGGACTTCTGCTGCCTACCATATGTGGGGACTTCTGCCTAGCTAATGTGGGGGACTATCTACTACAATCCTGCTCAGCTAAAATGGGGAATAACTTCCAAGCTAATATGGGGTTTATCTACTACCTACATAGCTTTCATGTTTTGTTTTGTTTTATACAGGGAACCGCTATCTGAGGGACATTACCTACATGGGGCATGACCTACTAGGGTACATTATCTACTGGGGGCATTACATAGATGGGGCACTACTGACTGGGGGGGACACTGCCTACCTGGGGGCATTAACTACCTGTAAGTTTTGTAAGATGCCAACTCTGGACCTACAGGTGATGACTTCTCTGAGTGTTTCTTTTTGACTTTTTATTTATTTTATAGTTTTTTTTTCTGGCTCAGCCATTAAGTCTTCTTCCAGCAATGACTTAATTTAGAATCTGACAGTCAACAAACATGTGCTGGCTGTGCACTTTTCCAGCACATTTCTTAACTTTCTTCCAACCCATAGTGCCTCAAATAATAACCCCTTGGTGCCCTGTATAGTATGAGTGAGTGGGTAAGTATCTTGGTGGGAAGGGTAAGGGGATGTGGTTGTGCAGGTCAGGTAGTTCTCCCCTATTAGTTAGAAGCCCCCAGTAGGTAAGTGATTTTGCCCCAATTAGGTAGAAGCCTCCAGTATATAAATGGGTAAATAATCCCTCCATCCCCTTAAAAGCCCCTAGCATGTAGTTAGGTAATCACCCCTCCATTACCCCTTAATCCCGCTCATGACATATCAATCCCACCAACTGGCCTGTGTCTGTGAAACTAAATTTGTTTAAAAAAATGTAAGTGTTTTACAAGTTAAATGAATATCATCAACAGAGCAGGGAGAGGACGTCATGCAGAGGAGTAAACAGACGCACCATGGGGACCAAAGTACTGGTAGTGTATCAGATATCTGAACTAATCAAAAAGCTGTATCTCAGCTGATACTGGTAATGTGCATGCGCACACACACCTCTCTCGCTGCTGAGGCCAAGAAAAATTATATATGTCACAGGCTCAAGCAAGTGATCGCAGAGCCATTTTGCTCATCACAAAGTGTTGAGGGTGACACAACACTGTTGCAAGCTTTAAAGCTGTCAGGCCTTCTCCCTCCATGTTCATGCTCCCTCTGCAGTTTCCTGTGCTGCCTGTAGGGTGCAAGCCCTTTTCACCATCTTAGTGGGTCAGAACACACCCAAAATATGTCCCAGCCAATCTTTGCTTTGCATCCTGCAATTCCTCCCAGATGCCCTTTTTCTACCTGCATGCGCAAACTCCCTTGCTAATTCCTTAAGGGCCAGTGTACAGACCTAAAAGTTGATCCTTTGCAACCGTACAACCCTAGCATGTTCCCTGCATGAGTCTTGTTCACCAGAAAAGGACTTGTGCACGGAACTTGCTGGGTGTCCTATGGTTACCTATGGGTGTCCTATACAACTGTACCACCCAGCATTAGCTGCCTCTCTTTGCACTAGATTGTGTAGATCGTGCAGGAGAGTAGCTTTAGACACATAAAAAAAAAAAAACTCATATTATCCACATTTTGCTAGCATTATTTTTCACACACAAAAATAAAATAGATTGAATCCAATGAGTTGAACAAGTCAAAGAAAGGTTAAAAAAAGGAAAATGTATTTAAATGTTTGTGTAGGTTTTTTTTTTTTTTTGTATCCTCCCATCCCATCACTCACAAAGAGCGTACAGTAACACTCAGGACAGGAAAAACCTCCAGAGAGGAGGAAACCTGTAGGGAATCCATGGCTACTGTACTGCCCTTCCTCTGGGCATACTAAAGGAGGTTACCTCCATAATTTGCGCAAATGTGTCTGTGTATGTGCGTGATTAGTTATGCCTCCATCCAACTTCTTGCTGTAGGTCCGGAAATGCGACTCCACATCCTGGAAATACTACATCTAAGATAGGAAAACAAAAGAAAGATTTTTTGCATGTTTATTACAGAAATGTACATGGAACTGCACTAAAGGCCTTTTTGACACAACAATGTTACACTTACCAGTAATGTAATAACCTATTATAATATTATCCAAGACAAACGGGACAGCCCCTTAGTATAACAAAACCTAATATGTAGAGCCAAAAATATATTTCACCAGTTTATTGAAAATATTTAAAACAAGGACATGTTATAAAATACACAATACATGAAATGTGGCTTAAAATGCATACATGAAGGAAGGTAAACGATATGAGATGGTCAGTATAGTGAATGCACAAAGTATATGCAAGTGTAAGATGTAAGTAAAACATACTCACAGAGAGAGTCAAGCATGTAGAGGAAAGAGGGGACAGGGAAATATATCCATTGACCCCAATGTAAACCCCAGGAGAGTAAGAGAAAGTAACAGAAAACAATATACAGGGTGGGCCATTTATATGGATACACCTTAATAAAATGGGAATGGTTGGTGATATTAACTTCCTGTTTGTTGGACATTAGTATATGTGAGGGGGGGGGAAACTTTTCAAGATGGGTGGGGACCATGGCGGCCATTTTGAAGTTGGCCATTTTAAATCCAACTTTTGTTTTTTCAATAGGAAGAGGGTCATGTGACACATCAAACATATTGGGAATTTTACAAGAAAAACAATGATGTACTTGGTTTAACGTAACTTTATTCTTTCATGAGTTATTTAAAAGTTTCTGACCACTTATAAAATGTGTTCAATGTACTGCCCATTGTGTTGGATTGTCAATGCAACCCTCTTCTCCCACTCTTCACACACTGATACAACACCGCAGGAGAAATGCTAGCACAGGCTTCCAGTATTGGTAGGTTCAGGTGCTGCACATCTCGTATCTTCACAGCATAGACAATTGCCTTCAGATAAGATAAAAGTCTAAGGGGGTCAGATCAGAAGACCTTGGGGGCCATTCAACTGGCCCACGATGACCAATCCACTTTCCAGGAAACTGTTCATCTAGGAATGCTCGGACCTTACACCCATAATGTGGTGGTGCACCATCTTGCTGGAAAAACTCAGGGAACGTGCCAGCTTCAGTCCATAAAGAGGCATGTAGCAATTTCGCACATCCAGTGGCCTACATGATGATGTGTTTCACTCTTTATGCACTGAAGCTGGCACATTCCCTGGGTTTTTCCAGCAAGATGTGCAGCTGTAATGGGAGCTAGTAGAGACGCCACCGGCCAGGGCGGTCTCCCAGACCGTTGCAATCAATACACCGGAGCCAGCAGGATATACTGGAGAGAGGCACCGACACCCCAGGACTAAACACAATGTACCCCTTCAGTTTTCAATAGGATGCCCTCCGTAAACCTTATGGTAACATTTATAGAGGTGCTCATTTAATTTGCAGCAAACTTAGCTGCATAAACGCAGCTGCTGAACATTGCAACTAGCGCAGCATATCATACAGTTGTATTTCTCTAAGAGTGATGGAACAACAAAAAAAGAACAAACATTTACAAGTTACTATCTTTTTACATTGATAGGATCTCTCGGAGCCACAAAAAATCATCTCGGAGCCACAAAAAATCATTCTATCTAATAGTGCCGCTATATTGGTTATATAATCTGAAATATAGCACCACAAGCTTCAGAATAAAATCACCCCTGGTGAATCATCACCTTCCACAAAGAAAAAGTATGTTTAATTTTTAATTTTTATAATATTTCTTTTCTCTTATTTAAGTGCCTTTAAAAAAATGTATATACTCACTGTTTTTTGTACAGGTTCCATTTTCAGCCCTCTTTCAACACGCTGCAGATTTACTGCAGATATATTCCTCACAACGGGAACAGGTAACACCCTGTACATTGATACTTATCGGATACTGTGTGTATAACAATAGAAAAAAGTATACCACTTGAATATCCACAGGTGATATCACTACAGCTACCTACATCAACATTGCTGTTCCATTCAAGAGATTTCTTTGTTAACATTTCCCCTGTTACATTCCTTGCAGCTAGGTATGATGATACGTTCATTCAGTAATTTGGTCCACATAGGTACACCGCTGCATTCATTTACAGCTATTTCTTTTTTGTCCTCCCTAGCACCTCCAGCCCTCCACTTTAACCACAGGAGAACATCACCGAAACTGTATAGTGCCAGTATTGTTCTATTATCATTTTAAATATACGATCTGTTAGAGCAGAGTGGGCTCCAGAAGGAAGGACTCCAGCGCTGCATCCCCTTTGGGGATGCTTCAGTCTTTTGCAGAGCTGGAGTCCTTCCTTCTGGAGCCCACTCTGCTCTAACAGATCGTATATTTAGTTCAAATCAAATTGAGAGAAGTGCTCTAGTTTTGTTTCATTGTAACAAGCTGTTTGCACTTTGCAGATACATTTGTGCACAATGAGGAACGGCTTGTTACAATAAAACAAAACTACAGCACTTCTTTCAATCTGATTTGAACTAAATAAACGATCTGTTAGAGCAGAGTGGGCTCCAGAAGGAAGGACTCCAGCGCTGCAAAAGACCGAAGCATCCCTCCCCATGCAACAAATTCACCTGACTCATTGATATTTTCCGCCCAGAGTTTTGATTGGCCAGATGGTTGCAGCCAATCACCGCTCTGAGGGAAATATGAATGAGTGAGTGGCTGGCCGGAGTATAGTGCAAAGATGCGGAGCACAGGAGAAAGCCGCTCTGCATCTCTGCCATAGACAGGACGATCGCAGTGGGTGTCAGTAGTGATACCCGCTGTGATCTGTTCTTATCTGCAGGTACTACAACTCCCAACATAGACAGATAGCAGCGAGTGAAACTTCTGATACCCGCTGCAATCTGTCTATTAATGCAGGTACTACAGCTCCCAGCATGGAGCAGAGTGTGCTCCATGTTGGGAGTAATAGTACTTGCAGGTTAGAACAGATCACATCAGGTATCACTACTGACACTCGCCTTGATCGTCCTTTCTATTGCAGAGATGGAGCGGCTGTGTAAAGCGCTCGCATCTCTGCTCTATACTCCGGCCACTCACTCATTCATATTTCCCTCAGAGCTGTGATTGGCTGCAACCATCCGGCCAATCCCCACTCTGGGCGGAAAATATGAATAAGTGATGTTCTATTCACATCACTGGCCGGAGTACAGAGCAGAGATGTGAGCGCTGTATAAAGCCGCTCCACTTCTCTGCTATATTATGGACGATCGCATCGAGTGTCACGACTAACACCCGGGGTGATATGTCTATTAGTATAGGTACTACTACTCCCAGCATGGAACAGTCTGTTCCATGCTGGGAGTAGAAGTACTACCTAAAAAATGTAAAAAATTTAGAAAAAAAAAGTGAAACACACACACTTTATTAAATGTGCTCCACCTGCCTATTGAAGTCTATGGCGGTTCGCCCGTTCGCGAACATTTGAGGAAATTTGCATTCGCCGTTCACGAACGGAAAATTTTATGTTCGCAACATCACTATTTGTAATCTCTAGTATCTATACAGGACTTTTCACCCCAGTACTCCCTATATTTTAATACATTTTTAACATATCTATTACATTATTAATTTTTTTATCAATTGTATGCATACTATGTATTAACAAAATATATATTTTCTTAACTGCTTTTTAGCATTCTTAATTTTTGGGGGTTGCATGTCAGGTGTGCTTGCCACACCTTTAGGTGTTATTTTAGGTGTTTAGGTGTTATTTTTATAATACTTTAAATTATTTGAGCACATATATAGGAGGGATACTTTTTTTCATTGCCATGGTTGAGAAAAACACATATCTTTAACTGTAATAATTTATTCAAATTTCTCCAAGGTATATTCCATAAAAGTCAGAATATTTAGCTATTACCCAAAAAAAAAATTTGCATCATATTTGGGATTTTCTACAACTAAAATTGCCAAAAGTAATCACTTACATGTGGAGATTTCATTATTTATTGATAGCGGTTGCACATGACTTTCTTCTGTTTCTCTGACTACCATAAAAATGAATGGAGACATGCGCATGCCAACAGTCATAAAGATTGATAGACACTTGTATTAGAGATACAGTATTTTTAAATGTGGAATAGGACGCTTTCAGACATTTATGACAAATCAGCTATTAACCCCTAGAGAACGCAGGTCGTACATGTACGCCCTGCACTTGCTCCCCCTCTATGATGCACACTCAGGAGCTGCATCGCAGCAACTAAAATGCCCCCCCCCCCCCCCAAAAAAAAAAGAATCCCTAGCTCAGTAGGCTGATCGGGACCACCACAATGAAATTATGGTGTCCCGATCAGTTGAGAGAATGGTGGGAGGGCCTTTACCTGCCTTCTCGCTTTCCGATTGGCACTCCAATGCTCCAGTAAGCCATGGAAGGCTGTAACAATTGGGCACCGATAACATTGATCAATGCTGATATATGCTAATTAGGTGCTAACTTGCACAGGAATGGCTAACTGGCACGCTGACGTCAGCGTTTCTGGCCGCAGCACCTCCCAGCTCATCAATATTCCTCCCCTATTTCCGCCTCTCCCTCTTCATTACAGAGTGGGGAGAAGAGGGAGAGGTGGAGGGAGGGGAGGAATATTGATGAGCTGGGCGGCGCTGCGGCCAAAAACGCTGACGTCAGCTTGCCAGTTAGCCTGTCCGATGCAAGTTAGCACCTAATTGGCATATACAGAAAATAGAAGACTACGGCCGAACAGCAGGGCGGATCCGGGCATGGTAAGCATCAAACTGATCAGCGTCCCCAGTACCGCTGGTTAGTGCAGGGGGAGCAAGCTGACAGCTTTCCTTTAAGGGGTTAAAGGAAATCTGTCAGCTGTATTTGCTGCTAAGAGCTACAGACACCTTTGGATAGTTGTTGGGGTATACATGCTAACTTTACCTTTCATGGAGCTGTTGGTGTTTGTATAACTTATAAAGTCACCATTTTATTTCTCAGCAATGTGTCAAGCAAGCGGTATCAAGCTGCTCAACTGTAACGGCCATGCACACCTTTTCACTCACGTTTGCATCCCAACCTCTTTTTGGTTCATGTACAGGACTATCTACATAAGTCAAGGATGGGTAAGGAGGTGAGGGCAAGCGTTTTGGAAAAATGTCAAAATGAAATGCAGATATGTCTGTGCTTAGACAGTCATGTGCACATTCAATTTGTGTGGTCAGCTAATGACTAAGGGCTTGTTTACACAAGTGTATTACCTTTCAAACTCGCAGAGTGTTTCCATCTGTGAGTTTGACAGGGGGCTGGCTCTCTGTCAGCTGTCCGTGGGAAATCTGCAGCACACCCCACTGAAGTCTAAGGAGTGTGTTGAGGATTTTAAACAGCATAAATCTGCAGCAGATTTTCAGCCCACAAAAAGCCCACCCCTTTCAAACTCACAGCGGAAAACACGCTGCAAGTTTGAAAGGTAATACACTTGTGTGAACGCACCCTAAGTTTGGGTCATTTTCCAAGTGTATACAAGTTTTTGCTTGAACTGACAAACACGGCTTCCAGCAATTTTTTGTTTGAGGTAAAACTCAGATATGTTGAGAAAATGACCCAAATGTAGTCACTAGCTGACTACACTTGGGCTATTAAAATGCATGGGGCCCGTGCCTATCCAAGCATGGGTATGTTGGCATGTCATTTTGACATTTACTCAACAAATCCATGCCTTGTAGGCACAAATAGTGGTGGGAAAGTAGCCTAAGTTTTAAGTTGTATAAAGTAATAAAGTAGCTGTAGAAGTCTTTTGGTCTCATTTAGAGATGAGCGAACTTACAGTAAATTCGATTTGTCACAAACTTCTCAGCTCGGCGGTTGCTGACTTTTCCTGCATAAATTAGTTCAGCTTTCCGGTGCTCCGGTGGGCTGGAAAAGGTGGATACAGTCCTAGGAAAGAGTCTCCTAGGACTGTATCCAATTTTTCCAGCCCACGGGAGCACCTGAAAGCTGAACTAATATATGCAGGAAAAGTCAGCAACCTCCGAGCCGAGAAGTTCGTGACGAATCGAATTTACTGTAAGTTCGCTCATCTCTAGTCTCATTGTATGAGTTTTGAAATTTATATACATGTTTTTGTTTTTGGAGATGTTGTTTTTTACCTACATTTCATGACATTCTCATTGAAATTCTAAAATGTCATAAAAATGTTATACTATATGTAAGGGATAAAATCTATTCCCTCATGTCTTACAATTTATGTATTTTTTTTTACTTTTTTGCATGATGGACAATTGAATAAATTCATTGCAAAGCATTTAATACCCTGAACTAACCCACCTCACAGTTCCAACAATTGTAAGACACTGTAATTCCTCAATTTCCCGAAGGCACCTTCAGAATCCATGTAAAGGCTTATATTTTTATTAACAAAATGTGTTTGCTCTCTTTTAAGTGCTCAGCCAGCACAAGATAATTATTTGTTCTTTGCTAATTCTGCTAAAACCTCCTCCTTAAGTATACTTAATTAGCCTTTATGTCCTATTTGCACGTAAAACATAATAAATAATACTATTATTAGGATTTAACACAATGGGCTAGGGATGAGCGAATCGAATCTGAAAAATCCGAATTCGTTATGAATTTCAGAAAAAATTAGCTTTGCAACAAATCCGAATATTGCCACGATTGGATCGCGCAAATCACTTCATTAAACTCCATTTAGAGCGGTCCAGGCTCCAGGGCATCTAAGATGGCGGCTCCACATGTCAGGACATGGGCAAGGAAGGCTGAAACACGGGTAGGCGGGATAACCCTGAATAACATGCAGCATGCAGCCTATCAGCAGCCAGCCATCCCTGTGATGTCACAGCCCTATATAATCGGCAGCCATCTTACGGCTACTCACATCAGCGTTCTATTACAGAGAGAGTGAAAGAGAGACAGAGAGTAGTGTGTGTTCCACAGAACAGCAAACCTCAGGCAGAGGTTGCAGCAGACTTGGGGCGAGTGGCAGTAGGAGTCGCAGTGAGAGGCCTGAGCTCCTGGTATCAGCTAGTGGTGGTGTCTCGACCAGCAACCCATCTGCCATCATCGATTGGTTAACACGATCATCCACTTCATCACAAATGACATCTGGCACCCCCCAGTCAACAGTCGGTGGGTTCCTCAGACACAACCCTCAGTTGGCATGGCCCGGGAGCAGTTCCTGTCCTCCCATTGCCTCTGTCCTATGCTGTTCCCTCCCCCGCCAAGGCATATTATGCTGTCGGTTCAGCTCCACTATTATGTGAGGATGATATACTAGATAATAGTCAGTAGCTACTGCCCAGCCAAGAAGTGAAGGAGACAACCGCCGCTTCCTCCGCTAGGCGGGCAAGTAGTGATGGGGAGAGTGGCGTGGGAGGTAGAGACACTGGAGCAGACACTGTTGAGGAACCTGAGGAGGACATTAGTGACGTGCAGACCCAATTTAATGATAATGAAGCAGTTTTTCATCAAGCATCCGGAGTATGTTAACCTGGTCACATGCAAGATGTGTCATCAGAAGGTGAAGCATGGCCAGGGTCCCAATGTTGGCACCACGGCCCTGTGTCATATGCAGCGTCACCATAAAGTGGCCTGGGAGAACTGTCTCTCCGATGTGGTGGTCCAGCCTGCTGCATCACCTAGTAGCACGCCGCTCCCTCCTTCAGCCAGTCAAGGCTCTACCACCTCAGCCAAAGGGAGCTGTCTGTCATACCCTCCTTCTGTCGCTTCAGATGCTCCTCCTACTTCGAGTCAGTCATTCCTCCAGCAATCCATCGGCGAAGCCATGTCCAAGAGAAGCTGAATCCACTCAGAAGCTGAATGTGATCCTGCCCATGTTGCTGGTGCTGCAGTCCCTCCCTTTTCAAGTGGTGGACTCTTCAACTTTCAGAGAACTAATGGCTTGTGCCAAGTTATAGAGTAATAAAACATCCAGCCCAGCACATTTTTGTGGAACAAAAGGTGGGTTAGTCCTTGAGCCTGTCAGTGTTTACCAAAGTGCACGGCAGCGCTTACGTGTGGAGCTGTAACTACTGTCAGGGACAATACATGTCCTTTAGGGCCCACTGGGTAAATGTGGCTCCTGCACAGCCACAACAGCAACTTGGACAGGTCACGCCTTTTCCGCCTCAACATTCTCAAGCTGTTGGTCCTGTGACAGTGTGCGACTCCGCTTCCTCATCCTCCACTGCACGGACAACTCTGTGCCCCTCCAGAATACCATGTGTACAGGGCACAGAGATATCATGCTGTTCTTCACATGGTTTGCCTTGGCAAATGGAGTCACACAGGGGAAGAACTGCTAAAAGTCATTCATCAAGAAATCAAATCATGGCTTACTCCACGAAAACTAGAAATGGGAACCATGGTGACTGATAATGGGAAGATCATCTTGAAGCCTGAGCCATGCACCCTGCATGGTACACGTATTCCATCTGGTTGTCAAGCAGTTCCTGAAGTGTTCCCCCCATCTGCAAGACATCCTAACAATGGGATGGAAACTTTGCATGCACTTCAGCCACTCGTACACCAAAAAGCACACCCTCCTTGTGCTGTAGCGGCAGAACGGCATCCCTCAACATAGCCTGATACAGTAGAGTGCAATTTAGGGTTTAATCCCTTTATTTTTTATTTTTTTTGTGGTGCTGCACTGTTGGGTGCTGCTGCTGTTCAGAAATAAGTGATTGTTCAGTGGACTGTAGTGCATTTGTACCATTTTGTACCTGTTAATCTGTCAAGGTGCTCCATACCGTCAAAGTCCAAACATTAGTATTCACCGGCTGGTGTTTTACAAAAATACAGAGTTTTTTCTGCGTATAGTTAGGCATATTACTGCCCTCATCAGTGCATACCGCATAGGTACATCCAAGTATAGTACCATTTAGTACCTGTTAATCTGTCAAGGTGCTCCATACCGTCAAAGTCCAAACAATAGTATTCACCGGCTGGTGTTTTACAAAAATGCAGAGTTTTTTTCTGCGTATAGCCCCTTAAGGACTTAGGACGTACCTGTACGTCCTGAGCCCGCTCCCGGTGTTGAAAATGGGGTCATGTTATGACCCCACATCAAACCGGGTCGGTCCTGGCTGCCAATCATTGCCGGGACCCTAGGCTAACAGTGTGCGGCACCGATCATTGTGCCACGCGCTGTTAACTTTGATTGCCGTGTCTGAAAATGAAAGTAAACACTTCCCGGCAGCTCAGTTGGGCTGATCGGGACATCGCGATCAGCTGGGACACAGGTGGAGGTCTCCTTACCTGTGTCCACGGCATCCAATCGGGGTTTGATTGCTCCAAGCCTGAACTACAGGCTTGAGCAATCGAGCCCCTATCTCGCTGATCCGTGCAGAGCTATGGCTCTGCAGGGATCAGCAAAGGAGATCAGTGTGTGCAGTGCTATAGCTCCCTATGGGAGCTACAGCACTGCAAAAAAAAGTGAAAAAAAAGTTAACAAAGGTCATTTAACCCCTTTCCTAATAAAAGTTCAAATCACCCCCCTTTTCCCATAAAAAAAACTGTGTAAATAAAAATAAAAATAAACATATGTGGTATCGCCGCATGCGTAAATGTCCGAACTATAAAAATATATCATTAATTAAAATGAACGGTCAATGGCGTACGTGCAAAAAAATTCCAAATTCCAAAATAACGTATTTTTGGTCGCTTTTTATCTCATGAAAAAATGATTAAAAAGCGATCAAAAAGTCCGATCAATACAAAGATTGTACCGCTAAAAACATCAGATCACGGTGCAAAAAATTAGCCCTCAAACCGACCCATACGCAGAAAAATAAAAAAGTTATACCGGTCAGAAGATGACAATTTTAAACATATAAATTTCCGTGCATGTAGTTTTGATTTTTTCCAGAAGTACGACAAAATCAAACCTATATAAGTAGGGTATAATTTTAATCGTATGGACCTACAGAATAAAGATCAGGTGTCATTTTTACTTAAAAATTTACTGCATAGAAACGGAAGCACCCAAAAGGTACAAAATGGCGTTTTTTCTTCAATTTCGTCACACAATGATATTTGTATCATTTAGTACCTGTAAATCTGTCAAGGTGCTCCCTACCGTCAAAGTCCAAACAATAGTATTCACCGGCTGGTGTTTTAAAAAAATACAGAGTTTTTTCTGCGTACAGTTACGCATATTACTGCCCTCATCAGTGCATACCACATAGGTACATCCAAGTATTGTACCATTTAGTATCTGTTAACCTGTTCAGGACCCATGACGTATGCATACGTCTTCACACCCTGGGTCTTAAGGACCCATGACGTATGCATACGTCATGGCGTTTTCCGGTCTCTGCCGCTCGCCGGGCAGAGATCGGAACTGGATGCCTGCTGAAATCCTTCAGCAGGCATCCAGGGCAAACGCCGAGGGGGGCCATGTAGGCCCCCCATGTCGGCGATCGCCGCAAATCGCAAGGGAAATCGCCCTTGCGATCTGCGGCGATACCGGGCTGATCGGGTCTCTGGGACCCGACCGCCCGGTAATTTCGCATGATCCCGGCTGTCACAGACAGCCAGGACCATGCTGAAGTATCGGAGCGAGGTGGCAAGCCGGCCACCTCCTCCGATCCCCTGCGATCTGTCGGTTAGTTAACCGACCAATCGCAGGAGGGGGGGCGGTTACTTCCTCCCGTCCTGCCCGGCCCCTGAAAGTCCGGAGAGGACGGGAGGAAGACCGGAGGACGCGGCGGGGGACGGGGGAGTGCTGGGGACCGGCCCCGGTACTTACCTCGTCCCTGAAGACCCGGATCCAGACGATGAAGACGGCGGCGGCCACAGGTGAGTAGATCTTCAGCCGCGGTCGGGCCCTTTACAGCAATGCACGTCGCCGTAAAGCGACATGCATTGCTGTAATAGGACCCTGTAAACTACAACTCCCAGCATGCCCAGACAGCCCTTGGCGTCTGGGCATGCTGGGAGTTGCAGTTTTGCAACATCTGGAGGTCCACAGTTTGGAGACCACTGTGCCCTTCCAGATGTTGCAAAACTACACATCCTCAGCATGCCCTTACTGTCCAGGCATGCTGGGAGTTGTAGTTCTGTAACATCTGGCCCTTCAGATGTTGCAGAACTACAACTCCCAGCATGCCTGGACAGTTTTGGCATACTGGGAGTTGTAGTTTTGCAACATCTGGAAGGGCACAGATTGGGAACCACTGTTTTAGTGGTCTGCAAACTGTAGTCCTCCAGATGTTGCAAAACTACAACTCCAAGCATGCTGGGAGTTGTAGTTCGGCAACATCTGGCTCTAAAGATGTTGCCGAACTACTACTCCCAGCATGCCTGAGAATGTTTGGGAGTTGTGGTTTTGCAACAGCTGGAGGCACACTGGTTGGGAAACATTGTTTCCTAACTCAGTGTTTCCCAACCCGTGTGCCTCCAGCTGTTGCAAAACCACAACTCCCAAAAATTCTCAGGCATGCTGGGAGTTGTAGTTTTGCAACAGCTGGAGGTCCCCCCCCCTGTGAATGTACAGGGTACATTCACATGGGCAGGGGGCTTACAGTGAGTATCGGGCTGCAAGTTTGCGATGCAGCAAATTTTGCGCGGCAGCTCAAACTCGCTGTAATCCCCCCGCCCGTGTGACTGTACCCTAAAAACACTACACTACACTAACACAAAATAAAATAAAAAGTAAAAAACACTACATATACACATACCCCTACACAGCCCCCCTCCCTCCCCAATAAAAATGAAAAACGTCTGATACGCCACTCTTTCCAAAATGGAGCCTCCAGCTGTTGCAAAACAACAACTCCCAGTATTGCCAGACAGCCGTTGACTGTCCAGGCATGCTGGGAGTTTTACAACAGCTGGAGGCACCCTGTTTGGGAATCACTGGCGTAGAATACCCCTATGTCCACCCCTATGCAAATCCCTAATTCAGGCCTCAAATGCACATGGCGCTCTCACTTTGGAGCCCTGTCGTATTTCAAGGCAACAGTTTAGGGTCACATATGGGGTATCGCCGTACTCGGGAGAAATTGCCTTACAAATCTTGGGGGTCTTTTTCTCCTTTCACCCCTTATGAAAAGGTGAAGTTGGGGTCTACACCAGCATGTTAGTGTAAAAAAAATAAACTTTTTACACTAACATGCTGGTGTTGCCCTATACTTTTCATTTTGACAAGAGGTAAAGAGGAAAAAAGCCCCACAAAATTTGTAACACAATTTCTCCCGACTACGGAGATACCACATATGTGGGCGCAAACTGCTCTGGGGGCGCACAACAAGGCTCAGAAGGGAGAGTGCACCATGTACATTTGAGGTGATTTGCACAGGGGTGGCTGATTGTTACAGCGGTTTTGACAAACGCAAAAAAAAAAAAAAACCCACATGTGACCCCATTTCGGAAACTAGACCCCTCACGGAATGTAATGAGGGGTGCAGTGAGAATTTACACCCCTCTGGTGTCTGACAGATCTTTGGAACAGTGGGCTGTGCAAATTAAAAATGTTGTACAGCCCACTGTTCCAAAGATTTGACAGACACCAGTGGGGGGTAAATGCTCATTTTATGCCTTGTTACGTTCCTCAAGGGGTCTAGTTTCCAAAATGGTATGCCATGTGGGGGTTATTTTGCTGTCCTGGCACCATATGGGCTTCCTAAATGCGACATGCCCCCCGAGCAAAATTTGCTCTCAAAAAGCCAAATATGACTCCTTCTCTTCTGAGCATTGTAGTTCGCCCGTAGTGCACTTCAGGTCAACTTATGGGGTACCTCCATACTCAGAAGAGATGTGGTTACAAATTTTGGGGGGTATTTTCTGCTATTAACCCTTGTAAAAATGTGAAATTTGGGGGGAAACACACATTTTAGTGATTTTTTTTTTTTTTTTTTACGTATGCAAAAGTCGTGAAACCCCTGTGGGGTATTAAGGCTCACTTTATTTCTTGTTACGTTCCACAAGGGGTCTAGTTTCCAAAATGGTATGCCATGTGTTTTTTTTTTGCTGTCCTGGCACCATAGGGGCTTCCTAAATGCGACATGCCCCCGAGCAAAATTTGCTCTCAAAAAGCCAAATATGACTCCTTCTCTTCTGAGCATTGTAGTTCACTCATAGTACACCTCAGGTCAACTTATGGGATACCTCCATACTCAGAAGAGATGGGGTTACAATGTTTGGGGGGTATTTTCTGCTATTAACCCTTGCAAAAATGTGAAATTTGGGGGGAAACACACATTTTAGTGAAATTTTATTTTTATTTTTTTACATATGCAAAAGTCGTGAAACCCCTGTGGGGTATTAAGGCTCACTTTATTCCTTGTTACGTACCTCAAGGGGTCTAGTTTCCAAAATGGTATGCCATGTGGGGGATTTTTGCTGTTCTGGCACCATAGGGGCTTCTTAAATGCAACATGCCTCCCAAAAACCATTTCAAAAAAACGTACTCTCCAAAATCCCCTTGTCGCTCCTTCGCTTCTGAGCCCTCTACTGCGCCCGCCGAACACTTTACATAGACATATGAGGTATGTGCTTACTCGAGAGAAATTGGGCTACAAATATAAGTATACATTTTCTCCTTTTTCCCCTTGTAAAAATTCAAAAATTGGGTCTACAAGAACATGCGAGTGTAAAAAATGGAGATTGTGAATTTTCTCCTTCACTTTGCTGTTATTCCTGTGAAACACCTAAAGGGTTAAAACGCGGACTGAATGTCATTTTGAATACTCTGGGGGGTGCAGTTTTTATAATGGGGTAATTTGTGGGGTATTTCTAATATGAAGACCCTTCAAATCCACTTCAAACCTGAACTGGTCCATGAAAAATTGTGAGTTTGGAAATTTTGTGAAAAATTGGAAAATTGCTGCTGAACTTTGAAGCCCTCTGGTGACTTCCAAAAGTAAAAACACGTAAATTTTATGATGCAAACATAAAATAGACATATTGTATATGTGAATAAAAAAAAAAATTATTTGGAATATCCATTTCCCTTACAAGCAGAGAGCTTCAAAGTTAAAAAAATGCAAAATTTTCAAATTTTTCATAAAATGTTGGGATTTTTCACCAAGAAAGGATGCAAGTTACCAAAAATTTTACCACTATGTTAAAGTAGAATATGTCACGAAAAAACAATCTCGGAATCAGAATGATAACTAAAAGCATTCCAGAGTTATTAATGTTTAAAGTGACAGTGGTCAGAATTGCAAAAAATGGCCGGGTCCTGAGGTGTAAAATGGCTGGGTCCTTAAGGGGTTAATCTGTCAAGGTGCTCCATACCGTCAAAGTCCAAACAATAGTATTCACCGGCTGGTGTTTTACAAAAATACAGAGATTTTCTGCGTATTGTTACGCATATTACTGCCCTCATCAGTGCATACCGCATAGGTACAGCCAAGTATTGTACCATTTAGTACCTGTTAATCTGTCAAGGTGCTCCATACCGTCAAAGTCCAAACAATAGTATTCACCGGCTGGTGTTTTTAAAAAATACAGAGTTTTTTCTGCGTATAGTTACGCATAATACTGCCCTCATCAGTGCATACCACATAGGTACATCAAAGTATTATACCATTTAGTACCTGTTAAGCTGTCAAGGTGCTCCATACAGTCAAAGTCAAAACAATAGTATTAACCGACTGGTGTTTTTAACTGCCCTCATCAGTGCATACCGCATACGTACAACCAAGTAGTGTACCATCTTGTACCTGTTAATCTGTAAAGGGCCTACACACTGTGAAAGGACAGCCGTAAGTAATCACCAACTGTGGTTCTAGACAAATACTGTTTAAAGAGTAGTGTAGCGTATTGTAATACCCTCATAAACACACTAAGTATGTCAGGCAGAGAAGTGTCAGGACGTGCACAGAGGATTGGCAGAGGCCTAAATACTTCAGGCAGAGTTGGCAGCAGACTTGGGGCGAGTGGCAGCAGGAGTCGCAGCGAGAGGCCTGAGCTCCCGTTATCAGCCAGCGGTCGTGTCTCCACCAGCAACCCATCTGCCGTCGTCGATTGGTTAACACGCTCATCCACTTCATCACAAGTGACATCTGACACCCCCAGTCAACAGTCGGTGGGTTCCTCAGACACAACCCTCAGTTGGCATGGCCCGGGAGTTATGCTGTGGGTTCAGCTCCACTATTTACTGAGGATGATCTCATAGAGGACAGTCAGCAGCTACTGGACAGCCAAGAAGAGGAGCCAAGTAGTGATGCTGGGAGTGACGTGGGAGGCGGTGTTGCCATTGTTCAGGGTCCTGAAGCAGACACTGTTGGGGAACCTGAGGAAGACATCAGTGACGTGCACACACCTGTTGATGATGATGAAGCCGATTGTAATTGGGAGCCGGGTGCAGAAGGGGCTTCATCATCATCAGGAGAAGAGAGTTGCAGGTTGCCCTTGAGGCAGCAAGGCGGTAGCACGGTTGGCAGTCAGCGTGGTGGCAGGAGTGGAAATTCAGGAGCCAAATGTGCCCGGGGGAGACCACCTGCTTCGCAGCAGCCTACCTTTCCGGGAGGTAGTGGTAGAGGGGTTCCTGGAGATGGCGCCAGTAGCAGTCAATTAGTGCGGACTGCGGGTGGGAAAATCAGCTACTCAGCGATGTGGAAGTTTTTCATAAGGCATCCGGAGGAGGTTCACGTAGCCACATGCAAGATCTGTCGGCAGAAGGTGAAAAGTGGCCAGGGTCCCAATGTCTGCACCACTGCCCTGCATCAACACATGCTTCGCCACTATAAAGCAGTCTGGGAGAACCGTGGCTCAGATGTAGTGATCCAGCCTGCGGCATCACCCAGTGGCCATCCGCTCCCTCCTTCATCCAGCCAAGGCGCCACCACCTCAGCCGAAGG
Source organism: Hyla sarda (assembly GCF_029499605.1). Classification (NCBI taxonomy): domain Eukaryota; kingdom Metazoa; phylum Chordata; class Amphibia; order Anura; family Hylidae; genus Hyla; species Hyla sarda. The sequence continues at coordinate 270,844,819 of NC_079190.1, read as the reverse complement.
GAGCTGTGTGGCAAACCCTCCTTCTGTCGCTCCTGCTTCTCCCGCTTTTAGTCAGCCATTCCGCCAACAATCCATCGGCGAAGACATGTCTAAGAGACAACAGTATGCGCCCACTCATCCAACGGCGCAGAAGTTGAATGTGCTCCTGTCCAAGTTGCTGGTGTTGCAGTCCCTCCCTTTTCAAGTGGTGGACTCTGCACCTTTCAGAGAATTGATGGCTTGTGCCGAGCCGAGGTGGAGAGTCCCAAGCCGTCATTTCTTTGAGAAGAAGGCAGTACCAGCCCGGCATAAGTTTGTACAAGAGAAGGTGGGCCAGTCCTTGAGCCTGTCGGTGTGTTCAAAAGTGCACAGCAGCGCCGACGTGTGGAGCTTTAACTACGGGCAGGGACAATACTTGTCTTTTACTGCCCACTGGGTAAATGTGGTTCCTGCACAACCACAACAGCAACTTGGACAGGTCACACCGCTTCCTACTCCACGCTCTCGCTCCCAGCCAGTTGGTCCTGTTACAGTGTGCGATGCCGCCTCCTCATCCTTCACCGTGTTCTTGACCTCCACTGCACGTCCAAATCTCGGTGGCCCTTCATCGTACCATGTGTGTAGGGCACGGCGGTTTCAAGCTGTTCTTCACATGGTTTGCCTTGGCGAACGGAGTCACACAGGGGAGGAACTGCTAAAGTTAATTCGTAAAGAAATCCAAGTATGGCTTATTCCACGAAATCTGGAAATGGGAACCATGGTGACCGAAAATGGGAAGAACATTGTGTCCGCGCTGCGACAAGGAAGTGTGAAACATGCGCCCCGCATGGCACACGTGTTGAATCTGGTTGTCAAGCACTTCCTCAAGTCTTCACCCCATTTGCAAAACATCCTGAAAATGGCAAGGACACTGTGCATGCACTTCAGCCACTCGTACACTGCCAAGCACACTTTCCTTGAGCTGCAGCGTCAGAACAGTATCCCACAGCATAGTCTTATATGTGACGTTGCCACATGTTGGAATTCCACCCTCCATATGTTGGACAGACTATACGAACAAAGAAAAGCTATCACCAATTTCTTGATGATCCAAGCAGATAGGAGTACTCCCCTGTGTAACTTCAATGTGAACCAGTGGCAGCTCATACGTGACACCTGCCGTTTGCTGAGGCCCTTTGAGGAAGCCACATTATTTGTAAGTCGCCTGTATTACGGCATGAACTACGTAATTACACTCCTACATTTCCTACAAAAAATTATTGAAACGATGGCTGGTCACGGCAATGGAGACGTTGCGCCTACATCTCAAGGCTACTGTGTGGGCTGAACTGGAGGAGGAGGATGATGAGGGGCAGAGCAGAGCACAGTTTAGGTTGGATGAGATGGCCGGTGTTTCTAGTCATTGGACAGGAGAGGAGGAGCAGGAGCAGCCAGAGGAGCTGGAGGGTTATGAGGAAGGCGAGACAGAGGACCCAGACACACTGTGGCAATATGCAGTGGAGATGGAGGCAGGTAATCCCTCACTGGCGCAAATGGCACGATGAATGCTCTGCTCAGTTGCTTGCGTAGTGACCCCCGAATTGTCAAAATTAATCAGCGGGATAACTTCTGGATCTCCACCTTATTAGACCCTCACTACCGTCCAAGAATGGGGGCCTTTTTTACACCCACTGAGAGGGAGGACAAACTGACCTACTACAGAGAGATTCTACGTAGTCAGTTGGCCGATGCCTATCGGCCACATGGTCCATCCACTCGCAGGTCTGACTTGGGGGGCCCTCTGCGCTCACCTTCAACTGCCATGGCTGCTGGGGAGGGGAGGGGTGGCTGGAGCAGTACCAGCTCAATCAGCAGCAGCCTGAGTCTACAGTCGCTGATGAGTAGCTTTCTTCATTCGCATAGTGAAGCAACTCATCAGCAGCAGGTAGACATGGAACAGGACCTGAACCAGCAAATGGTGGCATACCTTGACATGACCATGCTAACAACCATTGATCTGCTGGACTTCTGGGCAGCCAAACTTGATTTATGGCCGCAACTAACAGAGTTTGCCCTGGAAAAGCTGTCCTGCCTGGCCAGTAGTGTGCCATCAGAGCGGGTGTTTAGTGCGGCCGGGGCCATAGTCACCCCAAGGCGAACTCGTCTGTCCACTAAAAATGTGGAGAGCCTGACGTTTGTCAAGATGAATCAGGGATGGATCAGCCAGGATTTCAAGCCACCAATGCCAGATGCCTCAGAGTAGATTGACCATGCTGCTAAATCAACATTTCCCAATTATGGTTGGTTATGAAACCCTCTTGGGTTATCAATTAGGGTTATGAAACCCTCCTTGGTACTGCTATTGCCTCCTCTTGGCTCATCCTGTGTCTTTCAGGAACTACTTGCCTCACTGATGCTTCTGGCCTTGGGCCTTTAATTTTTGGAAGTTTAGCAGTAGCTAAATACATGCTTAATGCAAATGTCAACATTGATCTTTAAATGTAAGGGGTTATGAAACCCTCTTGGGTACTGTGAATACCTGCTCCTGACTTATCCTGTGTCTTTCAGGAACTACTTGCCTCCCTGATGCATCAGGCATTGGGCCTTCAATTTTTGGATGTTTAGCAGTAGCTAAATACATGCTTAATGCAAATTTCAACATTGATCTTTAAATGTAAGGGGTTATGAAACCTTCTTGGGTACTGTGAATGCCTGCTCCTGACTCATCCTGTGTCTTTCAGGAACTACTTGCCTCACCGACGCTTCTGGCCTTGGGCCTTCAATTTTTGCATGTTTAGCAGTAGCTAAAAACATGCTTAATGCAAATTTCAACATTGATCTTTAACCCCTTCATGACCCAGCCCATTTTCACCTTCAGGACCTGGGCATTTTTTGAAAATCTGACCACTGTCACTTTAAACATTAATAACTCTGGAATGCTTTTATTTATCATTCTGATTCCGAGATAATTTTTTCGTGACATATTCTACTTTATGTTATTGGTAAAATTTCACTGATATTTGCATCCTTTCTTGGTAAAAAAAATCTAAAAATTTCATGAAAATTTAGAAAATGTAGCATTTTTCTAACTTTGAAAGTCTCTGCTTGAAAGGAAAATAGATATTCCAAATAAATTACATATTGATTCACATATACAATATGTCTTATTTGTGTTTGCATAAAAAAATTGACAAAGTTTTTACTTTTGGAAGACACCAGAGGGCTTCAAAGTTCCGCAGCAATTTTCCAATTTTTCTCAAGATTTTCAAAATCGTAATTTTTCAGGGCCCAGTTCAGGTTGGAAGGGGATTTGAAGGGTCTTCATATTAGAAATACCCCATAAATGACTCCATTATAAAAACTGCACCCCCAAAGTATTCAAACTGACATTCAGTAAGTGTTTTTACCCTTTAGGTGTTTCACAGGAATAGCAGCAAAGTGAAGGAGAAAATTCTAAATCTTCATTTTTTACATTCGCATGTTCTTGTAGACCCAGTTTTTGAATTTTTACAAGGGGTAAAAGGAGAGAAATCACCCTAAAATTTGTAACCCAATTTCTCTCGAGTAAGGAAATACCTCATATGCGTATGTAAAGTGTTCGGCGGGCGCAGTAGAGGGCTCAGAAGGGAAGGAGCGACAATGGGATTTTGGAGAGTGAGTTTTTCTGAAAGGGTTTTTGGGGGGCATGTCCCATTTAGGAAGCCCCTATGGTGCCAGAACAGTGGACCCCCCCACATGTGACCCCATTTTGGAAACTATACCCCTCATGGAATTTAATAAGGGGTGCAGTGAGCATTTACACCCCACTGGCGTTTGACAGATATTTGAAACAGTGGACTGTGCAAATGAAAAATTTTATTTTTCATTTTCACAGACCACTGTTCCAAAAATCTGTCATACACCAGTGGGGTGTAAATGCTCACTGCACCCCTTTTTACATTCCGTGAGGGGTGTAGTTTCCAAAATGGGGTCAAATATGGATATTTATTGTTTTGCGTTTGTCAGAACTGCTGTAACAATCAGCCACCCCTGTGCAAATCGCCTCAAATGTACATGGTGCACTCCCCCTTCTGGGCCTTGTTGTGTGCCACCAGAGAACTTTGCGCCCACATATGGGGTATCTCCGTACTCGGGAGAAATTGCATTACAAATTTAGAGGGTCTTTTTTCCCTTTTACCTCTTGTGAAAATGAAAAGTATAGGGCAACATCAGCATGTCAGTGTAAAAAATTTATTTTTTTACACTAACATGCTGGTGTAGACCCCAACTTCACCTTTTCATAAGGGGTTAAAGAAGAAAAAGCCCCCCAAAATTTGTAAGGCAATTTCTCCCGAGTACGGAGATACCCCATATGTGTCCCAAAACTGTTGCCCTGAAATACGACAGGGCTCCAAAGTGAGAGAGCGCCATGCACAATTGAGGCCTGAATTAGAGATTTGCATAGGGGTGGACATAGGGGTATTCTATGCCAATGATTCCAAAACAGGGTGCCTCCAGCTGTTGCAAAACTCCCAGCATGCCTGGACAGTCAATGGCTGTCCGGCAATACTGGGAGTTATTATTTTGCAACAGCTGGAGGCTCCGTTTTGGAAACAGTAGCGTACCAGACGTTTTTCATTTTTTTTGGGGGAGGGGGGCTGTGTAGGGGTATGTTACATAGTTACATAGTTAGTACGGTCGAAAAAAGACATATGTCCATCAAGTTCAACCAGGGAATTAAGGGGTAGGGGTGTGGCGCGATATTGGGGAAGGGATGGGATTTTATATTTCTTCATAAGCATTAATGTTATTTTGTTCCAGGAATGTATCTAATCCTGTTTTAAAGCTGTTAATTGTTCCTGCTGTGACCAGTTCCTGAGGTAGACCGTTCCATAAATTCACAGTCCTCACGGTAAAGAAGGCGTGTCGCCCCTTGAGACTAAACTTTTTCTTCTCCAGACGGAGGGAGTGCCCCCTCGTCCTTTGGGGGGGTTTAACCTGGAACAGTTTTTCTCCATATTTTTTGTATGGGCCATTAATATACTTATATACGTTTATCATATCCCCCCTTAAACGTCTCTTCTCAAGACTAAACAATTGAAACTCCTTTAATCGCTCCTCATAGCTAATATGTTCCATTCCCCATATTAGTTTAGTCGCGCGTCTCTGCACCCTTTCCAGCTCCACAGTGTCCCTTTTATGGACAGGTGCCCAAAACTGAACAGCATATTCCAGGTGAGGCCGTACCAATGCTTTATAAAGGGGGACTATTATGTCCCTGTCCCTTGAGTCCATGCCTCTTTTGATACATGACAATATCCTGCCGGCTTTGGAAGCAGCAGCCTGACATTGCATGCTATTCTGTAGTCTGTGATCTACAAGTACACCCAGATCCTTTTCTACCAGTGACTCTGCCAGTTTAATCCCCCCTAAGACATACGACGCATGCAGGTTATTAGTACCCAGATGCATAACTTTACATTTATCCACATTGAACCTCATTTGCCAAGTGGATGCCCAGACACTTAGTCTATCCAAGTCATCTTGTAGCTTATGCACATCCTCTATAGACTGTACCGTGCTACAAAGCTTGGTGTCATCTGCAAAGATAGAAACAGAGCTGTTAATACCATCCTCTATATCATTGATACATAAATTAAACAACAGCGGGCCCAGTACTGAACCTTGGGGTACACCACTAATAACCGGGGACCAATCAGAGTACGAATCATTGACCACCACTCTCTGGGTACGATCCATGAGCCAGTGTTCAATCCAGTTACAAACTTAAATTTCTAAACCCAAAGACCTTAACTTACCTGTCAGACGTCTATGAGGGACAGTATCAAATGCTTTAGCAAAATCCATATGTGTATATGTAGTGTTTTTTACTTTTTATTTTAGGTTAGTGTTAGTGTAGTGTAGTGTTTTTAGGGTACAGTCACATGGGCAGAGGTTCACAGCAAGTTTTCCGCTGGGAGTTTGAGCTGCAGCGCAAAATTTGCACCATCTCAAACTTGCAGCACTCACTGTAAACCTCCGCCCATGTGAGTGTACCCTGTACATTCACATTGGGGGGAGGGGGCAAACATCCAGCTGTTGCAAACTCCGAGCATGCCCTTTGGCTGTCCGTGCATGCTGGGAGTTGTAGTTTTGCAACAGCTGGAGGCACACTGGTTTGGAAACACTAAGTTAAGTAATAAACTTTCAAGTGTTTTGCAACCAAACTTAGTGTTTCCAAACCAGTGTGCTTCCAGCTGTTGCAAAACTACAACTCCCAGCATGCATGGTCTGTCAGTGCATGCTGGGAGTTATAGTTTTGCAACAATTGCAACAGCTGGAGGCACTGAGGTAGGAAACGGACAATGTTTTCCAACTAGTGTACCTCCAGTTGTTGCAAAACTACAACTCCCAGCATGCCCAGACTGCCCAGGCATGCTGGAAGTTGTAGTTCGGCAATATCTGAAGGATCAGATGTTGCCGAACTACAACTTCCAGCATGCTTGGGCAGTCTGGGCTTGCTGGGAGTTGTAGTTTTGCAACATCTGGAGGTCCGCAGTTTGGAGACCTCTGTATAATGGTCTCCAATCTGTGCTCTTCCAGATGTTAGAGAACTACAACTCCCAGCATGCCTGGACAGACTGAGCATGCTGGGAGTTGTAGTTTTGCAACATCTGGAAGAGCACAGATTGGAGACCATTATAAAGTGGTCTCCAAACTGTGGACCTCCAGATGTTGCAAAACTACAACTCCCAGCATGTCCAGAAAGCCAAAGGCTGTCTGGGCATGCTGGGAGTTGCCGTTTTGAAACTCCCAGAGGCAGCAGTGAGATCGCTTTACGGCGATCTCACTGCTGCCAATGAAGATGCCGCACTGCTGCCGGAAACTCACCTCTGGGACGCAGCGCCGCCGGGACCGCCTGGAGGACGTCGCTCGCGCCGGGACCGCTCGGGACGCCACATGGATGGGTAAGTGACGCCGGGGGACGGGTCAGGGACACTTAGCAGAGCGGTGTGTGTCCCGATCCCCGTGATCGGGACTCACACACAGCGCTGCTAAGTATTCTCATAGTGAAAAGCTGCTATCAGCTAGTCAGATTTGACTAGCTGATAGCAGCGATCGCTGGGGGGGGGGGGATGAAAACCCCCGTGGTCGCATGGTAAGATGGCTGGCTATCAGTGATAGCCACCATCTTACCGGGTGCTGCGGGATGCCGCGAGTAGCGGCAAAAATGTTCATGACGTACCTGTATGTCATGGGTCGGGAACACCTTGCCACCCATGACGTACAGGTATGTCATAGGTCGGGAAGGGGTTAAATGTAAGGGGTTATGAAACCCTCTTGGGTACTGTGAATGAATGCTCCTGACTCATTCTGTGTCTTTCAGGAACTACTTGCCTCCCTGATGCCTCTGGCCTTGGGCCTTCAATTTTTGGATGTTTAGCAGTAGCTAAATACATGCTTAATGCAAATTTCAACATTGATCTTTAAATGTAAGGGGTTGGTTATGAAACCCTCTTGGGTACTGCGAATGACTGCTCCTGATTCATTCTGTGTCTTTCAGGAACTACTTGCCTCCCTGATGCCTCTGGCCTTGGGCCTTCAATTTTTGGATGTTTAGCAGTAGCTAAATACATGCTTAATGCAAATGTCAACATTGATCTTTAAATGTAAGGGGTTATGAAACCCTCTTGGGTACTGTGAATACCTGCTCCTGACTTATCCTGTGTCTTTCAGGAACTACTTGCCTCCCTGATGCCTCAGGCCTTGGGCCTTCAATTTTTGGATGTTTAGCAGTAGCTAAATACATGCGTAATGCAAATTTCAACATTGATCTTTAAATGTAGGGGGTTGGTTATGAAACCCTCTTGGGTACTGCGAATGACTGCTCCTGACTCATTCTGTGTCTTTCAGGAACTGCTTGCCTCCCTGATGCCTCTGGCCTTGGGCCTTCAATTTTTGCATGTTTAGCAGTAGCTAAATACATGCTTAATGCAAATTTCAACATTGATCTTAAAATGTAAGGGGTTATGAAACCCTCTTGGGTACTGCGAATGACTGCTCCTGACTCATTCTGTGTCTTTAAGGAACTACTTGCCTCCCTGATGCCTCAGGCCTTGGGCCTTCAATTTTTGGATGTTTAGCAGTAGCTAAATACAGGCTTAATGCAAATTTCAACATTGATCTTTAAATGTAGGGGGTTGGTTATGAAACCCTCTTGGGTACTGGGAATGACTGCTCCTGACTCATTCTGTGTCTTTAAGGAACTACTTGCCTCCCTGATGCCTCAGGCCTTGGGCCTTCAATTTTTGGATGTTTAGCAGTAGCTAAATACAGGCTTAATGCAAATTTCAACATTGATCTTTAAATGTAGGGGGTTGGTTATGAAACCCTCTTGGGTACTGGGAATGACTGCTCCTGACTCATTCTTTGTCTTTCGGGAACTACTTGCCTCCCTGATGCCTCAGGCCTTGGGCCTTCAATTTTTGGATGTTTAGCAGTAGCTAAATACAGGCTTAATGCAAATTTCAACATTGATCTTTAAATGTAGGGGGTTGGTTATGAAACCCTCTTGGGTACTGCGAATGACTGCTCCTGACTCATTCTGTGTCTTTCAGGAACTACTTGCCTCCCTGATGCCTCTGGCCTTGGGCCTTCAATTTTTGGATATTTAGCAGTAGCTAAATACATGCTTAATGCAAATTTTAACATTGATTTTAAATGCAAGGGGTTATGAAACCCTCTTGGGTACTGCAAATGCCTACTCCTGACTCATCCTGTGTCTTTGAGGAACTACTTTCCTCACTGACACTTCTGGACTTGGGCCTTCAATTTTTGGAAGTTTAGCAGTAGCTAATACATGCTTAATGCAAATTTCAACATTGATCTTTAAATTCTCAGCGATCTGCCACGGCCTTCTCCTACCCCACCGGGGACGATCCGAGGACCTCACTAAACCATCCAATAGGTAGTAGAGTAATGCGGTGTGTACAAAGGGCAGGGACTTAATGAACCCGAGCTTATGACCCGCACTTAGTTGTGATTCAACTTTCCTGGCAAATAATTGCAATCCCTGATCCCTATTGCGAACGGGGTTCAGCGGGTTACCCGCACCTGTCGGTGAAAGATAGACACACGCTGGTCCGTTCAGTGTAGCGCGTGTGCAGCCCCAGACATCTGATGGCATAACACACCTGTTATTGCTCGATATCGCAATTGATTGTGCAATGTAAGGGGTTATTAAAGCCTCTTGGGTACTGTTGATGCCTACTCCTGACTGCTCCTGTGTCTTTCAGGAACTACTTGACTTCATGATGCTTCTGGGCTTGGGCCTTTAATTTTAGGATTTTTGAAATACATACATACATGCTTAATTTAAATTTCAACATTTATGGTGCAATGTATGGGGTTATTAAACACTCTTGGGTAGTGTTTTTTTTTCATTTTTCAAATTTTCTGATAATTATCACAGTAGTAAATTTGAATTTTCCAGAATAATAACCATTACACCATTGAACGCTTCTTGCGTGTGATTTTTTTAAGTAACATTTTTAAAAAAAATACGGAGAGGAATGAACTCTCCTTCTTTATTTCATAAAAAATTATTTTATAGAAGAATGTCTTTTGGTGGTCCACCGTCTTGCATTATAGAGTCTTCTGGACTCTGGATATGCGCTTGTTCTTAAACAAAGGTACAAAAAGTGAAAAATGGCCGGTCGTGGCTATGGAGATGTTGCGCCTACATCTTTCGGCCACATGAGCCCAGTGGGTGCTTGTGAGATTAGGTCCCTTGTACCCACACGGCGGGATCCGGGACACAAATTTTGATTTAAATTTCAAATAAAAAAATCACATATTTCAATGGTCTCCTCATGCTGCAGCCAACTCCAGGCTGCATCATTCTGGTAATATATAGAGAGCACTCGCTGTCCTAAATTTTCGTAAAAATTTTTCGTCAAAAATGTTTAGCTTTTTTATTAGGGATTATGAAGCTTTGGTGCGTACTCATGCATCAGCCAACTCCAGCCTATCTCCTTCAGGCAATATATGGTTTACTGATGGCGCTGCTGGGCCTTGGGTCTGGTAATTTCAAATTTTCTCAGAGGTAGCACCCGCTATCCAAAATCTTTTTCAAAAATTTCTAAAATTGTGTTGTTTTTTGGGGGAGATTGTTAAGCCCTTGTGTGTACTTGTGCATCAGCCAACTTCAGGCTGTGTCATTCAGGCAATATATGGGTTGCTGATGCCGCTGTGGGGCCTGGATCTGGGAATTTCAAATTTTCTCATAGGTAGCACCCGCTATCCAAAATCTTTGGTTTAAATTTCTTAATTCATCTTTTAATCTTAGGGATTGTGAAGGTCTAGTGCATACTCATGCTGCTGGCAACTCTGGGCTGTGCCATTCATCCACTATATGGTCTCCTCATGCTGCCAACATGTCCATGCTGTGTCATTCAGCCACTATATGGTGTCCTCATGCTGCCAACACCTCCACGCTGTGCCATTCAGCCACTATATGGTCTCCTCATGCTGCCAACACCTCAATGCTGTGTCATTCAACCACTATATGTTCTCCTGACACTGATGCCACCACCAGGCTCTGTCATTGTGCTGCTGTGCGGCAGTGATTCTAAAAGCGATGGCGGTAATCTGAATAACAGTATTATTTCACTACCCCAGCACACTCCATATGTGTTTTAGAACACAGCAAAGTGTTCTATACCCCTATAGAGGCTGTATGTAGGCTAGAAATAGCCTTTTTTAATATAGATTCGCCGCGAAAAAATTTGTATCGAAACAAACTTTTTCGGAAAATTTGGTGAATCGGCCAAATCGAATTGTTGATAAGTTTGCTCATATCAAGATATGATCTCTGCATCAATCTTACTTCTAACCCGCCAGCTTGCTTATGATATGATTCCTCAGTAGTGTTGTTCCATTTCAACCTAATGAATTGTTCATATGGTATTCCTTTTGTAACCGTATGTTGGTGTGAACTGTTGTAACGGAGTAAAGTGTTTCTAGCGACTGTTTTCCTATAGCCTTCTGTAATGAGAGTGTTGTTACTGATCAATAGTCTAATGTCCAAAAATTCCAAAGTATCTCCCCCGTACTGATGTGTAAATGTCATATTGACTGTATTAATATTATTGAGGTGAGCGACAAAATAAATGAATTGTTGTTCGGACCTTGACCATATGACTAGGATGTCATCAACATACCTAGCATAGGTCTTGATGTACTGCAAAAACGGATTGTTGGAAGTATAAATGTACCTATCTTCAAACATAGCCAAGAACAAGTTTGCATAGGTACATGAGACTGGGGTCCCCATAGGGGTCCCTGTCTCCTGCCTATACCATTCTTCAGCAAACTTGTTGGAGAGTACAAACTGAAGTCCTTTGTTTACAAAATCCTTAAGCACTCTTGACACATCTGCAAATTGTAGAAATTATCTTACAGCCCACATGATGCAGGTGTACTGGCTGATGACATCTATAGAGCAGAGTTTGAACTCCTCCTCCCAGTAAATATACTTAACTATGTTAAGTAAATGACTCGTGTCTTTTATGTACAATGGTATTGAAGGTAAGAGGGGGTTCAACAACCAATCTATATATTGGGATAAGTGCTCTGTCACCGAGCCGATCCCTGCCACTATGGGTCTACCAGGGGGTCGATTTAGTGACTTTTGCACTTTTGGAAGATGATAACATCTCTCATGCTTTGGGGAATCTGGAATTAGTTTATCTGCAGTTTTCCTAGCTAAAACTCCCTTTTCCACAAAGGCATGAAGGAAAGATCTCTTGTGGGTAGGATCTGCGGTCAGGGTGGTGTATGTAATTCTATCTGCTAATTGCCTTTCCGCTTCCTCATTATATTGTGTTTTTTCTTGGATGACTATACTCCCACCTTTATCCGCTCTAATAACCTCAAGATCGTCCCTGTTTTTTAGAGCCTTCATAGCTTGAAGCTCAGCTGGAGTAAGATTTCACTCTGGTTGGGGGTATAGGATATACTTCACATCCTTTATTACAGCTCTAGTAAAGAGATCAAGGTTGCTACCCTGGGGGATTGAAGGGGAACATTTTGATTCTTTCCCTTTTCTAAATCTCCTAAAAACCGGGCTCACTGCTTCTCCTGTGGTTAGTATCCCCACACTGTCGCCACACTGTCCCTTTCGATCACATCAAATCCACAGGGGAAAAAAGCCCAGAGGGCCTATCTCAATGGGCTGTTTCTCCTCTAGAATATTATGCCCATAGGTGGGTTTATTGGAAAAAAATACTTAAACAAATTAATGTCTCTCATCTATCTGGCCACACATTGAAGATCCGCTGGACTTCTGGGCAGCCAAACTTGATTTGTGTCTGCAACTATCAGAGTTTGCCCAGGAAAAGCTGACCCGCCCGGCCAGTAGTGTGCCATCAGAACTGCTGTTTAGTGCGGGGGGGGGGGGGGGGGGGGGGGTGCATAGTAACCCCAAGGAGAACTTGTCTGTCCACCAAAAATGTGGAGAGACTGACCATTGTGAAGATGAATCAGGCATGAATAAGACAGGATTTCCACCCATCAATGCCAGATGCATCAGAGTAGATTGACCATGGTGCCACACCAACACTTCACAAATATGGATAGTGCTAAACAGATTTAAGGTGCTGCGCCCTAAGTTACAGAAATTCCTCCGCATCAGACCACAAGTAAGTATTGAGGATCTGTATTAGCTAAAACTCAACTTTTCTTAGGATAAAATATATGGACCCCAATTTTTTTTTATATCTAAGAAAAAAAAAGGTGTGCAAAAAACACCATGAGCCACCTACACCACCAAGTATTGATGTGATGCAAAGACCTCTAAAAGGTGAAAGGCAACAACATACGGTCCATTGTAACTGGTGGGGATAAATACTTCCCCTATAAGGCCCTATTCTCGCATTATTAATTCCCTTCTTGGAAAGTGTTACTCGCCCAAAAAAGGGTGGTCCCACACAATTGTGAGTAACAATTGTAAGACAGTTAATGGGGTGAGAGTAGGGCCTTACATGAGAAGTTTTTACCCCAACCTGCTACAATGGACAATACATTGTTCCCTTTCACCTTTTCAAGGAAAGTGTTATTGTCTTAAAAAGGGCAGCCCCACACAGGAACCTCTCCCTATTTCCACCTAAAAACCATGGGACATTGCAGTGATTGTAGGTGGAAATAGGGAGAGGTTCCTGTGTGGAGACACCCTTTTTAGGGCGAGTAACACTTGCCAAGAAGGGAATTAATAATGGGAGAGTATGGCCTTACAGGGGAAGTTTTTACCCCCACCAGTTACAATGAACCATACATTGCTCCCTTCCACTTTTTAAAGGTCTTTCCTTCACATCAATACTTGTTGGTGTAGGTGGCACATGGTGTTTTTTGCACACCTTTCCTTTTGTTAAATAAAAAAATAAATTTGGGTCCATATATTTTATCGTAAGAATATTATTCAGTTAAGTTTTACGTAATGCATATCCTCAATACTTACTTGTGCACACTAACACTTTCACAAAAGAAACCATTTTCTTCTGCCTACCTGCCTCAACTACTATTCTGATACTGCCGCCCGCCTGATGCCACACATTTGATGCCAAGTTTTCCTTTTTTCACCCACCTTCGCCTGGAATTCGACTGGAATTGCCACCCACTGCAACACTCACCGGGTCACTTTCAGGACTCCTGATGCTACTGATGCCACCTCAAGGCTGTCTCATTCTGCCACCATATGTTCTCCTCATACTGATGCCAGCTCCAAGCTGTCTCATACTGCTATCATATGTTCTCTTCATGCTGATGCCACCTCCAGGCTGTGTCATTCTGCCAGATTATGGTCTCCTCATGCTTCCGCCACCTCCAGGCTGTTGTTCAGGCACTATATGGTCTACTCATGCTTCAGCCACCTCCAGGCTGTGTCATCCAGCCACTATATGGTATTCCTCATGCTGTCGCCACCTCCATGCTGTGTCATTCAGGCACTATATGGTCTCCTCATGCTGCCGCCACCTCTACACTGTTTCATTCAACCTCTATATGGTCTCCTCATACTGACGCCACCTACAGGCTCTGTCATTGTGCCACTCTGCAACAGTGATTCTAATAGCGGCGCCTCTGATCTGCATGTTATACTAAATAACAGTATTATTTCACTAACACAGCACACTCCTTATGCATGTTACTGCAAGGCAAAGTGTTCTACACCCCTATTGAGGCTCTCTGTAGCCTAGAAATAGCCATTTTAATAGCGATTCACCACAAATAAATTTAGACCGAACAATTTTTTTTTTCGGAAAATTTGGCGAAACGGCTGAATCGAATTTTTCAAAAAATTTGCTCATCTCTACAATGGGCCATCAAAGCTTACAGGGGTACTCCGGTGAAAACCTTTTTTTCTTTTAAATCAACTGGTGCCAGAAAGTTGACATATTTGTAAATTACTTCTATTAAAAAATCTTAATCCTTCCAGTACTTATTAGCTGCTAAATGCTACAGAGGAAATTCCTTTCTATTTGGAACACTGATGACATCACGAGCACAGTGCTCTCTGCTGACATCTCTGTCCATTTTAGCATCCTTCATAGCAGATGTGTATTAAGGGTAGCATGGTGGCTTAGTGCCTTGCAGTGCAGGGGTTCAAATCCCACTAAGGACAACAATAAATTTAGACTTATTATTATTATTATTAATATTATAACATCAGCAAAGAGCACTGTGCTTGTGATGTCATCAGAGAGCATTCCAAAAAGAAAAGAACTTCATCTGTAGTATTCAGCAGCTAATAAGTACAGGAAGGATTAAGATTTTTTAATAGAAGTAATTTACATATCTGTTTAACTTTCCGGAGCCAGTTGATTTAAAAGAAAAAAAGGTTTTCACCGGAGTATCCCTTTAATCCAAATGTTCCACTGTATCCATTAGGAAAGCAGATTAAATGTCCTAATTTCCAATTGACTGAGCCAGTCGTATACACTAATACAGCAAAGTTGGGTGCAGGCCAAGCAGTGCTAATTGTGATTAATTTAGTTTTGTTGGTACTGCTATCAAGCAGACAAAAAGATTCAGCATGTAAGAAACTTAATATCATGATGAATTATATGCGACTATGGCTTAAAACATTCCTCAAAAACCTATGAAATGAAATCTACATAATTTTCTTCAATTAAAGGAGTAGTGCACGAAATATAACTTATCCCCTATCCAAAGAATAGGGAAAAAGTTATAGTTCGCGGGGGGTTCAACTGCTGGGACCCCTCACGATCTCCTGAACGGGGCCCCAACAGTCTGCCGGAAGCGACCATTCCGACCCTTGCAGGATACATGGAGGGGGGCGTGTCGGTCGCCGCTCAGTGCAGGGGTCGGCACACCCTCCTTTGAGAAGACTGCTGGGGCCCCATTGAGAAGGTCGCGGGAGGTCCTTTGGATAGGGGATAAGTTATATTTTACGACAGAATTTCTTTAACCCCTCAATCACCTATGAAAATGTAAACTTTTTAAAATTTCAGAAAGTACATATACAAATGAAATAAGCATAGCGATATTGCATAGGTAAAAACATCCATAAGTAATACATACAACTAAATTCTATGGGGGGGATATGACAAGGTATCAAGAATTGGTCAAAAGCTAAAGACCAATATACAGTATATTCCAAGAACCACTATATTCTGTAGGTTTTATTAGGTTGAGTAATATGATAGCACTGGGCACTATGATTTTCAGCAGTATACCACACTATTCTTCCAATGCTAAGGGCCTTAGGGGTAAATCTAGCTTCTCTGCCACACCAGGAAAACTAAGGAGAGGCAAACATCTATATAGATAGATGGATAGATAGATAGATAGATAGATAGATAAAAAAATCCAAAAAAGCAGGACATCCGTCCAAGGCTAAAGAAGAGTATGTTGGTGCATGCAGTCATAGGAGGCTTGGTTAGGAACTCCAACTTCAACACATTAGAAAAAACCACAGCACACAAAAAGTGTCTTTAGTGCAAAAAAAAAAGTGCTATTTATTCCATCTGTAGCAAGATATACAAAAAGTGCAACGTTTCGGTAGTCTCACACCACACTGAAGATGGTGGTATGAGACTATCGAAACGTTGCACTTTTTGATATATTGCTAAAGATGGAATAAATAGAACATTTTTTGCACTGTAGACACTTTTTTGTGCTGCATTTTTTTCTAATAGATTGATAGATAGATAGACCAGCGCCATAAGCTTTGGTTGTTATTGATACCATATTTGCATAGATCAGACTTAGTAATTTCCAAAAGTAGAAAAGAACTGGCACTCCTATATTGTGTTCATCACATTACTTGCAAATTCTGCACTTGTATGGCGGTGCAATGAAGCCTTATAAGAAGAGAAATCCAATATTCATCCACAATGAAGATAAAGAAGAGGCTGCACTCACCGATTAATTTTCATCTGCACTTTAATGAGTCCATAACATGGGGTACAACGTACAAGCGGGGGCTGTCACAGGACTGGTGACATATGTTTTGCGCCTTTAGCGCATCATCTGGCTCCTGTAACTAAACCCCTACACCTTCCTTAAATAAATGTGTCTATGACACTCACGCCACAGATCCGGGCAGCACTGCGCAGCGTGTCCGGGGATGCAATACCGTCATATGTCTAATATAGCCGCATTGGTACAGAAAATGAGGGGCTAGAACTATTACTTACATCTTAAGAGAGTATATGGACGATAGACATTTTCAATATTAAAAGAAGGTAATAAAAACTAAGCAGCAAAGTGAAATCCCAAACTTACAAAAATACTGACATGTTGGTTTTATCATTCTTCAGTTCTTAGTATCCACCTTGCTTCTTGTTGGAGAAGAGCTTTATTTCTATCTCCCCATTATAGGGGCCATTCACTATCTCCAATCCTGTGAATACCTAAACATGTACCTCCCTTAGATGATTTATCAGGCGTGAAGATCCCATGCCCATGCGGACTGATCTAAAGTGCTCTCGCACTCTAGTATATAGACAGCGGATAGTCTTCCCTATATAGAACAGCCCGCACGGGCATCTGATCATATACACAACATATTTACGCTTACATGTTATAAGATTTTTAACTCTCCATTGCACACCTCCTACTCTTACGAATTTGGCCTCAGAGTTAAATCTATTATGAGTACAGTGCAGGCATTTAAAGTTTCCTTTAGGTGATGCGACATCTAACCAAGTATTGGTTTTCTCCCTAAATTGGTTACAGCCCTAGATAATCGCTAAAGTTTTATTTCTTGTATAAGAGAAGAGTGGGCAGCTTTCGGCCACTTCTTTTAGATCGGGGTCACTTTTGATTAATCCCCAATGTTTTTGGATAGCCTGTTGTACTGCGCTATCCATATTAGAATGTTTTAGGGAGAAAACAAACCTTTTTCCTTTCCTATCTCTCCTTTTGTCCTTTTCTTTTAGAAGCTCAACTCTTAACAACTTTCGAGCTGCAGGATCATGTGTTGTGAATGTGATCATGTGAATGTGGTAATTTCATTGTTCGAAGTATGATGTAACATATAGTCATTCCAAATATTATTATATATATATTTTTTTTAAGTCTAATTTTTTTTTCATTTGAAAAATGGGAAAATATTACAAGCTATTTTACCAGAATATTATGGTGCACTAGCTTGTATTGGCTTCTGTAGGGGAATATATAGGCAATTTTCTTCTATAACACTGACTATTTGGTCCCCTATAGAACCAATGCACCACTAGATACTGTTAATTAGAGCTGAGCAAACTTTTCAAAAGTTTGGTTCCGTGGGCTCATCGAATTTTCCGAAAAAGTTTTATTTGTGGTAAACAGGTACCATAAAGAGATAGGTGCGCCCCCACCCGACTGTGCCCTTCCTCTGAAAGGCTTTTTTCTCAAGCTTGCAGATGCAGCAGTGTCGCTGTCACCTGCTCCTGAGCTGATAAGACAAACAGCCCTGTTGACATCCCCATCCTCATTGTCCACATCCCTTCTCTCAGTATTCTGATGTCTCATCATGCGCTCCTTGCTCCCCCTCAGAATATCCACCATGATGCCTTGCAATCTCACCACAAGTCCCACTTGTATTTGATCACTGCTTCCACCTCCACCACATCTGCAACATACACCAAAGGCTGATTGTGACACTACTCCTCCTCAGAGGGGGAAGTGAAGACAGAAGTGCTGGAACAGACCATCTAGAAACGGACATTCCCACTGTGCTATGTAACTGTAAACATTAAGGAATACACTGAAAACTGGTTCAATGTCATATTGTCAGACTCTTCTTCCTCCTCCTCCTGAAAACACCTTGAACAAGTCAACCAGTCCACAAGGGCCGCACTATCCTCCAAAACCAAATAACCCCTGGAAGACAGTGACAACTTTTGCTTGCTGATAATGCTGCTACTATCACCTCCAATCACTTGGCTTCTACTGCTACTTGTACTGGTGCTGGTACTGCCACCAAATTTCTTACTGGCAGATGATAAGGCAGGGGAGATTTGTCCGATACCAAACCTTTGTTCAACAATTCTTTTAAAAGACATATTTTTAATTGAAAAAGATTTGGAGTGATTTGACACTCACCAAATTGCCAAGTGCCAGAGGAACTGCCGGTCAATTTTCACTCCCAACCTTAAATGCCTTGATAAACCCAGAAAATACAAGCAACTTGGCCTAAATTATGTATTCCACATTCACTCTCAATGCTTTCAATGCATGGTTATGTTTAACAAGAACATGCATGTAACTTGGCCTGCAATGTGCATTGCATGTTCACTACACACATTTTTATTACATATTTATGTTAAACTCAGGTAGAAATACTATGTTTGATTAAACCCATAAAATACATGTAACTTGGCCTAAAATGTGTATTCTATGTTTACCATAACCACTTTTAAGGTGCATTTAGGTTGAAATACTGCTCAGCCATCTGTTTTGCCTAGCTTGCTTTGTATTGTAATGTGATAGCTTTTATGGGCTTGTTCTGCAGTGACACTGCTGGAAACTGTAGTGCACCAGCTGGAAAAAGATCATAGTCTGAGGTCAGTCCACTGCTTAATGCTTTGCTCAGCTTGCTTTCTATTGTAATCTGGTAGCTCATTCTGCTGTCACACTGCTGGAATCTGTATTGTACCAACAGTACATCGTAATGCAGGGAGGTGACAGGAGGTCACTGTCTGAGCTCAGCTTACTTTCTATTAGATTTGTAAAGACTTTCTGGAATCAGTAGTTCCTCTGTGCACTGCTCTCTCTCTCTCTTTCTCTCTCTCTCTCTCTCTCTCTCTCTCTCTCTCTCTCTCTCTCTCTCTCTCTCTCTCTCTCTCTCTCTCTCTCTCTCTCTCTCTCTCTCTCTCTCTCTCTTTCTCAGCTTTCTCTCCAAGATGTCAGCCACAATGGAGTGTATAGGCTTTTATCAGATTCTTAAATCCACTCCTATGCTTTCTTATGATTTGCTTGCGGGCTGTATGTCACATAATGCAAGCATTGATTGGATAGCAGCAAAATATGCTTTGCTTCCCTGACATCATCTCTAGTACTTCCTCCATTCATTCTGGTACCAAAATACCATGTGTTCCTCATCCCTTCTGTAAATAATAGCACTGTGTCTCTGTGCCCACACAAGCTAATAAAATATGTCATAAATCTGAGGTTAACCTTCTGTCATGTATTGTACAGTGTATTTGTTCCCTCTGGAAAAATACACTGTGTAAACATAGCCTAATAGTAACACAAAAAGACACAAGCAGATATACACACACACACACATTTGTGTCACACATAGACTTATATAGACTTATGCAATACACGCTTATCTTTGAATAGTAGCTAAATGGTAAGAAATATTTAATGCAGATTATTTTATAAAGTTGCTTTATTTTGAATACAACAACAAAAACAAAATTAGTGCGTAGCCATGTCTGTCCATAGTCTTTAAATATCATTATTACAGAGTGGATTTTTTAAAATTCTGTTCTCCATTGACACACGCAGCTTGTTCCTACATCAGAATTCTTCCTCTAAATAGCCATTGAGCTCTAGTAGTTATGCACATTTTACAGCAATAACTGTACTAAAGCAAGCTTTAAGAAAAAATAGAACAGCCCAGCATGTTTTGTTTTTATTATCTTCTAGTAAATCTTTTAATCTAAACATCTCATTACTGTCTGTTAAAATATCACAAAGATTTGCAATTAACAGGCGATTGTTCTCCTGAGCTACATGCAGAATGTATCAGCAGAGTATATTGTACCAAAGCAGACGTGCTATCATTCGGGATGATGGAAATCAGCAGTCTGGTTTTATCTCTCTATTCATTTCATTAAAGCACCAAGAAAGCCTGACATGTACATTTCAGATATGACTCTTGAATATAAAAGACCTGCTTCAGTTTTAACCTAAAATTCTGCATCTGCTGCTTTTAACATAATACATCAGTTTTTTCAATGTATTTATGTAAGTTTTCTGTCAGAAAATATATTCAGAAAAGGTGTTTAGGCATATCATATTTAAAGGAAACCTGACAGAATCTGGTAGACTTTCTACTTTTCAGTGTTAAAGATGGTAGACAGGAGGTAAGAAACCATGGAGGACAGCTCATCCAGGCTGGAGAATAAGAGCAAATACAAAGCTGTCTTCTAGAGAAAATCATATAGGGAGAGATTAATCATTGTTGTCATTAGACATGTGCAATTCGGTTCGGCACAAATGTTGAATGCTACCGTTTTCTGGCATTCGGACCGATCCGAATGCACGAAAAAATATTTTTAACATTCCCGAATAGCCATGATAATACGTATAACAAAATAACGAATGCATTCGTTATCCGTAAACAAACGTAAAGAATTAATTCTAATAACAAAAAATAATAAAAAAGATACAGTAGTGATGGGAATAATTGTATCTAACGAAATGTATCTTTTTTTTATTATGAAATGTTTATTAATTTTTAAACAGGGATCAATTTATGTGAGCGGGTAAAGCACTAAAAATGTAGCCGACAATAATAAAAATGTAGTGTGTCCATGTTTTTCACTTTTTAAAAAATTTTTTTAGTTAGTACTACTACTCCCAGCATGGAACACACTGTTCCATGATGGGAGTAGTAGTTACCTGTACTAATTGACAGATCGCCAGGGTCCATTGCGATCCTCCTGTATAATGTATAGATGTGGCGGCGGCTCTTCTATGGTCCCCTGCACTGACGTATAAATATACACATATTCAGATTTCCCGCAGAGCTGTGATTGGCCAGATGGTTCCAGCCAATCACAGCTCTCTGTGAGAAATAGGAATATGTGTATATATACGGCCGTGCAGGGGACCATAGGAGAGCGGCCGCCGCATCCATACATTATACAGGAGTATCACAGCGGGTGTCAGGAGTGATACCTGCAGTGATCTTTCCTTTACTACAAGTACTACTACTCCCAACATGGAGTACACTCTGCTCCATGCTGGGAGCTGTAGTACCTGCATTAAAAGACATCACAGCGGGTGTCAGAAGTTACACTCGTTGCGATCTGTCTATTAATGCAGGTACTACAGCTCCCAGCATGGAGCAGAGTGTGATCCATGTTGGGAGTATTAGTACCTGCAGTAAGGGACAGATCCCAGCGGATGTCACTCCTCTTGACACCTGCTGCAATCCTCCTGATGTGAATATTGGGATCAGCTGTTCTCAAGGCTACAGAGTCGGGAGAACAGCTGACGCTGAGCTGTAGGTATACATCGTATATCTACTGCCCAGCAAGAACTTACAGTGAGCCTGTGATGTGTATACAGTATACACATTGCTGGCTCACTTAACCTCTTGCTGAGCTGTGCACTATGCGCAAGCCCAGCAAGGAAAGAGTTAACTTACACTGCTGGACAGTGTAGGTTAACCCTTTGGGCGGTATATACTATATACAGCTATCTATGAATATCTGTATATAGTGTATACAGTAGACGAAATCCGCTTACTTCCCTCGAGTACCGGGCAGGTCTGTGTAGCTCCGCCCCCTAGTGATGACGTAATTAGGGGGTGGAGCTACAGAAGGGAACTAGGCTAGGCAATCTGAAGCTCTGTTCACATTGTCCGTTTTGTATAATGTGAACAGACCCTTTTGGCAGTGTCTACCCAGACAGGGAGACTCCAGCTGTTGCTAAACTACAACTCCCAGCATGCCCAGACAGGCAAAGGCTGTCTGGGCATGCTGGTAGTTGTAGTTTTGCACCAATTGGTGGCTCCCTGTTTGGGTAGACATTGCATCATGGGTGCTCTCCCCAGCGGACAGCGCCAAAAAATGTCATAACCAATTTTTTGTTTTTTTTTTCTTCTCGTTTCAGATCCGTGTATGCAGAGGATTACTGCTGATTCGATGGATTAAGGCAGATTATATTTTTTTCTTTTAATAAAATGGTTAATGAGGGCTGTGGGAGTGTTTTTTTTTATAAAATAATTTTTCCAATGTGTTGTGTTTTTTTTTCTTGAATTTTCAAGCTTAGTAGTGGAAGCTGTCTTATTGACTGAATCCATTACTAAGCCAGGGCTTGGCGTTAGCCCCCAAAAACAGCTAGCGCTAACCCCCAATTATTACCCGGTACCCACCGCCACAGGGGTGCCGGGAAGAGCAGGGACCAACAGGCCCGGAGCGTCAAAAATGGTGCTCCTGGGCCTAGGCGGTAACAGGCTGGCATTATTTAGGGTGGGGAGGGCCAGTAACAATGATCCTCGCCCACCCTGGTAACATCAGGCTGTTGCTGTTTGGTTGGTATTGTGCTGACAATGAAAATACGGGGAACCCTATGTGTTTTTTAATTTTTTATTTATTTAAATAAATAAAAATGTAAATAGACTTTTAAAAGGCTTTGTGCATATTTTTGCTACTGCAGAAAGTCACACAAAAAAGTGTTTAGGTGCACATAAGACATTTCAAACACCAAATATAAGCAAAAAATTATAATCTCCCCCCCCCCCCATAACTTTTTATTAAAGGGAACCTTTCATCCATATAAGGCTGCCCAAACTGCTGGTAGTGAAAAGGAGGTACCAACATTGCTAGCAAGACACTATGAATTACACTGATACACCCGGGCATTTCAGAGTAATCATAGTTTAAAAATGCAGCCAGAACCTAGGTAATAGTGATGAGCGGCATTGCCCATATTCGAATTTGCAACATTTCACGAATATATAGACAAATATTCGTCTTATATTCGCATATTCGAGGAAGAAAACAGTGAGGGGGTTGGCAACTTTAATATTGGTTGCTAGGGATGTTGTTGATAACCTCTGACGAGTGTATTTGCATCATTCTAATTGGCCCACAAGTGAAAAAAAGGAATATGCGATATTCACATATGTGAATATTCACATATGTGAATATGCGCATATGCGAATATGTGCATATGCGAATATGAGCATGTGCAAATATGCGAATATGAGCATATGCGGCAAAAAATTTAATATTCGTAATTTAAAATAAATAGCGAATATATTCGCAATATTCGCGAATTTGCGATATTCGCGATAAAAATTTAAAAATGTGAATGTTCGCGCCCAACACTACTAGGTAACTAGTCCTCGGTGTGGGTCCCAATGGCTGCTCACAACCCAGCTCGAGTGACGTGTCCCTCCCTTTACACTGCTAAAAATTGTGTTGAAAGAAAACTCTGAAACCTGTTTTTTTATCTAGCATAATTCAAAGGCAAACTGAATTATGGGAATCACAGCAATTAAAAAAAACTTTCACTATGGTAATTATTGTTTGATTAGAATAAGAATGTAATTGGCCACCAGGCAGCAAAACTAAGCTTTACCTATACCAGTCACTTTTCTTCTGTCTTAACTGATACTCCCAGTATTCAGGGGACTTACCAAAATGAACAAAATTTGTCAAGCAGGCAGTCACAAGAGAAAACATAGAACAGATCAATGCAGACAGCTAAGAAGAAAAACAATGGATGGTGACACAAACAAGTGATAATAAAAGCAGTAAAAATGACAAGGACTCTCCCTAGCTAACAGTTGCTGATCTTTCCCTGAGAACTGTCCATATAGAAAACATAGGTCAACTCTACATAGCAGAACAATGAGAAGACCCTGAGAAACAGGAGTACACAAAAAAAGAACCAAGAAATGCCTGAGGAACCATGAACAAGGACAAGAACAACAGAACTTGATAAATGAAAAAATATGCTATTATTATAACTATGCACAGAATTGCATATAACAGGTTTTTTTAAAGAGACGGTAAACTATAGAAACTTTAAAGTCTTTAAAATATATTACTGTATTAAACATGGAGTCTAGAGTTGAGCGAACTTACAGTAAATTTGATTTGTCACGAACTTCTTGGCTCGGCAGTTGATGACTTATCCTGCATAAATGAGTTCAGCTTTCAGGAGTTCCGGTGGGCTGGAAAAGATGGATACAGTCCTAGGAAAGTGTCTCCTAGGACTGTATCCACCTTTTCCAGCCCACCGGAGCACCTGAAAGCTGAACTAATTTATGCAGGATAAGTCATCAACTGCCGAGCCGAGAAGTTTGTGACAAATCGAATTTACTGTAAGTTCGCTCATCTCTAATGGAGTCCACAAAGGAAAAGAAAATAAGGAAGTAGAGGTATTGGGGGCTATAATTGGAGATGAGCGAATCGAAGCTGACGAACCCGAATTCGAATCGCCTCATTATACTCCATTTACTGCAGTGCAGGCTCCAGGACATCTAAAATGGCGGATCCACATGTCAGTACATGGGGCAAGGAATGCTGGGAAGGCCGGAAGGTGGGAAGGGAAGTAGGCGGGATGACCCTGAATCAAATGCAGGATGCAGCCTATCAGCAGCCAGTCACCCCTGTGATGTCACTGTCTGGCTCGTCATTTCATTCATTACGCTGCAGAGATAGGACGGACATCACTGTGTGTGTGTGTGTTACACAGAAAAGCAGCAGCGTTTCACCTCTTAGTCACCTCGGCCTTCTGTAGGACACAGAGCACAGCTTTTTTGCACAGAAATTTATACTTACTGCAGCGATTAACCCCTCAGTCACTGTGAACAGCATTGTATTACAGAGAGGGGCAGAGAGCTGTGTGTTGCCTCAGCTGCAGAAATATTTTCACAGGAGGGAGAAATACTTTTTTAGGGCAAATCTGTGTCTTTGTTCAACAACAGCTGGTCTGCTGGTTATACTAGTCTGTAGACGATATGATCCATACCCAGCAGTCCATTCCTAATAGTATTTGAGAGAGAGTCTTTTTGCAATTTTGGGTTTAGTACACAGTGACTGTGAGCTACAGCATTGTTGTGTACTGCTGGTGTTGTGAGCAATTTTTTTTTTTGTACAGTAGCGCATTTTTCTGCCCTCATAAGTGCATACCCCATACCTACATCTAAGTGGTGTACTAATTTGTACCTGTTAATCTGTCAAGGGCCTACATACTGTGAAAGGACAGCCAAAAGTAATCACTGGCTGGCGTTTTACTCCAATAAGTTTTTTTAAGCATACCTTAGCACATTTTTCTGCCGTCATAAGTGCATACCACATACATACATCTAAGTAGTGAACTATTTTGTACCTGTTAATCTGTCAAGGGCCTAGATACTGTGAAAGTCCAGGCAAAAGAAAATCACCGGCTGGTGTTTAACTAAAATTTTTTTTTTTAAGTGTACTGTAGCGCATTTTTCTGCCCTTATAAGTGCATACCATATATGTACATCTAAGTAGTGTACTATTTTGTACTTGTTAATCCGTCAAGGGCCTAGATACTGTGAACGTCCCGGAAAAAGTAATCACCAGCTGGTGTTTTACTAAAAAAAAAATGTAAGCGTTCTGTAGTGCATTTTTCTGCCCTCTTTGTTCCACAACAAATGGTATGCTGGTTATACTAGTCTGTAGATGGTATAATACATACCCAGCAGTCCATTCTATATAGTCTGTGAGAGAGTGCAATTTTGGGTTTATTATACAGCGACTGTATGCTGCAGCACTGTTGTGTATTGCTGGTGTTGTGAAAAAATTTGCATTTTTTCCCTTTGTTGGGGAACACCAAACCCCCCAAACTTTTTCAAAGGACAAGTTTTTTTTTTTACTATTTCACTTTTTGATCGCTGCTCAACAGATGATAAGGGTGCTGACTTAAATTTTCTCTTAAGAGCTGAAGAGTGTCAATTCAGTTTTCTAATACAAGACAGCAAACACCTAACAATTATTTAAATCACAAAATCTGTCAAATATAAATAACAATTACAAAACAATACAATCATATATTGTGACTCCTAACAAACAATTACATAAAGTAGTTATAGACACTTTAAGCAAGTGCCCTGAGGAAAACTCTTGTATAAAAAAAATGAAAAATATATAAAAATAAGTATTTTGCTTATGAAAATGAAATACTGGTGAGACATCTTATCTTTAGATAATATAATGCAAAAACATACAAAAAAGTTAGCACAATTAAGAAATGTGCCAAAAACTACAAATGTCATTGGCATAAATAGTACTACTGCAAGTAATCAACTGCAATGTTTTTGCAATTAAAAATTCAGATATTGAATCCAGAGATCATTGTCTTGTTTCCTCTTTTCATCTTGTTTCATCTTTCATCGTGTTTTCTTTATTATTGCCTAGAACTCCATGGCCATCCTGTATTTCATGTAGAACCATAAGAGTATGGACTTGGCACTTGATTCTAGTTTGAAGAAGAGGATGGATCTGCATAATTGGATGGAAAATTGACACCAAAGGGGCCAGGAACTGAATAAATCTCTGCTTGAATCTGTCCATTGAAATCAGAGAAAGGCTGGTTTGTATTATAAGAATTTGGCACTGCAAATGCAAATGACTGATTATAAGGATTGGTTGACTGTGTATTGTAGGAAACATGTGGGTATCCTTGAGTTACTCTCCCAGCATTATTGCCATTTTGATACCAATAATAAATGGAATATTGCCAAGGACCAGCAGAAACAGGGAACTGTGGATACTTACCACTGGCTGTTACTGACTATTCCATGTGTATGTGTTACGCCGAGCGCTCCGGGTCCCCGCTCCTCCCCGGAGCGCTCGCTACACTCCTCTCACTGCAGCGCTCCGGTCGGTTCCACGGACCCGGGGCGCTGCGATACCGCCTCTGGCCGGGATGCGATTCGCGATGCGGGTAGCGCCCGCTCGCGATGCGCACCCCGGCTCCCGTACCTGACTCGCTCTCCGTCAGTTCTGTCCCGGCGCGCGCGGCCCCGCTCCCTAGGGCGCGCGCGCGCCGGGTCTTTGCGATTTAAAGGGCCACTGCGCCGCTGATTGGCGCAGTGGTTCCAATTAGTGTTCACACCTGTGCACTTCCCTATATCACCTCACTTCCCCTTCACTCCCTCGCCGGATCTTGTTGCCTTAGTGCCAGTGAAAGCGTTTCCTTGTGTGTTCCTAGCCTGTGTTCCAGACCTCCTGCCGTTGCCCCTGACTACGATCCTTGCTGCCTGCCCCGACCTTCTGCTACGTCCGACCTTGCTTCTGTCTACTCCCTTGTACCGCGCCTATCTTCAGCAGCCAGAGAGGTTGAGCCGTTGCTAGGGGATACGACCTGGTCACTACCGCCGCAGCAAGACCATCCCGCTTTGCGGCGGGCTCTGGTGAATACCAGTAGTGACTTAGAACCGATCCTCTAGCACGGTCCACGCCAATCCCTCTCTGGCACAGAGGATCCACTACCTGCCAGCCGGCATCGTGACAGTAGATCCGGCCATGGATCCCGCTGAAGTTCCTCTGCCAGTTGTCGCTGACCTCACCACGGTGGTCGCCCAGCAGTCACAACAGATTGCGCAACAAGGCCAACAGCTGTCTCAACTGACTGTTATGCTACAACAGTTACTACCACAGCTCCAGCAACCATCTCCTCCGCCAGCTCCTGTACCTCCTCCGCAGCGAGTGGCCGCTTCTGGACTACGACTATCCTTGCCGGATAAATTTGATGGGGACTCTAAGTTTTGCCGTGGCTTCCTTTCCCAATGTTCATTACACTTGGAGATGATGTCGGACCAGTTCCCCACTGAAAGGTCTAAGGTGGCTTTCGTAGTCAGCCTGCTGTCTGGAAAAGCCCTGGCTTGGGCCACACCGCTCTGGGACCGCAATGACCCCGTCACTGCCTCTGTACACTCCTTCTTCTCGGAAATTCGAAGTGTCTTTGAGGAACCTGCCCGAGCCTCTTCTGCTGAGACTGCCCTGTTGAACCTGGTCCAGGGTAATTCTTCCGTTGGCGAGTATGCCGTACAATTCCGTACTCTTGCTTCTGAATTATCCTGGAACAATGAGGCCCTCTGCGCGACCTTTAAAAAAGGCCTATCCAGCAACATTAAAGATGTTCTGGCCGCACGAGAAATGCCTGCTAATCTTCATGAACTTATTCACCTAGCCACTCGCATTGACATGCGTTTTTCCGAAAGGCGTCAGGAGCTCCGCCAAGATATGGACTCTGTTCGCACGAGGCGTTTCTTCTCCTCGGCTCCTCTCTCCTCTGGTTCCCTGCAATCTGTTCCTGTGCCTCCCGCCGTGGAGGCTATGCAGGTCGACCGGTCTCGCCTGACATCTCAAGAGAGGACACGACGCCGCATGGAGAACCTCTGCCTGTACTGTGCTAGTACCGAACACTTCCTGAGGGATTGTCCTATCCGCCCTCCCCGCCTGGAAAGACGTACCCTGACTCCGCACAAAGGTGAGACAATCCTTGATGTCCACTCTGCTTCTCCACGTCTTACTGTGCCTGTGCGGATGTCTGCCTCTGCCTTCTCCTTCTCTTCTGTGGCCTTCTTGGACTCTGGATCTGCAGGAAATTTTATTTTGGCCTCTCTCGTCAACAGGTTCAACATCCCAGTGACCAGTCTCACCAGACCCCTTTACATCAATTGTATAAACAATGAAAGATTGGACTGTTCCATACGTTTCCGCACGGAGCCCCTTCTAATGAGCATCGGATCTCATCACGAGAGGATTGAACTTTTGGTCCTCCCCAATTGCACCTCGGAAATTCTCCTTGGACTTCCCTGGCTTCAACTTCATTCCCCAACCCTGGATTGGTCCACTGGGGAGATCAAGAGTTGGGGGCCCTCTTGTTCCAAGGACTGTCTAAAACCGGTTCCCAGTAACCCTTGCCGTAACTCTGTGCTTCCTCCAGTAACCGGTCTCCCTAAGGCCTATATGGACTTCGCGGATGTTTTCTGCAAAAAACAAGCGGAGACTCTACCTCCTCACAGGCCTTATGATTGTCCTATCGACCTCCTCCCGGGCACTACTCCACCCCGGGGCAGAATTTATCCTCTCTCTGCCCCAGAGACTCTTGCCATGTCTGAATACGTCCAGGAGAATCTAAAAAAGGGCTTTATCCGTAAATCCTCCTCTCCTGCCGGAGCCGGATTTTTCTTTGTGTCCAAAAAAGATGGCTCTCTACGTCCTTGCATTGACTACCGCGGACTTAATAAAATCACGGTTAAGAACCGCTACCCCTTACCCCTCATCTCTGAACTCTTTGATCGCCTCCAAGGTGCCCACATCTTTACTAAATTGGACTTAAGAGGCGCCTATAACCTCATCCGCATCAGAGAGGGGGATGAGTGGAAAACAGCATTTAACACCAGAGATGGACACTTTGAGTATCTGGTCATGCCCTTTGGCCTGTGCAACGCCCCTGCTGTCTTCCAAGACTTTGTTAATGAAATTTTTCGTGATCTGTTATACTCCTGTGTTGTTGTATATCTTGATGATATCCTAATTTTTTCGGCCAATCTAGAAGAACACCGCCAGCATGTCCGTATGGTTCTTCAGAGACTTCGTGACAATCAACTCTATGCTAAAATTGAGAAATGTCTGTTTGAATGCCAATCTCTTCCTTTTCTAGGATACTTGGTCTCTGGCCAGGGACTACAAATGGACCCAGATAAACTCTCTGCCGTCTTAGATTGGCCACGCCCCTCCGGACTCCGTGCCATCCAACGTTTTTTGGGGTTCGCCAATTATTACAGGCAATTTATTCCACATTTTTCTACCATTGTGGCTCCTATTGTGGCTTTAACCAAAAAAAATGCCGATCCCAAGTCTTGGCCTCCTCAAGCGGAAGACGCCTTTAAACGACTCAAGTCTGCCTTCTCTTCGGCTCCCGTGCTCTCCAGACCTGACCCATCTAAACCCTTCCTATTGGAGGTTGATGCCTCCTCAGTGGGAGCTGGAGCTGTCCTTCTACAAAAAAACTCTTCCGGGCATGCTGTTACTTGTGGTTTTTTTTCTAGGACCTTCTCTCCGGCGGAGAGGAACTACTCCATCGGGGATCGAGAGCTTCTAGCCATTAAATTAGCACTTGAGGAATGGAGGCATCTGCTGGAGGGATCAAGATTTCCAGTTATTATTTACACCGATCACAAGAACCTCTCATACCTCGAGTCTGCCCAACGGCTGAATCCTCGTCAGGCCAGGTGGTCTCTGTTCTTTGCCCGATTTAATTTTGAAATTCACTTTCGGCCTGCTGATAAGAACATTAGGGCCGATGCTCTCTCTCGTTCCTCAGATGCTTCTGAAATTGAACTCTCTCCTCAACACATCATTCCTCCTGACTGCCTGATTTCCACTTCTCCAGCCTCCATCAGGCAAACTCCTCCAGGAAAGACCTTTGTTTCTCCACGCCAACGCCTCGGAATCCTCAAATGGGGTCACTCCTCCCATCTCGCAGGTCATGCGGGCATCAAGAAATCTGTGCAACTCATCTCTCGCTTCTATTGGTGGCCGACTCTAGAGACTGATGTGGTGGACTTTGTGCGAGCCTGCACTATCTGTGCCCGGGATAAGACTCCTCGCCAGAAGCCCGCTGGTTTTCTTCTTCCTCTGCCTGTTCCCGAACAGCCTTGGTCTCTGATTGGTATGGATTTTATTACTGACTTACCCCCATCCCATGGCAACACTGTTATTTGGGTGGTCGTTGATCGATTCTCCAAAATGGCACATTTCATCCCTCTTCCTGGTCTTCCTTCAGCGCCTCAGTTGGCTAAACAATTTTTTGTACACATTTTTCGTCTTCACGGGTTGCCTACGCAGATCGTCTCGGATAGAGGCGTCCAATTTGTGTCTAAATTCTGGAGGGCTCTCTGTAAACAACTCAAGATTAAATTAAATTTTTCTTCTGCATACCATCCTCAATCCAATGGACAAGTAGAAAGAATTAACCAGATCTTGGGTGACTATTTACGACATTTTGTTTCCTCCCGCCAGGATGACTGGGCAGATCTTCTACCTTGGGCCGAATTCTCGTATAATTTCAGAATCTCTGAATCTTCCTCCAAATCCCCGTTTTTCGTGGTGTACGGTCGTCACCCTCTTCCCCCCCTCCCTACCCCCTTGCCCTCTGGTCTGCCCGCTGTGGATGAAATTTCTCGTGATCTTTCCATCATATGGAGAGAGACCCAAAATTCTCTCTTACAGGCTTCTTCACGCATGAAGAGATTCGCGGATAAGAAAAGAAGAGCTCCTCCCATTTTTTCCCCTGGAGACAAGGTATGGCTCTCCGCCAAATATGTCCGCTTCCGTGTCCCTAGCTATAAGTTGGGACCACGCTATCTTGGTCCTTTCAAGATTTTGCGCCAGATTAATCCTGTCTCTTACAAACTTCTTCTTCCTCCTTCTCTTCGTATTCCTAATGCCTTTCATGTTTCTCTTCTTAAACCACTTATCATTAACCGTTTCTCTCCCAAATCTGTTCCCCCCACTCCTGTCTCCGGCTCCTCGGACATCTTCTCCGTCAAAGAAATTTTAGCATCTAAAAAGGTCAGAGGGAAAACCTTCTTTTTAGTGGATTGGGAGGGTTGTGGTCCAGAAGAGAGGTCCTGGGAACCTGAGGACAATATCCTGGACAAAAGTCTGGTCCTCAGGTTCTCAGGCTCCAAGAAGAGGGGGAGACCCAAGGGGGGGGGTACTGTTACGCCGAGCGCTCCGGGTCCCCGCTCCTCCCCGGAGCGCTCGCTACACTCCTCTCACTGCAGCGCTCCGGTCGGTTCCACGGACCCGGGGCGCTGCGATACCGCCTCTGGCCGGGATGCGATTCGCGATGCGGGTAGCGCCCGCTCGCGATGCGCACCCCGGCTCCCGTACCTGACTCGCTCTCCGTCAGTTCTGTCCCGGCGCGCGCGGCCCCGCTCCCTAGGGCGCGCGCGCGCCGGGTCTTTGCGATTTAAAGGGCCACTGCGCCGCTGATTGGCGCAGTGGTTCCAATTAGTGTTCACACCTGTGCACTTCCCTATATCACCTCACTTCCCCTTCACTCCCTCGCCGGATCTTGTTGCCTTAGTGCCAGTGAAAGCGTTTCCTTGTGTGTTCCTAGCCTGTGTTCCAGACCTCCTGCCGTTGCCCCTGACTACGATCCTTGCTGCCTGCCCCGACCTTCTGCTACGTCCGACCTTGCTTCTGTCTACTCCCTTGTACCGCGCCTATCTTCAGCAGCCAGAGAGGTTGAGCCGTTGCTAGGGGATACGACCTGGTCACTACCGCCGCAGCAAGACCATCCCGCTTTGCGGCGGGCTCTGGTGAATACCAGTAGTGACTTAGAACCGATCCTCTAGCACGGTCCACGCCAATCCCTCTCTGGCACAGAGGATCCACTACCTGCCAGCCGGCATCGTGACAGTATGATGTCCATTTTAGGACATCGTCAGTCCTCAACCATAACTCCGTCCTAGATCGATTGAAACGGCATCCCACCTTCTCCCTCGGGCCAATCTCTGTCAGGTGTCAGCCACAACTCCCTCCTCCCTCTTTTGTCATCCTAAAGTCTCTCATCCAAAATCATCCCTCAGATTAAAAACTTTCCTGCCGTGTAGCAGAGCCGAGTCAGTGTCGGCTCTCTGCTATACGGGTTCTGCTGTTTCAGACGGAGTCGCAGCTGAGGGCTGACGGTGATTGGTCTGAGGGAGGAGGCGGGACGCCGTTTCACCTGATGGAAGACGGAGTTGCGGATGACGACTGACGGCGATTGGCCCAAGGGAGGAGGCGGGACGCTGTTTCACCTGGCAGAGGATGGAGTTGCGGATGACGACTGACGGCGATTGGTCCAAGGGAGGAGGCGTGACAACGTTTCACCTGATGGAGAACGGAGTTACGGCTGACCACTGACGATGTCCTAAAATGGACAAAGTACAGGTGGTAGATTTACTATTTTGAAGTTCCTCAGTTCTAGTAGGCTTTAACCCCTTAAGGACGCAGCTCATTTTCACCTTAAAGGGGTACTCCGGTGAAAAACTTTTTTTTAAATCAACTGGTGCCAGAAAGTTAAACAGATTTGTAAATTACTTCTATTAAAAAATCTTAATCCTTCCTGTACTTATTAGCTGCTGAATACCACAGTGGACATTCTTTTTCGTTTGAAACACAGAGCTGTCTGCTGAATCACGAGCACAGTGCTCTCTGCTGACATCTCTGTCCATTTTTAGGAACTGTCCAGGGTAAAAGGAAATCCCCATAGCAAACATATGCTGTTCTGGACAGTTCATAAAATGGACAGAGATGTCAGCAGAAAGTACTGTGCTTGTGATGTCAGCAGACAGTTCTGTGTTTCAAAAAGAAAAGAATTTCCGCTGTAGTATTCAGCAGCTAATAAGTACAGGAAGGATTAAGATTTTTTTTTATAGAAGTCATTTACAAATCTGTTTAACTTTCTGGCACCAGTTAATTAAAAAAAAAAAAAAAGTTTTTCACCGGAGTACCCCTTTAACCCCTTAAGGACGCAGGACGTAAATGTACGTCCTGGTGCGGTGGTACTTAACGCACCAGGACGTACATTTACGTCCTGTGCATAACCGCGGGCATCGGAGCGATGCCCGTGTCATGCGCGGCTGATCCCGGCTGCTGATCGCAGCCAGGGACCCGCCGGCAATGGCCGACGCTCGCGATCTCGCGGGCGTCCGCCATTAACCCCTCAGGTGCCGGGATCAGTACAGATCCCGGCATCTGCGGCAGTGCGCGATTTCAATGAATGATCGGATCGCCCGCAGCGCTGCTGCGGGGATCCAATCATTCAGAACGCCGCACGGAGGTCCCCTCACCTTCCGTCTCCTGGCGTCTTCTGCTCTGGTCTGAGATCGAGCAGATCAGAACAGAAGATAGCCGATAACACTGATCTGTTCTATGTCCTATACATAGAACAGAACAGTATTAGCAATCATGGTATTGCTATGAATAGTACCCTATGGGGACTATTCAAGTGTGAAAAAAATGTAAAAGTAAAAAAAAAGTGAAAAATCCCCTCCCACAATAAAAAAGTAAAACGTCCGTTTTTTTTCCTATTTTACCCCCAAAAAGCGTAAAAAAATTAATTTTATAGACATCTTTGGTATCGACGCGTGCGTAAATGTCCGAAATATTAAAGTAAAATGTTAATGATCCCATACGGTGAACGGCATGAACGTAAAAAAGAAAAAGTCCAAAATTGCTACTTTTTTAATACATTTTATTTAAAAAAAATTATAAAAAATGTATTAAAAGTTTTTTATATGCAAATGTGGTATAAAAAAAAGTAAAGATCATGGCGCAAAAAAATGAGCCCTCATACCGCCGCTTATACGGAAAAATAAAAAGTTAGAGGTCATCAAAATAAAGGGATTATAAACGTACTAATTTGGTTAAAAAGTTTGTGTTTTTTTTAAGCACAGCAATAATATATAAGTATTTAATAATGGGTATAATTTTAATCGTATTGACCCTCAAAATAAAGAACACACGTCATTTTTACCGTAAATTGTACGGCGTGAAAACGAAACCTTCCAAAATTAGCAAAATTGTGTTTTTCTTTTTAATTTCCCCACAAAAATAGTGTTTTTTGGTTGTGCCATACATTATATGATATAATGAGTGATGTCATTACAAAGTACAACTGTTCGCGCAAAAAACAAGCCCTCATACTAGTCTGTGGATGAAAATATAAAAGAGTTATGATTTTTAGAAGGCGAGGAGGAAAAAATGAAAACTTAAAAATTAAATTGTCTGAGTCCTTAAGGCCAAAATGGGCTGAGTCCTTAACCCCTTAAGGATGCAGGACGTACTC
Source organism: Hyla sarda (assembly GCF_029499605.1). NCBI lineage: Eukaryota > Metazoa > Chordata > Amphibia > Anura > Hylidae > Hyla > Hyla sarda. The sequence goes on along the minus strand of NC_079190.1, from coordinate 270,809,806 downwards.
AAACGTCCCCTTTTCCGAGTCCTTAAGGACTCAGGACGTTTGAGTACATCCTGTCAAATCCCGGCCCCCCGCCGCTAGCTGGAGGGGAGCCGGTGCCTGATGCCTGCTGAAATCGTTCAGCAGGCATCGGGGCATATCGCCCAGGGGGGTCATTATGCCCCCCCATGTCAGCGATGGCCGCAGATCGCTGGGCAATTCAGTCCAGTGATCTGCTGCAGAATTACAGCCAGAGCCTGCAGGGGTGAGGTGGCACTGGTGCCACCTCACGATCGCCCTGATTCGTCGGCCGGTTTCCCGGCCGACCAATCAGGGCGCCTGCTGCAGGTGTCACTCCCGCAACCCGCTCCGCCCCTCTTCCGGAGGACGTGAGCGGGTGCGGGACGTGCACCCCAGGTACTGGGGACCCCGATCCCCGGTGTCAATGTTGGGATCGGGGCCCCAGGAGCAATGGCCGCGGCGGCGACGACGAGGGACTGACCTCATGCGGCTGGATCGTTGGAGGTGAGTGACAGCCTCCTGCTGTTGCTTAGCAACAGCTCCCAGCATGCAAAAAGGGCATGCTGGGAGCTGTAGTTATGCAACAGCAGGAGGCAGACCACCAGAACTCCCAGCATGCCCTTATGGGCACGCTGGGACTTGTAGATTTGCAACAGCTGGAGGCACATTTTTTTTCTATGGAAAAGTGTACCTTCAGCTGTTGCGTAACTACAACTCCCAGCTTGCACAAACAGCTAAAGTGCATGCTGGGAGTTGTAGTAGTGCATCTGCTGGTTGCATCACTACAACTCCCAGCATGCCCGTTGGCTGTCGGTGACTGCTGGGAGTTGTAGTTTTGCAACAGCTGAAGGCACACTGAGTTATGTAGCAAACCAGTGTGTCTCCAGCTGTTGCATAACTACAGTCCCCAGCATCCCCAGCCAAAGTAGTATGCCTCCAAGTTTGAGCTGCAGCTAATTTTCTGCCACAGCTCAAACTGCCAGCGAGAAACTACTGTGAACCCCCGCCCGTGCGACTGTACCCTAAAAACACTACACTACACTGACACACAATAAAATAAAAAGTAAAAAACACTACATATACACATACCCCTACACAGCCCCCCTCCCCAATAAAAGTGAAAAACGTCTGGTCGCCACTTTTTTCAAAACAGAGCCTCAGCTGTTGCAAAACAACTACTCCCAGTATTGCCAGATAGCCACGGACTGTCTAGGCATGCTGGGAGTTTGGGAATCACTGGCGTAGAATATCCCTATGTCCACCCCTATGCAAGTCCCTAATTTAGGCCTCAAATGCGCATGGCGCTCTCACTTTGGAGCCCTGTCGTATTTCAAGGCAACAGTTTAGGGCCACATATGGGGTATCGCCGTGCTCGGGAGAAATTGTATTACAAATTTTGGGGGGTATTTTCTGCTTTTACCCTTTTTAAAAAAAATTGGGAAAAGAGGCATTTTAGGTAAAAAAAAAAATTTTTTTACATATGCAAAAGTCGTGAAACACCTGTGGGGTATTAAGATTCACTTAACCCCTTGTTACGTTCCCCGAGGGGTCTAGTTTCCAAAATGGTATGCCATGTGTTTTTTTTTTTTTTTGCTGTTCTGGCACCATGGGGTCTTCCTAAATGCGGCATGCCCCCAGAGCAAAATTTGTTTTCAAAAAGCCAAATGTGACTCATTCTCTTCTGAGACCTGTAGTGCGCCAGCAGAGCACTTTTCACCCCCATATGGGGTGTATTCTGAATCAGGAGACATTGGGCTTCAAATTTTGGGGGGTATTTTCTGCTTTAACCGTTTGTAAAAATGTTATTTTTTTTGGGAAACCAAGCATTTTAGATAATTTTTTTTTTTTTTACATATGCAAAAGTTGTGAAACCCCTGTGGGGTATTAAGGTTTACATTGCCGCTTGTTACATTCCCCAAGGGATCTAGTTTCCAAAATGGTATGCCATGTGTTTTTTTTTGCTGTCCTGGCACCATAGGGGCTTCCTAAATGTGGCATGCCCCCAGAGCAAAATTTCCTTAAAAAAAGCCAAATGTGACTCCTTCTCTTCTGAGACCTGTAGTGCGCCAGCAGAGCACTTTTCACCCCCATATGGGATGTTTTCTGAATCGGGAGAAATTGGGCTTCAAATTTTGGGGGGTATTTTCTGCTATTACCCTTTTTAAAAATGTAAAACTTTTGGGAAACCAAGCATATTAGGGAAATTTTTTTTTTTTTTTTTTTACATATGCAAAAGTCGTGAATCACCTGTAGGGTATTAAGGTTCACTTTACCCCTTGTTATGTTCCCCGAGGGGTCTAGTTTACAAAATGGTATGCCATGTGGGGTTTTTTGCTGTTCTGGCACCATAGGGGCTTCCTAAATGTGACATGCCCCCCAAAAACCATTTGTCGCTCCTTCCCTTCTGAGCCCTCTACTGCGCCCGCCGAACAATTAACATAGACATATGAAGTATGTGCTTACTCGAGAGAAATTGGGTTTCAAATACAAGTAAAAATTTTCTCCTTTTCACCCCTTGCAAAAATTAAAAAATTGGGTCTACAAAAACATGCGAGTGTAAAAAATGAAGATTGTGAATTTTCTCCTTCACTTTGCTGCTATTCCTGTGAAACACAGGATTAAAACGCTGACTGAATGTCATTTTGAATACTTTGGGGGGTGCAGTTTTTATAATGGAGTCTTTTATGGGGTATTTCTGATATGAAGACCCTTCAAATCCACTTCAAACCTGAACTGGTCCCTGAAAAATAACGAGTTTCAAAATTTTGTGAAAAATTTGAAAATTGCTGCTAAACTTTGAAGCCCTCTGGTGTCTTCCAAAAGTAAAAACATGTCAATTTTATGATGCAAACATAAAGTAGACATATTGTATATGTGAGTAAAAAAAAAAATATTTGGAATATCCATTTTCCTTACAAGCAGAGAGCTTCAAAGTTAGAAAAATGCTAAATTTTCAAATTTTTCATCAAATTTTGGGATTTTTCACCAAGAAAGGATGCAAGTTACCACAAAATTTTATCACTATGTTAAAGTAGAATATGTCATGAAAAAACAATCTCGGAATCAGATTGATAACTAAAAGCATTCCAGAGTTATTAATGTTTAAAGTGACAGTGGTCAGAATTGCAAAAAATGGCTGAGTCCTTAAGGTGAAAAAGGGCTCAGTCCTTAATGGGTTAAGGGGTTAAGGATGCAGCCCTTTTTTGCAATTCTAACCACTGTCACTTTAAGCATTAATAACTCTATGATGCTTTTACCGATTATTCTGATATTGCTTTTTCGTGACATATTCTACTTTATTTTAGTGGTAAATTTACGTTGTTACTTGCATCCTTTCTTGGTGAAAAATCCCCAAATGTCATGAAAATTTTGTATTTTTCTAACTTTGAAACTCCCTGCTTGTAAGAAAAATTGATATTCCCCAAAAATTTTTTATTGATTCACAAATACAATATGTCTACTTTATGTTGGCATCATAAAATGGACATATTTTTACTTTTTGAAAACATTAGAGGGCTTCAAAGTATAGCAGCAATTTTCAAAATGTTCATGAAAATTGCAAAATCTGAAATGACAGATGTTACAGAACTACAACTCCCAGCAAACCTGGGCAGTCTAGGCATGCTGAGAGTTGTAGTTTTGCAACATCTGGAGAGCTTCCGTTTGGGCACCACTGTAATAGTGGTCTCCAAACTGTGAACCTCCAGATGTTGCAAAATTACAACTCCCAGCATGCCCGAACGCCTTTGGCTGTCTGGGCATGCTGGGAGTTGCAGTTTGGCAACCACTAGGAAGGCAGCAGTAAAGATCGCTTTACTGTCACCTCCCTTGATGCTCCACGCCATCGCCTCCCTACCTGCGCCGCTGATCTCCGCTGATGCCACCAATGATCGCCAGTCCCCACCGCATTTTCTTCTCAGGTACCAGCCGCCATCTTCTCGCCCCGTTCTGCCCGACATCCAGGGGTGGGCAGAGCGGGGAGTTTCAATGGCAACTCCTCAGCGCTCATTGCTGACTAATGGAAGGGGATAGGAGGAGGTTGCAGCACTGCAACCTAGCTCCTATCCCTTAGGATGATCTGGACTGTCACTGACAGCTCTGATCATCCCTATTTTCCGGGTGATCGGGTCACCAGAGACCCGATCAGCTCGGAAATAGCAGAAAATCGCATGTCTGAATTGACATGTGATTTCCTGTGTTTGCCGACATGGGGGGGTCTCAGGACCCCCTCGGCGATGTGCCGGGATGCCTGCTGAACGATTTCAGCTGGCATCCCTGTCCGGTCCCCAACCGGCTAGCGGCACGGACCGAAATTCCCACGGGCGTATCCATACGCCCTACATCCTTAAGGACTTGGGATGCAGGGTGTATGCATACGCCATGCGTCCTGAACAGGTTAAGTCGTTCATTCTTTGTTGTGGTTCTTCAGTTGCAGAATTAAGTTGCATTATGCTTTTCCTGTTTCTCCAATGAGCTAATGTCCCTGGAACACACAATGCCCATATTGTCATCTAATGAAAGATCCTTTTCTTCAGAGAACATATGGATAATTTTCTTATTTTGAATGTCAGGTGGTATTCTGACAATTTCTGATTCTAACGGAATTTTGGAAACTCGGACTCAGGTAAAAATACGTATTTTTAAGCGTACTGTAGCACATTTTTCTGCCCTCATAAGTGCATACCACATACCTTCATCTAAGTAATGTACTGTTTTGTACCTGTTTAACTCTCAAGGGCCTAGAAACTGTGAAACGCCAGGGAAATGTAATCACCGGCTGGTGTTTTACAAAAATACATGTTTTTAATCTTACTGTAGCTCATTTTTCTGCCCTCAAAATTGCATACCATATATGTACATCTAAGTAGTGTATTATTTTGTACCTGCTAATCTGTCAAGGGCCTATATACTGTGAAAGTCTAGTCAAAAGTACTCACCGGCTGGTGTTGTACTCAAATACTTTTTTAAGTATACTGTAGCGCATTTTTTCCCCCTCATAATTGCATACCACTACCTACATCTAAGTAGTGTACTATTTTGTACCTGTTAATATGTCAAGGGCCTATATACTGTGAAAGGACAGACAATAGTAGACACCTGTTGCTGTTCTAGACAAAAACTGTTTTAAGCGTAGTGAAGCGTATTGTATTCCCCTCATATACGCAATAAGTATGTCAGGCAGAGCAGTGCCAGGACATGCACAGTGGAGTGGCAAAGGCCTAAATTCATCGGGTGCAGGCAGAGGTCGCAGCAGAGTAGGGGCGTGTGCCAGCCAGAGTTGCAGCGAGATGTCTAATCTCCAGGTATCAGCTAGCAGTAGTGTCTCAACCAGCAAACCAGCAGCCATGATTGATTGGTTCACTCGGTCATCCACTTCATCCCAAGTGACATCCGACACCCCCAGTCAACAGTCGGTGGGTTCCTCAGACTCAACGTTCAGTTGGCATGCTGCTGCTGCCACCTCAATGCTCTGTCATTGTGCTTCTCTATGGTCTCCTCATGCTAATGCTATCACCTCGGGGCTCTGTCGTTGTGCCGATGTGACATGTGACTCCTTGTTAGATTTGGTCCTTTGTACCCAAACGCCGGGGCCCGGGACACCAAAACTTGGGAGTGCTAGCTAAAATTTCAATTTCAAAATCTTAAATTTTAATTTCAAACTCTTAAATTTCAATTTAAAAAGCTTAAATTTCAATGGTCTCCTCATGCTTATGCCAACTCGAGGCTGTGCCATTCAGCCACTATATGGTGTCCTAATGCCTCAGCCACCACCAGGTTGTGCCATTCTGCCACTATATGGTCTCCTCATGCTTCAGCCACCTCCAGTCTGTGGAATTCAGCCACTATATGGTATCCTCATGCTACAGCCACCTCTGGGCTATGCCATTCAGCCACTATAGCATCTCCTCATGAGTCAGCCACCTTCAGGCTGTGTCATTCAGCCAATATATGGTTTACAGATGGTGCTGGGCCTGGGCCTAAAAAAAATGATTTGAGCACTAGCTACCATAAATCTTCTATTTAAATGTCAAAATTAATCTTTTAATCTTAGGGACTGTGAAGCCATAGTGTCTACTCATGCTGCTGCCAGCTACAGGCTGTGTCATTCAGCAACTATATGGTCTCCTCACATTTCAGCCAACTCCAGGATATGCCATTCAGATACTATATGGTCTCTCTTCATGCTTCAGCCAACTCCAGGCTGTGCCATTCAGACACTATATGGTCTCCCCATGCTGCCACAAACTCCAGGCAGTCCTTCAGCCACTATATGGTCTCCTCATACTGGTGCCACCTCCAGGCTCTGTCATTGTGCTGCCATGTGACTCCTTGTTAGGTTTGGTCCTTTGTACCCCCACGCCGGGGCCTGGGACACTAAAACGCACGTTCGCAAACATTTGCGGAAATTCGCGTTCGCCGTTCGCGAACCGAAAATTTTATGTTCACGACATCACTAATGCTTAATTGAAATTTCAACTTTGATCTTTCAATCTTAGGGGTTATGAAACCCTCTTGTGTACTCCTACTGCTGACTGCTCCTGTCTGTGTCATTCAGTAACTAAATGGTTTAGTGATGCTGCTGGGCTTGGGCCTTAAATTTTTGGATGGTAGCACTAGCTAACATGCATCTTCAATAGAGATTTCAACATTCACCTTTTAATGTTAGGGTTTGTGCACCCCTCTTGTGTACTCATGCTGCTGCCTGCAGCACTAGGTACCATACAATGGAAATTTCAAAATGAATCTGTTATTTATAGAGATTGTGAGGCCCTATGGTCTTCTCATGCTTCAGGCAACTCCAGGCTGTGCCATTCAGACACTATATGGTCTCCTCGTGCTTCAGGCAACTCCAGGCTTTGCCATTCAGCCACTATATGGTCTCCTCCTACTGATGCCAAGTCCAGGCTCTGTCATTGTGCTGTCATGTGACATGTGACTCCGTATTAGATTTGGTCCTTTGCACCCACATGCCGGGGCCCGAGACACTAAAAATTGGCAGTTAAAATTTCAATTTCGAAATCCTCAATTTCAATTTCAAAATCTTAAATTTAAATTTAAAACTCTTAAATTTCAATGGTCTCCTCATGCTTCTGCCAATTCCAGGCTGTGACATTCAGACACTATCTATCATGCTCTCCCCATGATTCAGCCACCTTAAAGCTGTGCAATTCAGCCACTATATGGTCTATTCATCCTTCAGTCATCTCCAGGCTGTGCCATTCAGCCACTATATAGTCTCTACATTCTTCAGCCCCCTCTAGGCTCTGCCATTCAGCCACTATAATGTCTCCTCATGATTCAGCCACCTTCAGGCTGTGTCATTCTGCCACTATATAGTCTCTACATTCTTCAGCCCCCTCTAGGCTGTGCCATTCAGCCACTATAATGTCTCCTCATGATTCAGCCACCTTCAGGCTGTGTCATTCAGCCAATATATCATTCATTGATGCTGCTGGGCCTAAAAAAAATATTATGGAAGCACTAGCTACCATAAATCATCAATTTAAATTTCAAAATTAATCTTTTAATCTTAAGGATTGTAAAGCTCTAGTGTCTGCTCATGCTGATGCCAGCTCCAGGCTGTGTCATTTAGCCACTATATGGTCTCCTCATGCTGCCAACACTTCCGAATCAAATTTTTCAAAAATCTCTTGCTATAATAAACAAACCATAATAAGAATGCCACAAAAAAGGAATTAGGCTAGTGGATCAAGGTAATAAAGAATGCAAAAAAGTAACTGCATGAACCAAAAGCAAAGATATGTAATATAATACATTTCATAGCATAGTGAAAAGGCATATAAAAAAAATTACCAACAATAATAGAAAAGGGTTCTTCACCATGAGTAGCTACCTGCAGGGTGAAGAGGGTTATGTATATTATGAATCTACAGGAAATAGAAAGTGCAGCTGCAACAAATACAAGGGAAGGATATCTAATATGCCAGCCAATAACATGTATACAACATAATATATGTCAAATGCCATCTATTGACCTTGCCAAGTATGTACTGATTTGCAAACATGTTGCCTTTTTCAACTTTTTTAGTTTTTAATTATTCAATGTGCTTTTGCACTATGCTGTGAAATGTGTTGCTTTACATATATTGGCTATATGATCTTTCTAAGTAATTAGTTTTTTTGTCCATTTATTAATTATTTAATTATCATTGAATGCATAATAAAGATATTATTAGCTAGATTGTAATATGTAAGGGTTTTTATTTGTTTCGTTAAAGTTTATCTCAGAAGAGTTAACATCTATTTCAGCTGGGCCATATGAGGATGGTATTTTGGAATAATAGCCATCAGACAATTGTAGCCTGATCCCAGAGCGAATAATAAGTACTTATTGTTGAACGTGCAGTAGATAGCAGGAGAAATGACCTCAGCTCTTCCACTAAGAAACATCATGTCACTAAGACAGAGATAATTAGCAGCTATTAGCCGCTTACTGTTTGGCAGAGTAGCACTTTAACTGTTGTTGAACAAAGGCTCTCCCCACCTCCTGTTTGTTATGACAAATTATTTTCTACTGCTTTACTTTTTTGCGGGGATTATATCTGGCACACTACTGTATATGGATTATATTAGACATGTGTCATTAGGCTTGTAAATACAGCTTCTTTTTACTTTGATCACAATACAAATACCTACAGGACCTTCTTGTCTTTATCTTCAACAATTTATATTTTTTTCTTAACCAATAAAAGAGAATAGTCTGCACAGTAATTATGAGAACTCGATTTCCAGATGACAGTACCATGAGACTTTTTTTTGTCTAAATTGTTATATTTTCACATAGAAGCAAGGATTGTTATTTCTGTATACAGCTCAGTTTTGATTATAGTTATCAGATGACCCTCAGAAGGGTGTCATTATTGCATGTGCCAGTGTAGTTATTTGCTTATTTAATTTGAAGTAATTTCTCATTTGAAGTTGCCTTGTTCATACAAGGTAATAAAACATTGAAAATACAACTCATTGTGCCATAGTACAATGTGGCTTTGAAACATAAGTAACTTTTATTCACCTAGAATGGGGCAGTTTGACCTGAATTGACATTGATTAATACCATCTTTCAAGCTAGAGCTTGTTTATTTATTGAAAGAGAGAAAAAGGCTTCTGCTGAATAGATGTTGAAAGGCTACAGTAAGTTTCATTCACACTGATTTTTTATTGTGTTAATGTTTTCCAAAATATTATAGCATATCTTTGTGGGAGGAGTTCTTCTAAAAAAAAAATAATAATAAAGGAAACACTTAACTCCAAGTCAATCACACTTCTGTGAAATCACACTGTCCACTCAGGAAGCAACACTGATTGACAATCAATTTCACATGCTGTTGTGCAAATGGAACAAACAACAGGTGGAAATTATAGGCTATTAGCAAGATACCCCAAAATAATGGAGTGGCTCTGCAGGTGGTGACCACAGACTACTTCTCAGTTCCTATGCTTCCTGGCTGATGTTTTGGTCACTTTTGAATGCAGGCAGTGCTTTCACTCTAGTGGTAGCATGAGACGGAGTCTACAACCCACACAAGTGACTCAGGTAGTGCAGCTAATCCAGGATGCCACATCAATGCGAGCTGTGGCAAGAAGGTTTGCTGTGTCTGTCAGTGTAGTGTCCAGAGCATGGAGGCGCTACCAGGAGACAGGCCAGTATATCAGGAGACATGGAGGAGGTCTTAGGAGGGCAACATCCCAGCAGCAAGACCGCTACCTCCGCCTTTGTGCAAAGAGGAGTAGAAGGAGCACTGCCAGAGCCCTGCAAAATGACCTTCAGCAGGCCACAAATGTGCATGTGTCCACTCAAATGGTCAGAAACAAACTCCATTAGGGTGGTATGAGGGCCCGTCAACACCGTGCAGGACATTTGGCATTTGCCAGAGAACACAAATATTGACAAATTTGCCACTGGTGCCCTGTGCTTTTCACAGATGAAAGCAGGATCACACTGAGCACATGTGACAGACGTGACAAAGTCTGGAGATGCTGTGGAGAACGTTCTGCTGCCTGCAACATCCTCCGAAGATGACCGATAACACTGATCAGTGCTATGTCCTTTGCATAGCACTGGACAGTATTAGCAATCAAGTGATTGCTATAGATGTTCTCCTATGGGGACTATTAAAGTGTAAAAATAAAAGTAAAAAAAGTATTTAAAAAAGTAAAAAAAAATTAGAAAAATACCCTCGCCCAATAAAAATTTAAATTTCCCATTTTCCCCCCAAAAAGTATATATATATATATATATATATATATATATATATATATATATATATACAGCAACAGAAGAATGCAGCAGCACACTGCCAGCACAAGGATATAGGTGAAACATGAAAATGCAGTTAAAACATGGAGAGCTATACAGCTATGGTGTAATAGATGCAAATGTGAAACTATGAAATAGTGAGGCACTTAGCTTGCAAATTTGTCTCCGCCGGCGGTCAAATAGCTTGGACCGTCCCACCGCGATAAGGTAGCCTCCTTGGGACGGACCCTACACTGTGTATATGCCTCTGTGTGAACAGTTCAGTAAGCATGGCAGGATCTGGAACATCCAAGACACCTTATATACACACCTGATAGAGGTGGGTGGGGTGCAAGGCCAACATGGAGGTAGCCACTCCCCCGTATGTGCGCGATAAGGTAGCCTCCTTGGGACGGACCCTACACTGTGTATATGCCTCTGTGTAAAGATAACAAACACATTTGGTATCGCCGCATGAGTAAATATCCAAACTATTAAAATATAATGTTAATGATCCCATACAATGAACGGCATGAACGTAAGAAAAAAAAAAAAATTCAAAATTGCTTCTTTTTTGTCACATTTTATTCCCAAATTTTTTTATAATAAAAAAAAAAAAGTTTTATATATGCAAATGTGGTATTAATAAAAGTACAGATCACGGCATAAAAAAATGAGCCCTCATACCACCACTTATATGGAAAAATGAAAAAGTTATAGGTCAGCAAAATAGAGGGATTTTAAAGGGGTACTCCGGTGCTGGGGACCCCCGTGATCTTGCACGCGGCACCCTGTTTGTAATCAGTCCCCGGAGAGTGTTCGCTCCGGGACTGATTACCAGCGACTACAGGGCGGGCGGCGTGTGACATCACGCCCCCGCCCCCATGTGATGTCACGCTCTACCCCTCAATGCAAGCCTACGGGAGGGGGCATGACAGCTATCACGCCCCCTCCCATAGGCTTGCATTGAGGGGCGGAGCGTGACATCACACGGGGGGGGGGGGGGTGACATCACACGCCGCCCTGTAGTCGCCGGTACTCAGTCCCGGGCAGTGATTACAAACGGGGTGCCGTGTGCAATAGGGAATAAGATGTCTAAGCACCGGAGTACCCCTTTAAACATGCTGATTTGGTTAAAAAGTTTGCGATTTTTTTTAAAGTGGAACAATAATAGATAAGTATGTAATCATGGGTATCATTTTAATCTTATTGACCCACAGAACCTGGTTTTGATGACCCACAAAACCTGGTTTTGATAAACATTAAACTTTTTAAACTTTTTAACATGTATGTTTAATATGTGTATGTTTAAAATCACTCTATTCTGACCCTATAACTTTCTTATTTTTCCTTATAAGGGGCTGTATGAGGGCTTACATTTTGCACTGTTATATGTTGTTTTCATTGTGGGACTTTTAAAACACTTTTTATTTTATTTTCTGGGATGTGATGTGACCTAAAAGCAGTAATTTTAGACTATTTGGTAAATTAAAGTTTATTGTTTTTATTCTGGCAGCCTGGGTATAGTGGATAAATAAGATACTATGATTGGCATTGATTTCGGCATCTAAAGTGTTGAATGAGGATATCAGCTTGATCACTGATGCTTTTCATTAGCAGTAAGTCGCGGCTGCTGATAGCAGCTGGTACTCACTGGCTATGAAGCAAGTTGGCTATGAAGCGAGCTTCAACTTTTGACACTGTTACCTAGCTTCACAGTGCTTAGTCAGCTTACTTACTTACAACAATATTTTCCTCCAAAATTTTGAAGCATATAGCTGCATCTCAAGCCACACCCTTTCTGTACTTTTAGATCATGCATTTACCAATAATACATGCCCATTTTCAGGCAAGACATACTATTAGACTCACCAAAAGTTGAAATATTTTATTGTAATATTCTTTGTAATATGGCTTTTTTTTATTTACTATCCAGGCACAAAACCTGTTTCCACTCAAAAAGTTGTTAAATTGTTGGACCATTTGGAAAAAGCCATTGCGTCTTCTGATACCTTTTAGGGACATTTTTAGCCAGAGTTTGGTGAACCGGCAGAACCAAACTTTTCAAAGGTTCACTCATTTCTAGTGCTGACTGTTAGGCCAAATTGACACTTGTGTCAATATTTTGACTTGAGACAGAAACCAAAACAAATTGATGATGAATACAAATGGTACCCAATGGATCCTATCGACATATTATGGAGCCTGTCAAGTGCTAGCATTCTGACAAGACAAATATTATGGCATGCAGGCCTATTCTATTCATCAAAACTGGTGGAATCTGTGATAGAGGCACTGAGCCTCAAATGCAGTGCCTTTCACTGCCTTATTATCTATCTACATAGCCATCAATTGTGCAAGTTCTCCCACTTAAAAAGATGAGAGAGGCCTGTAATTTTCATCATGAGAGACACAACTATGACACAATGAGAAAAAGAATTCCATAAAATCACATTGTCTGATTTTTAAAGAATTTATTAGCAAATTATGGTGGAAAATAAGTATTTGGTCAATAACAAAAGTTCATCTCAATACTTTGTTATATACCTTTTGTTGGCAATGACAGAGGTCAAACATTTTCTGTAAGTCTTCACAAGTTTTTTAACACACTGTTGCTGGTATTTTGGCCCATTCTTCCATGCAGATCTCCTCTAGAGCAGTGATGTTTTGGGGCTGTCACTGGGCAACACATACTTTCAACTCCCTCGAAAGGTTCTCTATGGGGTTGAGATCTGGGGACTGGCTAGGCCACTCCAGGATCTTGAAATGCTTTTTAAAAAGCCACTACTTTGTTGCCCGGGCAGTGTGTTTGGGATCATTGTCATGCTGAAAGATCCAGCCCCATTTCATCTTCAATGCCCTTGCTGATGGAAGGAGGTTTTCACTCAAAATCTCAAGATACATGGCCCCATTCATTCACACATTCACATTCACATTCATTTACACGAATCAGTCGTCCTGGTCCCTTAGCAGAAAAACTGCCCCAAAGCATGTTTCCACCCCCATGCTTCACAGTAGGTATGGTGTTCTATGGATGCAACTCAGCATTCTTTCTACTCCAAACAAGACGGGTTGAGTTTTTACCAAAACATTCTACTTTGGTTTCATCTGACCATATGACATTATCCCAATACTCTTCTGGATAATCCAAATGCTCTCTAGCAAACTTCAGACGGGCCCGGACATGTACTGGCTTAAGCAGGGGGACACGTCTGGCACTGCATGATTTGAGTCCCTGTTGGCGTAGTGTTTTACTGATGGTAGCCTTTGTTACTTTGGTCCCATCTCTCTACAGTTCATTCACTAGGTCCCTTGTGTGGTTCTGGGATTTTTGCTCACCATTCTTGTGATCATTTTGACACCATGGGGTGAGATCTTGTGTGGAGCCCTAGTGGTCTTGTATGTCTTCCATTTTATAATAATTGCTCACACAGATGATTTCTTCACAGCAAGCGGCTTGCCTATTGCAGATTCAGTCTTCCCAGCCCGATGCAGGTCTACAATTTTGTTTCTGGTGTTCTTTGACAGCTCTTTGGTCTTGGCCCTAGTTTGGAGTGTAACTGTCTCTTCCGAAGTTCGCCTTACATCTCTCCGCTATCTCTGGGAAGGCTGCAGACCGAGATCATTATATTAAACGCACATCTTGGTTGTGTGGGAGTGCACACAACCTGGCAGGGTGAGCCTTCACTTTTTTCCCTCCCCTCCCACACACCTGTGATCCCGTTGGTTCTTCACAAGGGAGCGCCTGTTTTTCTCTTTGTTTTACTGTTTGAGGTTGTGGAAAGGTGTCTTTTATACTGATAAAAAGTTCAAACAGGTGTAATTAATATGGGTAACGAGTGGAGGACAGAGGAGACTCTTTAAGAAGAAGTTACAGGTCTGTGAGAGCCAGGAATCTTGCTTGTTTGTAGGTGACCAAATGCTTATTTTATACCATCATTTGGAAATACATTCTTTAAAAACCAAACAATGTGATTTTATTGATTGATGATTAAAATTACAGGCCTCTCTCATCTTTTTAAGTGGGAGAACTTGCACAATTGGTGGCTGACTAAATACTTATTTGCCCCACTATATATATATATATATATATATATATATATATATATACTAGCTGAGTACCCGGCGTTGCCCGGTTTTTCCTTCCTAATCCTTGTTGGGGAGGAAAATAAAGGAGGAAGCTTTTGACTTCATATCCCGTCCTCATATATTATTGTCATATCCCAACCCCATATCCCGACCTCCTATCCCGACCTCCGATCCCGTCATCATATCTCAACCTCATATCCCATTTTCACATCTCGTCCTCACATCTCGTCCTCATATCCCGTCCTCCTATCCCATCCTCCTATCCCGACCTTCTATCTCGACCTCCTATCCCCACCTCCTATCCCGACCTCCTATCCCGACCTCCTATCCCGACCTCCTATCCCGTCCTCCTATCCCGTCCTCCTATCCCGTCCTCCTATCCAGTCCATCTAACCCAACCTCCTATCCCATCCTCCTATCACGACCTCCTATCCTGACCTCCTATCCCATCCTGATATCCCGTCCTCCTATCTTGACCTCCTATCCCGTCCTCCTATCTCGACCTCCTATCTTGACCTCCTATCACGTCCTCCTATCCCGTCCTCATATACCGTCCTCATATACCGTCCTCATATACCGTCCTCACCTCCTATCCTGTCCTCCAATCTTGAGCTCCTATCCCAACCTCCAATCCCGTCCTCCTTTCTCGACCTCCTATCTCAACCTCCTATCCCATCCTCCTTTCCCATCCTCCTTTCCCGTCATATCTCGACCTCCTATCCAGACCTCCTATCCCGTCCTCATATCCTGTCCTCATATCCCGTCCTCCTATCCCGACCTCCTACCTGACCTCCTATCCCGACCTCCTATCCCGACCTCCCATCCCGTCCTCATATCCCGACCTGTAATATGTGTACCAGGTATTGAAATATCTCCAGCCGTACGAAAATTATATGGGAACATACATTTCCCATTGATTTGCATGGGACTTTAAACAAAAACTCCGACCCTCACAAATGGGGGTACTTAAGGGTTAAATTAACTATCCTATATTTTAAGTGGAAAAAAAGTAATAATATATATATATATATATATATATATATATATATATATATATATATATATATTATTACTTTTTTTTACTTGGCAACACCTATATCAGTAAAGCATATAGGGGGATATTTATCAAAGGATGTATGTGTTTTTTTTCACGTAACTTTGGCACAATACTTTGGCGCAGTGTCTTTTTGCACCAAAGTTTGGCGCATCTTCTCCACTGTCATTTTTACAACTTTCTCAAAATCACACGGTCCTGTGTATGATTTCAACTTTAGTCAGTAATTCATCATTTGCGCTAATCGATCTTTGGTGCAATTTTGGCACAAAATCCCCGCAGAGAAATTTTGCACATGAAAAACACACTTACCAATGTCAGAAAATGTAAAGGCGTCAAAATACATTAAAACATTTTTTTTGTGAAAGCAGCGACGCCTCCAGGGCTGCTCAATACTATCCTGCGACATAGTTGTCTCTGAGGGACCTTCACCCTCCGTTGAGCCAGCATTGGACATGGCCACACAGGTTCAGGAAAGGTAAGCACTAAAGCAGTGGTCTCCAACCTGCGGACCTCCAGATGTTGCAAAGCTACAACTCCCAGCATGCCCCGACAGCCAACGGCTGTCCGGGCATGCTGGGAATTGTAGTTTTGCAACATCTGAAGGTCCGCAGGTTGAAGACCACTGCACTTAAGTAAAAAAAAAAAAAAAAAACTACTCAAGATGAAAATAATATCCATTTCACATGGTGGCTATAAACCCCACAAAAGAAAATAGCTCATGTCGCTTGCTGATATACTGCAGGAGGGACTCCGAAATGGCTGCTCTACCGGGTAAAATACGCTTTACAGGGTAAAATACGCTGTCCTTTGTGGTGGTAAGTTCTGTGTAAAAGGCGCTGTGAACAGCTGATTTCAACATTTGAGCCAAAATTAATGATAAATTTGGTGCATGTCCACGAAAACCAAAGTGAAAAAAAAAGGGTAAAAAGAAATTGTCAACAGGCAAAATTGATAAATACCCCCCATAGAGTAGAATGTATCAATTGAGTTCAATGGAAAGGAGCAATTGAGGTTAAAGTGATACGGCAAATGACAAAATGATGGGCCACAACTCTATGAGTATATCTTTATTCACTGCATTCATAATAGCATCAGTAATTTACATTGATAAAGAGATCAAATTCATGCATAAAGTTATTAGGTTTAAAGATTACAATATAAGAAATTCACAGACTCACAGTCTCACAGCTTAGTATCAAATCTGACCAAGTGGCACAACTTTATTATAGACTATGTTAATGAAGTCTGTCAAATGTATTTACATTGATGTTTAATCTCACACAGACCTAATTGTTTTATCTTCAGACTTGAACTGCGATAAATTTAAAGACCTCAATCACTTTTTATACATAAAAGGCTGGGAAAAGGTTCCACATTATTTTTCATATATAAACATTACATTCTTTGTACAGATCAGTTCTGACTTTTATTGTAGGCCATTTATACCCAGTTTGAATGATTTCATAAAGTGTTCCACACAGAGAAGAAAGGGGAAGGAGAACCAAAATCTTTGGCTTGATCGTAATTAAAATAATATAAGTTATGACAAATTTAATACTGCAAATCTGTGGTTTTTCCTTAGAAAATACTTGAAAGACGTTTGACTTTTATTATTGTAAATTAATCATTTCCTTAAACTTTACTCATGCTAATTTTACATTAAATTCCTTAGAGATCCTATAGTCTTTAATAGCTTGCGTACTGTCACACTTCTTCACACGCCGGGCTGCTCTGCATATATCTCTGCAGAGTCATCTCTAAACATCTGTGGAAATCATTCAGCTACAAAAAAGAAGAGCTGACAGTCAGAGATGGCAGGAGTCTCCAGAAAGTTTTAGAGACAACAGCAATCCCCAGATTGTGTCAGAGACAGCAGGACTCTCCAGATAGTGTCAGAGACAGCACGACTCTCCAGATAGTGTCAGAGACAGCAGGAACCTCCAGAAAATGTCAGAGACCGCAGGAATCTCCAGATAGTGTTGTTAAGGATTCGACCGAGTAGGGGCTTTCAAATGTAATTGGCTGCTATACACTTTGCTAAGTGTTGACACAAAAAGATATACACCACACAGGATATGTTGTTATACACTCTTTCTTGGCAGGAAGCTCTGCTGCTCCCAAAAGAGTTCTCTTTTTATTCAGGAAGAAAAAGTTGGTTTTAACATTGTGCAAAGTATGAGGATTGATTATGACATCACAATTAATATGTTACAGTTTGATTGGTTGTTCAAATATTGCGTACGTATGTATTAGCACATCTTGTGTCCATTAATTTCTTGGAAAAAGTTCTCTGCTCATCAGATGTTTAGTCTTTCCACTCATGCAGGGTATCGTGACAAGGTCTCGGTCCAGAGTCAAGAGCAGATATTCTTAGTATAAAGTTTGAAGGATAAAACTATGCATCATTCTATATGCTGATTAGTCATTTGTGGCGTAGCATAAGTCTTTATCTTGCAAGACTTCTAGCTTGAGATTTCTTCATCTTTCCATGAAGTCCAATGTTTAGACATCCTGTATTCAGAGTCTCCATCCCAAGATTTCTAATCTTAGTTACCAGCAAAGGGCAAGCTGAAATGTTTTGACTTCCATTTTGGGCCGTCTAGCGTTGATCCAAGGTTATTCAGTCACTAGCAGATTGCAAACTCAGGAAAGTGGGGCATGGTTCAACAAATATTTTTTTCCTTCAGCATTAGAAATGATATATACCAATAGTAATATATATATATATATATATATATATATATATATATTGACAATTGAAAGCAAATAAAAACTGTTTATCGGTTGATGGTAGCTTAACAAATATTTTCCTCGAGCATCAGCAATGGCATATTGGCATATTAGTATTAAGATATCGATCAGTCATCAGAAACATAAGGGTCATCCCTATCAGTGTCAGAGGCTGAAGAAATCTCCAGAAAGTGTCAGAGACAGCAGAACTCTCCAGATAGTGTTAAAGACTGAAGGACTCTCCAGATAGTGCCAGAGATAGCAGGCATTTCCAGATAGTGTCAGAGGCAGAAGAACTCTCCAGAAAGTGTCAGAGACAGCAGGACTCTTCAGAAAGTATCAGAGACAGAAGGACTCTCCAGAAAGTGTCAGAGACAGCAGGACTCTCCAGATAGTGTCAAAGACAGCAGGACTCTCCAGATAGTGCCAGAGATAGCAGGCATTTCCAGATAGTGTCAGAGACAGCAGAACTCTCCAGATAGTGCCAGAGACAGCAGGACTCTCCAGATAGTGTCAGAGGCAGCAGGATTCCCCAGATAATGCCAGGATTCCCCAGAGACAGCAGGAATCTCCACAGGAAGTTATGGTATATTTCTTGTGACTTTCAGTTTGCTCAATATATACTACTCAAAGGCCCACATTTATCATTGTAGGTGTAAGTAAAGCATTTTTTTTACACCCTTTTTTTGTGTGCTGATAAAGTGTAGGAGCACCAAATGTATTAAATGGTCACAGAGCATTTGATACATTTTGTGCAGGTAAACATTTTCTGAAATTTCTCTCTTTACACACACTAAAAAGCTACGCCAGGTCTGGGATGGTGTAGTTTTAGACACTTTTCAGTGGCTTTGCACCTTTTTTGCGCCTCTTTACAAAATGGCGCAGTTCATAAATTTCAGTCCACAGCATACGCTGAATTGAAAAGCGTGTACTGCTACTCCAAAACATCTGGAATGACTAAAATATTCTACCACCAAAAGGCGCAAAATAACACACAGTGCGCCAAAATAGCGCCTTTTGTACAGAGAAAAAAAGGTGTAAACTCATTGATAAATGCCGGCAAATAACTCTTACAAAGTAATTTACTCTACCCTCCCTTTGCCCTGCCCTTATATGAGTAGATGGCATTCTGCTGTCAATTACTGTACGTCACAATAACATTGGGATGATTGTGGGACAATATGAGTGTTTTTGTGAGGTGTAAGCTCTATACTGAAGAGTAATACTCAGCAAATATATTCACAATTCTTTAGGGGTCCATCATTTTGGATCCAATCTAATGAACCAAGAAGGCAATTTGTGTTCTGAACATTTGGGATGTGAGCTGGTGAGCTAATAAGAACCAGATTTATTGTCATGCCAATAGTGATTTTAGCTTAAGTCATCTCCAGCCAAGATCATATTTATACACATTGAGCTCATGCAGTTGGGCTTGTATGTGAGAAATGTCTTAATCTCTACTGAGAGAATAGGATAATTTATTTAATTTATGGCTCAATGGTTCTTGTTTATAGTTAAGTTTGGGTAAATTATCTACTTGTTTGTGTTTTATTATAATTGTTTATATAAAGTCTGCATAGAAGTTTGTCTGATGGTTTGGGAATATTTTTAAAGCAAAAAATAAGGCATTTCTAAATGTGTAATAAATATTAAGAATCATCTAGAAAGTAGTAGTTAGGCCTCCTTATCGAGTTAGGATACTGGTTATATTGTTTTCTTAATGACATTATTATTGGTTATTGTTTGTATGGTTGTTTTATATATATATATATATATATATATATATATATATATATATATATATGTATATATATATATATATATATATATATATTAAGAAATATCTAGCTACTAATTGAATAGTAGTAAATTCTAGTGTACACCTAGTAGTTGTGAAAAAAAAGTGACATCTTTCTTTAGATCAGCGGTTCTCAACCATGAGTCACCTAAGAAAACACTTATTTTCGATAGTCTTAGAAACCGAGACACCAATCCTCTCTCTGTCTCTAGCAGTGATTGGTCCGAGGGCCTGGGTGGGTAAAGGGCCCACCGCCGCTGCTACTGAGGATCCAGGACATTTGTCCCAGATCCCCAGGCAGACAGCGCTGCCTCCTCTATGTGTGAGCTGCACCTGCGGCCTACACAGAGAGGAGACGTGACTTTTGCCCCCACTGTGCAGTGCAGGCACCGATGACGTCATTCATCAGTGCCTGCATTGTGGAGAATGGAAGACACACTCCCCTGCTACACTCCTGGGGAGATCGCTGCATGAGACATAATCAGGTGAGCAAAGGGAGGGTGGGGGGCTCTGCTGGCTATACCTAATGTGGGGAACTCTGCTGCCTATACCTATTGTGGGTGAACTCTGCTGCCCAAACCTACTGTGGGGGAACTCTGCTGCCTATACTTACTGTGAGGGAACTCTACTGCCTATACCGACTGTGGGGGAACTGCTGCTTCCTATACCTAATGTGGGGGATATGGTACCTACCGATTTATAACAGTAGCAAAATTACAGTTATGAAGTAGCAACAAAATAATTTTATGGTTGGGGGGTCACCACAACATGAGGAACTGTATTAACCCCCAAGGGTTACATGCAGTAAATGTACGTGCTGCAGCGAGTAACTTTGCGCACATCACTTTACATTTATGGCGTGGCTATGAAGCGACCGCAGGAGCTGCGCTCACTTCATGCATGACAGGTCCTGGCAGCTGTCAGCAGCAGGACCCCCGGGATAAGATGTCTAGGGGCAGAGTACCCCTTTAAGTAAAAAAAAAAGAGATTTTTTTTAAAAGCAGTACAGTAATAGCAAAGCATGTAACCACGGGTATCATTTTGATTGTATTGACCCACAAGATAAAGAAATCCTTTTACCGTAAAATGTTCAGCCATTTAGAAGGCGAGAAGGAAAAACGAAAACACAAAAATAAAATTGGCTGTGTCCTTAAATTAGTTGTCCAGGAATCGAAAAACAGACCTATTTTCTTTCAAAGACTGCTCCCTGTCTGTCTCCACTTTAGGTGAGCTATTACAACTTGGCTCCATTCACTTAAATAAAACTGAGTTGCAGCACCACACTGGAGACAGAAGGGAGTGAGTGGTCTTTTAAAGAATTTATCTCTGTTTTTCGATTGCTGGATAGTGCCTTTAGGGCCAATATGGGTAGTGTCCTTAAGGGATTAAAGGGTCGGGCCATTAGGAAGATTGAGAATCACTGCGCTAGATGTTATAAAAGTCATACTTTACAAAGAATAATAAGAATACGTTTGTAGACTCAGGGTAAGTTTATTTACAGACCTTAAAAAAAAGTGTCCCTGACACTGGCTATATTGAAAGGGACCTTTTTTATTAGGAGTAAAATATGGAATATTGTAGGCTTTTTTTTATATGTAATATGTAAAGTACTGTATCAGCATCAGCAGTGAACAATTACAAATTGCCATTTAACCCACTGGAATACTGTATAAACATTTTTTGCAAGAAAGCTATAAGCAACATACAACACTTTACAAGGGTACTCCGATGAAAACCTTTTTTCTTTTAAATCAACTGGTGGCAGAAAGTTAAACATATTTGTAATTTACTTCTATTAAAAAATCTTAATCCTTCCTGTACTTCTTAGCTGCTGAATACTACAGAGGAAATTATTTTCTTTTTGGAATGCTCTCTGATGACATCACGACCACAGTTTTCTCTGCTGATGTTATAATAATAATAATAACACTTTATTTATTGTTGTCCTTAGTGGGATTTGAACTCAAGTCCCCAGCACTGCAAGGCAGCAGTGCTAACCACTGAGCCACCATGCTGCCCTTAGCATACATCTGCTGTGCATCTGCTGTGCATCTGCTATGCATGGTTGCTAAAATGGACAGAGATGTCAGCAGAGAGCACTGTGTTCGTGATGTCATCAGTGTTCCAAAAAGAAAGGAATTTCCTCTGTAGCATTCAGCAGCTAATAAGTACTGGAAGGATTAAGATTTTTTAATAGAAGTAATTTACAAATATGTTTAACTTTCTGCCACCAGTTGATTTAAAAGAAAAAAGGTTTTCACCGGAGTACCCCTTTAAGGCAACATACTACTTTGGTTATTTGAGAACCTGGAAAAGTGCATCCGACAATAACCAATTTTGGAACCAAGTAACATGTACAGTAAGCACAATAATGAAGAGACCCTGAGGTTGAAATCTATAAACCATCTCATAGGCAGGGGTCAACATATACCAGGAGAAATAAAGCCAGAGGCATGTCATTTGAGTTAGACTGAGGGAAAGTCATGTACTTGACTTGAGTAGTAAGAGGCTAAAATAAAAAAAGAACACAACTCGGAAAAAGGTTATTTGTCCATTTCTTTGTTAGACCATTTTTATGTAGGTGAGAATGGTACTGTAAACTCTTTGGGTACCTGTTTAGGGGATGCTTTTTTATTTTGGATGATGTTTTCCTGGGAGGTGATGTTATATTAATGGGCCTTCAGTCATTGTGGTAATTTACTTTATAGTATTTTTGGTGATACAGTAATCACTTGTATACAATAGTGCTGTTTCAGAGGAGTTTCACACTGGGATTGAATTTCCTCTTTTGGGTCTAACAGATCTGCAAATAGTGATATGTTTTTCAATCTATCTGGTAGGAATAGCTAATTTCATACTATCTCTATAATATAAAATGGGAAAAGAGTGGACACAGGTGATTACATTTTCAGGTTTAGAAGGTGGTGTATTAGGTTTGGAAACCTATGCATTCTGTCAGTGAGTTGCCGAAAGACGCTTGTGTGGATCATTCTCTATACTGCCACTTCTCCATGGACACAACCCAACACACAATACTAACAACACCAGCAAAGACAACCCAATATGATAAGCTATGGGGTGAATCTGGTAGCCTTTTTTTCAGGCAGTTTTTGGAATACTGCCACTGCAGTTTTTGAGCCAAATCCAGAAGTGTATTCAAAGGGAATGGGACATATAAAGGAAGGACTTACACTTCTCCTCCCTAATGGATCCACTTCTGACTTTGGCTCAAAAACTGCTGTAGCAGTTTTCCGAAAACTGCCAGAAAAAAAACAAGTGGAAACTTAGCCTTAGGCTTACTCCTCTGCACACCTTCATGTGGCGAACTGAGCAAATCTCTACAGTTATCAGCATAGCTGCAGCTCCAAGTTCTGTGATAGATCGGACTACTCAACTGTGCCAATAAAGAAACAAAATATGCTGGATACTGTGAGACTGGGATACTTCCAGCCTCATTATTAGAAAATTCATACAGGAGAGAAAACTACTCTGTCCATTATGGTGTCACCTTTGTTGCACATCCTTTCGACAACACCATGTTTCAGAAGAAGCCTCCTACAGCTGTCCTTTATTTTTGTGTGAATTACTTGATTGCATCATATGTGCTAGTCTGTGGCACCATCTAAAGGACAATACTGGTACATGGCACATCTCCATCTGCCATTTGCTGCATTACTACAGAAAACAAAATGATGCTGTGAAAAAATTTACCTTCTAGCACTATGGGGGAGATTCATCAAAACCAGTGTAGAGGAAGAGTTGTGCAGTTGCCCATAGCAACCAATTAGATTGCTTCTTTCATTTTTGAAAAGGCCTCTGAAAAATGATGGAAACAATCTGATTGGTTGCTATGGGCTATTCAGAAACTTTTCCTCTGGACAGGTTTTGATAAATCTCCATCTATGTGCCCAAATTTTTTCGGGACTTGATATGCTAGTACTAGGGATGAGCTAATTCAATCTAACATTCCGAATTCCTCTGGGGCAAGGAATCCTGGGAAGGCGGGAAAAAGGGTAGGCGGGGTGACCCTGAATCACATGCAACAGGATCAACAGCCCTATATAATCGGCAGCTATATTGCGGACAGTCTCTTCAGCCTTTAACTGCAGAGGGATAGATAGGGACAGACAGTGCTGTGTGTTGCACAGAAAAGCTTTCTCCAGCAGTGATTCCCCTCCCAGTCCCATCAGCATTCTGAGGGACAGAGAGCAGTGTGTGTTTCTCAGAAAAGCATTCTTACAGCAGCGATTCACCTCCTAGTCACTGTCTACAGCGTTCTATTACAGAGAGCAGTGTGTTGCACAGAACAGCAGCGGTTCAGCTCAAGCACAAATCTGCCTAGAAGCACTGATAGGGAAGGAAGTGAGATTGAGAGAGAAAGTGCAATTTTGGGTTTACTACACAGCCATTGTGTGCTGCAGCACTGGTGTGTACTGATGGTGTTGTGCACAAATACTTCTTTAAGCGTACTGTAGCACATTCATCTGCTCTCATAAGTGCATACCATATACATACATCCAAGTGGTGTACTGACCGCCAGGGGGGTGTCTGCTCCAGTAAGGAGGGAGGGAGGAGTGCAGGGCAGGCCAGACAGGTACTGGTAGTGGAGGACTCCATTATTAGGGGGACAGACAGGGCGATCTGTCACAAAGACCGGGATCGCCGAACAGTGTGTTGTCTTCCTGGTGCTCAAGTTCGGCACATCACGAATCGGGTTCACAGGTTGCTGGGTCGGGCTGGAGATGACTGGAGCAGTCATGGTACATATTGGCACCAATGAAAAAGTAAGAGGTAGGTAGAGTGTGCTTAAAAATGATTTCAGGGACTTAGGCTGCAAGCTTAAGGCAAGAACCTCCAAGGTAATATTTTCTGAAATATTACCTGTACCACATCAGAGAGGCAGCGGGAGAGTAGGGAGGTAAACAAGTGGCTCAGAAGCCGGTGTAGGAAGGAGGGGTTTGGGTTCATGGAGAACTGGGCTGACTCCGCTGTTGGATACCGGCTCTACCGTAGGGACGGGCTGCACCTCAATGGGGAGGGTGCAACTGTGCTTGGGGAGAACATGGCTAGAAGAGTGGAGGAGTGTTTAAACTAGGGACTGGGGGGAGGGAACCTACAAAATAGAGGGGGAAGATAAGAGGGGGGACTTAGTAATACACCTTGGGGTGGAGCAGAGGGAGGGGTTAGAATAATTAATAGGGATAGGCTTCATAGGAAGAAAAACCATACACCATTGTATTGCATGATGACTAATGCCAGAAGTGTGTCCAATAAAACAGAGGAACTGGAGTGGTTGATGTCTGAAGAAAATTATGACATAGTGGGTATAACAGAGACTTGGTTGGACGATAGCTGTGACTGGGTGGTCAACATACAGGGATATGGTCTATTCAGGAAGGATAGGACAAAACAGAAAGGGGGATGAGTTTGTCTTTATGTGAAATCAAGTCTGAAGGCCGCACTGCGGGAGGATATATGGGAGGGAAACGATAATGTGGAGTCATTATGGGTAGAAATATATGGAGATAAAAAAATTCTGGTAGGGGTTTGTTATAAGCCACCAAACATAATGGAAGAGGCAGAAGATCAATTACTGAAGCAAATAAACAAGGCAGCAAATCAAAATGAGGTGATAATAATGGGGGTCTTTAACTATCCTGATATAAACTGAGAGACTGAGACCTGTGAATCTCATAAAGGAAACAGGTTTCTGACTATAGCTAAAGACAATTGTCTGTCCCAAATGGCACAGGGCCCAACCAGAGGGGGCGCCCTACTAGACTTAATATTAACCAACAGACCTGATAGGGTAACTGATGTGCAAGTAGAAGGACACCTAGGAAATAGTGATTATAATATAATACATTATAACTTGTCCTTCAATAAGGGAATCTCTCAAGGGGCCACAAAAACAATGAACTTTAGGAAAGCAAAGTTCGATCAACTAAGAGAAGCCTTTAACAATATAAAATGGGATAATGTCCTAAAAAAATATGAATACTGACACTAAATGGGTGACTTTTAGGAATATCTTAAATTCTCACTGTAAGATGTGAGTACCTTATGGGAACAAAACGGTCAGAAATAAAAGAAAACCAATATGGATGAATAGAAATGTTAAGGGACCAATAAATGACAAAAATAAAGCATTTAAACTACTAAAACAGGATGGCAGTGAAGAAGCATTAAAAAGCTACATAGAAAAGTTAAAATATGTAAAGTACAGATAAAAGCCGCAAAAATAGAGACAGAAAGACTCATTGTCAAAGAGAGTAAAACTAACCCTAAAATGTTCTTTAAAGGAGATGTCCGGTGCTCACTTCTCTTATTTTATCCATACCGGGCTGAAAAATAAAATAAAACAAATTTTCTCTTACCTTCCTAGGCTCCCCCGGTGCTTCGGTACAGCTGTTCGGTCCCCGGGCTGTATTCTTCTTACTTCCTGCTAGCCCGGCACGTCACACGGAGCTTCAACCTATCACTGGCCGCAGCGATGTCCCACCTCGGCGAGTGATAGGCAGAAGCTCCGTGTGACGTGCCGGGCTAACAGGAAGTAAGAAGAATACAGCCTGGGGACTGAACGCCTGTACCGGAGCACTGGGGGAGCGTAGGCAGGCAAGAGAAAGCTTATTTTCTTTTTTTTTTGCAGCCCGGAACGGATACAATAAGAAAAGTGAGCACCGGACATGTCCTTTAACTATATAAATAGCAAAAAGGTCAAAAATGAAAGTGTAGGCCCTTTAAAAAATGATGAGGAAGAAATTATAGATGGGGATCAGGAAAAAGCTAATTTATTAAACAAATTCTTCTCCACTGTATTCACCGAGGAAAATGAAATGCCAGGTGAAATACAGTTTGATAAGGTAAACTCCCCAGTACAGGTCACCTGTCTAACCCAGGAAGAAGTATTAAGGGACTCTATTCAAATTTGCGATATTTCGCGAATATATAGATGAATATTTGTCCTATATCCGCAAATTTCGCATATTCGTTATATGCGAATATTCGCATATGTGAATATTTGCATATTCGCGTATTCGAGGAAGAAAACAATGAGGGGTGGGCAACTTTACTATTGGTTGCTAGGGATGTTGTTGATAACCTCTGACAAGTGCATTTGCATCATTCTAATGGGTTATGCACAGATGCGGAAAAACGAATATTCGCAATTTCTAATATATAGCCAATATATTTGCAATATTAACAAATTCACGAATTTGCAATATTCGCGATAAAAATTTGAAATTCGAATATTCGCGCCCAACACTATTTATGAGGGATTGGTCCAGTCAAACTAACCTGATCAGCTTTTATGAGGAGGTGAGCTCCAGACTGGACCAGGAGGAATCGCTGGATGTCATATATCTGGATTTTTCTAAAGCATTTGATACGGTTCAACATAAAAGATTGGTGCATAAAATGAGAAGGATCGGGCTGGGGGAAATGTGTGCAAGTGGGTAAGTAACTGCTCAATGATAGGAAACATAGGGTGGTTATTAATAGTACTTATTCTGATTGGGTGACTTTTACTAGTGGGGTACCACAGGGGTCAGTCTTGGGTCCTGTTCTATTTAATATATTTATTAATCCCCTTAAGGACTCAGCGTTTTTCCGTTTTTGCATTTTCATTTTTTTCTTCATCACCTTCTAAAAATCATAACGCTTTCAATTTTGCACATAAAATTACATATGATGGCTTATTTTTTGCACCACCAATTCTATTTTGCAGTGACATTAGTCATTTTACAAAAAATCTATAACGAAACAGAAAAAAAAATTCATTGTGCGACAAAATTGAAGAAAAAATTTCATTTTGGAATTTTGGGGGCTTCCGTTTCTAAGCAGTGCATTTTTCGGTAAAAATGACACCTTATCTTTATTCTGTAGGTCCATACGGTTAAAATGATACCCTACTTATATAGGTTTGATTTTGTCGTACTTCTAAAAAAAATCATAACTACATGCAGGAAAATTTATACGTTAAAAATTCTCATCTTCTGACCCCTATAACTTTTTTATATTTCCGTTTACGGGCCGGTATGAGGACCCATTTTTTGCACCATGTTCTGAAGTTTTTATCGGTACCATTTTTGTATTGATCGGACTTTTTGATCGCTTTTTATTAGTTTGTTCATGATATAAAAAAAAGTGCACTGCAGTATCCAATAGACTGCAATGTGTTCTGCGAGTATTTCCGCCTGAAGAATGAGCAATGCAATTCTTTAGGCGGAAATTTCTAAGCAGATTTTCACTTCACAAATTCCGCTTCACAAATTCCGAAGTGTGAATTTTGAACGGAAACCCATTCACTACAATTTTTCTACCCATTTTTTGCACCATGTTCTGAAGTTTTTATCGGTACCATTTTTGTATTGATCGGACTTTTTGATAGCTTTTTATTAGTTTGTTCATGATATAAAAAAGTGACCAAAAATACGCTAATTAATCATATATTTTTATAGATCGGACATTTCCACACGCGGCGATACCACATATGTTTATCTTTATTTTTCTTTACACAGTTTTTTTTTAATGGGAAAAGTGGGGTGATTCAAACTTTTATCAGGGAAGGGTTAAATGACCTTTATTAACTTTTTTTTTCACTTGTTTTTGCAGTGTTATAGCTCCCATAGGGGGCTATAACACTGCACACACTGATCTTTTACAATGATCCCTGCAAAGCCATAGCTTTGCATGGATCAGCATTATAGGGGGTTGATTGCTCAAGCCTGTAGCTGCCCACAACAAGGAAATAATTCTACCGCTGCACAAATCACTAGTCAGACCACACATAGAATACTGTGTACAGTACTGGGCACCAGTGTACAAGAAAGATATAGTGGAGCTGGAGAGGGTTCAAAGACGGGCAACCAGAGTAATACGGGGAATGGGAGGACTACAGTACCCAGAAAGATTATCAGAATTGGGGTTATTTAGTTTAGAAAAAAGAAGGCTTAGGGGAGACCTAATAACATTGTACAAATATATCAGGAGACCTTACAGAGATCTCTCCCATGATCTATGTATACCCAGGACTGTATCTATAAAAAGGGGGCATCCTCTACGTCTTGAGAAAAGAAGGTTTCTACACCAGCACAGACGGGGGTTCTTTACTGTAAGAGCAGTGAGACTATGGAATTCTCTGCCTGAGGAGGTGGGCATGGTGAACTCTGTAAAAGAGTTCAAAAGGGGTCTGGATGCATTTTTGGAGAATAATAACATCGCTGGTTATGGATACTAGATTTATAGGGACAGAACGTTGATCCTGGGATTTATTCTGACTGCCATATTTGGAGTCGAGAAGGAATTTTTACCTCTAGTATGAGGGTTTTTGCCTTCCTCTGGATCAACTCCGTCGGGACTCACTGGGGTTATAGGTTGAACCTGATGGACTCTGGTCTTTTTTCAACCTTACGAACTATGTTACTATGTTACTAATAAAATTTCATACTTTTGAACTATTGGATCTATATATGCTTCCTTTTTTTCGATGCATTAACTCGTTAATGGCGTAGGATCACATGTATATTTAAGGGGACCTTAGTGTATTGGATTCCTGCAAGTGCTGCTCCCCAGTCCAAGCAGAACAGCTGGTCATCAAACAGGCCCACAGGGCACTGTTGTAATGCTCAAAATACCAATGATCCCCACACATAATCATCTGTCACTTTCTTAACTACTGTATAGGGGTGCCGTTGAAGGCTAGAGTGTCTGAAGACCAGCAAATTGAGAACTCCTACACGACCATCTTCCAAGCGCTTTCTTCACTGACTCTACAGAAAAGCCAGATGCTCAATCCATTAAAGGGGTACTCTGGTGAAAAACTTTTTTTTAAAATCAACTGGTGCCAAAAGGTTAAACAGATTTGTAAATTACTTCTATTTAAAAATCTTAATCCTTCCAGTACTTATCAGCTGCTTCATGTGCTAAAGGAAGTTCTTTTCTTTTTGAATTTCTTTTCTGCCTTACCACAGTGCTTTCTACTGACAACTCTGTTCATGTCAGGAACTGTCCAGAGCGCAACAGTAATAGAAAAGTATGTTATGGGTATCATTTTAATCGTATTGACCCAACAAATAAAGAACACGTCATTTTTACCGTAAATTGTACGGCGGTAAAACGAAACCTTCCAAAATTGGCAAAATTGCGGTTTTCTTTTTAATTTCCCGACACAAATAGTATTTTTTTGGTTGCGCCATACATTTTATAGTAAAGGAAGTGATGGCATTACAACAGAAAACTAGTCTGTGGATGAAAATATAAAAGAGTTATGATTTTTTTGAAGGCGAGGAGGAAAAAACGAAAACGTAAAAATTAACTTTTCTGAGTCCTTAAGGCCCAAATGTGCTGATTCCGTAAGGGGTTAAAAAGGCCTTGGTTGCTATAGGCAATTGGTCAACTTTTCCTCTAGACAGGTTTTGAAAAATCTCCCACTGAATGTGTGACCATGTGTCCTATGTGTAGTCCTGTTTATGTAAACATTCTAATATATTATACGTAAACTGCTTAAAATGTCTTATGATCTTTGTAATATTGATATATCTGTTTAAACATATCCTATCTGTCCGCAGGGAAAATCTCAGTGCAGACAGCCGTTTCCCAGATGGCTAAGCATTCCATGCGGTGTCTGCAGAAAGAAAGAACATGTTCATTCTTTCTGCAGATACAGAAAACGGAATTTCCATGCTGGAAACATCTGGCATGGATATTCTGTCATGAGTACAGCGCAGCAGAATCCTGTTGAATTCAACAGGACTCTTCTACAGCGGTATGCCCGGGCCGAATTCCACATTGGAAATTCTGACGTGTGAACATGGCCTATGAGTCTTAAACAAGGTTAGGACTGTATGATACATTTAATATTGTAAGTACCTTAACCCCTTCAGGACCAAGCCCATTTTGGCCTTAAGGACCAGAGCGTTTTTTGCACATCTGACCACTGTCACTTTAAACATTAATAACTCTGGGATGCTTTTAGTTATCATTCTGATTCCGAGATTGTTTTTTCGTGACATATTCTACTTTAACATGGTGGTAAATTTTTGTGGTAACTTGCATCCTTTTCTTGTGAAAAATCCTAAAATTTGATGAAAAATTTGAAAATTTTGCATTTTTCTAACTTTGAAGCTCTCTGCTTGTAAGGAAAATGTATATTACAAATAAAAAAATGTTTTATTCACATATACAATATGTCTACTTTATGTTTGCATCATAAAACTGACGAGTTTTTACTTTTGGAAGATAACAGAGGGCTTCAAAGTTCAGCAGCAATTTTCCAATTTTTCACAAAATTTTCAAACTCACTATTTTTCAGGGACCAGTTCAGATTTGAAGTGGATTTGAAGGGTCTTCATATTAGAAATACCCCACAAAAGACCCCATTATAAAAACTGCACCCCCCAAAGTATTCAAAATGACATTCAGTCATCATTTTAACCCTTTAGGTGTTTCACAGGAATAGCAGCAAAGTGAAGGAGAAAATTCACAATCTTCATTTTTTACACTCGCATGTTCTTGTAGACCCAATTTTTTAATTTTTACAAGGGTAAAAGGAGAAAATGTATGCTTATATTTGTAGCCCAATTTCTCTTGAGTAAGCACATACCTCATATGTCTATGTAAAGTGTTCGGCGGGCGCAGTAGAGGGCTCAGAAGGGAAAGAGCGATAAGGGGTTTTTGGAGAGTACATTTTTCTGAAATGGTTTTTGGGGGGCATGTTGCATTTAGGAAGCCCCTATGGTGCCATAACAGCAAAAAAACCCTCACATGGCATACCATTTTGGAAACTAGACCCCTTGAGGAACATAACAAGGAATAAAGTGAGCCTTAATACCCCACAGGTGTTTCACGACTTTGGCATATGTAAAAAAAAATATATTTTTTTCACTAAAATGTGTGCTTCCCCCAAAATTTCACATTTTTCCAAGGGATAATAGCAGGAAATACCCCCCAAAATTTGTAACCCCTTCTCTTCTGAGTATGGAGGTACCCCATAAGTTGACCTGAAGTGCACTATGGGCGAACTACAATGCTCAGAAGAGAAGGAGTCATATTTGGCTTTTTGAGAGCAAATTTTGCTCGGGGGGCATGTCACATTTAGGAAGCCCCTATGGTGCCAGAACAGCAAAAAAAAAACACATGGCATACCATTTTGGAAACTAGACCCCTTGAGGAATGTAATAAGGAATAAAGTGAGCCTTATTACCCCACAGGTGTTTCACGACTTTTGCATATGTAAAAAAAAAAATTTTTTTCCACTAAAATGTGTGTTTCCCCCCAAATTTCACATTTTTGCAAGGGTTAATTGCAGAAAATACCCCCCAAAATTTGTAACCCCATCTCTTCTGAATATGGAGGTACCCCATAAGTTGACCTGAAGTGCACTATGGGCGAACTACAATGCTCAGAAGAGAAGGAGTCATATTTGGCTTTTTGAGAGCAAATTTTGCTCGGGGAGCATGTCGCATTTAGGAAGCCCCTAAGGTGCCAGAACAGCAAAAAAAAAACACATGGCATACCATTTTGGAAAGTAGACCCCTTGAGGAACGTAACAAGGGGTACAGTGAGCATTTGCCCCCCACTGGTGTCTGACAGATCTTTGGAACAGTGGGCTGTACAAGTTTTCATTTTCACGGACCACTGTTCCAAAGATCCGTCAGACACCTGTGGGGGGTAAATTCTCACTGCACCCCTCATTACATTCCGTGAGGGGTGTCGTTTCCGAAATGGGGTCACATGTGTTTTTTTTTTTTTTTTTGCGTTTGTCAAAACCGCTGTAACAATCAGCCACCCCTGTGCAAATCACCTCAAATGTGCATGGTGCGCTCTCCCTTCTGGGCCTTGTTGTGCGCCCCCAGAGCACTTTGCGCCCACATATGGGGTATCTCCATAGTCGGGTGAAATTTGTGTTACAAATTTTGGGGGGCTTTTTTCCCTTTTATCTCTTGTGAAAATGTAAAGTATAGGGCAACACCAGCATGTTAGTGTAAAAAATAAAAATTTTTTACACTAACATTCTGGTGTAGACCCCAACATTTCCTTTTCATGAAGGGTTAAAGAAGAAAAAGTCCCCCAAACCTTGTAACGCAATTTCTCCCGAGTACGGCGATACCCCATATGTGACCCTAAACTGTTGCCTTGAAATACGACAGGGCTCCAAAGTGAGAGCGCCATGTGCATTTGAGGCCTAAATTAGGGATTTGCATAGGGGTGGACATAGGGGTATTCTACGCCAGTGATTCCCAAACAGGGTGCCTCCAGCTGTTGCAAAACTCCCAGCATGCGTGGACAGTCAACGGCTGTCCGGCAATACTGGGAGTTGTTGTTTTTCAACAGCTGGAGGCTCTGGTTTGGAAACAATGGTGTACCGGACGTTCTTATTGGGGGAGGGGGGCTGTGTGGGGTATGTGTATATGTAGTGTTTTTAACTTTTTATTTTATTTTGTGTTGGTGTAGTGTAGTGTTTTTAGGGTACAGTCACATGGGCGGGGGATTACAGCGAGTTTCCCAGCGCAAAATTTGCTGCATCTCAAGATGCGAGAAACCCACTGTAAAAGCCTCGCCCATGTGAATGTACCCTGTACATTCACAGGGGGGGGGGGGGGTGGGGTGCACCAGCTGTTGCAAAACCACAACTCCCAGCATGCATGGTCTGTTAGTGCATGCTGGGAGTTATAGTTTTGCAACAGCTGGAGGCACACAGGTTAGGAAACACTGAGTTAGAAACAGACAATGTTTCCCAACCAGTGTGTCTCCAGTTGTTGCAAAACTACAACTCCCAGCATGCCCAGACAGCTGAAGGGCATGCTGGGAGTTGTAGTTCGGCAACATCTGAAGGGCCAGATGTTGCTGAACTAAAACTCCCAGCATGCCTGGACAGTCAGTGCATGCTGGGAGTTGTAGTTTTGCAACAGCTGGAAGAGCACAGATTGGAGACCATTATACAATGGTCTCCAAACTGGGGCCCTCCAGATGTTGCAAAACTACAACTCCCAGCATGCCCAGACAGCTAAAGGCTGTCTAGGCATGCTGGGAGTTGTAGTTTTCAGACTCCTAGAAGCAGCAGTGAAGATCTTCACTGCTGCCTCTGAGGACCACATACTTACCCGTCGCTGCTCGTCCACGTGGCCGGTCCCGCGCTGCTCCTCGGTCCCGAAGCTGGGTCGGGTAAGGCCGCCGGTTCCCCCTCCTATGCCGCATGTCCCCGCGAGCCCCCGCAGCCATCGTCCCCCGTTCTGCCCGACTTCCAGGGGCGGGCAGTGCGGGGGATCTAAACTTTCATCCCAGATCACTGTGATTGGTCCACAGGGACCAATCACAGTGATCGCTGACCAGGACCATCAATGGATGGTCCTGGGGGTGAAGCAGAAGTTGTCCCCTGCTGGAAACAGCGGGACTTCTGCCAGTTAACCCGTGCGATGCTGCGCATCGCCGGGTTAACTGAATGTCTTTTATAAACGCCGGGATGCGCGAACGCACTGCACAACCCGGCGTTTATATATGACATTCTGCGGGAAGGGGTTAAGCAGCAACTTATTTTCTGTCCGCCAACACAAAATACTCTAATTCTAGGTTCAGACTATGTAATCTCCGGGCAGAAAATTTCTGCCTGGAGACTCCAAGTGCGGCCAGCGCCAACTGAATCAGTTGGCGCTAGGACCGTGCGGACACTGCAGTATCCAATAGACTGCAATGTGTTCCGCGAGTATTTCCGCCTGAAGAATGAGCAATGCAATTCTTTAGGCAGAAATTTCCAAGCAGATTTTCACTTCACAAATTCCGCTTCACAAATTCCGAAGTGTGAATTTTGAACGGAAACCCATTCACTACACTATACATTTTAGCAAGCGGAATTTCTGCCTGCAATTTCAAAGCGGAATTGCAGGTGGAAATTCCGTAGTGTGAACCTAACCTAATAGTTCTCCTCCCGAGAGTAGACTCTGGATCCGCCACTGACTACAAAGCTGTTTTATTGGCCAGGACAGTGGACTGGTACAAGGCTCCTCAAAACAAAGCTTGGATGCAAGATCATTTGTAGATTTTTTCATACAGCCAAAAAAAAAGTGCACACATGCAACATCATGCACTAAATATAACCAAAAAATACTCCAAAGTCAATTATAACTGCTCCTTGTGGACTTTCTGGGCCTTTCTTAGGGGTCCTTTAAGTAGTCTTCCCTTTTCCTGTTCCTACTATATTGGTGACATGATCTTGGATTGCTGGTTACCCACTTATGGGTTTTTCTTACTGGAGGCTATCTACTTTATACTGACTAGATGTGTTCTTCACCAAGACAATGTAGTTGTAGTTAAAAATGTTATTTAAAAAAAAATATATATTGCAGTTTCTTCATCTATTGAGTTAGTAATATGCAATTTAATGCAACTGTCATTTCCGCCATCTTGTTCTCAGAATGAAAAGTGCAGTAACTTAGGGCTATGATGAATTTTCTCAAAATAGTAAAGTTTGACTGTAGGTAATTTTATAGGGTACCTTTCAGATCAGCCAGCATTGCTCTTATATTAGTCTCAGTAATGAGATCACCACTGTCTCGGCAAAGTGGATCCATTGGCCCAGATTTATTTATATGTGTAAGATAAAAACTGTCTGGATTTGCCCATAACAACAAATCACAGCTCAGCTTTTCCAGAGCTTGTTGATATATGAAAGCTGAGCTGTGACTGGTTGTTATGGGAAAATCACTAAAGTTTTTGTCTCAGATAAATTGATACATCTGGACCTTGGTGCGTAAGCAGTTAATATTGTCTGGTAGTTGCCAGAACGTCTGCACCATTTTGTGCCATAATAAGAACTTTGGTGGTTTCACTATCTTACACTAACACACAGGTAAGAATAATTTTTAGGGTATATTCACACAGTTTGCATACACTGAAGATTTAATGCTGCAGATTTTAAGTAAATCAATATAATAAATAGCTGAGCTCAGTATAAAATCTGCAGCATCAAACCAGCAGCATTACATTTGCAGTGTAAACAGTATATGTGACTATACCGTAAGGTAAGTTTGTGCCATTTTGTGCCAGTATAAGGCAGTATATTTTATAGAAGAGTGGGCGCTAACAAAGCTTTCTCTATTAGTCACTGAATACTTATGTCTATGCAAAAAATTTTTTCCTTTTTAATTCAAATGCAAA
Source organism: Hyla sarda (assembly GCF_029499605.1). Lineage (NCBI taxonomy): Eukaryota > Metazoa > Chordata > Amphibia > Anura > Hylidae > Hyla > Hyla sarda. The sequence goes on along the minus strand of NC_079190.1, from coordinate 270,773,722 downwards.
AAATCAAAAATTCAGTTTTTACTTGTGTTATTGTGGGGCAGTGAGTGCAGAATGATGGAACAAGGCCTCAACATAACAATATGTGAAAACCATTATATATATTTAAATATTTCTGTGAACCGGTATACATATTCCCCCTTAGTTAATTTGAATATTAAAGGGATTATCCAGGAAAAATCAACTGGCTCCAGAAAGTTAAACAGATTTGTAAATTACTTCTATTAAAAAATCTTAATCCTCTCAGTACTTATGAGCTTCTGAAGTTAAGGTTGTTCTTTTCTGTCTAAGTGCTCTTTGATGACACGTGTTTTAATAGAAGTAATTTACAAATCTAAACAAACAACAAAAAACGTGGTCTCAAATGGCTGGAGGTGCTCAACCCCAAATGCAGTTGTGCATTTATACTGGGGGAGCAGATCCTGCCCTTGTAGTCCGTTGCTAGGGGCGATCCCCAGCATAAAAATGCATACAATGGAGGATGCCTGCAGCGGACTACAAGTGCCACAATAGAATCCTACACCAGATAAACGGTGTGGATGTGTAACAATTAGAATACAATACAGGAATATGGGTGCACTACTGTGGTAGATGTATACAATGACATTGGCTATCCCTCAACACTGATGTTAAAATTGAGACATTCGCCAGTGTATCCTTATATGAAGGACACACCAGAGCCCGCACACCAAAGCCAAGGTTTCTCAAGATGGTGCGAGACCTAACGCTAATCCTACCTGTGCTTAATAAGTAAAACAGGGGCCAGTGGGCAATTACGGCAGCATTCGGTCGACTCACAACTTCCTCCCAGATACCCTCCAGCGTGACTGAGCACACATGCAATGGGAGGAGGGAGGCAAGCTGCAAGCCCCACCTGAGTTGGCTAATATGGGTGCCTGGCCTCACAGGTGCTACCTTAATGCTGCCTTGAAGGTATTCAAGGCGCATTAATTTTGGAGTTTACACACCTCCAAGTATAAAATTTAAACAAACAACAAAAAACGTTGTCTCAAATGGCTGGAGGTGCTCAACCCCAAATGCAGTTGTGCATTTATACTATATTTATGTCACTGTATACATCTACCACAGTAGTGCACCCATATTCAAGTAATTTACAAATCTGTTTAACTTTCTGGAGCCAGTTGATATATATATATATAAAAAAAAAAATCCTTGATAACCCCTCTAAGTATAAAGGTCATTCACAATCAATTTTTACTTTTATCCAAGTAACATTCTTGTAAACATACACTGGAAGAGCATGCCAAGAGGGCATGATCTATGTCCTCTCAGTAACCCTCTAAATACAGACCAATGATAACAGGGATTTTATGCCTACTGGTGCCTCTAGTGGTGGCTCTATGTTTATGTAGATGATTTAAAGAGGTAACACAAAGTATAGGGGATAAGCTTTCTGATTCCTGAGATCACCTTGTTTCGGAAACCTCTGGTATTCTGGGACTGGAGACGTGACATAACTCTACACCCCCTTGTGATGTCACACCACGCCTCCTCCATTCATGTCCATGGGATGGGGCGTAACAACCATCACGCCCCCTCCCATAGACATAAATAGAGGGGGTATGGCGTGACATCATGAGGGGGTGTGGCATGACATCACGTCTCCAGTCCTGGAAACCCAGAGGTTTCCGAAACTGTAGACACAGCCCCACATAGAATGCGGGTGCTGCAGGGAGATCGCAAGGGTCCCCAGCCGTTGCCCCCCCCCCCACCCCACGATAACACATCTTATCCCCTATCGTTTGGATAGGGGATAAGATGTTTTTGCCCAGAATACCCCTTTAAAGCTGTGTCACCCCCCACAATCTCCCTGAGATCACCTTGTTTTGGAAACCTCTGGTTTTCTGGGACTGGAGACGTGACATAATGCTACACCCCCTTGTGATGTCACACCACGCCTCCTCCATTCATGTCCATAGGATGGGGCGTAACAACCATCACGCCCCCTCCCATAGACATAAATAGAGGGGGTATGGCGTGACATCATGAGGGGGCGTGGCATGACATCACGTCTCCAGTCCTGGAAACCCAGAGGTTTCCGAAACTGTAGACACAGCCCCACATAGAATGCGGGTGCTGCAGGGAGATCGCAGGGGTCCCAAGTGCTGGGCTCCCCCACGATAAGACATCTTATCCCCTATCGTTTGGATAGGGGATAAGATGTTTTTGCCTGGAATACCCCTTTAAAGCTGTGTCAAAAGTAGAGGTGTCACTGCTACAAACATATGTTGAGACATTACATATCAGGTTTTTTACTTTTTTAATTTAGAAAATTGTATCCAAGAGCGACCACTCACTTCAAAGGACTTTCTTCCTTTGTAGAACTGGTTGAAAGGCTTACTTTTATAGCTGCTTATCGTTGCTTTGTTCATTCTAAAGGTAATATATTAATATAGGTTTATGGTATTTCAAATTTGTTTCTGTTCTGCACATTGTTCATTTTTCTACAGAAATGAAATCTGACAAAAATGATTTTCAAAGCTGCAGCTATATATATACAATAGGCAGAATGCCTAATAATATGACATTTCCTAAAAATATGTATTGTAATCCTCCAATAAGAATAACAGTCAATTACTGTTGTTTTCTCAGCCATTTATATTTCTGCAAATTGTCTGCTAATACTCCTTCTTATGAATAGGCTCAGGTGTAACTTACCATCTAAGACTAGATAGCCACTATTGTTATACAAATGATGCAAAATTCATTCAGTAGTTTTCAAAAAAGGCTGAAAAAACTAATGAATAGGATTTCTGCAGGGCTATTGATCTGTAAATCGGACCATTACATATAATAGCAAGCAAATAAATATCACTTTAATCATCCATAATTTAAGGATATGTGCATTTTATTATGTGCGTAGATAGTACTCTTTCAGAAAGTATTTGAATAATGGGGCAACTTGCTGGGTTTTCTTCACTTGCGTTGAGTGAATGATAAAATGTTCACAACTTTTGAGAGCCTATGCGGTGCTTTTGAACAATCAGACATTATATACACAGAACTTTATGTATAATGACTGATAATAAAAATTGTAGAAAAGCCTAGAAGCAAACAATGGAGCAAACTCTCCAAAAAGAAAACAATCAAGGTGTTCCACAGGATAGTACCATAAAAGCAATAGCGTTCACTTGGCTATGCATTGCCCTCCACTGAGATATACAGTACAACACCATTAACCCCTGAGCTGAAGCCCAGAGCCATTAAACCTCACCCTAAAATGTAACTTTTAATGATGTTATTAAAACATAAACCCTGAGTACATAATGTAAACAAATACTGTAATCTAGTTTATATCACAGAATTTGTTTTACATTATGTTTATACAGGGTATATCCCTGATGCTTATACAATTGGCAGTGCCAGGTTTATGTAACTAAGAGACATTCAATTGATGCTATCTGTCCAGATTGTATATATGTCTCGGATCTGCCTCATTGATGTTTTGTTTCAGATGGACATGTGTGGATGGTAATCTTTGAGACATATTTTCAGGTGAGGGAGGTTAGATTGGTCCAGCAAAGGTGGCTTAAAGCACAGTGAAAGTGTGGTTGACTTTGTCAGGGTCTATTATGGTATTAATGCCCCTTTTAACGATATCATTAAAATATAAGTCCCTGAATATATAATGTAAAACTAATACTGTGAAATAAACAGTACTTCAAAAATCTATGTCAAATATAGGGTGCAATACATAGCATAATATACTATCACAGTATGATTGTTAAAATCTTAAACTGTCAAAGGGTATGATGGAGGTGGGAATAACAGTTTAGGATTAAAGGGGTATTCCTGGCAAAAACTTTTTTATATATATCAACCTGCTCCAGAAAGTTAAACGGATTTGTAAATTACTTCTATTAAAAAATCTTAATTCTGTCAGTACTTATTAGCTTCTGAAGTTAAGGTTTTTCTTTTCTGTCTAAGTCCTCTCTGATTACACCTGTCTCGGGAAACGCCCAGTTTAGAAGCAAATCCCCATAGCAAACCTCTTCTAAACTGGGTGTTTCCCGAGACAGGTGTCATCAGAGAGCACTTAGACAGAAAAGAACAACCTTAACTTCAGAAGCTCATAAGTACTGATAGGATTAAGATTTTTTAATAGAAGTAATTTACAAATCCGTTTAACTTTCTGGAGCAGGTTGATATACATAAAAAAGTTTTTACCAGGAATACCCCTTTAATCTTAAACTGTTATTCCCACTTCCATCATACTCTTTGACAGTTTAAGATTTTAACAATCATACTGTGATAGTATATTATGCTATGTATTGCACCCTATATTTGACATAGCTTTTTGAAGTACTGTTTATTTCACAGTATTAGTTTTACATTATATATTCAGGGACTTATATTTTAATAATATTGTTAAAAGGGGCATTAATACCATAATAGACCCTGACAAAGTCAACCATTCTCCCCTTCCCACACACATGCACACTCGCACACTTTCACTGTGCTTTAAGCCACCTTTTCTGGACCAATCTACCCTCCCTCACCTGAAAATACTGATTATATTGTTTGTGCCTAGACTCACCTAAGCTACCTCCCTCCTTCTCCTCCCATAATACCCCCCCACCGCATTTTTTCTATGCTTGGACATCTGCATATGGACCTTTGTTTCATTATTGCTAGCTTTGTTTCCACACCTTAAAAAAAAAAAAAAAAAAATATGTGATACAAATAAAAAAAGAGGGATGTTAGTGACTTCAGTCTTAGGCCCAGGGGTTATTGGTGTTGTATTGTTCCAGGTCCCTTACACACCCATGAAGGGTAATTTGTCTTTCTGGTCAATTAAAGGGGTGCTCCACTGGTGCCAGAAAGTTAAACATATTTGTAAATTACTTCTATTTAAAAATCTTATTCCTTCCAGTACCTATCAGCTGCTGTATGCTACAGAGGAAGTTCTTTTCTCTTTGAATCTCTTTTCTGTCTGACTGCCGTGCTCTCTGCTGACACCTCTGTGCATTTTAGAAACTGTCCAGAGTAGGAGAAAATCCCCATAGCAAACCTCTCCTGCTCTGGACAGTTCCTAAAATGGACCGAGATGTCAGCAGAGAGCACTTGTCACGATGCCGGCTGGCAGGTAGTGGATCCTCTGTGCCAGAGAGGGATGGCGAGGACCGCGCTAGTGGACCGGTTCTAAGCCACTACAGGTTTTCACCAGAGCCCGCCGCAAAGCGGGATGGTCTTGCTGCGGCGGTAGTGACCAGGTCGTATCCACTAGCAACGGCTCACCTCTCTGACTGCTGAAGATAGGCGAGGTACAAGGGAGTAGGCAGAAGCAAGGTCGGACGTAGCAGAAGGTCGGGGGCAGGCGGCAAGGTTCGTAGTCAGGGGAGATAGCAGAAGGTCAGGAACACGGGCTAGGAACAGACAAGGGAACGCTTTCACTAGGCACTAAGGCAACAAGATCCGGCAAGGGAGTGCAAGGGAGGAGACCAGATATAGCCAGGGAGCAGGTGGGAGCCAATTAAGCTAATTGGGCCAGGCACCAATCATTGGTGCACTGGCCCTTTAAGTCTCAGGGAGCTGGCGCGCGCGCGCCCTAGAGAGCGGAGCCGCGCGCGCCAGCACATGACAGCAGGGGACGGGAACGGGTAAGTGACCTGGGATGCGATTCGCGAGCGGGCGCGTCCCGCTGTGCGAATCGCATCCCCAACGGCCATGACAGAGCAGCGCTCCCGGTCAGCGGGACTGACCGGGGAGCTGCAGGGAGAAAGACGCCGTGAGCGCTCCGGGGAGGAGCGGGGGCCCGGAGCGCTAGGCGTAACAGTACCCCCCCCCCTTAGGTCTCCCCTTCTCTTTGTCCGGTAACTGCCTCCCCTGGGATGAGGACACCGGGAAAGGATGGAGGGATTCCTCAACGGCAGGCAGAACAGCAGGAGTAGGAATGGGGAGAGAGGGCAGAGGGCGGGACCTGGCACGGGGCAGTGTGACACCAGGACGAGGGCCATGAGGGGACACAGAGGCTTGCCTGATGGGACTGGGAGGGGGGGAGAGGCATTTCCTGTGGCAGGCAGAGTCCTTAATGACCTTAGGGGGACCGGACACAGGAGGAACCACAGGGTCACGGCAGGGAGTACTGGGAACCGGTTGAAGGCAGTCCTTGGAACAAGAGGGACCCCAACTCTTGATCTCCCCAGTGGACCAATCCAGGGTTGGGGAATGGTGTTGAAGCCAGGGCAGTCCAAGGAGAACTTCAGAAGTGCAATTAGGAAGGACAAAAAATACAATTTCCTCGTGATGAGGTCCGATGCACATTAGGAGGGGCTCCGTGTGGTAACGCACGGTGCAATCCAACCTGGCTCCGTTGACCGCGGAAATGTGGAGTGGCTTGACAAGACGGGTCACCGGAATGCGGAATTTATTCACTAAGGACTCCCGAATAAAATTCCCAGAAGCTCCAGAGTCCAGGCAGGCCACGGCTGAGAGGGAAGAGCTGGCTGAAGAAGAAATCCGTACAGGCACCGTGAGACGTGGAGAAGCCGACTTAGCATCAAGAGACGCCACACCCACGAGAGCTGGGTGCGAGCGTGCGTTTCCCAGACGTGGAGGACGGACTGGGCAATCCACCAAAAAATGTTCAGCACTGGCACAGTACAGACAAAGACTCTCTTCCTTACGGCGATTCCTCTCTTCCAGGGTCAGGCGAGACCGATCCACTTGCATGGCCTCCTCGGCGGGAGGCCTAGGCGCAGATTGCAGTGGAGACTGTGGGAGAGGTGTCCAGAGATCTAAGTCTTTTTCCTGGCGGAGCTCTTGATGCCTCTCAGAAAAACGCATGTCAATGCGAGTGGCTAGATGAATGAGTTCATGCAGGTTAGCAGGAGTCTCTCGTGCGGCCAGAACATCTTTAATGTTGCTGGATAGGCCTTTTTTAAAGGTCGCGCAGAGAGCCTCATTATTCCAGGATAGTTCAGAAGCAAGAGTACGGAATTGTATGGCGTACTCGCCAACGGAGGAATTACCCTGGACCAGGTTCAGCAGGGCAGTCTCAGCAGAAGAGGCTCGGGCAGGTTCCTCAAAGACACTTCGAATTTCCGAGAAGAAGGAGTGTACAGAGGCAGTGACGGGGTCATTGCGGTCCCAGAGCGGTGTGGCCCATGACAGGGCTTTTCCAGACAGAAGGCTGACTACGAAAGCCACCTTAGACCTTTCAGTAGGAAACTGGTCCGACATCATCTCCAAGTGCAGGGAACATTGCGAAAGAAAGCCACGGCAAAACTTAGAGTCCCCATTAAATTTGTCCGGCAAGGACAGGCGGAGGCTAGGAGTGGCCACTCGCTGCAGAAGGGGTGCAGGAGCTGGCGGAGGAGATGGTTGTTGCTGCTGTAGCTGTGACTGTACTTGCTGTAGTTGTGACTGGAGTTGCTGTGTCATGGTGGTCAAGTACGACAGCTGGTGATCTTGTTGGGCGATCTGACGAGCTTGCTGGGCGACCAGCGTAGGGAGGTCAGCGACAGCTGGCAGAGGAACTTCAGCGGGATCCATGGCCGGATCTACTGTCACGATGCCGGCTGGCAGGTAGTGGATCCTCTGTGCCAGAGAGGGATGGCGAGGACCGCGCTAGTGGACCGGTTCTAAGCCACTACAGGTTTTCACCAGAGCCCGCCGCAAAGCGGGATGGTCTTGCTGCGGCGGTAGTGACCAGGTCTTATCCACTAGCAACGGCTCACCTCTCTGACTGCTGAAGATAGGCGAGGTACAAGGGAGTAGGCAGAAGCAAGGTCGGACGTAGCAGAAGGTCGGGGGCAGGCGGCAAGGTTCGTAGTCAGGGGAGATAGCAGAAGGTCAGGAACACGGGCTAGGAACAGACAAGGGAACGCTTTCACTAGGCACTAAGGCAACAAGATCCGGCAAGGGAGTGCAAGGGAGGAGACCAGATATAGCCAGGGAGCAGGTGGGAGCCAATTAAGCTAATTGGGCCAGGCACCAATCATTGGTGCACTGGCCCTTTAAGTCTCAGGGAGCTGGCGCGCGCGCGCCCTAGAGAGCGGAGCCGCGCGCGCCAGCACATGACAGCAGGGGACGGGAACGGGTAAGTGACCTGGGATGCGATTCGCGAGCGGGCGCGTCCCGCTGTGCGAATCGCATCCCCAACGGCCATGACAGAGCAGCGCTCCCGGTCAGCGGGACTGACCGGGGAGCTGCAGGGAGAAAGACGCCGTGAGCGCTCCGGGGAGGAGCGGGGGCCCGGAGCGCTAGGCGTAACAGCACTGTTGTCAGACAGAAAGGAAATGTAAAAAGAAAAGAAATTAATGTGGAGCTTGAGCAGCTGATAAGTACTGGAAGGATTAAAGGGGTTATCCACCATAAGGTGATTTTAGTACTTACCTGGCAGGCAGTAATGGACATGCTTAGGAAGGATTTGTACTTGTCTTGGGGCTAAATGGCTATGTTGTGAGATTATATAACACTGTGGCTTGCTTTTTGTGAACTGGTATTTCCTGTTTCAGTTTTCTTTTTTTGACTTCAAATCCCATAATTCCATTTTCCTCCCTCCCACACATCAGCCACCCCACCCATTGAAACATAAATGAGCTGCATCCAAAGACCTATGGTTTTCAATCAGGGTGCCTACAGCTGTTGCAGATGGATCTCTCTCCCACCAAGCGATCACTACATCCATTGAAGCAGACAGGCTCCCTGTCATCAGCTGACTAGTGAGGTCAGGTCTCGGCCGCAATGCAACCTGGGAAAAATCTGAGAGAAGAGTAATTTTGTGTGCTGTTATACACCGCCACACACAGGTACAGACACTATATTATGAACTACTGGCAATAGAGGCAAAAGAGACACGGCAACTCACCGGATAGACAACTGTGAAGCAGTGATTTATTCAGGCTGCGGAGCAAAATCACATGCAGTAAGGACTTGCTATCACGGGGAAGAGGGACAGTTTAATAGGTGCGAAGAAAAGGAACCGTCCATTTCACGTCAGATGATGCTTCTCCTGGCCTCCGGAAACGGATGTTGTCTTGTCCCCACACCTGTTCCACTGTCCCTCATCCCCGTGATAGCGAGTCCTTACTGCATGTGATTTTGCTCCGCAGCCTGAATAAATCACTGCTTCACAGTTGTCTATCCGGTGAGTTGCCGTGTATCTTTTGCCTCCATTGCCAGCATTATTGTACCTGTTCACACTATAGACACTGAGCACCACGTTGACCTGTGTTTAGGACCGCTATCTACATATGTGGCTATACAAGTGATATCTACTCTGTTGCTTTAACACTTGCAGTGCCTGGTTGCCATTTTCTCCATTGGATATTATGAACTACACTAATTTTACAGCCTCGGTAGCATAGTCAAATAAAAAAAAAATCCTGGAATACCCCTTTAAGATTTTTAAATAGAAGTAATTTACAAATCCGTTTAACCTTCTGGCACCATTTGATAAAAAAAAAAATGTTTTCCAGCAGAGTACCCCTTTACTATAACACATATCCAAGCAGTTATATTGCCGACTGATTCAGTTGGCTGCCACAGCAGATGAAATTTCTGCACTGAATTTTTCCAATTAGAGTTTCTGTAATGTCAACCCAACCTTACAGACACTTGCTTTGGTGGTGCAGAGGCACATCACCAGTCAGAATATCAAAAAAGATCAGGGAACCACTGAAGCAGATATGTTCTACTTTGAGGTCACCCAATGACAAAATAAAATGATAATAATATCTCTTATGTGCATAATAATATCTATGCAGATGAAATTCTAACTATTGTCTGCATTGTTTATTTTGTATTTGAAAATTATAGGGTACTTATTCTTGGACAGATATTCCACATTTTTCCTTATTTTTCCTATCCTTTCCTGCTAAATAAAATGTTATGTTGTTATCAAATATACATTAATCCTGAATCTTCTTGTTATGGATATATTTCAGAAAGCGAGCATAAATCTGTCACATCTTTATTATCTGAGAGTGAGTAAGACTTGATTAGGTATTTTCATGCAAGCAGTATGTGTTGCTGGTGCTGTAATTGACAGCTTTTCCTGTATGAATTTGAATAGAGAGAAAGCTGTCAATCACTCTTTGTGGATGGGATAAGGAGGACTCATGGGCATTCCTATTTTCATTCATTTCCCCTCAGATAAGGTATCATAGGAGACCTGACAAATCTACTAAAGTTGACTACTAAATATATATATATATATATATATATATATATATATATATATACATATATCAAATATAGAAAAAGAATGTATAACAACAAGTGTATACAAGAACCAGTCCTCTAGAGCCAGTAGAAATAAGAAATGAGAAAATAGGAAAGAAAAATAGAAAAGAGATGAAAATGGATGAAATGAAAAATTTAAAAATTCTAAAAATGATAAAAATAATACTGTAGTGAATTAAAAGATGGAAATTAGATATATATTCCTTAATAGTCCCGAATCAAAGTTGGAAATATAAAAAAGATATAACACATTTATTCATAATGTAATATACATCAGTGCAGGGCCCTTGCACGAGATGTATTAAAACTGTTAAAAAACATATACTAATAAAAAATATATAAAATGATGATATGCAAAATTATATATCACAGTCAGCCACCTTTAAATGAATGTCAATTTGCTAAAGAAATAGTCTATGATAAAGTGATGTCCGTGCAGCAGGTAATGATATATAGAGTGCCAGACTTGTTCACAATGTTTTAAAGTAGTTTCCGAAAACGCTGTACATACAGTGTGGTACCTGTAGTCCGCAACGGGATGTAGTTCACGCTGTCCTGCGGTAATGATGGCGCTCGGAGCTGGCACAGAGCTGCCTCCGGCCCAAAGGTGGTTGCTCCAGCGGTTCCGGCGGGGTACAGGTGGGCACGGATCTGCGTCCGGCCGTAGCGTTTGCTGGATGGTATAAACAGGTAAGTGAGCTGGCGTCCTCGTGCTGGATCGCGCGCGCGATCCCAATAGTAGTCCAAGATGAGGGTACTGCAGCGTTGCAGAGGGCTATATCGTGGGTATCCGATAATGATAAAGGTGCTGATAGAAGTAGATAAAGATGGCAAACAGGGCTATACGCGTTTCAAGACAAAGGTCTCATTCTTCAGTAGCCAGAATTGCATGAATATTCATGACCTTATCCTCATGCACCAGACCTAGAAAAAGGAGTTAGACCACGAGGATAAGTTCATGAATATTAATGAGCCGGGCGGCAGCTCCGCCCAGCTAGAAAGACGTGTGGCCGAGTCCCAGATGATAACACCTCCCACTGAGTCCCAAGCCAGGGAATAACAGAAAACTAAAAATAAAGATATCTGAAGAAGCGCTGAACCATTTTCAACCAGGTAAGAAGCGTTTTAATCAGGATCACCCGCACTACAAGCCTGTGTAACAGGTTTAGTGCGGGTGATTCTGATGACAGATTTCCTTTAAAGTATTCACAATTTCTAATAGTCAGTACATCAGTCTGAATGGTCTTGGCATGATATCATAATAACCTACTGAAATTATCCCTTTTGACGGACCCCAAATCTACATAGGGCATGTATATCATAGGTCCATTGACAAGAGCAATTATCTTAAGGTGGCCTCAATAGCTTAGAGGTCCATATAGAGTCACTGTTACTTCAAATTCTGAGTCGCCGACTTCCAAAAGGTCCGGTTTTATCTCCATTGCATTTAATACAGTGTCTGATCTCACTTGGTGCACCAAAAGATGCTCTTTCAAGAGTGCCACTCTTTCTTCCTTGTTATGATCAGTGGGAATCCACGGTTAAGCACCAGCTATTTTCCTGTCGTCTTCCATTCATATCATCCTTTTTCCTATCCTTTATTTCTCATACTTTTCCTTTTATTTCTTCTAGTCCTCCTCAGTTGTTGTAAGGATGCTGTTTTAATATACTTGTTATATCCAGGGCCACCCTAATCCGAGCCAGTCATTGCTGTCACTACATAAAAATATAACAAAGGATACATCAAACATAATCAGAAGTAAGAGAACTAGCAAATCAGTAGATCAGGAAGAAATCCAAAATAGATGAAAGAATTACACTAATAAAAAAAATATACATATTATACATGTACAAATTATATTGAAGCTAACCACAGCTGGACCCCACCCCACTACATTATTGTAATCAACCAGTGCCCATCCCACCTCTGGATGTGTCTCTGGATGTGTATACATTATTTGTGACCCCACGACCACAAGCCAATGGGACTTCTACTGTGACTGTGTGCTTACTACATGTAAATATAGTGTGTGATGAATAATATATGACCAAGGTGTAAAGAAGGAACCCCACCTGTGTGCCACCCCAGCCAAGACCCGCCTGCGCGCCATTAAACTACATGGCCCACACACCTGGCCCTGACCGCAGAAGTCATGCACCCAGCTGCAGAACATGCTATGTGAAAATTTTGTGCCAATTAAAAAATGTGTATTGTATGTGTGACCATCAAAGTGCAACATGCATGAAACCAACCGTAATACAAACTTACCCATGTGTAAACCACGGGCCCCACATGATGCTTCTCCTAATATTCATACTCCGACCATAGGTTCACAGATACATGACCCTGGATAAAAACAAAATGAGTAGACATTCCCTGCATCATGTATATCAGACATTCCCCCACATCATATGTATCAACAAGGGAAAATTGATTGAATATCCCACCTGGAACTATATTATGTCCATACCCATAACCAGGAAAATTACCACAATTGTACTATACTATGATCCCAACCTACACACCCAAGAATCCAGTGAATAGTAGGTGCTCATTTAATCCCGTTGGTGAGACTGTGCCGAGTTTGAAGATCCATTTAGATTCTGCTTGTAACAACTTATTAATAATTGGTCCTCCTTTAATATTGTTGGTTACTCTTTCCAAACCAAACACCTGTAAACCAATACTGCATCCTTGGTGATATTTCACAAAAATGTCCAGCAACCATAGTTAGTGTATTATCACAATCCTTATCATGTCATGCCAATGCTATTTGAACCAAAAACAGAAGAAAAAATTGTAACACTGAAAAGATATCAGCACACCAGTATTGTAATGCATAATAAGACAAATCTTTATTTGATACATATAAACCACTGTAAACAACCCCACATAAGTAATAGGAAGGGAAGAAGGATAAAACCAATTAAAAGTATGGGCTACAGAATGAAGCCCAAGCACAACTCTAGGGAGGGGCCATGAACCCCCTCACCTAGAAATTGGCACCCGTCCCCCTCAATGAGATGTAAACACACTCCTACCTACCTTCCCAATACTTATATGTGGTTTTTTACAGTGGTTTATATGCATCAAATAAAGATTTGTTTTATTATGAATTACAATACTGGTGTGCTGATACACTGATCAGCACCCATATAATTATTGATTAAGCCCCATCAATTCTTGGCTTTCTGTATGCCAATGCTATTTTTGACAAATGTTTCTGAATCCTTTTCTTCAGTTGTTGTCCAGTTTGTCCCGCGTACACCTTCCTACACGGGCACATGATCACACATAGTTTCTCAACTTCTCTTCCTTTCTATCAGAGGGATTCACACCTTTTTGAGAGGGAGTCATGTATTGGCACACTGTACATCCTCCACAAGGATAGGACCCACAATACTCTACTCCTGTTCCAATGTGTTTCACCGGTCGCTGGAAATGACTCCTCGTCAATAAGTCTCTCAGGTTGGATGCCCAACATGATAGTAGAGGTGGTCTTTCTGGTATTACAGTCCATCAGACAATAGGATACTCCAATTTTGTTCAAGAATTTTTCGAACATCTCCCCACTGATTATTATAGGTAATGATGAACCTCAGGGTATCATCCGGGGACTTCCTCTGTGTTGTTGCCAATAAAAGCCTTCTCTCCGCTGTGCTAGTTCTTTGGAAGGCTTGTGAAATCACTTTTCTGGGATATCCCTGCGCCCTGAATCTTTGTATGAGATCACAGGATTGTTCACGAAAATCTTGATTCTTACAACAATTTCTTTTGACACGAAGAAATTGTCCAGTTGGTATGCCTCAGAGGTGTAGTGAGGATGAAAAGATGAGAAATGTGACAGGCTGTTTGTTGCCGTAGCTAGTGTTGCTCGCGAATATTCGCAATGCAAATTTTATTCTCGAATATAGCACTATATATTTGCAATTATGAATATTCGTTTTTTTTTTTTTTATTATTATTTTTTTTTTCACAGTGCACATCACAGTGATCATCCCTCTCTGCTTCCAGCTTGTGTGGTGTAAAGAAGGCTCTGTGTTAGACTGGAGTGCGAATTTTCGCATACGTGAAAATTAGCATATGCTAATTTTCTCATATTCGAATTTTCGCATATGCTAATTTTTGTATATGCTAATTTTCCCATATGCGAATTCTTGCATATGCGCATTTTCGCATATGCATAAATATGCTGCGAATATTACGAATATGCGAATTTAGCGAATATATGACAAATATTCGTCCATATATTCGCGAAATATCGCAAATTCGAATATGGCCTTTGCTGTTCAACACTAGCCGTAGCTTTCTGAAACATCTTAGTTTGTAGGCGTCCATCAACTATGTTCAACTGGAGATCCAAAAAATCAACTGAAATTGAAGAAATGTTATACGTCAAATATTCAAATTATTCTGGTTCAGGGAAGAAATAAATTGACTACATTCCTCACAGAAACCCTTCCAGAAAAATCAGACAATAGGATACTCGAATTTTGTTCAAGAATTTTTCTAACATCCCCCACTGATTATTATAGGTAGAGTTGAGCCTCAGGGTATCATCCGGGGACTTCCTCTGTGTTGCTGTCAATAAAAGCCTACTCTTCGCTGTCCTAGCTCTTTGGAAGGCTTGTGAAATCACTTTTTTGGGGTATCCCTGCGCCCTGAATCTTTGTATGAGATCACAGGATTGTTCACAAAAATCTTGATTCTTACAACAATTTCTTTTGACAAGAAGAAATTGGCCAGTTGGTATGCCTAAGAGGGTGTGGTAAGGAAGAAAAGATAAGGAATGTAACTGGCTGTTTGTTGCCATAGCTTTCTAAAACAGCTTAGTTTGTAGGCATCCATCAACTACCGTATTTTTCGCCGTATAAGACGCACTTTTTCTTCCCCAAAATGTGGGGGGGAAAGTTGGTGCGTCTTATATGACGAATATACGCCCGAGGCTGCTGCAGGCGAGAGCGGGAAGTCAGCTGTAAGTACAGAGGCTGCGGCGGTGCGGTACAGCGCTGACTACCCGCACCCCGCCCGCAGCAGCTCATGACCGCCGGTGAATTTTTCCCCTCACATCGGCTATGTTTTTCTGCCTTACACCTGGAACATACAGTTCCGGGCGCCGGGCAGGTGAATTACTAATAACTGTATACTAAAAACCAGGGTGCCTCCAGCTGTTCTGAAACTACAACTCCCAGCATGCCCGGACCGGCAAAGGCTGTCTAGGCATGCTGGTAGTTGTAGTTTCACAACAGCTGGAGGCCCCCTGGTTTTCAATATACTGTACAGTATTAGTTTTTACCTGCTCTGGCTGGCCCCCGCCTGCAGCCGCACACAGGAGCCGGCCCGGGCAGATAAAATCATAGGTATTCCTATGCCGGACATCCCTATGTCCCGAAAAATCTTTTCGGGACATAAGGATGTCCTCGGGTCACTTACCATTCCCCGGCCGATGCGCGTCCTCCTTCGGTCCTCCTGCGGTCTTCCTGCGATCCTCCGCCTCTCTATGGTTGTACGCATGGGACGTCAGTGACGTGCGTACAACCATAGAGGCGCCGGAGGACAGGAGGACCGGAGGAAGACGCGCGCCGACCGGGGCCTGGTGAGTGATCGGCGGCGCGTAATCTTCTGTGTTCCAGACACCGCTCCTCCGGTCCCGGCACCTACTGCTATGGTCCATAGGCCATAGCAGTAGATTGTGACACCGGGCCAGAGGAGCGGTGACCGGAACACTGTGGGGGCAGCAGTACAGACATACAGCCTCCAGCTGTATACTGTATATGGCTGGAAGCTGTATGTCTGTGGGGGGGAGCTGCCTACCATTGTGGGGGAACTATACTGCCAACTATTGTGGGGGGGGGGAGGAACTGCCAACTATTGTGGGGGGGGGGGAGCTGCCTACCATTGTGGGGGAACTATACTGCCAACTATTGTGGGGGAACTATACTGCCACCCATTGTGGGGGAACTATACTGCCAACCATTGTGGGGGAACTATACTGCCAACCATTGTGGGGGAACTATACTGCCAACCATTGTGGGGGAATTATACTGCCAACCATTGTGGAGGGGGGAGCTGCCTACCATTGTGGGGGAACTATACTGCCAACTATTGTGGGGGGGGAGCTGCCAGTGCCTACCATTGTGGGGGAACTATACTGCCAACCATTGTGGGGGAACTATACTGCCAACCATTGTGGGGGAACTATACTGCCAACCACTGTGGGGGAACTATACTGCCAACTATTGTGGGGGAATTATACTGCCAACCATTGTGGAGGGGGGAGCTGCCTACCATTGTGGGGGAACTATACTGCCAACTATTGTGGGGGGGGAGCTGCCAGTGCCTACCATTGTGGGGGAACTATACTGCCAACCATTGTGGGGGAACTATACTGCCAACCATTGTGGGGGAACTATACTGCCAACCACTGTGGGGGAACTATACTGCCAACTATTGTGGGGGAACTATACTGCCAACCATTGGGGGGGGAGCTGCCTACCATTGTGGGCGAACTATAATGCCAACTATTGTGGGAGAACTATACTGCCAACCATTGGGGGGGGAACTGCCTACGATTGTGGGGGAACTATACTGCCAACTATTGTGGGGGAACTATACTGCCAACCATTGTGGGGGGGAGGGGGGAGGAGCTGCATACCATTGTGGGGGAACTATACTGCCAACTATTGTGGGGGAACTATACTGCCAACTATTGTGAGGGAACTATACTGATATAAAATATTTTACTACAGTATTTGGTTCAGAATCTTTTTTTTCTAGATTTTCCTCCTTTAAAATTGGGTGCGTCTTATATGCCCGAGCGTCTTATATGGCGAAAAATACGGTATGTTCAACTGGAGATCCAAAAAATCAACTGATATTGAGGAAATGTTATACGTTAAATATTCAAATTATTCTGGTTCAGGGAAGAAATAAATTGACTACATTCCTCACAGAAACCCTTCCAGAAAAATTGAATATCATAGATAAACCTAAACCAACTCAAAACATGTGTGAAATACGGCGACAGATACATGTGTGTCCCCTCCCACCAACCCCAAAAAAAAGGTTGGCATAGGCATAATGTGCACCCATCGCCATACCAGACACCTGCAAATAAAACTGTCCATCAAAAATTTTAAAAAATTGTGACAAAGAACAAAATCCAATAACTTAACCAAAAATGAATCAAAGTTCGCATCTCCATGACCTGTTTTCCCAGGAAGTGAGTCACTGCTTGAATCCCATCCTTGTGGGCAATATTCGAATACAATGATTCTACATCACATGTTACCAGTAGGACATCCTTTGGTATCATCATATCTTGAATGGTCTATATCAGGTGTATGGAGTCACAGATATAAGAGGGTAATATAGTGGAGCTGGAGAGGGTTCAAAGATGGGCAACTAGGGTATTACGGGGAATGGAAGGACTACAGTACCCAGAAAGATTATCAGAATTAGAGTTATTTAGTTTAGAAAATAGAAGGCTTAGGGGAGACCTAGAAACATAGAATGTGTCGGCAGATAAGAACCATTTGGCCAATCTAGTCTGTCCAATAATCTGGATCTTATGAATAGTCCCTGGCCCTGTCTTATATGAAGGATAGCCTTATGCTTATCCCATGTATGTTTAACCCCTTAAGGATCCCGCCCATTTATACCTTAAATGGGCACTGTCATGAAGTACAAAAATTGATATGTTGTAGTACTTAAGTACTACAACATATCTCTAATATACTTTAATTAAAAAAAGTGATTTTAAACAAGTTTAAAATTACTTTTAAATTCGGCCACTAGGGGTCGCCCTCCTAGTGGCCGAATGCATTCAGCAGTGACGTCACCACTGAATTTCGACTCATTTCAGCCTGGCAATGAGTCAAAATTCAGGCACTGCTGTGCTCGCTCCCGCCTGTCAATCAAACAGGCAAGAGCGAGCACGCTGATAGCTGGGGCTGCGCGCATTGGCCAGCAACACTGGCCTCGCGCGCGTCCCCGCCCGCCCCTGTTACCCTGTCCGGAGGCAGCGCAAGCACTCATTGCTGCGCTGATCCTCCGGATGGGTAAGTCTGATCTGAGGTCTTATATTAGCCGGTGTGAGGTGGACGCATGGATCTACGGGGGCGCAAAAAAACCACCTCACACCGGCAGTAATATCGTGCACGGCAGGCCGGCATTGCTCCTCTACTCCTCCTCCCTGGATAGCACATGCACAGCTAAACAGGGAGGAGGAGACCCCGGAGCTGCCTGCCGTGCTATTGGCAGATCGTCTATGCAGCGCTCCTGACAGGAGCGCTGCATAGACGATCTGAGGGCGGAAGCAAGCGCCCAGCAAGGCATCAGTGACGTTGTGCCTGCTGGGAAGCGCTGCTTCCTGCCCTGCTTTATAGAGCAGATTTAGAAGCACTAAATCTGCTCTATTAAAGCGATTTAAAATGTTTTTAAAGCCAGGTAGGGGGTTAGGGCTAGATTACTAATAGGTAGGGACATATTAGATTATATATAACTTGGTGGGAGCTACACTTTAAGGACCCGGCCATTTTTTGAACATATGGCAACTGTCACTTTAAACATTAATAACTCTGGCACGCTTTTACTTTTCATTCTGATTCCAAGATTGTTTTTTCGTGACATATTCTACTTCATGTTAGTGGTAAAATTTTGTCGATACTTTCATAATTTCTTGGTGAAAAATTCCAAAATTTGCTGAAAAAATTTAAAATTTTGCATTTTTATTTTACCTTTGAAGCTCTCTGCTTATAAGGAAAATGGATATTCCAAATAAAATATATATTGATTCACATACACAATATGACTTCTTTATGTTTGCATCATAAAGTTGACATGTTTTTACTTTTGGAAGACATCAGAGGGCTTCAAAGTTCAGCAGCAATTTTCCAATTTTTTACAAAATTTTCAAAATCGGAATTTTTCAGGGACCAGTTCGGGTTTTAAGTGGATATGAAGGGCCTTCATATTAGAAATACCCCACAAATTACCCCATTATAAAAACTGCACCCCCTAAAGTATCCAAAATGACATTCAGTAAGTGTGTTAACCCTTTAGGTGTTTCACAGGTATAGCAGCAAAGTGAAGGAGAAAATTCTAAATCTTCATTTTTTACTCTCTCATGTTCTTGTAGACCCAGTTTTTAAATTTTTACAAGTGGTCATAGGAGAAGAAGCCCACCAAAATTTGTAACCCAATTTCTCTCGAGTAAGGAAATATCTCATATGTGTATGTAAAGTGTTCGGCGGGCGCAGTAGAGGGCTCAGAAGGGAAGGAGCGACAATGGGATTTTGGAGAGTGAATTTTGTTGAAATGGTTTTTGGGGGGCATGTCGCATTTAGGAAGCCCTTTTTGGTTCCAGAACAGCAGAAAAAAACCACATGGCATACTATTTTGGAAACTGCACCCATTAAGGAACGTAAAAAGGGGTACAGTGAGCCTTAACACCTCACAGTTGTTTGACGACTTTTTGTTAAAGTTGGATGTGTAAATGAAATTTTTTTTTTTTACTAAAATGCATTTTCCCCCAAAAATTTTACATTTTTACAAGGGGTAATAGGAGAAAATGACCCCCAAAATTTGTAACCCCATTTCTTCTGAAGATGGAAAGATGGAAATACGTCAAGTGCTCTTCTGGCGCACTACAATGCTCAGAAGAGGAGGAGCGACATTGAGCTTTTGAAAAGAGAATTTCTTTGGAATGGAAGTCAGGGGCCATGTGCATTTACAAAGCCCCCCGTGGTGCCAGAACAGTGGACCCCCCCACATGTGACCCCATTTTGGAAACTACACCCCTCCCAGAATTTAATAAGGGATGCAGTGAGAATTTACACCCCACTGGCGTTTGACAGATCTTTGGAACAGTTGGCTCTGCAAATGAAAAATACAATTTTTCATTTTCACGGACCACTGTTCCAAAAATCTGTCAGACACCTGTGGGGCATAAATGCTCACTGTACCCCTTAATACTTTATGAGAGGGGAGTTGTTTCCAAAATGGGGTCACATGTGGGGGGGGGGGGTCCATTGTGGCACTATGGGGCATTTGTAAACACGTGGCCTTCAATTCCGGACAAATTTTCTCTTCAAAAGCCCAATGGCGCTACTTCTCTTCTGATCATTGTAGTGCGCCAGCAGAGCACTTTACATTCACATATGGGGTATTTTCTTACTCAGAAGAAAAGGGGTTACACATTTTGGGGGGATTTTTTTCTTATTTTCTCTTGTGAAAATGAAAAATTTAGGGTAACACCACAATTTTAATGAATTTTTTTTTTTTCATTTTCCCATCCACATTTAATGAAAATTTGTCAAACACCTGTTGGGTGTTAAGGCTCACTTTACCCTTTGTCACGTTCCATGAGGGGTGTAGTTTCCAAAATGGGGTCACATGTGGGTATTTATTTTTTTGTGTTTATATCAGAATTGCTGTAAAATCCGCCACCCCTGTACAAATCACCAATTTAGGCCTCAAATGTACATAGTGCGCTCTAACTCCTGAGCCTTGTTGTGCGCCCGCAGAGCATTTTACGTCCACATATGGGGTATTTCCGTACTCAGGAGAAATTGCATTACAAATTTTGGGGGTCTTTTTTTGCTTTTATCGCTTGTGAAAATAAAAAGTACAGGGCAACACCCGCTTGTTAGTGTAATTTTTTATTTTTTTTTACACCAACAGGCTGGTGTAGCCCCCAACATTTTCTTTTCATAAGGGGTAAAAGGAAATACCCCATATGTGGCCCTAAACTGATTCCTTAAAATATGACAGGCATCCGAAGTGAGAGAGCAACATGCGCATTTGAGGACTACATTAGGAATTTCATAGGGGTGGACATAGGGGTATTCTACGCCAGTGATTCCCAAACAGGGTGCCTCCAGCTGTCGCTAAACTCTCAGCATGCCTGGACAGTCAGTGGCTGTCCGGAAATGCTGGGAGTTGTTGTTATGCAACAGCTGGAGGCTCTGTTTTGGAAACACCGCAAACACAATATGTTTTTCATTTTTATTGGGGGGGGGGGGACAGTGTAAGGGGGTGTATATGACCGTGAATGCTGGGATTTGTACTTTTGCAACAGCTGGAGGCACACTGGTTGGAAAACCTTCTAACTCTTCTAACCTTACTTTCTAACCTTACCTAACTCAGTATTTTCTAATCAGTGTGCCTCCAGCTGTTGCAAAGCTACAACTCCCAGCATGCCCTTTGGAGATCAGTAGTTATGCAACAGCTGGAGGTACGCAACTACAACTCCCAGCATGCCAAGACAGCTGTTTGCTGTTTAGGCATGCTGGGATTTGCAGTTTTGCAACATCTGGAGGGCTACAGTTTAGAGACCACTGCACAGTGGTCTCCAAACTGTGGCTATCCAGATGTTGCAAAACTACAAATCCCAGCATGCCCAGACAGCAAACTGCTGTGTGGGCATGCTAGGAGTTGTAGTTTTGCAAGATCTAGAGGACCACGATTTAGAGATCACTGCAAAGTGATCTCCAAACTGCAGCCCTCCAGCTGTTGCAAAACTACAAATCCCAGCATGCCCACACAGCAAACAGCTGTCTGGGCATGCTGGGAGTTGTAGTTTTGCAACATCTGGAGGGCTACAGTTTAGAGACCACTGTATAGTGGTCTCAGACTGTAGCCATCCAGATGTTGCTAGGCAATTCACTGGCTTCCGTCCAATCCAGCGAGCCAGCCGCCCGCCATCACCGCCCGTCAATCACCGCCGCCCGCAGTCTCCGGATGGGTAAGTGGATCTTGTGCCACCGGTCACTTCAGTTTCCCCATTCTCCCCCGCCTATTGTGGGTGGGCAGAACGGGGAAACCGAAAGTAAACCCCCCGCCCCCGATCTGCTATTGGTCGTCGCTTCTGGCGACCAATAGCAGGAATAGGAGGGGTGGCACCCCTGCTCCCTCACTCCTATCCAGTTAGGGGGATCGTGGGTGTCTTAGCAACCGTCATTCTCCTTATATTCCGGGTCACCGGGTCACCATAGACCCATATGACCCGGAATCGGCGCAAATCATCGGTGTGAATTCATCGGCGATTTGCACCGATCGACGACATGGGGGGGCATTTGCGCGGGGTGCCTGCTGATAGATATCAGCAGCCACCCCGGTTCGGTCTCCGCCCGGCGCACGGCGGAGACTGAAATTCCCACGGGCATATGGATACGCCCTGGGTCCTTAAGTACCAGGAAGCCAGGGCGTATCCATACACCCTAGGTCCTTAAGGGGTTAAACTCCTTTACTGTTTTTTGCAGTGACCACTTCTGCAGGATGGCTATTCCATGCATCCACTACTCTCTCAGTAAAGTAATACTTTCTGATATTACTTTTAAACCTTTGCCCCTCTAATTTAAAACTATGTCCTCTCGTGGTAGTTTTTCTTCTTTTAAATATGCTCTCCTCCTTTACCGTGTTGATTCCCTTTATGTATTTAAAAGTTTCTATCATATCCCCTCTGTCTCTTTTTTCTTCCAAGCTATACATGTTAAGGTCCTTTAATGGTGCCACACCAACACTTCACAAATATGGATAGTGCTATACATATTTAAGGTGTTGCTCCCCAGTTACAGAAATTCCTCTGCATCAGACCACAAGTAAGTATTGACGATATTCATTAGCTTTATTTTTTAATTTTTCTTAGGATAAAATATATGGACCCCAATTTTTTTTATATCTAAAAAAAGGAAAGGTGTGTAAAAAACACCATTTGCCACTGACACCACCAAGTATTGATGTGATGCAAAGACCTCTAAAAGGTGGAAGGGAACAATGTATGGTCCATTGTAACCGGTGGGGATAAAAACTTCCCCTGTAAGGCCCTACTCTCACATTATTAATTCCCTTCTTGGCAAGTGTTACTCGTCTTAAAGAGTGTGGCCCCACACAGGAACCTCTCCCTACTTCCACCTAGAAACTTCCCAGGGTTTTTAGATGGAAATAGGGATTGGTTCCTGTGTCAGGCCACTGTCTCTTTCTGCCACCATATGTTCTCCTCCTGTGGTTCTAGATCCAGTCTGTCTCATACTGCCACCATATGTTCTCCTCATGCTGATGTTAGCTCCAGACTGTCTCATTCTGCCACCATATGTTTTCCTCATGCTGATGCCAGCTCCAGGCTGTCTCATTCTGCCACCATATGTTCTCCTCCTGTGGTTCTAGATCCAGTCTGTCTCATACTGCCACCATATGTTCTCCTCATGCTGATGCCAGCTCCAGGCTGTCTCATTCTGCCACCATATGTTCTCCTCATGCTGATGCCAGCTCCAGGCTGTCTCATACTTCAACCATAAGTTCTCCCCATGCTTAAGCCAGCTCCAGGCTGTCATTTAGCCACTATATGGTCTCATCATGCTTCAGCCAACTCCAGGCTATGCCATTAAGCCACTATATGGTCTCCTCATGCTGCCGCCAACTCCAGGCTGTGCCATTCAGCCACTATATGGTCTCCTCTTGCTGCCGCCAACTCCAGGCTATGCCATTAAGCCACTATATGGTCTCCTCATGCTTCCGCCACCTCCAAGTTGTGTCATTCAGCCACTATATGGTCTTCTAATGCTTCCTCAACCTCCTATCTGTGTCATTCAGCCACGATATGGTCCACTCTTGCTGTTGCCAACTCCAGGCTGTGCCATTCAGCCACTATGTGGTCTCCTCATGCTGCCGCCAACTCCAGGCTGTGTCATTCAGCCACTATATGGTCTCCTCATGCTGCGGACAACTCCAGGTTGTGCCATTTAGCCACTATATGGTCTCCTCATGCTTCTGCCACCTTCAGGCTGTGTCATTCAGCCACTATATGGTCTCCTCATGCTTCCGCCACCTCCAGGCTGTGTCATTCAGCCACTATATGGTCTCCTCTTGCTGTCGCCAACTCCAGGTTGTGCCATTCCTCCACTATATGGTCTACTCATGATTCTGCCACCTCCAGGCTTTGTCATTCAGCCACTATATGGTCTCTTCTTGCTGCCAAAAACTCCAGGCTGTGCCATTCAGCCGCTATATAGTCACCTCATGCTTCCGCTACCCCCAGGCTGTGTCATTCAGCCACTATATGGTCTTTACTTGCTGCTGCCAACTCCAGGCTGTGTCATTCAGCCACTATATGGTCTCCACTTGCTGCTGCCACCTCCAGGCTGTGTCACTGTACCGCCATGGGGTCTCCTTATGATGCTGCCACATTAACCCATTAAGGACCACAGGTGTATGGGTACGCCCTGACATCCTGGTACTTAAGGACCAACGGCGTACCTGTACGCC
Organism: Hyla sarda; assembly: GCF_029499605.1. Taxonomy (NCBI): domain Eukaryota; kingdom Metazoa; phylum Chordata; class Amphibia; order Anura; family Hylidae; genus Hyla; species Hyla sarda. The sequence goes on along the minus strand of NC_079190.1, from coordinate 270,749,250 downwards.
TCTGGAAATTCCGGTCCCCATCGCTCGTCTGGCGGGGACCAGACCAGGATGTCTGCTGAAATCATTTAGCAGGCACCCGTGCAAACGACTGGGGGGGTCCTGAGACCCCCCCCCCCCCATTGTGGTGATCGCCGCAAATCGCCGATCAATTCAGATTGGCGACCTGCGGCAATTTCGGGTCAATCGGGTCCCAGGTGACCCAGATAAAAGATCACCCTATAGCAGCAAAAGTCCTGATTTGTCGGCCGTTACCGGCTGACTAATCAAGACACCTGCTGTGGGGGTGTCCCTAATGGCACCTGCTCCGCCCCTATTCTGTAGGGTGTGTCTTCGGCGGCGGGATCGGGGCCCCCAGAGCAGAGACAGTGGCGGTGGTGGCAGGAGGATCTGGCATGTGCGCAGCAGCAGGAGGTAAGGCTGGCCTCCTGCTGTCGCTTAGCAACAACTCCCAGCATGCACAAAAGGGCATGCTGGGAGTTGTTTATTATGCAACAGCAGAAGGCACTACTACAACTCCCAGCATGCCCTTTGGTAGTTTGTGCATGCTGGAGTTTGTAGTTATGCAACAGCTGGAGGCACATTTTTTCTATGAAAAAGGGTGTTTCCAGCAATTACCAAAGGGCATGCTGAGAGTTGCAGTCGTGTGCCTCCAGCTGTTGCATAACTTCAAGTCCCCGCATGCCCTTCAGCTGCAAGTGCATGCTGAGAGTTGTAGTTTTGCAACAGCTGAAGGCACACTGGTTGTGAAACTCTGAGTTTGTTACCTAACTCAGTATTTCACAACCAGTGTGCCTCCAGCTTTTGCAAACTACAACTCTCAGCATGCACTGATAGACTGTACATGCTGGGAGTTGTAGTTTTGCAACAGTTAGAGGCACACTGGTGGCAAAACACTGAGTTAAGTAACAACCAATGTGCCTCCAGCTGTGGAATAACTACAACTCCCAGCATGTATGGTCTGTCAGTACATGCTGGGAGTTGTAGTCTTGCAACAGCGGAAGGATTGCCCCCCCCCCCCTCCAGGCGGGGGTTTATAGCAAGTTTTCTGCTGCAAGTTTGAGATGCGGCAAATTTTCCGCCGCAACTCAAACTCCCAGCGGGATACTCGCTGTAAACCCCCGTCTATGTAAATGTACCATAAAAACACTACATTACACCACACCTACACAAAATAAAAAGTAAAACACTACATATACACACCCTTTCACAGTCCTCCCCCCCAATAAAAATAAAAAAAGGTGTTCCAAAACGGGGCCTCCAGCTGTTAAAAAACAACAACTCCCAGTATTGCGGGACAGCCACTGACTGTCAAGGCATGCTGGGAGTTGTGCAACAGCTGGAAACACCCTGTTTGGGAAACACTTGCATAGGGTATTTTGGTGGCAGAAGCAAATACTCAACTTAGGCCTCAAATGCCCATGGCGCTCTCTTGATTTGGAGCCCTGTCATATTTCAAGGCAACAGTTTAATGCCACATATTTCCGTACTCGGGAGAAATTGTGTTACAAATTTTGGGGGGATTTTTCTCCTTTTACCCCTTATGAAAAGGTAAAGTTGGGGTCTGGTGTTGCCTCATACTTTAAATTTTCGCAAGAAATAAAAGGAAAAAAAGACCCCCAAAATGTAAAACGCAATTTCTCCTTAAAGGAGTAGTCCAGTGGTGACTCAGTGGTGAACAACTTATCCCCTATCTTAAGGATAGGGGATAAGTTGCAGATCGCGGGGGGTCCGACTGCTGGGGCTCCCTGCGATCTCCTATACGGAGCCCCGACAGCCCGCGGGAAGGGGGCGTGTCGACCTCCGCACAAAGCGGCGGCCGACACGCCCCCTCAATACAACTCTATGGCAGAGCCGAAGCGCTGCCTTCGGCAATCTCCGGCTCTGCCATTGAGATGTATTGAGGGGGCGTGTTTGCCGCAGCTTCGCGCGGGGGTCAACACCCGCTATCTGGCTGGAGAGCCGGGGCCCTGTACAGAGAGATCGCAGGGGGCCCCAGCGGTCGGACCCCCCGCGATCTCAAACTTATCCCCTATCCTTAGGATAGGGGATAAGTTTTTCACCACTGGACTACCCCTTTAATACATAAATACCCCATGTGGACCAAAAGTGCTCTGCGGGCGCACAACATAGCTCAGAAGTGAGAGCGCACCATGTACATTGGAGGTCTAAATTGGTGATTTGCACAGGGGTGGCTAATTTTACAGCGGTTCTGACATAAACCCAAAACAATAAATACTCACATGTGAACCTATATGTGGATGTAAAGGTCTCTGCGGGCAAACTACAATGCTCAGAAGAGAAGGAGTGCCATTGGGCTTTTGGAGAGAGAATGTGTCTGAAATTGAAGGTCATGTGTGTTTACAAAGCCTCCATGGTACGAGAACAGTTGACAACCCCCCCCCCCACGTGACCCCATTTTGGAAACTACACCCCTCACAGAATGTAATAAGGGGTACAGCGAGCATTTACAACCAACAGTGTCTGACAGATTGTTGGAACAGTGGTCCGTGAAAATGAAACATTTTATTTTTCATTTGCACAGCCCACTGTTCCAAAAATCTGTGAACGCCAGTGGGGTATAAATGCTCACTACACCCCTTATTAAATTCTGTGAGGGGTGTAGATTCCAAAATGGGGTCACATGTGGGGGGGGGGTCCACTGTTCTGGCACCATGGGGGCTTTGTAAATGCACATGGCCCCCGACTTCTATTCCAACCAAATTCTCTCTTTAAAAGCTCAATGGCCCTCCTTCTCTTCTCAGTATTTTTTAGTTCACCCAATGAGCACTTTACATCCACATATGGGGTATTTCCAAACTCAGAAGAAATGTGGTTAAAAATTTTGGGAGGCTTTTTCTCCTATTACCCCTTGTGAAAATGAAAAATGTAGGGTAACACCAGCATTTTTGTCACAAAAATCTAATTTTTCATTTTTACGTCCAACTTTAGAGGAAATTTGTCAAACACCTGCGGGGTGTTAAGGCTCACTGTACCCATTGTTACATTCCTGTACATGTTTTTTTTTTGCTGTCCTGGCACACCATAGGTGCTTCCTAACTGTGACATGCCCCCCAAAACCCATTTCAGCAAAAATTGGTTTCCAAAAACCAAATGTGACTCCTTCTCTTCTGAGCATTGTAGTGCAACCGCACACATTTTTTTGGGGGGAGGCATTTTCTCCTATTACCTCTTGTAAAAATGTCAAATTTGGGGGAAAACCAGCATTTTAGTGCTTAAAAAAAAAAAAAGTCATTTACACATCTGACTTTAACGAAAAGTCGTCAAACACCTATGGGGTGTTAAGGCTCACTGTAGCCCTTGTTATGTTCCTTAAGGGGTGTAGTTTCCAATATAGTATGCCATGTGGTGTGGGGTATTAATGCTCACTGTACCTCTTGTTACATTCCTGTACATGTTTTTTGCTGTTCTGGCACCATAGGGGCTTCCTAAAAGTGACATTCCCCTCAAAAACCATTTCAACAAAATTTGCTTTCCAAAAGCCAAATGTGACTCCTTCTCTTCTGAGCATTGTAGTGCGCACGCAGTGCACTTGACGTCCACACATGGGGTATTTCCATACTCAGTAGAGATGGGGCTACATATTTCGGGGGGCATTTTCTCCTATTACCCCTTGTAAAAATGCCAAATTAGGGGGAAAACCAACGTTTTAGTGAAAAACTTTTTTTTTTACACATCACACTATTACGAAAAGATGTCAAACACCTGTGGGGTGTTAAGGCTCACTGGACCCCTTGTTACATTCCTTGGAGGTGTAGTTTCCAAAATAGTATGCCATAGTATGCCATTTTGTTGTTGTTGTTGTTCTGGCACCATAGGGGCTTCCTAAATGTGACATGCCCCCCAAAAAACATTTCAGAAAAACTCACTCTCAAAAATCCCATTGTCGCTCCTTCCCTTCTGAGCCCTCTAGTGCACCCACAGAGCACTTTAAGTTCACATATGAGGTATTTCCTTACTCAAGAGAAATTGGGTTACACAATTTGGGGGCCTTTTTTTCTTTTACCCCTTGTAAAAATTCAAAAACTGGGTCTACAAGAACATGTTGGTGTAAAATGGAGATTTAGAATTTTCTCATTCACTTTGCTGCTATTCCTGTAAAAAGCCTAAAGGGTTAACAAACTTTCTGAATATAATTTTGTATACTTTGAGGGGTACAGTTTTATAATGGGGTCATGTATGGGGTATATCTAATATAAAGGCCCCTCAAATCCACTTCAAAGCGGAACTTGTCCCTGAAAAATTCAGATTTCAAAAATTTTGTGCAAAATTGGAAGATTGCTTCTGATCTTTTAAGTCCTCTGATGTCTTCCAAAAGTAAAAACATGTCAACTTTATGATGCCAACATAAAGTAAACATATTGTATATGTGAATCAATATATAATGTATTTGGTATGTCTATTTTCCTTACAAGCAGAGAGCTTTAAAGTTAGAAAAATGTAAAATTTTCAAATTTTACATGAAATTTTTGAATTTTTCAACAAGAAATGATGCAAGTATCGACGAAAATTTACCACTATGTTAAAGTAGAATAGGTCATGAAAAAACAATCTCGGAATCAAATTCATAAGTAAAAGCATCCCAGAGTTATTAATGGTTAAAGTAACAGTGAACACAAAAAAGTGCTCTGGTCCTTATGGTGAAAATGGGCTTGGTCCTTAAGGGGTTAAATAAAACTTTTTAGGTTCATCTATTTGAAATCTTAAATTTAAAAAATATCTTTAATCTTTTCAATTGTGAGGCCCTATGGTCTCTTCAGGCTGTTGCCACCTCCAGGCTGTGTCATTCAGCCACTATATGGTCTCCTCATGCTGCTGCCACCTCCACGCTGTATCATTCAGCCACTATATGGTCTCCTCATGCTGCCACCACCTCACGCTGTGTCATTCAGGCCCAATATGATCTCCTCATGCTGCTGCCACCTCCACGCTGTGTCATTCAGCCACTATATGGTCTCCTCATACTACTGCCACCTCCAGGCTCTGTCATTGTGCCGCTCTGCGACAGTAATTCTAATAGAAACACACCTAATCTGCATGTCATACTGAATAACAGTATTATTTCACTAACTTAGCACACTCCCTATGTGTTTTACAACAAAGCAAAGTGTTCTACACACCTATTGAGGCTCTCTGTAGGCCAGAAATAGACGTTTTTAATAGAGATTCTCTGTGAATAAATTTGGACAGAAACAAATTTTGAGGGAAAATTTGAATCAGCCGAATCAAATTTTTCAAATATTTGCTCATCTCTACTTGTCATCTATTACTAATATATTATACAAGTAAGCACTCAAAAATTGTACTTATATCTAATGCAACCATGGCTATGGAAATAAATCTAATCCCTGTCCCCAACATCCTCACCTTCCTCGGTGACATGGATGCATTGTACATAGACATTATTGTCCAATATAAAAATGGGTTAACAGTACATCAAATATAAGTTTATATTATTATAGGATTATGCATAACATAAATATGTCTGGTAAACTAATGCCATTAACCCCTTAAGGATGCAAGGTGTACATGTATGCTTCATGCTCGGTGGGTTCCGGATGCTATGAGGAGTTAGGGCCCACAGCTAATGCCAGACATCACCGATGAAGTCAATGTCTGGCATTTACCCTTCATATGCCACAATCAAATTTGATTACAACACCTAAAAGCAGGAAAAATGTAATGTCAGTAGGTTTCGTGGCTGATTGGGGCCCCCGCTGTGAAATAAAGGTGGCCTGATTAGTTGAGAATTAAATTATTTTTCTTATGAACTGATTTACTTGTTCAGCTATTGTTTATATTGTGATTAGTCGGTTTATTTTTATTGCATTTTAGGTTGGAAAATATTTTGTGGGATGGGCTGTATTTACCGTATTTATCGGCGTATAACACGCACTTTTTAGGCTAAAATTTTTAGCCTAAAGTCTGTGTGCGTGTTATACGCCGATACACCCCCAGGAACGGCAGGGGGAGAGAGGCCGTCGCTGCCCGCTTCTCTCCCCCTGCCTTTCCTGGGGTCTAGAGCCCTGCTGCTGGCCCTTCTCACCCCCTGGCTATCGGCGCCGCTGCCCGTTCTGTCCCCCTGACTATCGGTGCCGGCACCGGTAGCCAGGGGGAGAGAAGCGGCGCCGACAGCCAGGGGGAGAGAAGGGGCAGCGGCACCCATTGCCGGCGCCGCTGCCCCGTTGCCTCCCCCCATCCCCGGTGGCATAATTACCTGAGTCCGATCCGCGCTGCTCCAGGCCTCCGTCGTGCGTCCCCGGCGTCATTGCTATGCGCTGAACGGCGCGGCGCATGACGTCAGAGCGCCGCGCCATGCATAGCAACGACGCTGGGGACGCACGACGGAGGCCTGGAGCAGCGCGGACCGGACTCAGGTAATTATACCACAGGGGATGGGGGGAGGCAACGGGGCAGCGGCGCCGGCAATGGGTGCCGCTGCCCCTTCTCTCCCCCTGGCTATCGGCACCGATAGTTAGGGGGACAGAACGGGCAGCGGCGCCGATAACCAGGGGGGTGAAAAGGGCCGACAGCAGCGCTCTAGACCCCAGGAAAGGCAGGGGGAGAGAAGCGGGCAGCGACGGCCTCTCTCCCCCTGCCTTTCCTGGGGGTATATCGGGGTATACACGCGCACACACGCACCCTCATTTTATCATGGATATTTGGGTAAAAAACTTTTTTTACCCAAATATCCTTGGTAAAATGAGGGTGCGTGTTATAGGCCGGTGCGTGGTATACCCCGATAAATACGGTATACTGTAGAGCCACATTTTCATTATTTTGTATCTTCCGTATAGGGAGAACCCTACTAGCAAGAGTTGGATTGTTTCCTTTTCCAATGCATATAGTGTGTTCTGTTGCTCGTACTGTCAGATTCAACATACACTAACAATAGCTGATTCTACAAACATTGTGATGTAAATCTGAATATTTTGAAGCAACATACAAGCACATGGCCACAATCGATGATTATTAGTTTGAAGAAAAATGACTTATTCATGCTACATCTTTATATGATTTTTTTGAAGTCCTCTTTTTTCCATATTTAGACTCTCTTTAAAAACCTAGCAAATATGAATAAATAAAAAGAGCAATCCATTTTTGTTCTTCTTGTTTTAGCAGTTTCTTTGATGATTCAATAATTCAGAGTCGTGTTCTCTGTAGAGGCCTCACTGACACAAATTACACTTTACTGTATTCATGGGGATATCTTTCTGCAATATGCATAATCTTACATTCCCCTGATTTCCACTTACATTAAACATCTAAAGCAGGCATCCATCTATTTTCCAGGCTGCATTTGCACATCTTTCCTTTTTTTTTTTTCAAAGCTCTTAAAAGCATCATCCTATCCCCACAAGCTAGTAAAGGCAGTTTGCCGTCACTTTACAGATTTCAAACAGTGGGACAGGAACTAAGTTATTTTTGTCCTAAAATTTGTTCAGCTACTGGAAAACCACTGGAAAACATTTTCTTTAAAAAAAAAAAAAAAAACTGGTGCCATAAAGTTAAACAGATTTGTAAATTACTTCTATTAAAAAAAATCTTAATCCTTCCAGTACCTATCAGCTGCTTTTATGATCCACAGAACGTTCTTTTCTTTTTGAATTTCCTTGCTCTCTCCTGACACCTCTGTCCATTTTAGGAACTGTCCAGAGCAGGATAGGTTTTCTATGGGGATTTGCTCCTACTCTGGACTGTTCCTAAAATGGACAGAGGTGTCAGCAGAGAGCACTGTGGTCAGGCAGAAAGGAAATTCAAAAAGAAAAGAACTTCCTATGGATCACAACAGCTTCTGATAAGTACTGAAAGGATTAAGATTTTTTTAATAGAAGTAATTTATAAATCTGTTTAACTTTCTGGCACCAGTTGATTCAACCCCTTAAGGACGCAGCCCTTTTTCACCTTAAGGACTGAGCCCTTTTTCGCAATTCTGACCACCGTCACTTTACGAATTAATAACGCGAAAACGCTTTTACCGAATATTCTGATTCTGAGATTCTTTTTTCGTGACATATTCTACTTTATTTTGGTGGCAAATTTTCGGCATTACTTGCATCCTTTTTTTGGTGGAAAATCCCAAAATTTCATGACATTTTTAAAAATGTTGCATTTTTCTAACTTTGAAGCTCTCTACTTGTAAGGAAAATGGATATTCCCAATAAATTTTATTTTTATTCACAAATATAATATGCCCACTTTATGTTGGCATCATAAAATGGACATATTTTTGCTTTTTGAAAAAATTAGAGGGCTTCAAAGTAGAGCAGCATTTTTCAAAGATTTCATGAAAATTGCTAAATCTGAAGGTACAGATGTTACAGAACTACAACTCCCAGCATGCCTGGGCAGTCCAGGCATGCTGAGAGTTGTAGTTTGGTAACATCTGGAGGGTTACCGTTTGGGCACCACTGTATTGTTGGTCTCCAAACTATGACCCTCCAGATGTTGCAAAACTACAACTCCCAGCATGCCCAGAAAGCCAAAGGCTGTCTGGGCATGCTGGGAGTTGCAGTTTGGCCTTCCTAGTGGTTGCCACAGTAAAGATCACTTTACTTTCACTTTCAATCCCCCCCCCCCCCCCCCCCACAGTAGTTTCCCTACCTGAGCCAGGATCCAGCAGTCTCCAGCGAAGATTGGGGGGTCCCCAGGCATCTTCACTTGCAGGTACTGGCCTCCATCTTCTTCCCATGATCCCCTTGACATCCAGGGGTGGGCAGAACAGGGGCTGCCATGGCAACCCACTGTCCTGCTCTGCCATTGGTCAGAATCAGTTCTGACCAATGGCAGGGGATAGGAGGAGATCGCAGCACTGCGACCTCACTCCTAGCCCTCAGGATGATCGGGGCTGTCCCTGGGTTAATGGGTTAACAGTACATCAAATATAAGTTTATATTATTATTTTAACTCTAAAAAAAACTTTATCCCCCTGTAGCCCCACCATATAATTACATACTGGGATGCTACACAAAGACTATGCACAGGATTATGCATAACATAAATATGTCTGGTAAACTAATGCCATTAACCCCTTAAGGATGCAGGGTGTACATGTATGCTTCATGCTCTGTGGGTTCCGGATGCTATGAGCAGCTAGGGCCCACAGCTAAGGCCAGACATCACCAATGAGGGGGAGGCATATCTGAATTGACATGCGATTTTCTGTGATCACCCCCCCTGGGTGATGTGCCGAGATGCTTGCTGAATAATTTCAGCAGGCATTCCGGTCCAGTCTCCAACCGGCTAGCGGCGGGGACCGGAATTTCCACGGGCGTATGCATACGCCCCACATGCTTAAGGACTCGGGATGCAGGGCGTATGCATATGCCCGGCGTCCTGAACAGGTTAAAAGAAATGTTTTCCAGTGAAGTACCTCTTAAATGTGGATCTGCCAGATCTTCTATGACCCTGTATAAAGACATCATGTGATGGGGAGAAGACATTAAGTGTGCGATATATATATATATATATATATATATATATATATATATATATATATATATAAGACAAGTGCTTATCCCCGGTAGTCTGAGCAGAGGGGGGGAGAGGGATATGTGACAGTGTGGCAAGGAAAGGGTGTATTTCCCTAGCAGATTCTGGAGGAACCTCCACCTGCAGCATATTCAATGAGGCAGCAGAGAGGAGAAGTATGTTTAACCCCTTAAAGACTCAGCCCAATTTTATTTTTACGTTTTTATTTTTTCCTCCTCGCCTTCAAAAAATCATAACTCTTTTATATTTTTATCCACAGACTAGTTTGAGGGCTTGTTTTTTGCGCGACCAGTTGTCCGTTGTAATGCCAGCACTTGCTTTACCATATAATATATTGCGCAACCAAAAAAAATACTATTTGTGTGGGGAAATCAAAAAGAAAACCGCAATTTTGCCAATTTTGGAAGTTTTCGTTTTCACGCCATACAATTTATGGTAAAAATGACATGTGTTTATTCTTTGGGTCAATACAATTAAAATGAAACCCATGATAACATACTTTTTTATTACTGTTGCACTTTAAAAAAATCGAAAAAGTTTTAACAAACTTAGTACATTTAAAATCCCCCTATTTTGAAGACCTAGAACTTTTTCATTTTTCCGTATAAGCGGCAGTATTAGGGCTCATTTTTGCGCTGTGATCTGTTCTTTTCATTGATACCATATTTGCTTATATAAAACTTGTAATACATTTTTAATAAAAAAATGTTTTAATAAAATGTTATAAAAAAGCAGCTATTTTGGCCTTTTTTAAATTTTTCTTTACATTCACGCCATTCACTGTACGGTATCATTAACATTATATTTTAATAGTTTGGATATTTACGCATGTGGCCATACCAAATATGTATATACAATATTTTTTTTTACACTTTTTGGGGGTGAAATAGGGAAAATTTACGTTTTTATTGGGGGAGGTTTTTTTTAAATCATTTTTTAAACCTTTTTTTATTACCTTTTTTACTTTTATTTTTATACCTTAATAGTCCCCATGGGGGACTATTTATAGCAATCATTCGATTGCTAATATTGTTCAGTGCTATGCATAGGACATAGCACTGATCAATATTATTGGTCATCTTCTGTTCTGGTCTGCTTGATTGCAGACCAGAGCAGAAGACCTATGGAAGGCAGCGGAGGCAGGTGAGGGGACCTCCGTCTGCCATTCTGGATAATCGAATCGCCGCGGCAGTGTGCAGGCGATACGATCATCCGTTTTAGTAATCGCAATGCTGCAGATGCCGAGATCTGTATTGACCACGGCATCTGAGGGGTTAATGGAGGATATCTGTGTGATTGCGGAGGTCCGCCATTACCTGCAGGTCCCTGGCTGCTATCAGCAGCTGGGACCTGCCGCGCATGACTCGAGCATCGCTCCCATGCTCGTGGTTATGTATAGGACGTAAATGTACGTCCTGGTGCGTTAAGTACCACCTCACCAGGACGTACATTTATGTCCTGCGTCGTTAAGGGGTTTAAAGGAAGTCAGACAGTGTAGTCTGGTCTCTGGTGGCTTTGGGGGAGGCAGGGGTCCTTGCGAGGAGCACATAGTCAGGGCTGTGAGTGATACCCACAACAGTGAAGTGGACAGTCTAGGATTTTGGTTTTTCCTGTCTTATGTTTTTTATTGATCCTAGGGAGTGTCAGCAGTCACTAGATATATGTCAGATAGGGGTCCGCCAGACAGCTATAAGAGCTTAAGAACAGACTGCGAGTCAAGTCCAAGAGGATCCAGAGACTCAAGTGATAAGTGTGCCTCTGACTAAAACAGACTCTTCAGTAAAGCCAGAAATGAATCAGGTACAGGAATATGGGTCCCATCCACCAGCTGAAGATAAGCCCAAGGTGGGCCTAGAGTTTGGCTTCACCTGGAAGAAGTGTCTGAGACCGAGAAAGAGGAAGCTATGCTGAACCTTGTGAATGAAGATGAGCCCAAAAGGGTTGAAATTGCATGGTCATCTGGAAGAGGTGACCGGAAAAGAAGCTACAGAGATGTCTGTGGATAATACAGAAGTACTGAAGAGAGTACATGTGGAGCCGGGTGCTGCGCTTACTGTCGCAGACAGAGTCCTGCGAGAAGGAGATGTGATGTCTGGAGCAGAGATGAATCGTGACCAGGAAGGTCAAACCACTGGACCAGATGTTGTAGACCCAGGAGCCCTAGACGTTTCTGCTGGTGAGCAGAGAGATCGTGGCAAAGTAACAGTGAAGCCAGGGAGTGAGCAGATATAAATTTCACAGAGACTGTCCAGGAACTACCCTGAAGCCCAAGTGGCCAAGACCTTTGCAAATGGGGAGACTACTCCTAAAGGTGGAGAAGAGTCTGAATGAGCTGGCTTGAAGAAAGAGACAGACCAAGGACTGGTGACTGTCAGAGGACAAGAGAATGTCTCAAGATCCAGCAGTGAGGGTAAGGAGACCTCTGTAAGTAAGAGATCTTGGAAAAAACAAGCTGGTCTTGATAAGAAAAGGGAGCAGATCCAGAATCTTGAAGAAACTTTACAGATGGTGGGAGGAAGAAGTGAATGTTTTGCATAAGGCATATTAGGCTCTTCTAAGTGATAACCAGGCTAGGCTGGTAGCCATGGAAGAACTTGAGAAGGGGAAAATGGTTATGGCCTGTAAGGTGCAGAGCCTGGAGGCGCAGAACAATACGCACATCAAGTCTCACACAGCTACATTTGATTCACTGAGAATGAAGCTCTCTGAATAAGGGGCTCAGCTAAAAGTGTATGAGCAGAAAATGTCCGAGATGGAGCAGCTGAGTAAAGACAATGAGAAGACGAGAGAACAACTGATGTCGCTGGAAGATACTCTCAAAAACTTGACAGAACAGCTGGAAGGAGAAAAGTGAGCTCTGTTAAGCTCAAGAGTGAGCAGCAGAACAATTTAAAGCTGGAAGGGGACAAGAAGGTTCTAAAAGAAAGCGGTGACCAAGCTGTAGCAGAACTGGACAAAGAGAAATCTGCAGTTGGGAGGCTTGAAGTGCAGATTATGACTCAGAGAATGCCCAGCTGGTCATCTTGTCTGACAATGAAGTTACCATTTAGAGGGAGAACATGTTGAGTAACATTGTCTGTAATATTGAGAATCAAAGAAGCCAGAAAGCATCTGGAAAGCTTACGTCCTTCAGTGTACAGATTCCATGTGCAATTTGATGTACGAGAAGACTGAATGGGTTTAATAATCGGCACTCGTGGCACAAATATACAACAAGCAAGGAGGATCCCTGGGGCGTCGGCTGTTGTTCTTGATAAAGATACATGTTGATATTTTGGCCAGAATACGCAAGCTTGCAACCCACGTCAAGGGTCCTCAGTGTGGCCTTTTTTTCTGTGAGTTTTTTTGAATGATGTATGTCCCTTTTTTCTTGTGTTTTTTCTATTGTTAGTGTAGGGACTCGCAAAAGTCTGAGGATCCTTGACGTGGGTTGCGAGCTTGCATATTTTGGCCAAAATACGAACTAATATCTCATGTTTATCATATGAGTATATATATATTTTTTTGTGATGTGGTCTTGTGATGCTAGGGGAGCCAGGGGTGTCAGTGCATTGTGGGGTACACTTGGAAGATGCTGGGCAGCCCGCCTGATTGAATAGTATGGGTGTCACTAACAGGTTCTAAGCTAACATGGTGCATTACACGTTATCATGTCACTGCCATCATTGTATGTGCTTTATATGTGTGCAATTTTAACACTAGGCAACTACCCCCCTCATGAATAGGAGGCATGTGTGTGGTTGTTCATCAGTATTTTGCACCTGTGCGACCTCCCCCTGTATAGCATTGTGGTTGGTCTGCATCACAATGGGAATAGGAGTCTATCCTGCCCTTGTATCAGTAACCTTCAATCAGTAAGTGTGGCTTTTTTTTCTGTGAGTTTTTGAAGTTTAAGGGTACAAACTCCAACAGGAAATAGCCAGTTCACAAAAACATAGCCTTATTAATATGGTAATCTCGCAGCATATCTGTCTGGCAGGTACACACTAAAATCACCTTATGGTGGATAACCCCTTTAGGTTAGAGAAAAACTACTGGAAAAACTATAAAGCCATTTATGGCAGTTCATGTTAAATCAAAATTAAACTGCAGGCTTCTAGGACTCTAAAATAATAAACTGCAGTAAACTCGACTTGTGTGACACAGCACTAGTACTCTCATCGGTACCTGTGTTTTCTTATACTGATGATGCATTCTCTCTGATCTGTTGATGACATTCAGTTTCAGTGATTGACAGTGAAATCAAAACCCTTACCAGGACAGCAGCGGGAGCCTTTCATTTGGGTAAGTAAACATAAGCACGGGGGGGAAATGGATGCAGCAAAATGGGAAGTTTATGTAGAGGTTAAAGAGGTACACCAGTAGAAAACTATTATTTTTATATCAACTGGCTCCAGAAAGTTATACAGATTTGTAAATTACTTAATAAAATCTTAATCATTCCAGTACTTATCAGCTGCTGTATACTACAGAGGAAGTTTAGTTGTTCTTTTCAGTCTGACAACAGTGCTCTCTACTGACACCTCTGTCTGTGTCAGGAACTGTCCAGATTAGGAGAAAATCCTCATAGCAAACCTTTCCTGCTCCAGGCAGTTCCTGACATGGAAAGAGGTGTCAGCAAAGAGCACTGTGGTTAGACTGAAAATAACTACTCAGCTTCCTCTGTAGTATACAGCAGCTGACAAGTTCTGAGAGGATTAAGATTTTTTAATAGAAGTAATTTACAAATCAGTTTTTTTCCACCGGAGCACCCGTAAAAGGAAAAGGTAGAAAGAGTAGCAGTGTAATGAAGAGATAACAATGTCTGGATAGCAAACTCTGCACCCACAAGTTCTAGATAGAAATACTCTTTATGGTGTTCTGGGCCCGATGCCAAAGAAAAGACTGGAATTATAGAAAATATAACCTGTGAGTCAATGGGCAACATTGAATAACTGTACCGTAATCCCTTCTACAATTTGTAGGAAGCCTGTGTAGCACTATTTAGAATGTGCCTCTGCAGTTGTAAATATGTGTTACTTGGGTTATGAAACCATTCATGCCTTGAATATGTTTTGTGCAGAACCCCCAGCTGCACCTCTGTATTAACCCCTTAAGGACACAGCCCATTTTCACCTCTATGACGCAGCCCTTTTTTGCACATCTGACCACTGTCACTTTAAACATTAATAACTGTTACGCCGAGCGCTCCGGGTCCCCGTTCCTCCCCGGAGCGCTCGCCTCATCCTCGTTGCTGCAGCGCCACGGTCAGATCCACTGACCGGGTGCGCTGCGGTCCCGCCTCCAGCCGGGATGCGATTCGCGATGCGGGTGGCGAGCCTCTTCTGCCAAGACTGCCCTGCTGAACCTGGTCCAGGGTGTTTCTTCCGTTGGCGAGTACGCCATTCAGTTCCGTGCTCTTGCTTCCGAGTTGTCCTGCAATAGTGAGATTCTCTGCGCGACCTTTAAAAAAGGCCTATCCAGCAACATTAAAGATGTTCTGGCCGCACGAGAAACTCCTGCTAACCTGCATGAACTCATTCATCTTGCCACTCGCATTGACATGCGTTCTTCCGGATGGCGTCTGGAGCTCCGCCTGGATATGGACTTTGTTCGCACGAGGCGTTTTTTCTCCCCGGCTCCTCTCTCCTCTGGTCCTCTGCAATCCGTTCCTGTGCTTCTCGCCGCGGAGGCTATGCAAGTTGACCGGTCTCGCTTGACACCTCAAGAGAGGACACGACGCCGCATGGAGAATCTTTGCCTGTACTATGCCGGTACCGAACACTTCCTGAAGGATTGTCCTATCCGTCCTCCCCGCCTGGAAAGACGTACGCTGACTCCGCACAAAGGTGACACAGTTCTTGATGTCAACTCTGCTTCTCCACGCCTTACTGTGCCTGTGCGGATATCTGCCTCTACCTTCTCCTTCTCTACTATGGTCTTCTTGGATTCCGGATCTGCAGGAAAAATTTTTTTGGCCTCTCTTATCAACAGGTTCTACGTCCCTGTGACCAGTCTCGCCAGACCCCTCTACATCTATTGTATTAACAATAAAAGATTGGACTGTCTCATGCGTTTCCGCACAGAACCCCTCCTAATGTGCATCGGACCTCATCACGGAAAAATTGACTTTTTTTTCCTCAGGTTCTTTGGCCCCAAGAAGAGGGGGAGACCCAAGGGGGGGGGTACTGTTACGCCGAGCGCTCCGGGTCCCCGTTCCTCCCCGGAGCGCTCGCCTCATCCTCGTTGCTGCAGCGCCCCGGTCAGATCCACTGACCGGGTGCGCTGCGGTCCCGCCTCCAGCCGGGATGCAATTCGCGATGCGGGTGGCGCCCGCTCGCGATACGCACCCCGGTCCCCGTACCTGACTCGCTCTCCGTCGGTCCTGTCCCGGCGCGCGCGGCCCCGCTCCCTAGGGCGCGCGCGCGCCGGGTCTCTGCGATTTAAAGGGCCAGTGCACCTATGATGGTGCCTGGCCCAATCTTCCAATTAGCTTATTAGTTTCCACCTGTGCACTTCCCTATATCACCTCACTTCCCCTGCACTTCCTGGCCGGATCTTGTTGCACTTGTGCCTAGTGAAAGCGTTCCCTTGTTTGTTCCTAGCCCGTGTTCCTGACCTCCTGCCGTTGCCCCTGACTACGATCCTTGCCGCCTGCCCCCGACCTTCTGCTACGTCCGACCTTGCTTCTGCCTACTCCCTTGTACCTCGCCTATCTTCAGCAGTCAGAGAGGTGAGCCGTTGCTAGTGGATACGACCTGGTCACTACCGCCGCAGCAAGACCATCCCGCTTTGCGCTTTGCGGCGGGCAGCGCAGCGATCTCGGAGTTCCGGAAGCTGACTGCAATAGTGGGCGCCGGAGAGAGGACCAGGATTACAGCTGGGCGGCCTGAGGAAGACTGTGGAGAACCCGGTGAGCACAAAAACAGGTGCCCGCAGTCAGGACAAGCTCCGGGGCGGGTAGAGGGGGCCCTCATCGGGTGCACTCAGCTGGTTACCTGCACAGCGCCACTCAGCGCCATCTTGGCCCCTCTGAGCCACCACTGACTATTCTTCCCTGTCCCCTGCTGAGCTGCTATTGCAACAGGGCATTCCCACACTGACTTTAGGGAGTGACTACATAACGGACATAACAGCCAAGTCATGGATAAATTTGTCCACAAGGGACCTCAGGGCCCGGCAGTCTCTGGATTGCACGCATCTCCTGCGCCCTCTGGGCCCCCCCGCCCCCCTACCCCTCAGCACGAGACCACAAACGGCGCCTCTATTTCTGCTGCAATGGAAGTGACTGGTAGCCAACTCCTGTTCTCTCAACTTGCAGAGTCCCCTGGTCTGGGGGTCCAGCTCTCAGATGCCATGGCCGCAGGACCCTCTGTGGGGGGTTTACCGGCCCACCCTGATCTACAGGCACTGGCCGCAGCGCTAGTTTCTCTCATCACCCCCACGATACAGAGAACTTTAGAAAATACCATACGTGACACCCTAACGCAGATACGCACGGATTTGGGCGCTCAGGAGGGCCGCATTGGCGAGATGGAGCATAGAATTGTTGCGCTTGAGGATGAGAACAGCGGCCTGGCTACTAAATTGCGCCAAATGGACACAGATTTATGCTATGTTAGCGGAAAGCTGGAAGATTTAGAGAACCGTTCACGGCGCAGCAATCTGCGTTTGGTAGGCGTTACTGAGTCGCTCCTTCCTGCGGACCTTCAAGATTTTTGCGAGAGTGATCTACCTAAGGCGCTGGGTCTGCCACACAAATGCAGGGTGGAGAGGGCACACCGTATAGGCAAATTGCCTGACCGTAATGTTGCTTCCAAGGCGGGTGTAGATAGCCGTCCGCGTCAAGTCATATTTAAACTGCTCGACTACAACGACAAGGTTAGCATCCTGAGAGCGTTTCGAAAGCGCACAACACCTCTGACATTCCGTAACAAGAAGATGCTGATATTTGAAGATTTTTCGGCTGATGTAGCGAAGAGAAGGAAAGCTTTCAGCAATGTTTGCACTGCCTTATACAATGCCAAACGCCGCTTTCAACTGCAATACCCAGCCACATTAAAAGTGCACATGCCGGATGGATCTTTTCGCTCCTACCAGACTCCGTCAGCAGCCGAGGCGGAACTGCGAGATGTGCTAGCGGACCACCAGAGACACCCCAGACATTCACCTGCCCGCCAGGACCCCTCAAGAGATCAAGGTCCCCTGGCACAGAGACCCGCCCGTCGTAAGGAGGGGAGGGACCGGTCACCTGCAGAGGGAAGGAAGAGAAAGAAGTCTCCAAAACGGAGGAGCAGAAGCCGTAGTAGCAGATCCTCGTCACCGGACTGAATCCCGGTCTTCCAGTCTTCCAGCTATTGTTTCCACGCACCCCCCCTCTCTTTTTTCTTTCTTTTCCCCCAGCTTCCGATAAAGTACACGGACATGCGGTCTTGCAGAGCAGCTGATCCAGGATGACATCATAGAAGCTACTCTCATTTCTACCACGGCTGAGAATATAGGACTGCACTGTATAACGGGTATTGTTCATCCTTATCCCCCGTGCTTGACTCTTGGGACTTGAGATTTTGAGTTATTGGCCATAATATTTTGAGGGGACTGTTCCATTATTACAGATTGGACCATGGCGGTTCTTTGTATATCGTTAATGGGTATGTTTCGGGAGTGGGGCGGGGTCATGTGTACGGGTGGGTGTGGGGAGGGGTGTTCCTGTCTCCTCTCATGTCTGAAAAAAGTGAAGTCCACATCCAGTCAGGGGGTTGCCATTTTTCCACACAGGGCTTCCCTCACTGTTGGAGTTACAGATATGGTTTTTTCATGTTTTTTTTATAATTTAAATGTTTTTTTCTTACGAGCTGCGCAGGCAGGGGCACACTCTAAGTTGAAAGGTTCAGGATTACTGTGGCGCTCCCCTTCTGCGAGCTCTTGTCATGTGCTGAGGTACTTCGATAACTTGCGCTGGCGATCCCTGCTCTTCCCCTGTCTGCCCATAGTCCTGGGAGTTTCCCTTGGGTGGGTTTTTGTGTTGTGTCCCTACGTCTCCCTGTGCATTACTGTTACCCTTCCTCACTGTATTCACGATGTGTAGAATTGTTTCGTGGAATGTGAAGGGTCTAAGATCACCTCAGAAGAGAATGTCCATCCTTCGATATCTCAAGCGCTTGAGGCCGGATGTGGTTCTTTTGCAGGAGACACATCTGACCGCAACCGATTTCCCTAGAATGAGGAAGTTGTGGGTGGGTAGTGTGTATGGTTCCCCGGCGGTGGACCGAAAGGCGGGTGTATTGATTCTGATACACAAGGCATTCCAACACCATTTGATCTCCCATACACATGATGATGCGGGACGTCTTTCCCATATTTCCTTAATACATGGCGAGCAATCTTATGCTATTTATAATGTATATGCACCGAATGGAGATAACGCCTCTTTCTTTCGTTCCCTAACAGATGAGTTAACTAGTTCAGCAGGTCTGCAGGTAGTGGTTGGAGGTGACCTGAACTCGGTGGTGGATCCTCTGGTGGACAGGAGAGGGGCGACATCGACGCCAGTGGCCATCCGACAGAGTGACAGGGTCCTGCAACCTTTTCTGTCCAGTACAGGCTTGGTGGATGCCTGGAGACATTTTCATCCCGATGGTCGTGAGTATACGCACTACTCCCACACACACAATTCCTGGTCCCGAATTGATTACCTCATGATAAGTCCTTCCCTTTGCCCTAGGGTGACTGTAACGGACATCTCTGACCTGATCATTTCTGACCACTCCCCTGTAGTGTTGGAGTTTCGGCAATCACACCCGAGGGGGACTGACTTTTTGTGGCGCTTCCCTTCTTATTTAGCGAAGGATGAGTCTTTTCAAGATCTTCTTCGGGGGTGGTGGCTGGAATTTCAAACTGACAATGCCCAACATGAAGGGGACCCTGCCCTTTTCTGGGAGACAGCCAAGGTAGTCCTGAGAGGTAAAATAATGGCCTATCATTCCACGTTAAAGCGTAAGTCGCAAGAGGGACATGCGGCCGCCAGTTCTCGCTTAGCCGCAGCATATTCCAAGTTTGTATCTTCCTCGACCCCCCCCAATAAACTGGAGTGGCAGACAGCACGTGCCGACTATGAACTATGGTTAGACAGGAGGGAGCGAGTTTATCGCTCACATTACGATCTCCAGCTGTTTAAACAGGGAAACAAGGACACCCAGGGCCAAATTAGTAGAGATCCGAAGGCTGTAAGTGCTCTATTGGGTGCTTACTATGCGGACTTGTACTCCGCTCCACCTGACGCAGGTACGGAGGGCCGGGACTTTTTGGACAAAGTGAGTCTCCCAAAGTTGTCTGAGGACCAACGACGAGAGCTGAACATAGCCATCACAGTAGAAGAGGTTAGGGGGGCTATCAGATCTCTAGCCAATGGGAAGGCCCCGGGACCGGACGGTTATCCGGGGGAATTTTATAAACCCCTAGTTGATCAGGTCACTCCTGCCCTGACGGCTTACTTTAATGGTGTCCTGTCTGGTGGAAACTTGTCGGCGGGAGCAAAACTAGCCTTCATTAAGGTTCTCCCCAAGCCAGGCAAGGATCCGCTAGATCCTGGCTCCTATCGTCCAATATCACTTATTAATCAGGATGTTAAATTACTTACCAAAATATTAGCGGACCGGTTAGCGAAACTGTTGCCCGAGTTGATAGGGGATCATCAAGTGGGCTTTGTAAAAACGCGTTCAGCTGTCACGAACATACGGAAGGTTCTAGCGGTCATGGATGGTGTAGGCAGAAGGCCTGCGGTTATGCCCCACCCTGCACTGCTCGCTCTAGATGCGGAAAAAGCGTTCGATAATGTCCGGTGGGATTGGTTGCATTTGGTTCTAGAACGCTTTGGTATCACAGGGAGGTTCAGTGGTTTCCTGGAAAACCTCTATTCTGGCCTGGCAGCCAGGGTGTATACCCCGGGCTTTTTGTCTCCATATATCCAACTGCATAGAGGGACACGACAGGGATGTCCTTTATCGCCCCTTTTGTTTGATTTAGCAATTGAACCCTTGGCGCGCTTTTTGCTCGCTTCGGACACGTACAAGGGTATAGCGGTGGGTTCCAGAGAACTCAAAATATCCTTGTTTGCAGATGATGTGCTAATGTTCTTGGATTACCCAGGGCGGGATGTTCCCAAGGTATTGTCTTTTCTAGCCGGGGTGGAAGGTTTCATGGGCTATAAAGTGAACGCATCCAAAAGTGTGCTCCTTCCTTTGGGGAAGGGCCCGCCTCACTGGGAGCGGATGGCTGGGGATTTAGGGATCACTTATAGCACTTCTTCCATTCTCTACCTGGGGATTAGGATAGGGAGAACCGCGGATACACTATATGCGTTGAATTTTACCCCGGTGATTAAGAAGATAGTGGACGAGTTGGCACGGTGGAAAGACCTTCCGCTGTCCTTTATGGGACGTTGTCATCTGGTGAAGATGATAAGTTTTCCCAGGCTACTTTACCCTCTGCAGACACTCCCAATATTGCTGAAGCACGTAGATGTCAGGACACTCAACGCAGCGTTCACTAAATTCATATGGCATGGGAAGAGACCCAGAATTGCGCTTAAAAAGTTGATGCTGTGTAGGATGGAAGGGGGGGTCAACCTTCCCAATGTGAGGGGTTACAACTTGGTATGCTTGTTCCGCAATGTGATGGATTGGTTGCATGATTCATCATACTTCTCTAACCTATTGATTGAGCGAGAGCTGGCGGCACCGTGGTCATTGACAGCCCTACTACATACTTCCTACACTAAGCTACCCCCGCAGGTCAAGAGCTCGCAGGTCCTTAGGGATACCATTATTACATGGAAGGAACTCCGTAAGACTTTTGGCCTATCGCACTTGTTGTCCAAGCGAATGCCACTCAGAGGACACCCTGAATTCTCTCAAGGGACTTCATCTACCTGGCTTGCTCTTTGGGAGAGGGAGGGGGTTTTGAGGGCTAGTGATTTGTGGGACGAGGATCGAAGGTCATGGCTTTCACCTGCAGAGATGGTAACAAAATTCTCTTTACCCCAAACTCAATTGATCTATGCAAATCAATTATACTCCTTTTGTTCGACCCGACTTAGGAACCTGACAGTGGAAGCCCCTGTCCACTCTTTTGATGACATAGTAGGGGATGGTCCGAGGAAGACTTCCATTTCCCAATTATACCTAGCTTTACGGGGGAGACTTTTAAAATTCGACCCAAAACGCCTGTTTACCACATGGGAGAGATGGACTGGGGACCCAGACATTCATGAGACTATACTTACGGGATGGGAAGCGGTTTGTAAACAGGTTATCAATGAACGATGGAGGGAGACCTATCTTAAAGTTTCCCACGCAGCCTTGTACGGCTTTAATATCCCACCGTCGCCTTGTTTCCCTGAGCGTATAACACACTGCCCCAAATGTCTTACACCTATGACAAATCTTTTTCACGGGATCTGGGACTGTACTCACTCGGCTGGCTACTGGCGCTCGATCTGCTCCTACATCAGAGACCACTGGCGGGTAAGTCTTCCTTTTAAGGTTCAGACCCTTATATTTCACCAGCTTCGTCCTCCGGAGGAGGATCGGACGGGGATCCAGAGGATCCCTAAAATAATACATGTGGTCTTGCTGTTTGCTCTCCGATGCTTGTTTCTCCGGTGGTTGGAGGACCGGGTACCGGACCTGCAATTATTGATAACTCAATTTAAGTTCTTTTTAGGGGTAGACAGATTGGATGCTGAACGCCATTGCAACTCTGGCACGGCACGTTTTTTCGAAAAGTGGACACCGTTCATTGTTACACACTATAATCCCCGGGAGGTAGCCGACATAGTATATCCTTTTAGACACACCACATGGTACCTTACGGAATCATTGAAAGGGACGCTGGGGGCATTACAGCTTCCTGATTCAGTTTAGACTGTAAGGATTAAGCTTATTGAATCCTCGGGGAGAGAGGGAATCCTGCATCACTTCACTACAGCACCTCAGTATTTGTCATTTTTAAGACAGTTATTGTATTGTATGTTGGATCGCGGTCCGTTATTTTTCCCAGATGGGGATCGTGATATTTCTGATATGTTTTTGTGTTATTCTGAAAATGTTGAATAAAAATATATTGCAAAAAAAAAAAAAAATTGAAAATTTTGCATTTTTCTAACTTTGAAGCTCTCTGTTTGTAAGGAAAATGGATATTCCAAATATATATATTTTTTGGATTCACATATACAATATGTCTACTTTATATTTTCATCATAAAATTTATGAGTTTTTACTTTTGGAAGACACCAGAGGGCTTCAAAGTTCAGCAGCAATTTTACAATTTTTCACAAAATTTTCAAACTCACTATTTTTCATGGACCAGTTCAGGTTTGAAGTGGATTTGAAGGGTCTTCATATTAGAAATACCCCATAAAAGACCCCATTATAAAAACTACACCCCCAAAGTATTCAAAATGACATTCAGTAAGCGTTTTAACCCTTTAGGTGTTTCACAGGAAAAGCAGCAAAGTGAAGGAGAAAATTCAAAATATTAATTTTTTACACTTGCATGTTCTTGTAGACCCAATTTTTGAATTTTTACAAGGGGTAAAAGGATAAAATTTATACTTGAATTTGTAGCCCAATTTCTCTCGAGTAAGCACATACCTCATATGTCTATGTAAATTGTTCGGCGGTCGCAGTAGAGGGCTCAGAAGCGAAGGAGCGACAAGGGGATTTTGGAGAGTACGTTTTTCTGAAATGGTTTTTTGGGGGCATGTTGCATTTAGGAAGCCCCTATGGTGCCAAAACAGCAAAAAAAAAAACATGGCATACCATTTTGGAAACTAGACCCCTTGAGGAACGTAACAAGGAATTAAGTGAGCCTTAATACCCAACAGGTGTTTCATGACTTTTGCATATGTAAAAAAAAAAAAAAAAAAAATGTTCACTAAAATGTGTGTTTCCCCCCAAATTTCACATTTTTGCAAGGGTTAATAGCAGAAAATACCCCCCAAAATTTGTAACCCCATCTCTTCTGAGTATGGAGGTACCCCATAAGTTGACCTGAAGTGCATTACGGGCGAACTACAATGCTCAGAAGAGAAGGAGTCATATTTGGCTTTTTGAGAGCAAATTTTGCTCGGGGGGCATGTCGCATTTAGGAAGCCCCTATGGTGCCACGACAGCAAAAAAAATGACATACATGGCATACCATTTTGGAAACTAGACTCCTTGAGGAACGTAACAAGGGATAAAGTGAACCTTAATACCCCACAGGTGTTTCACGACTTTTGCATATGTAAAAAAAAAAATTTTTTTTTTACCAAAAATGCTTGGTTTAGCAAAAATTTGACATTTTTAAAAAAGGTAATAGCAGAAAATACCCCCCAAAATTTGAAGCCCAATTTCTCCCGATTCAGAAAACACCCAATAGGGGGATGAAAAGTGCTCTGCTGGCGCACTACAGCTCTCAGAAGAGAAGGAGTCACATTTGGCTTTTTGGAAGCAAATTTTGCTCTGGGGGCATGCCGCATTTAGGAAGCACCTATGGTGCCAGGACAGAAAAAAAAAACCACATGGCATACCATTTTGGAAACTAGACCCCTTGGGGAACGTAACAAGGGGTAAAGTGAACCTTAATACCCCACAGGTGTTTCACAACTTTTGCATATGTAAAAAAAAAAAATTTTTTTTACACTAAAATGCTTGTTTTCCCCCAAATTTTACATTTTTACAAGGGATAATAGCAGAAAACACCCCCCAAAATTTGTAACCCCATCTCTTCTGAGTATGGAAATACCCAATAAGTGGACGTGAAGTGCACTGGGGGCGAACTACAATGCTCAGAAGAGGAGCATCATTGAGCTTTTGGAGAGAGAATTTGGCCATGTGCATTTCCAAAGCCCCCCCGTGGTGCCAGAACAGTGGACCCCCCCCACATGTGACCCCATTTTTAAAACTACACCCCTCACGGAAGGTAATAAGGGGTGCAGGGAGAATTTACACCCCACTGGCATTTGACGGATCTTTGGAACAGTGGGCTGTGCAAATTAAAAATTTTATTTTTATTTTTCACAGACCCCTGTTTCAAAGATCTGTTAGACACCTGTGGGGTGTAAATGCTCACTGTACCCCTTGTTACATTCTGTGAGGGGTGTAGTTTCCAAAATGGGGTCACATGTGGGTATTTATTGTTTTGCACTTATGTCAGAACCGCTGTAAAATCAGCCACCCCTGTGCAAATCACCAATTTAGACCTCAAATTTACATGGTGCACTCTCCCTTCTGAGCCTTGTTGTGCGCCCCCAGAACACTTTGCGCCCACATATGGGGTATATCCGTCCTCAGGAGAAATTGCGTTACAAATTTTGGAGGCTTTTTTTCTTTTACCGCTTGTGAAATTTTAAAGTATGGGGCAACACCAGTATGTTAGTGTACAAAAATGTTTTTTTTTTACACTAACATGCTGGTGTAGACCCCAACTTTACCTTTTCATAAGGGGTAAAAGGAAAAAAAGCCCCCCAAAATTTGTTAGGCAATTTCTCCCGAGTGCGGAAATACCCCATATGTGGCCCTAAACTGTTGCCTTGAAATACGCCAGGGCTCCGAAGTGAGAGAGCGCCATGTGCATTTGAGGCCTAAATTAGGGATTTGCATAGGGGTGGACATAGGGGTATTCTACACCAGTGATTCTCAAACAGGGTGCCTCCAGCTGTTGCTAAACTCCCAGCATGCTTGGACAGTCAATGGCTGTCCGGAAATGCTGGGAGTTTTTGTTTTGCAACAGCTGGAGGCTCCGTTTTGGAAACACTGCTGTAGGATACGTTTTTCATTTTTATTGGGGGGGAAGGGGTGGTAGGGGGGGGCAGTGTACGTGTGTATATGTAGTGTTTTACTCTTTATTTTATGTTAGTGTAGTGTAGTGTTTTTAGGTTACATTCACACTGACGGCGGATTACACTGAGTCTCCCGCTAGGAGTTTGAGCTGCGGCTGCAGCTCAAACTTGAAGCAGGGAACTCACTGTAATCCGTCGCCAGTGTGAATGTAACCTGTACATTCACATGGGAGGGGGGGGGGGACTACAACTCCCAGCATGCACTGACAGAACGTGCATGCTGGGAGTTGTAGTTTTGCAACAGCTGGAGGCACTGGAGGCCAGCTGTTGCAGAACTACAACTCTCAGCATGTACTGATTGCCAAAGGGAATGCTGGGAGAAGTAGTTATGCAACAGCTGGAGGCACGCAAGTACAACTCCCAGCATGCCGAGACAGCCATTTGCTGTTCCTGAATGCTGGGAGTTGGAGTTTTGCAAGATTTAGAGGGGTTCAGGCTGGAGATCACTGACAGTGGTCTCTAAACTGTGGCCCTCCAGATGTTGCAAAACTACAAATCTCAGCATGCTAAGACAGCAAACTGCTGTCTGGGCATGCTGGGAGTTGTAGTTTTGTAATATCTGGAGGGCTACAGTTTAGAGACCACTGTCAGTGATCTCCAGCCTGAACCCCTCTAAATCTTGCAAAACTACAACTCCCAGCATGCCAACACAGCAAACAGCTGTCAAGGCATGGTGGGAGTTGTAGTTTTGCAACATCTGGAGGGCGACAGTTTAGAGACCACTCTCTAAACTGTCGCCCTGCAGATGTTGCTAGGCAACAGACTCTGGACACGCGGCATCATACTTACCTCTACCGCCGCCGTAATCACAGCCGCCGCCGCCGGGTAAGTGACCGCCGCTGCCGCCGCCGCTATTGCACGGTTCCCCCCGCTGTGCCCGGACACCGATGGGTGGGCATAGCGGGGGGAACCGAACTTTAACCCCCCCGCCCCCAGTCTGCTATTGGTCGGCCGCTCCGCCGATCAATAGCAGGGATAGGAGGGGTGGCAACCCTGCCACCTCACTCCTATCTCTTCAAGGAGGATCGAGGGTGTCTTGGACACCCCCGATCCCCCTTATTTTATCGCGGCGCTGCGATTGATGGGCAGGGGGAGAGCGCTCCCCCTGCAAACACCGTAGAACTGATCACGGCATCTATGGGGTTAATGCTGCCGGGACCGGCGCGATCGCGGCCCCGGGAGCTGCGGTGGGACTCCGGCTGTGATTGACAGCTGAGTCCCACTCGCGATCTCCTGCGCTGCCCGTGGCAGAGCAGGAGATCGCTTGGACGTATGCATACGTCCATTTGCGCGAACGTGTAATTCGCCTGGACGTATGCATACGTCTAATAGCGGGAAGGGGTTAAAGGGGTACTCCGCTGGAAAACTTTATTTTTTTTTTTTAAATCAACTGATGCCAGAAAGTTAAACAGATTTGTAAATTACTTCTATTAAAAAATATTAATCCTTCCAATACTTATCAGAAAAGGGTAGAACTACTTAGGGGTACAAGAAGTCCTCTTCTTTTTGAATTTCCTTTCTATTTGACCACAGTGCACTCTGCTGACACCTCTTTCCATGTCAGGAACTGTCCAGAGCAGGATAGGTTTGCTATTGGGATTTGCTACTACTCTGGACAGTTCCTAATATGGACAGAGGTGTCAGCAGAGAGCACTTTGTTCAGACAAAAAGAAAATAACTTCTTGTATCCCTAAGTAGTTCTACCCTTTTCTCAAAATTTTGGTAAGTGACTGACCTAATTTTGCTACCTGTATTATTATGATATTAAGTTTGTATACCTAAAATATTTCAGTGACTGTGCTAAATTTTACTGTGCTGTGTTCTTTTGCCTGTTCCATTCATGTCTTCATTTTCATTTTTAATACGAAGCGACTTATTTGCATTCCAAGTTTGTGATATTGTGAACAAATGGCAGAAATGACCTTTATTTTATTGGTTCCTCGGTCTGCATGTCTTACTTTATTTAGACACATCTGTATAAAAGAGCAAACATTAAAAGAACAGGCACTGTATTTAACTCAATGTAATACACACAAAGAGGAATGGCAAGGTGAGAAAAAGCAGAAAGGGCTATGCATTTCTTTTAAGAATCTGTGACCTGAAACAAAATGATAACTCTGCAGTTGCTAAAATGGCTGCTACAGCTTAGCTACTTCTTGGCCTGAGATTTAGGAGAAAGGAAACGTCAGGAAGAGGCAAACATTTTTTTTTAGGTAATGACATTCACATACTGGTAAAAAGTTTGAGCCTTAAAACAGTGATAGTTGTGTGACTTTTATTGCTCTACATTGTACGGTACCATATTTAACAGTAATAATATCTGCACAAACAAGATTTAGCAATTTCAATTCAAAACTAGTATTTATTTGTGAGACAAACCATTTATTGTGAATGCACAACTGTGCCAGGATTGATCTCAATATATTCAGTACAATTATAAGAATATAGAAAACAATGATAAGGAATTCTGGCTAATTCTATTGCCTGATATAACAGTTAGAAAGAATGTTGTTCTAGAAAGATGTTGCCTGTAGTCCATATATTTTCGAGGTCCAAATATAGAGGAGCTGTAGAAATCAAACATTGTGTCCAATGTTTTTTTTGCACCAAAATTTTGGCACATGGCCTATTCTGTCTATGATGTACTATAAGTTAATCACAGCTTACTGACAAAAAGTATCTCTAAGGTATTTTGATGTGACCCACCAACTTTCGGTGTATATTGTGGTGCATTGTATACCAAGTTTGACTTGGCAGATTAACAGCTTTTGGCGCATATGGCACAAAATCAAACATTTTTAGAGACATATGCATTACTTTCATTTATAAGAACACACATATAGGCAGTACCTACATTCAGACTGCTCTACTTTGTTCATTTATTGACCCATTATGACTAAAGTGTGGAAATTAGACATGCATCAGCTTCTCAGGCAAGGTGCAGTATCTTGGTTATGTGACATGGCAAAAGGGGTAGTAATAGAGTGAAAAGGAGTCAAGAGAAGTCAGGAGGCAGATCTAAGGGGTATGGATTAAAACACTTGCAAGGAGCAAGCACTTTTGGGGAGATTTATCAAAACCTGTGCAGAGGAAAAGTTAACAAGTTCCCCATAGCAACCAATCAGATTGTTTCTATCATGTTTCAGGGGCAAACTGATTGGTTGCTATGGGCTAGAGATGAGCAAACTTTTGACAAAATATGTTTCGATTGGAATTTATTTGTGGTGAATCTATATTAAAAACAGCTATTCCTGGCCTACAGAGAGCCTCAATAGGGGTGTAGAACACTTTGCTGTGTTCTAACACGCATATGGAGTGCGCTGGGGTAGTGAAATAATACTGTTATTCAGAATGACATGCAGATTACAGGCATCACTTTTAGAATCACTGCCGCAGAGCGGCACAATGACAGAGCCTGGAGTTGGCATTAGTATGAGGAGACTATATAGTGGCTGAATGACACAGCGTAGAGGTGTTGGCAGCATGAGGAGACCATGTAGTGGCTGAATGACACAGCGTGGAGGTGTTGGCAGAATGAGGAGACCATATAGTGGCTGAATGACACAGTGTGGATGTGTTGGCAGCATGAGGAGACCATATACTGACTGAATGACACAGCGTGGAGGTGTTGGCATCATGAGAAGACCATATAGTGGCTGAATGACACAGCTTGGATGAGGCTGAAGCATGAGGAGACCATATAGTGGCTGAATGAGACAGCATAGAGGTGTTGGCAGAATGAGGAGACCATATATTGGCTGAATGACACAGTGTGGAGTTGTTCGCAGCATGAGGAGACCATATAGTGGCAGAATGACACATTGTGGAGGTGTTGGCAGCATGAGGAGACCATATAGTGGCTGAATGGCACAGCCAGGAGTTGGTAGCAGCATGAGTAGACACTAGGCCTTTACAATCCCTAAGATTATAAAATGAATTTTGAAAATGAAACCAACGATTTTGTGTAGCTAGTGCTACCATAACAAAATGTTTATTCCCAGACCCAGGCCCAGCAGCATCAGTAAACCATATAGTACCTGAATGACACAGCCTGACGTTGGCAAAAGCATGAGGAGACCATTGAAATATAAGAATTTTAAATAGAAATCTAAGATTTTGAAAATGAAATTGAGGATTTTGAAATGGAACTATCAACTCACAAGTTTTAGTGTCCCGGGCCCCGGCGTGTGGGTACAAAGGACCTAATCTAACAAGGAGTCACATGTCACATGGCGGCACAATGACAGAGCCTGGAAATGGCATCATTAGGAGGAGACCATATAGTGTCTGAATGGCAAAGCCTGGAGATGACAGAAGCATGAGGTGACCTCAGGGCTTCACAATCCCTAAGACCAATAGACAAAGTTTGAAATGTAAACTGAAGATTTTTGGTAGCTAGTGCTACCATAACAAAAGTTTTTATTCCCAGACCCAGCAGAGTCAGTAAACCATATATTGCCTGAATGACACAGCCTGTAGTTGGCTGAAGCAAGAGAAGACCACATAGTGTCTGAATGGCACAGGAAAGAGATGGCAGCAGCATGAGTAGACACCAGGGCTTCACAATCCCTAAGAAAAAAAGACGATGTTTGAAGTTTAAACTGAAGATTTCGGGTAGCTAGAGCTACCATAACAAAATTTTTATTCCCTGGCCCAGAAGCATCAGTAAACCATATATTGGCTTAATGACACAGCCTGGAGTTGGCTGAAGCATGAGTAGACACCAGGGCTTCACAATACCAAAGAAAAAACAGATGAAGTTTGAAATTTAAACTGAAGATTTCGAGTAGCTAGTGCTGGGCCCAGACCCAGGCCCAGCAGCATTAGTAAACCCTTTATTTTCTGAATGACACAGCCTGGAGTTGGCAGAAGCATGAGGAGACCATTGAAGTGTATGATTTTGAAATTTAAATTTTATGATTTTGAAATTTTAATTAAGGATTTTGAAATTGAACTTTTAACTCCCAAGTTTTAGTGTTTTTTTGGGTGCAAAGGACCAAATCTAATACGGAGTCACATGTCACATGGCAGCACAATGACAGAGCCTGGACTTGGCATCAGTAGGAGGAGACCATTTAGTGGCTGAATGGCAAAGCCTGGAGTTGCCTGTAGCACGAGGAGACCATATAGTGTCTGAATGGCACAGCCTGGAGTTGCCTGAAGCATGAGGAGACCATAGGGCCTCACAATCTCTATGAATAACAGATTCATTTTGAAATTTCCATTGTATGGTACCTAGTGCTACAGGCAGCAGCATGAGTACACAAGAGGGGTGCACAAACCCTAAGATTAAAAGGTGAATGTTGAAATCTCTATTGAAGATGCATGTTAGCTAGTGCTACCATCCAAAAATGTAAGGCCCAAGCCCAGCAGCATCACTAAACCATTTAGTTACTGAATGACACAGACAGGAGCAGTCAGCAGCAGGAGTACACAAGAGGGTTTCATAACCCCTAAGATTGAAAGATCAAAGTTGAAATTTCAATTAAGCATTAGTGATGTCGCGAACATAAAATTTTCGGTTCGTGAACGGCGAACGCGAGTTTCCGCAAATGTTCGCGAACGTGCGAACCGGGCGAACCGCCATAGAATTCAATAAGCAGGCAAATTTTAAAACCCACAGGGACTCTTTCTGGCCACAATAGTGATGGAAAAGTTGTTTCAAGGGGACTAACACCTGGGCTGTGGCATGCCGGAGGGGGATCCATGGCAAAACTCCCATGGAAAATTACATAGTTGATGCAGAGTCTGGTTTTAATCCATAAAGGGCATAAATCACCTAACATTCCTAAATTGTTTGGAATAACATGCTTTAAAACATCAGGTATGATGTTGTATCAATCAGGTAGTGTAGGTCTCCAGGGCAACCCACGCTCCTCCAGCTGCTGGGACGGTGGGGCTCTTGTGCTAAGGAAGTGTCCTGGCTGCAGGTCTTGCTGGAGCCTGAGTGGTGCTGACAGTTGATCCTGCTGCTGCTCTATTAACCCCCTCTCTGCTGGCCTTTGCTGAGACTTCTGCTCAACATCTCCGCAGTGGAGGAGAGTGTCTCCCCTGGTTACGTGGTCAGCCTGGATAACTATAAGGCTTTTGATTCCGTTGAGTGGCACTGTATTTGGTGCCTGATGCTTATCCTCCTGTTTTTCGGAAATGCCCCCCTGCCCCCCCCCCTTGCCAGCGTTTGCAGGACCATCACCCGGACCGTGTTTCGCTTCGTCTGGGGCAAAATGAACAGAGTTAAATGGACTGTTATGTACAAGGAGCATAGCAAGGGTGGGAAGGGGGTCCCCGATATCCCCACTCTGCTACGGGCACCTTTTGCATGTGTCAGCGTGCAGAGGACTTTAGTTGAAAAGAAAGGCTCCGCGGGCAGGTCCATATCCCGCCTGTTTCTCCTGCCCCACTGGAAGAGGATGGGCTGGGACAAGTGGGACACTCCCTGGTACTATGGGGATGTTGTCCAGTTCATAGGGGAAGACCATCTGGAGGGACTCAAGCCCGATTTGCGGAAGCCTAAGACTGTTTACAAGCTCATCAGAGCTAAGGACTTGCTGGAGCCAGTTCCAGGGCTCCCTAAGGCTATGGCAGAGATTGTTTGGGACAATGTAGCCTCTGCAAGGCTAATCAATGGACATAAGGATTTGTCATGGATGGCATTCAGGGGGACTATCTCTGAGGTCACTCATGCCTGTCTGTGGTCTGTGCAAAACCAGGTACTGTCCCAGGTGCCCCTATGTGGAGGAAACATCTATGCACGTCTTTTGCAGCGCCCCTTTGCGCAAGGCCTATTGAATGCCCTGGAACCTGAATTAAGAGACTCAGTACCCAGGAACTACCTATCATACCATTCGGTGCTTTACGCTTTGTGCCATGGCCGTGTAGGAATGCCTGAAATGGTCACATACCTTCCGATACCCAAGTTGTAAATACAGAGTACTTCCTGTCAGCCTTGTTCGTGTATC